>NC_090924.1:1263847114-1265097114 GCF_040938575.1 Ambystoma mexicanum
CCCCAGGAAACTCTGAAGTCACAGGGTCCCCTGCTACCAAAGTAGGGTCTTCCGTGGCTACTAGCCCTTCTCCCGCAGGAGAAGGCGACTGAGTAGTCTGTGGAACTGGACTAGGGGCTATCGGCCACGCCAACACTTCCAACAAGCAATCTGGAAGCACTCCAGGCTCTAAGGCTTTCAGAGTGTTCAATCTGGTGTTCTCTTTGGGCCTCAAGGATGGTGTCTTGCACCGCTATACAGCGCTGGGTCATTAAACCTAGCCAGCTGAATGCTACTATCACCAAGGGGCACTTACTCTTACCATCAAATCCACTTACGCACAACTCAGGCCCATCAAAATACTGGCCTGGCTGTATTCACTGCTGGGTGACAGAGGTGACGCTAGCCGCTGTTTCTCGGACTGCAGGAGTTTTGTGTCCATTGCTGTACACATGCTCTAGATAAAAAGTTGAGCATTATTGGGAGCTGGGGTCTCTTCTGGAGGTCTGGTACCCTTCCCACTTAGTGTAACCAATCCACATTTGGCCACTCCCTCGCCTAGTGGGAAATCCTCCTCTGAGAGGCCCACACTAATGATGGCCTCCTCCATGAGTCCAACATTCACTATGGCTTGCTTGGGTAACCCCTTAAAGCAGGATCCTATGGCCCAGCTCCTTACACACGAAACAACCTTTGGGTGGTGAGAACGCAGGTGTCCCAGTGTTAGGGGTGCCTGCGCTCTACGTTTCAGTGTGCATGGCTGAACTAGAGTTTGGGGGTTTCCCTTGGCTTTTTTGGGGACCTGACTTTGAATAGGATTGGGTTGGACCTTTGTCCTTCCATCCTTGTTTACTTTTTTGTTCGCCGATTTCTCTTCCTGTTTGGGTGTGCTCGTCTGAGCCTTTTTCTGGACTAGAGTACTTACAAACCTGTCGGCAGCCTTTGCAAGCTCCCTAGGATCTGTGATAGTCTTACCCACAAGATGGTGGTTTAGGTCAACCTCACCATTTTTCAACACATGCTCACACGCAATCCAATTGTACATCCCTTTAAATGTTTCAACTTTGTTACCAGTCACTCACCTGCACAGATATTTCAACCAGCGTGTGAACGCTTCAAATTCCTACCCACATTTCTTCCAGTGCTCTCCGAAGCTCTTGAAATACTTTTCTGGGGTTTTACAGAACTTCCTGAGGAGGGCTGCCTTCATGCTCTCATAAACTGGCCTTTAATCAGGAGTTAACTGAAGAATTGCATCAGTCTCTGGTGTCGGTAAGCGACTCATCAGGGCTGCACCCGCAGTACCTCATCCACCTCCTTCAGCTGGAATGCCAGCTCGAGCGCTTCAAACCAGTAATACATTTCCTTCCCCACCTCATAAGCCTACGCTAATCTTTGGGGATATGCTATCGGGGCTTATCCCGGGCACTCTGGTTTGAGCCACTACTGCTGTTCTTGCTAGAGGCGGATCTGTTGCCTTCTTTCTGCTCTTCAAGCGCCAGCTTGCGCAGCTCTTTGGTGACCTTGTCCTGCTGTTTCTGTTCCTCTAGCGCTAGTCTCCTCTCCTTGAGCAGGAGCTTTCTAGCCGCTACCTCATTAACAGCTGGAACAATTACTGAGCCACTTAGAGAGTGTGCCGAGTCCTGGGACCTGCGGGATGCCGCACTAGCCCCTGTCCTCCCTGACACACTCAAGTGTTGAGAAACCACACTTGCCACCCTGTGGGATGATTGGCAAGAAACTGCTCATGCGGTTGTCCTCGTTATTTACCCCCTCCGAAAGGTCTTGTCTGTCTGGTTACACAGGGCCTAGCCCATCCCCTGGGGTCTTCTCCGCAACCGCCCTTGCTTCTACCCAAGCTTAGAGGCTGGTCAGCAACTCTGGTTTATTAACCTTAGTGCTGTGGGGGAATTCCCCTCTCTTGACATAAGATGTGCAGGACATCCTTGGTCATGCCTTTTATAGTCTCCATGTCAAGCTCCATGACTATTACTATTACCTAGCAGTGACCAAACGTTGCCTGCAACAGTACTTTTATCATTGGGTGACTAAGCTGTGCACAAGGTTCCAACTGATCTGACCGTTTCTCACCAATGGGACAAATCATCTTCCGGGGCACCAGTGGTCCAGGGATGAATATCGGTTTCTAAACCATCAATCAACCCCACACCTCTACTACACCAGAAGGGATCCAAACGGATTGGAATACAAGTAAATTATAAGACGACCTTGTACAATTTTAGTAACGTGGATGGAACAGCAGTCTTATCTCCGCAAGGTTGTGGATCATTTGTTACTTGCAACACAGAAAAAATATAATTATTACCCAATGATAAAAGGGACTGTCCAGTCAAGGTTCTATAAAAGAATCTACTTTATTATTACTACAGCCGCAAGTTCTAGCACACTACAATTATAACCTCCACTGTAAAGGAACACAGAGGACGGACAGTTTCACAAAGGAAAGGGATGCACTCTGGATACACAGGAGAGTAGTTGGTAAAGTAATCTTATAGTTCAAGATTATTTGGTTGCAGCACCAAAGGGACAAAGGGTCATAACTGTCTCCAGGGGCCTCCGGAGAAGGACCAGGGGGGGGCAGAACCACAATGTACCTGGTGCTGAAGAAGTTCTTGGTGCTCAACAGCGTTGAGGCGGTTCCAGGGCGCTTTGCAGGCCGTGCAGACAGAGTTAGTGGCGGGAGACAGCTGCAGGTGGCAGGAAGTTCGGCAAGCAAGGCTAAACGAACGTCTACAGGCTGTCCGGAGCAGCGGCTTAGGGCCAAGAATCGCTGTCTTTGTGGTGGTTCTGGAATGCTGGTTGAGGCGTCTCGGGTGGCTCTAGTGACTGCAGCGTGACAACAGCAGCTGGATGCGGTTGGAGGACTCGACTGTCCTGAAATTGTTCTTAAAAAATTGAACGCTGGATGATGCTTGTGTGGCACTCCTTTTAGCTTCTTCTCAGGGCTCCAGTCCTTTCAAGGCGGACAGCCCAAAGCTCAGGAGGGTGTTAGCAGTCAACGGCCTGGTCCTTTGTCCAGAGACTCTCCGGCACTTCCCCACCTAGGAAGCTTGCTGTCAGAACCTAGGAGGGCACGCTTTGTGCTGTGTACCGGTTCTGGAGCTGCTGGACGGGCCATTTGAGTCTGGTATCTCCCTCTGTTCCCTGGGAGATATTTAGGGGAGGGATCTTGTTTTCCTCTAGGAACTCCTGGCCTTCCTTCACTGGCGGAAGATGTAAGGTAGACAGTACCTTCAGCTCGGGTCCAAATGAGTCCTCCTCCTTACTCCTTGCGATCTGATAAGTGAGGGGCTCAGCCCTCTTTTAAAGCGAAACGGGTCCCCGTGATTGGTGCAGGCTAAGCCCACCTTAATGAACCAATCCTGGTTGCCCACCAACAATCTCAGTTTGTCGTCTCTTCGGAAATACATCTGGTATGGTTTTCTTAATGGGTACCTTCTTTCGAATATTAGCCTTGATATGGTTTTAAGCATGGCACAATCTCAGGCTCCCAACATATTGGAAGTAGGGGGGCAGGACTTCCTGTAGAAGCATTTAGCTGCTCCTCTACAACTTGCTCTTCAGTATTGGGATCTAACCTTATTTTCAAACCCCCTCTGTTCCCTCCACCTCAACACTGTTTCACCACTCTTTTTCCGTGGGTCTCTCTACCCTTGAATTTCAAATGTGACACAAAATATCCAATGTCTATTTTGCTCACATTATACCCTCCTATCCTTTTGTCAGAAGATAACAAGTCACAAGCCTTCCCACCCACCTTCTCATACACATCGCAAGACATCAAGGACAACTTTGCACCAGAATCCGCCATCACCCGAACACTCCTCTCCTCCATCATCATCATCATCATCATCATCATCATCATTTCTACGAATTGGCCATCGCATTCATCATCCCCATCACATCTGACCATGTTAACAGCAATTACTTCTACTTGTTCATCATCATCACCCGATGACTGCTGTGCTTCCTCATAGACACATAATACCTTTCTACTTCCCCAATAGAATACTTTTTGCAACAGTTGGCGTAGTGGCCCCACCTTTTGCATTTGGAATATGTTACTTTACTATCCGGGCACACAGGCGATCTGGCAAAATGTTTTGCACTGGCACATCGAAAGCAGAGTCTTTCCTCAGTTTTCGGTCCTTTGGGCTTATCCCACTTACCACATCCATCAGGAGAGCGTTGCACACCCGCTCAACCCTTCTTTTTCCTTCCTTTACCAGCATCGTTTCCTTGGTCCCCCACCCTCAATATCTCACTGGAATTGTTTTTATTCTCCTTTTTATTAAGCTTAGCCACACATGCCATAGAGTGCTCTACCACCATCACCACTTCATCTAAATTTGGCTCATCTTTGAGCCACTGCTCTTCCCTTATTTTATCATTGCAGCAATGGACCATAAATTGATCTCTAATATGCTCTTCCAATGTTTTACCAAATTTACAGGAGAGTTAAATGTCACAAAGCTGTTAGGCATTCCTCGACTGTCTCTCCTCCTTACTGCACCCTCACTCCAAAATTGTACCTTTCAAGAATGGAGCTGGTTTTAATGTTAAAATGCAAGCCAAGCTTAGGCAAAGCAGAATCAAATTCATTGCACACACCCCCTTTCATTCATTTCAAACAATTCAGGCAACGTTTCATATATCCGCTGGCCCTCATATCCGAGAAAGTGCATCAGGAGTGATATCTTCCAGTCTGTTGAAATGGCATTTCCACAAGCTGCCCTCACATAACGAGACTAGCCCTTCTTCCATGGGGCCCATTTGATTCTGGCAGGACCAGGGGTTGGCATGAAGGCTGGGGGCCCAGGAACACCAGGCATTGTCATTGTAGCTATAGTACCAAACCCTGATGTGGTTAACAAACTCAACTTCCCTTTTACAGCACTTCTCCAAACTTTTTACCAGTTTACTCACTAACCGGCATAGAATTTATGCCCTTGTAATCCTTTAAATTCTGATTTCTCATCCATGCAAAATGGTGCCCCTCCTTTGCAGCGGTGTGAGTTGCGTGGCCCAGGCAAGTATTAGCATCCTCGCTTCTGTAGATCGGGTAATAGAGACTTTTAAAATGGGTGGATATATCGGCAGGTTCTAGGGTCCTTTACTTTAACCAAGGCGCGCGTCATGGCAGAGATGACAGCTGGAAGTTGGGCCCGAGACTCACGCTTCAGTGCAGTCTGATCCTATTATGCGCACATGCCCTTCACGCACAGCAGGGCGTTACCAGGGTCCATTCCTCTAGCGTGATAGTACGCCAGGCCACTGTTCTTGCCACGCGTGCAAGTATGGCCAAAACTTGCCCCCCTCTTGCCGGAATAATGTCGGTAAAGGCTTGCCGCTGCTCTTCTTCTGCCCCTGCTCAGCGTCGCAGTATCTGCTCAGCGGAGCTGCTCCTGCAACCAACTCCAGCTCTGGTCACTACTCAGACTTCAGGCATTCCCTGTGTGGGCTGCAGCGCTCACCAGTCTGCAGAGTCCAGTATGAGTAGCTAAACACCGCCACTGCTACTTAGGCCATGGTGAGTTTGGTATTTGCCGGGGGTTTGCACTATGCAAGTTGCTCTGTAACACGTTCTTGACCTCATCGCCATTGTAATAAACGTGACACCACTCTTTAGGAGTCAGGTTGACAGTGGTAATTTATTTAGCAAATTCCATGCAGCAAACCCCCAGCCCTGTCAGCCACTTTCTTGGACTTCAACTGATTTTTCCAATTATAACATTCCCTTATGGAGCGTACTGCTGCATTTCACTGGGGGCTCCAATGAAACACAGCAGCTGCACAAAGAGCTAGGTACAATACAACACATGGATACAAGGGAGTGGGGAGCAAACAATGGGAGAGGTGGTTGGCAGGCAATTTGACAGAAAGGTATCAACAAGCAACCAGGGGAAGAAACAGGGGGGCGCAGACTGCCCATGCATAGTTAAGTGGGAAGTGGAGGGTGTGTGGGCCAAGGTGTTACGGAGGAACTTTTCCTTAAAGAGAAGGGTCTTGAGTTCCTTTCTGAAATGTAGAGGCAAATGGACTTGTGTTGATGGCTAGGAGATTCCAGAGTCTGGGGGCGTAGGCAGAGAATGCCTGTATTCTAGTCCTTTCCGTCCTGCACAGGCAGAGTTCATGCATGTACATATCTTTACTTGTGGTGGATAGGCCTCCAGAGATGATGATGAGCTCAGCAAGGTCTTGGAGACGCGAGTGTGATGGCCTTGTAGATGATGCAGCAGGGAGACCGTGTAGTTCGATGAGTGTGGGGGTGATATGGTAAAACTTGCAGAGACTTTTGATGAGTCATGCTGTAGCATGAAGGACTTCCAGAATGACATTGACACCATCCAACAGGGAGGACCAAGGCCTGGACAGCAGATCAGAAGTTGTGTGCTGGGATGAAGGGCTTTATTTCCCGCAATAGGAAAAGTGTGTACCAAACTGTGTGCGTGTTCCTTGCTAAGTGCTTGTTGAAGAAGAGGTGTCTGTCGATGTAGCACCCTAGGGTCTTTGCACGGGGGCCCAGGTGGGGGTGTTGTTGGGGTGGTGAGGAAAGGTCTCTACAATCAAGAGGGGTTTTTGTAAGTGACATATTTGTGACTGGGGGTGAAGCAAGCTGGGCGCGATGTGGCAATTTCATATATATCCAGTATACTTAAATGTGAACGGGATAGGTTACTTGGTGTTACTTTTTGGTTAAACTGATATACATTAGTTTTGCATGCCCATAGAAAGACAAATGCTAAAACCGCCAAATGAAATTTAAACGCAATTCAGACATAATGTGCTATGGATAAGGAGTGTCCTGATGCAGGCAATGAGGAGGTTTTTATAATGTTCATGCGAGAAAGGGAGGCCTGACCGGAAGAAATCACTGTGAAGGAAAGATGGTATTTATTAAACATGCATGCACACTCAGGAAACAAAGTAGATTTATGAATCTACATGTAGTGGGCTTTTTATAAACAGATTAAAACATGGCAGTCAGGGGTTGACTTTGAGAAACTGGTTCTACAGAGTTTCAGAGGCATGGGTAAATAAGTTACTTCGACCTTAGCGATGGTCAGCTCAGCTAGAGGAGCTGGCCATGGTTTTTATGGTATGATAAGTATCAGAAGGCAGATATCTCTTCAATGCATTGGAGCTCGACAGATGGTTTTTGCTATTTGTTCTGACTAGCAATAAACCATGAGGTGAATCAATGCTAGAGGCTAAAGTGATTGAAACCCAGGCGTTTCAATTGTATTTTCAGATGTACTGAAAGCGATAAAAAGGCAGTTATTTAGATTAGAATGTTCCAAAGGAGCCAGTGAACCAGGGGATGAGATAGCTCAGGGGCAACGCATTTGTCTTGGAAGCAAAACAATTCAGCGCAACACAGACTCGAATCCAGATCCTGCGTTTGGAAACCACTCGCTGTTATTAAGTATAAACGAACAATTATTATAATAACAGTTATCGTTAATTCTAAGGGAACCTGTTTACTTAGCCTTCTTCATATCACAAAGTATTTATGGGAACCATTTGCAATTAAGATTTGAGGTTAAAAGGGCTTATGCCAGTTATTACTAGTAATGATTTATGTTTGCATACAAATGTTAACTGGTTGATGATGTCATGACCTACCACGGACATAACCTAAAAGGAAGTGTGTTCTACACATGAGCTGAAGATGGTAGTTAAGATAACAGTTACCCATGAGAATGTAGGAGTTGGAGAGGGATGGGATTTCTTTGAAGAGGTTTCGTCTAATCACATGTGGGGGGTGGATTGTATTCAAGTATCTGGGAGTGTTGTGCTGTTGCAAAAATGTATATAACGTCTCAACTTATGTGGTTCATTGAGACTTGAGTTAGTTTGACTCCACATCATCATCTAACTGCTCCCTGAACAATTGTACAATAAACTTGCTGTATGTAAAAAACACGCGACTAGCAAGTGGGCTGTTTGCTGTTTGGAGGACTGATCGAGGATTTAATACAGCCTGCCTTTCATATATCACACAAATCCTATGGAGAGCTAAGAAGCCACGCCCCCTTTCTAACGATCGTCATAAAAAGCCCAGCACGCGCGCTCCTGCGCACGCGTGACTAGCGAGTGGGCTTCAAGTGGGCTGTTTGCTGTTTGGAGGTCTGATCAAGGATTTAACACAGCCTGCCTTTCATATATCACATGAATCCTATGGAGAGCTAAGAAGCCACGCCCCCTTTCTAACGATCGTCATAAAAAGCCCAGCACGCGCGCTCCTGCACGCGCGCGACTAGCAAGTGGGCTTCAAGTGGGCTGTTTGCTGTTTGGAGGACTGATCGAGGATTTAACACAGCCTGCCTTTCATATATCACACAAATCCTATGGAGAGCTAAGAAGCAAGTTGACACTACTTATCATATATAATGGACTATGATGGACTTTTAAATTAATTTAGGGAAGTATACTATAATTATAGAGTACTAATATGATGTTTATTTGAATTTTTTATAGGCCACGCCCCTTTTCTAACGATCGTCATAAAAAGCCCAGCACGCGCGCGCGACTAGCAAGTGGGATGTTTGCTGTTCGCTGCTCGTAGCGCAGTCGAGCAGTCCCATGAAAGCTGGGTGTAATATGTGCCTGATAAGAAACATATGCATGGGGAGATGCTAGGCGAAGTTACCTTACACAAAAATGGTATCTACGCCTAACAAAGAGAAGCGGCACGCTAAAACAGTAAGTAAAGTGGTAACAAGGCGAGCTAGCATGGCGCTGGCAACAGCAACGCCAATTTCAGTATCGTCTGACACGGACGATGACGTGCTGGAGAGTGCCCAAACTGTTTCTGAAGATGGGGAAGAATTGTTTAATGTGGAAAGTACTATTCATTCGCAATGCTTGTGTGATGATGGTGTTAAACGTGCTCTAATTGTAGATACTGGAATAGAGTTAAATGCAAAGGAATCTTTTGCTGATACACCCTTGATCTGTAGCACAGGTGAAATCACTATGCTAAATTTGACGCAACACCTGAATACGATTAATGAAGAACACGATGTGCTCGAAGCAAAGAGTAGTAGCCAAATGCCTAGTAAGGAAAAGGAATTAGGACAGGCAAGTATTCAAGGTATGATTTTTATTGAATTAAAAAAAGCATTTGAGGTTACTGGATGAAATTGTTCTAGCTCTAAGAGCGCTGCCAGTACTGTGCAGAACTTTAATGTCGGAATGGCATGTAAGAGAATACAAGACGGATAACACAGACGCAAAGCATCAAACAGAACAGTGCGCTATAAGCGAAAATAATAAATGTCATGCGCAGGATACCGCGGAGGTAATTCTGGTGGAGGAAATAGTGTCACATACTATAGAAAAAGACCCAGCAATTTCATCCGTCCCGACTGTCACCAGGGAAGTAGGTGGAGAGAGGGGCCTAAGTATGAATAATACCAAAACCTGTGTTAATATGGGGTCATCCAAAAATAAGGAAAAAAAAACAAAATAAAGGAAAATAAAAATGGCGCCAAGGGTGGGGGACCCAACATGTCGTCACGCAAATTTATGCGAGGAGTAGACCTGCATAATGAATTAGCAGATTTTCAGTCTGAAAGGGATAGGTCTGTACATGAAGATACTCGAAGCACAGTTAAGATCCCTAAACAAAAAACAAATAGGATTCTCCCTGGCTCAGCTCCTGAGTCTTGTAACATCGAAAATGAATACATTGAAGGGACTTAAAAGCTCTCAGAGGCTCTAAAACACAAAGATGTCTCTGATAGAATTGACAAAAATCTACGAATCCTGGAAAGAGGTGTAGCAGACATTTTTGACATCTTTAAAAATCCCAAAGTAATCTCAAGGGAAAATACGCCGACATCGGCATGTACCATCATGAAAAACAAAAGTAAAAAGATAAGTGACCAGTCCTTACTGTGTATAGACAATCTGATTACAAAAAGGGCTGAAAATAATGGGGAGTATGGCATACAGAACAATGTCCCAGCAGATAAAACTGCTGGGGTTAACCATCACAATGAGATGCCCTACTTAGGAAACAACTTAGCCGCTTTAAATAATATGACAGATAAAAGTGAGAATGATAATCTTAAGAACATGTCTGTGCAGGATCTAAATATGGCCATAGACAGGATAATTGCACAGAGGCTTACTTTAGTCATGGATTGTACCAACTTAAATGGAAGTATGGAAGAGAACGCACCAAAATCGAATCAATTCCTTTAATGCTCAGAATTCGATTGCGCTAAAAAAAACCTTAGAGGTTAACAATCGTGCATTGGAAGAGACAGAATCTAGAGAGTCTGACAAATCAGTAGACCACTATATAAACCACCAGGAACATTTTAGGGATCCAGTGTTTCCAAATGAGCCAAGATTAATATTGTATTATGTTTTTGATGAAGGGGGACCCAGATCCTTGAACAGATCTTGCATTTGAAGCTTGTTTGAAGACATTCCCGAACTAAGATTGATTTCCTCAACAGACATACAACTAGTGGACTTCATGCACAAAATAAGATGACTATGTGCGGCTGATTATTAACTCGTCACTGGTTAGAGCGATGATTCTAAAAGAGGCAGGTAACCTTAGACCCAAAAACGGGGTACAATATGAAGACAGATATTTGGATGAAAGGTCTGTTCAAGGTGAAGGGTATGCAGTTGTGAATGAAGCCAGGGCATGCCTTAAAGATATGAAAGAGTGGAGAACCCTGGCCTCTTCTCTGAGAGAATCATTAGAAATGATAAAATCAACCCAGAAACCAATTTAGTAAAGATTCTTTCTTCCAACTTGTATCCTGGAATACAAGGGGCCATAAACAGTTATTAAAAAACGAGGAATATTGCATCAAGTTGAAAGAGTTTGATTTTATGTTGTTGCAGGAGACATGGGCCATAAGTGATTTATATTTAGACAGATATACCATAAAGGGATTACCAGCTAAAAAAGGCTGATTAGGTAGACCTAGTGGTGGGCTCATGATTGCATACAAAACAGATGGTAACATAGTTTTCGAATGCTGTAATATGGTGCTAGATTATGCGATATTAGCCAGTTTTGTTTTATGCGCCAAAGAGTCTAGATTTCATATTTTACTATGTAACATATACTGGAATGCCTGCTCTAAGCAAAATGAACAATTGGATGATTTGTTTGAAAGCCTACACGTGATGTTGGATAATTGGCTGGAAATTCACCGACTCGGTTTTATTGTATTGGGTGGAGATTTGAATGCAGATTGTGAAGTATCTAAACGAGAATTATTGGTGCACAGTATGGGTTTGAGTATTGGTCAGGAGAAAAAGAACAGAGGTAGTCAATGGCTTAACTTTGCCAAATGTAGGAACCTGATGTTAGTATTTAATAATAAGCCTACGTGGCATGCTCGAGGTGAGAGCTCCATAATTGACTGCATATTCGCAAGTGCTCAAGAAATAGTGAGTTGCAGTAATCTAGTGGTCATACCCTCTGTACGAAGTGATCATGCAATGTTGTGTATAGATCTTCCATGGGCAAAAAAATCAAGACAACAATGTATACTTCCCCATTCAGATCATCACTAGCAATGATGGTAAGTGCATAAGGTGGTCCGAACACAATATGAATATATTCAATGGAATGTTTTCACAAGAGTATGCATACTCCTCATATGAACTGAAATGTGCCAATTATTCTGTGGAATTGTACGCTGAATACATAGAAGGTACCATAGACCGAAGTAAAATTCTTAATAATGCTTCACAAGGGGTACAAAAACATCATAAACATTCCTTTAGCGAGGCAGTGAAAATAAAGAAAAAGACTCTTAGACAGGCTATTAGAGAAATACAAAAGGTTTCTGGGAGATCGTCTGACGGAATAGCGAGGATCAAGGTATGCAAACAGAACTATAAAAATTGGCATAAAAGCATCAAGGCCAATATTAATCAAGATTATGGGGAACAAATGCTGAAAGCCATGAATACATCTAATCCACATAAATATCGGTCCATTATTAACAAGGACAAAGGTGTTGAACATCAGTTGCAAATGAACCCAATCGATGCTAACACATGGCAGGGGCATTTCAGTTTAATTTACACTAACTCTACTGTGGCTTGGAAAAATGATAAGGGGACTGATGGTTGTTGGCTCTTGGACACTACAGAATTAAATATCCTGAACCATATTAAAAAATCTAAGAGTACTTCCACACCGGTCTGAATTTGTTGTCATTTGCTAACCTGAAGAATGATCCACTCATATGGGCAAAACGAATGACAGTATTGTTTCAGGATATATGTCATAAAAAAAAATCCCAGAGGCATGGAAAATGTCTTACGTCGTACTGATATATAAAAAAGGGATTAGGATGTGCCCACACAATTATAGACCTATCACCCTTCTGAACGTCGAATCTAAAATATTCACATCCATTGTGTTAGAAAAACTAAATAACTGGATTAATGACAAAGCGGATTTAGATGTGAGACAGATTGGGTTTAGACGAAGCATTGGTACAGATGCAGGGGGGCTCTTACTACATCATTTGCTGAACTCGGTGAAAGGCAAAAGGTCTGAGAATCTTTATGTAGCATCAATGGACTTGACGTCAGCCTTTGATCTAGTGGATAGAACCACTTTGTGGAAAACCCTAATGTCACTGGGGATCAACAATGGACTACTAAATATTATCATCAACCTATACTCAGATACAGTGATGAAGGTTGTTAGGGAGATCTCTGTTTAGGCTGAATTTCCTAACCTAGTGAGTCCCTCAGCGGCTTTGCTGGATTTTTGGGGTTTATTTTTTTTTTCTCCTGCCAAGAGTGAGACTCTTTTACCCTCACTCTTGGGCATGATTTGAGTGTGTCTCTTTGAATCTAGATGTGTTTAATGGGCTATGGGGTCTTTTACTCCATAGGGCTTCATGTGTTTTTGTGATGTGTGTTACACAGCACCCTCAGTGCAGTGACACAGGGGTGTCATAGTGACCCCCCAGTGTAGACTCCATACCTTGGGACTGACTACTGTCTCCCAGGGCATGTAAAGTCACCATTGACTTTACTAGTCTTAAATTCTGAACAGAACCAGAACAAACCATCATATTGTGGACGTACTGGCTGGGTCAATTTGATTGCCCCAGGGTCTGTTAGTCGAGGGAGCACGTCTCCATCCCCCCTGATCGAGTTTTGGCTGGTGGCAGTTGATACTACTTTTTATATTCAACCGCGAATATTTTCCTATGGGATTTCCCATTGTTTTAGGCTACTATCTTTATTTAATTATTTACGGTAGCCTCAACACCGCCGGTTTATTTAATTAATATTAATTCTCCAGTTGGTATTTTTTGCCAAAACTTGATTCTAAAATGGCGTTTGTGTTCTCTTCTGTGACTCCAACCCAAGTCGAGCCCTTTGTTCCACTTTTTGGCGGGCTTCTCCACAGTGGTGCCACTCTGTCTGGGGTACTTAGGAGGGGTGGAGGGAAATTAAGGCACCCTGGACTGAGTTGCCTGGGCAACTCAAGTCGCACTCCATCCTGATTGGCCCAAGTGGTGAGCCGGCCGGCTCACCACTTAGCATGTTTGAGTGACAGCTAGGCTGAGTGAATGGGGGTTTGCTGCATAAAAGCAGGGCTTTGGGGACTGGAACTTCAGAAGTCGCCACAGGACCTAAGAATCCGACGAGGGAGAAGCTGAGCCGACCTGCCACGACACCACTACCGGTGGAGCCCTGCTGGACTGCCTCACCACTTTTCCCAACGACAGAGGAGATCTCCCGCCGGAGAGTCTTCTTCCTTTGACTGGTGGGGATAACCAGTTTCACCGTCCTTTCGCTTTCCTGACGTACCTCGTGGCCGCCTTGCCCGTGCCAAGCAACCCGGCAACTGGGATACCACGTTTTACCACGACCGCGAAACAAAGGTACCACCTTTAACCGGAAAACTCCACGGCTGGTTTCTGCCCTGGTAGTGCAACGACCTTCATCTTTCCTCCAAATCGAGATCTTCTCTTCCCCTAGACGACGACGCAACTTGCACCCACTACCAGGAAAAACTGCCACCGCTGGAGGATCCTTCCCACTTAAGGTACTGTGTCCCGCCTGGCTTCCCTTGCTACCGACTGTACGGGGTAGATTTAGCCCCCGGCTTTCGAAGCTGGGTTAGCCTGGGACACCCTGGCTAAACTTTCCTAAAGCCTCTCTAAACTCTTTTTGAACCCTCTGCAAGGTTTTCTAAGCCTAGTGTAACTTTGTGATCTTGGGCGCATTTGTGCTCTGCTCTCTCTAAGAGAGGGCCCAGCCTTTGGACTTTGGCTCACCAGTGACTTTTGTTCTTCTGCCTTGCTTATAGTGTTCCTGAATCTTAGAGTGGTGTACCTTTCCATATTCTGTCTTTTTCCCTCCCTTTCTCACAAACTTATTGGAGTGCAATCTAGTTAAGCGCTCACCTCTGTATGAAAATAAGTGGTGGTTTACTGTGACTTATCTGATAAGGGAAAAGGGGTGTACATATTACAATAGTAACTGTGTTTAGAATATTTTACAATAAGAGTGCTGGAGTGTTTCAAACTGTGTTTTTAAATAAATAATTCTATACTTTGATACCAAAGCTCTGGTCAGTGTTTGCTTGTATTATTGTATCTGAGTGCCTATTGTGTATACTTTGCATACTGCCTAACTCTTCTTGAGGGAAGTCTGACTGCTCAGCCACAGCTACCAGGTAAATCTGGGTGGTACAGACTGCTACCAAGTGGGTTTACTGCCAACACCTGTAGTCTTAAATCTTTTGCAGTAGTCCCTAAGGGAACTGCACAGGTTTCTGCCTAACAAGGGTCAGGTTAAATAACAAGGGATTACTAACTGACATCATAAACACCTCAAATTGACTAAAACAAAGCTTCAGGCTCGCAGCCACTTTATTCAACCTATATGTGACTGAAGCTGGGAAAAAACTAAATAAGAGGGGACTGATTGGTCTAAAGATAGGTGGTCTTATGATACGATGGATCACCTATGTTGATGATTTTCTGATGATCGATGGCTCCAAAATAGGGCTACAAAGATTAATAAATGACTTCGGCGAATACATCTCAGAACGGAAACTAAAAATTAACCCAAGTAAAACAGTCATCTTTCATGTAGGGTGTAACAAGGAGAAATACTTGTGGCACTGCGGTGGTATGGAAATAAAAAGCCAATCGCTATTAAGATTCCTGGGCTATGTTGTACATAAATCCTATTCGAATGAGATAGCAAAAAAGACACTGTTACTGAAAGCAAAAAAAGCCTTGTTCCAAATGAAAGCAGTAGAAAGAAGATTCGGGAAATTTACCATAGCACCGTGTATACAATTCTATAGGCTGAAAATTATCCCAATACTAACTTATGGGATGGAATTCCTACCGGATTCTATGGTAAACTTCTTGAAACAGGTCAAAGCTACAAGATGGCGTACAATACTATTCTTTATACCTACGTGCGTACCATTTGAGATGATTCGGTATGAGTTGGGCTTAACCTCTTTGGCCTGCATCATGAAGACTAAAAAACTTGCTCTGATGAGAAAATGTCTTACTGCAAAAAATGATTCCCTGTACTATTACATGCACGTAGATAAGAAGAGCAAATTTATGATGGCCTTAAATAGTCATGTCTCAAAACGCTGGTAGGTGTGGGTATGTCATTTCAAACATTGATAAGTAAACCAGCAAAAGTAAAAGAAACAGTAAAAGCGTTTGACTGGGTAGAGAACAAGGTCATACTGTTGAATTCGAAATTATATGCACACGTGGTATCTTTTTGGAAATGGTGTCCAAAGCCAGAGAATTATCTCTTAAAATACCCCTCCAAGTCGTTCAGAAACAGGATGATGCACTTTCGTTTTAATGTCATGAACTGTAACGAAATACTAGTAATAAGAGGTCTAAATGCTATGGGCTCTACTGGATGCAGATTTTGCAAAGACACAAAGGTGAAAGAATCACTGTTACATCTGTTGTTGGAATGTACCAATTTAAAGCATCAAGAATTGAATTCTCCAGATTTGTAAGGGATACTTTGCACATTAACAGAGAGAAATTATGGCACGATATGCTACATGGCAGCTCAATAGCATTGAATTTGAAAATGTTGTCATTTTTAAATACCATATGTTCATTAGATTGAACTATAGGATGAGCAACTGCTTAGCTGGATGTTAATTAGTACTCAATATTTTGTAAAAAAAAAAATAGTATCTAAATGAGGAACTGTATGATCTGTAAATAACTGATACCACGAAAGCATGGAATGAAGTATGAATGCTTTTATTCTATTTTAAGTGAAGATCTGTTTGTATAGTGTGATTTGTTAAAGTTTTAGTGATCAGAAGTATGTGAATTTTTGTGAAAAATGTTAGTGGTTGTAAATATGCAAACTTTCGTAAGTAAATATTCTTAAAATTTTGTATGAAAATGCTCTTAAATTGTGAAAGGTTTATATAAACCAAACAATAAAAGAATAGTATGTAAAAAACGTAAAGTCTTTCCTCAAGTGGTTGAGGTAATTAGGTGTCCGCCCCACAAATTTGGCAACCACGAAGGAACCCCAGGCTTTCCGAGACATTGGGGGTCTCATGTCCACACAACTCTGCTGTAGCACCTCACTGTGGGTACTAGTTGTCTGTGCACGTTGAAAAAAAGGTTTGCAGGCACCATTTGGTTAAAGTCTCGTCTGTTCCCCCGACGGCGTGGTACCGTGGCCCAGCAGTGTAGGACAACTTGACAAAGCACCACATTGGAGCGCTTCGGGTGGTTGACATGAGTGCACATTTGGGGGGGTAAAGCAAGAGGGGAAATAGGGGTAAAGAGGGCTTCTTAGATTTAAGGGGTTTTGGTGAGGGTAAACGGAGTACATGTGTTGAATTGCTAGATGATTGAAAGGTTGCGTGCTTTGGGAGTGAGTGAACTGCCTTACGTTGTAAGACCCTGGTATATATTTTTTACCAGGTGGTATCCTACCCAACATGCCCATTATGAGATTTGTCTTGATACTCTTTAGTTTCCTTTTCTGGAGCCCTCATCTGGAGGTGGGGTGGCATCTAATGGTAAGTCCAACCGCAGGCACCTTTCTGAAGCATACCCTGGTCAGTCTTAATTGTGTATTGGCTATGTGGACAGAGCCCTCCCCTCGATCTTCTTGGTTAATCGAAGTAGTGAAGAGGAAACTTCCTGTAGTCAGGAAAAGACTGTTCTGTAGTAGAGAAGGCCGTACTGGTAATGAAGAGAGCGAGAGCAGTGGTACTGTAGTGAAAAGCATTACGCTCCTCCTATGTTGGAGTTGGGGAAATATCTCCGAGATCTTGTCCAGCGATTGTTTTTGATAAAATGCTGTCTTTTGTGTAAGAGTTAGAAGTAGAATTAAAGTAAGTAGCTGAGCAAGGTAACTGCGGTATAAAGGAGTACAGTGAGTGATTGTGGGCAAGGACTAAGAAACTGTATAGGGGCAAAAAGGGGGGTTTATTTGGGTGGAAATGTTCTGTGCTGAGAGTTTGGCTCTGTATTGTTTATGAAAAATGATCTTGGATAAAATGGGGTGGAGTATGGAGACTCCATTGAATCACTTGTGCCAAGTTTTGCCTGCCTATAAGGCGAAGATTTAAAAATACTATAGGGAATGGATGCAGAAAGTAAGGGTAAATGATAAATTCATGCCCAATCGAGGGAACCTGTGATACGGGGGGATAGGAGGACTTGCATACTTTGAGTACAATGCACAAGGGCTCGAAACTAAAGAAGCGGTTATATCTCTTAAAGGTATGGAGGATGTATGAAAAAGGCGGAGGAAGGAGCGGGAATTCCTTCTGCACCGCCCCCATATGGGTGCCATCCTTTACCACCCGGATATACAGCCCTGGAGTTCAAACCTCCATTTTCCCCAGCAGCCACCCCAGTGGTTGCAAAACGGACACAGGTGATGCCTCCATCAGCTGAGATGCCTATGAAGTGGGATAGCGAGGAAAGTGGAAGGGAAACTCCTTCAATGGTTAGGGCTACAGAAAGACTGAGAATGCAGAGCACAAAGGGAATAACTCTCCCAACTGCTAGGTTAGCAGATAGATTAAGGGTGGGAGAAAGAAAAAGTGAGGCCGGCAGCAAGAAGAGCAGACGAAGAATCGCGAACGAGAGAGAAAGAGGAGGTTAGGTCTTTTCCTGCTAAGCTAGAGGATAGGCTGCGAAGAGTGATAGAAACACAAGAGCGGGAAAACATGAGAGAAGGACGGAGGCTAGCAGAGGAAGAGGTAGTGCTGCTACAGCAGGAAAGAGATGAAGAGCGGGAAGAAGGGAGAAGACAGATAAGGGAAGAAGGAAGGTGAAACCACAGGCAGGTTCCTGTTAGGTTGGATAAATCCGTTATTAAAGCAGTTGAGGTGTAAGTGGAGAACAGGGATGCTGCCACAAGTACAGGGTTTGCGCCGTGTGGATGAGAGGCTGCACCCTATGGTAGTGCTGATTACACTTCTGTGCCTGTAGAAGGGTCAGGGGATGTGGTAACCAGAACAGGAGATGAAGAATGGGATTCGGATTTCGAGCAAGGAGTAGCCGTCCTATCTCACGCTCCGGTAGCAGTGACAGAGTGCACCATGGAGCCAACTGACACGCAAGGGTACTGTGATGGCTGTAGCAAGTAGTATGGGAGAGGTGGGGGTGGGGGGGTGAGGGTGAGGGAAGCCCCAGGAAAACAGGTGTAACACAGTTTCCGTTGCTCTATAAGGGCCTGGGAAGGGCGTATTATGTCCTGTGGGCACACATGGAAAGGAATAACTTCATGAAGACAATCCCCTAACTGCAGGGGCAGGGAAGTGGATTTAAGCATTAGAGAAACACACTGCTGGTGTCATGTTGGCCTATAGGGGACATGGAGAGCTTATTAACAGCCCTAATGGGGGAACGGTCAGACAAGGTTTGGAGGATATTGGGTGTTTCCCAGTACCTCACGACATTTACATGTCGTGGTCAGAGATTTGAGCACACAAGATTACCCCAGGGGTACTGTGAATCTCTTAGTGTCTTAATAGGGTTGTTCAAATGGATTTGCGGAATTTACCTGTGCCCAATATCATAATTCAGTACGTGGATGATTTGTTAGCCTGTAGCACTTCAGAGGAGCAGTGTCGAGGAGACTCAATAACGCGCCACACCCTGCTTGCGGAAAAGGGGTATAAAGTGGGAAAAGAAAAATGTCAGTACAGCCAGTCAGAGGTCATATTTGGGGCAAGTAATATCACCCGCAGGAAGAAAGGCAATGCCAGAGAGAGCCACTGCGGTTCAGAATACGCCTAAGCCAGTGATGGTGAAATAAAGGCAGCAGTTTTTTGTTAACTATTGTAGAGCATGGATCTTTGAAGACTCTAGTTACGTGAGGCCCTTATTGCAGGGGCTTAAGGAAGTGCCGAAGGTGAAAGATCCGATAGAGTGGTCTGAAGAAATGGTAATTTGCTTTCGGGTACTCAAGGCAGCGATCAGTAATGTCCGGGTCTGGGCAACCCCCAAATGACAAGAAACCATTTTATTTGTTTTCTCAATCGAATGGGCAAGTGATGACAGCGGTCCTGACCAAGCAAACATCACTGGGCTACAAACCTTTAGCGTACTACAGCTGAATCCTATACCCAGTGATGCAGGGTCAGTTATCTTGTGAATAAGCTTTACCGGCACCAGCTTTTGCAATTCAAAAGTATTTAACCATCACCATGGGTTGCACAGTGCCATTGTATGTGGCGGATGTGGTCTTTGTGATCTTAGAAAAGTCCAAGTCAACTTTGACGACCTAAAGAGTTTCAGGACATGAGGTTATTCTATCGAATACATCAATACATCCCGTGCAGTGTCACCTACTCAATCCTGCAACATTTGCAGCCGAGCCAATGCAGCCTGATATTAGTGTCTTCCTGTAGGCTGTAACAGAATTGGTATCACAAAATACAACACATTGGTACAAAAGAACACAATGCATAACATGAAATGACAGTCGGAAACAAGAGAGCATAGACATCAGGTGCAAGTACAAAGACAGAAAAAACAAACAGAACAATGTATTGTCATTACAATACATCGAGGCAGATTACAAAACAAATAAGAATCAAATGCGATAAATATCCATCACCCGTCCATCAGGACCACAAGAAAGAAGAATGGGCAAGTGCAAATAAATAAAATCAGGAGCCAGGAGAAAAAAGAAAACAGACAATTAAGTCAACAAGGGCAACAAGAATTTGATTAATATTGGTGATACCCAAAGGGATACTGTGCCAGGAACTTCATCGCTAGAACGCTGCTTACAAGGTCCTAGTTGCGAATAACCTTTCCCTTTCTTCGTGGGGGTACTGGATCACGGGCTGTCCAGGAAGAACCGGGCTCAATGCAGGCAGGAGAATCGGCCCCCTTCCGACGCAGGCAAATGGTTACTTAGGCAGGGTCGGAGACTGGACCTCCCCCAACCCCACACCACAGGCTGTGTTGCTTCCCAGAATTAACATGGTGCAAAGGCAGTATAACCGCGTGGGTCCCACAGGGCCGGTAAGTGCATGTTGATGGTAATCCGACAGAGGAGCCACTCTCTGGCAGAGGTCTCACAGACAGAAAGGAATCGGGAGGAGTAAAAGCAGGGGGAAGGCAGATGAACAAAGACTGGATAGTAATGAATGAGGGAGAAAAGCGGGTAAGGTAGAAAATAAGTAAAAGCAGGCAGATTGCAGGTAACCGAGAAGAAAACAAGCCGGTAGACAGTGAAAGGAAGTGATTGGAAAAGACCATGGAGAGGCAAGGAACCTAACCTAGCCCATGGGGGCGTTAAGACGCACTGAGTGGAGACACAGTCAGCCTTAAATGGTGTGCAGAGAATATCCGGTGTCAGTGGTCGCCTAGGAGGACGAGATGCAGCAGGCCGGGAATGGAGTCACGTGACCCAAGCTTTGAAGACCACGCCATGACATGTGCATGGCATGGTACTGACCCCAGAAACATCCACCATGACTGTGGCACCACTGCGGAACACGCCACCAGTACCCCCTGTGACCGTAGGCATCTCAGGAACTACAAATGCTGGTGCGCTCACCTGCACCACCGTGGATACAACTGCCAGGAACTAACCGGTATGTGGTGCAGGTGGCGCAAACCGCGGCTGTGGAACTGTGTGACATACCAGCACCCCTCCACTGGCACAGGAGTAGGAGCAGGCACAAAGTTTAGTATGCCCAAGGATCGGCCATTCAGTCCAATAGAAAAGAGGGGTGCGAATGAAGATCGGAAACTTGAATCTTTTTGTTTAGGAAAAGAAGAAAAGTTTCAATTTATAAATTGTGTCAAAATTAGTATTCCTCTTGTCATGTCAGAAAATGGCAACAAATGTGAATACGCAAGGTACAAATGTATCTAGTTTTATGAATTGTCAGGAGAAAAATGAAATGCTGATATTGATTTTTTGAATAATGGGGATGATGAACTATATCCCACAACTAGTACAAATGGCTTGGCACATGGTTTCGCAGTGGATAATATATGGTATAGCCATATGAGGAAATTTGGGAGAGTGAGAGAAATCAGTAGGATATTGCTATATTTGCACTCTCATCCCCCATACTTCTGGTGTCCCAAGGGTGTTTATCCCGAACAAAGTAGAGGTAGCAGATGCACTGTAACTAGTGCATCTAGCATTGTGCAGTGTCCGAGGGCAGTTTAAAGGGCAATCAGTTATGGCATCAAGCATACCCATCGAAGACTGTTCAGTTGCTGATCGTAAAGAGCACAAAAACATACAATTTATCCAAAGAGCCCAATTGAATCTAGGAGGAGCTATATTTTCTAAAAATCGATGGGAGCAAGGGGTAAAATGTTGTAAAGCTGGAAGAGCGAGGGGATTCTCAGAAGAAGGGGTGGCACGAATAAACCAAGAATATGGGACTGTAGCAAAATTACTTGCAGCATCTGAAGCGAGCGTCAGTTGCTGCTTTTGCCGCCACCTTCACTCCACCACCTCCTCCTCCTGCCACTGGCTCTGACTCGGACACAGCCCTTACTGACCTTTATCTCTCTATCTCCAACCCTCTGGATAGCCTTTCCTCGGTCATGAAGATCCACATGAAACCTGCCTCCAAGCGCAGCTCCTGGTATGACTCTGACATGGCCTATCTGAAACGCAAGTGCAGAGGAGCTGAGCTGAAGTGGCAGGCTTCGAGCACATCCTCAGACAAACTGGCCTGCCCCCTGCTCCAACGGCAATCCAGACTTTCCATCTGCTCGAAGAAGAGGGCCCTTTTCCAAACCCACATCTCTGGGGCCACTAACAAAACAGCTGAACTTTTAAAAATCGGCAAGGAACTTGCCAATCCTACTGCAGTCTTCATTTCTCCTCTGCCTTCCCTGGCCCTCTTCACTGCATTGGCCTCACTTTATTACTAAAGCTCAGGGCATCCTGTTGTCACTTTCCTCTACACCACACCCTTCTCCCTCACCCGCTCTCAGGCCTCCCTTGGCCCCACTCCCTACTTCCGTCCTACTCTGCTCTTTCTCTCCCAGATCACCTGATGAGGTTTTTAGACAAGTCTGCTCTATGCAAGTCTCATCCAAACAGGTGTTCCCCTGCTCCTCCAGAACTATCAAGGACAACATTGTCTCCCTTACTCCAGTCTGGTCTGATTTCTGCAATCACTCCTTTGCCACTGGATCTTTCCCATCACTCCTCAAGCACTCCCTTGTGGACCATCTCCTCAAAAAGCCTTCTGCTGACCCTTCCTGTCCGGCTACCTACCGCCCTATCTACATAACCTCCTTCCTGGGCAAACACTTGGAGAAGCTGGCCATCTCCCAGCTTATCCACCACACTGGATGGGTTGGTTGTCTCCACAACCACCAGTCTGGCTGCAGAGCTGCCAGAGGCACGATAACCACACTCTTGAACACATGTGAAGACTTGCTCTCTAATCTCGATTCCAACTCTCCTTTAGTTCTCATCCTTATTGACCTTTCCCCTGCCTTTGATACAGTCAATCATGTCGCCCTTCTAAATCAGCTCTGTGATACCCTTGGTGTCACAGAGCTGGCTCTGGACTGCCTAGCCAACTTCCTCCCCGAGCAACCTTCCCAGGTTTAACTGGACCCTTTTCTCTCCTTTATCTCACTCTCCACCTGTGCTGTCCCTCAGGGCTCCATTCTCTCGCCTTGGCTTTTCAACATCTACCTTCCCCCCTAGCCCATTTGGTCCCTGCCTTCTCTCCTAACTTCCAGTGTTATGAGGACAACATGCAACTCTACGTCAAGTTGCCCATCTCTGCCTCCTTCTCGTCCTCTCTCATTCCTGACTGCTATTCAGGCATGGTGCACTGTTAACGATCTCTGCCTTAATGCCAGTAAGACCGAGATCCTTCTCGCTGGGACCCCAACCTACTCCTTACCTCCTACACTCTGGCCGCACTCCGCGCACAACCTCCTTAGTGTCATATTCGACTCCTCTCTCTCCTCACATCACGGACCTTGCCAAGAAGGGCCACTTTTAGCTGCACCACCTCAGAGGAATTCTCCCTTTCCTCACCTTCCCCCAAAAACTCAATGTCTCCAGAGCTCTGGTCCTCTCCAGGCTGGACTACTTCAACAGCCTCTTCCTCAACCCGCCTAACTCCTCCCTTCGCCCTGTCAAATAATCCAGAATAGGACAGACTTATCCTTGGCCTCAAGCCCAGGGATCGCATCTATCCAGTCCAAAAATCTCTCCACTGGCTCCAGGTTGCTGCAAGAATCATGTTCAAAACCTGCTGCATCATCCATAAGGCTTTCTGGGTCCTGGACCCCACTACATCAACCTCTCTATCCCTAAATAACTCCCTGCAAGAGCCCTTCAGCCTACTAGCTCCAACTCTCTGCAAATCAGATGCTTCTCCAAACAGAAAGTGGAGAGTAGCTTTCTCCTCTCTGCAGGTGCCTCCCTCTGTAATGACCTTTCTGCCCCTCTGAGACTTGAGTCGGATCTCCTTAAGTTCCAGAAGCTTCTCAAGACCTTCCTTTTCTCTTTCTCCTGCCCCTCCACGTTAATGTCCCTCCTCTGCCTCTTGACTGGCTGACTGGTTCCTTCAGATTCTTACAGGGCACCAGGCCCTCCGTAAACAGTCTACCCCTGCACTTGGTCTCCTCTTACCCCTCGTCCCCAACCTGCACTTGCCATTCTGTGTCCCCCACCACCCTGCACTAGCCTGGCTGGGCCTGCACCCCAAGCCCTTCCAGCCCCTTTTCCACACACGTGGACCTTCTTCCCCTGCATGCTCTGCCCTTCTCCCCCCATCCCCCCCTTCACCCCCAATGCCCCCCCCCCCCCCCCGACTCCATCCACCTGGCCTCTCCTGGCACTTGCTTATCCCCCCAGCCCACCCAGTCCCCTGCACTTTACTGCATGATCCAAATGTCACATTGCCTAGGATAGTTTTTGTTTTGTCATCCCTGTTCCCCACCCCCCTTGTCTTGTTGCACCTTTAAACACTATCTAGGCAAATCTTAAAAACCCAACAAATAAAAATAAATAAATCTGACGTGGGTCAAGGAGCCAGAAAAAACGTAAGATACAGACACTTACCCATTTTCCTCTGTGTTTTAAGGTCGATGGCACGGTGCCCGTTGGCAGAAATGCGAACTGCAGTTGCACGCTTTGCGTCGCTGATCGGGCTGGAGTTACGGCTACCCTTCTGGACAACTTTGGACTTGTAGATCAAATACCTTTTGGGAGTTGCCTCTAGCCTGGCGAGATGTGTGCATCATTCCTGAGGAACACCGAGTCCTGGCCCAACCAATGCCCAAGGCTACATATGTGCCCCCTTTGACCACTGTGACCCCTTCATCTTACATGGACAAACCAATGACTATTCGACGATGGGAATCAGGAAATATTGCAACGTAGCAGATGTTCCAATAATTGTTCAGCGGCATCATCAAAAACTTTATTGGACATTCCTGATCAATATAGGCTGTTTAGTCATACTGAGACGTTCTTTTCTGTTCTTCTGGAACCTGGCGTCCAAGCAGCAGCAAACGCTGATTGGCTCCAGGTGACCAGATATGAACTTTTACTGTTTGTCAACACGTCGGAGTTAGTGTTTAGTGCCCTTAAGGAAGAGTTACAGGCACTGAGGCTAAGGACTTTGCATAATCATTACATCCTCGAGTGTGTAAAAAAACTGGGAGTACTTGCTGCACATTTGGGCCTCTCAATGTCACAGAGAATGGTATCTTAACACAAACTATCGCTGCCTTGCATAAACTAAGAGTAATCATGGAAAATGAGGCAGGAGTTACCAATGATTAGTGGTTTCAGTCTTTTCTCTTGGGTGCCATCTTGGATGAGCGTCGCTGCGAAGATTCTGTTACTGATTAGTCTTTTTTCTTATTCTTTTCTGTTTCTGTCAACTGCTCTTATGATTATGTTCTGCCCAGGTACCGAAACCAGCTGCAAGGACAACTGTGACCCTGTCCGGGGGCGTGGCTTGAGCGGCCATGGAGTAGGCTGCATCTAGACTGGGCTCCGTGATCCGTCAATTGATCCGGGGAAGCACGAGCTGCCTGGCAGCAGACTATGATTCCGAAATAGCATCATCGATGCATGAAGGTGCCTGGAACAGCAAGAAAGTATCAGCGAGTGAATAGACCCAGGCAGACGGAGGATTTGATACTTTGTGGCTGGAAGAGACAACAACAAAGACAAAATGGCGCATTCGGGACAGAAGGACCCGTGAAGATATGAAGCGCGGAGGCGGGGTGGACTGCCAAGAACGTGAGATACATTGACTGCGAGCATGTATCGGGTGCCGTGTTGACACAAGCTTGCAGGGGCCAAACACCAAAAAGTGCAGCACCAGGGAACGGGGGCCGCGGGAGAATGAGCGACGTGGCAGACACAGCATGCAAAGGACGGCATCTGTGAAACCACCCCCAAGTGGACACTACGCCCAAGGAGACCCCATCTGGATAATAGCGCGAACAAGCGCGTGGAGCACACAGCCGGGAGCGGAGACGCCCGCAAGCAAAGCGGAGTCGGAAGGCTTGCGGCGTGCGAGCCATGAGAGTGGCGCTGCCGCATACAGGACATCTGAGGTGCTCCCTTCAGGGTGCATTCACTGTGAAGAGCATTGGTGGACGGCGGACAACCCGTGGATGCCTGTCAGAGATAACAGTGTGCTGCGGCGAGCCGTGCCGGGTTTGCACCAGAAGCTGGCTGTGTGAACGAGGCTGACGACGGAGACCACGGAAGCACTGTACAGAGGCTTAGTGATAAGCCGGTGAGTGCGGAGTAAAGCGGGACAGAGAAGGCTGAGAGCAGACAACTGTGGGCCCCCCGGCTCCCCTCCCCCTTGGAGATCAGGAAGAGTAGCGGACCTTGGGTGGGGACAGCAGATGCCTCCCCCCCTCCAATGAAATAGCACAAAGTAGGAGGTCCAGGCGAAACACTCTGGAAACGGCCGCAACTTCCAGTGAAGTGCACTGGCCATAAGCAGCAGGCAATAAAACTGGAGCAATAGATGTGCTGGGAGCAGACACAAATATACTATGAAACATCAGCTAAAGCCATAAGTTAAGTGAAGATATAGCCGCATGCACAGTGCTAACACATGGTTGGTGCTGAACTGAAAAGGACCGCACCCGGGGAAGACCGAGTGCGGCTGAATAAAGATGGTGGCCACCCGGGAACAAGGGAACCAAACCAACTAAGGCTGAATCCGACTCCTACGGGATGCTTGCTGGTCATTACAGGATTCGCGATACACGCAGTAACTGCGGCTCCCTTAAGTGACCGCAATGCGGCTAGAATAAACCATTACCCAACCAAACTACGATCTAAGGAAAACACAGCTGCCACTACACAAGGAGGTACAGAAACTCTGTTACATGGTATCAGTGGCAGGAGGGCACTCAGTGTGAACAGTGGGTGTGTGTGAGTGGATTTGTTGGGTACTGCAGCCTGATCCGGATGTGCAAGGGGAGAGGCCGGATGAGTTGGTGTGGAGCTGGTGTGGAGCTGATGCCTCCAAGCCTGGGCAAGGCCTAAGATATTGAAACTGAGTGGGTGCCTCCCCCACTAGTGGAACACAAGAGGCGGGCTGCACCACAGCATACGGCTGCAGCGCCATGTCCAGCAAGCCTTCACGACTAAAAGCAAAGCAACCCACGCTGGACGAATTTGCCAGGACACCGCCGGGCCCGGAAAGCGCCAGGAGCAAAGATAAGCCCCCCACAGGCGGCATGGCTGCCTCGGGCACGAATCAGGAGGTCCTGGCTGCGATTGCAGACTTGAAAGCGGACTTGAAAGCGGCCTGGGAGGCTAAGCTCGAAATAGTGGTGTCAGAGCTGAAAGCTGCGCTGGACCTTAAGGTCGGGGGAAGTGCAGGAAGAAGTGAATCTACTCCGACAGGACGTAAGGTCTCTGGCGGAGCGCACAGAGAACCTTGAGAAAGAGACGAGCTCGAACACAGCGGATTGTGCCTCACACAAGTCGGAACTGCATATCCTGGTACAGAGAGTGGGCAATCTGGAGAGTAGGGCGGAAGAAGCGGAAGGACGCGCCCGAAGGAACAACATCCGCATGGTGAGTCTGCCTGAGGGGACGGAGGGCCACAACCCCACGGAGTTTGTGGAAAGCATGTTGCTGCAGGAGATACCCGGAGGAGCCCTGTCTCAGGGATTTGCTGTGGTGCGTGCGCATAGGGCTCTAACGAGAAGGCCGCCGCCGGGCAATCCGCCTAGGCCAGTTATCGCCAAGATCCTTAATTATCGCGACCGAGAGAGGATATTGGAACACTTCCGCAAAGGTGGAACAATTAAGCGGGGGAGGCAAGTATAACGGCCTACCCAGACTATACTCTGATGGTGCAGTGGAGCCGGATGAACTTCGGGGCGGTCAAAAGAAGACTGAGGGAAGCAGGTCATAAATACATGCTACTTTATCCGGCGAAATTGAAAGTCTTTCACAGGAACAAGACTTTGTTTTTTGACACTCTGGAGGATGCCATGGGATGGCTTGACATGCAGGGTTCCCCCCCAGGAGCCCGGTATCCAGACGGCAGAAGGAGATGGAAGAGATAAGTAATGAGCACCAAAAACACTGGGAGAGGGAGCGGTTTTAGACCACGGGACTAGACTATAGTCATTGATATGACCTGTTAGTGGATGAGACCAGACCGGGTTAGATAATGTGTTGTGCGCACTGAAACTGGTGCTTTTTGAGGAGCCTAGCGGAGCTAGTCTTAACACCCCCATCTAGTATTAATTGTTAAGTGGCCACTAGGGCGACTTCACCCTACTGAGCTCTGAGTATACTAGTCGGGGCTAGATGTGGGGGTGCCTGAGATTCAGGGATGGAGTTGGGCAACAGTTGGGAAGGGTGTTGTTGAGGAAGGGATGGGAGGGGGGAGGAGAGAGAGGTGGGGAGTTTGATATGTATATAGTTTTGGGGAGTTTGAGTTTTAGTTTAAACATGAGCCCATATAGCAGGATTGTATGGTTGAATCCGTGTCACGCAGGAGGGTGGGATTTGCTGGAGGTAGAAATGGAGGACGGGAAGGAGCTATGGGGGACCTCAAAATAATTACGTGGAATGTCAGGGGACTTAACAGCTACCTGAAAAGGAACAAGGTCATGTTGTATTTGAGGAGGCAGAGGATAGATATCGTGCTGCTGCAAGAAAAGCACCTGACACGGGTGAAGATGGAGCTGATTGTTAAGAAATGGAAAGGGGTGGTGGTGGGCTCGACATACTCTGCGTATGCTAGGGGAGTACTAATATGGGTGGCGCTGCATGTTCCGTTCCAACCATTGCGGGAGGGGTCAGAGACGGATGGGAGGATGGTCATGTTGAGAGGATTGTTGGAGAATAAAGAGATCAGCATTATAAACACATGCCCCCAATCGGGACACAGCGGCCCATTTCAGGACTCTAAGCGCCAACCTCGGCACATGTATGGGTAGCGCAGTGATCTGGGGTGGTGATTTTAACTGTGTACTTAATCCCAACGTAGACAGATTGGATGGCAGGGTTGATAGGCCCTCCCCAGCGGCGAGGGCATTGCAGACACTGCTAGATGATTTTCACCTGGTGGACGTGTGGAGAACCAGATACCCCCAAGACAGGCAGTACTCATTATTCCGCACCTCATCAGCTACATAACGAGGCTGGATTATATTTTTGCCACGTCGGATGTGATGGTGGAGGTTGCTCGGGTAGAATATAAGGCGAGGGTCCTCTCTGATCACTCGCCATTGGTTCTGGGGTGGCAGTACCGCCCCCCCGAGGGCAAGGATCCCGACGTGGCGCCTCCGTACTGAAGCGCTCAGGGACCCAGTCTTTAGGGAGGACATGAGGGAAGAGATCGCAAATTACTTTGAGGAGAATACGGGCAGCATTGACTCGGCGGGTACATTATGGGAAGCCTTCAAGGTAGTGATGCGGGGGGTTGCAATAGCAAAATCAAAGGGCCTGCAGGGTGGGGTTCTAACTGATCTACGACGGACAGAGAAGGAACTAGAGGAAATATTGAAGGGTGGATGCGAAGACATGGAGCGAGTACTGAGGCTGCAACAGGAATGTGTGGAACAATGGGAAAGGCTCAGCAACCTTAATTATAAGAAGTACGTTGAGAGACAGCATGCGGGTGGGGATAAGACAGGACGGTTGTTAGCGTGGCTATATAAGAGCGAGGCGCCAAGGACCCTGATTAGATCAATAATGAGGGAAGATGGTAGCGTGGTGGACACCCAAGAGGGTGTCAACGAAGAGTTTGCAGACTATTATAAAGCATTGTATGCGGATGGGGTGGGGAGTAGCCGAGAGGAAATATTGGAAACATTAGGAGATATAGGACTACCCATGATAAGCGAGGAGGAACGGGAGGAGCTAGATGCACCGATCACCTTGGAGGAGCTAGAGGAAGTGGTGAGGCAATTACCTACCTGCAAGACCCCTGGGGCAGATGGGTTTCCGAGTGAATTATATAAGACATACAAGGCAGAGGTGCTCCCCCCAATGTTGGACATGCTCAACGAAGCGTTTGAGGTGGGACGGTTGCCGGAAACACTCAGAGAGGCGGTCATAATACCGCTCCCTAAGCCTAACAAACCTGCACACAGCTGTGGCTCTTACAGACCTCTCTCAATGTCAAACCAGGACAGCAAGATATTGACGGCGGTCCTGGCAAACAGATTGCAGAGAGTGATCAGCAAACTGATACACCCAGACCAGACGGGCTATGTCCCAAATAGGAATATAACCCATAACCACAGGCAACTCCGACGGGTGATTGAAGGGGGCAGTACGGCTGAGGGTGAAATGGCGATCGTGTCTTTGGACGCGGTCAAAGCTTTTGACTCGGTCAAATGGCCGTGGTTGTTGGTGGCCTTGGAGAAGTATGGCATGGGGCCCGGTTATACGAGGTGGGTGACGATGCTATATAGTGAGCCACTGGCCAGAGTTAGAACGGGTGCAGTAATATCTGAGAGGTGGCAATTGAGTAGAGGCACTAGGCAGGGGTGTCCCTGGTCCCCGATGCTCTACATATTAGCCCTGGAGCCCCTAGCGATATACCTCAGACAACAATACGACACGATAGGTATTGAAGTGGGAGGAGAACGACATCTGATCTCCTTATATGCAGATGACGTGTTGCTATACTTCCGATACCCAGAAGAAAATCTTCAGCACATACTGGAGGTGATGGCGAGGTATGCAGAACTGTCCGGCATAGCGGTAAACCCCCAAAAATCCAGCATGTTTCCACTAGGCGACTATAAGGGAAATCCTGAGGCGAGGTTACCGGTGTTACAAATACCGTGGGAGGTTAACTCTTTCCGATATCTAGGGATAGATGTGTACCATACGGTGGAAGAGGAGCACAAGCATAATACCGAGGTAGCACTCAGGAAAATTGAGAAGTGTATGCAGTTTTGGGTTAAGCTGCCCTTAGCTATGATGGGACGGGGTGCAATGCTGAAAATGGTGGTCCTGCCGAGGCTTTTGCATTACTTTAGCAATGTCCCATACATGATACCCAGGGGGTTCTTTGCTAAGCTAAACAGTGTGTGCAGGGATTTCTTGTGGCATGGTACCCGGAACAGAGTGGCGCTGTGGAAGCTGCAGAACTTTTACGATAAAGGGGGGATAAGACTGCCCAATTTTGAGGTGTATTATGTAGCAAGTCAGCTGCAGTATGTGGCTCAGTGGCTTTCGGACGAGGCGACCCCTGAATCTAGGTTATTTGGACATGACTGTACCCCATTTTACTTAAAGGAAATGATCTGGTTGCCCAAGGCCGAAATGGGAGAGCATCCCAGGATGATGATGCTTGGGTGGCAGATGTGGCGGAGGGCGTGCCGGATGACGGAGAACCCATTTCCTTGCTCCCCGCAGGTGCCGCTGGTGGCGTTGGCAGGGGAAGATAGGCAATTGAGAGCTATACTCAGGACCCATTGGGAAACTGTGGGGCTGGTGACGCTAGGAGATGTCTGGTAGATGGGGGCCATTTTAGATTTTGAGGTCCTCGGGGAGGAGACGGGATTGCATGTGGGCCAATATATTACATACCACAGAATTGTTCAGAGAATCCGGGGAACGTGGCCTGAAACTGTGTTAGAAGAAGAACCCGATGCCATCATAGAAATAATATATGATATCAGATGGGGGGCATGAGATTTCCAGGCTATATGAGATGATGATGTCTAAAGTTGGGAAGGATCTGACGCAACTGAGGCTAGACTAGGAGGCAGAGGTGGGAACCCCGATAGAGGATGGGATGTGGGAAAGGGCACTCGGACACCATAAGAAGGTGTCAAGAAATGCTAGACTTAAACAAATACAACTATATATAACGCATAGAGCATATATGACGCCCTTGAGGATATCCAAGTTTGGAAACGCTGGACGACAAGCATGTCCCAAATGTGACGAGGAGAACGCGGATATGACGCATATGTTTTGGTCATGCCCAGTGATTGAGCGTTTCTGGGGGGAAGTGGCCCAAAAGTTAGCTGAGAAAGGGGTCACGCTGATTATAGACACACCTTGTGCTTGTTTGTTCGGAGGGTACCCCAGATCATCAAAACTTAAGCATGTTAATAAATTGAAAGACCTAGCATATGTGCTTGCTAAACGGAGGATCGCCATGGGTTGGAAGATTTGTCACAAGCCACGGGTGGAAGTATGGTGGAAGGAGTTACAGAAATGGGCAGAGGCAGAAACGAAAGTATGGCAAGAGTCGAACAATGTAGGGGGGGAGAAGAAATAGGGACCCTGATGGCATGGAAATCACTCATAGCTGAATTGTTTGGAGTAATACATGATCGGGCTGAATCTACAGGAAGCGAGAACTCGACGCATGCGGCGGACACGGAGAATGATAAACAGACAGGCTCATGATGAGGGGTGGGAGGGGGGGAAGCAGTGGCCAAGATTAAGCATTAATACGATGATTATTTTTTTTGTAACATGCACTGTGTGTTTCGTTCGATTAAAATTAATAAAATTATTTTTAAAAAAATAAAAAAATAACTGTGACCCTGTACAAAGCTAGGAAAACTACCATTTCATCTGACATGGGTACTTGGACTGAAGCTGGGTCGTGTCCTCCACCAAGTTGTGATGATTGTGTGGAGCAACGGGTAGATTGCGGAAACGTGCTGGGTTTGTTCAGCGGAGGAGTATGCCAATTTTAAGGCTGAGATGAGAAATGATTGTAGGGTTGTTCTCCACGAAGATGATTATGATTTGTTAAAGTATTAACTCATTTATTTATTCAAAAGGTATAAAGCGCAACTACGGCCTGAAGCGTTCGGAAGGGAAGGTACTCCTCAATAACTGTCAGAGGGAGAAGATTCCACAATGTCAAGTCAAATTTGTGACTGGGGGTGCGGCAACTAGGCACTATGTGGCAATTTCACACATATCCAGTATACTTTAATGTGAATGGGATATGTTATTGTTACTTTTTGGTTAAACTGATACATATTAGCTTTATACACATATAGAAAGACAAATGCTAAAACCACCAAATCAAATATAAACACGATTCAGACATAATATGTTATGGAGTGTCCAGATGCAGGCAATGAGGAGTTTTTATAATGTGCATGCGAGAAAGGCAGCCCTTCCTGGACAATCCACTGTAAAGTAAAGATGGTATTTATTAAACATGCATGTACACTGAGAAAACATATAAAGGGGATTTATGAATCTACATGTAGTGGGCTTTTTATAAACAGGTTAAAATACAGCAGTTAGGGGTTGACTTTGAGAAAGTGGTTCTACACAGTTTGAGACCAGAGAATGAGTAAATATGTACCTTCGACATTAGCAATGGTCAGCTCAGCTAGAGGAGACGGCCATGGTTTTTATGATCTGATAAGTATCACAGAAGGCAGATGTAATCTCTTGAATGCATGGGAGCTTGACAGAGGGTTTTCACAATTTGTTCTGACCGCAATAAACCATGGGGTGAATCAATGCTCAAGGCTAAAGTGACTGGAACACAGGAGTTTCAATTGTATTTTCAGATGTGCTGTGTGCGATGAAATGGCAGTTATTTAGATTAGAATGTTCCAATGGAGCCAGTGTACCGGGGGATGTGAGAGTTATCGCTAATTCAAAGAGAACCTGTTTACTCAGCCTTCTTTATACTGGTATTTGTGTGAACCATGTGCAAATATGAGTTATGGTTAAAAGGGCTTAGGCCAGTTATTACTACAAATGTTTAACTGTTTGTTGATGTCATGACCTACCACAGAAATCCTAAAAGGAAGTGTGTTCTACACATGAGCTGAACATGGCAGTTAAGGGAACAGCTACCAATGAGAAATTAGGAATTGAAGAGAGATGGGATTTTTCTTTAAAGAGGTTTTGTCCAATCACATGTGGGGGGCGGATTGTAATAAAGTATCTGAGAGTGTTTTAACTGTTGCAAAAATGTATATAAGGCGTCAATTTGTGTGGTTCATTGATGCTTGGGTTAGTTTTACTTCACAGCGTAATGTAACTGCTCCCCAGAGATTGTACAATATACTTGCTTTGCATACAAAACGTGCACTCATTTCTCGGATGGTGGGCCCGCTTGGGTTGAGGTAATTAGTGGTCCGCCCCCACAGTGTGTAGTCCTCAAAGCTCATAGTGGAGAGCCAGGTCGGATGTGAGGGTGTTCAGTGCTGTTGGTCAGCAGTAGGAATTTGTTTCTGGAAGGGTTGAGCTTCAGTTAAGCACTGGGCATCCAATACTGGATCAATGCAAGGCAGGCCTTAAGCCTGTGGATGTCTTCTTGGAGGATATCTCGAGGTAGAGCTGCGTGGCATCAGCATATTTGTTGGATGTGGATGTTGCAGGAAGGTTCAGAGCAGTTACATGTAAAGTATGAAGATCAACGGTGAGAGGATGGATCCTTGAGGGACTCCATAGGTGATGAGTTGGTGATCTGAAGGAATCAATTTGGATGAACTTGAGGCCGTTACCAAGCTTTGATTTGAAGCAGCGGAGTGCTGTCTTGCTGAACCCCATACAGTGATGTATAATGTCCGAGTGTCTGCTGTGCCGAATGCTGTTGAGAAGTCGAGGAGAACTAGAGGACAAGGATGGCCATTTTAGAGGATGTTAAAGGCACTGTCGATCATCTTGATTGTAGCCATTTTCATGGTGCATCTGGGTAAGAAGCCAGATTGGTAGGACTGAAGTTACTGGACTCAATGAATTGGAGGGGTTGCCAGACTACTGGGTTTTCAAGGACCTTACCTGGGAAGGGAAAATGGGCGAGGTTGTTGCTAAGGTTATTGGGGCCTAGTGTTGGCTTCTTGGGAAGCGGCAGGATGTTTTGTCCAGTCTTGAGGGTCCAGGGGAAGGTGCCTTGAGTGAAAGAGCTGGTGATGATTGCCAGGTAAGGGTGGAGTCCTTCAGTCGGAAAGGTTCTTGAGTATTGAGGCAGGGAGGATATATGGCCATATTGAATCCCGCCCCCTTGACAGCAGCAACTACCACTGAGTCACTTGCGAATTTCACCAGTATGAATCTGCAAGATATTCCCAACCATAAGGGTTAGCAGCCATGAAATATGCAGCACACAGACATTTCCACCCTGGAAATTGAATCCCACTCTAAGAAAGTTCAACAGTCTCTAACCTTATCAATATGAGCCTCTGAGAACACCAGCCCGTGGGGGGTAGCGACCACGTGGCATCCACCACAGGAAAGCTCCTGGGAACTCAATCTTAATCGCAGTGAAAACAGTTATACCATATAAGACCATAAAGTACTCTTGAGAACCTGCCTAACACAAGCCCGGCCAACCAACAAACAATTCACCACATGAGGGCTTTCACCCATGGAACCAAGGACAAAAAGAGGCCTTGACAAATGTGGGCTTCCGGCACCCCCATCCTATAACCACAGTGAAGCATTTGCCACTGTGTAGCCCAATAAACCTGGTGTGATCCTAATGGACAGAAACCATTGATGAGTGAACTTTCCGAATCAGGGAGCCAACCACCGGAATAGCTTGGCACATAGCCACAGCATCAACAGACCACTGACCCACAATAGCCACGATAAATCCACAAATATGCTCTAAAACAAAGGATAACCGAAACAGAATGGAAAGCAGAACAATAAAGGCAAAAGAAACCACTCCCCCACCGAACAACAGTAACTACCTACCAGAAGTCACATCATCTCTAAATCACCATAATCTCCAGCTACACCAGAAATTAAACAATCCACAAAAAATGACAGATAGGCTGTTTGGAGGATGAGGCCTGGATCTCACCTACACTCCCGGCAGGGGTGATGGCCACGAGGAAAGCGGTCTTCCATGAAGGGAACTTGAGAGAGGCCTGATGCATAGGCTCGAAGGGGACCTCCATGAGCACCACGTTAAGTTCCCACGCCGGGGCAGGTGCCTTGACCGGCGGGAATGATCAAAATAGTACTTTGAGGAACTCCTTGATGAGACGGTGTGACCAAAGAGATGACCGTCCTGGAGACCTGGTGTAGTGGTCAATAGCTGCCAGATGCACCTTGATAGAGGCCAGCCCTCCTGTGGCCAAGGACAAGTAGTATGGAAGAATCTGCAGGGCCATGACCCTCAGAGGGTTGATCTTCTGCATCCAGCACCACGTTGTGAAACGTTTCCACTTGTGCCCCCTAGCACTTCGGAATCTACGACGCTCTGGCCCTGGAAAGGACCTCCCTGCAGTTCGCCGGCAGCTCGTACCCTCCAAACTCTAAGGCTGCAGGAGCCAAGCATTCAGGTTAAGGGATCCTGGGTCGTGATGCAGGATTGTGCCTCCTTCTCTGGTGAGCAGATCCGCGAACACTGACAGCTTGACCGGAGGGGACGTTGACAGGCTGAGAAAGTCCAGGTATCAGATCTGCCTCAGCCACGCCAGGGCGATGAGGATCATCCTGCATCAGCACTGTTTGAGTTGATGGATGACTCGCAGCATGAGAAGCAACGGAGGGAACACGTACAGGAAGAGTCCATCCAATGTGATGGAAAACCTGCCCCCATGCTCCTCGGCTGGTGGATCCTGCTGGTGAATTTCTGGCATTTGGAATTAGTCGCTGTCGCAAACAGATCGATCTGGGGTCTAACCCATTTGAGGAAGAGGCTGTCCACTTGATCCTGTCGAAGCTTCCTCTTGTGGCAAGAGCGTAGCTCCCTGCTGAGGGAGTCGCTGATGGTGTTCTTGACTCCTGTCAGGTGGAAAGGAATGAGGAACATTCCTTGGTTCCCCCCTGCTTCCTGATGTAGAACATCATGGTGGTATTGTCCATAAAACTCACCACCATGCCATTGAGGAACTAAACGATCGACTTGCGGGCCCAGAACACTGGCCGCAGGCCCAGGACATTGATGTGAAGATCCCTCTCCTCCGGCCGCCACAGGCCTCTGGCGGGGAGACATCCGGTGTGGGCTCCCCAGCCCTCCAGGGAAGCGTCCGTGGTGACTCACCTGGTATGTGGGGCTCTGGAAATCCTTCTCCCGGCAATGTTGGAGTGCACGCCCCACCATCTTATCGTTCGACAGAATTTCTCGTCGAGACGAGCGTCCAGGAATTCCTGAAGAGATCGCATCCGCAACATGCAGGGTTGTATCGGGTAAATACACAACTTTAAAAAATAAATGTATTGCATTTTGTAACAAACCTTTACAAAAATATAACCTTACATAAAATCATTTCTTTAAAAAAGATTAAAAACATTTACCAGATAAATATATGTTTAAGAACCATTGCATGATTTCAAATGCACATCATGCCGAGCAGCGACTTGATCGTCTGCAACATGGCGGTCGTGAGTGTCAACAGCTGTTGCACCTTGCCTAGCACGGTTGCTATCCTTTCTTTCGAGAGGGCCGACAGGCACGAGACTATGTTAAACCGGGCCCCCAAGAACAGTGCGTTCTGCGATGGAATCAAGCAGGACTGTTAGGGAGAATTCTCATTCTATGGCTAATTTCCCTTACCTATAGAATCCCCCAGCAGCTTTGCTGGATTTGAAGGGTTTTTTTTTCTCCTGCTAAGAGTGAGACTCTTTTTCCCACTCTTAGGCATTTTTGCTATGTGTGTTCTAAACTATTTTTGTGTTTAATGTCTATGGGGTTTTTCTCTCCTCCATAGGAACCATCTTCATTCACATGGGTTACACAGCACCCTCTGTGTAGTGACCCAGGGGTGTTGTAGCGACCCCCAAACATAGACTCCATACCCTGGGACTGACTACTGTCTCCCAGGGCATGTAAAGTGCCAATTGACTTTACTAGTCAATTTTTATTAACTAAACCAGTACAAACCATCTTACAATGGAAGTACTGGAAAGGGTTAATAGTTTTTCCCTTATGTTCATTTTCGAGAGGGTACCGTACAGTTCCTCTCTCAAAAGTATTTGGCTGGTGGCAGTGGTTACTACCGTAAATATCCGACCGCAAATATTTTCCTATGGGATTTTCCCATTGTTCGAGGCTACCACATTTTCTGACAGCCTCTAACATACCGCCGGTGTATTTTAATATTAACTTTACTCCGGTAGGTTTTATTTGCCAGAACTTTAATATAACTTCTTTCTCGTGTCTTTCACTAAACTCCTAACCCAGGTCGGGATCCTTTGTTCGTCCTTTTGGCGGGCTTCTGCCAAAAAGCCCTCCTTTCGGCGCCACCGAGTCTGGGGTGGGTCCATTGTGTGGGAGGGGGAGTAGGACCCCTGGACAGGGTTGCCTCAGCAACCCATGTCGCACTCTATCCTGATAGGCTGGAGGGTCTCCCGCCAAGATGACCACTCCTCTGTGTGAGTGACAGCTAGGCTGTATGAATGGGGATCTTTTCGCATAAAAGCAGGGTCCTGAGGACTGGAAGAGCAAGACGTTGCCACTGGAACTAAGAAGCCGGAGAGGAGAGAAGCCAAAGACATCTCCAACGACTGAACCCCCGGTGAAGCACTGCTGCAGCGTCTCGCCACTTTTCTCCACACGACGAGAGAAGATCTTCATCTGCAAGAGCCTTCTTCCCTTGAGCTGGTGGGGCCAACCAGTTTGCCAATCGTATTCCCGGACCTGCCTTGGTCGAATCGCCAGTACCCTGAGGCCGGATAGCCATGCACCAGTCCACTCGGACCGCGATTTAAAGGAGCGTACCTTTTATTCGTCGGGTAGCACCGTGGCTGGTTTCATCCCTGGGTAGTGCAGTAACTCGAACCTTCCTCCACAACGAGAGCCTCTCTTCCTCTGCTGGATCCCCCGAACTGCAGTAACTACCAGGAACAACCACCACCGCAGGAGCCACTTCTTCATTTTTAAAGGTACATTGTCCGCCAGGCCGCCCTTTCTTCGCGGTAGAGCCAAAGGTGTTTTAAATCCTTTACCTACCTTTTGGGTTGGCCGCCCCTCTCTCGTAACATTGTCTTTCACCTGCTGCATCCACCTTTTCAACATTGTTAATCAAAGACTTGACTGCAACTACAAGAACATTTTGCTCCTGGGCCCTTGCCCTGTACCACTGACCTACTGACAGGCCTACTGACTCTGGCTAAATTTGTTAGAACTGCCTTCTCTAGATTGCTTCTCAACTAGAGCTGTGTTGGAGCACCTACTTCTTATAACTACCCTTTTCATCCCCTTTCTAATCCTTGTGAAATGCCATTTTGCTCAGTTTTCATTTAAGTATTTTCTATACTGATGCTTAATCTGGTTCACAAACTTATGGGAAGTGTTACTAGGGTGGGTAAGAAGCTATTCCTATATAACTTGTGGTTTCCCTCCCTTGTGAGAAATTGCTAGAGTATCCCTTGTGTGTGGTTTTCACTGTGCCGTTTTGCTCAGTTTTCACTATGGTTCACTTGGTCTACAATTAAACTAGGGTGTGAGTATATTTCTCCTCGACTTATTTTAACTTGCTTATTAACTGTGATAGTTGTGTTTAACTAGAAGTGTATAAAAATAAATATATATATATTCTTTTTACAAAAAAACCTTGGTCGGTGTTTCCTTGTTCCATAGTACTGAAGGCCTATTGTGTATATTGTGTTGTGAATACTGCTCATCTCCCTCTGGAGATGAATCTGACTGCTCAGCCACAGCTACCGATTAAATCTTTGTGGTACAGACTGATACCAAAGGGGATTTATTGCTCTCACCTGTAGTCCTAATCTTGTGTAGTGCTCCCTAAGGGAACTGCACAGGATTCTGCCTAACAAGGACTCTGGATAATTCACAGAGAATCCCAGATCCGTCAGCAGCTGGACGGTCCTCCCCATATGTTTGCCGGCTGCTTCCTTTGACTTGGCCCGGATGAGCCAGTCATCGATGTACAGGTACAGATGTATCCCTTGTAGGTGCAGATGGGTCACCACTGGTGCCAGGCACTTTGTGAACACCATGGGTGCCAAGGGCCTTGAATTGGTAGTGCCTTACTTAAACTATGAAGCGCAGGAACTTTTCGATGCTTCCTCTGAATGGGGATGTGGAAGTACGCATCCTCCAGATCCAGCAACATCAAGAAGTCTCCTACCTCCAGTTGGCCGAGCACATGTTTCAACGTGACCATCCTGAATTTTTGGGAATGGAGGTGTTTGTTTAGACGCTGCAGGTCTAGAATGGGCTACCAGCCACTGGTGGTCTCCTTTACCAAGAAGTATCAGGAGTAGACTCTGGAGCCGCTTTGGGACCAACTCTATCGCCCCTTTTCATAGGATGGCCCGTACCTCCTACAGTAGCTGAAGGATGTGCTGCTCCTGCCGGGCCACCAGTGGTATATATAGAGTGTCCATGGGGAGAGCATCTAGCACCCATCAGTCGGTGGAGATCTTTTCCCACTCGCTGACTAAGTCCGCCAGCTGGCCTCCAACCGGGGTGCAATGGTGGGGGCCCGACATCCTGGCCGGTTCTTGCTTCGGGGCCTGCGTGCCGACTTGGGAGTGACGTCGGCCACCTCCGTAGGCCTCCTGAGTCATGGAACGGGGGCTGGCAGACCGAAGATGATCCCCCGCCTAAAACCTTTGACGACATGAAAAGGACGATGATGAAGCGTGCCAAGAGCACCGGCCATCTCCGTGTTGGTCTTAATGGCTTGCAACAATTCATCGACAGCCTTCTCTCTGTCGAAGGGCATGTCCAGAACCCTCGTCTGGACTTCCTCATGAAAGTTGGTGGCTTTCAACCAGCCACGACGACACAGGCAGACACTGTTCCCTATCTGTCGGAACCATGTGTCCGCGATGTCCAGGACCACGCTGATGGCATGGTCCGATGCCACCTCGTCGGCCTGGAGGATCTGAAGCACCTCGACCAGTTTGTCGTCAGGGAGAAATTGCAGCAGCAGGGCTATCGTATACCACCGTTCCCTGTCGTATCTAGCCAGGATCGCAAGAGCATTTGCTAGCTCGACTGTCGTTGCTGCGGCGTAAATCACTTTCCTCCATGTGGCGTCCACCTTCGTCCCCTCGCTCTCCGGGGGAACGGAGGCTGAAGATGAGGGATTAAAAGACTTCCGTGCAGCCGCCGAGACCACAGAGTCCTGGGAGGGCAGCGACCATAGACACTTGGGTGCAGACTCCAGCACCCGGTACTTTTCCAGCCTGTCTCTCTTAGCTGGGGCCGAGGCTGGGTTTCTCATCAGCCAGGCCCTCATCCCAAACGTTGTCCAGGAGAGGCACTACCAGAATTTTGGCCTCACGTCATTGGTAAAGGAAACCTTCCTTCTTGGTCTCTTCTGGTGTCAGCTGGAAGAGCTCAGATGCGCGGATGACCATGGCATGGAATTACCCCACTTCATCCAGGGGAGAAGCCCTCGGCGGCAGAGAGATGCTGCTGTCGTCTGTCAGTTGTCGACGTGTTCGTCCCTGTATCCCTAGGGTGGGGAGGGCATGTGCGGCGGTTGATGAGGCGGCATAGGGTGCCGTTTTCTCTTCTTTTCCAACGGCGGGCCCGGTGCCACCGTGGCCAGGGGCTGCCATTGGCATCCTCTTCTGGATCTATGACACCAGTGTGTGGAGAGTTGAAAGGATGTCCAGCGATAAGTCCCTGGGAGGTGTCGAGGGGTAGGCTTGCTGGGCCCAGCGCCCACATCATCGGCGGCATTCCCGCTGTCGTCGTTGTCCCCCTCTGTGTTTCTGCCATCTTCTTCAGCATTTCTGCCATAGTCGTCCTTCCCCATGTCCTCCAGGACTGTGTGAACAACCACCCGGTCCTCCTCATCCGAGGAAGAAAGATCTGTGCACTGGAGCACGGTTGAGGCCTCCACCCCTCACCCCTTTTTTGTGTCCCGAGGGGTCGGCCTCTGGCTTAGGGATGGCATCCTCTTCTCTGGGGTTTTCTCCACCGGCTTGGCCAACCCTCCTGGCTCATGGGTAGGGCCACTGTGGGTGCCGCCGGGTCTCCTGGACGGTGTCAACCGCTTTCGCCTATGAGAGGGCTGCCGCCACCAGCTCGATCGTCGAGGATGACTTCGTCTGGACCACCTGGGACTTGAGGGGCAGGTCTGACACCACCTTTCCCTGTGCCTTGGTCTTCTCCGGCTTCTCCCGCAGCTTCCCCGGGTTAGCCGATTTCCTCTTCGAGGAGGAGATGGAGCTATGACTGGAGATGGAGGCAGATTGTGAAAAGGCACACACCCTACCGGTCGCAGGACCCGCTTGCACGGTGACCCCGACAGAAACAGACTTGCGGTGCTCGGCCTTGTCTTGGGCCCCCACGGATGGAGCGCCCTCATAGGACTTGGAAGCCCGCTCCTCGGAACTGCCGGTTCAGGTTGAGGCATGCCCCTGCTTGCTGCACGGGGTAGAGGCCTTGGCGTTGAGCCATGCGCCAACCTACTGTGATGATCCTTGGTGGTGTGCTTGGAGAAACCAAGGCAGACTACACAATCTGCTTCCCTGTGGTCTGGATGGAGATAGTAGAGGCACTGAGTGTGTTTGTCCTCTACAAATACGTTCCTCCCAGCTTCTGCTCAGAGTTGGTCCAGCGTGCAGTGTAGCACCAATGGCCTTCTGGAATCTTAGATGAAACTCTCGGCAATTCTTGCCCTTGAGAGGCGCTGAAGGATGCCGACAAACAGATTTCCCCCCCCCCCCACCCCGGGTCTGAATTTAAAAACGATGGCCGTGCCCTGGACACCTGGCTACAACCCTCTGGTTTTTCACACTACTCAGACATGCAATCTATGGCAAAGCACAAAACAGAAATGTCTGACCTCCTAAGCAAAAGCAGCATGGACGCTCTCTTCTTCACTCAAACATGGCTCTCAGACAACTACAAAGTAATTGCTAATGAAGCAAAACCCGTAAACTGCAAACTAATCAAATCTAACAGAAAAACACAGAAAGAGGAGAAATCGCTCTAGCACCCAAAAATCAAAACCGCTCCACACCCTTACCCTCAACTGATAGATACCTGCGAATCATTTCTAATCAACCTCCTGCTCAATGACCAATTCAACTTACTCTTCCTTCTGATCTCTAGTCCGCCCACAAATAGACTTATCTTTGCTACAAAACTCACGGATGCCATAGCCAACCTCTCCACAAATCGAAACATAATTATTCTAGGGGACTTCAACATCTGGAGCAAAAATATAAGCAATCCAATAAGCCATCGACGCATCCCGCAGGACCACAAACACCCTCCCATAAACCAACACTGCAACAACCAGCACAACACTTAATTGATTCAAAGCTATAAGCAAAGAAACCTTCGACAAACTACTAAAAGATACCAACATAGCGGATCCCCCAGCTAAACATGCCCACCAAACATCTACAATAAACTACTTCCCCCCAAAACACCAGCCTACCACACCAGAATACTAAGGAATAATACCAAAATCATTGAAATCAGTATACACCAAAAATCTCCTAAAAGACGATATGAGAAAAACAGATGACCCTGCCAACTAGAGACCTGTATCAAACATGTCATACCCAGCAAAAACCTTAGAGAACCACTGTACAAAGAGATAATCATGTAGAAAGCAACGGAATACTTCACCAATACCAGGTTGGCTTCATACCTATGAAAGGAAGCGAATCACCACTCCCACTCCATATGGGACGACCTAAAAATAAACCCAGATAACAACCAATCAACCCTCATACTACTGGACATATCACCTGCTTTTGATACGATCACACACAAGTCTAGTCAAGAGACTGGAAGAATCCAGTATCCAAAGCACTGCACTACCATGGCTAAAATCATTTCTAAACAGCCGAACCGAAATAACCCATGTACCACCATTTATATTGAAAACAAAAAGTATGGACTGCAGCGTACCACAAGGATCAAGCCTCTCGCCAGTCTTCTTCAACTTTTACATGAACCACCCTGCCCTCCCACCAATAAAGCACATTCAGACCCATAGACTGACTACTTACAACTACAGAGACAACACCCAACTCCTCTTCAACATAACTACTAACCACGACCCTGACAACGCCTTCAGTAAATGCCTCACTGATATAAACAGCTGGATGGCAAACAGCCTGAAATTAAACCCAACCAAAACAGAAATAATGTTCTCCTCACAAAAAGACAAATCAGACAGACATCCCTCATATGGCCCCAGAGCATGCAAACCCAATGTGAGAAGTTAATAGTGATAAATACATTCTGGAAATCCTAATGGACAATGGTCTAACTATGGAGCCACAAGTTAACGCAATAGCAAAAAAAGCCTTCAACCACCTACAGTTAATAAGAGATCCTCCCTTACCTCAATTTCGCACACAGAACCCTTGTGTTCATTTATTTGGTATTATGAGGAATAGACGCAAATGGTCTCTACCTAGGAATGCCTGAACACTACACCAGAAAACTACAACACATCCAAAATACTTCAGCAAGACTATTCTTGAGACTAAAAAGAGACCAACAGTAAAGAAACGTATAAACCTTAAAGCCCTATGCATTTCCCATAAATCACTACAAGGGCAAGGAGCCAAATTCCTCCAAGCACAAATCACCAGATACCAACCAAGAAGAGATTTAAGATTTAGCACGTTCCTCTGAAAAAAAAAAACACTACGAAAAAAAAGAACATTTGGAGCAATCGCCTTCTCCCATCTGACAGTCAAACTATGAAACTCGACCCGAAGGAAATTAGACTAACGGAAGACCACGTAACGTTGAGGAAACAACTGAAAACTTGGCTATTCAACTAATGGAGATAACCATAGATCCACTATACAACAGCCCCTACCAAGAGTGAGCTACCCCAACCTCATACAATGCCGGCTTCTACAAATTGTAAGCCCAGAAGAGTTAAAACACAGGATAAATACCTGCAGAAAGAAACACAGGTACACAATACCAAGAGACCACGCAAAATCCAATAAGGAACAAGATACTTACCTGTAACTGTTGTTCTCCAGAATGGGTCTGTCACTGATTCACATGCTCATGAATATTCCGCGTTGTCAGGCTGGGGATCCTCGGTAAAGAAAAAATCAGTTTCAGTTTAGTTTCTGAATTGTCTTTCTACTAGTAACCAATCACTGGTCTCTAGGTCATACTGCCCCCAACCAATGACTGCCCCCTACCTAAGCCCCTCCTCTGGCAGCCATCTTCAGATTTGGTAGCACGTAAAGTGGCAGAAGGACCAAGAGAAGAGCCGCAGAGAGGTAGGATGGGGTGTTCGCATTTGAATCCATGCCAGACACATGCTGGAGAACAACAGTTACAGGTAAGTAATTTGTTCCTTCTCCAGCATGGGGTCTGGCATGGATTCACATGCTCATGAATACAAGAATACATAGTAGTACACATGCACAACCACGGGAGTTGGCAAGGTTCAACATTAAGCATTTCAACAACCCAACATTAAGCCTCTCTTACCTCCTCACCAGGCTCACGTTCAAGCGAACAGGTTGTGCAGCACTGCCTGGCCGACACTGGACTCCTCCCTGGAATCCCGGCCGACGCAGTAGAATCTCGTGAAGGTGTGTGTCGAGCTCCACGTAGCAGCCCTGCAGATGTCCAACAGAGGCACACCAGACAGGAACGCCGTAGTAGCAGCGATCGCTCTGGTAGAATGGGCTCTCGGACGGCTGGGTAACGGTCGGTTTGCTAACCAGTAAACAGTGCATGATGCAGCTGGAAAACCATCTGGAAATGGAAGCCTTCGAGAGGGCCTTCCCTTGGTTCACAGGGCCAAAGTTCACAAACAGCTGTGAGGTCTTCCGAAAACCCTTTGTGCGGTCCATGTAGAACTTCAGCGCTCTAGCCACATCCAGCGAGTGCAAAGTCCTCTCAGCCAGCGACAAAGGTGACAGGAAGAAAACAGGTAACACCAAGGGCTCGTTGAGATGGAGGCCCGATGGCACCTCAGGCATGAAGGAGGGGTGCATCCTCAGCACTACCCTCGTCTCGTGGAATATCAGATATGGAGGCTTACTGGAGAGGGCCTGGATCTCTCCCACTCGTCGTGCAGAGGTGATGGCCACAAGAAACGCCGTCTTGTACGATAGGAACTTCAGCGGTGCCGAATGCAAGGGCTCGAATAGCGGACCCATGAGCCTGGTCAGCACCACATTGAGCTCCCACGCCAGGGCCGGAGCATTCACCGACGGGAACGAGCGGAACAGTCCTTTCATGAACTCCTTCACCAGGCGATGAGACCACAGCGACGACCGCCGCAGAGTTCTGGTGTAGCGGGAGATAGCCGCCAGATGGATTTTGATGGAGGTATGTGCCAGCCCCACCATGGCCAGCAAAAGCAAGTACGGCAGCACTGAGGGGCCGTAATCCGTACAGGGTTGATCTTCTTTGCACGGCACCAGACAGAGAACCTCTTCCATTTATGTCCATTGCACTTAAGAGTCGAGGACGCCCTGGCCTTTGCAAGCACCTCCTTGCAGTCTGCCGGTATATCGTAGCCGCAGCACTCTAGTGCTGCAGGAGCCAGGCCTGCAGATTCAGCGATCGCGGGTCGTGATGTAGGATGGTGCCTCATTCCCTGGCGAGAAGATCCGCGTCCGTCGGCAGTTTGACTGGGGGGGACTGAGATGGCCAGAAGGACCGGGAACCATATCTGCATTGGCCATGCTGGTGCGACGAGGATCATACTGCATCGGGACCGTCTGTGTTGACTGATGAGTCGCAGAAGCAATGGCACCGGTGGGAACGCATACAGGAACAGGTCGTCCCAGGGGAAGGAGAATGCATTGCCAATGCCCCCCGGTTGGGGAAACCTGCTGCCGAACCTCCGGCACTTGGTGTTCATCGCAGTCGCGAACAGATCGATCTGGGGATTGCCCCACCATCAGAATAGGAGATGCACTTGATCCTGCCGAAGCTCCCACTCGTGGCAAGAGCGCAGCTGAGTGAGTCGGCGATGGTGTTCTTTACTCCTGCCAGATGAAAACGTACGAGGAACATCCCCTGGGCGACGGCCCTGTGCCACAGATCCTGCGCTTCCTTGGATAGGGCTGGGGATCTGGTGCACCCCTGCTTCCGGATGTACAACATCATGGTGGTGTTGTCGGTGAAGACCCGTACCACTTTGCACTTGAAGGACGGAAGGAAAGACCTGAGGGTCCAGAACACGGCCCGGAGCTCCAGGACGCTGATGTGCAGGGACCTCTCCTCCAGGAGCCAAAGGCCTCTTGCGTGGAGATCTCCGGTGTGCGCTCCCCCATCCCTCCAGGGAGGTGTCCATCATCACCGTTTCCTGATGCGCGGGGGTCTGGAAGTCCATGCCCGCCGCGAGAAGCGCGCGGGTGCCCCACCACCGAATCGCTTGATGGAAAGTCTTGTTGAGGGAGATCTTGTCTTCGAAGCTTCCCGCCACTTGCATCCAACGGGCGTCGAGGAACTCCTGCAGTGGCTGCATCCGCAACCTGCACAGACGCACAAGGTAGATGCACGATGACATAATGCCGAGCAGGGACTTGATGGACCTCACCCATGTCACTTCCATGGTAAACACCCGTTGTAGCTTGCCCAGGATGGCCTTCGTCCTCTCCTCCAACGATGAAGCCAACCGTGCCGCTATGTCGAGTCTGGCTCCCAGGAACAGGGCGTCCTGCTACGGTACCAAGTGGGACGTCGCAAAGTTGACCGAGAATCCCAGTTCCGTGAGCAGGCGGATGGTCCTCGCTGTGTTGTCGACTGAGAGTTCTCTTGACTTTGCTAGGATGAGCCAATCATCCAGGTAGGGGTATACGGGGATCCACTGCAGGCGCAGCTGCGCTGCCACCGGTGCCAGGCACTTGGTAAAGACCCTTGGCACGAACTTCAACACGAAGGGCAGGGCCTTTAACTGGTAGTGCCACCCTTAGACCATGAATCGTAGGAACTTTCGATGTCCTTTGTGTATGGGGATGTGGAAGTAGGCATCCTCCAAGTCCAGCGACGACGGAAGTCGCCTTCCTCCAGCTGTCCCAGCACGTGCTGAAGGGTAACCATCTGGAACTTCTGGGACTTGATCTATTTGTTGAGGCGGCGAAGGTCTAGGATGGGCCACCAGCCGCCGTCTTCTTTTGTACGAGGACATACCGCGAGTATACTCCGGAGCCTCTTTGGGATGAGTTCTATCGCGCCCTTTCTCAGCATTGTTCGTACCCCCAGAAGCAGCTGTGGAACGTGGTTTTATTGCCTAGCCACAGGTGGGAAACGGGGGAACTTCCTTTGGAACTCCAGAGTGTGCCCGTGGGCCAGGGCATCCAGCACCCAACGGTCAGTGGAGATGGACTCCCACACGCCAAAGTTCACCAGCCAGCCTCCCACCAGGGTGCTCAGGTGGGGGCCGACGTCACAGCTGGTTCAGTCCTGTTTTGCTGAGGCCTTGCCACCCTGGGCTCCTTGGCAACGACGATATCCACCGGCCTTGCTGCGGCCTCTATAGGCTTCCTGCGATGAGGAGCAGGCCGCCTGGCGGTACGAGGAACTGCCGCCGAATCCTTTGGAGGCACCTAGAGATTTGCCTCCGGAGGTCCGAAAGGACGGCCATCGTTGATGGAGAGAGCCCAAGGAACGGGCCGTCTCGGTGTCTGCCTTGATGGCCTGCAGGGACTCTTACACTGCCTTGCCGAACAGGTTGTTTACAGTCGAATGGCAAGTCCAGTACCCTGGTCTGCATGTCCTGACTGAAGTCGGTGGCTCTGAGCCAACTGCACCGGCGAAGACAAACGCTGTTGCCCATCTGATGAAATCCAGTATCGGCGATACCCGTGGCTACCGTGATGGCATGATCCGAAGCCACCTCGCCCTCTTGCAGGATTTCAAGGGCTTCTGCCCTCTTGTCATCCGGGAGGAAGTCCAGGATAGGGGCAATCTTTAACCACAGCTCCCTATCATAGCGGGCCACGATTGCGAGGCCGTTGGCCGCCTTGATGGTTGTCGCTGCCGACGAGATGACCAGACGTCCCATGGCATCTAGCTTCTTGCCATCGCCCCTGCCGCTTTCTTCTTGGCTGCCGCGGAGACCACTGAATCCGGGGTCGGTTGAGCCCTGGGGCACATAGGAGCGGAGTGCGGGACCCGCTACTTCTTCTCGTACCGGTTTCTCTTTGCAGGAGCCGTGGACGGCTTCTTCAGAAGGGGCAGCCCTTCGTCCCAGATGTCGTACAACAGCGGGACTGGGAGTACGGATTTCCTCTTGGCTTTCCCCCGTTGGTAAAGAAATCCCTCTTTCTTCTGCTCCTCGGGGCACAGCTGGAAGAGCTCCGAGGCCCTGGCGATCATGGCGTGAAAGGAGCCAATTTCGTCGGGAGGGGACGCCCGGGCGGTAGGCGACGGGAGATCCATTCCGTCGTCGCCGTCTCATCCCTCGGCAGAGGGGATGAGGTGAAGGATGAAAAGGTAGGGGAGGATGGACTTGTTTGGAGGACTCCAACGGTCCAGGCGCCGCTGGATCGTCCGCTGGAGGTAAGGGCAACCTTGTACTTATCTCTGTCCACAGGGTCTGCAAAACCAGCAGGATTGCTCCCCAATTGTCCTGCGGCTGAGGCATCGGTTGCAACAGGAGTGTCGGCAGGGGCATGGTGTCCTCAGTTTCCCCCTCGGCCTGCCGCTCCTCATCGGCTCCACCATCGCGCTCTACATCCGCCTCGTCGGGATCCTTCCCGTAGGTCCTGACCTCTTCAAAACTCTTGTCCAGTATTGCTTAGCCGCCAGACCGCTCATCCTCAGATGAGGTATCTGAGTCGGATAGGGCTACCGGGCTACCGTGACCCCCCCCCCCGCTCAGTCTCGGCCCAGGGTTTCACGGGGGTCTACTTGATAGACTGGAAAGACGATTCCCTCCGGGATGGCAGGGAAACTATGCCTGCGGGTCGCTTCTACTGGGGTCACCTCTGCGGGCTTTGCCAGGGCTGCCACGACTCCCTCAATCGAGGCCTTAGCCGGGTGAATCTAGGCCTTCACGACCGTAGGTGCGTCTGAGGCCTTCATCGTGGGGGGAGGATCACAGCTTTGCGCCCCCTTGGCTTTCTCTGTCGGGATCGACCGGGGCTTCTCCCAAAGCTTACCCGGTTTTCCAGACTTCCTTTTCATCGAGCCAGAGCATTGGCTCGTGGTTGACTGCGTCAGTGATGTTGCGCCCAGCCTGGCAGCCGATGAGCCCGAACCAACGGCGCTCCCGGTGCCCGCGGACTTGCGGTGCTTTGCCTTCTGTTGTGCCTCTGTCGCCGTAGCGCCCTCAAAGGTCTTAGAAGACCGTTCGAACTTCTTCTCACCTGCTGCTGGGCTCTTGGTCTCCAGCCGGTGAGCGAGTCGTGTACGATGGTCCTTCATGGTCCGGGCAGACAGGTTCTTGCAGACACGCAGTCCTCCTCCACGTGCGACTTGTCGGAGTGCAAGCAGTAGAGGCACCGGAAGTGCTCATCTTCCTTGAAGACGTTCTGCAGTCCACATCCTGGGCAGTTCCTAAACCGCTTGGATCCAGCGGGCGTCAAGTCTCTCTTGTCCTGGGCCATCTCCACGCAGGGTAGGCCTCAAAGATCTTACGGAATCCTCCAAGAAGTGAAATTCGACGAAAATTTGCCCTTGAGGGGCGTAGACATTTCCGAAACGGGTCCCTGTTAATCGGAAGAAGAATCGGTGGAGGTTGAGGCTCGAATTGACCGGAAAAATAAGAGTAAACCCTGAGAAAAAACGCAATATGCAGTAAAAGCTCAAGAGCTAAGCACGAGGACTCCCAACACTTGAACGTGCGGTAAAAATATGAAGATGGCTGCCAGAGGAGGGGCTTAGGTAGTGGGCAGTCATTGGCTGGGGGCAGTATGACCCAGAGACCAGTTATTGGTTACTAATAGAAAGACAGTTCAGAAACAAAACTGATTTTTTCATTACCGAGGATTCCTAGCCTGACGGGGAATATTCATGAGCACGTGAATCCATGCCAGACCCCCTGCTGGAGAACCATCTCCCTCTTCACTTCCACACACCCTCACACACGCCCACATGGCTAAACAACCCACCAAAAAACTCAAACCGTACACTCTAACCAAACTGCAAAACCAATAAACACTTCAAAGAACTCAAACATTGAATGACACCGTTCCAGACACAAGCCCGAGTGCACATAAAGCACACCCAAAAAGCTCACACGCAGACGCCAGTTGCTCCTGCATCTGCACACACCAACAGATGAGCACATCTATTCTATACCTCGGTCTCCCACTAAACGACCCAAACCACTTTACATTACAGAGCCACATGAGTGCTTGGAGACCATGGCAGTGTGCAGTATACATCAACTTAAAATAACTATGCCAATAATTAATAGTTCTGAATAATTTATAAGTTACTCACCGTAGTGACTAACGTACTTTTAGTCCATGGTCCCCTTTCCACCATACTGTGTGGGCGTCCCTTTCAAGGGACGGGAGCCGGAACATTTTTCACCAGAAAAAAACCTTCCCCTTTAAATTTAGAGGCACGCGGGTGTGCGGTCCAGAGAGCATGAGCTGCCCTGACTCCACCGACCGGAGCCACACCTCAGTCCCCATTGACGCATCGACAATAGAATTAACATTGCCTAAGGGCACCAATATTCTTGGGGGTGGGGGGCTGTTGGGACATATGGAGGAAAGGGGACTATGGACTAAGAGTATGTTAGTCACCAACTAGTAATTACTCTTACGTCCCGTCCCCTTTCCTCCATGCTGCATGGGCGATTACAACTGAATGTAGCCCCAGGGTGGAGAGGAGACCCTCCTTAAGCAAATAGGCTCCTGAGAACTGCCTGTCCGAAAGCCGCGTCAGATCTAGAGCCGGCATCCAAACAGTAATGCTTGCAGAAAGATGAGGGAGTAGCCCAAGTGGCCGCCCTGCTTATGACTTGCCAAGGGACATGGCGCTGGAATGCGATTGCCGTTGCCTTGGCCCTGACTGCTTGGGCATGCATGTTGGCCGGAAGTGGCTTGTGCTGGCCCTCGTACGCTTCTTTGATGGCGGAGCGGGATATGGTGGCCTTGGAATGCTGATAGTTTGGCCTAGAGCCTCCGAAGGTGACAAACAGGGCATCCGATTTGCGGAAGCCCTTGGTCCTGTCCAAGTAGAACTTCAGGGCACGCCTGATAGCCAGGCAGTGCAGCACTCTCTGTGCTTCGGCCTTAAGATCGGCAAAGAACGTAGGAAGGACTATTTCCTCGTTCAGGTGAAAAGCAGACGGCACCTTGGGCAGAAATGCTGGGTGTGTCCACGGGACTACTTTGTCCCTGTGAAAGGTAGTATAAGGTTCTGAGGTGACCAGCGCCTGGATTACGCTGACTCTGCGAGCCGAGGTGAGGCCGACCAGTAAGGCCGTCTTGATGGTGAATAGCCTGATGTCAGCGGACGCCATTGGTTCAAACGGTTTGTGCGCCAGGTCACCCAATACTATGTTAAGGTCCCACGCGGGGTGTGGCCTCTTGATGGGCGAGTAGAGCCTTGCATGCCCCGTCAAATGTTTCTTGACGATAGGATTGGAGGAGGAGAAGATCCCCTCCTCCGAGTTCCTGTAAGCCCTGATGGCTGCGAGGTATGTACGACAGGTGTCCACCTGGACCCCGAGTGGGCAAGGTGCGCCGAGAAGGAGAGCACATCGTCCAAATTACATGCCAGGGGGTCGATTCCCTTAGAGTCTGCCCAGTGGTAGAACTTTGTCCATTGGCTTTTATACTGGGCCCTGGTAGCCTTGCTCCTTGCGCCATGTATGATTTCCAGATTAGCCTGGGAAAGGCTGAGGTGCTGCAGCGTTACCTGCTCAAATACCACGCTCTGAGGGCTAGTTTCTGCGGCGCTGGGTGGAAGACCCAGCCCCCCTGCTGCGCCAGAAGATGAGCTGGGCCCATCGGGAGGTGAATCGGAGGCATCTCTGAGAGGCTGAGCAGCTCCGAAAACCATGGCCTGGCCAGCCACCATGGAGCTATTAGAATTATGTTGAGTTGGCGAGAATCCTCGATCTTACAGATCACTCTGTGAATCAGCGGTGTGAGCAGGAAGGCATAAGCCTTCATGGCGTCCCACTGAAGCCGAAATGCGTTGCCCAGGGAGCAGGGGCCCCGTCACTGCCAGGAGGCGAACTGAGGGTCCTGTTGTACCAGGGGGCAAAGAGATCCACCTGGGGATGACCCCACCTGTTGAAGGTCGTTTAGCTGTCACTCGTAATTGTCCGCTCCCTGCCTGCTGAGCCTGTCCGCCTCCAGGTTGGATTCCCTCGGAAGGTGGACTGCCGTGAGGTGGATGTCGTTTTCAAGGGCCCACTCCCACATGCTGATTGCTAGTCTTCACAGAGGAGGGGATCTGGTGCCTCACTGCTTGTTGACATAGTACATGCTGGTCGAGTTGTCTGTCTGGATGAGGACAACCTTGCCCCTGAGAAGTGGTAGGAATGCTCTGGCATTCAGCTCCAACCAATTGATGTGGTATGCCTGCTCCTCTCGAGTTCAGGTGCTGTGGACCGAGAGATCGTTGTTAGGCAGAATCCTGTGCAGTTCCCTTGGGTAACACTGCAAAAAGATTAAGACTACAGCACAAGCAGTAAACCCAATTGGTAGCAGTCTGCACTACCCAGATTTACCTGGTAGCTGTGGCTGAGCAGTCCGACTTCTCTCAAGAAGAGTAGAGCAGTATGCAGAGTATACACAATAGGGCCAAAACACACTGACGAGAGCTTTGTATAAAAAGTATATAGTTATTTATTTAAAACACACTTTAGGTAATACACTGGCACTCTCAATGAAAAATAATCTAAAACACATTCAGGTAAGTATACACACCTCCCTTGATAACTATCAGACAAGTCAGGGTTAAAGCAGAACTATTTGTTAAGACGGAAGTGAGCGCTTAACCTAGATGGCACTCCAATAGTGTGGTTAAAGGGAGAGAAAAAGGCAGAACATACGAATAAAACAGTTCCCAACACTTTTAAAAGTTCAGAGCAAGGGGAGAAAGGTAGGTTATACTGTAGAGCCAAAGTTCATAGGCCAGGCCCACTTTAAATAGAGCAAAGCGAAATGTGCCCAGGATCACACGGTTTAAAGTGCACTGAAAGTCTTTGCAAAGTGTTCAAAAGAGGTTGTGGCGAGTCAAAAGATATAGTTAGAAGGCCTGGAGCCAACCCAGTTTAGAAGCCAAGGATTTAAGGGTCACCTTTAGCACTCTGTAGAAAGGGGAGGCCAGGCAGGACACAGTACCTTAAGAGAAAGGAAGCTCCAGCGGGGCAATTGTTCCTGGCAGTGGTCGAGGTTAGTGGTTCCGACCAGGAGAGGAGAAGATCTCGTCGAGGTGGAAACGTGGAGTTGTTGCACTGCACAGGGATGAAACCAGCCGCGGAGTTCCCGATTAAAAGATGTGGTCCTTTTATTCGCGGTCAAAATTGGTGAGCTTGGCTATCCGGCCGCCGGGGTGCTTGGCACGGGCGATTCGACCAAGGGCCGTCTTTGGAAGGCGAAAAGGGTGAACTGGTTGGTCCCACCAGCTCAGAGGAAGAAGACTCGTCCAGCAGAAGATCTCTTGTCGTCGGGAAAGTGGTGAGGTAGCTGCAGCAGGGCTTCACCAGTGGTGTCGTTGCACATGGCTCAGCTTCGTCCCTCTTCGGATTCTTAGGTCCTGTGGCGACTTCTGAAGTTCCAGTCCCAAAGGCCCTGCTTTTATGCAGAAAAAACCCCATTCATCAGCCTAGCTGTTGATCACACATGCTAAGTGGTGAGCCGGGCGGCTCACCACTGGGCCAATCAGAGTAGAGTGCGACTTGGGTTGCTAAGGCAACGCAGTCCAGGGTGCAAATTCACCCCTCCACCCTTTCTGTGGAACCGAGACAGAGTGGCACCATTTGGAGGGCTTCTGTGGAGAAGCCCGGCAAAATAGTGGAACAAAGGGCTCGACCTTGGTCAGAGTTACAGAGACAGACACAAACGCCATTTTAGAATCGAGTTCTGGCAAAAAGACCCAACCAGTGATTTAATATTAAATAAATAAACCGGCGGTATCTTTAACATTGCACCAAAAAGTGGTGTGTTTAAAATCAATGGGAAAATCCCATAGAGAATATTCCGGTGGAATATTTCGCATGGTTACCACTGCCACCAGCCAGAAACTCGAAGAAGGGGGACGGGACAGTGCCACCTCGAAAACAGACCCAGGGGCAATCGAATTACCCCATACCAGTACTTCCACAATATGATGGTTTGTACTGGTTCTGTTCACAATTTTGGACTAGTAAAGCCAATGGTGACTTTACATGCCCTGGGAGAATGTAGTCAGTCCCAGGGTATGGAGTCTATCTTTGAGGGTCACTGTGACACCCCTGTGGTACTGCACGGAGGGTGCTGTGTACCACACATACAGAAAAACAGATGGTAGCCTATGGAGTAAAAAGGAACCCCATAGCCCATAAGCACATAAGCCAAAAACATACCTCAAATCATGCCTAAGATTGGGAGTAAAAGAGTCTCACTCGTAGCAGGAGAAAAAAACAAATCCCAAAAATCCAGCAAAGCTCCTGGGGGACTCACTAGGTTTGGGAAATCAGCCTTAAGAGAATTCTCCCTAACAATCGTCCAGGGTGGCTCCCCAGAAGGAGTCTGTGGTGATGGTGGCTGGCGGGGAGGGCGGCCGAAAGAGCTTGCCCGTCCATAGGATGCAGTCCCTGGACCAGCATGTTAGGTCCGGGTGGAGAGATGGAGGAACGTTGATCATCTCGGATTGAGAGCCCCGCTCCCGATTAAATGAGGTAGTGAAGTGCAGCTGAATCCGCCTCATCCTCAATCGCGTGTGTGGAACGGCTGATAGGACCGCTGCCAAGAGACCCAGGAGATGATGGTACCACCATGCCGAGGTGACCTCTGGTGAGAAAGTGTGCGGAGGCCCTCTGATGGCCAAGATCTTGTCCTCCGACAGAAATACCTTCTCGGAGCACGCGTCACAGATGAGGCCCAAGAATGTCAGTCTGCATGGGCTGCAGCTGCGTCTTCTTGATATTGAGCGAGAAGCCCAGATCGTGCAGTGTATTTATAAGGGCATGGGAAGAGTGGTGAACCGCTTCCGGAGATGTAGCCCTGATGAGCCAGTCGTCAAGGTATGGGTTGATGTGGAGGCCCTGCGCTCTGAAGAGGGCAGCCACCGTATTCATGGGCCTGGTAAAGACCCTGGGGGCCGAACTGAGGCCAAAAGGAAGGACCTTGTACTGAAAATGGTAGCCCATGATCCTGAACCGTAGGAAAGAATGATGGGGCTGCCAAATCGGGACATGTAGGTGCGCGTACTTCAGATCCAGGGAGCACATCCAATCTCCCTTGCACAACGTTTCCGCTATAAAGCTGGCGCAACCATCTTGAAATTCTTTTTTTTTTTTTTTTACTTTTGTTTATTGGCAGGAGGTTGAGACAGGTACAGCACAGATTGCGTGTAGACAAGCAAACAACATAACACCACGTATTCACATTACATCACAGCTATTATCAACAGCTCATATTGGGGGGGTTGACATTGTGGAATAGCACGAATGAGTCGTCCATCATGATGAGACCGGCTGGGCTGGTGAGAGGGTGGAGGGCCACTTGACCTCGTCTTTGTTGTTTAGATAACTGCAAAATTCAGACCATACATTTCTGGGGCGGGAAGGCATGGGCAAGGATCAGATGTACTCTTCCTCACACGTTTGTACCCAGGTGAGGGCCCTCAACCACATGCTATGGGGGTGGGGGGGGCGGCGCTTCCAACATTTTAATATACATCTTTTGGCAACAATAGCACTTACATTCAAGAATTTTGACATTTTCCTTTCATTTTCTCCAGTCCAAATACCAAACAGCAAGGCTAATGGGTCCATCTCCACTGGGGAGCCAATTATCTCCGAGAACGCCTCTGTCACCTCCACCCAAAACGTGTTCAGCGCAGCACAGGACCAAAACATATTAACATGATCTGCCTCGCCGATTTGCATTTCGGGCATGTATGTGTCGAGGTGAGCGTGAATTTCGCTACTCTGTAAGGAGTGTAATAAAGCCTATTGAGAAGTTTGTATTGTATGCAGCGGAACCTAGCGTTAAGGGAGACTGTGTGTGTGTGCACACATTTTGCTCCACATTTCGTCAGTGATCTCCGTTTCAAGCTCCCTGGCCCATGCTACCCGTGGTTCCGGGGATATATTCTCTAGTTTCCCCATCTGTATTTTGTACAGGGAGGATATTATGCCCCTACAGCCTGTGGAGTTTGCTATGTACTGGAGTTCAGGTGCGTCTGGAGGTTCCTCTGGAAAGGAGGGCCACATTACCCGTATCGCTGCTCTCAGCCTATAGTATTGCAGCAAGTCAAGCGCAGAGTTGGGGTGCCCAGGGCTCAATGTTTGAGGGGTGATAAATGTGCCATCAGGATATAGGTCAGTCAGGGCCCGATAGCCCAGGTTTTCCCAACGCTGAGAGATGTTGGTCGTATGTAGGGGGGAGGCCGGGAAATTGCCATAAGGGGAGCCACTTATAATATGGGCGTTGCTCTTGACTAGAGGAAAGGATATTATTCCATGCCCTGATCGCGGTGGCCACCGGGTCTAATGGGGCATCTGCACGAAATGTATAGTGTAGTAGTAAGGTCATGATGTGGGTGCCGTCCCCCGACATTTTCTCCAATTTAACGTGTGGGGGCGGATTTGGGTGTGTGTACCAACGGGTGGCATGTTGGGCCTGTGCAGCGTTCCAGTACAAGGTTAGATCAGGGGCAGCAAAGCCCCCTTTTTCATAAGGCAGGGTCATATGTTGCCACTTCTTGCGGACCGCCCCGGAGTGCCAGAGAAATTGAGCGAACGCCGTGTGAAGCCTCTTGAAATATTGCTTCCCTGGCCATACTGGCACATTAGCAAATGTATAGTGAAGCTTGTGGACAGCGATCATTTTTATTAGGGAGAGTCTGCCCGCAAGGGATAGCGGGAGATTGCGCCACTTGAGCTTCTTGGATTCGATGAGCAGTGCCGTTGCTTCGTAATTGTCCGCCAGCAGAACTTTTAGCCAGTGACACCTGCACCCCGAGGTACTTGATTTCCCCCGGGGACCAGCGTAGGCGGAATTCACAGGACGGTTGCTGAGTTGCTTTAGTTAGAGGGAAGATTCCGGATTTAGAGCAGTTGATGGTGAAGCCTGAGTACGTGCCTATTTTTGTTATGTCTCGAATGATAGGGTATGTGAAGGGTTGCCTGACGTATAGGAGTACGTCATCCGCGTACAATTAAATGATTTCTGGTGTATCCTGCAAAAGAACGCCCTTACGAGTGTGTCAATCCCTGACATGATCGGCCATGGGTTCAATAGCAAGCACAAAGAGGATGGGGGAGAATGGACAGCCCTGTCGGGTACCCCTGTGTAGTTCAAAGGGGGAGGAGGGGACGGAGTTGACCAGCACCCTAGCCGACGGTCTCTTGTACAACAGCTTTATATAGGAGATCATATTCAGTCCTATTCCCATTTTTTCCAACACGGCCCATAAATATTGCCATGAAACCATGTCGAACGCCTTTTGGGCGTCTAATGTGACTGCCACTGCGTCAGCATTCGGATCAATTCTAGACAGCACGTTAAAGAGACGCCGGATGTTAAGTGTCGTAGAGCGACCAGGGACAAATCCGCTTTGGTCGGCATGGACCAGGTGGGGCATGAATGGGAGGAACCTATTGGCAATTACCTTAGCAAAGATCTTCATGTCCTTGTTGATGAGCGACAGGGGCCTATAGGAACCACATTCGTCTGGAGGTTTCCCTGGTTTAGGGAGGACGGTGATTAATGCTTCTCTTAAAGAGGGGGGGGGTATGTGAATGGAGTGATTCAGTCCAGACCCCATGCAGTATGGGTGCTAATATGGGTACATGCTGTTGGTAGAACTCGGATGCGAGCCCATCGGGTCCCGGAGCCTTGCTCTTAGGAAGATCCGAGATCACCTGGACTATCTCGTCTAAGGAAAATGGGGCATTGAGAAGTTCCTTGGTGCTTTGAGAGAGCAAGGTCATAGGGATGGATTCTAGCAGGACGTCAAGGTCACAGGCTGTGTGCTCAGGCTGGGGGCCGTATAGGCTGGCATAAAAGCTGGGAAAAGTGTCAAGGATAGCCTGGTCTGACCAGTGTCTCAACCCCTTCTCATCGATAATACTATCTATCCGGGTCCTACCTCCCTCCGTCCGCACCAGTTTAGCCAAGGTCCTGCCTGGCCTATCCCCCTCACCATACCTTCAGGCAGCCACAGGGCGGGCATAGTATCTCACTTCACTTAGGGCATGTACTTCAAATTGTTCCAGTTCTGTTCTAATGTTCGCTAGGGTTGCAGGTGCTGGAATGGAAGCATACTCTTGCTCTAGGGTTTTAAGCTTGGTTTCGGAGTTATTTAAGGCCTGCCTTATGGCTTTGAGGACCCCAGCTTCCCTAGATATACACATCCCTCTGATGTAAACTTTGAATGGTATTGTTGTTTTCGAAGAACAAGTTTATGTCCGCTAGTATCTCAGCCCTAAAGACGATATCTGATAGGGCGTCGGATTTGAAACGCCAGGCGGGACGGGTCCCAGAGGCATTACCAAGTTGGATCTCTAGTAGCATGGGGGAGTGATCAGAGAGCGTGCGTGCGAGGATCTTAACATTAGAAACCCTGCCCATCCGGTCGCCCGACAGGAGGAATAGATCTATTTTTGAGGAACTATCGTGTACTGTAACGTAAAAGGTGTAGTCTCTCTCCTGGGGGTGGAGTGTCAAGCATCGTGTAAATTCAAAGCGCTCATGTGAGTTTGAAGCTGTTTGGCAGCACAGGTTGTGGGTCTGCGGGCAATGGTTGTTCTGTCCAGGGCATTATCGAGTATAAGGTTCATGTTTCCGCCCCATATAATGGGGACATCTACATATTTCATGAGAATGGCAGATACTGTGTCTATAAATTCGGGGGAATCAATGTTGGGGGCATACGAATTCACAAGCAGCCATTCTTCGTTAGCTAAAGTACAATGTAGAATCACATATCTGCCTTCTGGATCAATGTGGGATGTGCGAAGTGGGAACCCTACCGATTTGAGTACTGAGTATAATATCTGTTGGGGCCCCCAGGTCTGTGCAAGGTTTTATGACAAGAGTTTCTTAGCGTGCGTCTCCTGCAATAGGAGAACTTTGACCCCATGCCTCTGTGCATATGCCGTTATCCGACGAGATTTAGTAAAATTGGTCAGCCCCCATACAGTCCACGTCAACACTCTAATAGCCATACTAAAGAGTTAAGGAACATCCCAGATGTGGAATCTGACTACGAATATCACCAGGAGTGCTGTAATGAGGCAGACCCGCCACCAACCATCTTGAACTTCTGAAGGGGTAAGGAGAGGTTGAGGGTGGAAAGGTCTAGCACAACTATCAGGCTGGCCCGGTTGTTCTTCTGAATGGCGAAAATCCTGGAGTAAAAGCCCAAGCCTCGACTTACTCCACTGCCCGGCTCTCTACGAGCGACTGGATCTCCTCCAGAAGAGTTGCTGGCCCAACTTGGAGTGAGGGGCAGGAGGGAGGAGAGGCTGGGATAGGGTGGCGGTACCCCATGGAGAGGAACCAGGGGTCCGTGAAATTCTGGTGCCAGAAATGTGCGTGGAGAGCCAGGCTGTCCTTCTCATGTCCGTGGCAATACAGATGGCACGACCAGAGGTGTCAATGTGGGCCACAGTGGATTCCATGAGGTCCTGCGCCACCAGCTTGGGCTCAGCGCGCCCCGCCTTAAAACGCGATTGGCTCTGCGTAGGGAGTTTTGGGAAGAGGTCAGCGATTTCCCGCGATAACCTTTGGTTAGCACGCGGCAGCATGGCGTCTGCGTTGGCCTGATGAAGATGCAAGGACGTGTTGGAATAGAGTTTCTTGCCATACGCCTCCAAGATCTTCTCCTCCTTGCCTAGCAGCGCCGCAGAGGAGACGGCTGAGGACGACTGAGGCTTGGAGTATAGTGATGCCGCAGCGATCACCGAGAAGTGTGGCTGATGATGGGCGAGAGCAAGAGTGTATCCCCCTCTATCTGCCTGTACTTGGCATCCAGGCAGCCAGCCCTTCTTGGCCAGGGAGACTAAATCGGTCTGCAGAGGAATCCCTGTTTTGGCAGAGGGGCGTCGCGTGAGGACTTCAGCCAGAGCTCCCTCTGCCGGCTGCTCAACCTCGGGCTGGGGTACGAGCAGGTATTCCACCAGCCCAGCAAGATGTTCGTGGAAGGCCCTGGCTGAGGATGGTGTGTCCGGATCCTCCTCCTCGTCCGTGTCCTGCGGATCAGGAGGATCCTGCGGAGGTGGAGGAGTAGTTGGAGCCGGAGGCTGGGGCACAGGATCCGCAGCCAGGGGCAGAGGAGGCGGCGGAGGTGGGTACGGAACTGCCTGAAGAGTCAGCTGGGGAGCCAGGACCAGCAGCAGCACCGGTGGAGGCGCTTGTGGTGCCGCTAGCATAGTCGGGAGGACTTTCCTGATGGCGTCCTTGAGAATAACACCCATACGAGGTGACTTCACGAGGCCAAGGAACCTCTCGAAAAAACCCTCTTCACAAGCCGTAGAAGTGGCAGGGGGTACTGATGGGGCAGAAGGGGGCTGCTGGAGCCGCTGCATACCCTGTCCGTATGGACGCAGTGGGAAGCTGCCCTGCGCATAAGAGGGGTAGGCCATAGGCCACGTAGCTGGTTGAGGCCAGTTCCACCTTGACACTCGTTCTTCGTTGCATTCGTGGAATGGCGGACGGGTGCCTGGCGCAGCGGCCATCGCATGTTTTTGGCAGGATCAGAGGTGAAGTTATGCCAGTGTATGTTGGAGGGCTGTGTGTGACAAGCTGTTGGTAGAACTGTAAATTTTAAATGCTATTAAAGTACGCATGGAAGGGAGTTACTCGATATTGTTCACCTGCAGAGCATGACAGGCTGGTCGATGTGTTTGGCATAAATTGGAAAATAAAAGGGTGAGCAGATTAGTGAGGGCCGAAAACAGTTAAGAAGCAAGGCATAACTCGGTCTCCCCCTCCCCCTCCCCTCCCCACGGTGCCCTAACTATCATCCATTGTACACCATGCGCAAAATGCATCAGGAAATGGTAGATGTGGGGAGATAGCTGACTGGGTACTCCGCTCACCATTCCAAGTAAAAGGCTAATGGCGTTTGGAGGCTTGATCATTGTGGTTCAGAGAAAAAAAGATTAATCTCTCTGTACACATGAAGAACTCTTGAACATTCAATAACTGCGCACTAGGAAAAACATAATTAGACGGACATTTGTCATGGGCACATATGTGTTTTACCCATTAACACAGATCTAGTTAAGGAATCTTCAAATTGAGTCCTTAGTATTCACAATTTTGTTTCATATTCACACATTAAAATTATATCTAAAGGTTTAACAGGTTGTGAAATAGTATCCGGACAAAATGCATCCAGACCTCATGCCAGCGAATCAGCCAAGACTAATTGAGAGCCCTGGCACGTCTGGTTTTTATAAATGAAGTACTGCTCTCCCTTTAGATTGACATAAAACACGCCTACCTACTTATTTCCTAGCCTAGGGCTCAAAATGGGTATCCATATCCTAGCCACTTGGTGAGTTTGTGGGATCTCCTATAAATTGATAACCAATGAAGTATGTGCAACAGCTTTATTTGCGTCAAAGTGTTACCTTGTTAAATAAGTAGGAAATTAAGTCTAGATAATCAAGTTTCTCAGGATAGGGTGTGGGAAGTAAATCTCAGGATTACCATTTACAAAGATGCATTGAACTACAAGACTCCACATCATCCTGTTCAAACACGTACAGCTATCTACATTTCTGTGCCAATTTTCCACCCATGTGAACAGAGTGTTGTGTTATAATTAAAGAATTACCCTTTTAATGTAATAGGTACTTACTGCAGTTTTATAAGCACATTCAACATAAAACACAAGGTTCTGAATAAAATGGACCTCATCCAGGCTGAAGATTATGTGAAGACCTGCAAAAAATTGACAAAAAGAAAAGAGAAAACTCACTTATAAGTCCATCAAATCACTTTTTTGCCTGACCAAAGAGTTTCCAGCATGACACCAACGAAAATCCTTAAAGAAGAAACTAGACATACTATTGGTTGGTTTCAACGAGAGAAAAGCAAAAGGCAAAAAGGTGACAGGTGGAAATACTTGAGAATACCGTTTTTCCAACCAGTGGGAATTCCTTTGGGAACATTTCCATCTTTTCTTAAACATATCTGTTCTATGCCAGAAGGGGGTCCAATCATATGCAAATCAGTCTTGGCCCTGGCCCCTGCATGATGCAGGCCAGCTCGAACTGCTAGGTTATGTCCCCTCTGCATGGGAATTGCAATGGCAACCTATTTTGTGTGTTTACATCAATGAGATGCAATGGGACTACTTAGCTCAGCTAGAAAGGGCCCACTTCAGGGCATAACCCACCCACTTAAAGAAACTCGCTAAGTAATGGTGAAAAATACTTGAGCCACGCATCTTAACCACTAAAAATTCTGCTCGGTAGCTTTCCATTGCACCATTGTTTCTACCTCCGTGCCACTAATAAAGTAGTCCAACCACATGCAAATCAATCTTGGCTCCATCACAAGAGGGCTTTGCCCCCTCCGAAATGGTAGGCCATGTCATTTTCTCCATGGGGACACCAACACCAGAAGCGGGCTTAAATTCTACCCACAGAAACTCATGATGGTTAGGAAGCGCTAGCACGTGCTTTTCAATCTATCAATTTCAGGTTCTCTGAAGTTTAACATCGAAACCATGTGTGTAGCCTACTTTGACTGTCCCAGAGAGAAAGTGTAAAAGCCTAGAGTACAGTGATGGGTACCTCTGAATGCTCGTTTGTTGTTCATTTACGAGTTTTTACATGGCCAGAACCACAACGAGATAATATATTGGCACACTTTACAGTATGACAAATTAAGGCAGGGGGGTCTGTAGCCTTTGGCTCTCCATATGTTTTGAACTACAACACCCATCAGCTCTAACCTGCACAGTCACTGGTGAGGAATGATGGCAGTCATAGTCCAAAACATGTAGAGAATCGCAGTTGCAGACCGCTAATCTAGAGAATGACCCCCAAGTACAGTTCACCAATGTTATGTAAAATATATGCCAGGCCGGAGCAATGAGGATCATCCGGGAACCGAACCTCCGTAACCTCCACAGCACTTGCGGGATGACGGAGACTGGAGGAAACGCGTATAGCAGTGGGAAGGACCACTCCACCACGAACGCATCTTCTAAGGCTCCTCTTGGAGGAAATTCCCGCGAGCAGAACCTTTCGCACTTCCGGTTGACACTGGAGGCGAAGAGATCCACTTGAAGGGTCCCCCAAAGGGCGTAGATCTCCAGGAGAATCTCCTGAGCCAGCTCCCACTCGTGAGAGATTGCGCTCTGCCTGCTCAGAGCATCCGTCGTCTCGTTTTCCTCTGCGGCCAGATGAACTGCCGAGACCGATATTTCCTGCTGGATGGCCCAGAAACAGAGCTGTATCACCTCCCTGCACAGAGAAAGTGACCCTGCCCCACCCCCCTTTTTGTTGAGGTAGTACATGGCCACCGTGTTGTCCATCAGGATCAGGACATTCTTCCCTCGCACAGTCGGCAGAAAAGCCTTCAGGGCTAGCCAGACGGCCCTCAGCTCCAACAGATTGATATGGAGTCTGGACTCCGACGGAGACCAACGACCGCTGACTGTCAACTCGTTGGCATGAGCTCCCCATCCCATGAGGGATGCGTCCGTCACGATCACCTCCTCCGGCCAGGGTAGCCAAAATGGAGCCCCCTTCATCAGATTGTCTTCGACGGCCCACAACAGAAGCCCCTGGGCGACCGAGGACGGCACCTGAACAGGGTCCGACATCCTGCCGGAAGACTGTGACCACTGCATCTTGAGAGCCCATTGCAGAAATCTCATCCGCAAACTGGCCTCTGGCACCAGAAGAATGCAGGATGCCATGAGGCCAAGCAATATCAAGAACTCGAACGCTGGGAGACTCTGGGCATGTTGAAACTTGTGCACCATCTGCTGAATGTGATGAGCACTCACCTGGGGAGGAAAACACTGCGCCAGGGACGTGGAGCCCAGCTTGTGAAGGGAGTGGCAGGTGATGGACAGATGATCCAGGACTTGCTCGGGAGAGCGCCCTGATCAACCAATCGTCCAGGTAGGGGTAGATGTGAATCCCCCCTTTCCTGAGATACGCTGCCACCACCACCATGAGCTCGGTGAAGACCCTTGGGGCGGAGGTCAATCCGAACGGCAGGACCCGAAACTGAAAGTGTGAGTCGCCAACCGCGAACCTCAGGTACTTCGTGTGCTTGGGATAGATCGGCACATGAAAATAAGCGTCCTTGAGGTCGAGACACCAACCAGTCCTGAAGTTGAAGGGCCTGGAGGACTTGAGAAAGAGTAACCATCTTGAACTTGTCCTTCCTGAGGAGCTTGTTCAAACCGCGCAAGTCCATGATGGGTCTCAATCCCCCGACTTTCTTTGAAATAAAAAAATAAGGGGAATACCATCCCTTGTTCCTCTCCGCTACAGGCACCAGTTCTATGGCGCCTTTCTCCAGCAGAGATAGTATTTCCTGCGCAAGGAGCAATCCAGACTCTTCAAAGAAAGATTCAATGGTGGATTGTCTTGAGGTCTCTGCCGGAAAGGAAGACAGTAGCCGTGGCCTATGATCTCCAGAACCCACACATATGAAGTAATGGCACGCCATTCTACAAGATGCTGCGCCAGCCTTCCCCCAACCGGCGAAGCATGGGCCTCTTGACTGATCTGAAGCGGCTGCGGCAGTGCCTGAGGGCAAGGAGGCAACTGCCCGAGCGGCCTTGGCACCTCGAGCACACCGTTTTCCACCTCTGGCACTCCTACGGTGGCCCCTTTCACTTGCAGCTCCTCTCGATTTACTGAAGGACGAGTAATATCGAAAGGAACCTCCCCTCCATTGCTGTCCCCTAGGACGAAAAGGCAGAGGTTGGCGAACTGCAGCGCTCATCGACTTCGCTGCAGCTTTGGAGGTCTGCAACCTCTCAAGGCTCTCTTCAGCCTCGTCAGCCTTGCTGCCAAAAAGATGTTCACCATCAAAGGGCATGTTGAGAAGCCGGGCCTGCACATCAGGAGCAAACCCCGACTTCCTCAACCACGCAAACCTGCGCATTATGGTGCTCGCCGCCATGGACCGGCTGATGCAATCTGCCATGTCCAAACCCGACTGAACGGCATCACACATGGCACCCTTGCCATCCTGAACCATGGCAAGGAAACCATCCCGTTCATTCCCTTCGGGAATATGTTCAGCCGCTAAGGAAACAGTTCCACAGAGTGTGCGTGAAACAGCACATACGGAGTTGGCCGGCTGAAGCGCCATACCCCCTGAAGAGAACACTTTCTTCGCCCAGCCGTCAAAACGGTGGTCGTCCCCATCAGGAGGGATGGTAGGATACGACGCCTGCTTTGCCGGGGCCGTAGCCGCCTGCACCACCAAACTCTCCGGAGTGGGGTGCTTGGTCAAGTAGCAGGGGTCGCTACTGGCTGGGTGGTATTTTCGCGGCAAAGACTTGCCCACTGCCGGGAGACTCTCCGGAGCAGTCCAAGCCGCTGCCACCCTCCTCTGTAGAGCCATATGGAACGGCAGTACCGGGTCAGTTGGTGGACCTTGGTCGAGGATATCCGTAAGGTCATCCTGAAGAAAATCCCCTGGGGGAGCAGACCATCCCAGGTACTCGGTGACCCTAGACATAAGGTGCCGGTACGAGGAGTCGGCATGAGTGCCAGGCCAGCCCACTGGCATCATGCAGGGACTGCCGCAGGTCCTCAATTTGGCTATGGCCCGAGAGAATCTCGTCTGGCACCGTATCAGGAACCATGCCATCATCAGAGCCCTCATCCACCTCTGAAATAAACTCAAGATGGCGGTAAGAAGGCACAGAATGTGGAGCAAAGCCATGCTTGACCTTGGCCAGAGCCTTTTCTAGGGGGTTCCACCGAGCCCCGGGGTACCCCCGTCGAAACAGCCTTGAAAGGCGGCTCCGACAGCATCAATGACGTCGACACCGGCCTCGAGATCGGAGCCCCGAGCGTGTCCCTCGACAGCCTGGGCGCCAATGGCGTTGACTACTTCATCGGAGGCGGGGCCTCGAAAGAGTCCGTCGACGACCTCGGCGCCACCGGCGTCGACGTCTTCCTCGAAGACACCACAGGTGCCCACGGTCTCGAGCGCGTCGAGGACCGGGGCATGATGAGAACAATTCCCCTTGTCCGAGCGGCACCGCTCCCGCGAATCGTGCCGACCACCCGAACCCGAAGGCATGCGAGCGGTCTCTCTCGACCGATCACGACCGACCCCACTCGGAGGCGCGGACGGACCAGTGCCCTGCGATTCGAGAATCGCTAACTTTTTCTTCCCGAAGGAAGCCCATTCCTCCGGCGTCACATGCTTGGCGGGATAAGCGACCCGCCGACGGGCGGAGTCCTCGGATGAGGACGGGGAAGGCGACCGATGACGGCGCTTCCGGGAGTGCCTCGAAGAGGCAGAGGAGTGGCGGGACCGACTCCGGGACCGAGACCCACTGGACTTCCGACGACGATGCGGAGAGTCGCCTCTCGAATCATTCGTCGGAATCCCCGCAGACCCCGACTTCCGTGGCTTGGACACCTTACCTACCGACAAATTCTTCTTGCGCTCCCGCAAGGCTTTGGACGTGAGCGACTGGCAGTCGACAGTCATCCGTGTCATGGGCCTCCCCGAGGCACCAGAGGCAGGCGTCGTGCGAATCCGTCACTGACATCTTGGACACACAGTCCCGCACTTCTTAAAGCCCGGACGCGGGATGGAAGACAAGGTAGACATCTTCACGAAGAATATACTTCACAATACGAACAGGTTCGAAGAACCGAGAAAGAACAGAAACTCCAAAGAGTCGAGGCGCGCCGAGATCTCTGAAGCGAACACGTTAGCGGAAAAAACGGAACTGAGGCTACGGGCGTCGTGCGTCCTACTTATAACATCCAGTGACGTTGGCCGTCAGAGGAGGTCCTCGAGGGCGGCGTATCGACGTAATCGACGCAGACGTTGAAGATTTTCCGAAGCAGCACAGCTGTGGCGATTACATGTCATAGATATGGAATACGTCGGAGGACCCAATCCCTTCAAAACTATATTATTTTCCCTATGATCAAGCCGGTTCCACTTAGTATTAAATGTGGTTTAGTTACTTAAGTTGGTGACTGTGGTGCACAGTTGGCCCCGTGCTCTAATATGGGTTTGAAACAGCTTGACCACATTTGGACAGTCTGGGAAAATCTCTTAAAAACACAGTGCACCTCAGTTCCCTTATCAGCAAAAGGGTGAATTCCTCAAGCAGACCTAAATATCATTACAATTATTCTTTTATAACGTGCTTAATACCAGCGAGTGGATCTAAGAGCAGGATCGGGATTCGAACCTGTGTTGCGCTGCGTTGTCTTGCTTCCAAGACGAACGTGTTGGCCCCTGAGCTACCCTCCCTACCCATTATAAACACATTACAATTAAATACAAGACAACATTACTAGTCTTATGTCTAAGAGCAGAGCTTGCTTTATGTGCTATTTAGGAGGACAATTGATATATAAATATACTTATTGTTTTGCATTGTGTAGTCATCGGAAGCAACCTGGTGCTTTTTGCTGGCGCTAAACCCAAGGGACCTAGATGACTATCCAACGTATGTGACCAAATATTACTAACTTAGTTGTTTAATTAGGAGTGCTCCTGTTGCAACAAACTAAAGACAGACTGTTAGGCAGTGACCGACTAGACCAAATACAAATACAGATAAAGCTTGGGCTCCTTCAGTACATGACAACCATGTACTTCCGATCTTTCTGGCGATAGGAACCTGTATGGAAAATTAAAGGTTATCCACTTACGTGGATACTGTGGTTCTAGTCTACAGTCCCCTTTCCTCCAAACCTATGAGATGTTCTCCCTGGAAAGGGAATGGAACTTGATGCACAACAGATGTAAAGACAATGCTGATGTGCATGTATGGCATGTCTCTCTCCATGGGACCTTCCTCGTGTATGCACCTTGCCTCAGCCACCGGCCCTTACCACCTGGAAATGCTTTTATTTACACTTAGTGGTGAAGGGGGAAAGGACGCATGGAGCAATGTGGAACATGGACAGAGTAGAACAGTCACTGCAGCAAGTAATGTTTACTTACTCCTAGGTCCTGTGACGAATCACATGGATCCATCACTTCTCCCACAAGAGGGAGCCTTTCCCAACGAGGCTAGGGAGGTGAGCCCGCTCTGCAACATTCTCCCTAGGGGTGGAGGCAAGTGGAATCTCACCGGAAGAGATTCCCGCTTTGGGGATAAGGACTCACATTCTTACGAGGAACTCCCCAAGAAACAGAACACTGCATCTCATAACACTTCCAGTGAGGAAAGTTATGAAGAATATACCAAAATTAATGATAATTCCTTTGGACAAAAACTACTGTGTACGGAGACGACGAAAAAGGTTTGTGCAGGGACACAAAGCAAAAAACAAACAGAGAAAGGACTGTGAGAATGAGCAAGGTTAGACCCACAGCTACGTAATAAAAGTAAGATGCAGAGACTGGGAAGAGAGAGAACCTTTTCACTTCCGTATGCTGAAGAAAAAATGGACGCAGAGCGTCCTATCTCTGAGAGGGAATAGAATGAAACTTCAGATGCCTGCTATCGGGAAGGTTAAGAGAGGAGAGAAGTTGAAGCTGACGCGAGGTGTACTTATCCTGGACGAAATCTAAGTGGTGTTGTGACCACAACAAACAGAACAGTGGTGGACCAGTGGGTCCATGAACAACGCTGACACCACTTCCATGGATGCAACACAGAACATGCCAGCAAGCAAAACACAGGGGAGATCGTATATGAAGCAACAAGGAAGAGGAACATCGGGAGAATTCCGAGAGACCAATCGGACAAGAAGAAGAGAGGTCCAACCAGTCAAATCCAGTGAAGTTGTCCCTTAGCATGAAAGGTAACAGGGAAAGCAGGAGACCTGTGAGGGGGACTGAAGACCATTACTGGAACGCCCATCCTCATCCCAGTACAAATAAAGTATTGTGATTGAATGAAGATTAAGAGAATCATCACTGGAACACTCACACTCATGCCAGTCAAGATAAAGTATCGGCATTGCATCAGCGCCGGAGGGGGACGCCCATTTGTATGGCCGGGACATGAGGCTCCTCATCCAACCTTGCTATTGTGCTCTCCTAAAGGAAGGTTGGTTTTGCTTCAGTGAACACCAAGCTGGATGGCCTGGTCTACAAGATTGACCAGATGCAGGAGAGAATTGAAAAGGGCAGTAGTCACATTTCTGAGACAGAGCAGAGAGCGGGTACACTTGAGGACACCAGCGACAAAGTGTACTCTACCATTTGTACTTTGCAGCAGGATGTAAAGGCCATCAAAGAAAAGAATGAGGACTTGGAAGCAAGGTCAAGGAGAAATATTTGTGTGTTGGGGATTCTGCAGTCGGTATAGACATTGATCATGTAACTTTTGCTGGAAGCCTTTATAAGAGGTGTTGGCAGACCCCCCCACTTTGCTCCGAGTTTTTGGTTGACAGGGCCAACCGTGTTTCATCCCAGGTACCCTGGCCTGGCCAGAGCCCATGTCCTCTGAATGCATTGTTCTTAAAATTAGAGATTGTGACAACAGTCCTTCGCCGGGCCTGTGAACTGGGGATCTGCAATATAAGGAGTTAAAAATCTAATTTTACCTTGATTTCACCCCCCTCACTGCAAAAGGACCGCCTTTCATTGTTGGCAGCAAAGCACTCCCTCTGCACGTGAAGATTGCAGTGTGCTATGCTTTATGGCTAAAGGTTAAGAGTGATCAATAATAAGAGGACACTTTTCCGGATACAGCTGAGATGCAGGTCTTCTTTGAGTCAATCCCTAGAAGGTGAAACCTTCAAGAATGGTGCGCTTTGTAAATGTAATAGCTAAATGTGGGGTTTGCTATACTGCTGCTGCTTGATGGGTTCTCGGTTTATGATGAAGGGTGGTTGGATTGTGATAAATCAGAATCTGTGCTGTTCGGCGTGATTGGTAAATGTTTATGATCTACCCTTGTTAAACTGCCGGTATCGCTATATTTAAGAATGTAACATTTTAGTCCAACTGTGTTATTCCAATGTTTACTGGGCCGCCTCCTCTCGATGTACTTCATCGGCCGGGTCGCTGAGTCCAACGTCCCTCGGTTGTTATGCTGGTTGATGTGGCAATGGGGTGAGATGTTTCACTGCGCTTAGTCTGGCAGTGTAGGTAGGGGGTGCTGGTTGGAGAGTTAACACAAAATGGGTTCACGTCTGATTTCGGTACATTTCTAAGTTGGGACTTGGCGTGTATGAGGGTTGAGGAGTGCTATGCTGGATACACCATGGCCGGTCTCTTGTGCGGTCAGCTGCAGTTATGTGTGCTGTATGACCCACCCTGAGATTGGATATGGTGATCTGAGATTTTGAGTTGGAATGTGAGAGGATTGAATAATCCTTGAAAGGCAAGGAGGGTCATGAATTATTGAGAGAGGAATGGTGCAAAAGCTGCTCTTTTACAGGAAACACACTGAAAGGGGCAATTAATGACTGGCTAGCTAGGTCCTGGAGGCGGGAGAAAGGGGATCAAGATATTACACAATTCTCATACTCGAGGGGTTATTACATTACTTCATGAATCTTTGAGATTCAAGGTCTTGATAAGTATGGAGACCCAGATGGTAGATTTGTTCTGGTATCCGTGGTGTTGGAAGGCTGGCATGTGACAACCGTCAACATTTATGGGCCGAACACAAACAAGCCCCAATGCTTAGATGCACTCCTTATATCCACACTGATCATAACTGGGCAGGGGACCTTAACCTTATTTTGGATGCCCCGAGGATCAGGTCAAGCATGAGTCACAGGCCCACTGCGAGTGCCACTCGAATGCTTCAGCATTGCATGTCTGAGCTGGGATTGGTGAATGTCTGGCGAAAGCTCCAACCCGAGGGTAGGGGGCTACTATTCATCAGTCCATGACATGCAGTCGAGGATTATGTACTGGCGTGTGCAACACTAATACGTATGACCAAAAGTGCATGATTCATCTTCGTATGCTCTCCAACAATTCTTCAATTCAATGGTCAGTCGGTTTTGATTCAGGGGTAGCGCTGCACCCCTTTTGGCGTTTTAAGACATTTGCATTGCTAGATGTGGCGTTACGCAAAGAAGTTTGTGATTTGATCACATCCTCCTTTGAACATAATTATGTCTGGGTCTCCAGTCGGACGGTAGTCTGGGAATCGTTTAAGGTTTGTCTTTGGGGGCTGTGCTGAATCCTGCAGAGTCCTCACAAAGACCCTACCTAAAGTCTCCTCCCAGGTGGCCAGGGAAAGGCAGACTTTATGATCCTGATAATTTATCTTCCCCCAAGGAAGAAATGTCAAGGATACCAAAATCTGCGATGGCTTGTTGTCAGAGAGATCCTTTATCTTCCCAAGGTTAACAATTTTAATGTGGGTGAAAACATTCATAGACCCTTAGGCATCGGAAGAAATGAAAATCCGGGAGGATAGCTCAGCAGCAACATGCTTGCCTTGGAAGCAAGACGACACAAAGTAACAGGTTCGATCCTTGGGTCCACGCTTAGAAACTTCTGGGTATTAAGTGCGTTATAAATAACCTATCATATCAAAAACATGGAGACGCATGCTCTCCTTCTCCCCAATGGAATAGTAAAGAAAAGTCTCAAAAGAATACAAAATTAGACTTTAAAAATCGTTATTTCTCTGCAAAGATAAGTTTTTCAAATTATGCTTAGGATATTCCATTAAGGAATATAATTTGGAAAAGAAATGAGCATGAAAATAACATTCCAATTACAAAACTGGATTTTTGCATTATGGACTCAAGCCCCATAATCCCTGAAGTACTGGGATGGAGAGGGCTGAAGAGGAAAAAAAGTGCAGCTTATTAATGGAAATGTCCGACAACTGAGGGAGACTGTGAGGCTATTTGCAGGGCATTAGTAAGAAGGAGCAGAGCAGTCGTCGTAGGTATAGGAGTTGTGACCTCTCCACGTTGCAAGAGAAGCAGAGATTGGAGGAGAAAGACAACGCAGGGACCACTGTAGAGTTTCGAACAGTAGTCAGTCCTGAGAGGATCATCACCTTCAGAAGCCTTAATTGCAGAGGATGCGCAGCAGGACGTCGAAGAGGGGAGCTTCCCCCCCCTGGAGACCATTGATGAGGCTGCACAGCGGGAAAAGAAAGTTTGAATAGCTTCCCCCACAACAAGGCTGTCTCTCCAGGTGACAGGCGAGTACTGCAGACCCGTTGGAGCAGAGGAAGCTCTATGTGCGAGTGGCGCGGCAGACGAAGTAACAAATTACCCGACCGTAAGGAGCAGCAGATGCAGAGGACCTGGGAGCAGTGAGGGAAACAGACGTTCCCGCCATACCCAGCGAGTTTTCTTTTTTTTTTTTAAACTTTGTTTATTAATGGTCTTGACAGATGCAAATAGCACACTCCTTCAGAATACATTGTAAGATGACTATGTCCAAAGACAAACAATTTCACATATTTGGCATAGGCCTAGGAGAGGATTGATCATCCGATATCATATCACATAGGTACATCCTAAATGGAGCCCAAATGTCCTTGGCGCGACTAGTTTTAGGCAGTGTCAGCACATATTGTTCCTCACACTCATTAACAAATGCCAATTCACGAAGAAATGTTCTTATTGCGGTGCAGAGGGGCTTTTCCAGCTATGTAATATACATTTTTTAGCTACTATACAAGAAACAATAAAGAGTCTTATAGTGGTTTCCTTCATTTTTCCGATATCTCCAAACAAATATTTCTGCGTGGTGAGCGAAGCTGGTATTTGTGTTATCTCTTCAATAATCTCTGCCACTGCCCCCCCAGAATCGGGCCACCACAGGGCATGCCCATTACATATGGAATGATCCCGCTTGTGGCTCTCCACATTTTTGGCATTCCCCTGTGCAATTCACAGTGAATTTGGCCATTTTGGCTGGTATCTAGTGTATTGTATTAAGAATTTTGAATTGGATCAGTCGGAGACCTGCATTTAGCGATATGGCTTTGGTGAGATGGCAATATTCAGTCAATTTCTCCTCTGTTTTTGCCGACCCCATGTCTCCCTCCCATTTAGTCTTAATGTCATTCAAGGTTGGGGTATGTGTTTGTATTAATGTATATAGTGTAGAGACTCTGGGGCTTCCACCGGATGTCACCGCTTGCAAACATGCGTGTGGTGGAGTTTCATCAGGGAATAGCGGCCACTTAGCACTGAACGCAACCCTCATACAGTGATATTCGAGTGTCCCAAGCGGCCCTCCACCAATTGCGTTCTTGAATTCATCTACCGTTACATATTTCCCATTGGGGAACATGTCTCAAATCTTAAACTCTTTTTTCGGGTCCCATGTTTTCTGGAGCGCTCCGTCGAATGTGGGGGATATCTGGGAAATTCCACAGTGGAACTTCCAGGTCATAGGGTGTCTCTATCTGCAATCTTCTTTAGATTGCCGTCCAGACATGGACCGTCACACTCACTGGATCAAATTGGCATGGGTCTTTATGGTGTGAGCTGAACAGTACGGAACAGAGATCGAATGGAGATGCGGCATACCGCTCCATCCAGATTTGATGTACTGTGTCTTTTGGGTCGTACCAATGTTTGACGAATTGAGCTTGGGCTACTAGATAGTATAGCTCAAAACCCGGTGCTGCAATGCCCCCAGTACCACATGGTTCAACCATCTTCTCCCACTTCATCCTAGCCGTTTTTCCATTCCAGACAAATGCCGTAACCATGGAACGGAGTTTCACAAAAAAGGTCCTACCTGGCCATATGGGTATATTGCAGAAGAAAAGGAGCTTGGGGAGGACTACCATTTTCAGGATGGCTATCCGGCTGTATAGGGAGATGGGGAGTCTGGCCGTTATCTGAAATTTCGTAGTAAATGATTGCAATAATTGCTCATAGTTGTCTACATATAGCGTCTGTCTATCTCTGGATATCAGTATACCCAAGTACCGGATGTGCTGGGGTGACCATTTAAGCCCACAGGTATTCGTTGGACATTTCGTGGCTGGGGTCAGCGGGAATATCTCAGATTTAGCATTGTTTATTTTATACCCCAATTACTCAGCAAATTCGTGTATATCTGACATCATAGGTGCCAGGTTTGTTTCGATGTCCCGGACATAGAGTGTGTCATCTGCGTACAATGATATGGATTGGGTTGGGCCTGTAATTCTTATGCTTCTGTTACCATGTTTTTGTTTTATGAATGCCGCCATTGGCTCAATGGTTAGAGAGAATAATATGGGCGAAAATGGGCAGCCCTGTCTGGTAGCCCTTCCCAATAAAAACATTTTAGATAACGTTTGGTTTGTGAGAACCCTTGCTCCCGGTGCCGTGTATAGTAGTTGAACACAATAAAGTAAGGGCCCATTCCAAATACTTTAAGTTCTGCAAATAGGTATTCCCATGACACAGAGTCAAAGGCCTTTTCGGCATCCAGGGATATCACAGCAGCCCTTGCGCTAGGATTCATTTGTGCCATGAACCCAACCAATCTGCGTGGGTTCAAGGCAGTGGAACGAACCCACATTGGTCTGGATGCACCAGGCTTGGCATGCTAGGTAGTAGCCTGGTAGCCAGGACCTTCGCAAAGATCTTGGCATCAGAACTGATTAGCAATAGCGGTCTGAAAGAGGACATGTCCTGACCTGGACACCTGGGTTTTAATAATACAGTGATCACGGCTTCCCTCATAGATTCCGGTAATATATTACGTTCCATTGCTTCCTCCCACACCTTTAGCCATACCGGGGCCAGCTCAGCCTGGAACTCTTTATAGAGTTCAGCTCCCAGACCGTCTGAGCCTGGGGTTTTTCCCGCTGACCGGACTGATTTAGCTTCTAGGGGCAGTTTCGGGAGTTTCACCTCATTGAGATATTCTTGTATTTCCATAATGGTGTTATTGTCCCGGTTGGAGTATAGTTTTGTATAGAACTTCGTAAATTCCTGGTTTATTCCCCTCCTCCCTTGTAATCACAGTGCCATCCGTCGCAAGAATACCCGCGATCGAGTTATGTTGCCTTTCAGCTTTTACTAAGTTGGCCAGAGACCTCCCTGCTTTATTGCCTTCCCCAGATCTACGTGCCCTAACGCGGGCCGCAATGTATTGCATTTCCCTGGAAGCAAGTTTATCAAAATTTCAATCTATTGATGTCGGCAAGCGTGTCTATCGTGTGTTTGACTATGTAATCTCTAGGTTTTGCAGCCTTGATTCGACCTCTGTCAGTTCTAGTCTCACAGATTTCAGAAGGCCCGTAGTCTTAGACAGAAGGTCCCCCTCGCCCAAACCTTAAATGTCTCCCAGAGTGTAGCATAACGATCAACAGATCCCTCGTTATTAGTAAAGAATTCTGCAATTTCAGTATGAGGGGATTCCGCTACATTAGAGTCTGAAAGGATAGCCGCAGGCATCCTCCATCTCCTAGTTGGCTTTGGGATTCCATGCATCTCCAGCACCAATGATATCAGGGAGTGGTCAGAGTGTACATGGATAGATATTGCATTTCACCAGTAGCCAGTAGTCAATGTGTGATTCCGAGTTGTGAACAGAAGAATAGTGTGTGTATTGCCTCTCATGGGGGTGCAGCCTTCTCCATGCATCGATTAGTGACAACTGCGCCTGTCTCTGATGTAGGGTAACGACTGCCTTAGTGGATGGTCTTAATATTAGAGGATATGTCAGATGTTTTATCCAACACTGTGTTAAAGTCCCCTCCCCATATTATCCATGATTCATACAGTGTGTTGAGTATATCTAGTATTGTGAGGTAAAAGTTTGGGTCGTCAATATTAGGACCATAGGTGTTAACCAGTGTAATAGGTTGTCCCACTACTTCCCCCCCAGACCACAACGTACCGCTCATGGGAATCGGTCTTGCTACCCGTGTGTTGAAATCCCAGTGATGGGTGAAACAGCGTGAGCACTCCTCTGGCCTGAGTAGAGTAATCCGTACGATATCACTGTTTGCCCCAAATTGCAAGAATATTGGTATTGATTTTCCCTTGTGCACGAGTTTCCTGCAACATTAATATGTGTGGGAGATGTTAATGTTAAAGGTATTTATATAGCGCACCGTCACCAATGGAGTTGGTCTCCATGCGCTCAGGAGGATCTGTAAAGAAAAGGTGGACATGGTGGGTTAGTGGGTGAAGAGGGCGTAGGAAAGTGAGAGATGATGTACTGTTGACAGCTTCAGTTAGGTTTTCACTGTGCACTGAGCTTGGGTGTGCAAATAGGATCGAAGCGGGGCCCTGCATGCTGTTGTTGCAATCTATGTGTTGGTTGTTTGTTGTTGCGGTGTGGTGAAGTCTGTGCGGTTTGCTGTGTTAGAGGTGGTTGTGTGGGTTTTGTGTCAATTATAAGTAAGCAGAAATTAGAGGTTTTGGTTAGTGGGTTGTATGTTACATAAACTAAACAACAGGGATTATGAATCAGGTAGTCATAAGGTTGGTATATTCTCTCTCTAGGTTTAATGATTGTCTGGTTTCTGTGGTGATACTGTGGCTAGTTCAGCCAATTGGCATAGTACCCCAGGTTCAGTGAGCATTGTCCCTAGATCGATATTGGGGTTTTATTATCTTTACACAGCTTCTTCTATCCATTTACTGTTGGTAGTCCATTGGGTGGTATAAACGTCTCTTCCTTTCCGGGAAAGAGGTTGGCCTCCAGCTAAGCTATTGAGTTTGGTACACCCACGGTGCGTGCATATACCTGCTTAGGTAGTGGATTTATATTATCTCTCCCCGTTCTTCCCTATGCATTACTGTCAAAGTTCCCTTGCTGCCTGTGCCCCCGAAGTTGTCAGGTGCCAATGCTGGTGATACCTTGCTCTCCCTTCTGATTGAAACGGTGGGTGTTCTATTGTAGTTGGTGAGGATTGTTTTTAATTGATAAGAGGATATGTTTCATGTCCATATATCCTTATTGATCAGGGTTGATGATTTGTGGAGTCAGGGAAGGCTTTTCTCTTAGCCTAGTTCCTCAGTGCATGTCCTTATGGGCATGCTTTCTGGTTATGGGGTAAAGATCCATGATTTGAGAAATTTCCTGATTTGTAGGTGATCTCTTGTGTTCCGTATGTTCTTTGGTAGCTCGTCCCAGGTTTTTGGAGCACGGTGATAAAAAGAGGAACCCCCAAGTTTTCTCTTGTTGTAGGATTTGGGTTCCAAACGGATGTTGCTGCTGGACCCGAGTGGCCTTGTAGTGTGATGTGCGTTTAGTTTTCTTCTGATGAACTCTGTACCTTGGACGTGGATTTCTCTGTGGGTTATGCACATTGATTTGAAATTGATCCGCTGTTTGATGGGTAGCCAGTGTAGCGTTTTCAGTCTGGCTGTCGCATTTTGTATAAATTGGAGTTTATTTAGGAGTCGATCCAGCAAGCCTAGATCCAGGCTGTTGGGGTAGTCTTGTCTGGACATGATGAGGGCGATGACAGCAGTTGTTCTGTTGGTGAACGAGAGGAATGGTAGTATCCTTTTAGCCGATTGCAGGAGAAAGAAGGATTTCTTGATTAGGGAGTTTACTTGTGGCTCTAGAGTGAGTTTGTTGTACATCTGGACTCCCAGGTTTTTTACAGTTGATGATGGGGTTGGGGTTTCACCAAGTTCAGTTGGCCATGAGATGTAGAGGTTGTCTTCTCAGTTTTTTGTGATGTTCATAATTTCTGTTTTGTCTGGGTTGAGTTTAAAGGTACTTAAAGTTCATCCAGTTGTATATTTCACGAAGGCAGTTCTCTAGTGTTGCGTTGTTTGCTTGCAAGTCTTGTATTTTGTAGATTATTTGTGTGTCGTCAGCGTAGTTATAGCAGGTGAGGCCATGTCTTTCGATGACGTGAATTAGCTGTGAGAGGTAGATGTTGAATAGAAGTGGCAAGAAGGATGATCCTTGTGGGACTCCGCATGATGATTCTCGGGGGCTTGATTTGTAAGGTTTCATCCATATTGTTTGCGTTCTATTCGTTAGAAAGGATCTGACCCAAAGTAAGGCGTGGTCGGTGATTCCGAATTCTTCCAGTCTCATGAGGATGTCGTGGTTGACTGTCGAATGCTGCAGAGGTCTAGAAGCATCAGAGCGGTGCTGTTTGTGTCTACGTTTGTCTTTAGATCATCCCAGATTGAAATAAGTGCTGTTTCTGTTCCTCTCATCGGTCTGAAGCCTACTTGTGCCTGGTTTAATAGGTGATGTTCTTCTATGAAGTCTTAGGTTGTTCTGTATATGTGCGTTTCCAGGAGTTTAGCTGGGTAGGGGGAAGTTGGAGATGGGTCTGTAGTTGGAGAGGTCCTCTACGTTTCCTGTTGTATCCTTGAGGAGTGGTTTGATGTATGCTGATTTGAAGGCTTGAGGCACTCTTCCTGTTGAGATTGATTGGTTGAGGACGTTCCTGTAGTATTCCATTGGTGTTCCTTGTGCGAGGATCGATTTTCTAGATGTCAGGGGGGCAGGGATCCGCAGGGGAGCCAGATTTGTTGCTTTGGTCTACGAGTTTGATGAAAGTCTCCACTGATGTGTGGAAAGTTTCAGAGTTTGTTCTGGTATTTTATTTTTGAAGTGGTCTGCAAGGTCATTGCATAATTTCTTCGATGGTATTGGAGTGTTGTTGCAGCCGGGTGGATTTTTTATTTCGTTTATGATTGTAAACAGTTCTTTTTGGGTGTTTGGTGCTTTGAGGATTCTGTTGTCGTAATATTTCCTTTTTGTATTTCCTTTTTGTATGAACGGGTATGTTGTTGAAGTTTGAATTTTTTTCCACAGTCTTTATTGATCCCCCATTCTAGTTCTCGTTTTTTCCATTTCATGACGCCTACTAGTGGGGTGAACCATTTTGCTGTTGCTCTCTTGTGGGATGGATTGAAAGGTCTTTCTTTTGCAATCTTGTCGATTGTTGTGGTGATCCAGTTGTGAAGTATATTTATTTTAGTGTCTAGGTCAGTTTCGCTCATGGTCGTCGTTTGTGGTTTGGTGATCTCCAAACGTTCCATTAAGTTGGAGTTTTTAATGGTTCTCCAGTTTCTTTTCATGATGGTTAGTAGTTTTTCTTGGTAAATGGGAGAGCAATGTGATTATGAATGGGATGATGAGGTGGTCACTCCAGAGGATCTGAACCGGTGGTGCTGTGGTAATTAGTTTTGTGTTAGCGAAGATTGCGTCTAGTGTGTGTCCTGCCATGTGGGTCGCTCCTTTGACCAGCTGACGTAGTTTCATTGTTGTTAGTTGGCCGGAAAGCGATTTTTGTGAGGTTGTGGTTTCTTCATCGAACCAGATGTCTCTGAAGATAATCAGTTGATTACGTTCGATGGCCAGGTTGGTGATTGCTTCTATGAAGTTGTCTATAAAGACTGCATCTTACTTTGGTGGTCTGTATATCAGTATGAATTTCAGGTTTGTTTTGAGACTAGTTAATAGACGTATGATTAGGGATTCACATTTGTTGATGTTTAGTGGGTCTTCCGCTTTAATTTCCAGGTGTTCCTTGTGGCCGATTGCTAGTCCACCACCTCTTTTAGTTTTACTTGGATGAACTTGAAGGTATCAGACAGGCAGTTATTGAAGGTGATCTTGTAGTTCTCATCTAGCCATGTTTCGGTTACGAAGAGGATGTCGATGCCTCCGTCACTTAGGAGGTCTTATATTTCGGTGGCGTGTTTGGACATTGATCTTGCGTTCATTAGATTGCAGTGGACCTTTCTGGTGTCATTAGGCTTATATTTTGTTCCCGGTTTTGGTTTGTGGGTGTTCATTCAAGGTGTGTTTATGTTGCTTCCGAGCGGTAGAGGTTCTGCGAAGGCGGCTTCATCGTTGAATCGGTCTGCGAGATTGATAATTGGGTTGTTGACTTCCATTGTTTCTACGTCTCTTGTTATTTGGTGTGGGTTTTCGATAGTGCCCATCTGTTCTTGTGATGTAGGGAGTAAGGGGGTTGGAGTCATCCCATTCTCTTCTCTGGTCCTCTTCTTTTGTTCCGTTCTGGCATTTTATTTATCCTCCTTTTAGTGTTGGTGTCATTGGAGTATCTAGGTTCTTTGGTTGGTGCGAGGTGCAGTGTAAAGTATAAGCATTTTTCTCTTGTGAAGTTTGTTCTGTCTATAGTATTGTTTTGCGGGGTGCTTTCTGTATTGAAGGTGTCTGGGGACGTAGGAACCATTTTTCCTGGTTTTTGTTGGATTGGTAAACCCACATACATTCCATGACAACAAATTAATTTTTAGTCAATAGCCTGGTAGAAACATGTGTGTATTTGCATTCAGAATATATCGCTGTGTCAAAATACCAGTTCTTGAAGGAGGCGCCACTCGTACCTGTCTGACCATATAGTTTGGAACATTTAACTCCCATAACTTGGATTGAACTGCTCATCCCACTTAATCCCTAACTGGGTAACGCACAAGCCCCCCCCTCCTGCCCATTCTTCCCCACCCGCCTCCCACATAATCTACCCCAACTTGACGAGGTTCCCCTTCAAACTTGCGGAACTTTACTGAGGTTATGTTGCCGCTACATGGCTGCCTTGACCAGGGCTCCCGACCCAGTCCTAAGGGTCATATATAGAGTCACCTACTAAAAAAAGCAATTCAACCAATGTAAAAGGATATCGTCATTTATATCAATCACTCTGCAGGATACGCCTTTCCTCTACAGGTCGAGGATTCCAGATCTGATCCGGTCTTCGTTCTCCAGGGGTAAGGGGTATAGAGGCCTCGATGTAGGCCATGGCTGCAGATGGGGTCTCAAAGAAGTACGCCTGTCCCCCGTGTTGGATGCACATTTTACCGGGGAAGATCAGGGCGTAGGGCGCTTGGCGCTCGAAGTAGTCTCTTGACTGGTTCATAAAATCTTCTGTTTGCTTGTACGCCTGCGGCAAAGTCTGTATATATGTGCATACGGTTTTCCTCGTAGTGTGCCTTGTTCCCTAGCCATTCCAAGTATCATGTCTCTGTCTCTGTAATTGAGGAGGCGAGCAATTTTCATGCAGGGTGGTGCTCTGGGCCTGGGTACAGGGGCCAGGGTGCGATGGGCACGCTCGTCCAAGAAGTGTTCTGAAAAGGATTCCACACCAAAGAGAGCTTTAAGAAGTGATTCCACTTGTGTTTCCATAGCGCCTTTGCCAAATTGTTCCAACACACCTACTATTCGGATATTGTTCCTTCTGGATCTAGAGTCGAGATCCTGTTATGCTCACCTGGTATCCACAGGGATGCCACCCAGCCGGGTTACTCGCTGGTATGCTTCTCAGCTTTGCCCTGATGTGGTCTGCGGGGAAGGTTCTGCCTTGTGGTAAAATTCAGCGTGCTCTCCGTCCTGCCTTCTTTGCAGGGGCGCGTTGTCTTTCATGGGCGAGTGCGGTCTAGTTACTTCACTGACGCCAGCCTGTTTCATATTGTTCAGGTAGGTCCTATTGCTGTTCTTTAGTTTTGTTGCTATCCTGCATGCCTTTCTTTGTTTAAAATGTCTCTTTTTTCTCCCTTAGGTATGCAGAGCTTCAGCGCGCCAAACTGGCTTGGTTGAGCCCCACTGGTAAATGATGGCGCATTAAGAGCGCTATGATGCGGTAAGTAAGCGCTATGCGCTGCGAAGTCTGCCTTTGCTAACCTGTGTTTTCCTTCCTTGTAGGTTGCGGTGTTCTTCAGCGCAAGCGGAATGTCTGGAGTGGTGCCAGCTGAGAGGTGACCAGCCAGGTAAGCCTTTTGAGCAGTTCGTAATTTATAAATGTCTCAACTGCTTTCTTTAATGTTGCCTATATCTTCCCCTTTCAGGTCTTTCTGTCCGGGAGGCGTGCAGATTCGAGAAAGTTGTTCTCAGTAGCTGCGAGTGTTTAAAGATGAAGACTGCAGGTAAGATGCTGCTGCTAATGATGTTCCTTTTGTCTCCTTGCAGTTTCTGCTTCTCCGAGGTTCGAGGGAATAGCTGGACACGGCGAGCATCACGTGGCAAGCTGCAAAGTAACGCGAAGCATGTTGTCTTGCTCAGGTGTGGTTTAAATAGCCCCAACAAAATAGTCCAGGTAAAGTAGTCCCTAGGCTACCACGCCCAAAGCACTAGACCGCATAGCTTGGTTCTTGTTTTTCATGGTGTATGAGCCTGGCGCCATAGGTGCCAAGAGTGGCCCCATGAGGGCTTTTGAAGAGGATGCCAGGCTCTAGAGGCCAGAGTCCTGACTCCACCTGGCCAATGGGTTTGCCAGAGGGGGTTTTGGGCGAGGGTCGTGACAGATCCTCGTACTTGTTTTGCATCTTAGAGAGGTCTCCTTTTAGTTGAGCAATGTCTCGGCCATGTTGGGTAATCGTGTCCTCATTTGAGCTGATTCTGCCCTCAGCTTCCGTAATGCGCGAGCTTTCTTTGTCGACCCTTGCCTTGAGGGAACCAATGGTAGCAACAATGTGGCCCAATTTGACGTTGACAGCTAGGAATCTGTTCTGTACAATGGTTGTTAGGCGGCCTTCTCTGTCGTTTTGCCCATTCTCATTGTGAGTGTTGGCAGTTCCACCGTGGGGTCCTGAGCCTGGGTGCTTGTGAACGAGTCCATTGGCCCCTTCTTTTTTGCGCCAGCTCCATTAGTCATTGTTCTTGTTGTGGTGTTCTCCTTTGATTCGCACTACAAGATAGGTGGCCAGTGGGCGATTCAGTGATAATGGATTGTGTTCTCCCACGTTGCGTGGATTCCCAGTATTTAGTATGTGCGTGCGTTACCAGGTGGTGTGGTTCCCTCTTGGCTATTTCTGTCTCCCCAGGTCCCTTTCAGCTGTGGGGGTGTAGTCCGTTATATGGGATATGGTGTTGCCCCCACAAAGTGGTACAATGCTCAGTATATGCACTTCGGGTCACAAGTGGGTCTCAGCGGCAGTGGCTCCCTGGGCCGCAGTCCCGCAATTATGGGCTGTACTCCCAGCAGCCTTCAACGCGGAGTCGTTTCACTACATACTGCGGATAGTAGACCCAATCACAGAGTAGGTACCAGTTCAAGTTCCCAGCACTCCCTCCCAAGCACAGATCCCAAGCAGTCACCCGTTGTTGTAGAGTATAGTCTGAAGTGCAGGGGATGTAGAGATGGCGGTGTACATTACAAGCCCATTCCATGTAGTATTTATAATGGGTAGTGCTGTGAGATGCACTGGCGTAGCCCGCGCTTTTCAGATCACGGCGGAGAGTGGACTGTGTCCTCCCACGTCTTAGGATAGGAAATATACTGTTGTTATAATTCACAGTAAGGAACAATGGTTTTGGACACTGCACCTCAGTAGTTGTACAGAATTACTGAGTGCTATGGGCTTCACAATGCAATTATATGTGCTCTCTGGCGCTTGTTTCCCGTACTGACATAGCAGTCCTCCACAATTACTTATTGCGCAGCATGTGTACTGGGGTTCGTTCCCCCCGATTTCACCCCACCTTCGTTTTAGCAGCGCTGTATGTCGTAAGTTCTCCTCTGTATAGCGAGCCAGTAATGTAGGATCTGTGTTATCACAACGGGTGGTATGCCCCTTATATTGATCCGCCCGCCAGCGTGATGCTCCTCTGGCCCGGGTTGTTCCCAGATGGCTCGGTCCCTGCTCTCGTTCAATCAAGCCCACATGCGTTCCGAGGTCGCAGAGTAGAGGCATTTCGTTGGTACCTGTGTCGCAGCGCAATGCGTATTGTTCTCCAGGCTGTTACTGCAAGGAGACCGCCGCAATGTATTATTCTCTCCACAGTCCGGCTAACGCAGCCACTTCGTAGGTGCCCTCAGTATGAAACTTGTAGGGTGTTGATCCGGTTATGTCCGATGCCGGTGTCTCAGCCCAGTGCAGTCCAGCGGGTCTCAACGGCGCCAAGCTGATGTGGGGGTTAACGTGGGGGGGACCCTTCGAAGCAAATACTCAGCTTCGCGTTGTCAGGGGCCCGCTATGGACCCGCCCAGCTTACACAGCGCCACGGCAGGATCCAGGTCCTCTAAACGGTCCGATCAGAGCAGGGGGCGGTCAGCACCGGTATCTCCCCCATTGACCTGCAACGCTTTGCAGCTCTGGTGTCAGGTCTCCGTCTTCAGGCGCGCGTTGGTCTCAGGATCAAGGAGGACCGTTTCATCTCGCCAGTTATCCTTGCCCTCCGCTCACTGCAGGGTAGCTCGAATGGCAGCCAGGCAAGAGCAGGAGTTCGCTGTAGAAGGGAAGTCAGTGTTTAGCCTCATGCTCAAGCACCTCCCATTGCGCGGCCCACAGCAGGGGTTCCCAACATCGCTCTCGCGTGAATGTCGCCTGGTTCCCACCAGCGGCCTGCGTCGTATGGTGCTCCCAGGGAAGTTTGCAAGTAGGATATCTCAGACGCGTTTGCGCAGTTTTTCCCCAAAGTTGCAGATTATGTTCTCTAGGCTGTCATCTACCAGAACATTGATGTATTCTGTGTGAGGGTGGCTGCAGCACGGATTCATTCTTTAACAGGATTTGTCACGGATCGGAGCTCCTGGTTAAGGCGGCCATTTTCCACGTGCGCAACAGCGCCCCTCCTACCCAGTGAGTTTTCTAAGCTATTGTGACGCTGGAGCGCAGCATAACCGCTCGGGTGCGCAGAAAGGGTACCTTAACAACAGGAAGCAAATGCGTAACTGGAAAATCCCAAAATAAGGCCATTTTGAATACCGAACTAACAGAAAGTAGAGAAAGCATTGTTTTGTAAAACAAACTGAGTGCTTTTAAGCATGCAGGTTTGTTTGAAAGCCAGCAACAAGAGGTGACGATAATTTCAGAACCCAATACAAACTACCATTGCCCAAGCCAAGAGAAAGTCAAGGATATTTAAAACTAACACACATTACCAAAGTCACCAAGCAGTACACCAAGGCCCACACAAAGGCTCCTGTCAGCTTCCCTGTCTGCTTTACAGGCTGCAACATGATATTTCTGCCACAGTCAAACCCTCCCTGAGGCTGCTACCCCGGGACTATTGGACTACCATGACTCTTACAACACATTCTGCCGTGGTTAGTCCCTCCTTTCTGACTTCCTTTGTACTACCTACTCTGCTGGTACTCCTTCAGCTCTCCTCGTTATGTTCTCAAATTGTAGCCGTGTCTGTACTCACCCTTACCATCTGACTTCCTCTTGTCTCCTTAACTACAGGACCTTCATCTATCCTTAAAGCCAAACTTGTGTGTATTTAACTTGAAAGTCAAACTTGGGTGTAATTCTGCATTTAACTTGAAAGTCAAACTTGGGTGTATTTTGCATTTAACTTGAAAGTCAAACTTGGGTGTAATTCTGCATTTAACTTTACCCATTGATTGTATTCCTGCTAGCCGAGTGACTGTTCCATACCGCTGCACCTGCTTTCTCCTCCCCATTCCTCCTCTCTTCATACTCATGGCGCTGTCTGTTTCTCCCATCTTTTCTATCAACTATCCTTCCCTTCTCACTAAGTCTGGATAGAAGAAGTTCAAAAAGGAAATTGTGGCCTCCAAACCTGGTCTCCCTATTGCTGATACCTATACCAGTGCCTCTTCCAGACAGACCCTCACCGACATCCTCTTTGTTGTTCCTTCGCCTGATCTATGGACCCCCCCATATGATCTCTGTGCTCTGTCCCGTCTCCTCCTCTCCCATAAATGGTGGCACTCGCTGGGAAATCCTCATGGCTTCTTTTGACTCCTCCAGAGTCATCCTTAACGTCTACTTAAATGGCACTGTCATGGTCCAAGGTCCCCAGGCAAATCTCCTCCTCTTGGATAGGCGTTTTCTTCGCCTCATCAACTTCCTTTCTTCTCCAGCTCTCCCCTCCTCTCATTCCTTGGCTACCTTGCCCACTCTTCCCTCCTCTACCCATCTTCTGGCTACCTCCACAACTCCGCAGGGTGCACCTCTGATTTGTACCCCTCCCCGGAAGGTCTTTAAGGCCGGCAACCTTCATCTTGCCACTCTCAACTCTCGCTCTGCTGTCAAACACTCCTCTGACATCTACCACTTCCTTAAAGAACTTGACCTTGGCGTTCTTGGTCTTACAGAGACATGGTTCACAGCCAGCTCTGTCACGAGATTTGACACTCCTCCCTGATGGCTACAAGATCCTCTCCGCACCCAGATCCACTCGCCCTGGAGGGGGTGTAGCCTTGATCTTTCCTGAGTTGATTCCTGCCACTATAATTCCCACTCAGATCTACTCCTCTTTCGAATGCCTCGTCTGCTGGCTCTCAATCTCTCCTAGTCACTTCTCTTACTGTTGCCACTCTCTAACGACCGCCTGGTCAAATCACCTCTTTTCTCTCTGAGTGGGCTGACCTCTCCTCCTCTCTCCTGGCCTCAACCACTCAACTCCTCCTCCTTGGTAACCTCAACATTCACCTTGATTCTCCCTGTCCCTCAACATTGCTCTTTCGCGACCTCTGCAATTTCCTCTCCCTCTCTATCCTCCCATCTGGCCCAACACACACTGCAGGGCACACACTTGATGTCTTGATCTCCTCTAGCATCCCCCTATCTATCCCTCTCTCAACTCCCCTCTCCTGGAGTGACCACTACCTCCTCTCCTCATCTCTCTCTCTCTTCCCCCCAAGACAAGCCTACCCCAACACTGCCACCTACCTTCCAGGACATCCGGCCCATCCCCTCTTCCTCTGGCTGACTCACACCCTGACACAGCCCTGTCTTCTCTGCATTCTTCTATTTCTGATACTCTTGATGTTCTTGCCCCTGTCATGAGGATCCGCCTGAAGTCCAAAGCCAAGTGCAATTCCTGGTAGGACTCGGACCTAGCTACACTTAAACGTAGGTGTATGGCGGCTGAGAGAAAATGGAGGGATTCCTGCTCATCCTCTGACAAACTGGCCCGTCACCTTCTCCAAAGGCAATACCGTCTCTCGGTCCGTGGCAAGAAGAGAGTCCACATTCAAGCCCGTGTCTCTGCGGCATCTAACAGCTCGGCCGAACTCTTTACAATTTGTAAGGAGCTGGCCAACCCTGCTGCAGTCTCTAGCCCTCCCCTTGCCTCTCAGGCTCTTTGCAATGCCTTGGCCTCACACTTTATCTCAAAATCCCAGGACATCCTGTCCACACTCTCCTCCACCCCCTCTCCTCTCTTCTCCCCTCCCCTCTCCGTCGGTACTCACTGACCCTCCTCCAGCCACCCCCCACCCTCCTCCTCTTCCTTTCCTTTCTTCTCCCCTGATGAGGTCGCTAGACAAGTCCGATCTATGAAAGCCTCGTCAAAACAGGTTCATCCCTGTTCCTCTAAAACTCTCAAGGACCACATTGATACCCTCGCTCCGGCCCTTGCCGACTTCTGCAACCACTCCTTTGCCTCAGGATCCTTCCCCTCCCCTCTTAAGCACTCCCTTGTGCATCCTCTCCTCAAGAAACCCACAGCGGATCCCTCTTGTCCTGCCAACTATCACCCAATTTCCAACTTCTCAGGCAAACTCCTTGAAAAGTTGGCCATCTCTCAGCTAAACCTTCATTCTGATTCTGTTGGCTGTCTCCATGACCATCAGTCTGGCTTCGGATCTGGCAGAAGCACGGAAACTGCTCTACTGAACATCTGTGAAGATCTGCTTTCCAACCTTGACTCTAGCATTCCCTCTGTTCTCATCCTACTTGATCTCTCCTCTGCCTTCGACATGGTCAACCATACCATCCTGCTCAACTATCTCCCTATAATCTGTCTTCCTCTCCACCTGTGGTGTTCCCCAGGGGTCTAACCTCTCGCCCTGGCTTTTCAACCAATACCTGGCAACTCTCGCCCACTGTATTGCCATTTTCTGCTCAAACTTCCAGTGCTACGCAGACGACAACTCATTTTCAGGCTGCCCTCGGCCACCTCCTCAACCTCTCTTATCACTGATTGCTTAACTTCCATCCAAGATTGGTGTGCCGCCAACAATCTTTGTCTTAATGCCAGCAAGACAGAGATCCTCCTCACTGGCACACCATCACCTTCCTTTCCCCTCACTCTCTGGCCGGCCTCCCTTGGCCGCCCTCCTATCCCCACCTGCGAGGCCAAGAACCTTGGCGTCACCTTTGATTCCACACTCTCCTTCTCTGCCCACATCGCTGATGCATCAAAAAAGTCAAACCTCCTACTGCACCTCCTCAGAGGTATTCTTCCTTTCCTCTCATTCCCCCAGAAGCTCACTGTCTCCCAAGCTCTGGTTCTCTCTAAACTGGACTATCGCAACAGCCTCTTTCTTAATCTACCTGCCTCTATTCTGCGCCCTTTACAACTTATCCAGAACAGGACTGCGAGACTTGTCCTTGGCCTCAAGCCCTGGGATCGTTTCTCTCCAGCTCTGAAATCTCTCCATTGGCTCCCAGTGGATGCAAGGATTAAATTGTCCACAAGGCTTTCTGGGGCCTGGGTCCAACATATCTTCAGCTATCCCTCCGCAAATACCTCCCATCTCGAGCACTCCGCTCCTCTACCTCTTACTCCCTCAGGGTCAGTAGTTTCTCAAAGAAACAAGCTGGGGGTAGATCTGTCTTCAACTGGGGCCTCTCTCTGGAACAGCATCCCTGCCACTCTAAAACTTGAGGTGAACCATCTCTGGTTCCGGAAGCACCTCAAAACCTTCCTCTTTGCTTCTGCCTTCTCCTCCCCTCTCCCCTGTTGATTCTACTCTCCCTCGGGACCATGCACCTGGCCACCCTCTGTCCTCTGGGCCCAGGTACCTGCTCATCTTGCCACCCTCACGCACCACCCCTCCACTGCTGTCCCCTAGGACGAAAAGGCGGAGGTTGGCGAACTGCAGCGGCCAACGACTTCGCTGCAGCTTTTGAGGTCTGCAACCTCTCAAGGCTCTCGTCAGCCTTGCTGCCAAAAAGGTGTTCACCGTCAAAGGGCATGTTGAGGAGCCGGGACTGCACATCAGGAGCAAACCCCGACTTCCGCAACCACGCAAACCTGCGTATCACGGTGCTCGCCGCCATGGACCTACTGACGCATTCAGCAAAGTCCAAACCCGACTGAACGGACTCACACATGGCATCCTTACCATCCTGGACCATAGCAAGGAAACCATCCCGTTTGTCCCCTTCAGGAATATGTTCAGCCGCTAACGCAACACAGTTCCACAGAGTGTGTGTGAAATGAGACAAGGCACACATGGAGTTGGCCGCCTGAAGCGCCATACCACCAGAAGAAAACACTTTCTTCGCCCAGCCATCAAAACGTTTGTTGTCCCTATCAGGAGGGATGATTGGGTACGACGCCTGCTTCGCCGGGGCCGTGGCCGCCTGCACCACCAAACTCTCCGGAGTGGGGTGCCTGGTCAAGTAGCAGGGGTCGCTACTGGCAGGACGGTATTTTCGCGACAAGGATCTGCCCACCGCCGGGAGACTCTCCGGAGCAGTCCAAGCCGCCGCCACCCTTCTCTGTAAAGCCATATGGAACGGCAGTACCGGGTCAGTTGGGGGACCAACATCAAGGATGTCCGTTAGATCATCCTGCACAAACTCCCCTGGCGGAGCAGACCATCCCAAGTACTCAGAAACCCTAGCCATAAGGCGCCGGTACGAGGAATCGGCATGAGAGCCAGGCTCAGGCCTACACAACTCCACCTCCGGAGAGGTGTCCAGTCCACTGGCATCATGCAGTGACTGCCTCAAATCGTCAAACTGACTATGGCCCGAGACAATGTCATCTGGAACCTGACAAGGAACCAGGCCATCAGAATCCTCATCCGCCTCTGGCATATATTCCAGGTGGCGAAAAGAAGGCACCCGAGAGTGCTTGCTCTTAACCAGAGCCTTCCTAGGGGGTTCTCCCGTGCCACGGGGTACCTCCAACACGAAAGGCGTCGATGGCGTCGAGCGAATCGGCGTTGAGAGAACAGGCATCGGCGCCGAGAGGATCGGCGTTGAGGAAATCGGCGTCGACGTCAGATGCAGCGCCGCCAGCATCGGCGGCGTCGACACAGCCCTCGGAGCCCCGAGCGTGTCCCTCGACGACCTGAGCGTCGACGGCTTCGACGACTTCCTCGGAGCCGGAGCCTCGAGAAAGCCTGTCGACGCCCTCGACGCCTCAGACGTCGATGTCTTCCTCGAAGACCTCACAGGTGCACACGGTCTCGAACAAGTCTCCTTGTCCGAACGGGACCTCTCCCGTGACTCGTGCCGACCACTCTTGCGAGCGGTGTCTCTCGACCTCTCACGACCGACCCCACTCGGGGGCGCGGACGGCTTAGTACCCTGCGACTCAAGAATCGCCAGCATTTTCTTCCCGAAGGAAGCCCATTCCTCCGGCGTCGCATGGCTGGTGGGGTAAGCGACGTGCCGGGCAGAGTCCTCCGAAGAGGACCTGGAAGACGACCAGTGTCGGCGCTTCCGAGAATGCCTCGAAGAGGCTGAGGAGTGGCGAGACCAACTCCTAGAAGGAGACCCATGAGACTTCCGACAATGACGCGGACAGTCACCCCTGGAATCATCCGTCGAAAGCCCCGCAGACTTCGACTTCCGGGGCTTGGACACCCGACCTACCGACAACAACTTCTTATGTTCGCGTAAGGCTTTGGACGTGAGCGACTGGCAGTCGATACAGTCATCCGTGTCGTGGGCCTCCCCGAGGCACCAGAGGCAGGCGTCGTGCGAGTCCGTCACCGACATCTTGGACCCACACTCCCCGCACTACTTGAAGCCCGGACGCGGGGTCGAAGACGAAGTAGAAGACATCTTCACACGAAGGATTTTCACAAAACCGAACAGGTTCGAAGAACCAAGAAGAACAGAACGCCAAAGAGTCGAGGCGTTAACCGAGATTCACGAAGCAACACGTTCGCGGAAAAAACGGAACTGAGGCTGCGGGCGTCGTGCGTCCTACTTATCACATCGGATGACGTCGGAGGAGGTCCTCGACGACGGCACATCGACGTCATCGACGCAGGACGCAGAAAAAAGTTTCCGAAGCAGCACAGCTGTGGTGATTACATGTCATAGATATGGAATACGTCGGAGGACCCAATCCCCTCGAAAACGTATTTACCAAGTACTTCTTGGGAATAGTCTATTGAACTGAACTTGGTAAAGGGAGTCATTCTCCTGGGTTTTATTGCTATATAGTGGTAGGGCTAGAATAGGTTAGTTGGGACAGTGGACCGATTCCGATTTGGGACTCTCATTGATGAATGATGAGCACTTTGTTGTGTTAGGTAGGCAAAGCCCTTAGAGTAGAATAGGCATTTATTCCTTTTATTTAACAAAAATGATCAGTGAGTTCGAAAATCAGAGTCCGAATCCTCCTTTTGACCAGCCCCAGCCCCCAGTCGCTTTTCCTCCTCACTTAAGGAAGATTACAAAGCAACCAGCAGGAAGTTAAAAACATACAAACTGAATAACAAATGTGCCATGGTTTAACCAGTGATTCTTGGGTAAATTGGGAGTCCACCGTGGGGCTTGTGTTCATGGAGTAAAGATTTCCAAAATCATAAGGGGTAGCACAAGGGGCAGCCTTACAACTCTCTTGAAAATAGACATGCCCCTGAAAAGTTACTGAGGTGTGCTTACCCATAACCAGATGTGAATGCATCCCTTTCAGCAGCATGATCTTCCTTAATTAGTTACACTGCACAGTAAACAATTTGATTAACTGCGCAATAAATGTTTTCTTTGCCTTTGCATCCGCTGAAGGACCAATGTATGTCACAAGCAATGCAAGAACGCAATTCAATAGTGCTATCAATATAGAAATTAAGAGCCATGTACACATCTAGATTATGAAGAGAGCTCAGCATGAGAATCCACATTAGGCATAATAGAAAAGACATTTTGTGATAATATGGAAGTTGGAGACCACTTTGGGCATGAAGTGCAGAGGAGTTCTACCAATCACACAGCCCTCATGGAAACCAAGAAAGGATAATTGCAACAAAGTATTTAACCCACCTACCATTTTGGTCGAAGTAACTGCCATCACAAAGGCAGCTTTCCGCATCACACAATTAAAATCGGCTGAAAACGTTAGCCCAAAAGTTTGATGACTAAGGGTTCATCAAACTACATTCAAATTCCAAGAGGGATCAGGTGTGCAAACTTGTGAATAAAGCCAGGGAAGGCCCTTAAAATGTGTCTTGAGCACTGGGTTTGAGATTATACACACAATGGACCACACATTCAGATAGGCACCAAATGCTGACAGGTATGCCTTGCAGGAATCCATTTTGATACCAGAACCGGCCAGTTAAACATGAAAACCCCCAAATAGTTCAGGGAGGCATCCAGAGAATGCATGTGTCTGTCCATTACACCAATGACAGAAACACGTCCACAAGCTGCAGTATTGAGATCTTATAGTCTACTTCCCAGTTGCCTTAAGGATTTACAGATTCTGTCAGGAGAGGCTCAGACCAGAAAACATCAAACCTTGAGGGACAAAGTTGCTAAAGGTCAAAGACTGGGGGGGGGGGGCAGATGCAGAACCAGGCACCCCGAGCCCCATTGTTGGGAGAGAAGGTAATTAATCGCAGCTACAGGTCATGGAGGAAGCGATTATAACTCCAGCAGATCTCGGAGCCACATACTTCTGTGCCAAATGGGCAATAATCGGAGTCAAGTGTGAGCTGAATCACATTTCAATTTGTGAAGCACATTGGTGGTTGGAGGAGGATTGGGGAATTTATAACGTGTGTCCTTCCCAAGGGGAATAAAAGTGTGTCCCAAGGAACCCTCCCATTGACCACTCCACAAGGGGTAAGGAGGACAATTCATGCTGTATTACAAAGCACACAGTCTAATCATTAGAGATTTAAAGTGTGGTCCAACGCATGATCCGAGGTCTCCCACTGCATAGGAGCTTGACTGAGCCTGCTGTCTGCCTAGATGTCATGTTGCCTATCAAAATTAGCACCCCTTCCTACTACAGAACTAGAAGAGCAGATAAAAAAAAACACTGAATCAAAACTACTGGATGGAAAGAATGTCAGCTCTCACAGATGACTGATTCCAGAATCTGGAATAAGGAGAATGGCTTCAAGGACTAATGGGGTCAGTTCCTGGACTTTTATGATTGAACTCTCAATCACATTTCTTGTGTCACATGTGCTACAACGCATGCACTCAGTCAGGGGTGTTGCTAGGTCTGGAAAAGACCCGGGGCTACGCTGATGTCGGAACTGTCGGGACTGGGGGCTAGCTAGCCTTTTGGTTGTAGCTCCTGAGATTCTATCCGGGACTAGAACCAAAAGATCAGGGGATATAGCCCCCCCCAGCAACGCCTCTGCACTCAGTACACCCAGCTAATTTTTGGTGCCACTGAAACTGCAGTACGACTATGAAGGACAGGTGGTGAGAAATAAGTATTTGTTATATTAGAATGGGACTTTCATGTAGGAGGTTAGCGGGATAGGGGATCCAAATAGAATCCTCAAGTTAATGCATAGTCTTTGACTTGATTTGGGGGGCTCAGGTTCAGACAGGGTGACATATTAGGCAAAGTAGTATAGGTGGTGAATGGTCTCATATGTAGCTGTGAACATGGCACCACTTGTACCCAAGATGCACGATACTTCTAAAACAGGAGCGCTTTAACTAGTGTTGAACTGCACACATGAATGCAATTTAGCACAGTTGCTGTGTCAGAATGAGGCAACATTTCTCGGAACGTATGGACAGACCCAGTAAAAACAAATGTAACCCAATCTATATGGCTTCAGATTGGAAGGTCAAATGAGAATCATTTGGGTGTAGAAAAGCCGTCATGCCATCACCTTGGTGAACAATTTGGGAGGAGGGCTCGTACCAAACAGAAGCTCTGAACTGAAACAATGTATTCATTGGAGCAAAACAGAGGCATTTGCAGTGCAGAGGGCAAATGGAAACATGCATATAGATGTTTTGAAGGTCACGCAACCAGTCTCACTCCTAGAGTGACCATTTTGAACCAATGTATGGGAATGAACTTTTTGCAGTCTGATAGATTCAATCTACCGACCATCTTATTTTTTTGGAACCATGAAGGAGCAAGTGAAAAAAAGCACAATCAAGGCCTCTGATGCTGGGACCAGCTCTGCCACTTTGATGTGAAACAACTTTCCTGTCTCCATGTTCATATTCAAGAAGGCTCTAAGTTTATTTGAAGCCCCTTTGTAAACGTGTGCATTTTGTTTGTGCATTTTCCAGCCAGCACTATGATTGCTGAACATACGTTTTTTTTTTTTTTAAACAGTGGCCAGGGGGGACGTCTCACCATGTCCCTCCTCTAGCCCACAACACAAGTCATCCGCACATATTTACATATACAAATAAATGTATATGTACTTTGCCTATTTTGAACAAAAGTGCACACTCAAAGCGCACACATTTAAATAGCTGTCTACAAATAAACATATTATGGTTCACCAAGGTAACAGGGCAGTGGCATGAGGGGAAGGTGGAAGTGGAAGTCTAACATTGCAAAACAACTGAAATCATACGTGTACCAGTAGGGAGTTGCCTACAAAGATGCTGATAGATGGAGCCTGCCACATACCGGATTGGAGTGATGTTGGGCAAGGAAGGCATCAATGTTTTTACTTGTGCGTGGATGACGTTGGGAAAAATTATTCCTTCTTGTACGTACTTTGGGATCCAGCCTGGAACCCACAAAATCCCAGGCAGGAACAGGAGCTGCAACCTTTCAGGGAACAGTAAGACACTTATTTTGGAGCATGTTTGGTAATAGCAAACAAAAATTACATTTTAAGAGTATTAATTTAATGAACTCCTTTTTTGTTGTTGGATGAAATCAAACAGAAGAGCTCTAACTATATGATAATTCTCATTAATGCTATTGGCCTCAATAAATCCAGCATGTCGTCTGGTGTCATGACCCAGGCATATGCTGCCGGAGCATTATCAACATGATCAGCTACTTCACACTACTTCTGCATCTGCCAACCCAGCCAAAAATTGTTCCTTCCTCTCGGGTGAGAGATTGGATGCAAAGTCTTCTCTGTCCGTACATGGCTTCACATTTCAAGCAGCCAGAATGGCTTCCTTATTCAATTGAACAATGTGTTCTAAACCTTTGAGGGAGACCTTGCTTCACAATATCTGTAAGGCCATCTTTCGTATACAAACAGCTAGTGTCGACTGAGAGAAAAATGGTGAAGAGGTTTCCCAAGGTGGAACTTGGCATTACGCTATACATGGTTTGTATGTATTGGGAGAGAGTCTACCAAATATGTTTGCCCACTTAGATTGGTGGGGGGCACTGTTGAGCAGCCACAAGATGGCTGCAACTTTCTCATCCTCCGCATGGACCGCCGACAGATCTGTATTAATAACCCGCTTCCAGATAACAAAACACGCTATAAACCCGATTAAGGCCAGTGGAAGCGATCCTGCATAATCTATGCAAATGTCATGCCGTACCCTGTGGCAGCCCCGGAGAACGGCGGCCCGTAAAACCGAAGGCCCTGAGGCACGAGAGCACCAGCGTACTTAAAGCGAAGTGCATGGCGAATTTGAATGCGACCCAATGAAACTACGGTCTAGCCCTACGCTCTGCACGGCTGTACCCAGCAATTGGAAAAACTGCTAATGTGGGGTAACACCACGACAATCCCTGCACTGTACTGATGCCATTACCCCATAGCCTGCCTAAAGTGTACACAGGGATGCAAGTGACTCTGGTTGAGGTGGCCGCACTAGGACCCGCCGTCGAGCCCGGGCAGAGTTTTCACCAGAGCTCGAGTTGTTGGGGAGGAGGGGAATGAAACCACAAGTTTATGCAACCAGAGCCAATCACCCACTGTTCAGCACAGAGGAGGGACAGTCGATACCGTGTTGAGCCTCGACTTGCGTGAAGTCCCAACAGCTGGGACTTGTGATTGATGCAAGGTGACAATGGGTTTGTAACACAGTGCTGAGTACTCCTAAGTTGATAGCCAGGGCTGTAGAGAACATTTGTGCATGGGGGTCAAGAATAGGAAGCGCACCGATGGGAGAGTATTATTATTGAATTCCAGGAAACAGCGCGAGGTGCATCTACGCTACTGGCTAATCAAACAACCCCAGTAGGATCTGAGAAACAACCTGAGCAACAACTTGTGTAAGCATGCAGGACAGGACTGCATGATATAACTACCTCACAACTATAACATAGTGCACTGTCACCACTTTGAGGCGCTATAACAACCCCATAACAGATTTGCAGCTAACTGCTCTGGTAAGCTGGGACAAAGAGTACAATTGCCTCTTGAAAGTTGAACTTTAGTGTCAAATCATACTGCTAAGCTCCCACAAGGCACAGAAAGATGGACTGGACTGACAACAGGAAAAGAAATTGAGGAAAGGCACACTGACCACTGGCAGGATAAGGGGAACCGGAATGATTGGGTAACGGGACTCCGTGCATGGTTCTGGAGTTTCACTTGTAGACACCAAGCATAAATGGCAATTCTTATCCACATGGAAGACGACCTACTGAACAGAGACCACTACTGCCTACAATTCAGCAAATGATCTCAACGGAGAAACCGTTGGCGGTGGTAGACGACTCTTGGAGAAACAACGTAGTAAACAATGTCCAAAGGTGGAGGCCACCAAAAGATGCAGAATACTCTGGATGCGTATACCAGACAGCTCAACCCCTTCCCCCCCGCCCCATTGACAAAGCTCCTGCGACACAGACCGAGATGGCCACTAGTGATCCTTCCTACAACCCGCTAAGCCTATAACAAGTGCTGGACAGTATGCAGGCTGGCTTTGCTTCTATGAATGACAAACTAGATGGGATCACAACCAATATTACTACATTGAATGTTAAAATGGATGAGTGTGTTCTAGAATGGCAGAGGCGGAGGGGCGGATCGGAACAGCAGGAGATGACATACTCACTCCAAAGAACCAAATGGCGAAAGTCACTACCGATCTAAAATGAACTTTGACAAAATGTGATGATTTGGAGTCACTATCATGGAGAAGCAACATCCGTATAATAGGGCTACCAGAGGATTTTAGCAGAGGGCCTATGGAAGTGACTATTGAAAACCTGCTGAAAGCCTTACTTGGTGAACAAGGCTTTTCACCAATGTTTGTTGTGGAGAAGGCCAACAGAACACCTCTGGCCCGTTCCAAGCCTGGTGCTCCCCCAGGGCCATAATAGAGAAACTGCTAAATTATAGAGACCGAGACACAACACTGCCAGGGAGAAAGGTACACTACGCCTTGACAACTCAAATTCATCCATACCCAGATTTCTCCCTGGCAGTTCATGGTGGTTAAGCGAATGCTCTAGGAAGGGGCCATACCATATGTAATGTTATGCCCAGCGCGCTTGCGGATCATACGCTTGGGGAAGGCACTATTCTTTACTCTTCCGTAAGAAACTGTGAACCTTATTGAGTCTAATATAAATATTGTTGTTAACAAGGGAGAGGCAGGAGGAGGGCCATCACGTTCTCCAACACGAACACCTGATGGGAACATTTTGGTCAAGTAGAATGCGGCGATAATGAGGATTACTGACTACTCTGAGTTAATTTTCTTTTTTTTACTATGATAAACACTTGTTGCCAGTAACATGATTAAGCAAGCAAGACAGCAGATTAATGTTACTTTTTTTTGCATATAAGGGTAGTTATACCCACATACCAGATTGCCAGCAAAACCCCAGTCCACCCCCACTCCTGGTGGGTCAGCGAGGTTAACGGCAGCCCCCCATGCAAGGATGCAGGGTATTGTTAGTTACTGCCATAGTACACAAGTTGGAGGAGTGTACAACAGTTTCGGGGAGTGGGGTTAATGGGAGCGGGAAATTCATGGTCCTGATTGGGAGGGTGATGTGGGTGGCATGGGGGAAACAGGTTTGGGGGAAAATGGGGAAAGAAATGTTCAGTGACATGCATAAAGTAATTAACAGATACACATGGGATACAACAGGAGCAGAGCAACACTTATGCAACTGCAGGTTATATTGTACTCTCTTAAATCACCCTGGAGATTATTAAAATTATGGGTTGGAATGTACGTGGACTGGGGAATTACTCCAAAGCAAGGAGAATTGTGACCTACGCAAATCGCCACAAGGTACAGATTTTGTTTCTACAAGAGACACATACTGCAGGAGCGGGTAATACTAGTTTAGCAGATAATTGGGGGTCAAACAAATACTATACTGCTTATTCTACACAATATAGAGGGGTACTAACCCTGGTACATAAGGGAATGCCCTTTATCCAAATGCACACACACTGATCTGGAAGGCAGACATTATTGTACATGGCAAACTTCTCAACAAAACGGTTCTGTTGGTAAATACTTACGGGCCAAACATTAACGATCCAGAGTTTTATGATAAAATAGCGGACTTGATAACATCCTACATGCCCACAGCAGTGATATGGGAGGTGATCTGAACACCATTTTCGATTTGACCTTGGACTGTACGAGCTCCAGGACCAGACTAATAAATGTATTAAACTTATTACGGTATAGTCTCTATGCTTCTCAAATGTACATAATGTAGGTAACGTGGGTTCACTTATCCCTTCTGTTCTTCATGGGGTCATATGCTTTTACGGGAGGTTCAACGCATCCATCCATCTAGTTACATCCTCAGGGGTATCAAAAAAGACAGCACAATTTTTGTGTATAACCTTCAACTTCGCCAGGTATAACAGCATATATTTAAGGTTTGCCGCTCTTAACCTCCTTTTGACTGACATAGTTCAGTCTGTGCCTTTGCACCAGGAACATGTAGTCCGGAGATGCTGTGATGGTCGCTGACGCTCTGCTGATCGTTCCTCTTTTCCGGAAGTATTCCAGGATGCTCCATCTGTCCTTATAATTCAATATTTTGGCGATCATCGGTCGGGGTGTGGCTCCAGGCGGCGTTTTCTTTGACAGGGCCCTGTGCACCCTTTCAACTGTAAATCCTTGGGTAAATGTCCCTGCACCTCTCTTGTAACACATGTTTTCAATTAAATTGGTCGGGTCCAAGCCCCCCTCACCTTCCGGGAGCCCTACGATGCGCACGTTTCTGCGTGCCCTTCCTTCTGCCTCCTCCGCTAGATTTTGTACTTGCTGTCGCAGTTCAGAGACTTCTGTAGCATTGGTGGCACAACTGTCTGTGTTAGCTTTCACGTCCTTTTCAAGCACTCCCGTGCGCTCCGCCAATGCTCTAACATCCTGCCTCAGGAGGTTAATGTCAATACTAACAGCGTCTATTTTAAATTTAAGGATGTCTTCAGTTCTGCAATGGCCTCCAGGATCTGCTGGTCTCTACGTCTAGAGTCTTCTGCGTTCTGTTCCTCTTGCCCAGTTGTTTTGCCAGCATCCGTTGCCTGTGCTGGCTTTGTAAAAATGTCTGTTGAAGATTGCTTCCCCTTGTTCTTAATAGGCTTGGATGCCATTTTGCTCCTGAACGCTGTGGTGCTTTATTCACTATGGGCACTATTGTGCAATATAAGCACATTGTGGCGTGGTGAAACTGTGTGCCACAGGCAGTTCCTGTATCAACTAAGTTTAACCTCAGTGCATAGGCCGCTATTGGTTCCCGTTTATCCTTTGCACTGTCAGTGCTTACAAGGGCTGTAGAATAGTTATTCTATTCAACATATTTAATATGTATGCTGTTAGCATCTATCACATGAAGCAGTAAAAAATAGTTTTGATATTTATTTATTTTTCTCTGTATTTCAGTGGCCATCCCCATCATCGGACCTTCCACCACTTGACAAGAGCAAAAAGGAAAAAGATGAAAATAACCTTCTACCTATTAGTACAATTACAATTCATACACATTGAAAATCAGTCCCAAGTGTTTGAGAAGAAATAGGCATTTTACATTAGATAATGCCTGGTACTTAGAGTTTTATAGGGCTATATCTGCACGACAATGTGTAGTAACTTTTATTGGCCAATGTAGTGCCAGCCACTAGAAAAGTCTATCACCTTGTACTGATAACACACAATACATCAAAGGAACCTTAACTCTAAGGTCCTTTGCCAACATCTAAAAAAATGTACAGACAAGAATTTATTTAAGACCCGGTATATAGCACAGGTCAAATTGAGTTAAATAAGTCTGTGACCAGTTGTTCTGTACACAGATCATAAAACCGCATGAGACCAGCTCATGCTGTATCGAGGTCGACCGGTTTCATAACCGTATTCTATTGAGGTCATCTTCATCAGGACTTTACTTATAGCCAAGGGGTGTCAACTCCCTGTGTGGGTAAGCTACTTGCTCCCATTCGTGTGTGTTCTTGCTCCTATAAACAAATAACAGAGAAAGGAGACATGAAAGGCTAGATCTCTAATGTGCCCCCACTTCTCCCATGCTAGTGTCTACTGCCATGCATAAATAGTTGGGATGTGTATCAAAAGATATCACCAGGCTATATAGTTGATTGAAAAACATTTAAGTTTATTTTCCAATTACGCCCGTTATCACATAAAACAAGGGGAAAGGGGAGTGGAAACGTGCCCAGGAGTGCTCCAATGTGTCCTGCCGTGCCAGAAAGTGCGTATTGGGTCATAAACCTTATAACCCATGTGTGAGTAGTCCATATACAGCGCGGGAAGTGGCTTACCGCACTTTTGTTTAGCCGTGGCACTGTTTCTCTGTGCCCAGGGCAAGTGAGAGGCTGTAGACTCCTATTGTGATATAGAGTAAAATGAACAGAGGTAAGGGAATCATTCAACAATAGTGCCTTGGTCTCTTAGGGACCACTATTTGTGAATGCAAATGAAACTAGGTCCTCTGCGTGCTGCGAGGGCTGGAACAACTTACCAGCTCCAAGAAAGAAGGCCACCGGCACGCCTTAATGGTGCCCTTTTGGTAGAAAAATGCCATCTTTGCGGCTATAGACGTGGCTCTTGGGCGAAACCTAGGTGAAACAAAAGAAGCCTACATCAAAAAACCGCACCTGCCTTCCAAGTGCTGGCTCAATTGCTTATGTGGTGGGCCACCCCTTCCATATAGCGAAAGTGAGCCTCAGTGTCGCTGGAGGGACCACCCAAACGAACAGAAACACCACTGGGAACTGATCTGAAAACCGAACGAAACTTACCCGAAATAATTGCGGGTGAGTCGCGTTACACCGACGGGTTGCTGCTATGATATGATATGGCATTTGTAACGCGCCTATACATAAGTGTTTCAAGGCGCGACGTGGCAGGGAGGGGGGAACAGGGGGAAGACAGACAACGATCCTACTAGGCCAGGTGTCATTCAGATCGTGCAAGTGCAGGGGTAGGGGGAAGGGAATAAGTGCAAGGGGGGAGGGGGGGAGTGCAAGGGGGGAGGGGGAAGTGCAGTACAAGGTAAGTAGAATAAAATAAATAAATAAATAAATAAATAAATGAGGGCCGGCTGATGGCAAGTGCAAGGTAAGTGCTGGGAAGGGGGGGCTGGAGGGATACAGAGACAGTCCCGCAGTGCAGGGGTTGCCAGGGAGGCAGTGCAAGTGGAGAGTGGCTGGGCCCAGGGTCGGGGAGAGTGGCCCAGTTGCAGATTCAGTGCAGTTTCAGCGAAGAATTAGCAGGGGAGAGGGAGAGAGCAAGCAGAAGCAAAGAGAAAGGTTTTGAAGTGCTTCCTGAACCGGAGATGGTTCTCCTCAAGTTTCAGGGAGGCAGGAAGGCTGTTCCAGAGGGAGGCCCCTGCCGCGGAGAGAGATCTACCCCCAGCACGTTGCTTCGAGAAGCGGCTGACCCTGAGGGAGTTGGAGACGGATGAGCTAAGGGATCGGGAAGGAAGATATTTAGGAAGAGAGAGTTGAAGGTATTTAGGCCCCAGGCCCCAGAAGGCCTTGTGGACAATGCAGAGGGTTTTGAACTTTATCCTCGCAGCCACTGGGAGCCAGTGTAGAGATTTCAGTCGTGGAGAGATACGGTCCCTGGGCTTGAGGCCAAGGACAAGTCTCGCAGTTCTGTTCTGGATGAGTTGCAGAGGGCGGATAGTGGAGGCAGGCAGATTAAGATAGAGGCTGTTACAGTAGTCCAGCTTCGAGAGAACCAGGGCTCGGGAGACAGTGAGCTTCTGGGGGAAGGAGAGGAAGGGAAGAATACCTCTGAGGAGGTGCAGCTGGTAGTGTGACATCTTAGAGACGTCGGATATATGCGGAGAGAAGGAGAGTGTGGAGTCGAAGATAACCCCGAGGTTTTTTGCCTTGCAGGTAGGAACAGGAAGAGGGCCAAGAGAGGCCGGCCAGAGAGCAGCAGGGAAGGAGGGGATGGGTGTGCCGATGAGTAGAATCTCAGTCTTACTGGCATTAAGGCAGAGGTCATTGGTGGCACACCATTCCTGGATAGCAGACAGACAGACAGAGATGAGGGAAGGAGAGGAGGAGGCTGAGGGTAGCCTGAAAATGAGCTGGGTATCGTCCGCATAGCACTGAAAGTTGGGGCAGAGAGCGGCGATGCGGTGGGCAAGGAGTGCCAGATACTGGTTGAACAGCCAGGGGGAAAGATTAGATCTCTGGGGGACACCACAGGTTGAGAAAAAGATGTCAGAGAGGAAGGACCCCAGTTGGACCTGGGAGGGTCGATTGGAGAGGAAAGAGGTCAGCCACGCCAGAGCCTGACCAGTGATACCCAGATTATCACGGAGACGGTTGAGCAGGATGACATTGACAGTGTCAAAGGCAGAGGAGAGATCGAGCAGGATGAGAACACACGGAGTGTTGGAGTCGAGATTCAAGAGCAGGTCCTCACGGATGTTCAGGAGAGCGGTTTCCGTGCTTCTGGCAGCTCTGAAGCCAGATTGATGGTCATGAAGACTTCCAACAGATTCAGCATGGAGGTTAAGCTGGGAGATGGCCAGTTTCTCCAGGAGCTTGCCCAGGAAGGGAGTGATGGAGATTGGGCGATAGTTAGCCGGGCAGGAGGGGTCAGAAGAGGGTTTCTTAAGAAGAGGGTGCACAAGGGAGTGCTTAAAGGGGGATGGGAAGACTCCAGAGGCGAAGGAGTGGTTGCAAAAGTCAGCCAGGGCCAGAGCCAGGGAGTCGATGTGGTCCTTGATAGTTTTGGAGGAACAGGGGTGAACCTGTTTAGACGAGACTTTCATAGATCGGACTTGTCTGGAAACCTCGTCAGCAGAAAAAAGGGGAAAGGCAGAGAAGGAGGGAGGCGGGGTGGCTGCAGAAGGGCCAGAGGAAGAGGTGGGAAGGGAGGGAGGGAGGTGATAGGAGGAGAGTGAGGACAGGATGTCCTGAGTTTTATAGATAAAGTGAGAGGCCAGTGCAGTGCAGAGGGCCTGGGAGGGGACAGGAGAGGTAGAGACAGCAGCAGGGTTGGCAAGCTCCTTGCAGATTTTAAAGAGTTTGGCCGAGTTGTTAGATGCCGCAGAGATGCGGGCTTGGATAAGGGCTCTCTTCTTGGTGAGAACGGAGAGACGGTACTGCCTTTGGAGCAAGCGGCAGGCCAGTTTGTCAGAGGATGAACATGAGGCACGCCATTTCCTCTCTGCCACCCTGCACTTGCGTTTAAGGGTGACGAGATCCGAGTCATACCAGGAGTTACATTTGGCTTTGGGCTTCAGGCGGACTCTCATGACAGGGGCAAGGATATCAAGAGTATCAGATATAGCGGAGTGGAGCATGGAGAGGGCTGTGTCAGGGTGGGAGTCAGCCGAAGGGGGAGGAGGGGGCGAGAAGGTGGTAGCGAAAGCCTCAATTGACACGCGCTTCATGGGTCGGATGACCGAGAAGGTGGGTGGCAGTGATGAGGGTGGCATTGCCTGTGGGGTAGGGAGGGTGAGGTGGGAGGATAGCAGAAAGTGATCACTCCAGGAGAGAGGAGTGGAGAGAGGGATGGAGAGGGGAAGGTCGGAAGAGAGAGCATCAAGAGTGTGCCCTGCAGAATGCGTAGGTCCAGACGGGAGAATAGAGAGTGAGAGAGTCGCAGAGGTCACGAAAGAGTCCCGTGGGGGGACAGGAGGCATCCAAGTGGATGTTGAAGTCACCAAGAAGGAGGAATTGAGTGGTTGAGGACAGGAGTGAGGAGGAGAGGTCAGCCCACTCAGAGAGGAAGGAGGAGATTTGACCAGGTGGTCGATAGATAGTGGCCACGGTAAGGGAATGGCTAGGAGAGAGAGAGAGGCGGCAGACAAGGCATTCGAAAGAGGAGTAGGTCTGCGTAGGAGTGACAGTGGCAGGAATCCACTCAGGGAAGATAAGGGCTACACCCCCGCCCTACACGGTTGGGTCTGGGCACAGATAGGATCTTGTAACCATCAGGTAGGAGTGTATCAAAGCTGGTGACAGAGCTGGCTGTGAACCATGTCTCAGTGAGACCGAGGACATCAAGGTCCAGTTCCTCAAGAAGGTGACAGATATCAGAAGAATGCTTGATGGCAGAGCGAGAGTTAAGAGTGGCAATGTGGAGAAGGTTGCCATCCTTGAAGGACTTCCGGGGAGGGGTACACATCATAGGTACGCCCTGCGGAGGTGTAGAAGAGGGAGGTGAAGAAGGAGCACGAGAGGGGGCAGGGAGGGAGGGTAGAGGCAAGGTAGCCGAGGACAGAGGAGGGGGGACAGCAGGAGAGGAAAGGAAGTTGATGAGGCGTGGGAAGCGTCTATCAAAGAGGTGAAGGTTGGCCTGAGGACCTTGGACCAAGACGGTCCCATTAGCGTAGACATTAATGATGGCCTTAGAGTAGTGGAAGGAGGCCAAGAGGACATCCCAACGGGTGCCACCATTAATGGGAGAAGAGGAGAAAGGAGAGAGCACAGAGACCATATGAAGGGTCCATAGGTCAGGCGAAGGCACGAAAAAGAGGATGTCAGTAAGAGTTTCCTTGGAGCAGGCACTAGTGTAGGTGTCAGCGATAGGGAGGCCTGGGTTGGAGACCAGGATGTCCTTTTTAAACTTTTTCCTACCAGATTTAGTGAGGAGAGCAGGATAGTCAATAGAGAAGCAGTTAGAGAAGATAGGCGAGATAGAGAGCACCATGGAGTAGGAGGGAGTGGGGGGGGGGGGGGAGACAGACAAAACGAGAGTACGCAGGCAGGAAGTGAGCGGCAAGGCCAAGTTTACCACATTGCAGAACAGTGAGTGCGTATTAAGTACAGAGGCCACCTAAGTTTGATAATCCTGCGAGGGGGGAAAAAAGTCCCTAGTTTACCACATTACAGAACAGTGAGTGTGTATTTAAGTACAGAGGCCACCTAAGTTTGACAATCCTGCGAGGGGGGAAAAAGTCCCTAGTTTACCACATTACAGAACAGTGAGTGCGTATTTAAGTACAGAGGCCACCTAAGTTTGACAATCCTGCAAGGGGGGGGGGGTGGGGGAGTCCCTAGTTTACCACAAATGTGGGACACGGTGGGTGAAAATGCGCGTAGATGTCCTGCTACTGCTTCGCTCTATAGCGATAAAACGCGTGGCCGGGATCGTCTGTACTCTATGGTCCGGTTGCCATCTTGGCACTGGCTCTGGTGTCGGCCATGTTGAGTCAGGCTACAACTTATGTGTCTGTTTCCTATGGGAAAGAAATGCCGTGGCCGCATTCCTTGCAGCACAATGTCGGCTCAGGTGAAGGCATGCATTCCGTGGCACTGACCGTAGTAATAGTATTAACATTAACAGACTGCATCTGTCACATCCTCATAGTCACAGTTAAAATGGTCTCCCATTCATCTGAAATATCTAGGAGGTGTAGGAGTTGTAGTAACCAGAGATAAAAACTCTTAAGCAAGTAATTACTCCTGCCTGCAAAGATATAAAGATAATAAAATGACAAGCTGGTCTCGGGTAGCTATGTCCCTGGCAGACCAAATGGCCTCGATTAAAATGATACTGGTCCCCAAAATGCTTTACACATTTATTGATGTTCCGATATGGCTGGAAAAAACACATTCTTCACCAATCTACACAACAACCTTTCTCAGTTTCTTTGGCATTCCGGTGCAGTGCGTAAAAAGTGGACGGATATGGCTTAACCTTATGCCATGGGATGTTTTAATGGGCCTAATAAGTATACTGGCTAGCTGCCCAAGCTCTACATGCTACCTATTGGCATGGGAACGAAATGGCCCCCCCACATGTCAAATTAGAAAGGAAGGCAGCAGGGAATGTAGAAATGATGACATTATTACTAGATAGATCATCCAAGGATGTCTGCAAAATGGACCTGGTGGCCTGCACGATAGAGGCATGGAAACGCATATTCATTAGATTGAAGATTGCAACCCCGTACTACCGCTGGCTTCCAATATGGAACCAGCCACTGATGCCAGCTGCAAGCGATTTGATGATTAAGCGTAGATGGGAACCATGAGGATACCATATGGTCGGCAACCTATTGGTTGAGGATGAATTTATGACACTAGACGACTGCAGGAACAAGCACAAGTTGACGCCAATAGATGCCCTGCAATATTATAGAATACGGGCAGCTGTCAAGGTCGTATGGTCTCAGTATCCGTCTGGAACCTCAAACTAAATTGCTGTCATACATAGCAAACTCAGCAGGTTGTCACCATATACTATCCACACTATACTGGGAAATATTGACAAATACTCCTAGAGGACAGGACCGCGCATGAAACAAATGGGACGCTGAACTACACCTAACAATGACAGATGTACAATGGTCCACTATGTGTAAGCTTACCAATGAGGCATCTATGAATATGCGCCTCAAACTGATCCAATACAAAATACTGCACATTTACACTACACTCTACTTAAACTTCAAAACATGAGTCAGAATGGTGTTGAGTTATGTCCGCGATGCAGGTCAGAGTCAGTGGGAACGCTACATATGCTCTGGAGCTGTCCGAATATGGCACAATTTTGGGGGGCCATTTAAGAAGCATTAGCTGATATGGCGGATGAACAGATACCACCATCCCCACTCTTCGCTATGTTTGGGATGTGGCAGGATAAGTTGGGTAAAATACTCAGGACCCTGTTTAACATAAGTTTTATAGTGGCCAAAAGCATATTAAAAAAATGGAAATCCAGCACAGCACCCACGTTTAAAGAATGTCTCAATGAATCAAGAGATTCCAGGGCGTCATTTTTTAAAAGAGCAGAGTTTTCAGGTTCCGTCGAAATGTGAGGTAGTCGGCAGTCTCTCGGAGGGGAGGGGCAGGTTGTTCCACTCGCTTGCGCCCGCCACAGAAAAGGCACGGCCGCCTTTGCGGAAAAATCTGAAACGGGGCACCGCGACCCGACAGGCCACTTGCGAACGAAGAACACGGGTAGGCAAGTAGCGAGGAAATTTGGCCTGCAGGTACCCAGCTCCAGTGCCATAGAAGGCCCTATGCACAATACACATGGATTTAAACGTAATCCGCTGAGCAACCGGGGTGGGGAGGCCAGTGCAATTGCCTCGGCAGAGGGGTCATGTGAGCCTCAAAAGGAGGACAGATGAATGATCTAGCTGCTGCCTTTTGAAGCAATTGCAGCCGCCTCGTCAAGTAACCAGGTTGAGCCAAATAGAGAGAATTGCAGTAGTCCAGAAAACTCAGAAAAATCAGGCACCAGTAGTGGCTGCATTGGTTCCGTCGGAATGAAAGGAAGAACCCTTCGGAGAGTCTGAAGTTTAAAGTGGCCGGATTTACATACCGCACCAACCTGTTCGTCCACCAAGATTCCGCACCGACGAGACTGGTATGGGAAGGGGACCGAGGGATGGTGGCCAAAAATCAGTAGTCCTGAATAGTTGAGGACTGGGGGTACCACAATAAGAATCTTGGTTTTACTTCCATTAAGTTTCAACCAGTTCTGCGACTTCCATATTCCCAGCTCCTCAAGGCAGCATCTAAAACGGGAGGCTGTATCAGATTTGGTTATATCAAGGCGGACTAAGATCCGAGTGTCGTCCGCATAAGAGTAAAAGCGGAACCCGTGTGCTGCAATGAGGAGCAGAAGATCTCTTATATAGATATTAACTAAGATAGGGGATAGTGTAGATCCCTGGGGAACTCCGCAGGACAGTAGGGCAGGGGCAGAGCAGAAAGGAGGAAGAGAGACTAATTGAGAACGATCCGCAAGGAATGCAATGAACCAGTCAAGCACTTGGCCAGAAATCCCAGCCTCAGAGCCGGGAGATGAGGAGAGAGTGGTCGACGGTGTCGAAAGCAGCCGACAGATCTAAAAGCAGAACTGCCCCGACACCGCCCTGATCAACCAAGCACAGCAAGTCATACATTACTGAGTTTAGAACAGACTTGATCAAGGAAATGAGAGGATTCCAAAAATTCGGAAAGAAGAGGAGATACCAACGCCTCCAGAACTTTCATCAGAAATGGCAATAAAGAGATTGGGCGATAGTTGGCTAGCACCTCAGGATCAAGTGAGGGCTTCTTCAGCAGGGGAATGACCAGGGCATGTTTAAGGGAGCGTGGAATGTCACCTGTAGCAAAAGATAAGTTAACAGCAGATGTAATATAATTGATTAAATCAGTAAAATGTCTCCTGAAGAAGAGTCAGGAGTATGGCGTCTGTAGGAGAGAATGATTTAAGTTTCTGGATAGCAGAGATAACATCGGAATTAGAAAAAAGAGGAAAGGTGGACCAAGACTGTCGTAAGAGGAGGAATCACAGGAACAATATCCTTTCTAGTGGACCAGGGCTCAGTTTTTATGTTGTCTCTGAAAGTCGCAATCTTTGTGACAAAGAAGGTGGAAATAGAGTCACATAGTTCCTGAGAAGGGTGGACTGCATTATGTCCTACCTTGGGAGTGCACAAAGTTTGAACTAAGTCGAATAGGGTTTTGGGCTTGATAATAGCCCCATCTACTGACTGGCCAAAGTAGGTCCGTTTGGCATTCACTATATCAGCGTGATATGCAGCAAGCGTGCTTCGAAACAGATTTTAATTTAGGGGAGTAGCATGGGCGCAATTTTCTTTCCGCTTGTCTACAGCAAAGTTTGCTCTCCCTAAGGCTCTGTGAAAACCAGGGCTCAGGGTCAGGGGGTGGGGGGCGGTTCCGCTGTTTACACAACTTAACGGGTGCCAGTGTGTCAGCAGTAGTTAAGAAAGCAGCTTCCAATGTAGTCAGAGAACATGTTTCCACACTACTACAATAGGTTTGTAGAGAACTAATCAACTCAAATTTGGATACGCCAGTCCAACTGCGCTTAGAAATGGAAGGCTTCTTAATCACAGTGGGAGGACTTTTAAGAGGAATGAAGAAGGGTACTAAAAAGTGGTCGGACCAAATTACAGGACTTCTGGGCAGACTTTAGATCATACTTGTCCAGGGTTGATCAGGTTGCTAATAAGGACTTTTCATAAGAATAACAGTGTGGTCAAAGGGTGATTATAACGTTGAAAATAATGTGTACGTTTGTGTAGACTGCTGGCTGGAAAAAGGAATGTTGCGATATTGTTGTATGCTGAACTTCTATAAGTTAAAAAAAAAAAGATCTTTAGATTGGGCGAGTGTGACGTAAAGCTCTCTTAGCCTTGGCAGAACACTGCAGGCAGAAGGCCCATCTCCACTAGGCGTGGGAGGGTTCTTATGCACCTACATCTCCAAAAACTCTACGAGCCGATACAGATGGTCATAGAATACTCCGATAGTGGAGGGCAGTTCTTTCTCCTCATTACCCGCTGCCTCATCACCTGTTGCCAATGGTAGTGCAGGTACCTCCAAAGGAGACAGAGGTCTGCGTACTTGTGAAGCTGAGGAACCAATAAAAGAGCAGGCTTTTGAGAGGCCACCAGGGGGCGCACAGGCAATGGCTGCCTGAGTGCACAGCTCCCGCCATGACCGGGCATTCGTAGGGGATTGAGCCCCCCCCCGAACCCTCCCGGCAGGCCCACCTCGACGATTCCGCTTGGAGACCCCCCTGGGCACCCCCCCAGGCGAAAGAGCGGCATCCGGGGTCCCTGGGGATCCGGAGATCAGGAGAGCCAGAGGAGAGACAGGCCCCTCCCGCATCCTCTACCCTGTCTGCCCCCTCCTCGTGCCCGGCCCCCTTCCCGGCCTGGACGGGGACCGGACCCCCGACGGCCCGGGGGCCCCACAGCATTCCTCCTCCCGGCCCGGAAGACATCGCGCGAGGATCCTCCTACGCAGTGGACGGCAGGGATCTACTCGGCACCCGGAGGCCCGAGACAGTGATTCTGGGGCCTGGTTGCCCCCCCCCCCGGCCCACGTGGACAGAGCGGATCTGCCCCGGCCCACGTGGACAGAGCGGATCTGCCTCGTCCCACCCACCCCCCAGGAACTTTGATCGCGGGCCGTTACGGCCCTTTGGGAGGACGAGACAACGGGAATACACCGGCTGGGGCCGCGGGGCACCAGTGGAACTCGCTGCCCCCCCCTCCCGACACAAACAGCACCACCGGACTACGGGATTACCCGGGAGCGAGGCCCCCACTTGTCGAGGGTGGGGCGTGTGCCTGCCCGCAGGTGGCCCCCCTGCCACCCTTTTTTTTGGGGAACAAGGTACGGACAAGTAGCCAGGCTCCCGCAGGTCGGGTGCGGGAGCTGTGGCGCCCTTCCTCCCGGCAAACCCAGAGAGACCCAAGCCCGCGGACAAACGGCGATAGGGTCAGGTCGGACGCTCCGGCGCCCCCTCCCCCTTTTTTTTCTCGTGATACAGAGCCAGCACGTCTCGACACGGGGGATACCCGGGTGTGAGTCCCCCGCCTGTCGCTGGTGGGACGTGTGCCCGCCCAGGGGTGGCCCCCTCCGCCCCCTCATCGAAACAAGAGCCCACAGGCTGGGAGTGAGAGCCTCGGACCCTCGCCCCCCCACCCAACGAGAAAGACCCCCCTGGCCTGGCCACAAGGGCCCACCAGTCGTCAACAGCCCCTCTCGGGGAGCCCAGAGGAGGCCTCTGTCTGGCAAGACGAGCTTGACCAGGGTGTGAGGCCCCCGCCTGTGGACATGCGGGCGTGTGCCCGCACCCCGGACCACAACACCCCCCAGGGGGCATCGGTGATGCACTCAACTTGGCAAGGGGTGACCGGACCTCGCCTCCCCCTCTTCCGCACACTCCCCCCCCCCCCCCGGGCCATCCAGTGAAGGTATCCGAGGACTGGGCTGGTGGGGTCCCCCACCCCCTCTTGGGGTCGCGGGGTTTCGGACTGCAGAGCGTAGGGAAGCACCAGATGGGCTGGAGGGAAGCCCTGCAGGGATACCGCTTCCAGGAGATTGCAAGGGGTGGCGGGGGCACGAGCCTCAAGAGGACCATGGCCCAATCGGAGGGCGCAGCCCCATCCTCGGCTACGATGGAAAGGGGCTTTGCCTCGATCTTACAGGAAATCAGGGATATGCGCTCCGACATTGCCCAGAAATTTGAGAAGATGGACCAAAGGGTGGACAAGGTCGAAGACAGACTGTTACAGGTCGAGAACAATCAATAGTCAACAGCAGCCCAGGACTTACAATTATGCATGAGGCTGGAAGCCCTGGAGAAGAGGGACGAGGAAAGGGCCCGGCAGATGGACGATTTCGAGAACAGGGAGAGGAGAAACAACCTCAGAATCTTTGGAGTGCCCGAAATGGAAGGGGAAACGGAGAGGGACGTCACCCGTGCGGTGCGCGAGATCATCACCCTCTTATTCGCAGATGAGATGACAACTGAACTCACATTCGACAGGGTACATAGAGCGGGGGCCCCCCGGTCGATTTTGGTCCGGTTCCACTACTACTCGGAGAAAACGAAAGTGCTGGAGGAGGCCAGAAAGGCCAGAGAAATCACCTACAATAACGCCCAGGTCTCCATATACCAGGACCTCTCTGCGTACACGTTGGCCAAGCGTAGAATGTGCCGCCCCCTCACGCAGCTGCTGAAGGAGAAGGGCGTACGCTACAGATAGGGCTACCCGTTCTCCCTGCCTTTTGAATACATGCAAAAGAAGGCGGCGCACTGGCGCGAGGAAATTCAGGAACATGAATACCCCTTCCCCTGCGAGGGATGGAGAACAGAATGACTCAGAGGACTGAGAACGGGGATGACCAGTCGGGTCCTGGACTGATGGGCGCAGAGTCTGAGTATTTACTAACATCGTCCCAACAAACAGCAAGTATGAGGGGCTCATAAACGGGTCACAGCCGCGGGGGGGTCTTTGGTTGCTCAAGGTGATGAGCTTCGCACGTGGATTTCCTGGCCGAGGTGGGCAGGCTGGTGGTTCGGCCAAAAGCCAGCGATGGCGGAACTAATTGGCTGGACGCCGGGGTGGGGGGTACACGGAAGTTGGGGTTGTTCAGTTATTGTTTGGGGAAGGGGGCAGTTGGAGATTGGTTCTAGGCCCACCCAAGGGGTAGGGGAGAGGGGAACGGGGGAACAAAAAGCTGACGTAAGGGAGCATGCATGGAAGAGCATTGGGAAGACATTGACCGTGAGAGAGGAAATTCTGGATCATGGCTGATAGTCTGCCCGCCCTGGGGGTGGGCTCCCTTAACGTACGGGGCTTAAACGCCCCCACAAAGAGATCCCTGGTCTGCAGGGAATTTAGAAGGGCCAACCTCGACTTTCTCTTTGTGCAAGAGACTCACTGGCCACGGGGGAAGGAGCCCAAACTGCGGGGAGGAGGGATCGGGGAGGTCTTCAGTGCTTCCCAAAAATGCAAAAAGAGAGGGGTTGCCATCCTAGTAGCGAGGAATGTGGGCTTTGAGAATGAGGCCACGCTGAAAGACCCAGGGGGCCGCTATCTGTTAGTGCGTGGATCCCTGCAGGGGGCCCCACTCACCCTGGCCGTCATCTACGACCCAAATGAGGGCCAAGCTCAATTTTGGGAGGAGGTGAGCGATAAACTCAAGCACTTCGTACAGGGCAAGGTAGTGGTGGGGATTTGGGGGACTTCAATATGGTCCTGGACTCTGCCCGGGACAGGAAACGTGCAGGACCACAGCCCTCCAGGGCGGCAGATGAGATCATGGCACGTAACATCCAAAGGGTTAACTTAGAACTGGGTCTGATGGACACGATCCCGATCCCTAGAACGGACGCCCCTTCTTTCACATATTACTCAGCCGTCCACACGTCATTTTAGGATAGACTACATTTTGGTGGACGAGATCCTGCACCCATTCATTTCTGGCCGCAGGGTCGACCCCGTCCCCTGGACTGAACACGATTTGGTCCGAATCACTATAGCGAGGGGAGGGCTAAGCGAACGCAGGGGGAGGTGGAAGTGCAACGACTCCCTGTTGAAAGACGAGGTCCTGGCTCAGGAGGTTCTCGAGGCCATAACGGATTTCTATGAACCCAATGACAATGGGGAGGTAGGTTTGCATACCCTGTGGGACGCCTTCAAGGCAACCCTACGGGAAGTCCTGATCAAAATGGGAGCCCAGAAAAAAAGGGAAAGGGAGGCCCAGGAAAGGGTACGGAGGGAGAAAATCGCCCAACTCCAACCGGGGGGTCCCCCCACGGTCCCCTTAGACCGTGCTAAGGTGGCCGCCCTGGATGACTACAGGTTCCAGTTGAAGGATCTCCTCCTCCACAAGACAGAGAGAAGTCTCCAACTGGTCAAACAAAAGTATTACGAAAATGGGGACAGGGCGGACAGGATCCTGGCTTGGAAACTGAGGGAGGTCCAGAGAAGCAGATTAGTGAAAGCAGTGAAGAATGAGGTGGGTGAGGTAGGATACGATATACCCCACATTGGTGAGGCCTTCCGCCGATACGACGAAAAGCTATACTCGTCGGAATACAATGGGGGTGAGGCGGAGATCGAGGGATTCCTAAACTCTTTACAGATCCCGGCCATGACCAGGGAGATGGCGGAAGGGTTGGAGGGTCCGGTGACCGAGGATGAGGTGGAGCGCGTGATCCGAGGTATGAAAGTGGGCACTTCCCCGGGGGAGGACGGTTACTCGGTCTACTTCTATAAGAGGTTCCGCTCGACCCTTTACCCCCCCATTTGGTTAAGGTGTTTAATGCGGTGTTGGAGGGGGGCTCCCTCCCGGACTCCATGATGGAGGCAATCATAGTGGTTCTCCCCAAGGAGGGCAGGGACCCCTCGGAGTGTTCCTCTTACCGACCAATTTCCCTGTTGAATATCGATGTAAAAATCCTGGCTAAGGTGATTGGGGGGCGAATGGAGGGGATCCTGCCGAAACTGGTCCACGGTGACCAGGTGGTGTTCATTAGGGGAAGACAGGGCTCAGACAACATCCGTAAAACTATTGATCTGCTCCACTATGCCCAGGTGTCTGACCTAGATGCAAGCGTTCTGTCCCTCGATTCGGAAAAGGCGTTCGATAGGGTGGAGTGGAGATTCATGGAACTCACCCTCCAGAAAATGGGCTTTGGGACACACATAAGGGAGTGGGTGGCGGCGCTATACAGGGCCCCAAAGGCCAGGGTGCAGGTGAATGGCAAGTTGTCAGAATCATTCCCCCTGTCGCGGGGCACAAGGCAGGGATGCCCACTCTCCCCTTTGATCTATGTCCTCTCCATGGAACTCCTGGCCATAGCGGTCAGAGCTCACCCGGAAATAAGCGGGGATCAGGAGAGTCGAAGCGGAATTTAAACTCTCCCTGTTCGCGGACGATATCCTGGCCTACCTGGTGGACCCGGTATCCTCGCTTCCCCCCTCCTGTCCCTGATGGCCGCATTTGGGCGCCTCTCGGGCCTTAAGAGTAATGCTTCCAAACCTGTCCTCCTCCCTATGAGATCTCGGGACCCAGGCCTGGACCCACTGGTCAGCCTGGAAGGAACAGTAGCGAAGGCCCCCATCCGATACCTGGGAGTCCTTCTCACCCGGGACCTATCCAGCCTCGCCCCGGCCAATTACGATCCCGTTGTGTCGAAGGTCACCGCAGATCTAAGGAGATGGGGGGCAATGATCCCGTCATGGTACGGTCGTATGATGGCGGTGAAGATGAACATACTCCCGCGTTTACTATACCTCTTCACCGCCCTCCCGACTAGCGTCCCCGACCAAACCTTCAGGGTCCTTCAGAACGCAGTGCGTAAATTTATATGGCAGGGTAGGACCCCGAGGACCGCAAAGGCTATCTTGACCTTACAGAGGGAGGAGGGAGGGTTTGGGCTGCCAGACTTTCAACTCTACTTCCGCGCTGCCCAGTTGCGCGTACTTCTGGAACACATGAAAGAGGGGATGGGCACATATTGGTCGTATTTGGAGGACATGGACGCTCACCCGCTTAAGGTTCGGGACCTCCTTTGGGCCCCCAAGTAAATTCATCCCGAACAGACTTAAATCTCACCCAACTTTGGGAGTTCTCTGGGCGATCTGGAAGGAAGGTCCCCAGACGGCACACTTAACGTCGTGGCCGTCACAGATGTCCTCGCTCTGGGGTCACCCCCTCAAACTGGGAAGCACGGGGTTCCGCTATGCACAGTCCTGGTCCGACTCGGGGATGGAGTGGGCGGGGCAAATGTTTAGGGAAGGGGAGTTTCTGCCTTATGAGGAATTGAGAGATGCCCTCGGGCAGGGGTCCCTCTCCATATTTGAATATCTCCGCTTGAAGGGAATCTTATGCAACCAATCCTGGGGCCAGAACTTGAAAAGGCAGCTGACCCCCTTTGAGAAACTACTGAACACAGCGACCACCAGGAAGGGGGCGGTATCAGGGATGTATAGAATACTGAACACTGTTAAACTGGGGGAAAGGAGGAGATTCTGTACTTTTTGGAATGATTTGGCGGGGGAGGAGATCTCGGAAGACGCCTGGGCAAGGATATTTAAAATAGCTTTCCATGGGAACCTATTTACAGCGGACATGGAACACAACTTCAAGATCCTTCAGGGGTGGCATAGAGACCCGGCGAAGTTGTCCAAAATGTTCACGGGAGTGTCCCTGCATGCCCAAGGGGTTGCGACCAGGTCGGTACGAGAGGGCACATGTGGTGGCACTGCCTGAAAGCTCAAGCATACTGGGAGGTGGTGAGGGGATGGATTGCTCAAGTCTCGGAGGAACTACTCCCCCAGAACGCTCTGACAATGCTGCTGGGCCTCCCCCTTGACGACACGGACATAGCCAGATACCCAAGGATGTGGGAAACAATGTTGAGGGCGGGGAGGGTGGCCCTGGCCCAGAAATGGAAGAGCCCGGAGACCCCTTCGAAGGAGGACTGGCTAAAAAAGGTTAAGAACATGTTCTGGATGGACAAACTCACAGCAATGATAGACAATGATCTGGGCACATTCCAAGCAAACTGGTACGGGATACAGCAGTCCTGGGGATGGGACGTTCACTGATCCACAGGGCGGTAATGTAGAGGGAACGGGCGCCCACGGCCCGGGGGATGGCGGACGATATACAGCCATACATGCAGTCAACGCACAGGCTCTTTCTCAAACTCTGGATACACAGAGCTTTCTACGCGTCTCCCAAAAAAAAGAAAGACCTCAGGGTTGATTATGCCATTAAAGAATGAAGTCCGCTGAACTGTGATTCATCCGACGCTGCCACACACCCCAATAGGACTCTAGGTGCATGAGAAAAGGATCAGTTCTAAGAGCACATACCGAGTGTGCAACAGTTGGGTTCGCCTGGGCAGAGTGCTGCAGAGGTTAGGAAGGTAGTGGACCACCCAGTACGAATCCACTGTAAACGGTCATTGAGGACAAGGTTATGCCCGAATCCATTGTGGCTCACAATTCCCTTAGGGAAAGGCACCCTAGACACTTCTGCCCCAGCGAGCTCTGGGAACTTTGACCCTTTTGAGGAAGGCCTATCTCAGCCAGGAAACACTGAGACCAACTTCAAATGTGGAGGGTATGATACCTGAACATAAATTCCGAAAGTCCAAGGACGCGCTCTTTTTTCAGCCTGGCATTAGTGGACTTGCACTTCTGCCATGTACAACGTTTCCTTGCATGCAACACTGTTGTAATGTGGTACACCTGTGCCTGTGAGAGTGGGGTGTTACGGGCAGTTCAATCAAGTACTGCTAGGACCAGTGGGCTTTTCTGCGTGTCCAATGGAAAAAGACTGGTTTATATGTTGCCCCTTTCTACCCCTCTGGGCCAAATCCAGGTGAGTACCCTGTCACAGCCTCATATGGGTGAAGAACTGAAGAACCAGGAATGGGATGTGAGCACAGAGGACTCATGGCTTTTGCCATAAACATTGATTACTAACCCTAATCTAGGAGGTATTTCCCTACCTCAACCAAAACTAAGGTCATGTGTCAAGATGTCCAAAAAGAATTGTCATGTGTCTGAAATCCCATCCTAGACCTCACACTTTAAAAGTTACTCTAAGGTGCTAAGGGTAATGTGCACAAATGTTGTTCAAGTTCAACAAAAAGGTGTAAATCCAACAAAGGTTCCAAATAAATAATGTTCACAGTTCCAGGGAATCTCTCCATTCCCCAGGTTTCTCACTACCAAAACAAACAGTTCAAAAGACTAACCAAGGTCTTTGTAGCTCAACAGGATAACTACCCTCCTCTTGATGTTGCAACTTATTCCAGGGGAAACGTCTCCCTTCCCAAAGTCCTTCTCACATTCAATATAATGCAAAAATCCTAAGTGCATGAATCTTCCTTGGGATTCTCTGTCTCTCAACACCCGGGATACACCCCTGCCAGGCTCTTTCATACAGTTCCCCGATACAATTTGGGTGTGGGTCCAAGACTCCTAAAACTCCGGGTGAACTATCCTGCCAGGTTCCCTCTCTTTAGGGCATAGGTCTTCCTTGGGATAACTCACAAAACAACTAGTATAGTCTCCTGCTAGGGAGTTCACTTCACCCACTTGGCTTTGCCTGGTCTTTTACCATTCATTGCATTTCAGTTCTTTCTGCCGCACTGTTTTCCCAACGTGTATTTTCTATGTGGCTACGGGTCCTAGACCCTTTTCCATGGATTGTTTGTGTTATAATGAAGTGTCCCAGGGGCCCCGTTATCTTGCTCAGGCTTGCCACATCTCCGACACTGCGTTTCCTTCAGTACGCGGTAGACCCCCCAAAGCACCCCAGCGGCTACGTCATTCTCAGCGGGCTCACGGTTCTTAGCAGCGACTTTGGGATCCTTCGTGTCTCTGTGTCGGTCTGCAGCAAGTCTTTGGGTCAGTGGAGCGCTTTGTTCGATCGTCCACATCCACCACGCCTCCAGCGCCCCTTGGCAGCTTCATCTCTTCTACACGTCTCAGTGGCAGTGCTTTGACCCGTGAGCTTCTCTGGACAACATTCCCTGGCCTCCCACAATTTGGCAAGACTGTCTGGCTTTTCCATGTCTCTGAAACAGAAGATCTCCTGCGTCGCCAGCCGCTGTACTCCCGGTCTCTCTCCTCGATGTTCTCACCACAGATGGGTAAGAAGACAACTCCATGCTTCTTTCCCTGCATGGCTTTAAAGCATGTCGGGCCAATTGCCTTCTTCCAGCTATTAGACTGCTGGTGTTGGTTCACATTAGGAGTAATCAGTATTGCTCCTTGCCTTCCTCGTCTCAGTTCTGGTTCATTTACTTGTTCTCCGATATTAAGGAATACTGTCAGTAAAATTGTCAAGTTGTCAAGGGGATGATGGTAGTATGCCATTAGGGCATGAAGGATAGAGGGAATATCCCTAAATGGGAAAGGGGGATATTGTGCCTCACCAGATGTCATGTCTCCCTACTCTCGCCTCCCCTCACCCCCCCCCCTCATTGAGGGTCACCCCCCTGCTACTCCCCCCCAATGTGGTTCTCCCTTAAATAGCTGCCCCCGGGATCAGGTAGCGGCTGGCATCCCCTGGCTACATGAGGAGAGGCTATCTCAGGGAAAGGAGTGAGGACATCATCAGATTCATTACAGAACCTTGGTTGAACGACTTGAATGAAGGTAGCAAATAGGATACCTCAGGAAACATCTTGCTGTTAGTCTACTGCATATGCAACAAGCTGATAAGTTTGTTTTATGCTTCATTGTACGTGTAAATGGTTTTGTCAGTGTGCTTCCCAAAATGTTTGCTCTACAAAGTTTTTGTCTTCTCCCAGGGATAGTGTTGAGGCTATTCTTCTGATTGCACCCTGATCAGAGCCTCAGCCTTCCCTTTATCTGCCTTTTCCTTGGGCAGAGATTCATGTCTTTTTCTTGACAAGAAATCAGGTCTTTCTCTTCCCAGCTTTCCACTTGCCGAGTTTTTACCCATTCTCTTTCCACTTTCCCTTTGGCCTGGTGGTGTGCCTTTTCCATTTTGGCCTTCTTTCTGGACATAGCCTCTGCTTTGCTTTTACTGCTGTGAGGAACCAGGAATGAGACGTGGACACAGAAGACTCATGGTATTGGTTAAAGACTTTTATTAAACAATAAAGGGATTGGAAAATGCTTCACTGTTGCTAATCTAGGAGGTATTTCCCCTACCTCAAACAAAACACAGAGTCCGTTATGTGTCAAAACGTCCAAAGCAAAAAAATTCTGTTTCCGAAACCCTATCCTAGCCCTCGCATTCTAAAAATAACTATGGGGGTAAGGGTATTGTCTCTGGCTTGAAAAGTGCACAAGTGTTCTAGCTCAACAAAAAGATGTAATCCAACACAAGTTCAAAATAGATCATGTTCACAGTTCATGGGAATGGCTCCCTTGCCCGGGTTTCTATCCGCCAAAGCAAAAGTTCTAAAGAAAAAACAAGTTCCTTAAAGCCTAAGAGTTTCACTCTCTCCTCTTGGTGTCACAATCCCCTCCAGGGGAAACAACTCCCATCCCCAAGTTTTATTTCACAAACACTAACTCAAAACCCCAAGCGCATGTCTCTTCCTTGGGATTTCAAAGTAACAATTTGGGTGTGGGTCCCAGACCCGCAAGATACCTGGCATACTCTGCTGCCAGGCTCTCTTCTTTATTCCTGTATTTCTTGCATTCACATAGTGCCAATATTCTGTATTGTTTTCACTAAAACACTACGTCTCATACCCCCTTTCATGTGCTTTCCTTGTTAAATGTCCCAGTGACCCAAACTCCTCGCTCGGGGGCACCAGACTCATGTACCTTACACTTATTTGTACACAGTGGAGCTGCTGAAATACCCGAGAGAGCCAGCTTCCCTTCCCAGGCTCACCGGCTTTCTCTGGAGTCCTTCAGGTCTCTCGCGGCAAACACATGGAAGCGTCCAGTCTCCACTCCACAGGCTTACCGGCTTTGTCTGGCGGCTTCCACATACTTTGTGACTCCCGCCTCTCTCCTGGGCCCTGTCCGTGTTCGTGCAGTGCAGGCACTGCTTCTCGGGTCCAGCGGTCACAAGGAAGGGTCCTCTTCTATTCCTGCTGCCCCAACACAGCGAACCAGCTCCTGCCGTCGTCTTCTGGCTGTCTCCCCACTCATCTGTGGGCTTCTCAGGCTGGCTTCCCCGGCAGTAACTAGCCAGCTGCAATTCTCTGTTACCTTCAGCTGTTAAATCTTTAAATTCCTGCTTGCAGGAAGGGAGTTGCTTGGAGCCAATCGGCTCCCTCCAAACACTAGTCTGCTCCTTTAGATTTCGCTGAGTATTCAGCATTACTCTGCCTCTCTTCCCAGTCTGGCTTTAATCTTCTGTTGGTTACAGAATATGGAGGGATGCTATTAGCAGGCTTTAGGGTTGTTGAAGAGGGAAATCACAGAATGCCATTAAGGCATGGGGAATAACAGGGGTATTCCTAAAAGGGAAAGGGGGATACCACGTCTCATTTGAGGATGCCAGGGTCACCCCCTGCTCCCAGAGGGTCGCCTCCCCCATGTGATCCACCCTCAAATCGCCACCCCCAGGGTCTGGATCACGTAGCAGCTGCTGTCTACTGGCCACACGAGGAGAGGCTACCTTTGGGAAAGGAGTGAGGACATCAGATTCATCACACTGCCTTTTCACAGACTGTGGCTTTTACCTGTTCACAGGGCACAACGTTTTTCTTTCTTCACTATGCAGTGCCTTGCACACCATGTTTTCCTTCTCTTGAGATTCTCCTCTTCCACACTCCAGGTTTTCCCTTTATCTCTTCCTTAATCAGTTTTCTGGATTTAGTCTTTAACTTCACTTGGATTTTACCTTATGCCATTCTTCTGGTTTTCCCTTGCACGCCATCGTCCGCCACTCTCCAGGTTTTTCCTTTCTCCACCCTCCGGGTTTTATCCTTTACTTCATACCCCTCGACTCGCTTGGGTTTTACTCTTTCACTTAACATGACACTCTCCAAGTTTAACAGGCTACCTCCTTCTCAATTGTCTGATAGTCATCTCCCTCACTCCACAGTCCTGGTCTTCTATCCAGCAGTTCTGTAGCTCTTAAATTTTACAACACACAAGCTCTGCACGCCAACAATTCCACACTCAAAAACTACCTTTTATTGATGTCCTGGAAGCAGACCTTCATACATGGCTTGGACCAAATAGCTTCCTCCAGAGTGGCTGGAAAGGTCAGGTGTCCTGTCTAAGCTTGCTCAGTGGTACGGATGCTTTGTAGTTATGAGTTTGCCATAGACGCCTTTAAATGGGTCGGCCACTATTTTGAATTTCTTTCCTTTGTAATGTAATCGTCATTTGTATAGCGCATATTCCCATTGGAATGGTCTCAAAGCTCTGTAGGTTAACGCCCTTGGGGGACCAAAGTCCAAGGTATGGGAAAAACAGAGGACTTTAGAATGCATGTGTGCATTTTAGCCAATATGAAGGATATGGGTGGCAAGGTCCCTATAAGCTACCCATATCGAATTGGCATGTGGATGGGTGCCAAGCATTCGTCCGGAGAGTATGCGAGTGCAGGAGACTCAATGTCTCCAACTAAACTGAATTTTTGTCGTGGAATAAAGCTGCATTCTATTGACAGAGGTGTTGTGTGATGCGTCTTAAAACGGTGTAAGATAGTAGATGTGTGCAGCATTGCCTCTGGCGGACTTCCATAAGCATGCAGTGTGATACGTACCTGCTTGTTCTGGCTGGTTTCTTGATTTGATAGATGTGGCATGGAATCTGTATAGTGGGCTGCTGGAGTTTATGCTCTGTCTGTAAATTTCATAGAGGGTTTCTTTGCTTACCTTAAAGGTGGTTAACATACCCATCGGGGAGTAGAGGGGTAGGAGCAAAGTCGTGATGGCTCTCCGGAAGGCAAGGTAGTCCTTGATACAACAGATGCTAAGGGGAACCGAGTTCCAGATTGAGGCGGCTTGGGCGGTGAAGAGGGGACCCCCCTAATCTTCTAAATTTGAAAAGGGGGGGATCACAAGGAGTAGCGCAGTGCTTGAGCACAGGTTTCTGTTGGGTTGGTAACAGTGAGTTTCTGTTGGAAGTATTTTGGGGCTGTTTTGTGGAGGGCACAGTGGGTGATGCATAAGGCTCTGAAAGTGGCCCTTCACCTGACAGGGAGCCAGTGAAGGACACAAAGGGCAGGTGAGAAATGATCTCTGGAGCAGAGGGCCAGGAGGAGTCTAGTTGCAGTCTTTTGGACTCGTTGGAGCTGTGAGTTGATAGGCTGGGCGCCCAGGTACAGGGATTTTGTGTAATCTAGGCAGCAGAGGACGATGGCAATGATTGCAGTGACTTTGAGGGTAGGAGAGGTAAGGGAAGAGGTGTCTGGTAATTCAGAGGTGTAGATAACAGGATTTAGACAGTGTTAATGTAGTGCGAGAGTGTCAGGTCAGCGTCGATGATGCATCCTAGGTTCCTTACTGAGTTCAATGCAGTGGGAGAGGGGATTGGGGAGGATGACCAAGGGGTGCGCTGGTGTAAGAGCCGTCTTCCTGCAGATCACTATTTCTGTTTTTCCAGAGTTGAGGAGGAGGTGGATGGACGTCATCCAAAGGATGATGTTGGTGAGGCAGGAGTCGAAGTCGGGGTGGGAGAGTGAGGTGCACTTAGGGATCTTAAAGATAATCTGGGTGTCGTCAGCATAGTTGTAATCAGGTAAGATTATGTGAGCGGATAAGGGCGGGTAGGGAGTGGTGCATGCTGCTTGAATGGTGCTGCTGTTTTGCCTCTCCCTTCTAGCTAAGGGACTTCCCCTTCATGGTGTCGTCTGTACTCTGGAGGCTAGTTTGGGTATAATAAAGTCCTGTTTATGGACAGAGTTTGGAAAACGTTTCTCCTGCACTTTGTGGGATGCAAGTGTTTCTCGGACTGGTTTGAATGTGGTTGTTGGCCACAGGAGACTCTCCCTACAGAATGTTGCAGCTGTGGGAAAAACATGAGTGTCTTTCCTCAAGTTTCTATGTAGTATAGGAAAGTGGAGTCCTCTGTGTGCCTGGTTGTTACACATGGAAGTTTTATATTTCTCCTCGACACACTGAATGTCAAATGAGTTATGTAGGCATCCCGTAACTTCTCTTCAGGTTTGAGAAGGCACTTCCAATGGCTAATTGGGGATCTGGGGGGTGGGTCCCCTTAGTCTTCCTTTGTTTGAGTCTATAGTTGAGTTTCACAGATCTGCTGAGAGGGAGCTTGTGGCCCTTATTTTTGGACCTTCCAAATGGTCTAGCAAGCTTGTCCTTCTGATAGGTTTACAACAGTCCTACATAACCTAAACAACCGGGTGATATTGCTCCCAGGTCCTTGTGACGAAGATCAAGAGGTCTCTTCATCTCACATACCCATTAAATAATGTGGGGCCTGTGAAGCTCCTCAGAGTTATCTCTTGCCTTGCGGCACAATAAAAAAGCTCAGTGAGTCGAGGACGGTAGAGGACCCAGCCAAATTGGCTGCAGGCCAGTGAGCTCCAACGTGCCCTAATTAATCTGGAAAATATCCTGGAGTCTCCTGACCAGCTACAGAACTAATCTGTGTGACATCTACAGACATATATCCAGCGCACTCCCCTGAGAAGTTTGAGGGGCCCCAGATTGTGCCGTAACTGAGTTCGATGAAGGGGATCCTGGGGGGGCGTGGCCAGCTACGAGACGATGCGGACGTGAATCTGCACCGCTCCGCGAGCCGCCACATAATCCTGAAACATCCTGCCTGATTTCGACAAGATGGACCAAAAATAAGCAAACGTACGGAATGCGGAGGATCTGCTCTATATCCTGGTAAATTTTGGGGACAAAACGCATACACGAGGAAGAGAAACAGCGACTCTGGTTCGAGGCCACGTTTTGAAACGCTGCTACAAACAAAATGGCCGCCGCGTATCCCCTAGGCCCTGGCCGGGCCACACAGTGAGCTGCAACCACCCCTGCGGGGTTTGAGAAGACGGCGCTGAAACCGGTGACTCGTACCTGAACGCAAGTTGACCCTCCGCACGCATCGTCAAGCGTGGGGCGGTGTGTATCGACAGCCAGTGTCCGCCGCCAGGGACCGTGAGCCAACACAGCTCACGCTGCGGACGAGGGAGACTCACCATAGCATACCGCTGGAGACGCCACTGGAAGACGAAGAACCTGGGAGAATACAGTACGTTCCTGGGGCGGAAGCGGTGAGGCAACGGAGCGGACTGCGGCTCCAGCCATAACACGCTTCCTCCGTAGCGCGGAGCTGGTGCCTAATAACTGTAAACTACCGTCTCATCCGCCGCTACCTTGTCAGTGCTACGGGCGGTAGAAGCAGTCTCCCAAACAACGGAACTGAGCAGACGTGGGGCCATACCCCAGTCCGAACATTGCCCACACCAACAGCGCGCCAATAGAAGCAAAGAGCGGGAGAAGAGACCAGCATAAGACTGCCCCGGTTAGCCTGGCGAAACAACCCTGGGCGGCCCGCGAAAACACCGGCACTGAGCGTTCGTTCTGTGAAGCTGTCAAACCGCCTGGGAGCATCTGTACCCTGGCGCAACTGTGCGACCTATCCAAGTGTGTGCGGCCACTACGCACCTCACTAAACTACTGCAGTGGCCCTGGGACACATTGGAGAAAATGGGGAAAGATAAAGCTAAGAAACTCCCGACACAGAGCAGAATGGAACAATATACAATCCCTTCGACACAGGTCCCCGACTACCATCCGGTCACCCTGGAAGAAGGACAACCGGGTAACGCAATCTCCCTGAGGGACATCATGGCCGCCATTGCAGACTCCCGCACGTCAATGGAGCAAAAAATGGATGGGATAAGCCAGGACGTGTCCCCCCTCAGACACGATCTCCAAAAGCTGACGGCGCGAACTGGCGAAGTCGAACAGCGCATCTCGACTACAGAAGATGGAGTACGAGACATGCAACACCAGCTCAGAAGCATTACTACGAAACTCAAACTGCTGGAAAGCCGAGTTGAAGATGGTGAGGGCCGCTCAAGGCGCAATAACGTGCGCATAATTGGCATACCTGAGAAAGCTGAAGGCCCCTGCATGGAGCTCTTCCTTGAACAATGGCTAACAGACCTATATGACCTGAGCTCCTTCTCCAGGTTTTTCTCTATAGAACGAGCACATAGAGTACCCACCGGTAGACCAACGCCTGGGGCGCCACCACGCACAGTAATTGCGAGATTCTTAAATTACAGGGACCGAGACGCCCTACTGCAACTGGCACGGACCAAAGGCCCGATCACCTTTAACGGCTCCAGGATCGCCTTCTTTCCGGACTACACGAGAGAGGTGCAGAAAGCGAGGCAGTCTTTCCACCAACTTAAAAAGCACCTGCAAACATGGGGGGTCAAATATGGTCTACTTTTCCCAGCACAGCTTAAGATTTACCACAAAGGCACATCAATCCATTTCAGTGATCCGAAGGAAGCATGGCAATGGGCGGAACATATAGAGGGGGACTGGTCAACTCCCCGAGCCAGCAGAGGAAAGAAACAACAGACCGCCCCCCGACCAACAACATGCACCCCGACTACCCCCGGAACAAGACCTACCAGAGGACAGCAATGGATGACCCCTGTCACCACTCCTGGCGACGCCCAGCGGTATACCAGTGAGTACACAATGCACTACCCTAACACAATCCGCAAACCGTACCTGCTGACACAAATCAACACACTCCCTAAAATTGCGGCCGCGGGGTCAACTCGCAGCCACACGTTAGAGGGGTCCCCACCCTCTAAGAGACACATCAGAGAGTAGCCCCAGCGGTGCTAACCCCTGATTGCACACCGCCAGGGACTAGCATACATACACAAGTTGAGTTTATTGCATGTAAGGTGTCCAGTTGACACCCGTGGTTTTCTAAGTTCGGGCGACCGATGCTTCTAGTTGGGAGGAGTATGGGGTGGGGGGTAACGGGTTTGTTAAGTTTCATTACACACGGGACACGTCAGACACGAAACATATCAGGACCAATCAGTATGAGCATAATTTACGGCCACAAGCTCGCGAGACGCGACACATCGTCTTCGGCAGCACACGTATCCACTCCCACAAGCAGACATGGCATCACATAACAACACTGCTCATGCCCTCAGAACACTCCGGCTCATGACGTGGAATGTCAATGGCCTTGGCAACGCTATCAAACGGCGCCTGGTTAGGCAATTCCTTAATAGACGGGCACCAGACATAGTGCTTCTGACTGAGACCCATCTTGCGGGCACGGAATGCACCCTGTTCAAACGCACAAACTACAAGTTGACACTCCACTCAGGCTTCACGATGGGATCAAGGGGAATCATGGTCCCGTTACACAAAAACCTTCCTTTCCAACTCACCACAGTGCGCCTGGACACTGGCGGCAGATACGTATATGTGACGGGCAGGTTGTGGGATCAATCCATCGCACTGTTAGCCACCTACGCACCACCAACCCCACTGGACCAACTGCTCACAGACATTGCCCCGCTGATCACGAATGACACTTCCAACCTGCTGGTTCTGGGTGGAGACTTCAATGAAGTCATGAACGTAACTTTAGACCGCTCACATTTACGCAACAGGAACCCCAACGCAACTACCCGACTCGCCACATTCACCAATGCACTGGGTCTATGCGACACATGGAGAGAACTCCACCCAGACACTAGGGAATACTCCTTCCATTCAGGGGCACATGCCTCCCTATCTAGGCTGGACTACTTTTTCGTCCCGGCCTCTGATTTACACAAGGTACAGGAAACAGACCTGCTCCCTAGAGGCATATCTGACCACTCCCCGCTTGAACTGAAAATCACAACATCCAGGCCGATTCCCCCGCCGAGCTGGCGACTAAATAACTACTACTTGGGGGATCCCGAGCTAGTGGATAAACTCCAGGAGAGCACAAACACATACTTTGAGCTTAATACACAGTCTGCTTCTAACCCTGAGACACTATGGAAAGCCTACAAGTCAGTGCTAAGGGGCGAGCTAATATCATGGACGACTGCCCAAAAAAGAAAGCATTTTAGCAAGATACTTGAAGCAGAACAGCAAGTGAAGCAGGCAGAGGAAAAGCACATAAACGAAGGCACACCGGACACAAACCGCACCCTGCTTCGAGCACAAAAGAAGCTCCAAAATACAGCAATGGATAATGCAAGACACGCACATACTGCGATGCGAGCGAGAATCTATGAAACGGGAGACAAAGCTGGGAAGATGCTGGCATGGCTGGAAAGGAAAGAGCAAGGGCGCAGCCATGTCTTGCGACTGGAGACAGGAGAGCAAAACACTTGTGTAACGGACCAGGACATAACACAAGGCTTTGCAGAGTATTACGCAGAACTCTATGAGGCACCCAGGACTCGAATGGATGCCTCGATCATGGAGGAAATAGCCATCCCTACCTTAAACGCGGCGCAGCAGGAACTACTGGAGAGAGACGTCACGGAGGACGAGATTCTAAGCGCCATATCCAGCCTCCAAACCGGCAAATCCCCAGGTCCCAACGGCTTCCCGATCGAGCTATGGCGGAAGGTGGGGACCAATGTGATCGCTCCGCACCTGTTACGGATGTACCAGTATGCACATGAAAAGGGCATTCTCTCACCTGACCTACGTGAAGCAACGATAATAGCGATACCCAAACCGGACAAACCCCCCGAAACCTGCAGTTCATACAGGCCTATCTCACTTATCAACAGCGAAACAAAGATACTCGCCAAAATACTAGCAGACCGCCTCCAACAGGTCATTCCCTCTCTGATACACCCGGACCAGTGTGGCTTCATGCCACAGAGATCAACACGCATGAATCTTTATAGAATATATTCAGCCCTGGAAAGAGCCCACAGCATACAAGGCCCCTTGGCCTTACTTGCAATTGACTTTGAGAAGGCCTTTGACTCAGTGAGATGGGAGGCCATCTGGGACATAATGCACCGTATGGGCTTTGGCGAGAACTTCATAAGCTGGGTACGCCTACTATACAACCGCCCAACCGCCAGAACCAGGATCAATGGATGGCAATCAGATCCCTTTGGGCTGGGGAGAGGAACGAGGCAGGGCTGCCCACTGTCAGCCATGATCTTTGCGATCGCAATAGAACCCCTGGCAATTCTCCTGAGAAACACACCTGCCTGGGAAGGCTTCTGCTGGTCAGCAACCTGGGAGGACAGAGTATCACTCTATGCTGACGACCTGCTCATCTATCTGAAGGACCCAGCCAACTCCTGTCCCAGAGTTACGAGCATACTGGAGCAATATGGGGCATTCAGTGGCCTGCGAGTGAACTGGGCCAAATCCATCCTATCCCTATAGGGGATGCGCCTGCAACCAGTGCAATGAACGGCCCCTACCAGATCGAAATGGAGCAGTTCAAATATCTTGGGATACGTATCACGCAACAACTCGCAGACTATACATCCCTGAACCTTGCCCCACTCGTAACAAGATTCGCAGAAGACACCCGCAACTGGATCTCATTGCCATTGACATTGTTGGGTACAGCTGCACTATTCAAAATGATTGCCCTCCCCAAATTCTTGTATATCCTGCAAAATACCCCTCTATATATCCCGCAGCAAGAATTCCATAAGCTCGAAGGCATCCTCAGAAAACTGCTATGGGGGGGGGGGGGCGCATCCGCGGATCGCTCTTTCCACGCTCCAAAGGTCTGTATGGGAAGGAGGGATTGGACTACCCAGGCTGCAATCATACTACTGGGCTGGCCAGCTGACGGTGGTCAATGACATGCTGCATGGAGATGGGACACTTCCGCACATCAAGGCAATTAACCCCCACAACACAACAGCACCATTAGAACATCTCTACGGAAGCCTGGGTCGCCCACCGAAACCAGATATGGCGAGACACATTGTGAGAATATGGAAAGAGGTACATCGACACCTAGGATGGGATGGGAAACTGACACTGGCCCAACCCCTATGGAACAATTGCCATCTTCCTGAAATACAAAAGCTACCTAGATGGCCCGAATGGGTCCAACGAGGAATCACCACCGTCGGGGCTGTGCTGCGGGAGGATAAACTTGCACCATTTGAAACATTGCAAGAGGAATATTCCCTCCCAGCCACAGAAAGATACCACCACACGCAATTGCAACATGCGTGGAGCACCCACCAACAAAATATACGGAACATACCGGAAAGCTCCCCCCTTGAATGCAATATGGTGTCGGACCAGGTGAAACGGAAAGTCACCTCCACCTTGTACAATGTGATTACATCCTTTGCGACACCGGAATTGACCAGCCTGAAGACCAAATGGGAACGGGACGTGGGACCGCTCCAGCCGGAAGACTGGGTGGAGGCCCTAATGTACCCGCGCGAGGTAACCATCTCTTCAAGACTCAGGCTGGTCCAACTAAAGATCCTGCACCGCGTCTACTACCCAAGAGTCGCCCTTTTCCGCTGGGGGAAGACGATGCAAGCGTGAGGAGGGCACATTCTTCCATATCCTATGGGAATGCAATAATATCCAAGAACTCTGGCAGAAATGCTGTGACAAACTATCCAGCATTATAAGCAAGACAATAGTCAGATGCCCAAAACATCTCCTTCTGGGGATCTCTAATGAAACCGACCTGTCCCGGTATGAAAAGATAATCTGCTCCACTGCAACGGCCGTGCTCAGGCGGAATATAGCACAACTGTGGGGCGCAGAACGCACTCCGGACTACGACCAATGGGTCGTGGATGTGGACATCTGCGCTGACATGGAACATCGTGTATATGCTGCAAGGGGCTGCCCGCAAAAAGCGAACAAAATATGGAGTCGCTGGGAAGACGCCAGCTAGAAGGCAGGTGTGCCACGGCAGACGCTAGGAACGGACAGGGCCGCATGATGCTGAATGAAGCGAGCCAGGCACATACTGATTGTGCCACAAGTAACTCCTGCTTTGGCAAAGTCTGACGGACCACTAGACAGCAGTCCCAGTTATCAAGAGTTTTCTTTTCTTCTCTCTTCTTTACTCTCTTTTGTTGTTTTTAATTTTTCTACCTGCTTCTCTCTCCTCTCCTGACCCTCCTCCTGAAAATGTTGATTGCATGACTTCTCCCTTGCTCCCATCCCTGATACACAGAGAGATGCATGTACTGTTAAGTTGTTTTCCTATGTTTAAAATCAATAAAGTCTTTGATCAAAAAAAAAAAGATGAAGGGGATCCTGAGCAGGACCTGCCACGAAGAGCGCAAAAAGGGCCGGACGAGAGTGGAGGGGGTTGCGTTGCAGGCCCCGCTGCCCTACAGCCACCAGACTGCACAGCACTGCCTATGCCTGGCTTAGACGGCCGAGGAGATTGCGGCCAGAAGCGGGGCCATATGTAGCAAAGCGCTACCTTGAGCTTTGCCTAAAGGGGAGGCTGTGGTGGAGAGCCTTATAAAGGCGTGTGGCAGAGAGATCATTGAACTACCTCAAGTGCTGAAAGGGCTCAAACTGCATGGATCAATAGGAGACTGTGATGAGCAGAGCAGTGTCGGATAGTGGTGCTGGACTTTGATGTGAGCACTAGCAACATCTGCCTAGGGGTGGGTGGTGCCTAGCCTGTCGGAGGCTCCTGGTCAGCCATAGTAGTGCCTATGCAGCACAGTGTGCCGCCAACACACATTACTGGAGGGTGACTTGGTGCCGGTCTGAGGTGTGAGCCTTCCAGGCGTTTCATACTTGCACCACTCTTGCTGGGCTTACAGGGTGATCCATGGAAACTGCAGGAAGTGCTTCATAATAGTCTGGTGGCGAAGCTTAAGGAGTGTCAGAGCAGTTGGATCGCCTTTGGAATTCTTGAATTAACTGCCCTATCTAGGTGGTTATTGGGTGAACTGAGGGAATTCCCGAAGTACTGAGAATTGGTGTACAATGTCCAAATCTGGTAAAGCTGGGAACAACAATCTAAACTACACTTTGAGATGCCCACGCAGAATAAAAGCTCTAAAAACATGGATGACACCAGAGGAGCGAGCTCACAGCAGGCACAGCAGGACACCAGTGGAGCGCTTAACGATATCAAAACTATGTTTTCTCAACTACAAAGCAGTATAGTCGTTGGACGGGAAGAGCCCGACATTCAAGATAGACCACATGCAGGTTCACCTGGATAGACACGGAAAGAGATTGGAGGAGGTGGAGGGACGGGTGTTCACGATAGAGGATGAGGTGTCCACTACATCCCGGGGGCTTGACCAGGGGCAAAGGGGTCTGAAAGAACTGGCTGACAAGCAGGAGGATCTCGCATCTAGGTCCAGGAGAAACAATCTCAGGATAGTGGGGGTACTGGAAACGGTAGATCGAGCTATCGAACCGTTGGTAGATGCAATTCTGCGGGAGACCATGGGAGGAGACGACTTTTCAGCAGTGTTCATTGTGGAGAGAGCACCTAGAATACCCAGTAGCAGGAGACCGATTCCAGGGGCACCAGCCGGCCCAATAATAGCCCGCATGTTGAATTATCGAGATGGGGAGCTTGTACTACGGAAGGCTAGAGACAAAGGGACTCTGACATACAAAGGAGACACTATCAGCCTTTACCTGGATTTCTCAGACAAAGTGCAGGCGTCTGGGACGACATACATCGATATCAAGAAGCGGCTCAGAGAGAGGGGCATTAGATATTCTATGCTTTTCCCTGCTAAACTCAGGGTGGAACACGAAGGAAGGGTACTCTTTTTCCAAGGCTCGGAAGAAGCTAAAACTTTCAATGGGTCGCTTCCGAGACTTCCTAGATGCAGGGGGAATAATCAATAGAGAGGGGTGGGGGGCGGCGGGGGACGCCATGATGGGATCGGCACTCTATGTTTAAGATGTTACTTTATGAGATATATACACCTGAGGTGGCTGGGGGTGTCATGACCACAGGTTAGTTTATTTTCCCATACTTGTCCTAAGAGTTGCAGGTTCATAGGGAATTTATTTGCCCTAGCTAGTTATTGATTCTAACTCCCCATATTAATGGTTGGTTGAGTTTCTTTAATGGCCGCTAGGTGGCTCCTCTGGTCAGTTAGTTAGCGGGTCTAGTTGTTTTCTTGTGCCAGCTATTTAAGCCCCGCCCCTCAGGAGGCTCACGCTTCCCCTCAGGAGGCTCACCGGTTGACACTGGTGGCGAAGAGATCCACTTGTGGGGTCACCCAAAGGGCGAAGATCTTCAAAAGAACTTCCTGAGCCAGCTTCCACTCGTGAGAGACCGTGCTCTGCCTGCCCAGAGCATCCGCCACTGCGTTTTCGTCTCCGGCCAGATGAACAGCCGAGATCGAAATTTCCTGCTGGATGGCCCAGAACCAGAGCTGCATCGCCTCTTTGCACAGTGGGAGTGACTTTGCCCCTCCCCCCCCCTTTATGTTGAGGTAGTGCATTACCACTGTTGTCCATCATGATCAGGACATTTTCCCCCCGCACAGACGGCAGAAAAGCCTTCAGGGCTAGCCTGGCAGCCTGCAGCTCTAACAGATTGATGTGGAATCTGGACTCCGACGGAGACCAACGACCGCTGACTGTCAACACGTTGACATGAGCTCCCCATCCCGTGAGGGATGCGTCCGTCACGATCGTCACCTCTGGCCAGGGTAGCCAAAATGGCACTCTCTTCATCAGATTGCCTTACTCGGCCCACCACAGAAGATCCAGGGCAATCGATGGCGGCACCTGAACGGGATCCGACATCCTGCCGGAGGACTGCGACCACTGCATCTTGAGAGCCCACTGTCGAGATCTCATCCGCAGCCTGGCCTCTGGCACCAGTAGAATGAAGGATGCCATGAGGCCGAGCAACCTCAAGAACTCGAACGCCGGGTGAATCTGGGCACGTTGAAACTTGTCCACCATCTGCAGAATGTGATGAGCCCTCACCTGGGGAGGCGAATACTGCCCCAGGGATGTGTCGAGCACTGCTCCGCTGTACTGGAGCCACTGGGTAGGTGTCAAATGAGACTTCTTTAAGTTGAGGGAGACGCCCAGCTTTTGAAGGGAGTGGCAGGTGACGGACAGATGATCCAGGACTTTCTTGTGAGAGCGCGCCCTGTTCAACCAATCGTCCAGGTAGGGGTAGACGTGAATCCCCCCTTTCCTGAGATACGCTGCCACCCCCACCATTAGCTTGGTGATGAAGACCCTCGGGCGCAGGTTAATCCGAACGGCAGGAACTGGAACTGAAAATGCGAGTCGCCAACCGCAAACCTCAGGTACTTCCTGTGCTTGGGATGAATCGACACATGAAAGTAAGCATCCTTGAGGTCGAGAGACACCGACCAATCCTGAAATTGAAGGGCCTGGAGGACTTGAGAAAGAGTAACCTTCTTGAACTTGTCCTTCCTGAGGAGCTTGTTCAAATCATGCAAGTCCATGATGGGTCTCAATCCTCCGTCTTTTTTTGGGATCAAAAAATATGGGCAATACCACCCCGTGTTCCTCTCCACTACAGACACCAGTTCTATGGCGCCTTTCTCCAGCAGGGATAGGATTTCCTGCGCAGGAAGCGGCTCCGGACTCTTCAAAGAGAGCTTCCCCGGTGGATTGTCGTGAGGCCTCTGCCGGAAAGGAAGACAGTAGCCGTGGGCTATGATCTCCAGAACCCACACATCTGAAGTAATGGCACGCCATTCTACCAGATGCTGCGCCAGCCTTCCCCCAACCGGCGAACCATGGGACATGGCCTCATGACCGAGCGGACGCGGCTGCAGCAGTGCCTGAGGGCAAAGAGGAAACTGCCGAGCGGCTTTGGCATCTCAAGTACCTTCTTTTCCACCTCTGGTACTCCTACGTTGGCCCCGTTGACTGGCAGCTCCCCTCGATCTACCAAAGGAAGAGTAGTATCGAAAGGAACCTCCCTCTATTGCTGTCCCCTAGGATGAAAAGGCGGAGGTTGACGTACTGCAGCGCTCCATGACTTTGCTGCAGCTTTGGAGGTCTGCAACCTCTCAAGGCTCTCGTCAGCCTTGCTGCCAAAAAAGGTGTTCACCGTCAAAAGGCATGTTGAGGAGCCGGGACTGCACATCAGGAACGAACCCAGACTTCCGCAACCACGCAAACCTGCGCCTTACGGTGCTCGCCTCCATGGACCTGCTGACACAATCCGCCAAGTCCAAACCCGACTGAACGGCCTCACACATAGCATCCTTGCCATCCTGAACCATAGCAAGGAAACCATCCCGTTCATCCCCTTTGGGAATATGATCAGACGCTAATGCAACACAGTTCCACAGAGTGTGTGTGAAACGAGACAAGGCCCATATGGAGTTGGCCGCCTTCCGCAACCACGCAAACCTGCGCATCACGTGCTTGCCGCCATGGACCGGCTGACAGTCTGCCACGTCCAGACCCGACTGAACTGATTCACACATGGCATCCTTGCCATACTGAACGAGGGCAAGAAAACCATCCTGTTCCTCCTCTTCGGGAATATGTTCAGCCACCAAAGACACAATTCCACAGAGTGTGAGTTAATCTTGCCAAGGCACAAACAGAGTTGGCTGCCTTTAAAGCCATACACCCAGATGAAAATACTTTCTTCGCCTAACCATCAAAGCGCTTGTCGTCCCTATACGGAGGGATGGTAGGGTACGCAGCCTGCTTCGCTGGGGCCGAAGCCGCCCGCAACACCAAATTCTCCGGAGTGGGGTGCATAGACAAGTAGCAGGGGTCGCCACTGGCTGGACAGTATTTTTTCGGTATCGACTTATTCACTGCCGGGAGACTCTCCTGAGCAGTCCAAGCCGCTGCCGCCCTTCTTTGTAAAGCCATATGAAATGGCAGCACCGGGTCAGTGGGTGGACCTTGGTCCAATATATCCGTCGGGTCATCCTGCAGAAAATCCACAGGTGGAGCATACCACACCAAGTACTCAGTCACCCTCGACATGAGACGCCTGTACGAGGACTCAGCATGTGTACCAGGCTCAGGCCTGGCAAACTCAACATCCGGGGAGGTGTCCAAACCACTGCGTCATGCAAGGACTGACGCAGGTCTTCCATCTGGCTGTGACCAGACAACAGGTCATCAGAAACCTCAGGAGGTACACACCCCTCCTCATCTGACCCTTCTTCCACCTCTGAAATGTAATCCAAAGGCTGGAATAAATCTCTGGATGAGGGTACAGAAACAGGCTCAAATACAGGCCTCACCGACTTACAGAGAGCCTTCCTCGGAGTGTCCACCGTCCTCTGGGGCACCTCTGTCAAATTCTCCTCAAAAGACGTTGAGGGCGCCGATGGAAAAGGCGTTTATGTCGAGCAAGGGCTGATGACTTCGACGACGGCTTCGAGGCCGGAGCCCTGAGCGTGTCCTTCGACGGCCTCGGCGCCAATGATAGTCCAATAAAGTTCCATTCAGAGACATCCTGGGGAAGTCACAGGCTGTGTAGTCCACTATAATTCACAAAAAGGAAAACTAGTCGATTCTACACAGTCATCACTGTGAGAAGATTTGCATAGGGAACAGCATGCCTCTAATCCATAACCATAGATATTTGGGGTCTTTCATGGGCACAAATGGTATCTGGGTCGCTGATGAGGGCTTAGAAGAGGTGTCACCAAGCAAAAGGATTAGTAAAACAGCCAGGAACAAGAAAAAAAAACATTGGCCTTGGGCCAAAAGGTACAATTTAGGACATTTGACCTCACAGTGACCACTGCCAAGAATGAAATCTGGCAAATAACAGAAGCAGATTCAATTTGACACTGGTTGGCAAAGATCAAGAACTTAGGTGGACACAAGATATGAATGGAAGCATGTGGGCCAGTCACGCGTGTAGGACTTTCATTAACACCAATGGATGTCTCCAAACTCTGATTTTATATTTTTATGAAAAGCAGTGTTAATCCCTTTAACAAAGTACCAGCATTTGCCACAGGTAGGTAAGGGAGAGGGATGGATGTAAAGAGCATTAAGTATTCAAAGGGCCTCATTCCGAGGTTGGCGGTAAGGGGTTAATGGCGCCGGTAATGGCACGGACAATCTGTTGTCATGTAAACATGGATGAGAAGGCTTTAATCTATAATAAAATGTGCAACATTCCTCTTCTAAAATAACATTTAGGTTATGTTGTAGATTTTGGCAACAATGCAAGAACGTGTTTAACTAGGACCAGAATAGGGATTAAACAAAAAACCACATTATTTTTTGTTGATCGGCATTCCTGGAAAGAGTGCTGAATTTTACTACCTTACTGCAAAGAAACAGTACCAAACATTAGCAGAACCTCATCTTACCTGAGGCAGTCATCTGTGCCAGGAACAGAAGGTAAACAGAGGTTGCATCCATCTGCAAATGACCCCATTGGTCATCACCAACGACTGTCGCACAGGTGTTGGTGTTGTACTTGGCATGGAGGCAGTCCTTGGTGCTCTGGCTAATTTTAAATTTCTCTACCTTTGGCACCTGAAAAGAAAATCACAGAAATAACCCCTTACACAGATTTCAGAAGTTAACATGCATATTTTTTCAAGACTTAATGCAGGTCTCATTTACAGTTCTTAAATTCAATCAGAAAGCTACAAAAACTGGTGAGATTCTATGTGTGGCATCATGCTACGATTGAGATATCGTTTCTCTGATGAGGAATATAGTAGAGGGAATAAGGGAAAGGGCCATCAAATAATGTACAGCCCACCTTATGCCACATGAGCACAACGAGAAGGCACCATAAATGTACACTCTGGGAGTTGGGGATGACTATGATAGACCTGCAAATTAGTGATGTGACTAGTAAACAGGTTTACAGTAGATCGGATCTTCTAAGACACATGACAGTAATTTGATCCTAAATGTTTGGTAGGCATAGAAGCAAGGATTGAAATAACGGAGCTAGAAGCTATTTTGCTCATGCGTGTAGCTTAGAATAGCTCAGTTAGATTACCACATACTACTGCCTAGTAATATGTGTCACACATATGCACGTGGCATGAACCCCCGTTAGCCATTTGGGATTCCCAGAAATGCGAGTCTGTGTCACTTAGACATTTTTAAATGTGACCTTTTTAACTGTACAAAATTATGAAATATACTTGACAAGTCATCCTGTTTGCATATTGGAATATTGCAAATTGCAGAGAGAATAAACCTCTGCACTTGTTTAGATAAAGGGATTTCGAGGCAACACAGAGTCCCTGCACTGGAAAAACCAGCCCTTGTCCCATTAGACAGATGCTGGAGAAAATAGACCCCCCACCCCCATTTTGTAGTCCTGCAGAAGTGCCAATGCAAGAAACGCATGTAAACTGAGTAAAATTACAAAATGTTTTAAATAAAATACTTAAGCATGCGCAATGACAGTCTTTACCTTACATGATTGAATGCCAATTTTGAAACTAAATCCTGCTTAGAGGACATTAACAATAATGTGTACCAAACTCTTGCACCGTTTAACATTTAGAGTTGCATACCTCCATGGGGCTAGTCGGGGTGGGTTGTATTGATCAGACATTGAATTACAGATTCAGAGTTGTTGACCCCATTGGAGTCTTTTGAATTTCAGGAGATACTCAGTGCATAGTTCAAATTCTACATGATACTAAACTCCAGGTATTCAAATTGGTATTCAACAAAATAAGGAAGCAACTGAAATCATTGAGAATGGCCCATAGACCATATTTCTTTTAGTCTAGAATCTAGACTGTCTAGATTCTAGACTAAAACAAATCTGCAGGATTCCTGCAGGGAGGGGGGAGCGATCCTGTGAACTGTTCTCTGTGATACTACCTCCTTTATAAAGGGTAGCCGGGCGGCAGGTCACCATCCATTATAAATAATTCTCCCCTCATTGCAACCATACTCTCTTTGATCAAAATGTTAAAATAAAGATTCATATGTTGTCTGGTTGCGTTGTTGTATGATTCGTGCACATTTCAAGTCATTACTATAAAACGGAATGTTATTTTAGCCCTCTGATTTACACTTTTGTTCACATATAACTTGATCACATGGTTTCCACATGTACATTTTTTCTAATCTTGCCAATTATTTTGAAATATAAACCTAAGTGTAATCAACAAATTACGCGTTGGCTTACTTTACCTTGGCTTGCCATGTGATCAATTTGCATGAATTGGAGATATGCAAAACAGGCAGCAGATTTATTTTTTGCCAAAGCGTATGCAGGTTTTCATTTTTAAAACGGTTTTATAGGACTGGCCACCAGGGGGGCGTGTGGATGCAGTCCACCTCCACGTGAGCTCCCGGAGTCAAGGTCCTACAAGAGGATCTGAGCCCACACTTTGGACCCCCAACAAGAAAAGGCTACCGCAAAGGCTTGGTGAACCCCCTCCCCGCCCATTTCAGCGGAAAGAAGAACGGAGGAAATCCGACCCTGCATGCCGTAGAAGTTACATGTGATGCCACGCCTGAAACAGAAAGTTGTCTCCAGCAGGGACCAAGGCTGCGTATTCTAGCAGAGTCAGAGGGAAGGCTCCATCTAGAAATGAAACACGCCGGATCAGCACAGGACTGCCGCGATACAGGCACCCGAGACCAACCCACAACCCCAACCATCTGAGACCTGCCCAGACTCCCCAGGCCCAAAGGAGTTCCTGGGTTTACGCCTGGACCCAGGGAGACCCGCACAGGTAAAAGCAGACTATCACACAGCAGAGGATCTCTCAGACGGGACTGGGCAAAGGACCTCGCCCCCCAAGGGCCCCGACAGACGGGTCGTGTACTGTGGAACCCCCTGGCAGCCGCAACGAGCACCCGCATGTGACCCTGTCTGGCCCACAGCGGTGCATGAATGGGTGCAGACTGCACTGAACTACATCATTGAACAGTTTGTGACCGCCACGAAGGATCGCCACCTGTCAGGCGGGTCCGACGGGTCATGTCCGCCCCGCAGCTCACACGCAGGTGAGGAGGAGCACTAGCAGAGGGCTGTGGCCCTGCGCGCTTTTTCATACTTCGGCCCTCATTAGGCCCACGCGTGACAGTCGGCACACCCCCTCTAACGAGAGCGCCTTTGGACCCGGGTGCCCCTGCCCCCCTCAGCCCCCCACCCGACGACACAGACACTGCTCGGTCTTCGCAGCATGTCGGCTGCCTGGAGGTAACTGTGGGCTGCAGAGAGGCAACAAAGTATACGCAGGGGGGGGGGGGGGTACACTTTAGATTATTTAACCACCAGCCTGTACGAACTGAATTCTGTGCACTATAATTCCCCAGGGAGGTACAAAGAACCCCTGCAGCGACCTATGGCACAGACTGGCCCCGGGCTATAACAGGACTCGGGGCATGCACAGAGAAACCTTGACAGCACTTGAGAACTGCTACATCCACCCGACCTTACTGAATCCCGGCGTGCACACGCTGTGAGGCTGCACACTTGGTGCATCACGCCCTGACGCGCAGGGGGCTGAGGGGACAGAACCCTAAACATAGGTGGTGTTTGCCAATTAAAGTGAAGGCACGCTATTGGAGGAGCGCACTATCCTGAAGAAACAGTATTGGGTCTGGAGACCTCGCTGGGGGAGCCCTACTTTTCCACCGGTCACCCTGACGGGGGATGCCCAAACTATAAGAGGATGCACACCTGCGGGAAGGCTGACCATTGGAAAGGGGAGAACGAAGGGTTGGGCCCCCAATCTTGGGGCGTGTGCCCTCCTTCGGTACCCTGCACGAAGGCCATTCCAGAAGGCATTAATGGTGGTCCAAACACAGGGGAGTGGCTACAAGAAAGACAAGTCATTATCCCACCTGGAGGAACCCCCAGCTGCAATTAGAAACCCATGCCGCCGAGCAGAGCATCCATGCATCGAACCCCTGAAAGCAGCACTGACCAACCACTCTGACAATACAGCAATCGTTCCCTGCAAGGGTTGGGCCCCCACCCTTGAGGCGTGTGCCCTCCTCCAGAAGTATTGGATCCAGGTGACTCATAAGCGACTGAACTGGTACCTTTGAGAAGAGGAACGGAGCACAACGACCTCGTCAGCTCTCGTGCGAGTGGCAATCCCTGGGGAAAATGCAAAGAAAGATAAGAAGGAGCCACGAGAGTATATGCACGTGTCGAATCTGGTGTACATGGACGTAAGGCAGAAATTGGCATCATATATATACATGCCATCCAGTGCCGATCTTGTGACTCTGCATAGAATCGAAATGGCGACCCCATGGCCGGAGGCTGCAGTGACAAAGGGAGACATGGCGGCCTTACTTGAAGAAATTAAAAACATGAGAGCTGATATCGGGTGGAAGGTGAACAGAATCACTAAGAGGATCGATGAAATGGAGGAGCGGCTCAACGGAGTTGAGAACAACCAAACATCCCCGAGCACCCTTGAGTCACAGATGGACCAGAGACTCACGGAGATAGAGTCCAGAGAAGAGGAATTCTGTCTCAAGGTGGATGACTTGGAGAACCGCAAACGACAGAACATCCTAGGGCTGTTCGGTATTCCAGATAGGAAGAGAGAAACCGAACAGGACCTCAAACACACTCCATGAAATCATGAAACTTCTTTTTGAGGATAATTCAATCGACAAACCCAAGATTGAAAGAATTCACAGGGTGGGAGGAGCAGCAGGAGGACCAAAGACTGTCCTGGTCCGGTTCCACAGTTATGGGGACAAGGCTAGAATCCTGGAAAAAAGCCAAACGAAGTGGCCCGGTTCCCCTAGTCACGGCAAGTGTGGCAATTTTCCAAGACCTATCTTCGCTAACACTTGTGTTGAGAAGGATGTAAATGCCCCTCACAAAGTGGCTCAAAGAACAAGGGGTCCGTTATAGGGGGAGGAGAGAGTTGGGGGGGAAAGTGTGGGAACAGGATCCTCTTTAAGAATGATTTGAGTGGTGACGTGAGTGTCGAATTGAGAGACTGGCCCTCGGAGCCTGGTGTTAGTGTGAAAGGTGCATGGAAAAATAAATGGCTGTAGAATCAGGCCCCAACAGGGGCAACCTACTCCGAATAGGGACACAATGTTAAGGGTCTGAACTCACCGACAAAAAGGTCCTTAGTGCCCAGGGAGTTTCGAAGAATGGGGCTTGATGTGATGTTACTTCAAGAAACCAAATACATATTTGGAGAAGAACGCAGGTTTCCTGAACTTGTGAATTGAATATTGGGGCTCAGACCCGCTGAGGAAGGCGGGAGTGGGGATCCTCGTAAGAACAGGTCTGAACTTTGAGGTGACTAAGACGTGGGCAGATGTGGAAGGGAGAGTACTAGTGGCAGTGGAAATGGCACAGAAAGTTTCCATTACACTTGCAACCCTGTACTCCCCTAACATGGGTCAATCTAGATTCCTGAGGAAAACGCTCCCGAAAATCATGCTAGAGGCCTCTGGCAGTGTAATCCTGGGTGGAGACTTCAATCTCTGGGCTGATGTTAAACTGGACAGACAGGCAGGGAGGCAACCCTGACACACACAAACCAGTAGACGGAGGGCTTTGGTCCTCGAGATGATAAGAGACTCATGGGTTGAGGGACGCATGACGTATCTTCCACCCAGACGACAAGGGATAGAACTTCTACTCGGTGCCACATGGGACCATCACTAGGATCGATTATTTATACTGTACCGAAGAATTAACAGAAGCTGCAACAGGCTCTGAAATCTCACCGATCACTTGGTCTGACCACGACATGGTCACAGTTGATCTTGACTGGGCGGGTCTCTCACACAGATGCTCAAAGTGGAAATGGAACGAGCCCTTGTGGAAAGACCCGGTCTTTCACACAGAAATGGAAGGTGAATTTAGAAAATATTTTAAAACAAAACACGGTGGAGATACCAAGAACAACGGTCTGGGAAGCAGGGAAGGCTACTTGGCGGGGAATTTTGATTAGGGAGGGGGCCAGGAAGAAGAGACAGTGGGCCCTTATAGAGAATAGACTGAGGAGGAGATTGGCCAACTTGACAAAGTAGCCCGGGACGCCAAAGAAGGGAGAACAGATAGGGTCCGAGAGGCCAGACAGAAGAGGGAGTAACTTAGACTCCTAGAGGAAGGGCAGATAGTTCGAAAGCTACAGCTTCTAAAACAAAAGTACTATGAGAAGGGCGACAAAGCAGTCACGCTGTTGGCAGCAAGATTAAGGGGACAGCGGGCTGAGAGACTCATGGCGTGTATAGACGGGGGGGGGGGGAATGACCCACAGAACACTGGGTCAGAGGGGATCCCTGACGCATTTGCATGCTTCTATGAGACACTATATAAATCTGAGACCGCCCAAGCAAGGTCAAGGATAGATGAAGGAACAAGTTACTTACCTGTAACTGTTGTTCTCCAGCATGGGTCTGGCATGGATTCACATGCTCATGAATATTCCCCGTCGTCAGGCTGGGAATCCCTGGTAAAGAAAAAAAAATCAGTCTCAGTTTCATTTCTGAGCTGTCTTTTTTAGTAGTAACCAATCACTGGTCTCTGGGTCATACTGCCCCCAGCAAATTACTGCCCTCTCCCCAAGCCCCTCCCCTGGCAGCCATCCTCAGATTTAATAGCACGTAAAGTGGCAGTAGGACCAAGTGTAGAGCCGCAGAGGGTTAGGTGGGAGGGTTCGCATGTGAATCCATGCCAGACCCATGCTGGAGAACAACAGTTACAGGTAAGTAACTTGTTCCTTCTCCAGCATGGGGTCTGGCATGGATTCTCATGCTCATGAATATAAGAATACATAGCAGTACACGCATGCACAACCACGGGAGGTGGCGAAGCTCAACATTAAGCATCTCTTACCTCCTCACCCGGCCCACCTTCAGGCGAACAGGTTGCACAGCACTGCCTGGCCGACTCTGGACTCAACCCTGAAATCCCGGTCGACGCAGTAGAATCTCGTGAAGGTGTGCGTTGACCTCCATGTAGCCACCCTGCAGATGTCCAGCATGTGGCACACTCGATAGGAACGCCGTGGTAGCAGCGATCGCTCTGGTCCAATGGGCTCTCGGACATCCGGGCAACGGTCGGTTCGTCAACCGGTGACAGTGCATGATGCAGCCGGAGAGCCATCTGGAAATGGAAGCCTTCGAGAGGGCCTTCCCTTGGTTCACAGGTCCAAAGTTCATAAACAGCTTTGATATCTTCCGAAAACTCTTCGTGCGTTCCACGTAGAACTTCAGCGCTCTACCTACATCCAGCGAGTGCAAAGTCCTCTCGGCTGGCGACGAAGGCGACGGGAAGAAAACGGGTAACACCAAGGGCTCGTTGAGATGGAAGTCCGACGGCACCTTGGGCATGAAGGAGGGGTGCGTCCTCAGCACCACCCTCGTCTCATGGAAAGTCAGGTATGGAGGTTTAAAGGAAAGGGCCTGGATCTCTCCCACTTGTCGTGCGGATGTGATGGCCACAAGAAACGCTGTCTTCCACGACAGGAACTTAAACAGCGCCAAATGCAGAGGCTCGAATGGCGGCCCAGTGAGCCTGTTCAGCACTACGTTGAGTTCCCACGCCGGGGCTGAAGCCTTCACCGGCGGGAATGATCGGAACAGTCCTTTCATAAACTCCTTCACTAGGCGAAGGGACCACAGCAATGATCGTACCGGTGTTCTGGTGTAGCGGGAGATCGCCGCTAGGTGTATCTTGATGGAGGCGTGCGCCAGCCCCGCCTTGGCCAGCGACAGTAGGTACGGCAGCACCTGGGGGGCCGTAATCCACAGAGGGTTATTCTTCCGTGCGCGGCACCAGACAGAGAACCTCTTCCACTAATGTCCATAGCACTCGAGAGTCGAGGATGCCCTGGCCTTTTCCAAGCACCTCCTTGCACTCCGACGGGATATCGTACCCTCCAAACTAGTGCTGCAGGCCTGCAAGTTCAGCGACCCCGGGTTGTGGTGGAGGATGGCGCCTCCTTCTCTGGAGAGGAGATCTGCGTCCGTCGGCAGTTTGACTGGGGGGGAGACGCTGACATGTCCAGAAGGTCTGGGAACCAGATCCGTCTCGGCCACGCCTGTTCGACGATGATCATCCGGCACCGGGACCGTCTGAGATGATTGATGAGTCGCAGCAGCAACGGTGGGAACGCATACAGGAACAGGCCGTCCCAGGGAAACGAGAAGGCATTGCCCATGCTCCCCGGCTGGGGAAACCTGCTGGCGAATCTCCGGGATTTGGCGTTTGTCGCAAATAGATCGATCTGGGGATTGCCCCATCATTGGAATAGCAGATCCACTTGATCCTGCCGCAGTTCCCACTCGTGGCACGAGCGCAGCTCCCTGCCGAGTGAGTCGGCGATGGTGTTCTTTATTCCTGCCAGGTGGAAGGGCACCAGAAACATCCCCTGGGCGACGGCCCAGTGCCACAGATCCTGCGCCTTCTTGGATAGGGTTGGGGATCTGGTACCTCCCTGCTTCCGAATGTAGAACATCGTGGTGGTGTTGTCGGTGAAAATCCTCACCACCTTGCCCTTGAGGGACTTGAGGAACGACCTGAGGGCCCAGAACACGGCCCGAAGCTCCAGTACGTTGATATGGAGTGACCTCTCCTCTTGCGTGGAGATCTCTGGTGTGCGCTCCCCATCCCTCCAGGGAGGTGTCCGTCGTTACCGTCTCCTGATGCGCCGGGGTCTGAAAGTCCATACCCGCTGCTAGATGCGCGTGGGTGCCCCACCACTGGATCGCTTGGCGGAAGGTCTCGTTGAGCGAGATCCTGTCTCCAAAGCTGGCCGCCGCTTGCATCCAACGGGCGTCAAACTCTTGTAGAGGACGCATCCGTAGCCTGCACAGGCGCATGAGAACATCATGCCGAGAAGGGACTTGATGGACCTCATCTTGGCCACCTCCATGGTCTACAGCCGCGGCACCTTGCCCAGAATGGCCTTTGTCCTTTCCTCTGACGGAGAAGCCACTCGTGCCACTGTGTCGAACCTGGCTTCCAGGAACAGGGCGACCTGTGACGGAACCAGGTGGGATTTCACGAAGTTGATGGAGAATCCCAGGTCCCGAGCAGCTGGACGGTCTTCGCTGTGTGCTCGACGGCGAGTTCTCTTGTCCTTGCTCGGATGAGCCAGTCTTCCAGATAGGGGTAGACATGGATCCCCTGCAGGCGCAGCCGTGCCCTCACCGGTGCTAGGCACTTGGTGAATACCCTGGGCGCCGACTTCAATCCGAAGGGAAGGGCCTTGAACTGGTAGTTCCGCCCTTGGACTATGAATCTGAGAAACTTTCGGTGTCCTTTTAGATTGGGGATGTGGAAGTATGCATCCTCCAAGTCCAGCTACGATAGGAAGTCGCCTTACTCCAGCTGCCCCAGCATGTGCTGGAGGGTGACCATCCGGAACTTCTATGACTTGATGTACTTGTTTAAACGACGAAGGTCCAGAATTGGTCGCCACCCGCCAGTCTTCTTTCTTACGAGGAAGTATCGAGAGTAAACCCCAGAGCCTCTTTGGGACGAGCTCGATGGCCCCTTTCTTCAGGATCGCCCGTACTTCCAGCAGCAGTTGAGGGATGTGGTTTTCCTTCCTGGCCACGGGTGGAATGGGGGCCACTTCTTTAGGAACTCCAGGGCATCCAGCACCCAACGGTCGGTGGAGATGGACTCCCACACACTGACGAAATTCACCAGTCGGCCTCCCACCGGGGTGCTAAGGTGGGGGCCCGACGCTATGGCCAGTTCAATTCTGCTTGGCAGCGGGCTTGCCGCCTTGGCGTCCTCTGTAGGCCTCATGTGACGAGGAGCAGGCCACCTGGCGGTAATTCGAGGAGCCGCCGCCGAATCCTTTGGAGGCACCTTGCTTGCCTCCAGAGTTCCAAAAGGGCGGCTGGTGTTGCTGCAAAACTCCCAAGGCCCGGGCCGTCTCTGTGTCGGCCTTGATGGCCTGCAGCGATTCATCCACTGTCTTGCCGCCGAACAGCATGTCCAAAACTCTGGTTTTCACGACCTGGCGGAAATCGGTTGCCTTAAGCCAACCACGCCGGCAAAGGCAAACACTGTTGCCCATCTGGCGGAAGCCAGTGTCAGCAATGTCCGTGGCCACCGTTACGGCGTGGTCCGACGCCACCTCACCTTCCTGCAAGATCTCCAGGGCCTCAGCTCTCTTGTCGTCGGGGAGGAAGTCCAGCAAAGGAGCGATCTTAAACCAAAGCTCCCTGTCGTAGCGGGCCACAATCGCGAGGGCGTTGGCTGCTTTGATAGTCATCGCCACCGACGAGATGACCCGTCATCCCATGGCGTCCAGTTTCTTCCCCTCGCCGTCCGGCGGGGAGGTCGAAGTCGTCACCCCTGCTGCTTTCTTCTTGGCCGCCGCTGAGACGACCGAATCCGGGGTCGGCTGTACCCTAAGTCACATGGGGGCGGATTCCGGGACTCGGTAATTCTTCTCGTACTGGTCTCTCTTGGCAGGAATCGTAGATGGGTTCTTCAGAAGCGAAAGCCACTCATCCCAGATGTCGTCAAGTAATGGGACAGAGAGGACCGTCTTCCTCTTGGCCTCACGCCGTTGATAGAGGAAACCTTCCTTCTTTTCTTCGGGGCAGAGCTGGAAAAGCTCGGATGCCCTGGCGATCATGGCGTGGAAGGAGCCAATCTCGTCGGGCGGGGAGGACCGAGGAGGTGGTGACGGAAGGTCCATCCCGTCGTCACCACCGTCTTCATCCGTGCCCGTTGTGGCCGTCTCTGTTCCCGCGTCATCCCTCAGATCAGGGGAAGGAGATGAAGGCTGCGAAGGCCGTCAAGGCTGGAAGGGCGGGGGAGGGATGAGTCCTCCTCCGCTTGTTTGGAGGACTTCCCGACGGTCCAGGCTCCGCTGGATCGTCCGTTGGAGGTAAGGACAACCTTGTCCTTATCTCTGTACACAAAGCCTGGTTCGCCATCAAGATTGCTCCCGAGTTGTCCTGAGGCCCAGGTGTTGGCTGCGACGGGCGTGACGGTTGGGGAGTGGAATCCTCAGCCTCCACGGTATCCTCATCGGCACTGCCGTCGCTCTCTTCGTCCGCCTCGTCGGGATCCTGCCCGTGGGACCGGACCTCCTCAAACTTCTTGAGGATCTTCACGACTCCAGCCAGCTCCTCTTCAGAAGCTGTATCATGTCCGTGATGGCCACCACCCCCCCCTCTTTTTTCGCCGGGGTTCTCACGGGGGTCTTATCGATGGGCTGAAAAGAGGATTCCCTCCACGGTGGCAGGGAAACTCTGGGCCCCGAGGTCGCCTCCACTGGGGGAGCCTCCACAGGCTTCGCCAGGGCCGCCACAACTCCCTCGATGGAGGCCTTAGCCGGGTGAATCAGGGCCTTCGCGACTTTAGGCGGGCCTGAGGCCTTCACCTTGGGGGGAGGGTCACCGCCTCGCTCCCCCTCATCTGCTTCTGTCGGGATCGACCGGGGCTTCTCCAGAAGCTTACCCGGGTTCTCCGATTTTCTCTTCCCCGAGCCAGAGCGTTGGCTCTTGGTTGATGGCGTCGGTGAAAGTGCGCCCTGACTGGCAGCCGAAGAGCCCGACCGTCGGCGCTCCCGGTGCCCGCGGACTCACGGTGCTTAGTCTTTTGATGGGCCCCCGTCGCTGGAGTGCCCTCAAAGGACTTAGAAGACCGCTCTTACCTCTTCTTCTCACCTACCGCTGGGCTCTTCCCCTCCAGCCAGTTGATGAGGTGGATCCTCCGATCCTTCATGGTCCGCTCCAACATGTTCTTGCAAAACGCACAGTCCTTCTCCACGTGTGTTTTGTCTTCGTGAAGGCAGTAGAAGCATCTAGAATGCTCGTCCTCCTTGAACACATTCTGCAATCTGCATCCAGGGCAGTTCCTGAACAGCTTGGATCTGGGTGTCGAGCTCCCTTTTTCCTGGGCCATGTCCACGGGGTAGACCACAAGGTCTTCTGTAATCCTCCAATAAGCGTAAGTTGACAGAAACTTCGCCCTTGAGGGGCGTAGAAAATTCCGAAATGGGTCCCCGTTGATCGGAAGTAGAAACGGTGGAGCTTGAGGCTCGATTGACTGAAAAAATGAGATAAAAAAACGCGAAGCACAGTAAAAGCTCGAGAGCTATAGCACGAGGACTCCCAACACTTGAACGTGCGGTAAAAATCTGAGGATGGCTGCCAGGGGAAGGGCTTAGGGAGAGGGCAGTCATTGGCTGGGGGCAGTATGACCCAGAGACCAGTGATTGGTTACTACTAAGAAAGACATCTCAGAAACGAAACTGAGACTGATTTTTTTCTTTACCGAGGATTCCCAGCCTGACGACGGGGAATATTCATGAGCATGTGAATCCATGCCAGACCCCATGCTGGAGAATACATGGAAACGGTAAACATGCCGCCACTATCCCAAGCAGAAGCTGATGGAATAGATGCTCCGATTACAGCCGAGGAGATCAAGAGTGCAGTGAAGAGGCTGTCGCTGGTGAAGGCTCCGGGGAAAGACAGATACACAGACGGCTTTTACAAGTCCTTCCTACCTGCCCTCCTACCCTTCATGGTGGAGTTGTTTAATGACATTTTGGTGACAGGTGTTGCGCCCGATTCCTTCTCTCATGCACTTATTACTGTTATTCCCAAGGAAGGCAGAGACCCTAGACAGTGTGGATCCTACCGCCCCATATCGTTGCTGAATATGGACGCCAAGATCTATACAAGGTTACTCAAGGCAAGGCTAGACACATTCATGCCGACCCCGATACATCCCGACCAGGTTGGCTTTATAGTGGGGAGACAGGGTGCAGACACGATGCGGAAGACATTGCATCTGATCCATGAATCAGGGAACATGACAGAAGATCCTGTACTCCGCTCTGTGGACGCAGAGAAAGTGTTCGACAGGGTCGAATGGGGCTTTCTCATAGCGTTAATGTGCAAAGTAAATCTAGGCCCTAATTTCAGAAGAGGGATGAAGGCAGTGTATAAGTCCCCCAAGGCATCGGTAGCGGTCAATGGTGAATACTCCAGATGGTTTGACCTGAGCAGAGGAATGCAACAGGGATGCCCTCTATCGGCGATATTGTTCGATCTCTCCCTAGAACCACTGGCCCAGAGACTTAGGGGTGACCGGCAGGTAGAGGGGCTTACAGTGGGTGAAAGAGAATATAAGGTTGCCCTTTATGCAGACAACCTGTTATTACATACACAAAACCATATGACATCCATACAGAGGGCAATATATCTGGTCGAAGAGTATGGAGAGCTCTCCGGCTTTAAAATCAACAGGTCCAAATCTATATTATTCCCCTTACGGGAACCCGATGGAAACGATACCGACAGATATTCCCAGCTGGGCTTGCCGATGAGAGGAGAGACCCTTCGTTACTTGGTAATAAATGTTACGAGGAAGTAGAACACTATACGCCAATTTTCCTTCCCTTCTCTCGGGCTTCCATGCAGACCTGGCAAAGTGGCAAAAATTAACAATATCTTGGCTCAGGAGACTGAACACAGTGAAGATTGTTTTTCTCCCCCCAGATTCTTGAACCCCTTCAAAATGCTCCGATACGACTTCCGGACTCCTTTTTTAGGGAAGTAAAAAGGGCAATCCTGAGGTTTTTGTGGCAGGGGAAGGCAGCCAGAATTGCTTACGACGTTTTAACCTTGACCAAAGATAAGGGTGGAGTGGGACTCCCAGACATTAAGAAGTACTATGGCCTGGTTCAGTTGAGGGTACTTGTCCCCCATCTAAGAGGGCAACAGGGGCTCGAATGGATCGAGTTAAACTATCACAATCTGGCCCAGGTAACCGTCGCAGAATGGCTATGGGTGCCGAGAAATCAATTGACACGCAGAATAAGGGAGCACCCGATACTCGGGACCATTTGGGAAATATGGAAGGAGGGGATTAACATGCAAGGTATCATGACATGGCCTTCTACGCTGAGCCACACATGGGCACCGGGGTCAGCGAGGATATTTCCAATCATTAGAGATTCTAATCCTGGTTCGAAGCCGGTCTCGAGAGAGTGGGGCAACTCTGGAGGGACGGTAGCTTTATCACGATTTTGGAACTAGAGGAAGCCTTGGGGATGGGTCCTTTACCAGTCTTTCCCTTCCTTCAAATAAAGGGCATCTTCACGTGGAACAAATGGAAAGAGAAAATCCAGAGAGGGCTTACGCCCTTTGAAACACTTTTAGACACCAGGATGGGACCCAAGGGACTACTCTCAGTCATGTATAGAGCTCTAATAGATGCGGGGAGAGGGTCGACTCAAGCCCTGAAAGCCAGATGGGAGCGGGATCTTGGAGTAGAACTAGATACGGACCTCTGGGGGAAAATTTGTAAAGGGTTTTTTCAAATATTAATAGCATGCCAATATAAACTTCACGCCATTAAGCTATTGCACATATGGCAATACGACCCACACAGACTGTCTAAGATGTTCCAAACAATGAACCCCCTGTGTTGACGCCAATGCGGTGAGAGTGCTGACCTTTGGCATATGTGGTAGGGATGCTCTTGTATTAAGATGTTTTGGGATGAGGTCCTGGGATGGATCAAGGAATTAGACAGGAGCCAGCGCATTGCGGGCCCCTTCCTTATATTGTTTGGTTTGGAGGAATGTGAAGGGCAATACAGGAGGATATCAGGAATAGCTGCGCAGCTCTTATTAGCTGCATGGGCTCTGCCACGTGATGCGATGGAAAGACGCTGGACTACAGACTAAGAAAGAATGGATAAATGTTGCCATCAATATTTGTATCACGGAAAAGTTAACTGCAGACCTTCATGGGAAATCTGTCCAATATGAACTTCTGTGTGGCGGGTTTGTGGCTAAATATGTGTCTGTAAACTGAAAGGACGTCTCCTATAGGGGCACTGTCCCAGGACCCTGCAACCCACCTGTTCTGGCCAGAGAGGCTGCCCGTTACTAGGCTCAAGTTGTACCTCGTTTGAACTCGACTAAGAGAGCCCTAATTACTGCAAGATTATGAGTAAGATAAAAACTGCACGCACCTGCTTGAAGAACATAGAATACAGCTAAGCGCTAGAGGTAACACTGTTCCAAGGGGGAGAGCGAGGGGGGAGGCTGTTATATAAAAACTTTAAGATTTGTTGGGGGGTGGGGGGATTTTTCAGATGTTGCTATTTGTATTAAGCTCCCCACAATGTTGATGTAATGTATCAGAAGTTTTGCAAACACAAAAAAAGAAAAAAAACGGTTTTATGTGATATTTCCGTACATTAAAGGCCGAACAGAAAAAATACTTTTTCTGCCCGTTTTTGTGCAGCCTTTAATATGCAGAAATATCACCCTTCAATTACCCCAACATCGCCCCCCCCCCCCGAATCTGATCCCCCGTCTGCCCCCAGCCCCTCCTGCGCTGGCTCATTTAAATAGAAATCAAGGAGGGTTTAACCCCCTGAGCTCCCTTTCCTCCACAACCATCTCCCTTTCACCACCCAATGCCTCCCTCCTCTAACCACCCTCACCACAGACACAGTGACACAGCCACACAAACACGCACACAGCCACACAAACACTCACTTTTACCCACTCCACGCCCCCTACCCTCCTCTCCCCCAAACATTGTACACACACACACACACACACACACAAACACACTAAGGCTTATCTTGGCCTCAGTGACCTCCCTCTTCCAGGTCTGTTGTACCTGTAAGCCCTGCATGCATGTGTGTGTGTGTCACAGGGGCTGACAGTTTGATTTGGAAAGAAGTCTCTTGAGCAGTCTTTCTAAATTGGTAATTTCAGAAATCACTTATCACTTAAAAGCGATTTGTTCACTTAATACTTTTAAAACCGTATACCAAGTTCATTGAAAAACACCTCCGATTATTTATGCACATGCAGCCCCAAAAGAAACAAATTATCCTTGTGAAATCCTGGATGCAGACGCGCCATCCAGCAATAGGCAAAGGATGTACCATTTCCATCTAGAGTGGGAAACACTTTTTTTCTTCCAGTGTAAAAGGAAATGTGCGTCTTTAATCTAAGGTGCCCAAGTTACAGTGGGGAAAAAATACTAATGTTGAAAGGAAATTTGCAATAAGATGCACCAGTTTTGAAAAACATTTTCCCAAAGGCATTGGTCTGTGTTAAGATGGATTTCTAAGCTCTGACCTGGTGGGCAGAAGTTTAGTGGAACAGGGGAACCTTCTGGTCAAACCAGCCAAATATATACGATAGCTTGGCACCCGGTTAAGACTAAGTCTCAGTAGGGGTGAGAGTGATCGGAAGCCCACAATGAGCGCACACAGTAAAAACCCCACAGATTACCCTTAGACAGATGTATATCAAAAATACGTTATAGGCTGTAAAGACTGGAAGGGGGGGGTCTGTACTCCTGCTCTCTATATGGTAGAGGAAAGGCACAAAGGACCCCAGCCAAGATTCTCTATTTGGTAAACGTGGGCCAGCAATCAAGGCCTAGCTTCTCAGGAGGTGATGCGGGCTGGTTCTTAAGTACAGGGTAGTTCTCAAGCACCCACAAAAGGAATGTCCGCACACTGTATTAGTGAAAACACAGTCTTTATATAATTAAGGTTCAAGGTTATATACAATAACGATAACTCACTTTGTGCTCAGTTAATCTATAATGGCAAATATGTACAGTTCTAAGTGGTACCACAATTATTATCAGATTTCATTAAAGCGCATCAACTGTACTCTGGTCAAATGTCACACAAATCAATTAATAAAGGTAACCAACAACAGACATAGGAGGAAAGCAGTTGGTTAGAACAATTGGCAGAATACTGGCACCTACCACTAGACACAGTTCTGTGTGGCAACCCCCCCCCCAACCTGGGCAGCCTGTAAAATAAAGATAAACTACAAGCCCAGTCCATATATTGTTCAATGAGTTATTTCCTTCTAAAGTGTTTCTACCACCCCAAGGTACCTGGAATAGCAGAGTTCCTCGAGGAGGCGTCGATTAATCCTTCTTGATTGACTCCCGTTAAAGCAGGAGCCACGGATCGTCGATGGGCCTTGAAGAAGGTTAACTTGGCGTTGATGATCCTCGATGAAAAGTTCGATGGCGTCGAGGCAGCAGCTTTGGTCCTGGCGGTGCTCGTCGACGACGCGTCAAAGATGTCCTGCAACGATGAGGCGTGTGGGGCACCTCGACGTCGATAGTTCAGGACCACAAAGTTTGTGAAGAACTGTGGCCCAGCAAGGGCGTCGAGTTGTCCAGCATCTCTACGGTCTTTGGGTGTCGGGGAAACCCACCGACGGATGCTCCTCAGCGCGTCAACGGCCTGGCCTTGTCCGGTGGGATAAGGCAGTCAGCGGTGCGGGTGAGCACGTCTGGGAATCAAATGTCTTAATAAATAAAGCGTTGCGGCTCCGGTCGCCGACGGCACGGCATCAAGCAGTCCCCGCTTCTGGGCAACTAACTTCGATGGGCCTCCAGCGGTTATAGCAAACCTGGGAACCCTGGTCGACGACAGTGGATGGAATGTCCAGCGCTTCTCTTTGTTCTCCTCGGCGGTCCCAGTCTCCGGTCGGCAGCCTGTCGAGGGTCTGACTTCCAGGGAGCTTCGGTGAAGGTTAGCAGTGCACGATGGTCCCTCGTAGCTCGGGAAGAGGGCGCCTAACCCGGTCCTCTCTGGGTCAGTTCTTGAAGATACAGCAGCTTTCAGATCGACGAAGTAGAGCAGCAGCAATACTTCTCTTCCAGCAGGGCTTCAAGGTTAAGCTTCAGTTTCAATGTCCGTTTCAACTCCAGCTTCTGAACGATTTCTAGCAGTGAGAGACCCACAGATATACTGTTGATCCCCCCTTCATTCTGCTGGGTCACACTGAGGCAACCAATCACTCAGAAGGGCATTCAGGCAGTCAGCCAATCAGACGCACGGGGCATATATGGAACGTCCACCCAACTGCCAGTCAGGGGGAAGGGACAGAGTCAGGGCTTCCCGGGACTTCGGGAAGACCAAGGTAACAGGTGATGGATGGCAAGAGGCCACGGGGGCCATCTTGTTGCCATCAGGAATCCACGGATTCCAATGACAGGGCCTGGGCATCCCAAAATGGAGGACGCTCGAGGCACCTGTCAATTCAGCACAGAGCTGCCACCAGCCAGTACCCTGCTCTGTGGGCCACACACAGGTGCCCAAAACATACACTAGGGGCACAGGGTTGTACCCCCACCCATGGTTGCCATAAGGGTATCCCATGGGTCTGTACACCAAACCAAAAAAAGAGAGCTGCACCGCCAGGAGATTCATATGAACTCCTGTGAAGAAAACACAACAGAACACACGATAAAAAGCAGTAAAGGACAAGGATACAGAGGCCCTGAATCTGCGATGCATTTCCAGCATCACATATGCCTTTAACACAAAACCACGGTTATCAAGAAAAAAATACTAGACACATTCACTATGTAACATACAGACAATAATGCGATTCGCCTACTGCCGATTCAAGGGGAGAAAATAACCACAACCTGTAATAGAAAGGGGTCAGTTTAACACAGGTATCAGATTAGGCAGTTTTGCTCACACAATCCCTAATTTATGCAGTCCAGCCCTACGAAGTGAAGAGCCTAGCCCTCAAAGTACTGTTGTGTGTTAATGCAGGGTTGTGCGTAAAACGAAAAGCGGGTTCTATTCAGGGGGCTGTAGCTGCTCGGGAAGGGACTTGAGGCGATTAATAATAATAAAATAATAATTTAGCATTTATATAGCGCTACAAACCCTCAGGTATCCAAGTGCTGCATATTATTACCCACAGTGTGTGGTGCTCATTTATTGACCTCGGAAGGAGGAAAGGCTGAGTTTGGCCGTGCCAGGATTCAAACCTGCGTCGGCAGGCTCTGCACGGATGTCAAAGCGAGCGCTCTACTCGCTGTGCTATCTGACCGGTTAGAATACGTTCCTATTCCTAGAGGAGGGTCTACCCTTGCAGATAAAGCGACTTTCGGAGTTCGGGAATAGCTGGGGAGTGCAGGCTATCCCAGCCAAGGTATCTTTTATTTTTATTTTTTATTTTTATAACTTTATTTTCATTATCAACAATAAAGAAAATATTACATATAAACAGCAAATAAGTCGTTAATACACTGTCAAATATGTCTCATTAAGAACTCCGATCAAAGAAATAATCACATATCCATTAAAGCCTATTAACCCCAACACAAATTAATATATAGTCCTTAAAGCAATCACAAATAACGACCCCACTTTCACAACTATAAAAACCACACAGAACAGAACACAAACACCCACTCCCACAATATAATTCTTAGACTAGATACAACATCTATAGATCCCATCGAACCAAACAACATTCACCCATAAAGATCATTAAAATTCCCCCATTGTTCATCATAACATGTTTCTCTGTGCAATTTACAGAACATAGTCTTTTTGTAGGCAGAAAGAACTTGCACATCAAAAATCCAGTCCTCTACTAAAGGTTTCTTCCTCGTCTTCCAGACTTTCAATATCGGTTTAGTAGCCACCAACAAGACCTTGGCGATCCAACTCCATGTTACCCAATCAATTTTATAACCAGCGCTCAATAATTGCAAAATAATTCCAGATGAGTTCCTTGGATAAGTAATGGCCCAGACCCTATCAACCACATCACACCAAAAGTTCTTAAGTCTCTCGCAGCTCCATAGAATGTGGATTAAAGTACCCTTTTCCTTCCCACAACCCCAACTATCATCACTATCAATCATACCCAAAGCACACTTATGAGACGGAGTCCAATAGATTCTACCCAAAATCCTCTGATGAATATAGCGCAGTTGCATATCCACTTCAGCCCTAATTGGGACCTTCCAAACCCTTTCCCATTCAACTGGTGTCATATCTCTACCCAGCTCCTCTGTCCATGCTAACCTCAATTTATCCCACAAATCAGTCCACTGTACATCTAACTTGATAATTTTCAAAATGTCAGACACCTTATGCAGTCCACAGACTAATAGGTTGAGAACCTCAGGTTCCTGCAATATCGGCGCTTCCAACATTCAAACCCTTTCCAATACCAAATCCACCAATATATATCATATCTCCTTAACTCTCTATTTTGTAATCCAAATTTCTCCACCTGCCTCTCAAAGGAGACTATTCCACCCTCCCCCCAAATTTCTTCAACCTTCAAAATACCTCGACTAATCCAGACTCTCAAATTCAAAGGTCTTTTATTAATCTGGACACCTGGGTTATGCCAAAGAGAGGCCCCCTTGTATATAAATAATCCTTGGTCATTTCCCACTATTAGCGATGTCAATGCCTCCTTCGTCGCCAAAATTGTTTTCAGTGACCTCAATCTCCCAGGCAACTTTCCAAATGAATACAAACATGTAATATCGAATGGCAGTATTTTTTGCTTTTCAATCTGCACCCACCAAGGCACCTGGGGCAAATCAACAAAATAGCTAAACACTTTTTTTAAGAAAAAACCATCACAGTAATTCTTCAGGATCGGATAACCAAAGCCCCCTTCCTTAACACTGCGGATCATAATATAACGTGGAATTTTGGCTCTTTTCCCTACTCCCAAAGAAAATCTTGAAATAACCTATCCAACCGCCGCAACACCTTACTTGTGAAAAGTAAGGGCAACGATTGGATAATATACAGGACCTTCGGCAATAAAATAATTTTGATTGCATTAACTTTAGCCCAAACAGTCAATGTAAATCGCTCCCATTTCCTAATATCTCTACGAAGAGTCTCTATGATCTTATCTACATTATAAATAACCAATTTACCTAGATCACGAATAAGGTGTATACCCAAGTATTTAATGCTCACATTCTCCCATTTACAATCCCAACCTAATAACTGTTCTTGCAGTGGTGAATACCTTACAGGAAAGACATCAGTCTTCACCAAATTAATCCGATAACCCAACAATTTAACTACTTCTTCAAAAACACTCTTCAACAAGACACCTCCCTCAGCAGGATTACTCAATAGAACTACCACATCGTCAGCATAAGCCAACACTAACTTCTCCATCCCCCACACATAAACCTCGGATCCCTCGATGCTGTCGAATATACACCAGTAAAGGATCTAACACCAAATAAAATAACAGGAGGGACAAAGGACAACCTTGCCGTGTGCCCCTAAACAACTGCAATGATTCGAAAAACCACCATTCACCCATACCTTAGCCGTTATCCCATTCTGCAAAGACTGAACTGCCTTAATAAACAAAGGCCCAAACCCCAATTTCGACAACGTATAATTTAAGAATCTCCAATTCACCTTATCAAATGCTTTTTCAGCATCTAAAAAAATAAGTAAAACATCTTTGACCTCAGACTCTGGTAAATCCAAAACATCCAACAACGTTCTAATATTGTCATACCCATGTCGATACTTCATAAATCCTGTCTGAGAACGTTCAATCAATTCTCCCATATATTTATTAAGTCGAGCGGTCAGTATTCTAGTGAAAATCTTCATATCAACATTAAGCAATGAAATAGTTCTATAATTACAGCATTTAGTTGCATCTTTCCCTGGCTTCGGAATCACTTTAATTATAGCCTCCCTCATTGTGACACACAACCTCCCTTCCTTCCTTTAGCATACAATTATACAGATCACAAAAAATAGGCAACAATACTTCCTCAAATTCTTGATAGAAATCTACAGTCAGACCATCCACCCCCGGTGACTTTCCTTGTGGGAGTTCCCCAATCGCCAATGAAACCTCCACATTATCAATTGGACTATCCAAGAGTTTCCTGCCTTCCTCCAAAACAACAGGAAGAACAATTTTCTCAAAAAAGTTATCCAACTGCTCCATCTGTGGGACCATATCTTCCCTATACAGGTCCTCATAAAATAAACGAAAGCAATCACCAATCTCATCCCTTTTGACCAGGACTTCACCACGATCATTCACAATTTTCTGAATGTATACCCTCTCAGAATAACTCCTCAGTTTATTAGCTAAAATGTTTCCTCCTTCCTAATATTTTTGCTTCACATAATACAAACGTTTTTCTGCCTGCAAATTCAACTCACTTTGTAACTTTTCTTTGATCACCGCTATTCTAGTCCTTAATTTCACATCATTTGTCAATGCATAGCATCTCTGCAATTTCCCAAATTCCTCTTCTAATTCCTTTAGTTTAGTTTCTTCGACCCATCGGACCCTAGCAGTCCAATTCATCAGCTCTCCCCTAACAGACGCTTTAAAGGAATCCCACACTATCATACTATCTACCGACCCACAATGTTCTTGAAAATAAGTGGTAATGAACATTTTCAATGCTACCAAAACAGCCTCATGCCTCAGCACAAATGGTTTCATCCTCCATCTATAAATACGTTTCTGCTCAGAAACGTCCGACAACCTTGCAGTCACCATTGAATGATCCGAGAGGTGTCATTCCCCTATCCTCGCATCCGAAACCGTCCCCGCCAAACTATCTGACATAAGGCTATAATCAAGCCTCGAATACGAGAAAAGATTCTCAAATATTCTCGGAACTCTCTACTTGACGACTGACCAGTGAAACCACATGACGAAGACCTGTCTAAGACAGGATCTATCACACAATTAAAATCTCCACCAAGGATGATAGACTCACCCATATAACGCAACATCTCTTTCAAAGTCTGAAAGAACATCCCACCTCTCGCATAGGGACCATAAATAGATCCAAATGTTAGCAACCTGCCCTCAATTTTCAAATCCGGCAAGATAATACGACCCTCAGAATCCATACTCACTCAATAAGACCATTGAAACCTTTCCTAAACATAATTCCTACGCCCCTGGAATTAGATGAATAGTCGTTCAAATATACTTTCACTTAATTAGCATTAGCCAATACATTTCCAGCACCATCCACTAAGTGCGTTTCCTGCAACAGAACTAAATCAGCTCTTTCCCGCCATAACTTAGACAACACTTTTTTCCTTTTAAGCAAACAGTTCAACCCCTTCACATTCCAGCTACACACGGACAACGGACCCATCTTGAACAGAAACCAGCATCATGTATGTAAATCCCAGCAGGTCAACACCAACATTCCTTCATGCATTTCTATAGCGCATCCAGTCAGTGTAAAAAATCTAAGCAAATTCTTCTTCCCACACCCAGACAACAAAAGACAACACACAAACAGAAAGCATGAACATTGTTTGAATAAAATCCAAGACACCATGGACTTCAACATAGCAACATTATATACACAACCAAACCATATCCTGACCATGACCAAGAATCCTATACCTATCTGCACATATCATTGCATCCTTCCTACGTAATTTACATAGTCGCTATCTTTTAAAGGATCCTTTGGCGTAAAAAGAGATGGATGTGCCGGAGGGGCACCGGTAAGTTAGGAAAGTACGCACCGACCCTTGACAGAGTCCAGACCAAACTTTGGCAGGTTAGCCCATGTCGCTCGTAGGTGTTAACCCTGCAGTTTCAGGACGCTCCGGCTCTCGGAGGCTGCAAGACGGGACGATTGTCCGTGGAGTGACAGTAGCCTTTGCTCAGCTCTCGAAGAAAGGAGAAAGATAGTTCCAGTGCAGCATGTCTCAGGACAAGGATAGGCAGGTCTGCAGGCCCTTTCAGCGATGGTCACCACAGCAGGGCGATACCACGACCGCAAATACTTGCAGTGTAGTGCACTCTCATAAATTGCGACACAGACTATCAGGGTAATTCATAGAAAATCGCACAAAAGTGGCGCATGCGACTGGCGCACAGCATGCCCGTGCGAATGTCTGTGCCAGCCGCGTGCGCCAAAATCGATTTCCGTGCACAGCGTATTCATGGATTTTCGCATCCAAAACCAGCCGTGGCGCAGCGACCCTGCAGCAGCGCCAGTTACGCCCCCAAGAACGCCCTCGCGCAAGGGAAAGCCCTCAAAATCCCCAAATAATCGCAAAGGGCTGCGCTAACCCTGGACCAGTTCACAGGGCTGGCAAACAGCAAACGCCAAGCGGGGACCGTGTATTTCAGTGGTTCGCGGGAAGTTCCACACGCAATTTTCCTGTGTACGTGTGCATCAGGGGTGCGCGGGAAGTATCACACGCAAATTCAGCTGGGTACGTGTATTTCAGGGGTGCGCGGGAAGTTCCACACGCGATTGGCCACGTCCGAGCAGGGTACGTGTATTCCAGGGGTGCGCGGGAAGTTCCACACGCGATTTCAGCAGGGTACGTGTATTGCAGGGGTGCGCGGGAAGTTCCACACGCGATTTCAGCAGGGTACGTGTATTTCAGGGGTTCTGGGGAGTACTACACGTGAATTGGCCGTGTGGGTCCTCCCAGGTGTTCGCTCTACAACCTCCACGGCCCCTGCAGGCAGCCCACACCACAGGGGACTACCCTGCACCCCTGCCCCGCAGGCAGCCCATCCACCATGGGCATGCCCCCCAGCCAACCCACATGTCACCTTGCACCACTGATCAACAATGCATGTCTCCCACCACCCCCACCCCCCAGCAGTGCAGGGGCAGCCTCCACCAGGCCCCCACCCATGTCTCCCACCACCCCCACCCCCCAGCCACCAGGGGCAGCCTCCACCAAGCCCCCACTCATGTCCCCTATTACCCCCACCCCCCCGCAGTGCAGGGGCACCCTCCACCAGGCCCCCACCCATTTCTCCCACCACCCCCTACCCCCCAGCAGTCAGGGGCAGCCTCCACCAGGCCCCCACTCATGTCTCCCACCACCCCCACCCCCCCAGCCACCAGGGGCAGCCTCCACCAAGCCCCCACTCATGTCCCCTATTACCCCCACCCCCCGCAGTGCAGGGGCACCCTCCACCAGGCCCCCACCCATGTCCCCCTGCACCCCCACCCCCCCAGCCACCAGGAGCAGCCTCCACCAGGCCCCCACCCATGCCCCCCTGCACCCCCACCCCCCCAGCCACCAGGGGCACCCTCCACCAGGCCCCCACCCATGTCCCCCTGCACCCCCACCCGCCAGCCACCAGGGGCAGCCTCCACCAAGCCCCCACTCATGTCCCCTATTACCCCCACCCCCCCGCAGTGCAGGGGCAGCCTCCACCAGGCCCCCACTCATGTCCCCTATTACCCCCACCACCCAGCCACCAGGGGCACCCTCCACCAGGCCCTCACCCATGTCTCCCACCACCCCCTACCCCACAGCAGTCAGGGGCAGCCTCCACCAGGCCCCCACTCATGTCTCCCACCACCCCCACCCCCCCAGCACTGTGGGGCACCTGCCAGCAGGCCCCCCCTCATGTCCAACTCATGTACCCCTGCACCCCCACCCACCAGCACTGTGGGGCACCTGCCAGCAGGCCACCACTCATGTCCAACTCATGTACCCCTGCACCCCCACCCTCCAGCCACCAGGGGCAGCCTCCACCAGGCCCCCACCCATGTCCCCCTGCACCCCCACACCCCCAGCCACCAGGGGCAGCCTCCACCAGGCCCCCACTCATGTCCCCTATTACCCCCACCCCCCCGCAGTGCAGGGGCAGCCTCCACCAGGCCCCCACCCATGTCTCCCACCACCCCCATCCCACAGCCACCAGGGGCACCCTCCACCAGGCCCCCACCCATGTCTCCCACCACGCCCTACCCCACAGCAGTCAGGGGCAGCCTCCACCAGGCCCCCACTCATGTCCCCCTGCACCCCCACCCCCCAGCAGTGCAGGGGCAGCCTCCACCAGGCCCCCCACTCATGTCCCCCTGCACCCCCACCCCCCAGCAGTGCAGGGGCACCCTCCACCAGGCCCCCACCCATGTCCCCCTGCACCCCCACCCTCCCCCAGCCACCAGGGGCAGCCTCCACCAGGCCCCCACCCATGTCCCCCTGCACCCCCACCCCCCCAGCCACCAGGGGCAGCCTCCACCAGGCCCCCACTCATGTCCCCTATTACCCCCACCCCCCCGCAGCGCAGGGGCAGCCTCCACCAGGCCCCCACCCATGTCTCCCACCACCCCCATCCCACAGCCACCGGGGGCACCCTCCACCAGGCCCCCACCCATGTCTCCCACCACCCCCTACCCCCCAGCAGTCAGGGGCAGCCTCCACCAGGCCCCCACTCATGTCTCCCACCACCCGACCCCCCCAGCCACCAGGGGCAGCCTCCACCAAGCCCCCACTCATGTCCCCTATTACCTCCCCCCCCCCGCAGTGCAGGGGCACCCTCCACCAGGCCCCCACTCATGTCCCCCTGAACCCCCACCCCCCCAGAGTGCAGGGGCAGCCTCCACCAGGCCCCCACTCATGTCTCCCACCACCCCCTACCCCCCAGCAGTCAGGGGCACCCTCCACCAGGCCCCCACTCATGTCCCCCTGAACCCCCACCCCCCCAGCAGTGCAGGGGCAGCCCCCACCAGGCCCCCACTCATGTCTCCCACCACCCCCTACCCCCCAGCAGTCAGGGGCACCCTCCACCAGGCCCCCACTCATGTCCCCCTGAACCCCCACCCCCCCAGCAGTGCAGGGGCAGCCTCCACCAGGCCCCCACTCATGTCTCCCACCACCCCCTACCCCCCAGCAGTCAGGGGCACCCTCCACCAGGCCCCCACTCATGTCCCCCTGAACCCCCACCCCCCAGCAGTGCAGGGGCAGCCCCCACCAGGCCCCCACTCATGTCTCCCACCACCCCCATCCCACAGCCACCAGGGGCACCCTCCACCAGGCCCCCACTCATGTCTCCCACCACCCCCTACCCCCCCAGCAGTCAGGGGCAGCCTCCACCAGGCCCCCACTCATGTCTCCCACCACCCCCACCCCCAAGCACTGTGGGGCACCTACCAGCAGGCCCCCACTCATGTCTAACTCATGTACCCCTGCACCCCCATCCCCCAGCACTGTGGGGCACCTGCCAGCAGGCCCCCACTCATGTCCAACTCATGTACCCCTGCACCCCCACCACTGTGGGGCACCTGCCAGCAGGCCCCCACTCATGTCCAACTCATGTACCCCTGCACCCCCCACCCCCCAGCACTGTGGGACACCTGCCAGCAGGCCCCCACTCATGTCCAAATCATGTTCCCCAGCCAACATGTCATCACAATCTAGATCCCTGGTCCCTATGGTCAGCCTCCAAATGCAAAACACCCACCCGAGTATTGCATCCACCCACTCATAATTGGCAATTACATGACAGAACACCAATTGCAAGTTCCGAAACAAACACATTTCCCTCACATACACCCAATGGGTGTCAGTGAATCTCAAAAGCCATATCATGATATGCATTAAACCAATGAGATGATACTACACATTGAAGTGTGATAAAAAATATGTATTGAAGGAAACATAAATAGAATCAAAAATAAAGAAACAGAAATGGGAATGTACAAAAATGAAAAGAAGCATGTCCGTGAAAAAAAGCAAAACCAAAAATAAAAATCCAAAGTAATGGTGTCCAAAGTCACTGTCCAGAAAACAAAATCCAATGGGAAATAAAATAGAAAGCCATTGCTCCATGGTGAAAATGCGAAAGAAAAATACAATCCAACAGTGAACGATGTACATACGAACAAGCCAGGGTCCATTATCCCAACAAAAGAAAGGAAACCTATAACTACACTGACTAATAAAAAACTATATACAAAAATGTGGCCAATGTCCAAAAGGTCCAAAATAAATCCAAAAAAAAATGAAACCTAACACTACCTACATAACTATGTACAAGGGCAGCGGCCTGGGACGCGGCACCGGACTCCTCACTCCCCAACGAGATGACAACATGGGAGGGGAGCCGGGCCTTGCGTCTCCGGCTGGCGGTGGGATCCCCGTCGCTGTGCTCCACAGCACCTTCTCCGCCCTCTTCATCAGTTGACGCTGCAGACAGGGAGAAATAAAACACAGGCATCAGGGCACTGTACAATGGACACATACACACATGACAGTTGTACATGAGTGGCATTGTCAAACCTCAGACATGGCATCACAATCCCCAACACACGTCATTTCAACGCGCACACATGAGCCATACCACAGCCATATCGCAACTGCCAGCACCATCCATACACATACAACAGCATGAGCAGGCAAAGGTGAGCCAGACATCACATGCAACACAGGAAGTGCACCACACATGTACACACACCACCACACTTGCATGCATGTGTACACCTCTTCCAAGTGTCGCAGTGTTCAGATGGGCATCCATGTCACATATGCCCATCAGGCTTCCACATACCGCTGTCACATGCATCCAGGTTGCATCATTCTTGCACCCTTGTCAAATACACACACATGCACATGTACACAGTGCTGATACATGCAGCTGAAAACAACATACATGCGTGACATCACGGACAGGTCTACTTACATACACATTCATCCAAACATGTGTGCCCACACAACTGCATTTGGCATGCAAGCCTACACACACAAGCACCATCCATGTCTCACACATTCCAGCCCTCGCATGTGTTAGCCCCACGGCCCTGTACACCCCCACCCATACTCGACCCCATACAAACAGATGTGCAACCTGCACACTACTGAAAAATCACCACACGCGCAGCTCACAATCAGGATGCATGTACACTTATTGCTCGACTCCAGACGGGTCAGCCTCTCAAGGACCTGGACGTGGAGCGCTGGGGATATGCGTTCCAGGACCGTCATCTGTTCTTCCGACAAGTGGCCCCGGCGCCCCTTGGCATCCGCTGCCTTCAAGAGGCGCCGGGCCTTGTTCAGGGTCCTGGACCTGAAGTCCTCCCAGCGCTTCTTGACATGTTGGAAGTCGCGGACTGCCACCCCCTCCGCGTTGATGGCAGTCACGAAGTCAGTCCAGATCCGAGTCCGTCCTTCCTTGTCGGCGCGGGAACTTCCAAAGAGGGCATCATACTGCCCCAGGACTTGCTCCACCAGGACACCAACTTCGGTGGCACTGAAGCTGGTGCCCCTCTGCCTCTCTGGCGGGGGGTTGTCAGTGGTCTCAGATGGTGTTTGCCCCGACATGCCAACCCCAGAGGCAGGAGTGGGTGGGCAACTGGGTCCTGGGGCTGGGCTGTGGAGCGATGTAATCCCAGTCGGGAGTCTTCGGTTCCAGCAGGGGTGGTCACAGCAACAGCACCCCTGGCTGATGTGCAGGCAGCAAATGGCAGGGCACGTGGGCAGCAGGCAGTCAGGCAGCGGCAGATGGCAGGTGGGAGCGTGCTCGGGGCTCTGGGGGGCAGTAGTTCGGCCTTCTGGGCAGGAGCGTGGTCTTCCGTGTGCTTACGCGTGGCCAGCTTGATACGGAGTGATTTGGCACGTGAAAATCCTGCACGTCTGCGTGTAAATCGAGGAAAGGCCCTAAGCACGCAAAGACGTCAGCACGCATATGCGATTTCATTGGACCAAAGGCCCTTAGCGCGTGAGCGCATCTGTGACGTGAGGCGCGCGGGTGTTTCCCTCATTACACGTGATGACAGAGCACATGTGGATTTCCACCAATCGCGTGTGGAACTTCCTGCGCACCCCCAGTAATACACTACACGTACCCAGGCCAATCGCGTGTACGCTCACTTCCCTCCGATTACACGCGATGACACTCGGACGTGCAGTTTTACCACGTGTGCTCACATTTGCGATTTCATTGGCCCAAAGGCCACCATGCGCAGCTGTGACGTCACGCGCATGGCCGTAGAGAATGGCGCATGTAAAAATGAAGAGATACACGTCCGAGTGTCACAGCGCGTAATTGGTGGAAATGGCCTCATTGCGTATGCACGTCTGTGACGTGTGTATAAAAGGTACGTTTAGAACGCCATTTCCTTGTACGTGCTTTTCGTGGAGAGCGAGTGGGTGAAATCTGTACTTCTTGTCGGTTCACACGCGATTTACTTCACGGCGTTTCCAGTTCGTACTCCGTTACCTCTGACAGTTTTTTCTCTTTTCCTCTTTTTCCTGGGCCTGTTTCCTCAAACAGCTTCCCTACTACTGTTGTCCTGTCTCCTCAGACAGCGTACAATTCTTCTTTTGGCGGGGGTGTTGCCAACGCGCACACGCGCATATTTTTCATGCTTTTGTTCCTGGCAGACGGTGAGTCGCGCACGTATCTAACATCTGTGCTTGCCCCATGTGTCGCGTACCCCTTCAGAGGTCATTCTAGGCTGCGTGTGACACGCATACGTTCATTCTTGTGTTCCTGGGTGCCACAGCGTAGTGCAGGTTTTTTTTTTCCACGCACGTGGTCTAGGAGGGGTTGCGTGCACCTTACTTCCCTTTTATGGGGTGCCTGTGCGTTGCGTGACCCGTCATCTTTCCCCAGGTGTGACATACAGCCTTGCTAGAGCACTAGGGTACGATTACCATCTGGTACCCAAGCCCTTTGACCCCCCAATTGCCCAGGACAATAGTTCACATCAACTCCCATACGTACAATAACATCAGTGCCATGGCTGGGAGGCGAACAAGCCGTAAGGGTGGCAAAGGTGGCCGAGCCCCAAGTGGTGGCCGTGGTGGATCCGGTAGGGGACGTGGCCGTGACTTGCAGGGTGCCCCTAGCCCCCCATGTGTGGGGGAGCAGTCAGAGACACCCATGCCCCCCCCCCCCTGGTTGAGGTTACCGTGGCTGACACCATCCATGCTTAGCCCTTGTTGGACCAGCCCACTGTGGAACCAGACCTGGGACAGGGTGACTCCCCATGGCTGACTTCCAGGTCAGCAGGTCTAGGCCACGTGCGCCGGTGAACGTTGATGTCATCAGGCCACGTGGATCAGGGGCAGCTAGGTCATCTGCTGCCCCGCGTAGGCAGGCTGGGGAGGCTGCAGGGGCAGCTGCGGCTCCATCCACCCCACCTCTCACACACCCAGCCAGGACAGTGTCGGTCCAAATCCATCATGCTGACATTCCCCCTGACACCATCACACTTGAGATAATGCCTGCACCAACTCCCATGCTGAGTGTGCAATCCCACGCTCCTGCCCCTAGTGTCCAGAGCGGCGCAGGACACTCCGGATCCCCACCACCTTCTAAGCAGAAGAGGAAGAGTGCTCGTCCAGTAGAGGCTGATGCCCCAGACACGGCTACACAGTCCGGCCCGTCAAGGAAGCCCAGCTTCAATGAGGCCGAACTGAATGCACTTGTAGAGTATGTGTCCGCACATGACCGTGAAATGGTGATTGTTGCAGGATCCAAGACCACACCTGCACAACGTCAGGCACACTGGCAGACCATTGCGGACATCATAAGTGCCCTTGGAATCGTGAGGCGCACAGCTAATGATTGCTACAAGCGCTGGAATGACCTGAAGCGCAGCGCAAAGAATAAGCTGGCCTCAAGTCATGCCGCAACTCTAGTGACTGGAGGTGGGTCTCCCGCAGACGACATAGAACTCACTCCACATGAGCAGGTTGCTGGGACCTACGTCACGGAGGAACAGATCCAAGGCGTGGGAGTAGTGGCAGATTACGAGGCATTGTCCGGTGAGTGCACATGCATGTGTGTGTCATCCATGTGCATGTTGTGTGTGGGAGGGCTTCTGTTTGTGTACCAGGGGAGGGTGTGTGTGCCTGAGTGGTTCGGCTCACCGATGTGCCTCTTCCTAAACATTCTTGGCACCAGCATTTGGGTATAGCAGCATCCCTTCGGCCAACATTAGACATCCAGCCCAACACGAAGCCAGTTGCCCTTGGAGTGTCATCTTGCCAATACACTGTTGCTTATTTACCTCGGTTTATTCAGGCAGATTGTTTGCATACCCCCACTTTTACTTGGGATTTCTCAGTCCTATTGTCACATGCCTGACATGGCTATGGTACAGTGGACTTGCTCAGTTTCGTGGACATGATTAGTTTGGATATGTCCCTGTGCTATAGGACCATTTTTGACTGGCAGCTGCATGTTAAACATTAGAACCATTACAATGAAAATAATCAATCATATGAACAAACTGGACTGAATGAACAATTGGTGACCTCCTCTCCCTCTTCACTTCATGGCTAGGGTACATGCCATCTGTGTGATGGCATGTGTATTTGACCTGCCAATCACTGGCCAATGTGTGATGGCACTGCTAGGCAGCATGCAGCAAATGTGTTCATCTTCCATCTTGGTGTCATCAATGTGTGGCATCTGCCTCTCCATCACACGCAGTGACGGTGCATGCATGGGAGTGTTTTAGTCATGTGGGACATGTGTCAAACAAGTACTGTTTATGTAGCCTCTCAGCCCTCATTGTGTGCCATAGTGTGTAACGCTCACCTGATTCCCACGGAGGCGCAGGTCTGGCTTCGAGTGCTGAACCTTCTTCAATGGTGAAGCGCAGGACTCTGAAGATGGACAGGAAGGGCCCTCTACTCTGGCTTCTCCGGCTCGCAGGAATATTCCCCTGTGCGTGAAAAGGGAGTATTACCTACTGACTGAGTTATGCTCAAGCCTCCCACTCTCTTCCAACCCTCCACGATACCCTTCCACGATTCCCCGTGAAGTCTCACCTTAGGGTCAGGAAGGATGAGCTCTCCATCCTGCTTCTGATGCAGGGGCGCGTTGAAACCCAGTTACTTCACTGGATGGAGGATTGATGGGAGTTCAGGTAAGCTTGACTATTCAGGTAAGGCTCTGTAAAAGTTCTGTTGCAAGTTCAAAAGTCCAAGCCTAATAATAATGTTCATTTTCTTTTTGCAGCAAGCGCTAATGCTTATGTCTTTTTTCCCCTTAGGGGCCGGGGTTCGGAATGCCGGAGATATGGCGCCGACCTGAAGTGAAACGTGCAATTCAAGTTCCAGTAAATGGCAGGTTAGTTCTGGATGAGCGCTCGGGAACTGTCTTTGCATACGCTCATTCAATGTCTGTCTTTTTTCCCCATAGGGGCCGGGGTCCGGAAAATGCCTGGAAGCGGCAAGACCCGAAATGAAATGGGAATGACCCAACAGGTAAGTCTTATTCCCTTCCTTCTCTCACCTCTTATTCTTGTCTTTTTCTCTAGGCTCAGGGAAGTGGCTGTGTATCCGGATGATCGCTGCTGAAGATGGAGGAACCCAGGAAAGGTGAGTGAAATGCAGCGCTGCAGCGATCGTAACGAAATGCTTTTAAAAATAATGTCTTCCCTTTCAGGATCGTCGGTGATGTCTCCGTGGTGCAGATTTAGCTGGTAAGGTCTCTTGTCTCCCTTTGCAGGTGACCCAGGATGCTGACAGGCGTGGCTGAAGTCCAGATGCAGGAGCTGACACGGTGAGCGTCCAGCTGCGAGGAGCAGAACAACACGAAGCGTGAGTTGCAGATCAGGTGTGGTTTAAATAGCTTTGGAAGAAGTCCCAAGTGTGTATCCTTCCTCCGATCAGGTATGTATCCTTCCTCGACCACACCCGGGTGGAAAGTAGTCCCACAGGTAAAGTAGTTCCATTCAGGCCTCAAGAGGGCCTGGATGTGGCAGCATGGTCTGCATCAGGTAAGTGCACATTAAAACACTTGAACACATGTCTAGCTTTATGAGCCTGGCGCCTAAGGCGCCAGGACAGAGGTCCAACATGAGCCTGGCGCCTATGGCGCCAGGACTGCGTCCAAAGGGCCCCAGCTTGGGCCCGCTGGCACTCCCCTGGGGAAAATGATGCCTGCCTCTGGGGTTGCTGGGTCGGACCTGGCTCCTTGGAGGTAGGCATCATGACATAGTGCTAATGCCGGTTTCCATTTGTTTTCTTTTATGTCTTTGCAGGGGAAGACGCAACTGATACTGCTAGGGTTGTGGAGATGGTGCACACCCAGGACGGGTCTGAGGGCCGACAGACCACCAGTGAGGGACGTGGTGTGGTGGTGGGTGAGAACCCACAACTGCTGCAGGTCGTGCTCTCAAGGGGTGTCTCTGGCTGCACCTCCCCCGAGCTGTACTCCGGTGTTGATTCGGATGATGAGACCTACGTGCCGTCGCAGGTGAGTGTTCCTGGGAGGGATTCTGTTCTGTCCGACCCACCTGCACCAGGGTTAGAACCCTCAATGGGGATGTCAGTGTTGGCAGGTACGCCTTTGGTGGTTACGGATGCAGGGTCACACTCCGCGTCATCTGATCCTGTTCCTGGGCCAGCAGATCAGAGGGGGAATGCAGTCCTGCAGCCTCAGGCAGTGCCGGCACAGCAAGGCGCAGTTGGCCTTGCCCCAGACAGGTGGTGGCCGTAGGCCACCTGGCAATACCGCATGGGAGCAATCCATTTACGGTATGGCAAACCAACAGGCAGCATCATCCGAGATGATGGCTCAGGCCATGGATAGGGTGGCCACTTCCATTGTCCCCCCCCCGAAAGGCTAATGGAGCGACTACAGCAGGCAACCGACTCCATCTGCCAGTCACACAGGGAGGACATGTTGGCGTCCGACAGGGACAGGCGGGCGGCACTGGCGACTCTGCAGGAAGCCATCTCCATAGAGTCCCAGGGCCACAGGGAAGCCCTGAGGCTGGAACTCCTTCACCTCAGGACGACTCTTGTTGAGCTTGAGGCTTCAACAAACCGAAGGACAGAACAGCAGCTGGAGCGTCTCACCCGTACGCTCTCAGCTGAGATGCAGGCAACTAGGGCGGAGGTCCGGGCATCCCGTGAGTTGTTGCATGGGGACCTCCGCACACTCATCCTCCAGAACAAGACCTACCACACCCGCATGCTTGCAGCCATGGAGGAACAGACCAGGGCTTTGCGTGGGCTGCCTCCCATAGTGCCACCACCTCCGGATGCAGCTGCACAGGGTGAGAATAGCGACAGCAGTGATACTCCCACAATAGGGTAGCCGTGTAGGCCATGAGCCCATGGAGGTGTTTTTTTTCCGCAAGATCCACACAGGTGGGTTTTGGTGTGCACCCTGTCCTCGGACCTCCTGGGTGGCCTCCCCAACCCCCCCCCCTGGGCCCATTAATGGCCATTTTTTATTTTTATTTTATTTTTTTGGGACAGTGTGTTGCCTTGTGTGGCTCCCGTGGGCATACGCTGCATTGTGGCTGGGCACATGCAGGCTTGTCATGGATTTGGTTAAGATGCTTGGGTTTTTGTCACGCACACCCCTCCTGCTTCCCGTTTCCATGGGCTTGCAAAGGGTGTGCCCAAGTGACATTGACGTACATGGTGACATTGGACTCCCATGAGCTGTGTGGGCAGTCTGTAGTCAATACTGTGTATACATTCATAGTGCATATTGTTGTTGTATTGTACACTGCGTGGTGTATTGATATGTGCCTCTGCATCCATCTCATCCTCCATATTTGCAGGTCCATTCCTCATGTCTTCACAATGCGGTTCACCTTGGAACTGGAGTCCGTGTTGTAAGCAGTGCACCTACACTCTTGCGTGGCGCTAACACTGTATACTTGCAAGTGTTCGGAGGGCTGTCATCATCAGGTGGTGAGGCTAGCTAATTTTTAAGTCTGTAATGTCATGTTTAAGGTAGGTTGGAGGTTGTGTAGGTGATTGGTATTCTTGGTAAGTATTTGGTAATGTGGGCTGTAGGTCCTGCATTACTGAGAGCATTTCGTGTGTGGACAGGTTTCCATTAGGGACACTGTAGCTGCTGACACTTGGGGCATGTTGTGGGGATTCATTTCTTTCCTCTCACATTGCATGACATGCCATGGTGTGTTGTGTGGCCGTGCCGTGGAGGGGTGGGTGACATGGCACTGTTTTCATGTAGTATTTTGCAAGTGGGTATTCATTTCTGCAGCATGGAAGTGTATTTTCATGACACTGCATTGGTGGTGTTTGTGTAGGTAGGGATGCACACATTGTGACACTTCCACATGAACAATCTCAGGCTGCTATGGTTCTGACAGTTGACAGTCCCTTTGTTCGTCTTAATTGTCAGGTCGAGTCATCATTGCTTATCAGATGATATGTGCCAGGCCTGTGTGCACTCCACTGGGGTGTGATTTCTATGTGAAGTAATTAGCCACCAGCTGCGTACGGGCTGCCTCACCCCGTGCCCTCTCCCCTCCCATGCGCAGCGGGCGTGCATGTGGTTGGGGATGTGGGGGCACCACCATGTCCACGGCCAGGCCCCGGCGTGTTGCAACATTGTGCAGGACACATGCTGCCACTATGATCCTGCATACTACTGGGGGCGCATATAACAGCTGCCCGCCAGACCGGTCAAGGGGGCGAAAGCGTGACTTGAGCACTGCAAATGTGCGCTCCACTATGCCCCGGGTTGCAATATGGGCTGTGTTGTATCTTACCTCTGGAGGCATGATGGGGTTCCGAATTGGTGTCATCATGTGGGTGCTCAGAGGGTAGGCACTGTCCCCTGGTGAGGAGGTGATGGGTATCATTAGTGGGGTAGTGACATAACTCTGCATCTGACATGCATGCATGTGCAGTGGCATTCATACTCACCAAGCAGCCATGTATCACCATGCCGGCCAGCTTCAAGGTCCCGGCTTAGGGTAGACATTCGGTAAATGAAGCTGTCGTGGGTGGACCCTGGATAGTTGGCATATACTGAGGTGACGATTCCCTTAGCATTACATACTACCTGCACGTTGATGGAATGCCAGTGCTTGCGGTTCCTATAGATGTGCTCAGATGCCCTGGGGGGACGTAGTGCCACATGGGTGCAGTCAATGGCACCTAGCACTTTTGGAAATTGTGCAACACCGTAGAAATCGAGGGTGGCAGCCTGCCTTTCTGCAGGTGTCCTGGGCAGGTATATGTCCCTACGGACTGATGGGCGTGCAGTGATGATGTTCAAGACTTGGTGTAGGCAGCGTGACTGCGTGGCCTGTGACACCCCACCCACTATGGCACTTGTCCGCTGAAATGATCCTGTGGCCAAGAAGTGCAGTACATTGAGGACCTTCTCCAGGGGGCTGAGTGCTTGGGAGCACAGGGTGGGTAATGTGAGGTCATCCTCCCACTCACTGACCAGGTCCAGTATTATGTGTGGGGGGAAACCTGTACCTCCCATACACCTGGTCATCAGGCATCCCAAAAAGGCTGGTTCTGGGAGTGAAAATTCGGGCCCTCACTATCCTCCTCCTCCTCCTCCTCCTCCTCCTTTGGTAACCCATGGCCACTGCTCCTAGGAATGGTATATTCATCCTGGCGTATGAGCTTGTTTGTGGTTTGCGCGCACTTTTATGCTGCGCGGGTCGACGTACGCCTGCTTCATGCTGGCGTACGTGTGTCAGGATTGGCCCTTTTTCGGCACGTCGTAGACGAACGTGTGAATCTTCCCGCCCACACCAGGAATACACGTAGCACGCTCTCACAGGCACAGTCACGGGTAAATATTCCCGCCCACCCCTGGAATACATGTGACCCACTCTCACAGGCCCAATCGCGTGTGGAAGTTCACGCGCACCCCGAAGTACACGTACCCAGGCAAATCGCGTGTGGAAGTTCACGCGCACCCCGAAGTACACGTACAATCGCGTGTGGAAGTTCACGCGCACCCCGAAGTACACGTACCCAGGCAAATTGCACGGCTGGGGGGTGGGGGTGGTGATAGACATGGGTGGGGGCCTGGTGGAGGGTGCCCCTGCACTGCGGGGGAGTGGGGGTAATAGGGGACATGAGTGGGGGCCCCTGGTGGAGGCTGCCCCTGGTGGATGGGGGGTGGTGGGAGACATGGGTGGGGGCCTGGTGGAGGGTGCCCCTGGTGGCTGGGGGGGTGGGGGTGGTGGGAGACATGAGTGGGGGCCTGGTGGAGGCTGCCCCTGGTGGCTGGGGGGTGGGGGTGGTGGGTGACATGAGTGGGGGCCTGGTGGAGGCTGCCCCTGCACTGCTGGGGGGTGGGGGTGGTGGGAGACATGAGTGGGGGCCTGGTGGAGGCTGCCCCTGGTGGCTGGGGGGTAGGGGGTGGTGGGAGACATGAGTGGGGGCCTGGTGGAGGCTGCCCCTGCACTGCGGGGGGTGGGGGTAATAGGGGACATGAGTGGGGGCCTGGTGGAGGCTGCCCCTGGTGGCTGGGGGTGGTGGGTGACATGAGTGGGGGCCTGGTGGAGGCTGCCCCTGCACTGCTGGGGGGTGGGGGTGGTGGGAGACATGAGTGGGGGCCTGGTGAAGGCTGCCCCTGCACTGCGGGGGGTGGGGGTAATAGGGGACATGAGTGGGGGCCTGGTGGAGGCTGCCCCTGGTGAATGGGGGGTGGGGGTGGTGGGAGACATGGAAGGGGGCCTGGTGGAGGGTGCCCCTGGGGAGTGGGGGTGGTGGGAGACATGAGTGGGGGCCTGGTGGAGGCTGCCCCTGGTGGCTGGGGTGGTGGGTGACATGAGTGGTGGCCTGGTGGAGGCTGCCCCTGGTGGCTGGGGGGTAGGGGGTGGTGGGAGACATGAGTGGGGGCCTGGTGGAGGCTGCCCCTGCACTGTGGGGGGGGGGGTAATAGGGGACATGAGTGGGGGCCTGGTGGAGGGTGCCCCTGGTGGCTGAGGGTGGTGGGAGACATGGGTGGGGGCCTGCTGGAGGGTGCCCCTGCACTGCTGGGGGGTGGGGGTAATAGGGGACATGAGTGGGGGCCTGGTGGAGGCTGCCCCTGGTGGCTGGGGGGTGGGGGTGGTGGGAGACATGAGTGGGGGCCTGGTGGAGGCTGCCCCTGACTGCTGGGGGGGTAGAGGGTGGTGGGAGACATGGGTGGGGGCCTGGTGGAGGGTGCCCCTGGTGGCTGGGGGGTGGGGGTGGTGGGAGACATGAGTGGGGGCCTGGTGGAGGCTGCCCCTGGTGGCTGGGGGGTGGTGGGAGACATGGGTGGGGGCCTGGTGGAGGGTGCCCCTGCACTGCTGGGGGGTGGGGGTAATAGGGGACATGAGTGGGGGCCTGGTGGAGGCTGCCCCTGGTGGCTGGGGGGAGACATGAGTGGGGGCCTGGTGGAGGCTGCCCCTGACTGCTGGGGGGTAGGGGTGGTGGGAGACATGGGTGGGGGCCTGGTGGAGGGTGCCCCTGGTGGCTGGGGGTGGTGGGAGACATGAGTGGGGGCCTGGTGGAGGCTGCCCCTGCACTGCGGGGGGTGGGGGTAATAGGGGACATGAGTGGGGGCCTGGTGGAGGCTGCCCCTGGGGGGTGGGGGTGGTGGGAGACATGAGTGGGGGCCTGGTGGAGGCTGCCCCTGACTGCTGGGGGGTAGGGGGTGGTGGGAGACATGGGTGGGGGCCTGGTGGAGGCTGCCCCTGGCGGCTGGGGGTGGTGGGAGACATGTGTTGGTGATCAGTGGTGCAAGGTGACATGTGGGTTGGCTGGTGGGCATGGCCATGGTGGATGGGTTGCCTGTGGGACATGAGCAGGGGTGCAGGGTAGTACCCTGTGGTGTGGGCTGCCTGCAGGGGCCGTGGAGGGTGTAGAGGGAACACATGGGGGGGACCCACATGGCCAAATCACGTGTAGCATTCCCCCGCACCACCGAATTACATGTACCCAGCCAAATCGCGTGTGAAACTTCCCGCGCACCCCTGGAATCCACGTAACCAGCCAACTCGCGTGTGAAACTTCGCGCGCACCCCTGAAATCCACGTACCCAGCCAAATCGCGTGTTGAACTTCCCGCGCACCCCTGAAATCCACGTACCCGGCCAAATCGCGTGTGGAACTTCCCGCGCACCCCTGAAATCCACGTACCCAGCCAAATCGCGTGTTGAACTTCCCGCGCACCCCTGAAATCCACGTACCTGGCCAAATCGCATGTTGAACTTCCCGCGCACCCCTGAAATCCACGTACCCGGCCAAATCGCGTGTGAAACTTCCCGCGCACCCCTGGAATCCACGTACCCAGCCAATTCGCGTGTGAAACTTCCCACGCACCCCGAAATACACGCACACGTTATTTTTCAGTCAGTGGGTGTCCGTGTTTGTGGGTACCCCTTTGCACGTCATTTGTCCTGGAGGGCCACAGTATAGGACATTCATCATAGCTGTATATAGGTGCTATTTGTTGGCGCACCTTTTGGCGCACATTTTTTACAGGCGCAGGGACGCTACCGCCTGCTTTCTTGTGGCGGTCGTGTTTGTGCCTGTGCGCTGGTTTGACCGTGCGCTGTTTTGCCCTATTCGATTCCATGAATACGTGTTGTAGGCGAGCGTGTGGGCGTTCCGCACACTTGCACCCTGTACTTCCCCCGTGACGCCCACATTTTGGCAAGTTGTTCCCCATTCCGAGTGTTACGCCCCGTGTTCCGCCTACTTTTGTTGTGTGCGCCGCGCTATGTGCGATTTTCGCTGTGACAAGGCGCACGCCGTTAGATGGCCTGTGCGCCAACGTGCGCCGCGCACTTTTTTAGCGCACATCAGATGGTTTTTTCACACACGCCCTTCCATGAATCGATGTGCGCTGCTTTTCGTGCGATTTTCGCACTTGCACTGCGATTTTCGCAATTCCACTGCGATTCGCACGTTTTTGCCCACTTGCGCCGCGCTAATTATTCCATGAATCGGCCTGTATGTGTATTGAGGACTGATATATCAGTGTTCCCCATAGTTTTTGCCCATGAACCCATGTGAATAAGGATGGGCTAGCCAGTTTCCCTTGTATTGTGGTTATTAGCATAAATGTCAGCCTTCACATTGTTTCCTACATTCTGATATGGTTGACAATTTTTAGGAGACAGCTTCTAATAAAAAATAATGAAATAAACATGTTTTTGAAATTAATATGGTAAATAAATATTGTATTCCTTTATTATATTTATTTTATATTTATATAAAAAGCAAATAAAACGCCCAAAACCATCTTAGTCCAAACTCTCATACTCATGAACATCACCATTCCAGTAGCTTCCACCAATTGGCCATTAATTACAAGTAGCTCTTGCCAACGTAAAGTTGGAGACCCCTGGTCTTAAGGGTTTAACAACTACAAAGAGGAATGACTGCTTCTGATCGAGGTTTACCCCCACTCTGGTTCCCCTGGATATTAAGTTCTTTAAGTGTCGGTATAATGGCTAAGTGTTCCAAACGTTGTTCCAAATAAAGTCTTACTGGGATATTCTAGTCACAGAAAAACCTTGATTCATCACAGCAGACAAATATAGTGACAACGATAGATCAACAATATGCTTAAATAAACACACACCTAGGATATACATAGAATATACGAAAATATGAACTTACAACATGTACAGAATATATGTAAGCACAGAAAATAAGCTTGGAATATGCATACATAATATGCTTATAATCTACCCAATCACAAATACGCTAGGAATATACAAACAACAAAACATGCTTTAAACTATTATGCACATGCCCACACAGGCCACATACACTCATCTTCTACCTCCACATACACTAAAACACTACCTATACCTTATTGGGAGCTGCACATACATTGAGAAACCGCCCGCAAAACAAACAAACAAACAATGAAATCAGTGGCATTTTTATGTACAGATTAAGGTTACTACAAATAACAAAAGCTAAGTCTAATGAATGGAAGGCATGGTATCACAAGTATTGACACTGACACAATGGATACAATTTGTAAAACCTTTATTTAAAATGTCGGGGTTGGATGACCACCAGGGGGCGCGTAGATGCAGTCGGCTTCTATGTGAGCTCTTGACCCACGGGTCCAAAAGTGGCTTGAGCCCCCACTTGGAGACCCCCTCCCCTGAATTAATCTTACTTCAAAGGTGCGTGAACCCCCCCTTACGCACTGCGCAAAAACCCGGAACGAATCGCATCAGAAGGCGGCCACTTTGAGGAGGAACACCTGGGAAAGTGGCCAACCGTTGCGAAAATGAAAGTTTGAGCGGCTCCGGCACAGCGTGAAGCCCAGGAACAGCACCAGCATGGACCCGGCATAGCAGAGGAACCGGGCGAGTGACGAATGCCGAGGAAGAGTTGCAGCCTGGACTCCCTCCACCTGGGGGAGAGAGCAAGCAGGAAAGAAGCCGCAGAGAGGACGTGGCTACCCAGACACTCACAGGCAGTTTCACTCCGTCGGACTCGGAACGCCTGTGCTGATGAAGCAGCTCACCTTCCAGAATATCTCCGCGTGGTGAGGGGGGGGATGGGGAGCTACGGCCCGACAAAGCGCAGATTGCCCGCCCATTGCCTGATAGAAGCCTAGGGCTGCAGGCTGTGTATTACACGCCCTCGTTCGCCCACACGGCCCCTCCTCCTGATATGCTGCCGGGCCTGCCAGAAGATGGGAGCGATTGAGGGGCTTGAGGGACTCCTAAGGAGCGGGGGAGTACTCCTCACGGAGCACCACACGCGGCCATACGAACCTGCGGAACTGGCCCCCCAGTGGAGCAAAATAAAACTCGGGCGCTCACAGGCCCTTTCACAAGAATGAATGTGCCCCACAAGTGGGGACTCAGAGGCACAGTGACCCCAATGATGGGAATGTGAGAGGGGCTGCCCTGCACACGTATTGGATCCCAGGATTTTAAACAGGGAGGCCTGACAAAACGCTCAACGTCACCTGTAGGAGCAGTCTACAGTAGTCTCAACTGACGTGCTCCTGAAAAATTAAGAGGGTATTCCCCAGAGTCCCACACAGGATAAAACGACCACCTTTCCTCCCACAGAAAATTGCGGAGTACTAAGCAGTACGTTTTGCCCGAGACCTGATTTAGCGCAGGGGTTCGGGCAGCAGACCCCCTTCCCCAGGAGCTGGGTGTTGACAGTACCCCAGCAGTTTCAATACTGAGAGCGAGCATGCTCATAACCAGAGGGCTGAAAAAGCAAAGCCTCCCAAAGCGCCGGGGTGAACCGGGACTCAGGCTGTTTATCCAAAACACAGAAAGGAGATGGGTGGGCCACGCATTGCCAAACTTCAGGAAGGAGAGATCGGACCCTGGGACCTGCAGACATTGGACTGTGATGACAGCCTTCTAATTGGGTACGAGCAAACGGACAACCCAGGTGCAGTGAAGGAAGACCCGGACTAGCACACTGGCAACAGGCGAGAGATCGATTCCATGGAAAGAGTGAGCTGCACACCCAACCCAGAGGGATCAAGTGAAACAGCACCGATCCTGACCGCCCTATTTCAAGCAATTTGAGCCACCGACTGCAGGTCAAGAACACATAGAACATTGTCCCTTGTTGGAAGGGCTGGGCCCCCAATTTTGGTACGTGTGCCCTCCTTCTGCACACTGCGCACATACCTCCTGGGGCAGACACAGAGATAAAGCTGCAGCAAAGGAGATATTAATGACTCACCAGATTTAACAGCCAAGGCAATGGGATAAAGTGACTTGTACCAGAGAGACCTGGTCCGTCAAGAAGGATCGAACCCTGATCTGGAGACCCAGTGCCGTTTGATTGAAACCAGGGCCCCCTCAGCTATTCGATGTCACCCCAGCCGCCCGAGACCTCGGCCTTCGCCGGACACATCACTGTTCTAAAACCATAATCTCCACTACCTCTGAGATGAAGACAACAGGTTGCCCCTCTACATCCTGAGGACCTCAACAGGCCCCAGCAGGTCAACCCCAAGGGTGACCGAGTACCACAGTGAATACACGGGGCGCATAACGACCAGCCTGTCCACTGAATTGAACAGCCTGTGACCCGCGGGTCCCCGGCTGAAAGATCACTACTCCGCCTGGCTCACCCTCTGAGACACATGGAGCGACATTGCACCGACCTAAATCACGCGAACCTGTGAGGGTTGGGGCCCCATTCTCGAAGGTGTTGAGGCCAAACAGAAGAGGGAGGAGCTTCGACATCTGGAAGAAGGGCAGATAATCTGAAAATTAGAACTCCTCAAACAAAAGTTCTATGAAAAAGGGGAAAACGCAGATGTGATGTTGGCCACCAGGCTTTGCGGCCAACGCGCAGAGAGAAGAGTAATGTCCATAGAAGAAAGTAGTAGCGCCCAAACTGCAGGGGCTAGTATAATCCCGCAGAAGTTTGCAGCATTTTACGAGACCCTATATAAATCCGAAGCAGACCCCCTCGCCCTCAGGAATAGACCACTATATGGCAAACGTTGAGATGCCAAAGCTCTCCCAAGAAGATTCTCTTAGCCTCGACGCCCCCCATCACTCCTGAGGAAATTAAAAGGGCTGTTAAGAGACTCTCCCTAGGAAAAGCCCCAGGGGAAGATGGCTACACTGCAGGCTTCTACAAGTCCTTCCTCTCCCCACTCCTCCCCTTTATGGTGGAGCTCTTCAACGATATTCTCCAATCGGGTATCGCCCCAGACTCTTTCTCGCGTGCTCTCATCACCGTGATTCCTAAGGACGGCCGAGCTCCCACACAGTGTGGCTTATATCGCCCCATATCCTTATTCAATATCGATGCCAAAATCTACACACAGGTCCTCGCCCCGAGACTCTTATGCCCCACTTGATACACTATCATCAAGTCGGATTCATAATGGGGAGACAGGGTGCCGAAACTATGTGGAAGACCCTACATTTAATTCACGAATCGCAAAAGCTGACTAACGCCCCGGTCCTCCTTTCGGTTAATGCAGAGAAAGCCTTTGACAGGGTTGAATGGGGCTTTCTGGAGGTGATTCTGAACAAAGTGGGACTAGTTCCTAAATTTAGGAAGGGGATTAAGGCGGTCTACACATCCCCCAGAGCCTCAGTGTTCGTTAACGGAGATTACGCTCGCTGGTTTGACCTTGGCAGATGTACACGACAGGGATGCCCCCTTTCTGCTATACTGTTTGCCCTTTCCCTGGAACCCCTAGCCCAGAGGCTCAGAGAGGATCGACAGATTGAGGGTCTTCAGATGGGAGGGAAAGAATATAAAGTGGCCCTATACACAGACAATATACTCCTACACATGCAGAACCACCTGACGTCAATTCCTAAAGCTATATGGCTGATTGAAGAATATGGAGAGCTTTCCGGATTTAAAATAAACAGAGCCTAGTCAGTTTTGTTTCTGCTGCAAGAACCCTCACAGGGTGGCGTTGAAAGACTCTCCCATTTAGGACTAACAACCGGGGCGACACTCTTCGATACCTGGGGATAAATATTACGAGAGACTTAAACTCACTGTATGAAGCCAACTTTCCCTCCCTTATCGCGGGTTTCCATGCAGACCTAACAAAGTGGGGTAAACTAAAAATGTCCTGGCTAGGGAGGCTGAATGCCGTAAAGATGGTGTGTCTGCCCAGATTCCTTTACCCCTTTCAGATGCTTCCGATCCGGATGCCGGACGCTTTTTTCAACGAAGCAAAGAGGGCAATACTAAAGTTTTTGTGGCAGGGGAAGAAGGCTAAAATAGCCTACGAGACCTTGACATTACCCAAAGACATGGGAGGTGTTGATCTGCCGGATCTCAAAAAATACTATGAAGCTTTACAGTTGAGAATCCTTGTCCCCCACCTCAGGAAACAGAAAGGGCTCCAATGGATAGACATGGATAATTCCCACCTGTCCCCGGTCACCCTTGCTGAAAGGTTATGGTCCCGCGAAATAAACACGAACAAGAAATCACCCGATAATTGGGACCATCTGGGACATATGGAGGGAAGGGACCAGCACGCAGGGAATTACTATAGCTGTTCCCTTTAAGTAACATCTGGACACCGGGAGTACCTGACAAAATCCCCAATCATGAAATATTCCATCCCTGGTTTGAAGCTGGACTGGAGAGGGTGGGGTCAGCTATGGAGAGAGGGCACTTTTCTAACAATGACAGAACTCGAAGAAGCACTTGGGCTGTCGCCTCTCCCGGTCTTCCCCTTCTTACAGCTCAAGGGGATCTTTATGAGAAACAAATGGAAGGAGAAGGACCAGAGGGATCTTACCCGCTTTGAACAATTATTAAATACTAGAACCGAGCCCAAGGGCCTAATCTACACAATGTACAGAGTCTTGATAGTTAACGGGAAGAGGTCAACTGAGAATCTGAAATGTAGGTGGGAAAGGGATTTGGGGGAAGAGATAGATCCAGCCATGTGGGTGAAAATATGCAGAGGGGCCTCGCAAGTCTTGATATCATGCCAATATAAGTTAAATGCCATCAAACTCCTACAAATATGGCAGTATGATCCCTATAGAATGTCCCAGATATTTCAGACACTGAGTCCCATGTGCTGGCGCGAGTGTGGTGAGAATGGCAATTACTGGCACATGTGGTGATGTCCCCGAATCACGATTTACTGGGAGGAGGTCCTCGGATGGATTAAGGAATTGGATGGGATCCAGCGCACTGCCGACCCCCTCCTAATTTTGTTTGAGTATGAAAAGAGTGAGGATGATTGTAAAAGGGTTACAGGTCTGGCAGCGCCACTGCTATAAGCAGTACGGGCCGCCCTAGTGATTCGGTTGAAAGCAAGCCGTGTTCCGGGGAAAAAGGAGGGAATAAATGTGGCCATGAATATCTGTATAATGGAAAGAATCACGGCAGCCCTACATGGGAAATCCACACAATATGAGATACTATGGGGAAGTTTTGTTGAGCGGTATATGCCAGGCACCTGAGGACCGCTAGTAGAGAGGGTTTACTACATCAGACTTGAGGATATGCCTCTAAAACGTCCTTAATCACTGAAATCGGACAACAGATACACATGAGACGACCAATGTAAGTTTTCAAACGAGGCCCTTAACAGGTTGCCACACTTATGGTTTAGGTCAAAATTGAACACAGACCACGAACTTCAGAATTTGAAGCATTGTAAAATAACACAAGAACACACCATTCCAATGGGGGGTTAGGCTGGAAAGGGGGGGAAATGTTGATGTGATCTATGCATTTAGAAGTTGCGGGATGGGGAAATGAAACAGTAAGTAATTAAATATAATATGCCCCTGACGATGTTCCTGTAATGTCTATGAACCTGTTCAAAACGTGAATTAAAAGAAAGAAAAAAAAATGTTGGGGTTGGAGAACTCCTATTTTGCCCTATAACTAAGAAGGGAGTAGTCTCGGCCATCAAACGATAAACAAAACAGTCCTAGTGGAGTCTGTCAAATCAAAATGGCCTATGCTAACAAAACCTAATACCTGCCCGATCTTTTGTACAAAAAGTGTAAAAAAAAGAAATGTATGGAAAAGGAAAAATCAGTGTTCAAATGATAATGCGACTCCTCCCCACGTAAGGCCTCACTAAGTAAGGTGATCCTTTTAGGCAGGATGATGCACTCTGGCTTGGTTTCCAACACAATACACAGTTCAAAACCGTGGATCGAGGCACGCCTAGCCTTCCACACAGAAGTATTTTTCTCTGGCTTCAAAAATAATGTTTCAAACAAAATGTTCACAAAGGTCCCCTTATGCCGGCCTCAGACCTTTCACCGCACAGTTCTTGTAGGTCCCTCTCTGCCAGGCTCAGACCTCTCACGATAAAGTCCAACACAAAAGTTGGGATGTTGAAGATTTTCGAAGGTTTGTGGCTTTCTTTACAGATCAACGCAAGACTACTTCGACTCAACATTCACCATTTTACTTTCACTCTTGCTGTTTGTTAGCCCTTTAGCTTCAAACAATGTTCCCTTCATGGAGACTTTCGTCAACGACCTCCAGTAGGGAAGCATTGGTGTTTTCGGCCCACTGCTCTCGTACCTTGGTCCGTTGCTCTACACCAGTAGGTGCAACTTCGTCCTGGAAGTTCTGCTCGTACTCCTGTTCCGCCTTGCTTAGTGTGTGTCTTTAGGTGTTGCCTTTCAATCGTGTGAGAAGAGCTAACTGGTATCAGGTATATGCACTTAGGGTAAAGTGCTTGACTTTGCCTGACCTGATTAACGGGACATGTCCAGTACAATGTGAGAGGGTTAGTCTGGTTACTGTCATTCACTCTCTTCCTCGGCCCAGTGTTTGTGTAAAAAGAGGGGGAGGAGGAGTTGCGACATCGGAAAATCCCCAAAAATAGTATGGGTCAGATGAACAAAAAAAGGGGGGAATACCATACCTCACCATCAGCTATCTCATCCCCACTCCCGAACACCCCTCACCCAGGTGATCCTCCCTCACTGGTCTACCCCCAGGGTCTGGATCCAAAGACGATGGCCGGACCACCTGAGAGAGGGATCCCTGGGGACTAGCGGGTGAGGCACCCTCTGGTTTCTCACACCAAGAACATTGGGAAGGGGAGAGCGTTAAAGTAAATTCTGGGGCAGTGTATAAAGGCAAGAGAAGTGCGTAGCCTCTTGTTAGGTTATGCAATAAAGCTTTCATACTGAGCCAATCACCACAGTGGTGTTTCCTAGAGAATGGCATATCGTACCCATGCCAGAATCTGTGGAAGAAGAAAGGAAAACAGGGCAAAAAGCACAAGGATGGGGAGAATGACTAGAATAGAGATGCGCTGAGGAAACAAAGTGGTAAAACATGATGGGATTGCAGCAGAGGGACTGATTTTAAAAGTAGGGGCGTATGTGTAATGGTAGACAGTTTATGGTAGGACTGTGGATACAGAATAAGGGAAAATAAGAACTTGCAGTAAGGAACAAGTTACTAACCTGTAACTGTTGTTCTCCAGCATGGGTCTGGCATGGATTCACATGCTCATGAATATTCCCCGTCATCAGGCTGGGAATCCTCGGTAAAGAAAAAAATCAGTCTCAGTTTCGTTTCTGAGCTGTCTTTCTTAGTAGTAACCAATCACTGGTCTCTGGGTCATACTGCCCCCAGCCAATGACTGCCCTCTCCCTAAGCCCCTCCCCTGGCAGCCATCCTCAGATTTGGTAGCACGTAAAGTGGCAGTAGGACCAAGTGAAGAGCCGCAGAGGGGTAGGAGGGAGGGTTCGCATGTGAATCCATGCCAGTCCCATGCTGGAGAAAACAGTTAGAGGTAAGTAACTTGTTCCTTCTCCAGCATGGGGTCTGGCATGGATTCACATGCTCAATAATACAAGAATACATAGCAGTACACACATGCACAACCATGGGAGGTGGCAAGGCTCAAGATTAAGCATTACATCAACTCAACATTAAGCATCTCTTACCTCCTCACCAGGCCCACCTTCGGGCAAACAGGTGCCTGGCCGACTCTGGACTCCTCCCTGGAATCCCGGCCGACGCAGTACAATCCCATGAAGGTGTGCGTCGACCTCCACGTAGCCGCCCTGCAGATGTCCAGGAGGGGCACACCAGATAGGAACACCCTGGTAGCAGCGATCGCTCTGGTCGAATGGGCTCTCGGACGGCCGGGCAACGGTCGGTTCGCCAACCGGTGACAGTGCATGATGCAGCCGGAGAGTCATCTGGAAATGGAAGCCTTCGAGGGGGACTTCCCTTGGTTCACGGGTCCAAAGTTCACAAACAGCTGTGATGTCTTCCGAAAACTCTTTGTGCGGTCCACTTAGAACATCAGCGCTCTAGCTACATCCAGCGAGTGCAAAGTCCTCTCGGCCAGCGACGAAGGCGACGGGAAGAAAAAAAGGTAATGCCAATGGCTATTGAGCTGGAAGTCCGATGGCACCTTGGGCATGAAGGAGGGGTGCGTCCTCAGCACCACCCTCGTCTCGTGCAAAGTCAGGTATGGAGGTTTACAGGAAAGGGCCTGGATCTCTCCCACTCATCGTGCGTAGGTGCTGGCCACAAGAAACGCTGTCTTCCACGACAGGAACTTCAACAGCGCCGAATGCAGAGGCTTGAATGGCGGCCCCATGAGCCTGCTCAGCACTACGTTGAGTTCCCACGCCGGGGCTGGAACCTTCACCGGCAGGAATGATCGGAACAGTCCTTTCATAAACTCCTTCAATAGGCAATGAGACCACAGAGATGATCGTCCCGGAGTTCTGGTGTAGCGGGAGTTCGCTGCTAGGTGCATCTTGATGGAGGCGTGCGCCAGCCCCGCCTTGGCCAGCGACAGTAGGTACGGCAGCACCTGGGGGCCCGTAATATGCAGAGGGTTAATCTTCTGTGCGCGGCACCAGTGAACCTCTTCCACTAATTTCAATAGCACTTGAGAGTCGAGGACGCCCTAGCCTTTGCAAGCACCTCCTTGCAGTCCGCCGGGATATCGTACCCTACAAACTCTAGTGCTGCAGGAGCCAGGCCTGCAAGTTCAGCGACCCCGGGTCGTGGTGGAGGATGGCGCCTCGGCAGTTTGACTGGGGGGGACGCTGACATGTGCAGAAGGTCCGGGAACCAGATATGTCTCAGCCACGCCGGTTCGACGAGGATCATCCTGCACCGGGACAGTCTGAGATGACTGATGAGTTGCAGCAGCAACTGCGGGAACGCATACAGGAACAGGCCGTCCCAGGGAAACGAGAAGGCATTGCCCATACTCCCCGGCTGGGGAAACCTTCTGGCAAATCTCTGGCATTTGGCATTCATTGCCGTCGCAAATAGATCGATCTGGGGATTGCCCCATCGTTGGAATAGCAGATCCACTTGATCCTGCCGCAGTTCCCACTTGTGGCACGAGTGCAGCTCCCTGCTGAGTGAGTCGGTGATGGTGTTCTTTATTCCTGCCAGGTGGAAGGGCACCAGAAACATCCCGTGGGCGACGGCCCAGTGCCACAGATCCTGCGCCTCCTTGGGTAGGGCTGGGGGTCTGGTACCTCCCCGCTTCCAAATGTAGAACATCGTGGTGATGTTGTCGGTGAAGATCCTCACCACCTTGCCCTTGAGGGATGGAAGGAACGTCCTGAGGTCCCAGAACACGGCCCGAAGCTCCAGTACGTTGATATGGAGTGACCTCTCCTCCGGGAGCCAAAGGCCTCTTGCGTGGAGATCTCCGGTGTGCGCTCCCCATCCCTGCAGGGAGGCGTCCGTCGTCACTGTCTCCTGATGCGCCGGGGTCTAAAAGTCCATACCCGCCGCTAGATGAACACGGCTGCCCCACCACCGGATCGCTTGGCGAAAAGTCTCGTTGAGCGAGATCCTGTCTTCGAAGCTGCCCGCCGCTTGCATCCAATGGGTGTCGAGGAACTCTTGTAGAGGACGCATCCGTAGCCTGCACAGGCGCACAAGGTAGATGCACGAGGACATCATGCCAAGAAGGGACTTGATGGACCTCACCTTGGCCACATCCATGGTCGACAGCCGCTGCACCTTGCCCAGAATGGCCTTTGTCCTTTCCTCCGACGGAGAGGCCACTCGTGCCACTGTGTCGAGCCTGGCTTCCAGGAACAGGGCGACCTGTGACGGAACCAGGTGAGATTTCACAAAGTTGATGGAGAATCCCAGGTCCCCGAGAAGCTGGACGGCGGTCTTTGCTGTGTGCTCGACGGCGAGTTCTCTTGTCCTTGCTCGGATGAGCCAGTCGTCCAGATAGGGGTAGACGTGGATCCCCTGCAGACGCAGCCGTGCCGCCACCGGTTCTAGGCACTTGGTGAAAACCCTGGGCGCCGACTTCAATCCGAAGGGAAGGGTCTTGAACTGGTAGTACCGCCCTTGGACTATGAATCTGAGAAACTTTCGGTGTCCTCTTAGAATGGGGATGTGGAAGTATGCAACCTCCAAGTCCAGCGACGATAGGAAGTCGCCTTCCTCCAGCTGCCCCAGCACGTGCTGGAGGGTAACCACCCGGCACTTCTGTGACTTGATGCACTTGTTTAAACGACTAAGGTCTAGAACTGGTCGCCACCCGCCGGTCTTTTCTTACGAGGAAGTATCGAGAGTAAACCCCAGAGCCCCGGAGCCTCTTTGGGACGAGCTCGATGGCCCCTTTCTTCAGCATCGCCTTTACTTCCAGCAGCAGTTGAGGGATGTGGTTTTCCTTCCTGGCCACGGGTGGAATGCGCGGGCACTTCTTTAGAAACTCGAGACTTGTTTGCCTCCGGAGTTCCGAAAGGGCGGCCGTCGTTGCTGCGAAACTCCCAAGGCCCGGGCCGTCTCTGCCGGCCTTGATGGCCTGCAGCGATTCATCCACTGTTTTGCCGAACAGGTTGTTCCTGTCTAAAGGCATGTCCAAAACTCTGGTTTGCACGTCCTGGCGGAAATCGGTTGCCTTAAGCCAACCACGCCGACGAAGGCAAACACTGTTGCCCATCTGGCGGAAACCGGTGTCAGCAATGTCCGTGGCCACCGTTATGGCGTGGTCCAACGCCACCTCGCCTTCCTGCAAGATCTCCAGGGCCTCAGCCCTCTTGTCGTCAGGGAGGAAGTCCAGCAAAGGAGCGATCTTAAACCACAGCTCCCTGTCGTAGTGGGCCACAATCGCGAGGGTGTTGGCTGCTTCGATCGTTGTCGCCGCCGACGAGATGACCTGTCGTCCCATGGCGTCCAGTTTCTTCCCCGCGCCGTCCGGCGGAGAGGTCGAAGTCGTAGCCCCTGCCGCTTTCTTCTTGGCCACCGCCGAGACGACCGAATCCGGGGTCGGCTGCGCCCGTAAGGCACATGGGGGCAGAATTTCGGGACTCAGTACTTCTCATACCGGTCTCTCTTGGCAGGAATCGTAGACGGGTTCTTCAGGAGCGAAAGTCCCTCGTCCCAGATGTCGTCAAGTAATGGGACAGAGAGGACCATCTTCCTCTTGGCCTCACGCCGTTGATAGAGGAAATCTTCCTTCCTTCTTTTCTTCGGGGCAGAGCTGGAAAAGCTCGGATGCACTGGCGATCATGGCGTGGAAGGAGCCAATCTCGTCGGGCACGAAGGCCCGAAGAGGTGGTGACGGAAGGTCCATCCCATCGTCACCACCGTCGTCATCCATCCCCGTCGTGGCCGTCTCTGTCCCAGTGTCATCCCTCGGATCAGGGGAAGGAGATGAAGGTTGCGAAGGCCGTGAAGGCTGGAAGGGCGGGGGGGGGGGATGAGTCCTCTGCTTGTTTGGAGGACTTCCCGACCGTCCAGGCTCCGCTGGATCGTCCGTTGTAGGTAAGGGCAACCTCGTCGTCCTCTCCGTACACAAGGCCTGGATCGCCATCAAGATTGCTCCCGAGTTGTCCTGAGGCCAAGCTGTCGGCTGGGACGGGTGCAACGGTTGGGGAGTGGAATCCTCTGACTCCACGGGAACCCCGTCGGCACCGCCGTCGCTCTCTTCGTCCACCTCGTCGGGATCCCTCCCGTGGGTCCGGACCTCCTCGAACTTCTTGTTGAGGATCTTCACGACTCCAGCCAGCTCCTCTTCAGAGGCTGTACCCGTGTCCATGATGGCCACCGCCCCTCCCTCTGTTTCCACCAGGGTTCTCAAGGGGGTCTTATCGATGGGCTGAAAAGAGGATTCCCTCCGCGGTGGCAGGGAACTCTGGGCCCCAAGGTCACCTCCACTGGGGGAGCCTCTACAGGCTTCGCCAGGGCCGCCACGACTCCCTCGATAGAGGCCTTAGCTGGGTGAATCAGGGCCTTCACGACTTAAGGTGCGCCTGAGGCCTTCACCTTGGGGGGAGGCTCACTGCCTCGCTCCCCCTCGGCTGCTTCCGTCGGGATCGACCGGGGCTTCTCCAGAAGCTTACCCGTGTTCTCCGATTTTCTCTTCCCCGAGCCAGAGCGTTGGCTCGTGGTTGATGGCGTTGTTGAAAGCGCGCCTTGCTTGGCAGCCGAGGAGCCCGAATGTTCGGCGCTGGCGGTGCTTAGTCTTTTGTTGGGCCCCCGTCGCCAGAGCGCCCTCAAAGGCCTTAGAAGACTGCTCAGACCTCCTCTTCTCACGTACCGCTGGGCTCTTCCCCTCCAGCCAGTTGGTGAGGCGGATCCGCCGATCCGTCATGGTCCGCTCCGACATGTTCTTGCAAAACACACAGTCCTTCTCCACGTGCGTTTTGTCTTTGTGAAGAGAGTAGAGGCATCTAGAAAGCTCGTCCTCCTTGAACACATTCTGCAATCCGCATCCAGGGCAGTTCCTGAACAGCTTGGATCTGGGTGTCGAGCTCCCTTTGTCTTGGGCCATGTCTACGGGGTAGGCCTCAAGGTCTTCTGGAATCCTCCAAGAAGTGTAACTCGACGGAAACTTCACCCTTGAGGGGCGTAGAAATTTCCAAAACGGGTCCCCGTTGATCGGAAGTAGAAACGGTGGAGCTTGAGGCTCGATTGACCGACTGAAAAAATGAGATTCAACTCTTTGAAAAATCGCAAAGCGCAGTAAAAGCTCGAGAGCTATAGCACGAGGACTCCCAACAGTTGAACGTGTGGTAAAAATCTGAGGATGGCTGCCAGGGGAGGGGCTTAGGGGTAGGGCAGTCATTGGCTGGGGACAGTATGACCCAGAGACCAGTGATTGGTTACTACTAAGAAAGACAGCTCAGAAACAAAACTTACACTGATTTTTGTCTTTACCGAGGATTCCCAGCCTGACGACGGTGAATATTCATGAGCATGTGAATCCATGCCAGACCCCATGCTGGAGAAGAAGCATTTGCAGGCATCATAAAAGGAGGACTACAATCAGTGGATCCATGGTGGTGCGAAAGCGACAATACGTGCTTGTGAATCCTTTGAAATGAGGAGGCCAGAATTGTCTGGTGTTCGGCTAAAACCCCTTGTATATGATGGAGTCACCAGCCTTCTGTAGGCAATGAGCAACATTTGCTTACCAAAGCAAACGGTGAGCAACATGTATACCTACAGAGGATATATTTTATTTCAGGTAGTGGCAAAATATTTGCAACATAAATTATAAACATTTTTAAAAAAACAAATTTTCCAGCCAATTCCAGCTATAACACCTCTCAAGAGCGAATCCTATGTGCCTTACTTTCAGTTTTAGGATTCCAGGGTCTGCACTTGGAGTGCCTATATTGTGGCTGAGACAATATGTAAACCAAATTAGTAAAGAAAAAAGTTGGTACTCCTGGTGAGATCCCCAGAAAAAATGAGTAGTCAATATTGTAAACATTTCAATTCATTCCATGTATTTGTTCCATACATTCATCATCCTTCTGACATTGGTTAATCTCCCAAGGCGTGTTTCCCCATAGCTTTGGTTATGTTTCTTCAGGAGAGATTTCCTCATTTTTTCCTTTCAAATACATGGAATAAATTGAAATATTGACTACTCATTTTTTTCTGGGGATCACACCAGGAGTACCAACTTTTTTCTTTACCAACATAAATTGTAAACAACCAATCTATCTAATCAGCTGGAGTTCCTGGACGCAGCACACGCAGCATTGTAAGCAGCTGCTCTAATCTTTCTGCTGAGCCCCAACGTTACGCCGCTTGGCCCCGCCCATTTTTCTTTGGCAATTAAAGTGCCTGGCCATTGCCCTTGCGGCATTAAGCCCACGAGGTGAAAAGGGCACGATATTTCTGTTGAGCTGTTGCGCTGGGACGTGGGGGCCACATTTGAGAAGCTCCCTCGGCCAGATGGTAATTAACTTAGCTACTGAACATATACTTAAAGGTGGGAGTTCGAAATCCTGATATACTTCAATTTGCTGGTGGAACGGCCTTAAGCTATATTATTATAGCACATTACCAACTCATACTAATAGTGTTATCAGACAGGGCGGGGGGGAAGAGACAGACTCTTGTTGCTTCCCCAAGCTATCGGGCGTTCCTCACCCTGCTAACTTTCTTCTGCTTTGACATGCGGCGATAAGGTGCACTAATACTACTACTTATATGCACCGGGCTATTTCTGGATCATAATTTCTGATTAAAGACGGATTGGATAACGTGGAGGGCTGCGAGGATTCCTCTCCCTCTCCCTGTTTGGTGAATCAGGCCTACAAAGGCCCTGAACTACAGTGGCTTTTTATTATTTTTTGGGACATAGAGGCTTTTACTTAATATTGCACTGCGCAAATTATTTTATAAACAATTTTTAGCTGATTATTGTTGTTTTATCAGGTATTTTATAATTAGCAATCTGGGGATTACCTTACCTGTCTGTTATCAAAGAAAAGAAATATATTATATTCTATTTTATATAACCTTAAGCTATCCCGCATCTTGAAGATGGCTCCAAAACTGAGATGTGATCAAAATGCCCGGAAGAAGGGTGACACTGTAAACCCTAAACCTCAGACTTCTATAGCACCTTCCTTAACACAGAAGGGAAAAAACGGCAACAAGAAAAATAACACCTTGGAACAGCCCAAAATCTCTGACTTTCTTACCAAAGTCAACCCTCCCACAGATTTTGCTAGGGGAAACATCCTCTCCATTCCTGGGAATAGGTCAATGATTGATGATAACTCTTTATTGAATATGTGCCAGGATTTCAGACGTCAATCGATGGGTATCCAAGTAGGCTCTTTTCCTTCCCAACCTGAAAGAAACATTGAAACGACCTACAGCATGAATAATATTATTGGCACAAATGTATCTTTGACTCCTGATTTAGAAAAAATGGCACAGGATGATATAGATTCTATTCCGGACTATGAGATAAATGATGCTTAGAATGATTCAGAACTAATGGAAGGCAATAATTGTATTACAATGAATGGAAAAATGGATTCATTAATTGTTACCGTAGACATTCTTTTAGGTATTTGTACAAGGTTGATTAAAGAACAACCAATTATGAAAGACCTGGTAAAGATGGCTTAAATAATACTGAAGAATTGCTCACTGTGACCACTGCTGAGTGGTTGAAACAAAAAAACATATGTGATCAAAATGGCCCAAATGTTGCAATGGGGGCAGGAGGGGGGGGATTTGAGTGATCTCTGCCAAATGGTAAATGAGGAAAATGATGAACAGAACCAAACGGCAGCGGGTGCCCCAGTCTACACTGATATAGAGGAGCTGTCATCGAGCGGGAGAGGAGGAAATAGCTATAGAGATTTCGGTTGAACAGTCCCAAGGACGTAGACGTAGAATGCATAGGAAAATAAATTATAAGAAAAGTGCTAAAACTAAACGTGGCAAACAGGCTAAAGCCAGCAAGAAAGTTTTTACTACAAAAAATAGGCTGGCACTTGCAGAAACCACTCTCAATGACATAGAATGTATGGAGATCGCAAACAGGTTTGAACTAAATGAAAAGATAATACCTATAGCTGGCATTGCTAATGAAAAAGCATTCAAGACTAAAACATTGAGCAATTGTCTTAATGATAAGAATAATATGCCCGCTAGCAAGGAAATGGTAGAGCCTCAGCCAAAGGCGAATATCACAAGTATTGAAGAAAATTGTTATATTATCGACATCACTCCTCCGGTTGAGAAAAAAAGAACTGACAGTGAGATTTCTAGACATATTGGTAAATTCGGAAAGAGTAGGTTTGAAACCTGAAGATAGGAAGATATACGATAAGGAAATGGAAAGATTGGCCATGAGTGGGAATAGCAGGAGTAAGGAAGAGTCATATGAGGAAATGAGATAGGATAAACAACTATTGTTAAAAAATAGGGGCAAAAGTATAATTATAGAGAAAAAGCCTACTGAGGATATAGAGAATAGCCCTACTTAAATAGAAAATGGTTGCTGGAACGATTTGGGAGTATACCACAACTTCATAGTATAAAATCATCTCATATAGAAAGAGTAATTCTTCCAAAGGTAGGCAGCTGGAAAAATTGGGCAATTGTTCATTTTGGCACAGCTGTTATTGCTGAATTGCTTAGAGTATATGCAGGAGAGATCTGGAATGATGAATATGAAATTATACTATGTAATCAATTAGAATGTCCCAGTAATACTGAACCTGGTTCAAGAGAACATAATATACCAACAACCACTAATCTAGGCAAATCCTTAAAACCATCTTACTGGACTCCCAATGAAAATTATAGCTTGGAAAATTGATTAGAGGAATCCGTAATTACAGTAATATCATGGAATAGCAGAGGTTTCTGCTCTATCCTTCAGAAAGAAAGTAACCTCCATTTAAAGAACAGCAAAATATTTGCCCTACAAGAAAGATGGGTTCTTGGTACCTTACTGATGGATGGCTATATCATCATAATGAAATCAGCATTAGCAGCAGACAGGGGAGACCTAGGGGGGTCTGTGCATTGGGGTAAATCCACTTATAATGCAAAAAAAATATGAGTTGCCGACCTCCTCGCCCTGGGTATTGTGTGCGACTATAGAAAATATCATCACAGGGAAAGATCTATTAATAATCAATGTGTACTCTAGGCCTGGAGGGGAAGATTTTGAAAGTATAGGAAAAGTCATTAGACAGACAATTAATGATTGGAAGGAAAATTCTCCGGAAGGGCATGTAATGTTGGTGGGCGATCTAAATAGTTATTGCGACATGGCTCTGAAAAAAATGACAGATTGGACAGATAAATGCGGCATATATGAGGCTCTACCCCCTCCAATTATTGGTAATTTGGGCTCAAAACGTATGCCTCAAATTAAGAATGGTATTGCCTGGCTGCTTTTACTCCAGTACTGGGATTTACCGTTTGAAGATCCCTCCAATTTGAATACCAACTACGATACCTGGAGTAATGGCTTGGTGATCACAGACTAGATTATATGTTTTTAGACCAAAGATTGAAAAACAATGTAATAAGGTTTGATCATGTCCCTTCCCTGTTTAGCGATCATAGGGTGTTAAAATGCCTTTTCAGAGGACATAGAGATAGTAAGGATACGGTAGGTGCAAATCTGAACGTATAAGTTAATGGAGCCTATAATCGAATTTGTTGGACAGAAATGAACCTAAATAGATTCAATGAGCTGTTCGATTATTTACCTATATTGGATCAGAAAATCACTTTAAATGGTTTTAAGGTGATTGGAGATCTCTTAAATATGGTGATGAATACTAATAGTAGGTTGATACTGACTCAATTTAAGAGAAACAAATCAAAGAAACGTAAGAACCTTTATGATTGTCAGATCCAAGAAAAGAAAATGCTATTGAGGAAGGACATTTATAAAATTAAAAAAGATAAGAACATCCAGAATACAGAAAAAATATTGTTGGTCAGAAATGTGCGCACAAGACATAAAAATTGGATCAGGCCACATAAAAGTTGTTTCCAAAATGCTAATTGGAATATGATTCTGCAGCACCCATGATTTGAAAAAGTTTTGGTACCTCTATAGAGAATATCTTACTGAGGAAACTGAATCGGATGTTAATACCATATCTTTGGATCTATGGGTCAAGCATATTAATGCCCTATATTTTGTTGAAAATGTACCTAATTTAAGACATGAAATGGGGCTGACTGGCGAGGATAGAATCTTTCCATTTAACCTATCTAATATTCTGGCCATAATTAAGAAGATGAAAACATCAAGGGCCCCTGGCCCGGATAAATTAGTGAATATTGTGATCAAGAGAAATCCCCTAAAATGGGGCAAGATATTGTTGCTTTTGTTTACCCAAATCTGGAAAAGCGGAGAAATCCAAGACAGTTGGAGAGAAGCTCTTTTTATCCCTATATTTAAAAAGGGGGATAGAAACTGCCCTAATATTTATCGTTTATTAGCTATGACGGACTCCAGCTGTAAAATCTTCTGCTCGCTACTTTTGTCTATTATTAATGGTTGGATTGAAGACAATAAGACAATAAGCTCCTATCACCTTATCAAACAGGTTTTAGAGCGGGCTTTAGCACTTTGGATAACATGATCACTCTAAACTGCATGCTCGGAGAAACTAGTAAAAAAAATATATAAACTGTATGCTTGTTTTATAGATTTTTCAAGCGCTTTCGATTGTGTGAATAGGGACAGATTATGGAGCAAGTTAGCTAAATGGAATATGAATCCGCTAGTATTACATCTTTTACGGGAGATTTATAGAGATACTTCTGTTATTATTTGCTTGAATAAGGGTATTAACCGGTCCTCTCCCATATCCACTAACCTGGGACTCAAACAAGGATGTGCCACCTCTCCGGTGCTATATAATCTTTATGTAGTAGATATGGGAGCGAGATTTGATGATGTAAGACATTTTCCACGAAAAATAGAGGGTTGCCAAATTTGCTGGCTGTCCTATGCAGATGACACTGTGCTGTTAGACAGGACGCCGATTGGCCTGCAGAGGTTATTAGATGAACTATATGAACATGCGACACAAAATAATCTCAAGATAAATGTGGGAAAAACGAAGTGTAGACAATCGAATTATCTATGGGAAATTGATACACAAACCATTGAAATCGTAGAGGCTTACCCCATACTTGGGTATGCCAATATGCAAAAAACCCTCCATTAATTATTATCAAGAGATGATAGCAGCTAAGGTCGCCAGAAAATGGAATGTGATTAGTGGTAATGTACGATCTAAAGGAGGTTATTCAGTGGAAGGCCTTTTGGAAATTTATAAAAGCTGTATCATACCGGGTGCATTATATGCCCTGGAATCTTTACCTTTGAGATTTTTGGTGGATTTGGAAAAAAAAGAAGGAAAGTTGTGGAAACCAGCATTGAGACTCTCCAGAGCTTCTCCCAGGGCCGCTATTCGATGCGAATTATGCATTTCCTCCCTCACCACACTATGGAAAAAATTGTTGCAAGCTTTATATTAGAATGTTATCCCAAAAAGAAGAGGGTTTACTAAAATTGGTAGGCAGTGGCATGATTAAGAATAATAATAGTAATTGTTTTATGAAAGACTTGTATACTGCCACTAGCTTTTTAAAGGATATAAACTTTACACTTCCTGATGAAATGATTAAGCCAGATCTCATTATAAAAATTTTGAAAAAGAAAGCCATAAGGTGGGATATGTGCAATCATTTAGATTCCTTGGGAAATAAGAAGCGATTCACGGAATATTGCCTCCAAGTATTGGAAGCTTCCAAACCTAGAAGCTATATCCTTAAAGGTGCAAATATGGAACTGTCTAGATTTGTTATGTTATTGAGATTTAACCAATTGCCATGCTTGTAATATGTAGGAGGATGGATAGGAATCCCAAGGGAGAAAAGAATATGCAGGCTGTGTAAAGATGAGCTGGAAACCATTAGACACCTTCTTACGAAGTGTAACAAATTAACTGAGCTATACTACAGGGGATATAAAGACTTGACTAGTGATCTAAAGATGATAGCAACTGATCAGTTTTGGTCAAGTATTTTTATGGCCTCTTCTCTGATGTATGTAGGTGCGGCGTTTTATATTTGGAAAGAGATTGTTAAGAAATGGGAAAATGGCATAACTACTTGAATAACCTCACTTTGATTCGCCTAAGGAGAATTGGAGGCTCAGTGATCTAAATCGACTAATTGCATAATCTAATCTATATTGGAAATACATGATTGTATGGTAATGCCCCTATGCGCTTATAAAGTTTTTATGATCGGTCATCTATGCCTTTATTTTAGCATTTCAGCAATTTTGGTATCCCAGGATTTGCTAATAGATTATAAAAACATACATATATTTATAGGTGGATTATATAAAATGAAACTGACCATTTGCACTTTATAATATAACATAATTTGAACAACTGACCTAGACTATTATCAATGTTTGCCTGTATTTTCAAATACTTTTAATATGATTATGTTTAATATGTTTTAATATGTTTATATGTATCTGCTTAAATGACACAATATTTGTATATTTATATAAGTGTTTAAGGTTTTAATTAACCAATTACACTATAAATAAAAAAAAAATATAAACAACCATACATTGAATATTAAGAATAGAAGTTGTAAAGGTGAAGCAATTAGAGTGATAATCTAGTCGAGGTGCACATTTCGAATGGCTTTTCACGTAATTTGATAACAAGTCGTGGTTTACAAAGGATGTAAGTAATAAATGTCAACCTTTAAGCACAGAAAACCATTAACACTGGTCACAACATGCAGGATTTAAAAAAGGTTTTACTGGAGATTTAGGATTACTCCTCAAGGAATATTTTCAAACAAACATAATGGTAAAGGGTGCATTTTAAAGTACATTAGGCCGGTGATATTGGTCACAAATTGGAGCAATCAAAGAACCCTGTACTGAGTGGTAACTGGAGGGATGTACTGTCATTTCAACTACAAATTATTAACAGTAAATTCTTTTGTAATGAAGTTTATCCAAATGCAAGATGGACAAACTATTAGAAGATACAGTTGTTCTACCAAGACACTGCAATGAATAAGTAACACAAACCCTGCAGGTACAAATTAGGCATACGTAACTGATTAAATGATGGAAAGTTGGGTAAGCATGCAATCTATTTGTCAATTGTCCACTACCTAGATGTCCGTAGGAACAGAAGATTACCACTGCTAATCAGAACACAAACATGGGCATGTGGACAGACATTTTAAATTACTGGGTATTTCCAACCAATAATGTGAATGGTGGATGCAAACACAAATCTTGCCAGTACAAAAAAGCTATCTAGAACCTATGTAACTATGGACAGTTGAGCATGTATGCAACTTATTTGGCCATTATGCATTTGCCAATCTTCTGCTAATTGCCCCATTAACACCTTACCAGACTGCAGAAGGGGTGGCCAGGTGGGTTACAGTTGTGGCTGAACAAATGAAGGATCAGCTCCAGCTGGTGTTCCTGGCTCTAAGTGATGCAAAGATTGCAGAGTGTTGCCGAGACAGGTTGGCCCACTAAATGCAGGTTCATCAATGCATTATTTTACTGCTCATCACAACAGCAGCACATTTGTTCTTCCCTCTGCGGTTAAGGCTGCCCTAGTTTTGGGCCCACAGGTCCTCCTCATCTGCCACATCATTAGGTCAATAGAGCTGGCACAGGCAGTGCGGGTGTAGCAGGACAGGGTTATTTGGTTTAAGGCGCTATATAAATAACACATAATTATCGCTCCTTATTTTAAGTGTTGCGTCTTCATGAAGCACGTCTAATCTGTAGCCCCACGGTTCAGCTCATGAGCCTCCTACCATGCTGCCAACAATGTAAGCCCAGCCGACCACCCATTGTGATAACGTGATTTCTGTGTTTTAGTTCATTAGAAAAGTTCAATCCCCAGCCTCTAACAGCGCACTGCGATGATGCCTTGACAAGTAATAGGTTATGTCTATCTGCCAGGGTAGGCTGCTTGGCTAGATTTCCATAACTTTCATGGCTCAGCCTATGCCGCCATTGTTGCTGCATCACTCTAGCACTACCTCCTCCTTGGCCTCCACGCAGTGGCCCAAAGCAAGTGGCAAGCAACATTGTGAGGTGCTGCAAGCAACATGTTGCTCCCGAGCTCCAAATTGCCCCCGAGATACAAGTTGGGGATCACTGTGATATGGGAATGTCAAGTTCACTGTCAAAAGTAATGGGGCCGAGAATAGGTTGTGTTAATTGGTGACTATTTGATGCTTCTCTGTTATGCACTTGAGTGATGGGAATCATTCCAAAAGTTATTACTGTATTTGCGAGGAGAGAGAACGGCAGAGAAATACCATAAAGCAGCTCCCTACCCCCGGAACCCCCAACCGCGGCAATGGCATTCCCCGATTTAATATCCTGTCCGTGGACTATTAGTGAATCACAATTTTTGCAATGCACACTGTAAATATGTAGCATCTGTACACATACCTGTCTGATCATGCAATGCAACAGCCCTCTCATCAGCTTCACCACGCTCTGTGGGAACATAAAAAACAGAAATAAACAGATTAAATTATATCCAGGATATATGAGCGAAATATGCGGCAGTTGCAGGTATGCAACCTTTGCAGGGGCTCCACTGTGTAAACTTACAACCCTGCTCACACTGAAGATCGCCTACGCCATCTGAGTCGAATTGCGCAAGGAGAACTTTCAGTGCAAGCAAAAGCCGCGAAAAAAGCACACACGAGGAAAATAAGGTAACTCGGCGTAATTCGAGCCTTGAAACACTTGTGTTTAGGCGCGCTATAAATGCCATATCATAAGAAGCACTGGAGAGGAAAAGGGAAAACATCTGAAGTTGCAAGGTTCTTAAAATCTTATTTCTTTCGAAAACTGACATTATTTGATCCTCCCAAAGAGTAAAGAAAAATGTTTCTTGCATCTGTGTTGGTATATGGTATGTCATTTTATCTCAATATTCTCGATTCACTGTTGTGATAATTCCGATGACTCGTACATTTTAGGTGATTTGAAAAACAATTATAGAAAATTACAGATGTGCATAGACACATTTAACTGACGGTGCAACACCATTGGGATTGTCCTTTCGAAATGTGGTAAAAGAAGAATAGTTGTAATGATTAACAAAGGTGTCATTTCGACAGAAATGACTTATAAAGTAAGCAAAACCGATCAGAGGCAGTCCCTGGGTAAGGTGGCTTTACCAAAATAAGGGCCTTTTTGGCTTCAATCAGGTAGACAGGAGGTAGCACATACCAGTGACAGGGGTGAGAGAACAAAAATCTATTTTTAATATTGGGAGCCTGACGCAAGTATTCACACAATTACAATGTTTTTTTAACCATTATTTTACTGTGATATAACCGATTTAGGTTTTTACACAAGCTTTCTTACATAAAAAGAAAAGTTCATCATACAATTAAAATCATTTCAATATAAATTATCCTCTTTAAAATAAATAAAAGAGAAAAAAGAAAAAAATATTCACATAGCAAGTATATGAAGCTAAAAGTAAAAAAAAAGAAGTACAACCTTCTTTTAACAGCGGAGAAATTACCAAAATTCCTGCGTAATAAATCCTGTATGCTGTAACACTCTTATGACATTTAGTGTTAATTTAGTCTCATACCCAGACATCATTCTTTCCCAAAGAGTGCTTGATGAAAGACGGTCAATAGACCTAATTGAGTTACCCAAGTATTTGACCCGGATGTCCCAAGTTCCCCTGCAGATTCTCAATATATGCTCAATCGTCTGATCTCTCAGGTCTATACATTTGGGGCACAGAGTCCGAGCCCCCTCTGTTAATCCCCATTTGGACAAAACCGAGCACGTTTTAATCAGGTTCAGACATACTCTCAAAATTCTGCCTTCCTCTCATATCTGGAAACTTTGTTAGATACCTTGGAAGGTAACTCTGCTTTTTACCGTACTTGAAAAAAGATGCAGGAATTGAAGAAGCCCTCACAGTATCTGATGTTTTGATCCAATCCTCATTTTGAGTGCTTTCTTAACCTTTAAAGGTTTAGTGATCAATGTGTGATTGTTTTACTCACAATAGGCCAGGATCTCATCTGCTATTTTCTTGAGTTCTCTTAAAGTTAAGGAAGAGTCTGAGTTCAAGTGATCCAAAAGATCTTCATAAAGCGTGTTCGACATTGGCACCATAATGGATCTAAACAAGGAAAGCAATTTCCAATCACCAAAATCTTAAGCGATCTCAAGCCTAGCTCATACCTTAGAGTTGCCATCTGAAGGCTTTTTGGCAAACCTAATACTTGTTTCCAAATGTTGGCTTCTATGTTTTGCTTGTCCATGGACCAAAGATGGGGTTTAGCCTCGATTCCATTGAGTAACACTAGAATCGTTTTTGCCGCATAGAACTTTATTATTGTCAAAATGGAAAATTCACAATATAGGCCTAGAATCTTCTTCATTGGAGCTTTTAACTGCGTGCATTTGGCCAATATTTCTGCGTGCTGCGTCCCAATTGTAGGAACCGCATGAAAAGTATATCCAAGGTATACTACTTCCTTGACCACAGGGATTAACCAACCACCTATTATTGTCCAAGGGAACCCAACTCCTCGAACACCCTTTTCTCCAAAAATGACAATCCTCGATTTCTCCGGGTTAACGACTAGATATTTTCCTTTCATATATAGGTCGGGTGCAGTTAGAAGTCTTTGTAGACCAACTGGTGTCCTGTCTAGCAAGACAATATTGTCTGCGTACATAAGCCACTTAATAGCCAGAGAACCCACCTTCGTACTTGCCAATGCTGAGGAGTCTATTGCCTGACCAAAATCTCCCAGGTAGAATTTAAGGAGAAATGGAGCCACCATACAGCCTTGTCTGACCCCCCCAGTTCACATTTATGTCAAGGCATAAAATAAGCGGTATCACATCGCAATTTGCAATACGATAGCGCTGGTTTGCGTTTTAATTTTAGAATCATGTCGCAGAAACAGACGGGAGAAATATTATTTCTGCCACTTTCCAAGCCCCCAGGCCTGCAGTAATAACGTAGCCTGCTTGCAGAGGGAATTTTTAATTTCTTTCAGTCTAGTGCTTAAAAGTGCCACAAGCGCTTTAATCACGAGACTGAAAGAATATTTAAAATGCCATCTGCAAGCAGGCTATGTTGTTGGCCTACGGTGACCAGACGTCCCGGTTTTGCTGGGACTGTCCCAATATTTGGTGCTCTGTCCCCCTTTCTCAAGATTATGTTCCCATTGGAAACTGTAGTGGTCTCGGTTTTTTGTAGTAGGTCTTTATAGCTTGCAGGCAGGAATGCACAATCTCACACAGAATACATGCTTTATTTGACAAATTAAGATAGCGCTAGTTTGTAATAAATGTATTATAATATGTGTTTCTTTGAACAGCAACACTTAAACCCCCTTCTCCTCCAAACGCTACCGAAGTGTAGTGCCTTGACAGCCACTTTCAAGAGTTAGTCCTACTTTTATGTTACTTGCCCTGTCCTATTTTTTTTACTTTATAAATTTGGTCACTCTATGGTGGCCTGATGGGCATTACAAAGACATTCCATTACGGATCAGGGTGCACTGGAACCCTGGCTTTCACTCTTGTGATTAAAGTGCTTGTGTCACCTTAATCACAAGACTGAAGGAATATCTAAAGGCCTTCTGCAGCACCATGCTGTTATTAGAGCGGCGCCTGGGTGCTTACAAAGTGTGTGGAAATAATTGCCACTTTCTAAGCACCCAGGCCCACACTAATAACAGCATGGTGCTGCAGTAGGCCTTTAAATATTCCTTCAGTCTCGTGATTAAGGTGCCACGAGCATTTAATCACGAGACTGAAAGCCAGGGTTCCAGTGAAACCTGATCCATTTTGGAACGTCTTTGTATGTCAGTTAACTGCAGTTTTAAAGCACACTGCTATCCATCTAGATAATTTGATAGAAGACTGACATTCCAACATTCTGGGACCAGTTTCAAAAATAGTAAGTAGCATATGATGACATCACAGTAGATGTCACATCAATTTTACCCAATGAAATGACAAAGAAATAATCTGGGGGGTTAACAGCCGCCGATTATCACTAAACAGCCAGGCAGCAGGAAATTGAAACAATAATACCCACTGAAAAACTATAAATCCTATATAAAGCCTATGTCAGCAACTGCCTGCTGTGGGGGAACCTGTGTGAAAAGGCAACGAGGTGATAACACTTCTGTATACCCCAAGGGAAGTGACGGCCGGAAGGGCTCCCGCAAATGCAGCTAAGGCATTAAGCCCCAGAACAAAAGTATATATAAATTGCTGTGTTATTGTAGAACACTGCAAACTGGCAACATGGGGTAGTTGTTGTGGACATCCCTGAGGCTCATGGCCCTTCTCAAATGAAAAGGCTAAAAGGCCCGGATGCTGTCCCAGATTGCTGGGCTGGCAGTAATACTTCTCCTACCCATTCCGGTGGGGAAAATATTTCCAGCCACTTAAGCACATTGCTGTGGGTAATCAGGTGCTGTTTGTCTGTTTTGTAGACATTGGAATGTGTCTGTAGAGGATAACAGGAAAGAGTGAACCTTCACAATGACTGACAACAAACGAATAGTCACCAGAGAAGTAAGAAAAGCATAGCCCATCTTTTTATACTAAAAGAAATCTTTTGTGTTGGTGCTATAGGCAGCGCCTTACGAGAATGGAACAATATTTAAAAGGCCTTTTGCAAGCAGGTTATGTTATGGGGCTGTCACTTGTCTTATATTCAGGGTGGTGCAAATACTCTCCCAAAGGTGGTTGCTTCGAGTGATTTGTGTTCTTTGCAAATAAACAACCATTTTGTGGTTCTTGAAACACAAAACAAATGTGTACTAATTAGAGCTTGGAAGGTATGTGGTAAATTGCTGGCAAATTCTGGCTTCACTGCTTAACCAAACTGTGTGATCCTGGGCAAATCATTTGATCCAACCCAGCCACACCAGTGTGCTGGCAAGAACAGAAATGTGCATTATTTATCCTTAGGAAGTGTTGGTGGCCTGATGGGCATTACATTGCACAATTCGCTGCTAACTTGGCACTCAGTAATTCAAACAATGCTGTGGAGTCACAAAATGAGGTGCCTGTGTGCTATAGGTTTAGAGAAGAGATTTGCAACCTCTTGGGCACCCTGAGGATTTTTCTGCTGGTTTTAGGTGTCTTTTAAATCATCTTTTAAATCATCTCTGTTTTTGCTGTCCTGCAATAAGCCAGACCACAAATGGATGATTACATGTTAACCTGCTGGGCCCATTTGTCTCGCAGATGTAACTTTATGGCCCTAGTAACTGGTAGGTGCTGCATCAGGGCCTCACTGACCTGGGCAGACCAAGAGACTGGCATCTAGCCATTTGGTTCTGCAGAATAAGATAACTAATGTCCCCAATTTGTCATAAACACATTGTAGCTGCTGTCTTCATCTTGGGCAGTTGCTTGTGACTGTTTTATGCCAAACACTAGTTAAATGAAACTTGATAATCAAATAAAAAGGACACACGCACAATTGCGTCTTTATTGATGTCTTATTGAGATGGACACTGCACTATGCACCACTGACTGCTGCATGACCCAGCTGCACAGAGCGTTGAACTGAAAAATGTTTACAGAGCTTTTTTTTAATCAGATCTATTTATGTAGTCCATTCATGTAGTGAACCTTTACATTTTAAACTCATTGAATGAATGTATATGGTACATAGTAATGCTGTATTCTTGCTAATTGTATGTCTTGGGGTAAAAGTAACTTCTGGTGACATTTAAAATGGGAGTACAAAATTGCTAATCAAATAGGTTTATTTGCTAATCAAAATTATTTTAATTAGCAAATTCTGCTTTTTTGAAAACTCATTTATGCCTTGTATGTAATCTGATAGATCTTCCAGATTAAGTCTGACTCTGGCTGTGTTGCCTTCATGAAGACTTACAAGCACATTCGTCAATGTTTTTAGCGCCCTTTCTGCTCTAGCTTGGACCAAAGCCTGTTGCGGTTAACCAAATCGAATGCACTCGACAAGTCAATGAACGCTTCATATAGATTAACAATGTTAATGAGGCAAGTATTATGCCATTCAATGATGTTGAGTGGCCTCTTCTGAAACCGGTCTGTTTGGGAAGTATGTTGCCCTCTTCGGCCCAAGTTTCAAGTTCTCTTAGTACGAGACTGGTGAACAGTTTGCTCTCTACGTCCAGTAACGTGATTGGCCTATAACTAATCAGATTTTTACGGTTCCCCCGTCTTGAAAATCGGCACTATTATTGCCGACTTCCAAGAAAGGGGAATCGATCTTTTGTCTATGATTCCCCTAAATAGTGTGTGGAGGATCTGTGCCCACAGGGCCACATTCCCTTTGAATACTTGATAGGTGAGGCCGTTCGGTCCCGCTGATCTAGATGAAGATTTATTAATCAAATCTAGAATGTCACCTTTGTCAAATCTTAGCCCCCATTTTCCTCCACCCCCTTTGAAGGCAAGCTCTCCTCGTGTTTTTGATATTTTTCACCAAAGTAATTCAGCCAACTTAACTCTGTTACATTATTCGTTTGAGCGACCTTCTGATCAGTTTTATAATTATTAATAAGCGACCAGAAATTGCACGCAGAACTGTTACTCAAAGCACGCAGCATTGCTTTCGTGTCATTTTGCAGTTAGCTCCCCCCTTTATGATGTCTGGACCAACTCCTATAGTGGTTTTTAATTATTTTTGTCGCTACTGGAAGACTAGATTTATTTTGTGCCTCCTTCCTTGCTATTCTTAATTGTCTGCGTGTTTCACAAGTTTTTGCCCATATGGCTTCATCAAAATTGTGTTTATACACACACTGACGACCCCTATGCATGTTCTGTGGGTAATCTATAGACCATATGAAGTTGTGGAAGGTAAATTGATTATACCTGGACAGACACTCTGGCCGTCAATAGAGCAACCAACAGCCCCTCGGCACAAAGCCAAGAGGCACTGAGCCAGTGCAGCTCACACAACTGACACCCAGCCCTATTAGACCAGAGGAGAACACACCAGCAGTTGCTGAAATGGCATCCAAACTTCCCAAAACGAAAGGGAAGCAACCCACCATGGACGAATTTGCCAGGTCATCCCAATCAACGGAGGGTACCAGCAACAAAGAGGAGCCCACAGACGGACACCGGACCAACGAGTAGTGAAAGGCAGATCCTAGAGGCAATAGCAGACTTAAAGGTCACGTGGGAAACAAAACTGGAAGCAGCTATGGCAAACCTCAAGACCTCACTTGAATTCAAGATATACGCTGTACAAGTGGACGTCAACCTATTGCGACAAGATGTCAAAGCGATAGCCGAACGCACAAGTGAGCTAGAAAAAGAAGTCCAGTCAAACACCACCACCTGCAAGGTGAACGCCTCCGAGATTCACATATTGCGCCAACAAGTGAGCAACTTGGAAAGCAGGGCTGAGGAGGCCGAAGGAAAAATGTACGCATCGTAGGGCTCCCGGAAGGCGAGGAAGGCTCAAACCCCACGGACTATATAGAAACCATGTTGCTGCAGGAGATCGAGTGAGGGGCGCTCTCCCTAGGATTTGTGGTGGAGAGAGCCCACTGCGCAGTTTCAAGAAGACTGGCAACGGGTGCACCGCTGAGGCCAATCATTGCCAAAATACTGCATTACTGGGATAGGAAAAGAATCCTGAGTATTGTCACACTTCAGGGGCAAAGACGCCGACTAAACTTTGGAGCAGTTAAGAGGAGAATGCGGGAGGTGGGCCTCAGATACATGTTGAAGTATCCTGCGAAACTGAAAGTCTTTAAAAAAAACAAGGAATTGTTCTTCGAGACCCCAGAGGAAGCCATGAACTGGCTGGACACAGAATGGTCCGCAGGAGGCGGAGGAGCAACGCGAGAGCAGAGACGAGAAGTGAAGAGTCGGCCCAGAACACTGAGGTGCTGTATATATAATGAAAATGGGACTTGAAATATAGTTCTGCATAGATTTGGGAGAAGTTAGGATGTATACGAGGCGGAGAGAAAATATTGAAGCAACATGCAGGAGGCACAGAGGACCCATCTCATACCCCACTAGACAGATTAGTTAGGTTGCCAGTAGTGCAGCAACCTCCTGCTGGGTTCCTAGCACCGACATACAGGGTAGGACCAGATGCGGGAAGGCCTGAGATGCAGGGATGGAACTGGGCTACAGTTGGGTATTGGGAGGGAGCCGTGGGGGGGGAATGTTGGGGGGTTTGCAGTGTGTTGATGGTTATGGTAGTAGGGGTAGTTGTTAGGGAACGAGCTTGCACCCATGGGCCCCTGCGCATGATTCACTCCAAGTACAACTGGAGTGAGGGACAAGGAGGGAGGGAGGAGGGATGGATGCGGACGATAACGGGAGATCTTAGAATAGTAACCTGGAATGTCAGAGGACTCAACAGCTATCTGAAGAGAAACAAGGTAATGATGTACCTGAGAAGGCAAAGAGTGGTCATAGCCCTATTGCAAGAAACCCACCTCGCTAAAGAGAAGCAAGAGGCGGTAAAGAAAAAATGGAGAGGGACCACTGTAGGAGCAATGTACTCCGCATACGCCAGGGGAGTATTCATCTGGGTGGTGCCACATGTGCCCTTCCAGATGCTACAGGCCACGGTGGAGCCAGATGGGAGGATGGTAGCCGTTCGGGGGCTGCTAGAGAATAGAGAAGTGTGTATCATAAACACATCTGCACCTAACCAAGACACAGTGGCCTATTTTAAAGACACTATACAGTAAAATCAGTCCCCACATAGGAGCGGTCATATGGGGGGGGGGAGATTTCAACTGTAAGCTAAACCCCAAAATGGGCAGGTCAGACATGAAACTAGATAAGCCCACCCCCGCAGCGAAAACGCTACAAGCCCTGTTGACAGACTTCGGGCTGGAAGACATATGGAGGCAGCAACACACGAATGATGGGCAATACTCACACTATGCCACCCCACCCAACCTGCACATGAGGCTAGATTACATGTTTGCCACTCTGTAACTGGTGGGGGAAATGACGTGTTCAGAATATAAGGCGAGAATATTATCGGACCATTCTCCTCTGGTTCTGACGTGGCGACATCAACCCCCCAGAGCCAGGATCCCAACATGGAGGCTTAGAGACGAGGCACTGAAGAACACCGCATTCCGAGTGGACTTAAGGGAGGAGATAATTGGGTATTTCGAAAATAATACAGGAAGCGTGGAGTCAGAGGGTACCCTGTGGGAGGCCTTTAAGGTGGTGGTGAGAGGAGCGGCCATATCCAAATCCAGAGGGCTTCAAGGGGGGGATAGTGCAAGAGCTACAGGAGACAGAAAAGACACTAGAAGCATTTATGAAAAATGTGGGCACCTCACAGGAAGATGCCGAATGTGTAAGCCAATTACAACAGGCATGCGCTGGGCTATGGGAGAGATTATGCAACCTGAAATATAAAAAACACATCGAAAGACAACACGCAGGGGGGAGACAAACCAGGGAGGCTGCTTGCTTGGCTATACAAGAACGAAACACCAAGGACAGCAATTTGAGAGATATCGGGATAAGAGGGCCAAGTCTGGAACACCCAGGAGAGTGTGAACGAGGGATTCCTTAGATTCTATAAACACCTATATGAAGATACAGGAGAGAAGGCAGAGTGGGAGACTCGGGAGACGCTAGAAGACATTGGACTTCCCAAAATGAGCGAGGAAGATAGGGAGTGCCTGGATAACCCCATTACAATAGAAGAATTAGAGACAGTGGTAATACACCTGCCCATGAGCAAAGCCCCCGGGGCGGACGGGCTCCCTAAAGAATTCTATAAAAAATATAGACAAGAAGTGCTCCCCCCGCTACTAGCAATGTTAAACAAGGCCTTTGATAAAGGGAAACTGCCGGAATCTCTGAGGGAGGCCGTAATTATTCCTCTCCTCAAACCTGACAAGCCAAGCACAGACTGTGGATCGTACAGACCACTATCCATACTAAACCAGGACACCAAAATTGTTCACATCGGTGCTGGCGAATAGACTTAAGCGGATAATAAATAAATTCCTACACCTGGATCAAACCGGATATGTCCCAGGCAGGAGTATATCTGATAACCACAGGAGGCTCCACCACATTATAGAACAGGCAGAGGGCGACCCAAGGGAAATAGCAGTAGTTTCGCTAGACGCAGTGAAAGCCTTCGAGTCTGTAAGGTGGCCTTGGATGCTGGCGGCCTTGAAAGAATACGGGATGGGACCAGGGTACCTGCGATGGGTGAAAATGGTGTATGGCTCCCCAACAGCCAGGGTCAAAACAGGAGCGATAATGTCAGATAAATGGCAACTTAGTAGAGGCACGAGACAGGGCTGTCCGTGGTCCCCGATGATGTACATCCTCGCCCTAGAGCCACTAGCGATCTGTCTGAGACAGCAGTACGAAGAAATAGGGGTCCACAATAAGGGGCTACCGCCCTTGATATCATTGTATGCGGATGATATGCTGCTATACCTGCGATACCCAGAGGAAAACTTGCAATATATCTTGGAGGTGATGGAGGGATACGTGACTCTCTCGGGAATAGCGGTGAACCCCAAAAAATCATGTATGTTCCCCCTGGGGAGGTATAGAGGATTTCCGAAGGAGAATCTACCTATCTTGCAGATAGCCTGGCAGACCAGAACATTTAGATACCTGGGGATCAACATATATAACACGATCGCAGGCGAGCAAAAATATAACACGGAAGGAGCAGTAGAAGGCATCAAGAACAGCATGGGGTTCTGGGCAAAGCTCCCCCTAGCCATGGTGGGGAGGGCGCCCCTACTCAAGATGGTGGTCCTGCCTAGGCTACTACACTTTTTCGTGAATATCCCACATATACCACCTAAACGCTTCTTTTCCAAACTCCAGAGTTTATGTAGGGGCTTCCTGTGGCACAACTCCAGAAACAGAGTGGCCCTATGGAAACTACAGAATACGTATGACAGAGGGGGTATAAACCTGCCGAACTTCGAGATGCACCACATGCCAGCGCAGCTACAATATGTTGCCAGGTGGCTGTCGGAAGACGAGGCAGCAGAATCTAGCCTGTTAAGGGGCAAATGCGACCCTTATTTCCTAAAAGAACTGATATGGCTACCCAAACCAGAGATGCACGGGCGAATGAGATTGTTGGAACTGGGGTGGAAGATGTGGCAAAAAGCATGTCGAGCTATAGGAAACTCAACCCCATGCTCCCCACAGGCGCCACTGGTGGCGCTACACCGGGTGGATGAGCAACTGAGGAAAAGGATCCACAAATATTGGGAGCCGGTAGGCCTAGCGACCTTGGGAGACATATGGCAAGAGGGGGAGGCACTGGACTTTCAAACAATGGGGGATGAAACTGGGATACACACAGGGCAATATATTACATCTACCAGAATAATCAAACGGGTGAAGGAAACGTGAGCCGAAAGAGCACTAGTAGAACCACCTGATACCGCCATAGTAACTATGTATGACATCTCGGATTTACGAATTGATAATGTCCAGAGTGGGTAAGGAGTTGCTCCAATTGAGACAGGACTGGGAGGAGGAGGCGGGAGAATCTATGCAAGATGGGCAGTGGGAAAGAGCCCAAAGATGCCACAAAAAGGTGTCCAGGAATGCAAGGCTGCAGCATATTCAGTTATAAGTCACCCATAGGGCGTACATGACTCCTCGAAAGATTGGCAGGTTTGGAAGAGCAGAAGTACAAAAATGTCCTAAGTGCGGGGAGGTGGATGCCGGGATGATCCATATGTCCTGGGCGTGCCCGGAGGTGGGAAAATCTTGGGATGAAATCAAGCTACGACTATCTGAAAAGTGAATCAACCTAAATGTGGAATCGGTGTGGGCATGCATGATGGGGGGATTTACGAGACCACGCAACCTGAAACACTTATGCAAACTCAAGGACCTGGTCTACATTTTGGCCAAAAGGAGAATAGCCATGAGCTGGAAAGCAGCTGGCAGCCCCAGATTAGAGGTATGGTGGAATGATCTCCTGAAATGGGTGGACGCCGAGACAGTAGCATGGTATGAGGCAGCTAACGGGGGGGGAGGATGATGAGGTAGGACCTCTGATAGCATGGAGACAAATGGTAGCCACACTGTCAGGATCCTCCTGGGCCAACTCCAGTGAATGCGACATGCCCGAGAGCAGCGACGGGGATTAACCCCAAGAGAAGGGAAGCCCGGAAAATGAGGTGGAAGCTCGAGTTAAAATGGGGGGAGGAGGGAAGATATTAACCAAATGCAAATGTACGCTAAAAAACTTGTAACTGAAAATGTCGGGTGTGATGGTTATGTTTTGTTTGTTGTGAAAACCAATAACAAATTGGTTTATAAAAAAAATAAAAAAGGATGTGAAATTAATTATCGTACTCAGCCTGACGACATTTTAGATAGTGCAAGAGCTACGACATAGATAAGGAAGGGAGAGGGAGAGTGGGAAGGAAATGGAAACAGACAGGCGACTACCGTACTAGGCCTGATGACATTTCTGGTAGAGCCGGAGAAAGACAAAAAGGTGAGGGAGAGGGGTGCAGAAAAGGAGGGAAGGAACAAAACAAGCGACTATCGTATTGGCCCTAACAACATTTCAGATAGTGCTGGATGGAGTTTGGGGGTGAGAGGAGACAGATGAGGTTGCTATCATACTAGGTCCAGGGACAATTCTGATTGGGTATGTGCATAGAAGAAAGTAAGGGGAGGAGATAGGAGAAGGGAGGGGAGAACAGTGAGTAAGCAGTCAAAAAGAGTGGAGAAGCAAGAGGGAAGAGCGAATGCAATTGCAGAAGTCAGTAGAAACACATGTTGCAAGCCAGGATCCAAGATGAAGATGGGAACAGCATGATTCAGGGCCACCATGAGTACAAGATGCAAAGGAAGTCCAGCATGAGAGTTGAGAAAGGGTGACGCACCATGAATCAATGAAGTCCATAAAAGTCAAATCCAGCATTGGCCACAAGACGGTGATGGTGAAACCAGATTTTATAAGGACAGACACCTGCAGAAGTAGGCTGGAGGGGGTCAAGGGAGGAAGCCGGGTAGAAGAATCAAGCAAAACAGGCAACATCTGTGTGTGAGAAGGGGTTGGGGGCACAAGGGAACATCACGAGGGGACCAAGGGGGGGTGGGGATGGCCTGTGGTGGGACAAAGGGTGTAAACACATGTTGGTGCATGCTAACCTGCCGTCTGAGCAGGGGTTCAGGCCCTGGGTCCTCCTGGTCCGAACAGGAATAGCCCTTTTCTTTGTCTGCCCTTCGCTTCGGCCGCCCGGGCGAGAGACGCCCTTGATCTAAGAGCAGGAAGGAAGAGGCAGGGCTAAGAAGGTGGGTGGTGCTTAGGCCAGGTGACCTAGATCCACTTGCACCTGCTCCCCAGCTGCAAATGAAAAGAGGCAGGAGGGTTCCTTAAGTAGGGAAAAGAGCAGCAAGCAGGAAGGCACCAGGTGGGCGGGGCTTGCTAAGGTGAAAAAGAGCGGCAACCAGGAAGGCACCAGGTGGGTGGGGCTTAGGCCAGGTGGCCTAGGTCCACTTGCACCTGCTCCCCAATCAAACCGTGTCCATGGCACCTCTACCATGACCTGTAATACAGTACCAAAAAGTGTAACTGTGTGGTCTAAGCATGTATCCAAGGGGTTATGACCAAGGCAGGTGCGAGACAGGAAGGCACATGCACAAAACACTAGTGGTCTGCCAATGTGACCTTCCAGGTGTCCGTATATCTGTAGGCCATCCCACAGTACATTCACCCTTGAAAGTGCAACATACCACAGCACCAGAATTACAAAAACAGAACCGCATACCTTCCTGACAATCTTTCATACATTACAAACATATGGATTCAAATCACAATTGATTTACAGAGAACTGTCCCATTAGTCACCACAGTAAAAGGTTAAACCACAAAGTGCATGGAGAGTACAGTACATGCATCCACATACTGCTGTCACACTATGCAAAGCAAAGCTGCAGGTTTAACTAGAATTCACCTGCCACATTGTGCAAAGCCAGGGGCCCAATCATGTGATCTCACTTAGTGTGATTCATCTAAGCAATTAGTGGGGTGGATACATGCAATGTATCAAACATCTCCATGTAACGGCAATAAACATCCATATATGACCATAAGCAAAGGGTGCAGGAAAGTGAGGGGCCATGCATGTGCCTCAGATGTCGACTGATCGTATATGTTGCACACCCACAAGTCACTGCCGTGATAGTTGCATTAATTAAAAAATAAATCAGCCAACACCCTAATTCATATACTGCCTACACAGACTGTTTCAGAGCTGACTCCGCAGGGTGTGCATCGTCCTCATATCCCAACTTGTTGAGTTAGACTTGTGCAAAGTAGTATGGTGGTCTTAGTCTAAGGCCTTGCAGAAACACGAGTGTCCTTTGAAAACAATGACTGCTAAGCATACGTATAGGTCCGATGATTAGCCTAGAAACACAGTAAAACTGGTCATGCTGTTCTCGGAAACTCGATCTCATGGGACTGTGTCCCCTGTTCTGCTCCCTCCAGCTCAAACTCCACGCCCATAACATAGGGGTACAACAAAAGGCGAGTCAAAGAAGCCATACTGGAATATGCATTTGGGATTACATAAATTGATTTCTGGCCATAACATGTATAGCATGCACATTGTTTCCTTCACCATGCACTTTTGGGATAAAATAAACTGCCAGCCAGGGGACTGAAAAGGACATCATTCTGCTGACCCCAATAGGAGGCCAACGTTTGAAAGCACACACAATTCAGCTGAAGGTCTAAAACCTCACCTGGATGGCGCTGGAGGAGGATAGGTTTCTGCCTTCCCTCTGCCCGCACCACCCATGATCTGTCCCAATGGACTGGCACAGCAGGGGGGTGTAGAGAGGCGTCGTACCCTCAGCAACAGAAAAAAGTAAAGTAGACATGGCGGAGAAAAGGCTGTCGCTTCGTACTGTCGTGTCAAAGCAGTCGATTATACATTTCACAGTGCTCTACCAAGATGTCGCAACAAGCAGATAAATCATTCAGAAAATAGTTGCCAATCCACAATGCTGACAGTCCATTTGCAAAATCACTACAAATCCAAACTATTTTTCCATTCAGATGGAGATGACAAATGAGAAAAGTGTATGATTTTAGGGCAGTGGTTGTCAAGCGTTGGCACTCCAGATGTTGTGGCCAACAACTTCTATGATTCTTCATCTTTGACTATGCTGGGTAGGGCTAATGGGAGTTATAAGCTAAAACGGATGGAGGGCCTCAGGTTGCCCACATCTCAACGATTTCTTCACTTACATCACTACATCAGATACAGCTTGCAGGAACCTATAGGTTCCATTTCTTAATTATTTTGCTTTTACATGGCACTTATATCCCCACATTATACTATAGGCGGATAAGCAATGCGTACAAGACCATATCGGGTTATGTATTGGGTGAATGTTAATTTTATAATGAAGACAAACACTTGATTAGGTGCTGGTTGTAATTTGAATTTAAGATTCCAAATTTGAGAACCTTCTGCTTCATGTGCAGATATGTTCATATTAACTGCATCTGTCTAGCCCAATACAACTAAACATTTGCAGCATTCTGAGCACAATGCAAACATACCTGTAAGACCATAAACTCTTCAGTGACTCTTTCCAAAATTCTGGAGTCGATGAATGAACTGAATCTGTATTTGAACAATGACTGAACGTCTTCATCTGAACCATTTGAGGCATCTCCAAATCGGAAACAGAAATCAATAAGTATTCCAAAATGTTGGCAAACTATGCTGAAATCCCAAAATATACAAAGAATGTACCTTTATTGGCCCATTCTGTGCATCACGTGGGCACTACAGGATCCCCCTAAATGCCCACAATTTGACAACAGCATAGTGTAACCTTTTATATGAAGCAGAATGTGTGGTGAGAGAAGCAACCAAACATTGAATCGAGGCAGACAGGAATTAAACGTGCAGTGTAAGGACATGGACCTTCTCAAACACTTTCATTCATATGGGTGGAAGGGAGCAATTAAGTCATGACGACTCAAGGTTGTTTTCACTGAGAAACAGACCCGTAAACCTCTTAGCATTCTTGGACTAAACCTCAGTTCGGTAAAACCAGCAAGTATCCATAACAAATGCATCGAGTGTGGCAGCACAGTCCACCAGGGAACTATCCCAGCATATGTCATTTTCTACCTACAAACCGGCAGCAGAGGGCATCTAACCAGTAAGACTGTAGTGAGCTGGGTTTTTTCAACTCTGGATAAGCATTTTGAGTCAGCGTTTAAGAGTCATTTTGGAACACCACTGTGAAGGTGTTTGAATTGCTAAATGAACATATGAAGACTTGCCCTGAGGAAGACGGTGAAAGGGTCGAAACATGGGCTCACTGTTTATGAACATTAAATATGAAAAGAAACTTCATGAACGAATTGGACTTTTGATTTTTTGTAAATTAACTTAGTTTTGTGAAGCTGAGAGGGAGTTTGGGCGCAGGTGGCCAGGGTATGTTGTGATGCATACTATTTCTTATTACCTTGGGCAGAGGTCACAGGCTTATTGGGCCCTGCTTGCAAATTCCCAGCATTTTATTAATGGTACAACTATTCAACTCTTTATATGAAGGTTAGACCATCTTGGTAATTAGGTCAAATCGATATTCGACCCTGTTAGTCAACTGATCCACTCTATAACAGAGATTTGATCAAACTGTGTGAATGGTGAAACTCTAAAACAGAGTTTCAGTTATACTGCCCCAGCCAACTGGAAGCCTCCTCTTAGGAGTATGCTTTGCCTTGCCTTTGAAAAAGAAGGATTGCTGATTCACATGGAAAAAGCAAGTCTGCCCTTCATCCAAGACCAAATTCATCCTCATCGGACCCCCCGCTAATCAACAAATTGGTCAACAATGACTCACTATTACGCACCTGAAAGGATTTGATCCTAAACTCCCTCGGTCAGCAAAATCCTTTGGCTTCACCATTGACAGCAGCCTATCCTTCTAGAAACACATAGCCAAGAAGGCCCAAAAGGCCAGGCTCAAACCCTCCAACATTTGCAAAAACAAACCCTTCATCCACCGTAAGACTTCCGGACCGTAGTGCAGACCCTTGTGATCTCAAATAGATAGAGGAAATGCCCTCCTAACGGGGCTCCTAGCTGCTCACTTAGCTTCCCTAAAAGAAGACTTCCACCATGCAGGGTTGGGAAAATGCCTCACTGTCCATACTTCTAAGAGGCATTTCCCTACCTCAAACTAAACTAAGGGTCTGTGCAATGTTAAGATGTCCATAGCAAAGCTGTCCTATGTCCGAAATTCTTTGCTTGCCCTAACATTCTAAAGTAACTCTATTGTGTAAAGGGATAGTCTTTATTCTTGAAAGTTGCACAAATGTTCAACTTCAAAGGAAATATAAACGTACTCCGACACAAAAGTTCCCAACAAATTAAGTTCACAGTTCCAAAGGAAGGCTCCCTTACCAAGGTTGCTGTTTGGGTTTCTCAGGTTTTGGCAGAGCAGGTGAGAGCAGCGCTGCACTGGAGATCTGCTGCCCTCCTGGGCTCTGACCAGGTACCGTGACCTGCTTTTGTTTGAATCTTGTGTTTGCTTATCCCTGCCCGCCCGTGTTTCCTCTTCCCGGCCTCCGTGTGTCCCTCCTTCCTGCCCGCCTCCCAAATTGGCTCACGGGGCCCCGTTGTTCCAGACAGTGTGCACGCTGACTACCGCGCCCGCCATTAACTCTTGGCAGAGCGGGTGAGAGCGGCGCTGCACTGGAGATCTGCTGACCTCCTGGGCCCTGACCAGGTACCGTGACCTGCTTTTGTTTGAATCTTGTGTTTGTTTATCCCTGCACACCCGTGTTTCCTCTTCCCGGCCTCCCTGTGTCCCTCCTTCCTGCCCGCCTCCCAAACCGCCCACCCCCCTGATTGACTCACGGAGCCTTGATGTTCCAGGCAGTGTGCACGCTGACTACCGCGCTCACCATTAACTCTTGGCAGAGCAGGTGGGAGCGGCGCTGCACTGGAGATCTGCTGCCGTCCTGGGCCCTGACCAGGTACCGTGACCTGCTTTTGTGTGAATCTTGTGTTTGTTTATCCCTGCCCGCCCATGTTTCCTTTTGCCGGCCTCTGTGTGTCCCTCCTTCCTGCCTGCCTCCCAATACGCCCACCCCCCCATGATTGGCCCCCCTGCCCCTCATCTCTAACCCACCCAGGGCAGTCTCTGCCTGGCAGCCCCGCGACTAACGGCCCCCAGGCAAAGGGCAGCTCCTACATAGGCGGCTCCCTGTTCGTGTCTGCAGGTGTCCAAAGGGGACGCCAGTTGCCAGTAGTTTCTCTACAGGTCAGTCCCACTAGCCTCCCTGGCTCCCCCCCTGACTCTTAAACACGGCTGTGCTGTCCCCCATGTTGTAGCAATACGCACTGTATCAGTATTTAAAAATAATCTTGCACTGTGAAAACTAGGCCTTTTCTCCCATTTCAGGATTCTCAAACTTAGGTTGCCTCTCTTAAGTTATAAAGTTGAGCATTTGTGTGCTCTTTAATCTGAGAATCTGTCCTATTGCGCAACTTGATTACCGCTTGCTAGCTTGTCTGCCTACTCTCGCCAGTGTCTCCCCCTCTCCTTCCACCCACCTCCTCTCCCACCTACTCTATGGTGCTCTCTGTCTCTCCTATCTTCTGTAACTGCTTCTCTATTGACTATCCTGCTCTCATTACTAAATCTGGTAGGAAGAAGTTTAAAAAGGACATCCTGGTCTCCAACCCAGGCCTCCCTATCGCTGACACCTACACCAGTGCCGCCTCCAAGGAAACTCTCACCGACATCCTTTTTGTCGTGCCTTTACCTGATTTATGGACCCTTCATATGGTCTCTGTGCTCTCTTTCTCCTCTTCTCCCATTAATGCTAGCACCCTTTGGGACGCCCGCCTGCCCTCCTTCCATTCCTCTAAGGTCATCATTAATGTTTACTCTAATGGGACTGTCTTGGTCCAAGGCCGTCAGGCCAACCTGCACCTCTTTGATAGACGCTTCCGGTGCCATCAATTTCCTTTCTTCTCATGCTGTCCCCGCTCCCCTTTCCTTGGCTACCTTGCCTTCCCCCCTCCCTCTCGGCTCCTTCGACACCTCTGCGGGGCGCACCTCTGATCTGTACCCCTCCCCGGAAGTCCTTCAAGGATGGCAACCTTCTCCACATTGCCACTCTTAACTCTCGCTCTGCTGTCAAACATTCCTCTGATATCTGCCGCCTTCTTGAAGAATTTGACCTTGATGTCCTCGGTCTCACTGAGACATGGTTCACGGCCAGCTCTGTCACCAGCTTTGACACGCTCCTACCTGACGGCTACAAGATCCTCTCTGCGCCCAGGCCTAACCGTTCTGGTGGGGGTGTAGCCCTTATCTTTTCTGAGTGGATTCCTGCCTCTGTCACTCCCACGCAGACCTACTCCTCTTTTGAATGCCTCGTCTGTAGGCTCTCTCCGCCCTAGCCATTCCCTTACTGTGGCTACTATCTATCGGCCATCTGGTCAGATTTCTTCCTTCCTCTCCGAGTGGGCTGACCTCTCCTCCTCACCCCTGGCCTCAACCACTCAACCCTTCCTTCTAGGAGACTTCAACATCCACCTGGATGCCTCCCGTCACCCCTATGGACTCTTTCGTGACCTCTGCTACTCTCTCTCACTCACCATTCTCCCCTCTGTCCCGACTCATTCTGCAGGGCACACTCTCAATGTTCTGATGTCCTCAGACCTTCCCCTCTCTGTCCCCCTCTCCACTACTCTATCGGAGTGATAGCTTTCTCCGATCCTCCCACATCACCCTCCCTACCCCTCAGGCCAAGCCACCTCCATCACTGCCACCCACCTTCTCGGTCATCTGACCCATGAAGCGCGTGTCAGTTCAGGCTTTCGCCGCCACCTTCTCACCCTCTTCTCCCCCTTTGGCTGACTCTCACCCTGACACAGCCCTCTCCACAGCACACTCCTCTATATCTGATACTCTTGAAATCCTTGCCCCTGTGATGAGAATCCGCCTGAAGCCCAACGCCAAGTACAACACTCCTGGTATGACTCAGACCTCGTCACCCTAAAACACAAGTGCAGGGTGGCCGAGAGGAAGTGGCGTGCTTCATGTACATCCTATGACAAACTGGCCTGCCACCTGCTTCAAAGCCAATACCGGCTCTCCATCCTCACCAAGAAGAGAGATAATATCCAAGCCTGCATCTCTGCGGCATCTAACAACTTGGCTGAACTCTTTCAAATCTGAAAGGAACTGGCCAATCCTGGCACAGTCTCTACCTCTCCTGTCCCTTCGCAGGCCCTCAGCAGGGCACTGGCCTCTCACTTAATTTAAAAAACTCAGGACATCCTGTCCTCACTCTCCACCCATCACCTTCCTCCCTCTATCCCCTGCTCTTCCCCTGGCCCTTCTGCAGCCACCCCCCACCTCCTTCTCTGCCTTTCCCCTTTTCTCAGCAGACGAGGTTTCTAGACAAGTCTGATCTATGAAATTCTCGTCGAAACAGGTTCACCCCTGTTTCTCCAAAACTATCAAGGACCACATCGACTCCCTGGCTCCTGCCCTGGCTGACTTCTGTAATCACTCCTTCGCCACCGGAGTCGTCCCATCCCCCCTGAAGCACTCTGCACCCTCTTCTAAAGAAACCCTCTGCCGACCCCTCCTGCCCGGCTAACTATCACCCAATCTCCATCACTCCCTTCCTGGGCAAGCTCCTGGAGAAACTGGCCATCTCCCAGCTTAATCTCCACACTGAATCGGTTGTTTGTTTTCATGACCATCAGTCTGGCTTCAGAGCTGCCAGAAGCACGGAAACTGCTCTCCTGAACATCCGTGAAGACCTGCTCTCCAACCTTGACTGCAAACCTAATTGGAACCGCCCTGTCATAATATACTATGCTTCTCCCAGGACCATTCTGTAACCAGGTCCTTTGAACCATTCTGTATGTGCAACATTCTGTAATCACTGCTGTACTTAAAGAATTAGCGCCCAGCTACCCAAGGGTTCGTCAGCGCTCTACAAATAAACAAACTAAACACCCCGTGCGTCCTCATCTTGCTTGATCTCTCTTCTGCCTTCGACACGGTCAACCATGACATCCTGCTCAACGGTCTTTGTGATAACCTGGGTATCACTGGACAGGCTCTGGCGTGGCCGACTTCTTTCCTCGCTGACCGACCCTTCGAGGTCCAGCTTGGGTCCTTCCTCTCCGATATCTTTTTCTCTACTTGTGGTTTCCCCCAGGGGTCAAACCTCTCTCCCTGGCTGTTCAACCGTAACCTGGCACTCCTTGCCCACTGCATTGCCGCCCTCTGTCCCAATTTTCAGTGCGGATGATACCCAGCTCATTTTCAGGCTACCCTCGGCCTCTCCTCTCCCTCCCTCATCTCTGACTGACTGTTTGCTATCCAGGAGTGGTGTGCCGCCAATGACCTCTGCCTTAATGCCAGTAAGGCTGAGATTCTACTCATCGGCACACCCACCCCCTCCTTCCCTGCGGCTCTCTGGCCGGCCTCTCGTGGCCCTCTTCCTGCTCCCACCTGCAAGGCTAAAAACCTCAGGGTCATCTTCGACTCCACACTCTCCTTCTCTCCTCACATCTCTGACATCTCTAAGAAGTCACACTACCAGCTGCACTTCCTCAGAGGTATTCTTCCTTTCCTCTCCTTCCCCCAGAATCTCACTGTCTCCAGAGCCCTGGTTCTCTCTAGGCTGGACTATTGCAACAGCCTCTGTCTAAATCTGCCTGGCTCTACCCTCCGCAACTTATCCAGAACAGGATGGCGAGACTTGTCCTTGGCCTCAAGACCAGGGATCGTATCTCTCCAGGAACGAAATCTCTGCACTGGCTCCCAGTGGCTGTGAGGATTAAGTTCAAAACCCTCTGCATTGTCCACAAGACCTTCTGGGGCCTGGGACTGCAATACCTTCAACTCTCTTCCTAAATATCTTCCTTCACGACCTCTTCACTCATCCGCCTCCAACTCCCTCAGGGTCAGTCGCTTCTCCAAGCAACGAGTTGGTGGTAGATCTCTCTCTTCAGTAGAGGTCTCCCTCTGGAACACCCTTCCTGCCTCCCAGAAACTCAAGGAGAACCATCTACGGTTCCGGAAGCACCTCAAAATCTTCCTCTTTGCTTCTGCCTTCTCTCCCCCTCTCACCTGCTGAATTCTTTGCTGATACTTCAATGGTTACCTGGCCACCCTTCTGATCTCGGGCCAGGCCCCGCTAGTTGCCCACCTGCACTGCCTGGCAACCCCTGCACCTGGGGACTGTTTTCTGTATCCCTTACAGTCCCCCCACAAGCACTTATGTTCTGCACTTACCTCGCATTTGCCACCTTTCTGGACATTTTACTATCTTATTTATTCTACTATCCCATGGACTGCACTTTCCCCTCTCCCTTCCCATGCACTTGCGCAATCTGAATGATACCTGGCCTAGTAGCATCGTTGTTGGTCTCCCCTTGATCCCCCTTCCTTGCCTCGTCGCGCCTTGAAACACTTGTGTTTAGGCGTGTTATAAATGTCATATCATATATCAACTCCATAAAGCACACAACTGCCTTGGAGGTTTCTTCGTAAATAACAAAAATACTCTGCGTTTCCACACAGTTTAAAATATCACTTCCAGCTATGCATAAAATCTGATGCATTTTCCTGCAAGGTTAATTTCCCCTTCAATCTCCCTTTACTCTCAGTTTTGGGTTTACTTGGCGTACACCTGTGCCAGGACTTCTTTGGATGACTGGTTTTCTACAGTTTACAAACTTGAGCTTTGGGCTGCTATAGTCTCCTGCAATTGCTTTTAGTGTGTTTCACCTTACAAACACTTGTCGACTTGGGTTTGCCTGGAATTCCCTCCTGCCAGGGCTTTTAAGGTGCAGCACTTTACACATACTTGCAGACTTTTGCATTTGCAAAAGTTCACAAGGTGAGGGTTTTCCTTTCTCTCCCCTTAACCACTCTCAAGCTTTGCTCCCCTTGGTCATGGGTTCCAGACTCGTAGTTTACCGCTTTGCAAATGTTCACGAGGTGAAGGGAGATATAAGATTTACAAACACCACTCTGCCATCCGTACTCGCTCTTCTCTCTCCCCATGATTCCATCTCCAATTCACTTTCCAACCTAGGCTGGCTTCCCCTCCACTCCCAACTTAAATTCCACTTCCTTTGTCTCGTTTATAAGTCTCTTCATGACCTTGCCCCTCCTTACCTCTCCTATCTTCTCTCCTTGTATGCCCCCTCTCGCTCCCTACACTCTGCTGACCTCTTTTTACTCTGTTCCCCCACCTCCTAGTGCCTCTTCTCGTTTCCGCTCCTTCCAGCTCCTTGCCCCCCTACATTGGAACTCCCTCCCTTTCTCTATCCGCTCCATGTCCACCTACTCCTCCTTCCGTTCCTCCTTAAAATCCCTCCTTCACCCCCCTCCCCGACTGCTCTCCCCTTCCTCCTCTTCTTTCTCCTCCCCACTCCATCTTCCTGTGCCTTTATCTCTCCCCGACTCCCCTATGATCTCCACCCTCCCTTCTACTCTATCTACTCCCTTTTCCCTTTCCTCCATCCCATACCTCTCCTCTCTTCCTCTCCAAATGCAAATTGTTCCACATGCTGTTTTTCTGGTTAGAATCATGTATATTTTATTGCTTCTATGTTCCATGTTTGATGTTTCTGGTTTTTATGCTGTAAAGCGCTTTGGAGTAAAGCACTATATAAACAATAAAATACATATGAATAGGGCAAAGATAATCTAGCTGCAATAATAACAAATTACGACACACTTTGGAACTTGTCCTGTACGTCTATGGGTGTTAATTTACACAATTAAAGAAAAATGCACAGTGCAATGAGTACAGTCATGAAGGAATATCGAAGTTGTTCACTAATTTACGATTAGACAAATAGGGACCTAAAAAATGCCAGCAGGTCAGAACACGCATTGGTAAGTTGCTGAGTTTACAAATAGAATAACTTGGGGAAGGTTCGGAAGCATTTGATTTGGTTTAACTAAACAATTGGGAATAAATATCATTACAGCAAAGATTATGCATCATGAAATACAGATTTGTCACTAATTAAGGAAGACAGAGGTGAGCACAAATACAAACCAGACAAACGTAGGCACATAACATACTAGCTGGATACTGAAATGAGACAACTCTTCCTTTAAATAGATCATCTCTGTTATAATTTTACCCCGACTATTAGTGGCAAATGGTAGATTTGGACTATTCACAGTGTAGAGGAGGTCCCAGTCATGGCCTGCACCCCTGCCCCATTTCGAGGTACCAGGAGCGTACTTACCAAGGTATGTGACGTATGAGGAGCAAATGAACCAACAGAGAGCTGCGCTGGGACTCTACCCAGTGTACATCAGAAGAGCCATATCTGTTGACGCGCCCATAAGCAGACAGCCATGGGCTGCACAATACCGTCAGACAACCATACCAGCAGCTGAGACGAAATGAAGAGTACCTACAGACGGTCCACGAAGAGACCCAAAAAGCCTTAATGGAAGGCCAATGGAAATGACACAAGGGCCTGATCAGACTCGCGGAGGAAAGAAAATGACTATCACGGATAACACGCCAGTGCGAGCAGCTATGAAAACTAGATGTAATGGACACAGGAAAAGAGACTATGAAACTTAAGGAAACGTTGCTATGAGGCAAGATGGAACAAGTTACTTACCTGTAACTGTTGTTCTCCAGCATGGGTCTGGCATGGATTCACATGCTCATGAATATTACCCGTCGTCAGGCTGGGAATCCTCGGTAAAGAAAAAATCAGTCTCAGTTTCGTTTCTGATCTGTCTTTCTTAGTAGTAACCAATCACTGATCTCTGGGTCATACTGCCCCCAGCCAATGACTGCCCTCTCCCTAAGCCCCGCCTCTGGCAGCCATCCTCAGATTTGGTAGCACGCCAAGTGGCAGTATGACCAAGTGAAGAGCCTCAGAGGGGTAGGTGGGAGAGTTTGCATGTGAATCCATGCCAGCCCCATGCTGGAGAACAACAGTTACAGGTAAGTAACTTGTTCCTTCTCTAGCATGGGGTCTGGCATGGATTCACATGCTCATGAATAAAAGAATACATAGCAGTATACACATGCACAACCACGGGAGGTTGCAACAGGCTCAACATTAAGCAATACAACAACTCAACATTAAGCATCTCTTACCTCCTCACTAGGCTCACCTTAAGCGAACAGGTTGCGCAGCACTGCTTGGCCGACCCTGGACTCCTCCCTGGAGTCCCGATCGACGCAGTAGAATCTTGTGAAGGTGTGCATCGACCTCCACGTAGCAGCCCTGCAGATGTCCAGCAGGGGCACAGACAGGAACGACGTGGTAGCAGCGATCGCTCTGGTCGCATGGGCTCTCGGACAGCCGGGCAGCGGTCGGTTTGCCAACCGGTGACAGTGCATGATGCAGCCGGAGAGCCATCTGAAATGGAAGTCTTCGAGAGAGCCTTCCCTTGATTCACAGACCCAAAGTTCACAAACAGTTGTGACGTCTTCCGAAAACTCTTCGTGCGGTCCACGTAGAACTTCAGCGCTCTAGCCACATCCAGCGAGTGCAAAGTCCTCTCGGCCGGCGTCGAAGGCGACGGGAAGAAAACTGGTAACACGAAGGGCTCGTTGATGTGGAAGTCCGACGGCACCTTGGGCATGAAGGAGGGGTGCGTCCTCAGCACCACCCTCGTGTCATGAAAAGTCAAGTATGGAGGCTTGCAAGATAGGGCCTGGATCTCTCCCACTCGTCGTGCAGAGGTGATGGCCACAAGGAACGCTGTCTTCCATGACAGGAACTTCAAAGGCGCCGAATGCATAGGCTCGAATGGGGCTCCCATGAGCCTGGTCAGCACCACATTAAGCTCCCACGCCGGGGCAGGAGCCTTCACCGGCGGGAATTATCTGTATAGTCCCTTCATAAATTCCTTCACCAGGCGATGAGACCACAAGGACGCCCGTCCCGCAGTCCTGGTATATCGGGAGATAGCAGCCAGATGTATTTTTATGGAGGCGTGAGCCAGTCCAGCTTTGGCCAGCGACAGTAGGTATGGCAGCACTTGAGGGGCCGTAATCCGCAGAGGGTTAATCTTCTGTGCACGGCACCAGACAGAGAACCTCTTCCATTTATGACCGTAACACTTGAGAGTTGATGACGCCCTGGCCTTTGCAAGAACCTCTCTGCAATCAGCCGGGATATCGTACCCTCGAAACTCTAGTGCCTCAGGCGCCAGGCCTGCAAGTTCAGCGACTGTGGGTCGTGATGGAGAAATGCGCCTCCTTCTCTGGAGAGAAGATCCGCATCCGCCGGCAGCTTGACTGGTGTGGACGTTGACAAGTCCAGAAGGTCCGGGAACCAGATCTGCCTCGGCCACGCCGGTGCGACGAGGATCATCCTGCACCTGGACTTCTTGAGCTGGTTGATGAGGCGGAGCAGCAACTGCGGGAACGCGTATAGAAACAGGCCGGCCCATGGGAACGAGAAAGCATCGCCCATGCTCCTCGGCTGTGGGAACCTGCTGGCGAACCTCTGGCACTTGGAGTTCGTCGTCGTCGCGGAAAGGTCGATCTGGGCTTTGCCCCATCGTTGGAAGAGCCGATCCACTTGATCCTGGCGCAGTTCCCACTCGTGGCACGAGCGCCAACGGCGATGGCGTTTTTATTCCTGCCAGGTGGAAGGAACCAGAAACATCCCCTGGGGGATGGCCCAGTGCCACAGATCCTGGGCCTCCTTGGATAGGGCTGGGGATCTGGTGCCTCCTTGCTTCCGTATATAGAACATCGTGGTGGTGTTGTCGGTGAAGATCCTCACCACTTTGCCCTTAAGGGACGGAAGGAAAGACTTGAGAGCCCAGAACACTGCTCGGAGCTCCAGAATGTTGATGTGGAGAGACCTCTCCTCCGGGAGCCAAAGGCCTCTTGCGTGGAGGTCTCTGGTGTGGGCCCCCATCCCTCCAGAGAGACGTCCGTCGTCACCATCTCCTGAAACGCCCGGATTTGAAAGTCCGTGCCTGTCGTGTGGTGAGCACGGATGCCCCACCATAGGATCGCCCGACGGAACTCCTCGTCGGGAGGGATCCTGTCCTCGAAACAGCCCCTCGCCTAAAGCCAGCGGGTGTCGAGGAACTCCTGTAGCAGACGCATCCGAAGTCTGCAAAGGGGTACAAGATAGATGCATGAGGACATCATCCCGAGGAGGGATCTGATGGACCTTACCCCGGCTACGTCCGTGGCTAGCAGGTGCCACACCTTGCCCAGGATGGTCTTGGTCCTCTTCTCTGAAGGGGAGGCCAATTGCCCCACTGTATCGAGCTTCGCTCCCAGAAACAGTGCTATTTGCGATGGAACCAGGTGGGGGTAGTTGATGGCGAACCCCAGCTCCGTGAGCAACCGGACAGTCCTCGCCGTGTGTTCGACGGCGAGTTCCCTTGTCCTTGCCCGGATTAGCCAGTCGTCCAGGTAGGGGTAAACGTGGACCCATGCAGGCGCAGCCACGCCGCCACTGGTGCCAGGCACTTGGTGAAAACCCTGGGTGCCGACTTTAATCCGAACGATAGGGCTCTGAATTGGTAGTGGCGTCCCTGAACCACGAACCTGAGGAACTTCCTGTGCCTTTTTAGAATAGGGATGTGGAGGTAAGCATCCTCCAGGTCCAAAGACGATAGGAAGTCGCCTTCCTCCAGCTGTCCAAGCACGTGCTGGACGGTGACCATCCTGAATTTCTGCGCCTTGATGTACTTGTTTAAGTGACCCAGGTCCAGGATGGGGTGCCAACCGCCTGTCTTCTTCCTGACGAGGAAGTACCTTGAGTACACCCCAGAGCCCCGGAGCCTTCTGGGGACGAGCTTGATGGCACCTTTCTTGAGCATCGCCCTTACCTCCAACAGCAGTTGAGGGACGTGAGTTTCCTTCCTGGCCACGGGAGGAATGCGAGGGCACTTCTTTTGGAATTCCAGCGAGTGCCCGTTGGCCAGGGTGTCCAACGGTTGGTGGAGATGGACTCCCACATGCTGACGAACGTCGTCAGCTGGCCTCCCACCGGGGTGCTTCGGTGGGGGCCCGACAACACGGCCGGGTCTGTCTTGCTTGGAGGCGGCCTTGCCGCCTTGGCCTCCTTGGCGATGACGGCAGAATCCCCTTTGCTTGACGCGACCTCTGTAGGCCTCCTGGGAAGAGGAGCGGGCCACCTGGCGGTAAGTGGAGGAGCCACCGCTGGCACATTTGGAGGCACCCTGTCTGCCTGCGGAGCTCCGAAAGGACCGTCGCTGTTGAAGCACCCCTAGGGCCCGGGCCGTCTCCGAGTCGGTCTTGATGGCCTGTAGAGACTCGTCCACCGCCTTACCAAAGAGGTTGTTGCCGTCGAACGGCATGTCCAACACTCTGGTCTGGACGTCCTGGCGAAAGTCTGTCGCCTTGAGCCATCCTCGTCGGCGGCGGCGGCAAACTCCGTTGCCAGTTGGCGAAATCCGGTATCGGCAATGTCCGTTGCCACCGTTATGGCGTGATCCGACGCCACCTCGCCTTCCTGCAGAATTTCTAGGGCCTCTGCCCTCTTGTCGTCAGGTAGGAATCCTAGCAGGGGAGCTATCTTGAACCAGAGCTCCCTGTCGTAGCGGGCCACGATAACTAAGGCATTGGCCGCCTTAATCGTCGTCGCCACCGACGAGATGACTCGTCGTCCCACAGAGTCCAACTTCTTGCCCTCGCTGTACGGCAGGGAAGTGGAAATTGAAGCCGCCGCACCCGCTGCCTTCTTCTTAGCCGCTACCGAGACAACAGAGTCCAGCATGGGCTGGGCCCTGAGGCACAAGGGGGCGGCATCGGGGACTCAGTACTTCTTCCCATACCTGTGCCTCTTGGCGGGTGTTGTGGAAGGGTTCTTGAGGACAGCAAGCCCCTCGTTCCAGATGTCGTCGAGCAAAGGCACCGCGAGGACCGTCTTCCTCTTGGCCTCTCGTCATTGGTACAGAAACCCTTCCTTTTTTTGTTCTTCAGGGCAGAGCTGGAAGAGCTCGGATGCCCTGGTTATCATGGCGTGGAAAGAGCCCATTTCGTCGGCTGGGGAAGCCCGCGGGGGGGTGATGACGGGATGTCCGCTGTGTCATCACCGCCGTCAACGTCCGTCCCCGTCGCTGTGTCCGTCGCCATATCCTCTCTAGGGTCCAGCGAGGACGAGGGGTCCACAGGTCTCGCAGGCACGAAGCGGGATGGACTCTCCTCCGCTTGTTCAGAGGGCTTCCCGACGGGCCCGGTTCTGGATCCTCTATCTGGGTCCGTGGTAATCTTGTCCTTATCTCGGTACATAAGGATTGGATTGCCAACAAAATGGCCGCCAAACTATCCTGGGGCTCGGGTAATGGCTGCGACGGACGGGATGGCCGTTCCACTGGGCCCTCTACGTCGCCATCGTCGCTATCTTCGATCACGTCAGCAGGGACCGCCCCCTGGGAAGCAGGGACCGCCCCCTGGGATAGAACCCTCTCGGACCTCTCGTTGAGGCCTATGAACCTCTCGTTGAGGCCTATGGACCTCGCGTTGAGGCCCTTCTCGGTTTCCACCAGCTCCTCCTCAGAGGCTGATTCTGAGTCTGTAATGGCCACCGCCCCCCCCTCTTTTTCCGCCGGGGGCTTCACGGGGGTTTTAACGATGGGCTGGAAAGAGGATTCCCTCCGCGGTGGCAGGGACACTCTGGGCCCAAAGGCTGTTTCCACTGGCGTAGTCTCAGCCGGCTTCGCCAGGGTCACAGCGACCACTTCGATAGAGGCCTTTGCCGGATGGATCAAAGCCCTCACCACCTTAGGTGCGTCCTGGGCCTTTGCCCTTGGGGGAGGGTCAGCCCCTCGCTCCCCCTTCGAGATCGACCGGGTCCGCTCCAGCGGCTTACCCGGGTTCTCGGACTTCCTCTTCCCCGAACCAGAGCGCTGGCTCGTGGTCGAACGTGCAGGGGAAGTAGCGCCCTGCCTGGCAGCCGAAGAGCCCGACCTTTCGGCACTCCCGGTGCCCGCGGACTCACGGTGCTTGGCCTTCTGTTGGGCCCCCGTCGCTGGGGCACCCTCACAGGACTTAGAAGCCCGATCAGACTTTTTCTTCACCTTCTCACCTGCTGTGCCCTTCTCCAGCCAGGGGGCGAGGCGGGAACAACAATCTTGTTTGGTCCGTTCCGAAAGGTTCTTGCAGAACGCACAGTCCTTCTCCACGTGCGTCTTGTCCTCATGAAGACAGTAGAGACAACGCAAGTGCTCGTCCTTGAAAACGTTCTGCAATCCGCATCCAAGGCAGCACCTGAACAGCTTGGATTCGGGCGTCGAGCTTCCCTTGTCCTGGGCCATGTTCGTTGAGGTAGGCCGCAGATCTTCCGGAATCCTCCAAGAAGTGTAAACTCGACGAAAAATTCACCTCAATAAGGCACGCTATACAAAGTGCGACTCCATTTTGGAAAAGCAGAAGCATTCCCAGACGGCCAGAGGCCTAACAGGCCAGGTTTCATATCCCAGCCAAAGCCAGGAGGAAGAGCGGAATCAAAACTCAAAGAGCAGCTCATGCCTGGGAAGTCTAGGTCAACCAGAGAAAGGGAGGAGAGAGTCAGCTAAGAGTTGAAACTTCAGAGCATACCAGCCTGCCCCGTGAAGGTCAAGATAAAGGAGGCCCAGGTAAGTGGCGAGGCCGAAGAAGAATTAAATACACTAAAAGCTGGAAACTGAAGCATATTCATGGTGAACTAACACGTGACCAGCCAGGCGCGAAGAGGTACCACCGCCTGATGTCATCCAGAACCCAAGGGTGCCATAACTGTTCCTGATAAGAGGCTACAGTTTCAAGTCCATACCCAGCCAACCAATTGACACATAGCCCTAAGATACTGATTGATGGAAAGGAGGCAGGGTGAATCCTGGGGCACTAGGCACCTGGGTGTCCATTCTGCATGCTGCTAATTAAAATGGGGATGTCTGTCTAGGGGTGTAACCTGCCCAATCACAATGGACCAAGTTATCTGGGTCCTATAGATAGTAGAACCAATGAGACGTCGTACTTGTAGTGACGTCAATCACGTGTGATGCAGTGGGAGGGGCGTAGACGCCCACCCGATAAGAGTTATCCAATCCGCATGCTCTATTACCATATACAGATATAGCACCTATACTTAAGTTACCTTTCCTAACCAATTAGATTGCATGACAAGTTTTGTAGAGTTAGACGTCGATGACAAGAATCTGCTATAAAGGTTACTGTTTGCATGAAGAAGTTGGAAGTTAGAGCGAGACTGGTGATCGCAACGATGCTGATTCCCATTTGTTTCCCTGTTTGATGTACTTGCCATTAAACAGACTTCCCTTTGCCAAACTACGGAGTCCTCCTTATTGAGTCGTGTTGGAGTAAGTGAATCCTGCACCACCATTCCTCACATGTTTGTTTTATTAATTTGTATAGCGCTCCAGACCCGTAGGTAGAAGGGCGCTTAAGGAAGCGGTTACAGGCATGAGAAACATTTACATGGTACAGCAATTTACATAGATTACAAGGTATAGGCAGCAGTTACATAAAATGTAGGCAAGGTGGCGGCCTTAGGGAGATGAAGGTCTTCGAGGTGAGGGTAAGTGCTATTCTTTGTTCAGTAACCAGCCAATAACTTGTTTCCTAAATATTGGAAAGGACTCAATAGTTTTAATGTTGAATGGAATGGTGTTCCAAAGTTGGGAGGCAAGCACTGTGAAACTCGCGCCACCTGCTCTTTTTAGGGCAAATCTAGGCACTGACAGGCACAGAGAGTTGAAAGATCTGGCGGCGGTTTTTAAGGTAAATTTATTGGTGAGGTACAGTGGGGCTAAGTGGTTAAGGGACTTGTAAGTGAGGCAGATAGTTTTGAGGTCAAATTATTGCTGTATGGACAGCCATTTACACGCTTTCCTGGTTGTGGAGCTGTGCTCTCGCTTAGGGATGTTAAGGGCTGCGCGTAGGGCATTGTTTTGGAGAACCTGGAGTTTGTTGATTATGGATTGGTTGGCTCCTAGGTACAGGCTATTGCAGTAGTCCAGTTTGGACTGAATGAGGGCTCTGGCAAGAGTGAGGCAACTGTTTGGGAATAGGAAGGGTCTGCTAGCCCTGATAAGCTTACCCGTGTAGGCAGTGGCTGAGGCGGTTGCGTTGATTTGTTTAGAGAGGTTGGTATTGGCGTCTAGGTGGAAGCCTAGGGTTTTCACACTCTTAATGGGGATCGTATTACCATCTATGATAATGTTATTGTAGCAAGGGCTGAGTTTTGACAGGTTGTTGGGGGAGACGACTAGAAGAAGCTCTGTCTTCTCATCGTTCAGGCACAGGCCGTGGGTGGCCATCCAAGCCTGAATGATGGAGAAGATTTCGTTAATCCGGGTGACGTCCGCATTGTAGTTGCCCGAGATGGTGAGAAGGATCTGGGTGTCATCTGCATAATTCGTGTAGGTGACACCCCGACGGTCCAATTTTTTCAAATAGCGGCTTTGTAAATATATTATACAAAGTAGGGGAGACACATGAGCCTTGTGGAACTCTGCATGTGATGGGGATAGGGCCGGCTGCTGCTGTTGTGGAGAAGACACGCATGGTTCTGTTCAAAGGGAAGGATTGTAGCCATGAGGAGGCAGAGGAGGAGAAGTGGGCTGCGCTAGACAGGTGGCTGCAGAGGATTTTGTGGTCGACTAAATCGAAAGCCGCTGAGAGGTCTAAGAGGAGAAGGATTGCGGCATTACCTTTGTCTTTGATTTCATCAATCTGGCTTTTGAGGTCAACCAGAGCGGTTTCTGTTCCATGTTGAGGTCTGAAGCCAGATTGACGTATGTCTAGCAGTTGGTTAGATTCTAGGTACTTCTGAATCTGGATGTAGGCGACTCTGTCCAGAATTTTCAGCAGGAAAGGGACAGTGGTGATGGGTCTATAATTAGTCGGTATGGCTGGGTCTAGTGCTCGTTTTTTTAATAGAGGGAGGACCCAGGATTGTTTTAGGTTGCTGGGGACAAAGTTATTAGTGAATGAGAGGTTAATTAGCTTGGTGATAAAAGGGGAGAGGTCTCTGGCTGCGTCTTTTATTATCTGGGCAGGACAGCTGTCACCTTTGCAGTTAGATGGTTTTAGGGAGGTGATGATTTTTTGGACTTCTAAGATAGTTACTTCTTTGAAGGAGAAGGCTATATTATTTTTGATAGGAGTTAGTGAGCTAAGAATTGGGTTGGTAGTCTTGTTGCTGAAGAGTTGTTGACATTTGTCCTCAATTTTAGTTTGAAGTCCTGTGATTTTGTTGTTGAGGGCATTCTGGTGCAGCAGGTGCAGCAGGGTTTATCTTTTGAGCAGGTGTCTGGAGGCGGATTGAATTTTCTAGCTCTTTTAGTATTTTAAATAATTCTTTGGTGGAGGAGCCTGCCTGATCGATCCTAACGTTATAGGCATCTTTTTTAGTGCGAATTATCTCACTTTTGTAAAGCACAGAAATGTTCTTAAGGTTGGACTTGTTTTCAGGTGAAGGGTTGGTTTTCCATAGGAGTTCTGATTTGGCCTTCTTTTTCCTCAGTAGTTTAAGTTCAGGGGTGTACCACGAATTCAAGTGGCTTATGGTTTGCTTTTACGTAGTTTCAAAGGGGCAATGGTATCAATGGCAGTAGCCATGGAATTGTTGAAGGTGTCCACAAGTAGATTTAGATCAGCATTGTCTGGTAGAGCGTTAAGGGTAGGTAGGACCAGGGGTAGTAGGGCTTCGGCAGTGATGTTGCGTTTGTTTCTGGTTGGGCAGGCTGGTGCCATGGGGCACATTTTAGGAGCTGCGTGGCTGATGTGAATATCGAGGGGGATGAGGTAATGATCCGTCCATGTGAGAGGTTGGGGGACCTTGCACGTGGCAATGCAATTAAGAGTAGCTACCCAATCAATAATTCTGCCTTTCTGGTGGGTCGGTGAAGTACTGAGTTGAGTGAATCCATGCTCGTGTTTGCTAAGGATGTGGCTGGGGCGTCCTTGGGGTCGTTGTAGCCGAGATTGAAGTCTCTGAGGATAATGGTCTGTGCTAGTGGCTTGGCATTTTCAGTGATGAGCGCGGTGATGTCTTCTTCGAAGACTCCAGGGGGACCTGAGGGTCTATATATAAGGTGTAGAGTGATGGTGCTTGAAGGAGAGGCTTGTAGCTTGACTGTGAGTAGCTCGCAGGATTTCAATGATAGGGAGTAGACTAGTCTGCAGACTTATAGACAGACTTAGATTTATAGACGATTGCTACGCCTCCTCCTTTGCCATTAGTTCTGTCAGCTCTGAGGATGGAGTAATTGGTGGGAATAGATAATGATAAGTGTGGTCCTGATTCCTCATGTAGCCATGTTTCCGTTAGGGCAAGGAAGTCGAGATCATTGGTTAAAATGGTGTCGGCATTTATGTTGAGTGTGCGGCCCGGATCTAACATTGAGTAATGCTCCTTTAAGAGGGAGTGGTTCAGGCTTATTGGGGGTCTTTAGGTTCTTTTTCGTTTTGGTATTGAATTTAGTGGGGTGGATGCTAGTTGTATGGGGGATCCTAGTGCCTAGTCTGTTGTTGCAGGCTGTGATATCCGGGTAGGTTGAACATAAGAGTGTTGGAGATTTCAAAGTGGGAGGCACAGTGTGGCTTGGGGCACTGAGTCTGCTAAGATTGGGAGTTTCGTTAGAGATAGTATTGTCTGGGGAGCTGTCGTCTACGGAGGAGGAAGGGTGAGGGTAGTGATTGGGAGGGAAGGGTGGCTGGGAAGGTAGGAAGGGCGTAGGGCAAGGGATTGGGTGGTGCCTAGGACATCCAAGATTAGCTAGGCCATCGTTGAAGGTTATGAAGTTATTACCGCTGCAGGGTACATAGTCCGGCATGATGCAAAAAGGGAACATGGTGCCAGGTGATCATGGTCACATCTCGTCTCGTCTCGTCTTACAGGTACTAGAGGGTGAGCACTGACCTATGGGCCCCGTCAGTGGAAACACTGCCCTCCGGTACAACTGAAAATAGGCAGTATTTGATTTCTTCGATCAGCAACGCGATAGACCATGCATATCAAATTATTGCTAAACTGGCTGGCGCATAACAGACTACGTTTTATCCACTGGTGTGTCGCAGGGGGGTGGGGGGGACATCATGACAACTGAAAGAAAGGGACGTGGTGGAGTAGGCTGACGTTGCACTGAGGGATAAGACAAAACTACTATACGACAAAAGTCCATTGCCGATGCGCTCGGTTATAACTTTCATAAGACTGATGGGTATCTTTAAAATTAAATTCTAAAGACACGCCAGTTTTCTGAAACTAACATCACGGTTGACAATACCCTAACATTAAAATGTTTGTAACCATGAATCATACATGCTCATTTGGACAGCTTATGTTTTTGGATGCAAGTATATAATGGCTGCAAAATCAGCCACTCAAATGGGGTACAAGGGCTCTTTTGCTTATTGTTTCTGAATAATATTAGAGGAGGGGGGACTAGGTCTTAGTTTGAGCATGCCAACTCCAATACAGAAACATTTATAGGGAATTATATCTACATACAGGGCAGGATACTGTACAAGAGAGACCCAATAAACAATGCACAGAAAGGCTTGTAGCTTTTTCAAATTTTAACCTGACCAGTAATAAACGGATGAAGCGTTTTGAACAAAACTGCCTTCTAATGTATGGTAAAGGGTCCACGGTTCCTCAGCCACTACCTCCTCACTATTACGCAAGCCTCAGGGGTTATTTCGGCAAAAAAGAGCAGGCCCATGCTTTATTTAACAGGGCTGGAATTAGCATCTCTTATTAGTGCTGGCCTGCAGCTAGTGAAAATCATGGTGCAGCAGTGTAGAAAGGGTGTGTGGCCTAGTGGATTTACAATTTGAGGCAACTTCTTTGTATTATGTGTTTTAAGTGTGGGCACAGTATGGCACACTCGTCAGAGTCATATACACAAGGCATTCCAGTGTGCTCTTGTATGGACATTAGGCACATCAGAATAAAACAATGCTGTTACATAAGGTAGCACCACAAAGACTCCATTAACCAACTGCTGCAAACATATTACTGCATTGATTTGTCATTGGCTACCGTCTGCTTGGTGACAGACTATGAACTCTACTTTCCTAATCAAGGTATACCTCGATTAAAATCCAGGAACCAATCACGATGGAGATTACAAATTTAAGAAAAAAGGTACAATTTGGGACATATCCCCAAGGCAACGGGCAGTACCAGGTGGTAATTGTCATTCATCCAGTGCTTTAAATGGACCGGCCCTACCTGCACTCCCACATGCACCATCCCACCCACCCATTTTATAGTTATTATGCTTAACATGTATATGATCTGTACAACTGGCAAGTTTTATGCTATATTAAAATGAATACATACATGCATACCCTCCCCACACACAAATCCCATGATTCCTACACACACCCTCTGCCCCCCCCACATACACGCATCCCATGTCTGCCAAATGAGAACACTCAAATTCGGGGTGTTTTGGGGGTGGGGCGTGGATGGGAGAGTGCCGCAACAGGCGTAATATACTCATGGAAACTCCAACAACTTAAACAGGAACACATGACAAGTATTACAGCTCCCTCAGTCTCGGGGCGGGGTCATTAAATGCACGACACTTATGAATTTACGGACTCCCTGCTTTTCACCCAGATCCTCCAACATCAGCCCGCATGCCCTTTCCGGTCAGCCCACATCCTCTTACATCACTTAATGTGCCGTCTCAGACCTAACCACCCCCTCCCACGCACTGGCATGTTCCTCCTCGCCCTGTCTATCACGCAACACCTTGACTTGCCCTGTGCATGACTCGCCACCAGCTCACTCAGCTGTGCCACCTGACATTTCCTGTGCCGTGCAATTCCCCTGCTCACCCAACCCCTGCCCCACTACCTCACTAGACCATGGACAGGCATCCTCTGCTAACTCTAGACCCGCCTCCGCCTTATCATCCCCCACCCCTTCAGAATGACGCCTGAGGCGTCACTAGAGCCTTGCCCACTAGTTTTCTCTGGGCTTTCCTGTTCTGCTCATCACTGCCCTTCTCTTATCCCTTACATGCCCCAAGTACCTATCTGCCCCATCTCAGATTCTCCTATGCATGTGCCCACTCCCCATCGCAGCTCGACCCCTTCTTTCCAAATTTGAACTTACACTTCACCCAGCACCTCGCCCTCGCAATACCCCACACTTCCCTAGCCATGACTCGCTTCCTCCCCTGAAGCCCCTCTTGCATTACCTCGCCTATCTATCTACCCCCGGTCTCCCCTCCCACGTGGCACCTCACAGCCCCCTGGACAAGTCTCCCATCATCTCATATTCACCTGTTCACCCCTTCCACACGGCAGCTCACCCACCCCCACCTGTCGCCTTCTCACTGTGCTGCTGCCTGCCATTACCTCACCTTCCCCTGGTCTCCCCTCCCACGTGGAACCTCACATCCCCCTGGACAAGTCTCCCATCACCTCATATTCACCTGTTCACCCCTTCCACGCAGCAGCTCACCTGCCCCCACTTGTCGCCTTCTCACTGTGCTGCTGCCTTGTCTCCCATCACCTCACCTTGCCCTGGAATCCCTGCCCACGTGGCACCTCACATCCCTTGTCTGCTTCTAACAACGCTGATGTCGCTACCCCCTGGTACCTCCTCCGACGCTTCACCTCACACCCCTCTGGACAAGTCCCTGCTTCTCATTGCGCTGTCTCCCATTACCTCACCTTCCCCTGGTTTTGCCTTCCACGCGGCACCTCATACCCCCCCCCTTACCTAGCTATCCTTTTGTTCCCAGTCTTCAGTGGATAAAACTGATTGTTTGTAGCAACTTTCCTTATGGAGTGCAGCTGTTGCTCAAAGAGGGCCAACAAGCACAGACGTGTTTTTTCCCCCGATTAGGGTTTATCACGAGTAGTATGGAAAACACACTCCCCTCGCCGTTTTTCTCTGCAAGGAAACACCCATTTATTTCCCTATCACCAATAAAACTCAGGATCGATGCTTCACCAGTAACATGCACTGACTCAAATACATACAATGAAGGAAAAAAACAAGCAGCGCACTGCAATTTATAATCTGCTTTTTAAAGTTTCCTAACAATACATTTATAAAGACTACATTCACACGCATACATCTCAAATTACGCATTCATTATCAAGTCAAATCAAGTATCAGGCGGTCACAATGCAGCCCCCTGGCCCTCCTGCCAAAAGATTGGGGGGACAAAAAGGCACAAAAGTTTGGGGGGGACAAAACCCTGTGTCCCCCCCTATAATTACGCCCATGCATCTTCCTTAGCATTATTGTACTCTCTACCCCTCTTGACAGACATCGCATTTGGAAGACTAACTCGGGTAGGCTTTTTTTTTTTCTTAAACAGAAGACCTCTCACCTATTTGATACTTACTTTAACCTGTGCTCTAGTAATGGTTTCGGTCGACCATCCTTTTTTGATCCCTTAGTCCTTCTAGAAATGTATACCTGCAATACATTTTCTTGGGAGATGTATTCCTATAATAAATCATTTGTGATACAATGTTTGGAGTCCTCAGACTTATTCATGTATTTTTCAGAGCTGCTTTGGTCTACATGTCTACTCTAAGTGAATTTAATTCTAAACGTATTTAGATATTTTAACTGATGTGTAGGGGGCAGGGGTATCCCAGTTTTTGGATACCATGTCTCAGTTTATGTTCACAGCATGTGTCAAGGCTATTTGTGAATCCATTGCAGACCCATGCTGGAGAACAGGAGTTACAGATAAGTAACTTGTTTTCTCCATCATGGGGTCTGACATGGATTCACGTGCGAACCCTCCCTCCTCAAGTACGTCTGTGGCTCTTCTTGGTTCATACTGCCACTTTACGTGCTCTACCATATCGGAAGATGGCACCAGGGGTGGAGTTTAGGGAGACAAACGGTGGTCATTGGATGACTGCAGTATGACCCAAAGGACAGTGATTATTTATAGAGGTGAAATGCAGTTTGCAGGCTAAAGCAAAACTGCTTTTCTTTTTACCGAGGATTCCCAGCCTGACAACATGGAACATTCATGAGCATGTGGATCCATGCCAGACCCAGCCTTAGACAGGGCCATCCCATGATACACAGGTCGAAAATTCACAAAAAGCTGAGATCTGTTCTGAAAGAGCTTTGGGAGTGCCATGTAAAACTTCAAGGCACGAGCAACATCCTGCGAAGTCCTTTCTACCGTCGTAGAAGGATTCAGGAAGAAGACTGGCAGAACCAAAGGCTCGTTGACATGGAATCTGAAGGAAGCGTTGGCATAAAGGTGGAGTGGGTCCGCAGCACCACCCTCGTAGCATGGAAAGCCAAGTACAGCTGCTTGCAAGAGAGGGTCTCAATATCCCTGACCCGCCTGGCTGATGTGATGGCCACCAAAAATTCTGTCTTCCACAAGAGAAACTTCAAAGGGGCTTGATGCATTGGTTCAAAAAGGGCCTCCATGAGCTTGGTCAGAACGATTTTGAGTTCCCAAGCTGGAGCAGGAGCCTTCACTGGTGGAAGAGTCCTAAAGAGGCATTTGAGGAACTCCTTGACAAGGGTAATCACAGGGATGGTTTACCAGGCATCCTGGTGTTACGGGATATGGCAGCGAGATGAAGGGGGGCATGGCCTGAGCTGTGTAAGGCTGCGATTCCACTGAGCTCCCAATGTGATCCTATCTGATCTTGCGACTAGTAATACCGGCTGTCTGTGCCATCTGAAGACACTTTCCAGCAGGGGATGCTGGCTCACTGCTATAAGACGCTCTTCTGATGAGAAACAGTGACGCTGTCATCAAGAAAATCGTTCCGAAAGATTGCGCTCAGACGAACCAAGATGCCCGCCATTGGAGCCATGGAACAACAGAGACGCACCTGAGCCCTGCGTGTGCTTTCTGGGTCATCCATGCTGTATTAACCCCCCGCCCCTGCATGGAGTCTCCAGCTGTGGTGCTGGTGGCCGTTGCGCCTCCGCGACACCCCTCTGTCGGGTGCTGGTGGCCGTGAGGTGCGCAGGCTGTGAGGGATACTCTGCCCTCGTATCACCACGCCGGTGCCAACAGTTGAGGGAGACCTGCCTTTACACACTACGGCAGGAGGAGCAGAGCAGCCAGACACAGTGTACATGCCCGCAAAGACGTCGGCCTGCCTTTCTCCTTCCTCCGGTAAACTGCCAGGAGGGAATCGGGAGCCAGGGCATGCCAGTGCTGACACTGCTGCTGTGAGGTGTCCCGCCATGTGAGATCTCATCACCTCCCCCTTTTGACACTCAGATCATACGGAGTGGGCGCTCGCTGGGACTTGATGCCTTCCAAAGCTACAATGTTGTAAGAAGGCCCAGAAACGTTTACTCTGCACGCTGGTACTCCCCACTTAAAGTGTACCAGTACTGTTGGCCAATTGGAAAGGCTTTGTACTGTAAAAATCCAGTCAGAACTCTGCTCATGTCCATGAGGACAATGGTGACTGACTACTCCTAAACTCTGACTTCCCTCCTATCATTACGGAATTCCAGGTACAGTACTATAACCTAATACACCTGCATGGTCTGTACTATGAGTCCACACAAAGGAACCAACAGGCACTGTGCTGCGAGGGGTTGCTTACTCATCTCCTACAGAATTTTCAATTGGGGGCATATCCACCAACTGGAGCCGCCCGCTTTTGTGCCCTGACACTCCACTTGCCACTTCGACACAGCTGGTGCCAATCTCATGCGCACCACAACCTACAATGCCTGTAAACCTGGTATCCTGATACATAGGTACAAACGCCACCTTTCATAGTGCTATGGGGAGACTCCTACTCAAACCACGCTACCTTACGTACTTTTGCGCACGTAAAAGCCTAATTGCACATCATGGACTTGTTCGCCAGTCAAAACAAACAGTGAGAGCCCCTGCGAAACATGATTGTTACAGAAACGGAGTCAGATATTTTAGGGAAAGCCCAGCAGGAAGACCAGCTCCTGGTCGAAATAGCCGCTCTGAGATCCTCATTGGAGACACGGATAGTTGAGGTCAAAGTTGATGTCCAACTGCTCTGCAAGATGTTAGACAGCTAGCCGAAAGGGTCAGGACGATTGAACTGGGTCTGAAGGAAACGGCTGACACTACCAAAGACGTGGCGACGTGGATCAAATAACTGGAAAGGAGGAAGACAACTCTGGAGCTACGTGCTGAAGATGCTGAGGGCAGGGCTCGCAGAAACAATATACGGGTTCTGGGCCTACTTGAAAGCATGGAAGGCCCAGACCCAACCTCATACATTGAGAACTTGCTACTGCAGGAGATCGGGCCTGGCAATCTGTCAAAGCTTTGCAGTGGAGCGAGCCCACCAATCACTTCAGAAGCGACCTCCACCCGGCTCCCACCCTAGACCGGTCTTCGCGAGGATCCTGAATTTCTGCGACAAGGAGATGATACTGAATATTTTCTTGAGAGGGTGGCGAAATACAGAGTGGCCACTCCAAAATAACTATCTACCCAGACTACACTCCTGCGGAACAGAGGGCAAGGACTCATTTGTGCCAGTCAAGGCGAGACTTAGGCTCCTGAACCTCAAATATATGCTCCTGTACCCTGCGTGGCTAAAGATTATATATGACAGAACACACTTCCTTGATACTCCTGCAGCGGCAACCATGTGTTGGAGCACAACAACCTGGCCAGCAGAGAAGAGGACAACGCCTGACTTCTGCACAATCTGATCACACGCTTGATACACCCCCCGACCTTCTGGCTCCCCCCATAGTCCTGTGGGGACTCCTGACTTGAGTTAGCGGGTTGCTGGGAGACCCAAGAACTGCACCTGCACTTACTGCTACACTTACTAAAGTTGTGCCTCTGGATTGTATAAATGTGTGCCTTGGGCTATATTATTTACAATGGCCGATGACCATCTGCATAGTACAGTTGTTCAGTGGGGGGGGCAACGTTTGATCGCCTGCTGCTGATCTTCTATGCCTGGCCTAAGTTTACAATGGGTGCCAGCCTGTTGCTGGCCCCCGCTACCTGATACACAATGGCCTGCTCAGGCCCTGGTGGTACCTGAACGTCATAACTGCTGGGCTATGTTATACAGTTTGGTTTGTATTACTGTTCATTTTGTTTTCTCCACGCATTCTGGCCTGCATGAAGTCACCTGTGGCCAAGCAATGGAACGGGGGGATTGGGAAGCATTTGCTGCCTTGTATATTGGACGGGCAGCCTGGGAGTTGGCGGGTTGGAGGAGGGCTCCTGCCTATCTTGCGGGGTCGGGAAGAGACTACCTGTTCGAGGTTCGGTCTGTCTGGCAAATTTGATGAACATGGCCCCCATTCAAATATTGACTTGGAATGTGCGTGGGCTCGGCACCTTCCTTTGTAGCAACCGGGTGAAGTCCTACCTGAAACGGAAAAAGATATCCATAGCCCTACTTCAAGAGACTCACCTATATGGATATAGAATTGGAAAGGATCCTGGAGCGCTGAGGTGGGACAGGTTATGGTGCCACATATTCTAAATATGCAAGGAGAGTGCTTACATGGATTGACGATTCATTGCCATTCCAGTTGTTAGAAGTGGATAAGGACAAGGATGGGCGGTACTCGATTCTTAGAGGTTATCTCGATCACATCGAAGTATGCATAGTCAATTCTTATTTTCCGAATCATAGCTTTCCATCACATGTTCGCATATTGTGTGCCCGGATATCACATTGACATGATTGTTTTTTTCTCTGAGGGGGTAACTTTAACTGCGTCAGGGACATTGTACTTGATAGATCCCTTTCCCCCCGGGGTGGGCCATCGTCGGCAACAATAGCACTAAATGGCGTGCTTACTAACTTGGACTTAGTGGATGTCTGGAGGAAACTACACATAGTGGTTAAGGGCTACTCCTATTACTCCTTCCCCCACGACCAACACACTAGAATTGACTATTTGTGGGGTCACGACAGATGTCAGACATCTGCAATGCTGAGTATTTGGGAAGTTCGATATCTGACCACTCCCTCCTGGTTATCACATGGAATAAACAGAACCCTAGACCCCCCAATTCTGATGTGGCGCATGCCTACTGGGGCCCTGACTGATGAACTCTTTAAAAACCAATTGCAAACCTCGCTATCTGAATTTCCTAGAACAAAGTGGGGTGTCTGGAGGAATGAGGCACTATATGGCAAGCCATGAAGGTGGTGACTAAGGGAGAGATTATAGCTAGCCCTGGGGGCATCCACTGGGCACTGCAGGAGGAGTTAGAAGCAATGGAGGAAGAGATCTGTAAGCTGGAGGCCCGGCACTGGGGCCTGCGGTCTGACAAAGAGACATTAGCCAAGACACAGGCCGTTTGCCTTGAGGCATGGGAAAGGTTATCCAAGTTTGACTACATTACGCAAACAACTAGAGCACACATGGAAGGGGACAGGCCCGGTAGGCTTCTGTCATGGCTTTGTAAACAAGAGCAACCTAGTCCTCTCACTACTTTGCTACATGACGAATGTGGGGCCCCATGGAGATCCCAGAGTGCAATCAATATCATCTTTGCTACGTACTACTACAAATTATATAGTCACGATAAACATACATCCCCTGGGGGAGTAGCAGAGGCTCTCTCCCTTTCGCACTTCCAACGCTTACAGACACACAGCTGGCTTTTCTATATCAACCCGTCACTACGGAGGGGATCAGCAAAGCAATTTCTTCGCTTGCTACAAGTAACAACGCCTGATAGTGATGGACTTCCCCCTGAATTCTATAAAGCATACAGCTCTACGTTAGCTCCAGTTCTAGTAACGGTATATGAAGAAGCATACTTTAGCATACTTTAAAGGCATGCTCCCTGGTAATCCCAATACCCAAACATGGGAAACCAGTGGACAGATGTGACTCATACCGCCCCCTCGCCATGCTAAATGATGACGAAGATACTGACCACAGTGCTGGCGGGGCGGCTTAGTAAGGTTATTGCAGATCTGATTCACATTGACCAAACCGGGTTTGTCCCTGGTCACAGCACCACTCATCCTCTGCAGACTACAGCATATAATTGAACAGACTAACTCTGGTACAAGGCCCTGTGTGGTGGCATCACTCGACGCAATCAAGGCTTTCGACTCTCTTTACTGGGAATGGCTGTTTGCTGTGCTTAAGAGCTTTGGGTTTGGCGAGAGGTTTGTTCGCTGGGTTAACCCGTTGTACTTCTTGCCTGTGGCATTGCATTGAACAGGCATGCACAAGGGCAGGAGTTACCAGATAAAACTGGGGACCAATGGAGTGCCTCCTTGGCGCATACCCTAGAAATAGCAAGTACAAACACTACTAAATTCATGGACCTGACCTGTATTCTTGCCAAGCGCTGCATTGCCATGTCCTGAAGTCAGCTAGGGGCCCACAATACCAATATTGGTACAGCAAACTCGGAATATGTAGTGAAGCTGAAACCAAAGTATGGGCTAGGTCGTTACACCAGCTGGACTAGTACTAATCCTAGAAAACGCTTGTGTACATATTCGACCCATCCGATGATGAGCACCCGCACCCATGAACTCTTTGCCTCCACTAACACTAAACTGTGGTTTCCTGAGTGTATATATGTTTTTTTCCCACCCACCGTGAGTCTACCTGTGTCCTATTGCCGCAGTGCCATCCCTGAGATACCCACCTCGACATACTGTTGCCACCATACTTACTGAATCACTCCCTCAATGTCAGTGCCTAGTTAACATGCCTGTAGAACCTATTTGTTTGTTTTGTTACTGTTTATGTTTATGTTTATGGTGATGCTAATAGTCATGCGCTTAACCATTAATTGCGCAACCACCATTGTTTTTCCGACTGTCATAATTATCTCCTTTCTTCTGTACTTGTTAAAACTCAAACAAATTTGAAAATCAATGGCAGCCAGATGCACCTTGATTGAAGCATGAGCCAGACCATCCTTTGCCAGGGAAAGCAGATACAGAAGGAGCTGCAGAGCTGTGACACGCAGTGACGTAATCTTCTGAGTCCTGCACCACACTGAGAAGCGTTTCCACTTGTGGTTGCAGTATGACAATGTAGACACTCTGGCCTTGGCCAGGGTCTTCTTGCATTCCAGCGGCAGGGAATAATGCCCAAAATCTAGAGCTGCAGGGGCCAGGATGTGAGGCTCAGCTACGCTGGGTTATGGTGGAGAATTGTACAGTTGTCTGGAAGATCAGGAAGTGGAGGCAGCCGGATGGATGGAGTCACTGACAGACAGAGCAGGTCCGGGTACCAGATCTGCTGTGGCCACGCCAGAGCGAGGAGTATCATTCAGCAATGAAATTTGCTTAGTGTGTTGCTCACAGGTAGCAGGAGCGGGATCGGAGGGAAGGTGTACAGGAATAGCCCTCCCACAGGAACGAGAAGGCGTCCCCCAGATCCTACGGCTAAGGGAACCTGCTGTCGAACTTCCGGCACGTGGGGCTGGCTGCCATTGTGAAGAGGTCGATTTGGGGTAGATCCTATTTGCTGAAGAGAAGGGATACTTGATCCTGACGAAACTCCCACTCATGGCAGAACCGCAGATCACTGCTGGGCGAGTCTACCATGGTGTTCTTGGTACCTGGGAAGTGAAACAGAACGAAGAACAAGTCCTGAAGAATGGCCTAGTGCCATAGGGATTGAGCATCCGGGGAGAGTGGCGAAGAGCGACTCCAGCCCTGTGTCCAGATGTAGAACATGGGTATGGTGTTTTCCGTGAAGATCCTCACTGCCTTCCCCCGTAGTTCAGGCAGAAATGATTTGAGGACGCAGAGGACTGCCCAGACCTCAAGGACAGTGATGTGAAGGTCAGTTTCCTCCGGAATCCAGGGGCCTCTAGCATGAGACTGCCCAGCATGCCCCTACCCCCTCCACAGAAGCATCCGTGGTGACCATGGTCTGGTACTGTGGGACCTGAAAAGGAGCCCCTTGCATCAGATGTGGGCACACTCCCCACCATCGTAGAGCTGCTTGACAGCGATCTTGTCTGTCCAAGCACGAGTGACTTGCTGCCACTGCGCATCCAGAAACTCTTGAAGAGGCCTCATCCAGAGCCTGCAGAATGGAACAGGGAGGACATCAGCCCAACAGTGACTTGATGGCTCACACTGTCCCGAATTGCACCGACGACAGGCGCCACCACCTTTCCCAGGATGGCCATCACCCTCTCCGAGGAGGGAGCCAGGCATGCCACTGTGTTGACACAGGCACTCAGGAACAGAGCTTTCTGTGATGGCTCCATGCATTACTTCAGATAGTTGGGGAATCGGAGCTCTGTGAGAAGGCAAATGGCATCTGCAGTGTGCTGGATTGCTAGCGCGTGAGAGCAGGAACGGATGAGCCAGTCGTCCAGCTAAGGGTAGACGTGGATGCCCCTGAGACATAGATGCACTGCCACTGGAGCAAAGCACTTCATGAACCTCAATGCCGATTTCAGGAACTTTCGATGCTTTGGATGATTGGGGACGTGAAAATAGGCATCCTCCAAGTCCAAGGTCACCAGAAAATCCCCTTCCTCTAGTTGTCCGAGCATGTGCTGCAATGCGACCATACAGAACTTCTGTGATTTCAAGTACTTGTTGAGGCGCCTTCAGTCCCAGGATCGGCCGCCACCCTCCTGACTTCTTCCGTACCAGAAAGTATTTGGAGTACACTCCGGAGCACTCTTTCTGAATATGGCCTGTACCTCCTGCAGCAGCTGGGCCATTTGTAGTTCTTGAAGCGCCACAGGAGTAATGCAAGGACACCTGTGTTGAAATTCCAAGATGTGCTGATAGAGAACGTCCAGCACCCATTTGTCCGCAGTGAGGATTTTCCACTTGTCAAAGTACACTAGCCGGCTGCCCACTGGGGTGCGACAGTGGGGATCCGGATCCACGGTTGGTTCAGGCCTGCTTGGGCATCTGCATACTGGCTGCGAGCGAAGACGCCACTGCCCTCTGCTGCCAAAGCCTTGCGAGCGACCCCCTGTACGCTCCCTGGGTTGTACAGCGGGAGGGCTGTGGATAGGGTGCAGAGTACCCATTGGAGGACCTACTTGACTTCTCTCTTGAAGAACGAAAGTACAATGATCTCCTCTGCCTCAGCATCCCAAGGGGCCGTGCCATCTCTGCAGTGTTCCAGATAAGATTTGGAAGTGGGAGTATTTTACTCCCTATTTTTTAAAGTTGGGAGTATAATCATTTTTTAGGGAGTAAAAATCTAAGTCCAATTCCTAATGGGAGTATGTTTTATAGGTGAATAAAAATGTTGGAAAACAAATATTTTTGTAATCATTATTTCTTTGCACCCATTTATTCCTACACATTAAAAGTACATGTTTATATCTTCTGAACAGGCGGTAATAATACCAGTTTCTTCCTGTGGTACTACGTGCACTACTGTCCAAACAAATCCATTGAGCTGTATGGGTGAAAGCAGGGGCACAATGTTGTACATGTCCGTTTTCTATTTTTTGTTGGAAGTATTTTTACTCTCTAATTTTGTTTTTAGGGAGTAGTTCCCTATTTTTAGGGAGTAAAAGTGGCCAATACAGCCCTCATCTGTAGGGGTGCATCTCTGTCTCAGTCTTAATCGACGGGAGTGTCTCGTCCACAGCCTTCCCAAACAGATTGTCCCCATGGAAAGGCATGTTCGCCACCTTGGACTGCAAGTCCGCTCGGAAGAGCCCCCCCGTTGCCCATTTGGTGGAGGGCGGAGTCTGTAATATCCAATGCCACTGTGTTGACACAGTCCTAGACCACCTCATCCTCCTGGAACAGGGCCAGGGCATCAGCCTTCTTATCTACAGGCAGGAAGCCCAAGATTGGGCCTAGCTTATACCGGAGCTTCCGCTCATACCAGGACAGGACGGCCCGGGCGTTGGCGGCCCAGACAGTGGAGTTGTCGTGTAAATGATGCACTTCCCCATGGCATCAAGCTTCTTCCCCTCCTGGTCTGAAGGCACCATGGATGAGAACAATGGGTTCTCTGAACACTTCCATGGCGGGGGCGGATGCAGATTCTGGAGAAGGATGCAATCTCAAGCACCTAGGGGCAGAGCACGGGACCCTTTACTTCTTCTCCAGCCTGTCATTTGGGTGGTGCAGTGTTTGGTGTCTTCATCAGGGCCAAACCTTCCTCCCACACATCGTCCAGTAGAGGCATGGACATGACAGGCTTCCGTGAAGATTCCCAGCGTTCTTCCAGGACCAGGTTGAAGAGAGATATGGCCCTCCAAATCATGCCACGAAAGGAGCACACCTCGTCCGGGGGCCCATCCGCACCTGCCGGTTCCCCATCATCCGACAGTCATTCATTGTATGCGTTGCCATAGTGTCCGTGACGGTATGTGGTGGTACCTCCTGCAGCAATGTCATAGGCATCTGGGGCGGTGCCGGCTGCGGCGCCGCTGGCTACTGCTTTGGCTCAGACGGGATAGATTAATGCTTCGACTTGGTAGGGGGCTTGGCAGGTGCTTGGGCCTTGAAGGGCTTGACCTGGGAGCGCTCCTTGCTGGAGGGCCTGGAGGTACAGGACCCTGACAGTTGGCACTCGGGAACAACGTTGAGGCGTGGAACGCACTACTTCTTGCGATGTGCCGCCTCTCCGATGATAAGGCCCCCTGAACACTTGATTGTGGTGTTCCCTGAACATATGATTCAATGCGTTCCCTGTTAATCTGTGGCATTTATGTTAGACCACAGGCCTCAATTACCACAAGCCTCTTATCCTACTGGACCTCTCTGCTGCCTTTGATACTGTTGACCACCCTCTACTCCTTAGTTCTCTCTCTTCATTTGGCCTTAAAGACTCTGTTCTCGATTGGTTCCCATCCTATCTTTCTCATCGCACCTTTTCAGTCTCCTGGGGTGGCTGCTCCTCCCCTATCTTTCCTCTCAACCACAGCATTCCCCCAAGGTTCTGTCCTTGGCCCCTTTCTCTTCTCACTCTATACTTCCTTCCTAGCTTCCATTATCTCCTCCTTTGGTGTATCACACCATTTCTGTGCTGATGATACCCAGCCCTTCCTTTCTTTCTTCTCCTTCTCACCTGACATCCACCATAAGCTCTCTTCTTGCCTCTCTGCTATTAAATCTTGGATGTCTTCTCACTTCCTTTCTCTCAACGCAAATAAAACTGAGCTCCTTTTCTTCCCTGCCAACACTCTTCCTCCTCCCTCTCCTCCTCCTTTCAGTCTCTTTCCCCCTTCCCAACTCCCCTTCTCTACTCATGCCTGCAACCTTGGTCTCCACATCGATCCCAACCTCTATTTCTCTCAGCACATTTCTCACTGCCAGATCTTGCCGCTTCCACCTCTACAACATCCGTAAAATTCATCCTCTCCTAACATTTCATGCTACTAAACTCCTAATCTCCTCCCTCATCTTCTCCAGACTCTTCTACTGTTCCACTCTTTTCTTTGGACTCCCCGCCTCTCACCTCTCCCCTCTCCCCCCTCAAATCCATCTATCACTCCGCTATCCACACCCTCTGCCTTCTCTCACCTCATGACTCCATCTCCTCTTCTCTTGACTCACTAGGCTGGCTCCCTTTTCACTCCCAGCTTAAATTGAACTTCCTCTGTGTAGTTTTCAAAGCCCTCTATTGTCATGCCCCTCCCTATCTATCCTCCCTTCTCACTTTCTACACCACTACTCGTTCTCTCCATTCTGCGGACCTCTTCCTTCTCTCTCCTCCACCCTGTGCCCCTTCCCGCTTCCGCTCCTTCCAACTTCTCGCTCCTTTCCATTGGAACCGCCTTCCCCTCCCGTCCGCTCTTACCTCCTACCCCCCATTTCGCACTTCTCTAAAATCCTATCTCTTCCATTCACCCCCCTAGCATCTTTCTGCTTCCTCTCTCATCACTGAATCCTCCTCCTCCTTCACCTCCTAACCCCCCTCTCTCACTTTGGTCCTCCTCCAATTGCGCTTAACCACATCAATAATGTAAATTGTTCCTTGTACTGTTTTCTGGTTTGATTCAATGTCATGTATTGCTTGTTGTAATAGCTTCTTCCTCATGTAAAGCGCTTTGGATTAAAGCGCTATATAAATCTAAATAAATACAAATACAAATTGACTGTACTGTGTTCACCCCTATGAGCGCCCTCTGGGAAGTGATGCCTTGCAGGCGCGCGTTGACCCATGCCGAATGACGATGTTAATTGAATATGCCTTGTTCGTTTTCTTTTATGATGTTTTTTCTTCTATTTACAGTTATACCCAGTTTGGTGTTTTATATATTATTTGGCATTGTATATGCTCCATTAGGATGCGATTTATCTGTGGATTTGAACAAATAAGATTGCATACTGCTAATAAACAGAACGTATAATACATTGGATGAATGGTTCTGGTGCGCTGCTGTTTGCGTCAACGTTTCCCTGAAATCAGTTTTTTGTCGTAGCGATCTGAAAGGTACAAAAAGAAACTAGCCAGCAATGGTTTCAGTAGGTACAGGGTGATTCAGAGTGACACTGCTGATACTCATTCAGGGAACTGGGCCCCTCCCAACTGCCACCCACCTCTCTGGGGAGGAAGGTCTTTGGCTTCCACTGTGGTGGGCCTCCTACCCGAATTTGGGAGGGGTCCCCCAACCCTTCGTACTGACCTTGTCACACCCTGCGGTAATTATTTATTTTTAAAAGTTTTTTTATTGGTTAAGCAGTTAAACCTTTAACATTTCCTTAAGAACATGACCTTATTTTCCTGGACTGTCGCTTTCTATCAGGCCGTTTATTTAGCAATTTTACCGTAGTCCAATTTTCTCAATTCTTCCTCAAAATCCTTCCGTCTCCAAACCCAATTTCAAGGATTCCACAAATTTCAAGGCATCAATTTTTCGTCCCACCTTTTCCACAGTCAATAAACTCTCCCAATACTCTGGAGAGATGTCAGCCACGTAACTACCCATAACCATCAGGTGTTTCAGTCCCAATGCCAGGCAGTTTAACATGACATGTCTGATGGTCTCCTGAGAGTCTTTATCTTCACAGAACCTGCAGTACGATTTATTATTTTCCAATAGGCCCATATGTTCAGTTTACATCGCAACAGCCGGTCTCTGTAATGATATGATGGAAACTTCTTCAGATAAGGGGGGGGGGTTCAGTGTCTTCCGCTCCCATAGGATATTGTAACACAGATTTTTCTCCAATTTCAACTCTTGAGTTTCTTCCCAATCTTTTTCCTGGAGGGTTCTTTTGGCCTTATCAGGGTTGTACTTCAAGATGTCATCCGAGATCTTAAACTGCTCCAAGAGACCTTTACATTTGATCTTCCAACTTAACAGTGTCTTGTCTCTGTTCATTGACCCTTTCTGGACTAGTATTTCAAAAAGGTGGTGGTTGTTTGTCAAGGATACATTTTCGATAGAGAGACAGGGTTTTCCGAGATACTATAGAAGCTAAGGATTGCAGCCTTAATTCATTTCTTATTAACTCAACTGGCAGCAAGGTTGGCAGCTTCAACATTTTTCGCAAGAAATAGACCTCGCATATGTCCCATCTTGCCCAGCGAAGGGCTAGCAATGCCTCAGCTCCATATGTAATTACGGCTACCAACTTTTGTTTGTAAAAGGTTAAGATAGGCGTCAGGGAGAACCTTCCATATCTTCTATTTATGACTAGCCCCTGGTTTGTTAATGTCATTAGTTTTTCCCGTATACATGCATATTGCCCCTCTTCATTGCTGTTTTTATTTATCCTCACTCCTAAATATAATATTGTATCCACCACTTGCAAATTTTCATTATCCAGTGACCAGGCAAAGTTTTTCTTTATGGTTTATTTTTCACGGCTGGATTTCATTATTAGTACCATGGATTTTTTAATATTTATTTTCATGTCATTTTCTGTTAGAAACTCTTTGAAAATCTCTATCCGTCGCTGGAGGCCGAAGGGCGTTAGGTCGACAAATACTGCATCACTGGCATATAGCATCCAAGGTACTTCAATCCCATCGATCTTAGGGGCAAAGGCCCGGACCCTTCCTTGTGAGTTCTTCATGTCAGCCATGTAATATGACAAAAAGGAAGGGTGCTAGAGCACATCCCTGCATTATCCCTCGAGATGTTCTTATCTTTTTTGTCACTGCTCTATTTGCTGTTGTTTGAACCTGGATAGTTATATTAGGATACAGGGCTTGGATGGCTTCTAGTAGATCGGCCGGGCATCCCCAACTTTTCATCTTTAGCCACAGGTGGTCGTGATTTATCCCATCAAACGCCTGTTCGAGGTCTATAAAAGCTAGATAGATGGCTTTTCTTTCTACTAGTGCTTTCGCTTTCATGAGATTTAATAGGAACAGGTTTAGGGATGTACCTACACCACTAATGAAAGCTATTCGCCGCTTATCCAGGATTTCAGCCTGTTGAGCCCATTTTTTTCAGATCTATTAAAATGGACGCAAATAGTTTGCCTATTGAGCCCAGCAGGGCTATCGGCCTGTAATTTCTGGGGTTGCCTCTGTCCCTTTTTATAAATTGGCACAATAAATGCCTCTCTCCAAGATGCTGGCATTTGTCTTGATAGTCTTATTTGTTGGAACAATGAGAAAATTAGATCGGTCCACTCTTCACTGCTATTCTTAAGCATCTTGTTTGAGATGCCGTCGGGCCCCACTGCCCTGGAGGAACTCAATTTTTTTAATCAACCCTAAGATGTCTCCACATTCAAATTCAATTTCCCAGGGATTACCATCAAATTCATTTTCTATTTCCATTTTCTCATTTTTTTCCTCATATAGGGTTGTGTAATGATTAACCCAATTTTCCTCTGAAACTTGGTTTACGCCTACGGCAGATTGACAGAGGTCACTGTTATTTATTATGTCCCACATGCTTCTTGCATTATTTGTTGCCACTGCGGCTAACATTTTTTCCGCATCTCCCTGGGCTCTCCAATGTCTTGTATAGCGGAGCCAGTTTTTATAGGTTTGCCGACATTTCCTCAGTTGTTCCTCTTTCTCCAAAGCATTTTTCTTTTTTATTTGTGCCAATTCAGCTTTATATTGTTTCCTTTTAATAACTAAGGATTCATCATATGCAGGATTCCTTTTAATTATTTTATCTAAATTGGGATCGTACTTAACCTCAAACGCCTCCAACAACCACCTGTATTCCAACACATCTTGGCCAGTTCCTACAGCATTGTTAAATTTCTCCACCAACTTTGGTATTGACTGTTTTTTAATCCTTAGTCAATTTCTTCTCCCATGACACTTCCGTTTCATCCACCCCTTCCTCATTTGTACTTTTCTTATTTTCCAGGATAGTTCTATTTCCAATAGACTGTGGTCACTGTTTGATTGCGTCTTTATTATAAAGGAGTTTACCCATTCCAGGGTATTACTTCCTACAAAATAATAGTCCAAACAAGCTCCAGTTTTTCCACAGGACCATGTATTAGCCCCCATCAAATCGCCTCTCGTCTGGCTGTTTGGCATCTTCATATCACAAGCTCTCATTTCCTCCATCCATCTTTTTTCTTTACCTACAAGTTGTTCTACCGCTTTTTTCTTTCCATCTTTATTCAATAGTTTGATGTTAAGATCACGACTGAGTAAAATAAGTTTGTCTTTGTCCTCCATCATTGACATATCAATGGCTTCAATGATGTGTTTTATATAGCTCTCAACATTAGGCATGTTTTCGCTCAAATAGGTGTTAATCAATAGCATCTTTGCCAGACCATCTTTTGTCTCTGAATTAAGTTCAATTGTCAAAATGTGCACAAAGGATTTGGCGTATGGTGCTCTAACTTGTGACTATTTTTTTTTAAGGTCATCAGGCCCACATATGGTCTCCCCCCTTTGGGCTGGATTTATGTATACCTCATATCTGGAGGCACAGTGGACATTTCTTTGAGGCTCCTCATCGATCTATTGTTTTTTCTTAGTGGTTAGTGCATTGGCCATCCACGTCCAATTATCGTTTTCCCTTCATTGAGGTTACTTTTGCTTTTACTCGTGATTCCTGAGTTGTCCACTGTGAACCTCAATGTTCTAACCAGATCCCCCTTTTTTCCTCTTGTAGGTATTTTATCCCTTTGACTTCTTGGCAATGCTTTTGGGTGCTCTAGCTGATCCTTTCTATTTTCACTAACTGGGATGAGTGTTCCTCCCCCCCTTCCTTATTATCATCTTTCGTTGCTTTGTGTTTAATCTTCTCACACTCTCTTTTTCTCTCACATAACTTTCTTTTGTACAAGCTTGCTTAACTTTCTCTTCCAGAGCTTTCAATCGGAAACCCATTTCATAGAGATTGTCGGTGGCCTCCAACAGTTTTTGCTTTAGCCTATTTGAGTTTAGATGTAATATAACCTGGTCCATACGCTTTTCAGTAACAAAAAACTATTTTTATGTCCTTCGTTGAGACATTTCGTAAAGTTGAGATTTGATTGAAGAGTGTCATCACGTACCTCCTGTTTAATATTACACTTTAGGGCCTTTTGATGTTATTTCTAGCTTTAGATACCATTGTTTTGTTGCTCTATCTTTCCTTACACTTCGAACAGGAGTTACTCTGAGTCCCTTTCACTTTTCCGTTCCTCATTTTTTTGATGTTTTGGTTTTTGGGAAGACTTTTCCAGCTGAATTTGTTTGTACTATTCTTCATTTGCATTCCTCTTCCTTTTTTGTTCCAACGTTTTGAAAGGGGTATCACCTCTCTGTTCTTTTCAAATGGGTCCGTTCTTTGATCGACCTTCCCAGATGCCCTCTGCCATTTCTTCTGTTGTCAATTTATCATTTAGCTTTCTCCGGGTCGCTGAATCATTCGGTTGCGCTACCTTGTGATCGTTTTCCCAGTTTTCTATGGCCTGCCAATCAGATAAGCTGATATTTTCCCATTCCTCATCCTCCCTGTTTTTTTCCATTATTTCAATTAGATCACTTAGGTCAGCATTTGGCTCAGTTTCCAATCATTCCTCATTCTCTGATTCAACAGCCTTTATGGTATCTGGTGCTATAGGATCCGGTGGAGGTGTCAACTCTCTAAATGTCATTTCCCTCCTGGGCTTCTTTGCACATTGTAAACTTTCCCTTCTCGGTGGTGGTCTTCTATTTCTCAAGAAGGCCCTTGAATCTTTTGCTTTCTGTTTCATGGTTTCATTCTTTGATTGTTTCTCTTTCTCCAGGCCTTCAAGTTACCCCCCTGGGAATCCTGGCCGTTCGAAGTAGCATCTGTAAAGATTGCAAAGTTTGATAAATTTGGTTTGGGTATGGGATCTCCTCTTTTCTCTACATGCTTTAATGGAGAAATCAGGTCTATTGCTTCTATATTTGAGCCTTTTTCTTTGATTTGAAAACCTTTCCCCTGATTTAGTTTCAATGGACCATTTCCAGCCTTTCTTTTCTTTACCAACGTGTCAGGTGGATTTTCTTTTTTTACACAAATTGCTCATCCATTTGCAATCCTCTAATACTGCCTCCATCAATAGTGATTTATCATTTGCATCTTTTCTTGCTAAATCACGGTTTTGCCAGATATGAGTTTGCTCCACTTCCTTATCCATTCTTATTTCCAGGCCCTTCAGGGAACTTTCCATTTCCTTATTTGCTTCTTTAATATGTATGTTGGTACAAGCCACTACCTGCAGAGAGTCCTTTATCACCTCATACAATCTTAAAAATGGAGTAATCGTGATGTTTAGAGATGTCATGATCACATTTTGGATATGCGCAGTGTCCTTTTGCCTTTCAGTTTTTGCAGGCATCGCTAATTCTCTGTAAGGCATTCTCGATGGTAATTCCTTCTAGGATTTGCCTTTCTTCTGCTAGGGACAGGGTTTGCGTCATTTAAGAAACCTTTTGTTTATGATAGGGCTGGGTTTGCCTTTGGCCTCGCTCTTTTTCTCCCCAAAGCCCCATTTGTGCCTGCTCGTTATCAAGGGCAGCAATTTTTTCATTTATGAAAGAGACTTCCTTTTCTTTTTTCCAATTTTCCCTGTCAATATTGTGATGTCTTGCATGATTTTATTTGCCAATCTTGAATTGCACAAGTTGGCCGCCGGCATACTGATACTATTATCGCCGCCGATAAACCTCTATGATCTTCTCACCCTCTTGTTTATTTTTCCATCGCGGCATAGATTTAGGCCCTTGGTATTGGGTTTCTCCCATGTATGGGATGAAAACATCCCTTATTGTGGATTCTGGTCATTCCGCTTCCATTTGATTGAAATCTATAGCATCAAGATCAGCAAATTCCTGGCGTCCTTCCTCCAATTGTTCCTGGTCCACAGATTCTCAGGGGCTTACATTTTTCCATATGCCCTCTGACGACTCATTTGGGTTTAGAAATTGGTCAACAGTTTCCTTTTCCCCTTCAGGACAATCTATAGTTATGTTAGGCTCTCTACATGGAGACCCTCCATTAACATTGTCCAATAAGGAACCACTGTTTTCTTTGATATAGGGGGCTGTCACCTCCTTTTCTGGGATAGCACGGCTTAACTCAATCTCAGTTTCTGATTGATGCCCCACCCTGTTGTCACATAGAACCTCCTCAGGGGTTTGTAAGATTCCACAAGGGCAATGATCACAGCATTTCCTTTTGTCCTCTTTAGATTTTTCTCAGAGCTCTGTATTCCCCGTGGAAGTTTCCTTGGCTGAGTTGGCCTGTGCTTCGACAGGGATTGTGGATGATTCGTCTATGTTTAGACACCTGCAATCCCCGGAATCTTTCAGAGGATATGGGGCTTCCACCGATCCATTTCCCCCCGGGACACTTTTTTTATGATCACCAAGTGGCCCCTGCACCGTAGATCCCGAAACTCTAACTAGATCCCAATGCCGTTTCTAGTTGTTTCATATCCCCTGATGGAGTAAGGGTAGGAGGGTCAATTTGAGGTTTGGGGAGGCTGTCTGCCTACTTTGGGCGTGAGATTTTAGGTAATTCCGTCCCTGTTTCCGAGGACAGGGTTAGATCGTTTCCGGAGGTCTGAAAGGCCCCCACTGAAAGACTCTTTTGCATCTTTGTGTTGAAAGGTAGACGTGATTGTTTGAGCACAGGCAAGTCTTTCAATGCCACTTTTGCTATTTCATCTCGATTCCCCTCAACTTCTGGGAGAAAGTTAAATCTTTGTCTTACCTGTAGCTTTCTTAGTCCCAAAGTCGGCATTTCATCCACCGCAGACTTTGTTTTCATATTGCACCTCCTCATGGAGATCACGGAGTCGTGATGTTAGCAGAGACAGGGGTCCGACACCCGACTGTCAATCCGTTGCGTTTTGCTAATTAGGTTATTAGATGTAAGTATTCCGCCGATGCCACAGCAAAGCAGCCAAACAGCACAACAGCAGTTCTTCAGACTGCACACACGCCCTTTGCTCACACGGGCTTAGCGCCGCAAGGGTGCCTGGGGAGGGTTGATGAAGGCACACTTCCTGCTTGGGCGGGACCAGGAGCAAGGGGGCAGGGCTTATTAGCGCGACAGCGCTTTCCTTTTCCTCACAATTTACTCCTTGTATTCCAACGTCAGGATATACCAGTGCTGCAGCCTCAGCACAACAGCACTTTTTCAGACTGCACACACGTCCTTCGCTCACACGGGCTATGGTAATTAGAGGCAACCGTGAACACTGCAGCCAGGTGCATGTGCCCCGATGTGGACCTCAGGAAGAAGGCATTGCTAAAGAGTACATTGCTGAGGCACAGGACAAGGGAGGCGGTCTTGACCTTTAACAGAGCCCAATTCTTCCATAGCTCAATGGACTGTGTACGGACCAAAGAGAAGATGAAAACCTTAAATGCATCCGCCATTTCTAACTATTAGCTAAGATCTCACGACAGCAAGTACAGGAAAGACTTCTTCATCCTCCTCCACTGAAGAAGCAGATAACCACAATGGGCTTCTTAACCCTCCTCTGTAGCTTCCAGAGGTCAACCAAGCAAGTGACGTGATCAAGCCCAAGGAGCACACGTCAGTGGATGGACGAAATGTCCCCTTTCCAAAAGGCATGGAACCTCATCTATGTGCCCTCTAAGCTATACTGATAAGCGCTTGGCCAGCTTCCTTCGGAGTGCTGTTCAGGAGAGCATCAGCAGAGCAAAATATGTCCACATTCTGTTGCATTCATAATGAAAATGCCACAGCAGTTACCAGCTATTCAATTTCACTGTAAAGCAAGCTAAATTACACTAACTAGCTAATTATCTTTTTTTCTTTCAGTCGCTCAAAAGAGAAATGCTGAATTGGTGAGGAGGGATAGCTCAGGGGCAACACGTTTCTCTAGGAAGCAAGGCAGCGCAACACTGTTTCGAATCCTGATCCTGTGCTTAAAAACCTTCTGGTATTAAGCTAGTTATAAAAGAACAATTATAACTGTAACAGGCTTTATTTCACCTGGCTCGATTGAACCTCTGAAGAAAAAAAAAAAAATGAACATCCTGCCCAGGATCTTGAATCTTTTTCAGTGTGTGCCATTACAGAACCCTTGCAGGGAACTCAAAAAATTGCAGGAAAAATTGCAGGAATACTATGGTTTATTTGGCCAGGTAAACAAGCAAGAGTGAAGAAACACATTTTTACTTGCAACGTCTGCAGGGGGCCTGGGCTGTGTATGGCCATCTTTCCACACTATCTGTCTGCCCAGCTTCATATTCCAATTGCAAGTTTTCACAGAGACAAAATGGCTTTTTCAATCAAGCCAGGTAAAGCAGGGAGACTATCTGGCCGCAGCCGCGGCTCCTCAAGAGTCAGAGCCTGAGAGCCTCAAATGCATACTTCAATATAACAAAAGCCGCCCATCAAGAAAATCGGTTAACACTACTTTCCCCATCATTTACCCATATAAAAGCCCACAGGGACTCATCGACCCACCTAGCAAATAGGGCATGCACTACATGGAATAAGGGGGATGAGGGTGCTTCAAAAGGTGGAGATATGTTCCTGAGGGGTGCAATTAAAACTGCTGAAACAAGAGTGTGGGAGTGCTTCTACGGAGACCAAACGTGGGTCAAATACCCTGTTCTATGGAATGTCTTCCACTCACAAGGGTCTAAAACCACCTTTTAGATCACTGCACCCTTCACAGAGAAGAAGTGCCATTTGCATATCAGTCTGGTGTCACCCACAAGACTAGAGCAGCAACGTAATGCTAGGCTAAAACGTGGTTGTAGACCTTCCGTAGTGAAAGAAGTTTCACCCATAGAACAGGGTATTTGGCTTATGTTCTTTCTCAATAGAGGGACTCCAACACTCGTTTAAATTTTAAAACTTTTGAAGACTACAAAAACGATTTCAGTATTGGAGCAGATGTTGGCAATGAAGTTATTGGTTACTCAATCTGGCAATTAAAGGAATCACCCGCCCTCTTTCCCAAATAGAAAAAATTATGTTTCAAGGGATAGTCTTCCACAGGTTTGATTTCTAAAACCTCCAATTGCTTTGTTCTCAAAACGCATGTGGTAAGTGATCCTTTAGGGAAAGTTGGCAAAGATATCTGTGTTAATAGCTACATGATGAAACATGGAAAAGGATATTCTCTAAAGCCTGGTAAGCGTCACTGAGCTTTGAAATAGTCGCAACCCAACTGAAGATAATTTATCACTGGTACCCAACACCATCTTGTCTATCCCACTTCTACCTGCATTCGAATAACAAATGCTGGCGAGACTGTGGACATGAAGGGACACTGTTCTATTTATTTTGGCTTTGCCCTAAACTCAAACTATTGGTTGGAAGTTTGTTCAGCGTTGAATCTCATGTAAGGCTGGAAGATCCCAGATCTGCTATTTATATTGCCCTGAGCTGATTTAGAAGAGCATACACATCTAATTTTAACATATGGAAAATGCCTGCTAGTACAAATATGAATGGCAACGAAACTGACTAACACTATGGAAATAGCATGGCCCTACTTCGGCCCTGTTGTGGTTGTTGAATGTAAAAACTAGCTAAGGAGAAGAATATGGCAGGTCTTGGAGATGAACAGTTTTTGGATACTTGGTTTCATTTTTTGGACTATGCGAGGAATTAAATGGAGATACTCGCTTGTTAAATTCACTTTTAATGCCCTAAGGTGATATGTTTTTCACATTTGTAATGTAAAAGGAGTAGATGTAAGGTGCGTAATAATATTGGGGAGGATTTGGAGAATCTCACAGGAGGGAGAAAATATTTTGGGCACCTGAAATGATTTCAAAATACATTTCGAAAACATGTAATGTATTAATTCACACTGTAGACACAGCCCTCTCCTTTTCAATACTGCTTGTTATTAAATTGGTTGTAATTGAAGGTAGTTTGTGTGTGAATGCACACATGCTCATATTTGAGGGGAAAACAAATCATGTAGTACTGTTAAACATTTCCTGAATGGCATCTCAACAGCACCTAAATTATGGTTACACAGACACTCCTCTTGGGTGGAGGTAGATTCTGGTGAAAGGGGACAGGGCAACCATTAACAGTAGGACCTTGCTGTGGTCAAATACCTAGGGCACACTGCATGTCTGTCTGCCTAGCCATTCCAGAAAGTATCTCCGGCATGTACTAAATGGGGGGCAATATTTTAAACTGTACTAGATGCATCCTTGAGCTTATAACACTACTATGAGAGCAAATAATATTTCGCAACAGTGTCCGAACTCTAAATACCCCAGATCCCCTTCCAATTTTGCCCTCAGCAAGAGGATGAGCTATAACGTTTAGTTGACTATAGCCTTGTATAGTGTTCAGATATGCTTCACCATGGTGCAACCTCAGCTATGTTTTGCTTCAAGGTAGTGGCCATACAATGTCATATGCTCCCTTAAGTTGTTCATGTAACGTGTGCCTGACCTAAAGGAACTGATCAAAACAGGTTATTTCCAAATAGAACTCAACTTGTCAGTCTGCAAAGGACTTCAGCTGGCCCTGTTTAATTATATCGCCCATATGTGAGTATTTCCTTGTATACTCATCCCGTCACTCTGTGGATCGTTTGGACTCCTGTTGAGTGCTGCACTGCCTCTCAGGGGACCACTAGGTTAGTTTGGTTATTCCAAACCATCCATTTTGTTATGTCTCTCCAGGTCTGACCTACTAGGATACCGCAGAGTGGGAGAACAGCAAGATACCAGCATGCCAAATATACCTGGTATGGGGAATACTATCCCATCCCGTCTTTTTTTTTAGTGAATTGCTGGGTCATCCAGAACCACATGGATCTAGTCACTTGGCCATGTGGCCAAGTATGAAGCCCAACATTATTTGCGGACTGTTAGATCCAGGCCCCATCCAAGACTACATAAAGTCTTATGAGGTACTCTGGGAACCTTATTTTACCATAGGAGTGGATAGATTCTCCCTTCTAATGTAGAAAATTACTATCAAGGAACCCTCTATGGTGTGAATTGCAGAACAACATAATTTGGAAGACAGCGACCCCTCTGATCAGTATGATGGACAGAGTATCTAAACTTCTTACTTCAGCAAGGAATACTTACAGCAGTTTCCCTTATCAACTGTTGTATGTCAGAAAAAGAAGACTGAGAAGAAGGTATTGGGGGTAACTTTCTTCCATTTATATACCAAAAACCCTAAGCTGTCCCTAGGTCTAAGATTGTACTCTAAAAAAGATAAGATATCAAAAAGGGTGTTCGTCGGGATGTCTGTCAAAAACATAGAAAGTCATCCATCAAGAGGCCTGTCCTAACCTAGTCTCTGTCAGTAGCACTGGTAAGCAAACAGAAGAAATCCAACACAAAATACAATAGGAATCTGGTTTCTGTCCCCACTTAAGTGTGGTTTTCTCCTTGGTGCTCTGTGGTCTTTTCCGTCTATTACAGAGTTACAACAAGTCTCACCCTGCCTTGGGGGTATATCTTCTCACATCCTGCCATGGGTCATGCTACTCTCACCCCACTGTGGGGTATGTTTTCTCACAGCCCGTCGTGATCTCTTGCTTCTCCCGCCCCTCCTTGGGGATTGCTTGTTCTCACCTCGGGATCTGGTTTTGGTCACTCCTTTAGGTATGGTCTCTAGTAGCCCACCTTGGGCTCTCACTTCTATCACCTTACCTTTGGGTAGGGTTTTGTTGCCCCCTCCCCCCGTCTAAGGGTATGGTCTCTTGCAGACCACCTTGGGGTTTTGCTTGGTCTCACCCTGCTTGGGATATGTTTGGGCCTTCCCTCCTTTTCCCCCAGAGCCACTGCATATCTTTAGTTTCACTGCTGTGCTCCTCGCGAGATCAGACGGGCTTGGCGCAAACATTGCTGGTTCGTCAGGTTCCTCTGCTATCATTGAAACTTGCACTTCTCATCCCCAGGCTTCCTGCGGTACTGTGGCGTCCATTCCTCCAGCTGTCCTCTTGGCTGGGCCTTCCAGGGCTCTCTTTCAGCAGGTTTGTCCGCATTCTGTGGACTCGGCCTCGTCGGGATTGGCTGACAGTCTTTTTACTACCACACCTCCCAGTGGGAGGTTCTGCACATAGAGAGGACATCCGCAGAGAAGCCTATCGTTCTAAGGATCAATGACTCTCTCTCTGTTAGAGGGTGGGACGGCCCACGACTCTTTCAATCTCAGCCGATTCCGTGTACACAGGGTCAGAAACCACACCAACCTTCTTTATAGGAATTATATTGTTACTAGATATCTGAACTCCCATGTAGCGAAAAAAGGGAGGGTAACCAATATTCCTTGCTAAGGACCTCCTGTCTTTTAAGGGGGTGGGAGGTGTCACCCACTCTGGGATTCTGCTCACCCAGTCCCCTAGGGGTCGTTAAGTGGAGCATGCTCACCTCTCTAGTCCCAATTGTGCTGGCTCCTCCTAATGTGGATGGGATAAATTCCCTGGATTCAGCACGCAACCTTAGTTAATCCCCTCTATTGCCAGTTACTTAAATACAAAGGTATTTAAAGGAAACTGCCTAAGCATAGTACAGAGTACAGAGATCTGTTACCTTTACAATACCACTGGACAAGAAGACTGGCGTGTCCCAATTAATTTGCAGGACATTGTGGTCCCTATATTCCCATTTGATATACATGACTTTGAGGACTGATGATATGAGCTACCACCGATAAATGAGAATATCATCTGGATGCATGCACAACAGCCTTCCTGTCCCACTTGGCCACTAGAATCCATGAAGCCGATTAACCATGGTAGGTCCTCTCTATGTTCTACCATGGTAGAGACTAGGAGTGGGAACAGGGGAAAAGCTTCAGAAACAGCACCTGGGTTTAGCATTTAGCAGCTGCAACCACCCGATGAAGCTCGGTCCAAAGCCTTTTCATTACAGAATTTCCATAGTAATGAACAGTAAGCTAAGTTGTAAGTGAGCAGCACCAGAGAGCGAATAAGACACTGCTATAGTTTAAAAAGTCTACACAGATTCATCTGTGTTGATAGCACAGATCTAGACTGGCCAGTGACTTTCTCATACCAAACAATGTGCTGGAGAACTGGCTAATATTTTGGCATCTCTGTTGAGCAGCGAGGTAGGCTGGAATGGTCAACAATGGTTCAGTTGTTTCCCTATCATAGGGATCAGTACAATCATGACCATCCTGAGATCATCCGGGGGAGGGGGAATAAGAGCTCCACCCTACCACCCATATGGTTACATGAAAGTCAAGTAAGAGTTTGCTTTTGTCTTCACACAGTGTGTTTCAACATATTAATCACCATTTTTAGATGTTATGCTTACCGGCAACACGGCCGAGGATGCAGAAGAACAAGTTACTTCTTACCTTGTAACGTTCTTTCGACGGGATGTTCCTCCGACGTATTCCTCATCTTAGTTATCTCCTTCCAGCTCTGCTGGCCTCAGAAAAAATGTTCTCTCTAGAGGACGCTGCGCGTCGACGTCCTTCGAGTCGATGCCCCTCGACAGCCGCCGTATCAACGCCAACGTCATCCTGGCTATAAGTTCCGTTTTGTAGCCCACAATAATGCTTTCTGGACCAAACTAATCACCCTGAAGGAGCGTAAGCTGCAACAACAAGGGAAGTAGAACTGCGGGGATGGATGGGAGGGTCGATGAGGAATACGTCGGAGGAACATCCCGTCGAAAGAACGTTACAAGGTAAGAAGTAACTTGTTCTTCGAAGGGATTGTGTCCTCCGACGTATTCCTCATCTTAGTTATGCTCCCATAGCAGTATTCTATTATTGGAGGAGGGAGTACTGACTTCATGCTGTCTTCTATTGATGAATAGAATGCAGTACAGCCCTTCCAAACCTAGTCTCTTGACTTGAGGAATCCAAGTTGTAAAATCGTGTAAAGGTATGGACAGACGACCATGTAGTGGCCGCACAGATGTCTTTAACCGGCACACCTCTTTTGAGGGCCGATGAAGCTGCAATACCTCTGGTCGAATGAGCCCTAAGGTTTTGAGGGGGCTCTTTTCCTGCCAATTTATAACATTACAGAATGGCTAGAATGATCCATCTGGAAATGGTCTGCTTAGTTATTGGTAACCCCAGCTTGTGACCTGTGTAACCTACAAACAGCTGGTCTGCCTGTCTTATCCTGGCTAGTCTACTGATGTAAAAACTTAAAGCCCTTCTAGGGTCTAGCCTGTGTAACCCCTCTTCCTCTTTCCCCGGGTGAGGAGGAGGATAGAAAGATGGTAGGGTAATCTTCTGAGTGATATGGAATTCAGAAACCACCTTTGGGAGGAAATTAGGCTTCACTTGCAGGACAACTTTGTCTTTGTGAAATATAGTGTGTTGGGGTTTACAAGAAAGAGCTTGTAATTCGCTCAGCCTTCTAGCAGATGTAAGTGCTATTAATAAAACAGTTTTAAGGGTAAGGAATCTTAACGAACAAGAATGGAGTGGTTCGAAAGGTGTGCCCATCAGGAAAGTTAGGACTAAGTTTAAATCCCATAGGGGAACTTGGAATGGTCTTGGGGGATAAACATTGGTTAACCCCTTAAGAAATTGTATTACCAAGGGTAACTTGAAATAGGATGGTTCTTCCGCAGTGCGCTTAAAGATGGATAGCGCTGCGAGATAGCCCTTAATGGTGCCAACTTGAAGGCCTGAATTTGCCAAATATAGTAGGAAGGACAAAACCATTGGTGTAGCACATGAAAAAGGGTCGATATTCTGTTCTCTACACCAGCTGCAAAATCTGTTCCAACGGCAGCGGTATAAAGACTTTGTTGCTGGCCTTCTTGCCGAAAGCAACACCTCCATATCATCATCAGGGAGGTCCCAATCCTTGTACCTCAGCCTTTCAGAAGCCAAGCGTGAAGGTTGAGGGTTTTGATGTCTGGATGGAGAACCTGACCTCCCTTCTGTGAGAGTAGGTTCTCTCTGAGTGGAAGTCGAATTGGAGGGCAGATGGACAAGTCTAGAAGGTCCGGGTACCACATTCTCCTGGCCCAATCCGGGGCAATTAGGATCATGGTTCTCCGGAATCTTCTCATCCTCCTGATCATTTGAGGAATGACAGGGACTGGTGGGAACGCGTACAGAAGCGGAAACTCCCAGTCCACTATGAACGCGTCTCCCAGAGCTCCTATCGGGGGAAATTCCCTTGAGCAGAACAGATCGCATTTCCTGTTGAGGCTGGTGGCGAACAGGTCTACCTGAGGGGTTCACCAAAGGGCGAAGATCTCTTGAAGGACTTCCTGAGCTAGCTCCCACTCGTGGGAGACTCTGATTTGCCTGCTCAGAACGTCCGCTGTCATGTTCTTCTCTCCGGCTAGGTGAACTGCCGATAGAGAGATTCCTTCTTGGATTGCCCAAAACCAGATCTGCATCGCCTCTCTGCACAGGGGTAGTGATCCTACGCCTCCTCTTTTGTTGAGGTAGGAACAAGTTACTTACCTGTAACTGTTGTTCTCCAGCATGGGTCTGGCATGGATTCACATGCTCATGAATATTACCCGTCCGGCTGGGAATCCTCGGTAAAGAAAAAACCAGTATCAGTTTCGTTTCTGATCTGTCTTTCGTAGTAATAACCAATCACTGGTCTCTGCGTCATACTGACCACAGCCAATGACTGCCCTCTACCTAAGCACCGCCTCTGGCAGCCATCTTCAGATTTGGAAGCACGTGAAGTGGCAGTATGACCAAGTGAAGAGCCGCAGAGGGGTAGGCGGGAGGGTTCGCATGTGAATCCATGCCAGACCCATGCTGGAGAACAACAGTTACAGGTAAGTAACTTGTTCCTTCTCCAGCATGGGGTCTGGCATGGATTCACATGCTCATGAATAAAGAATACATAGCAGTACACACATGCACAACCACGGGAGGTGGCAAAGGCTCAACATTAAGCATTACATCAAACTCAACATTAAGCATCTTACCTCCTCACCAGGCTCACCTCAGGCGAACAGGTTGCGCAGCACTGCTTGGCCGACCCTGGACTCCTCCCTGGAATCCCGATCGACGCAGTAGAATTTCGTGAAGGTGTGCGTCGAGCTCCACGTAGCAGCCCTGCATATGTCCAGCAGGGCCACACCAGAAAGGAACGCCGTGGTAGCTGCGATCGCTCTGGTGGAATGGGCTCTCGGACGGCCAGGCAGCGGTCGGTTTGCCAACCGATGACAGTACATGATACAGCCGGAGAGCCATCTGGAAATGGAAGCCTTCGAGAGAGCCTTCCCCTGATTGACAGGTCCAAAGTTCACAAAGAGTTGTGACGTCTTCCGAAAACACTTTGTGCGGTCCACGTAGAACTTCAGCGCTCTAGCCACATCCAGCGAGTGCAAAGTCCTCTCAGCCGGCGACGAAGGCGACGGGAAGAACACAGGCAACACCAAGGGTTCGTTGAGATGGAAGTCCGACGGTACCTTGGGCATGAAGGAGGGGTGCGTCCTGAGCACTACCCTCGTGTCGTGAAAAGTCAAGTACGGGGCCTTGCAGGAAAGGGCCCGGATCTCTCCCACCCGTCGTGCGGAGGTGATGGCCACAAGAAACGCTCTTTTCCACGACAGAAACTTCAACGGGGCCGAGTGCAGAGGCTCGAACGGAGGTCCCATGAGCTTGGTCAGCACCACGTTGAGCTCCCACGCCGGGGCCGGAGCCTTCACCGGCGGGAACGATCTGAACAGTCCCTTCATGAACTCTTTCACCAGACGACGAGACCACAAGGACGTCCGGCCCGTGGTTCTGGTGTATCGGGAGATCGCAGCAAGATGAATCTTGATGGACGCGTGTGCCAGTCCAGCTTTGGCCAGCGTCAGCAGGTACGGCAGTACCTGGGGAGCCGTAATCCGTAGAGGGTTAATCTTCTGTGCGTGGCACCAGACAGAGAACCTCTTCCATTTGTGTCCGTAGCATTTAAGAGTCGAGGACGCCCTGGCCTTTGCAAGAACCTCTCTGCAGTCGGCCGGTATGTCGTATCCCCCAAACACTAGCGCTGCAGGAGCCAGGCCTGCAAGTTCAGCGATTTCGGGTCGTGGTGGAGGATGGCGCCTCCTTCCCTGGAGAGTAGATCCGCGTCCACCGGCAGCTTGATTGGCGGGGACGCTGACAAGTCCAGAAGGTCCGGGAACCATATCTGCCTCGGCCACGCAGGTGCGACGAGGATCATCCTGCACCGTGACCTCTTGAGCTGGTTGACGAGCCGGATTAGCAGTGGCAAAGGAGGGAACGCGTAGAGGAACAGGCCCTCCCAGGGGAACGAGAAAGCATTGCCCATGCTCCTCGCCTGGGGAAACCTGCTGGCGAACCTCCGGCACTGGAGTTCGTCGCCGTCGCGAACAGGTCGATCTGGGGTGTGCCCCACCGTCGGAAGAGGCGATCCACTAGATCCTGCCGTAGTTCCCACTCGTGGCACGAGCGCAACTCCCTGCTGAGTGAGTCGGCGATGGTGTTTTTTATCCCTGCCAGATGAAACGGCACCAGAAACATCCTTTGGGCGACGGCCCAATGCCACAGGTCCTGCGCCTCCTTGGACAGTGCTGGGGACCTGGTTCCGCCCTGTTTCCTGATGTAAAACATGGTGGTGGTGTTGTCGGTGAAGATCCTCACCACCTTGCCCTTGAGGGACGGAAGGAAGGACCTGAGGGCCCAGAACACTGCACGGAGCTCCAGGACGTTGATATGGAGGTACTTCTCCGTCGGGAGCCAAAGGCCTCTCGCGTGCAGATTTTCGGTGTGCGCTCCCCACCCTTCCAGGGAGGCATCCGTGGTCACTGTCTCCTGGTGGTCTGGGGTCTGGAAGTCCATGCCCGCCGTCAGATGCGCGCGGGTGCCCCACCACCGGACCGCTCGGCGGAAACTCGTCGAGTGTGATCCTCTCCTCGAAGCCGCCCGTCGTTTGGATCCAGCGCGCATCCAGGAACTCCTGCAACGGGCGCATTCGGAGCCTGCACATGGGAATGAGGTAGATGCAAGAAGACATCATTCCGAGGAGGGACTTGATGGACCTCACCTTGGCCGCGTCGGAAACCAACATCTGCTGTACCTTGCCCAGGATGGACCTGGTCCTTTCCTCCGACGGGGAGGCCAGAAGGGACACTGTGTCGAGCTTCGCTCCCAGAAACAGTGCGTTTTGCGCGGGTACCAGGTGGGACTTGGCGTAGTTCACGGAGAATCCCAGGTCCATGAGAAGTTGGACGGTCCTTGCCGTGTGCTCCACGGCGAGCTCCTTCGTCTTGGCTCGGATGAGCCAGTCGTCCAGGTAGGGGTAGACGTGGATCCCCTCGCGGCGCAGCTGCGCCGCCACCGGTGCAAGGCACTTGGTGAATACCCTGGGTGCCGACCGTAGTCCGAAGGGGAGGGCTTTGAACTGGTAGTGACGCCCTTGGACCACAAACCTGAGGAATTTTCGGTGCCCCTTTAGGATGGGAATATGGAAGTAGGCATCCTCCAAATCCAACGACGACAGGAAGTCTCCTTCCTCCAGCTGACCCAGGACGTGCTGGAGGGTGACCATCCGGAACTTCTGCGCCTTGATGAACTTGTTCAGACGTCGCAGGTCTAGGATGGGGCGCCATCCTCCCGTCTTCTTCACGGGGAAGTATCTCGAGTAAACTCCGGAGCCCCGAAGCCTCTTTGGGACGAGTTCGATGGCGCCCTTCCTGAGCATCGCCTTTACCTCCAGGAGAAGCTGAGGGACGTGAAGCTCTTTCCTGGCCACGGGGGAGACGCGCGGGCACCTTCTTTGAAACTCGAGCGCGTGGCCCCGGGCTAAGGCATCCAGCACCCAACGGTCGGTGGAGATGGACTCCCACACGCTGACGAAGCTCGCCAGCCGGCCTCCCACCGGGGTGCTTCGGTGGGGGCCCGACCCCACGGCCGGTTCAATCCTGTTTCGACAAGGTTTTGCCGCCTTGACCTCCTTGGCGACGACGGCGGGGTCCGCCAGACTTGCCTCGTCCTCTGTAGGCCTCCTGAGATGAAGAGCGGGCCGCTTGACGGTAGGTGGAGAAACCGCCGCCGGAACCTTTGGAGGCGCCCTTGCCTCCGCTGCTCCGAAAGGGCGTCCGTCGTTGCTGCAGAACCCCAAGGGCCCGGCCCGTCTCAGTGTCCGCTTTAATGGCCTGAAGGGAATCGTCCACTGTTTTCCCAAACAGGTCGTTCCCATCGAACGGCATGTCCAGGACTCTGGTCTGTACGTCTTGACGGAAGTCCGTAGCCTTGAGCCATCCACGCCGCCTAAGGCACACGCCGTTGCCCAACTGGCGAAACCCAGTGTCGGCGATGTCCGTCGCAATAGTGATGGCATGGTCCGACGCCACCTCACCTTCCTGTAGGATCTCCAGGGCATCCGCCCTCTTGTCGTCCGGTAGGAAGTCCAGCAGGGGAGCCAGTTTGTACCATAGCTCCCTGTCGTAGCGGGCCACGATAGCCAAGGCGTTGGCCACTTTAATCGTCGTCGCTGCAGACGAGATGACCCTGCGTCCCATAGCGTCCAATTTCTTTCCCTCGCCGTCCGGTGGGGAAGTCGATGTGGAGGCCGCACCCCCCCCCGCTTTCTTCCTGGCCGTCGCGGAGACGACGGAGTCCGGGTAGGCTGCGCCCGGAAGCACAGGGGGGCCGCGTCCGGGACCCGGTACTTCTTCTCGTACCGGTCTCTTCTAGTTGGCGTCGTGGAAGGGTTCTTGAGGAGGGCGAGGCCCTCATCCCAAATGTCGTCCAGTAGAGGCACCACGAGGACCGTCTTCCTCTTGGCCTCGCGCCGTTGATAAAGGAATCCTTCCTTTTTCTTCTCCTCAGGGCAGAGTTGGAAAAGCTCGGATGCCCTGGCGATCATGGAGTGGAACGATCCAATCTCGTCGGGCGGAGAAGCCCTGGTGGGAGGTGACGACTTTAGATCCTCGTCGTATACCTCGTCGTCCGTACCCGTCGCTGCCGTGTCAGTCCCCGTATCATCCCCTCGGGTGGACGGGGAGGAGGGCTGGACGGGGCGCGATGGCTGAAAAGGAGGTGGAGGGTGAATCCTTCTTTTCTTGGGCGGGGGAACACCCGAAGGTCCCGGTTCAGGATCCCCCGACGGGAGAGGTTCCTCCGTCGGCAACGGTAGTCTCGTCCTTATCTCTGAGCATAAGGACTGTATAGCCAACAAAATGGCCGCCGAGTTGTCTCGCGGTGCTGGCAGAGGGGAATCCGACGGGCGATCGTCGTCACCTGCGTCGGGATCCATCCCGACGGGCCGGTCTTCATCCACGCCAAGGCCGTGGCTTAAGACCTCGATCAGCTCTTCCTCCGAGGTTGAAGCCGAATCTACGACGACGCCCTGCCCCCCCTTTTTCTTCCCCGCCAGGGATTTCACGGGGGTCCTATCGATGGGCACAAAAGAGGACTCCCTCCGAGGTGGCAGGGAGACTCTGAGCCCCGAGATCGCCACCACTGGTGTAGCCTCCACAGGCTGAGCCAGGGCCGCCGCGACAGTATCGATAGAGGGCTTGGCCGGATGGATTAAGGCCTTCACCACCTTAGGTGCGCTCACCGCCTTATCCTTGAGGGGGGGGGACACTGCCTCGCTCCCCCTCCGATGGGGCCTTTGAGCTCGACCGGGGCTCTCCAGGAGCTTCGCCGGGTGCTCGCGCCCTTCCTCTTACCCGACCCAGAGCGTTGGCTCGTGGCTGAAGGTGCCGGGGAGGGTGCGCCCTGCCTGGCGCCCGTAGAGCCGACCGTTCGGCGCTCCCGGTGCCAGCGGACTCGCGGTGCTTGGCCTTGTGTTGGACCCCCGTCGCCGGGGCGTCCTCAAAGGTCTTAGAAGACCGCTCGGATTTCTTCCTCTGCTTCTCGCCTGACGGGCTCTTCCCTTCCAGCCAGTTGGCGAGGCGTTGATGGCGGTCCTTCATGGTCCGCTCCGACATATTGCCGCAAAACGCACAGTCCTTCTCCACGTGCGTTTTGTCCTCATGTAAGCAGTAGAGACAAAAGGAGTGTTCGTCCTCCTTAAAGACGTTCTGCAGCTGGCATCCAGGGCAGACCCTGAACAGCTTTCCGGGCGTCGAGCTTCCCTTCTCCTGGGCCATGTCCGGGCCTGAGAAGCTTCTGGAGTCCTCCAAAAACGTAGCTCGACGAAATCTTCACCCTTGAGGGGCGCAGACGAATCCGACACGGGTCCCCGTTGATCGGATGGAGAGTCGGTGGAGCTTGAGGCTCTTTTGACCGAAAAAAATGAAGTTTTTGAGAAAATCGTGAAAAAATAGCACTAATGCTCGAGAGCAATAGCACGAGGATCCCAACACATGAACGTGCGGTAAAAATCTGAAGATGGCTGCCAGAGGCGGTGCTTAGGTAGAGGGCAGTCATTGGCTGTGGTCAGTATGACGCAGAGACCAGTGATTGGTTATTACTACGAAAGACAGATCAGAAACGAAACTGATACTGGTTTTTTCTTTACCGAGGATTCCCAGCCTGACGACGGGGAATATTCATGAGCATGTGAATCCATGCCAGACCCCATGCTGGAGAAAAGCATGGCCACCGTGTTGTCCGTCATTATCAGGACGTTTTTCCCTTGTACAGCTGGCAGGAACGCCTTCAGAGCAAGTCTGATGGCTCTCAGCTCTAACAGGTTGATATGTAGTCTGGACTCCGATGGAGACCAACGACCGCTGATGGTCAAGTCGTTGGCGTGGGCTCCCCACCCCGTGAGTGAGGCATCCTTGACTACTGTTATCTCCGGCCAGGGTTGCCAAAACTGTTCTCCTTTCAGAATGTTCTCCTGACAGGCCCACCACTGAAGGTCTCGAGCTACTCTGTCGGGAACCTGAAGATCTGTCATTCTCCCTGAGAATTGTGACCACTGAGTCCTCAGTGCCCACTGGAGGGATCTCATTCTCAGGCGAGCCTCTGGCACTAGGAAAATGCAGGATGCCATGAGGCCTAGCAACCTCAAAAAGTCGAAGGCTGGGAGACGTTGGGCATGTTGGAACTTGGTAACCATCTGTAGAATATCTTGAGCCCTCACCTCTGGTGGCGAGGCTTTTCCCAGGGAAGTGTCCAGGATCGCTCCTATGAACTGGAGTCTCTGCGATGGTATCATTTGTGACTTCTTTAAATTGAGGGAGAAGCCCAGTCTGTGAAGGGAGTGGCACACGTGATTTAACTGGGTCTGAGCTTGTTCCGAAGAAACAGCCCTGATCAACCAATCGTCCAGGTAGGGGTAGACATGAATCCCTTCCCTCCTTAGACTTGCCGCCACTACCAACATTAACTTGGTGAAGACCCTCGGGGCGGAGGTCAGCCCAAATGGCAGCACTCGAAATTGATAGTGAGAGTTGCCAATTGCGAACCTCAGGTATTTCCTGTGTTTGAGATGGATAGGCACATGGAAATAAGCGTCCTGAAGGTCCAGAGATACCAACCAGTCCTGGAACTGAAGGGCCTGGAGGATCTGAGAAAGAGTGACCATCTTGAATTTGTCTTTCCTGAGGAATTTGTTCACTTCTCGCAAGTCCAAGATGGGTCTCAGTCCTCCGTCTTTCTTCGGAATGAGAAAGTAAGGTGAGTACCAGCCCTTGTTCCTCTCCGCTACAGGTACCGGTTCTATGGCACCTTTCTCTAGCAGGTCTAAAATTTCCTGCAAGAGGAGCGGATCTGGAGCTTTCTGAGAGCTGATCCCCGGTGGATGACTCTGAGGTATACGTAGGAAAGGTAGGCAGTAACCTTGGGCAACTGTTTCCAATGCCCAAGCATCTGACGTGATAGCCTGCCATACCGCCAGATGTTGAGTCAACCTGCCTCCTACATGTGTCCTGTGAGGGAAGTCCTCAGAGTGGTTTTGGGGCGGCTGATGCCGATGGTAAAGAGGCACCTGCTGTTGCTGCGGCTTTTGAATATCTACCTCGTCCACCTCGGGTAGTTCTTCTTTGTCCCCTTTGAGCCGGTCGTCCTCTACCTCTTCCGAATGCGGAGTAGAAGCGAAAGGACTTGCCCCTCGCAGAGGTTCCTGTGGGACGAAAAGGTGTCGGACGGATTGCAGCTCCTAGGGATTTTGCTGCTGCTTTTGAAGTTTGCAGTTTTTCTAAACTGTCATCCGCCTTTTTCCCGAACAAAGAAGAGCCATTGAATGGCATGTTCAAGAGCCTGGCTTGCACATCTGGGGCAAAACCAGACTTTATCAACCAAGCGAATCTCCTGGTTGTTGTACTTGCCGCCATTGCTCTGCTGATACTGTCAACCGAATCAATGCTCGTCTGGAGGGATTTGCACATAGCGTCTTTACCGTCCTGTATAATATTCAGGAACGCATCCCTTTCTTCTCCCTCTCGGATGCAGTCAGCCGCTGTAGAAGCACACTCCCAAAGTGTATTGTTGTGATGTCTTATGGGAAGCAGGGAGCCTTCAATGCTTTCCCATATGATGATGTCTCAACCCTGTGTGATGTCATGGAATGTTCCGTTTGCATCTTGCGGATAATGTTCTAAGTTGGTCAGTTGGAGGAAAGTGCTGAAGGAGAGGAGCCTCTGAGTGTTGGGGGTCTTCTTCCCTTATATGTAACCTAAATAAATACTGTTACATTGCTTACCTGACTGCGCCAGCCTCTTCATAACAATGGCGACGAGGATGGGATTTGTACTCAGGACGCCCGCACACTGGGGCTTGTGACGTGTCTGTATGGCCGCTGCATGGGATGCCCTAATAGACCCACAGCAGCCGCGAACCGGGATCCAGCAGGTGATTGCATCGCTCCCGACGTCTGCTCTGCCTGTGCCTCCTCTGAGCAGCCTGGAGGACGGAGTTCGGAAGTGCTCCGTGTGGTAGGAGCCCCAGTGGGAAGAAGTGACAGCGCTGCCAGAGAAGAAAGCAACAGGCAGTGGGCTGCTCCGCCCCCTCTTTGCGTTGAGCGGCCCGCCACACAGAACGGCGGATGCCGGGGCCCCATTCCGGCGTCCCTGAAGAAACGACCGAAGCGGCCGTGAGGGAAGCTCAAGGAGGGCTGCTCCGCTTCCTAGTAGCGCGCCGAGCGGCCGTCGAATGATCACGGCCTCAGGGAAGGTCGCTCCGCTTCCGTAGCGTTGAGCGACCGCCGTGACCCTGCAACGTTTGCGCAAGTAAGTGCCTTTAGCTCTGGTTAGCGCCCCTGCTGATCCCGGCCCGCGCACACACTCGCCAGTGTGGGGAAGACACCGGACTTAGCAGATGATCTGCGTGGGAGGGATGTGAGGTGGGGAAGACGCCGGACTTCGCTACCGTATTTCCCCTAGCAGATGACCTGCGTGGGAGGGATGTGAGGTACCGTAAAACACCTAAGAGAGGAGCATGTGAATTGGATTGAAGACTGCACTCTCAGTGCAGAAATATACCCGGGGTAAGGGAGTAAGTCTATGTGAGCCTGCAGTTGAATTTGGCCATCTGAAAAATGATCTCTTACTGCATTGAGTCCCAGATGTGAACTGTCACTGCGGATACACGCCTTGTTGGACTGGTGCAACAAACTCTGCAAGGATTGAGCTAGAAGAAGTATACTTTCGTACAAAGGCATGGCAGCATTACCTGGCATATCTGGCCCGCCCATTTTCATGCCCACTCCAGGTGCGGCGAAGATTGCCTGGCCCCAGTGGCGTAAAGGATTTATGCACTATATAAGGGCAGCTGGAGGAACAGCATATTCTAGTGAAAGAAAAGTGGCATTGCTATTGCACTTCCTAGGTTATGAGGGACAGAGGATTTTCGAGACACTTCCTCAGTTGGTAGGGGATGGAAGCGGGGATGACTTGAATGAATTTGAATCGGCTCTGCTCAAATTAGATAAGCATTTCAACCCCAAAAGAAGTACAATTTTGGAGCGGTATAACTTCCGCATGCGGATCCAGGCTCACGGGGAATCTGTTGAAGACTATGTCACCGCTCTCCGTCACCTTGCCCTGACATGCAAATTTCAAGGAAGTTTTGATGAACATATCCGCGATCAATTCATGACGCATTGCCACTCAAATAAAATACGTGAGGAACTTTGGCTGAAGGACGAGCCAAATTTGGATGAAGTATTGGACTTGGCCAAGCGTGTAGAGCACTCGCTGGCATGTGTTGCCAAGCTCTCCAAGACTGAAGGAAGTGACTCTAAGGAAAACAGGCAGGAGGTGCGGAATGTGGGTGAAGGGAAGAACAAAACGAAAGGAAGGAACAGGCAGAAGGAAAGGAACAGCGCAGAAGAGAAGAGAAACCAAGTGTCGGCACAGAGAAGCGAAAAGAGAGAGGAAAAAAGGGGCGAGAGATTGTGTTATCGATGTGCCAGTGCGACGCACTTTGCATCCTCTGTAGTGTGTCCACGGTGAAAGGCTATATGCAATAAATGCAAAAGGAGAGGACATATTTCCACGTGTTGCAAAAACTATCAGTTTGGCCAAACGGGGCAAAGGAAGATCCTGTTTGTAGATGATGAGGATGATGGAGAATCATCAGAAGAAGACACTGCATTGGCATTGACAAATGTTATTGTGAACACAGTTAATGTTGTAGCCAGTGGTGGAAACACGGATGATTGTGAGCGTCCCTATGCCGTGGTGACAGTGAATGGGTGTAAGGTGTCAATGATGGCAGATTCAGGGTCAAAAGTTACGTTAGTGTCCAGGAGTGCTTTTGAAGGTGAGATGAAGGGGAAGGTATCAGCATTGTCTGAACCTGACATAAATCCGGGAGGCTACAACCAAGATAAAATTGATTTACTAGGATATGTGTGGAGTAGATTTGAATTTAAAGGTCGCAGTTGTGATGGGAAAGTGTATGTAACAAAAAAAGGACAATCCTTATTAGGATGGAGAGAGCAGAAGAATTTAGGAATCAGACTAGACCCCAACCACCCCGAGCAAGTTTTACAAGTGTCAGAAGCATCCACGATGTCCTGCAAGTATGTGAGAGAGTTTAGTAAAGTGTTTGATGAGACTTTGGGAAGAATAAAGGGTTTTCAACATCAAATATTGCTAAAAAGCGGTAGTGTGCCCACCGTAGCCAAACTCAGACCGGTGCCTTTTGCCTTGCGGGACAGTGTTAAACAAGAATTGCAGAAATTGTTAAAGACAGGGGTGATCGAGAGAGCTGGGGGTGTTGAATGGGTTTCCCCAGTCGTAATAGTGAAGAAAAGTTCAGGGGACATAAGATTGTGTGTGGATATGCGTGAGTTGAATAAATGCGTGTTGGTGGACAGGCACCCGCTACCCAACATGGGTGAGTTACTGACCATGGTCCATGGACCAAGTTACAGCGTTTGTGACGCATGATGGGGTATTCCAGTTTAGGAGAATGCCTTTTGGGTTGGCATCTGCCTCCTCTGTGTTTCAGAAAATAGTGGATCGCCTTTTGAGAGGAGTGAAGGGCGTGTTCTGTTTTCAAGATGATGTCTTGGTGAGTGGAGTGACTTTGGAGGAGCAGGATGGGAATCTATACAAAGTGTTGAAGATATTTAAGGATAGGGGTATCACGCTGAGAGAAGAGAAGTGCAAATTTGCCGTGACAAATGTGGACTATTTGGGACATGAAGTATCGGGGGATGGCATTAGACCCAAAGAGGAGATGATAAATGCCATAAAGAGAGTGGAGAGACCTTGTAATAAGAGTGAATTGAGGTCTTTTCTCGGAATGACGGAATTTTATCAAAAATTTGTGGTGAATTATGCTGACAGAGTGCAAGAGATGAGAAAAGTTCTGAGGAAAGGTGTTGATTTTGTGTGGAATAGTCACTGTGATTTGGAATTTAATAGAATAAAGGAAGATATAAACTTAGCCCGTCCTTTAGGATGTTTTGACACGAGAAGACTGTCTATCATTACTGTGGATGTTAGTGAGTATGGACTTGGGGCGGTATTATCCCAGAAGCAGGATGATGGGTCTGAAGAGGTGATAGCACATGCATCGAGAGGTCTCAAGGGAGCAGAGATGAGATGAACAAGTTACTTCTTACCTTGTAACGTTCTTTCGACGGGATGTTCCTCCGACGTATTCCTCATCTTAGATATATCCTTCCAGCTCTGCTGGCCTCAGAACATTTTTTCTCTAGAGGGCGCTGCGCGTCGACGTCCCTCGAGTCGATGTCCCTCGGCCGCCGCCGTATCGACGCTCGACGTCATTCTGCCTGTAAAGGCTGCGCGCAGCGTCCGTTGCTCAGTTCCGTTTTGTAGCCCACAGTATAATGTCTGGACTAGACTAATCACCCTGAAGGAGCGTAAGCTGCAACAACAAGGGAAGTAGAACTGTGGGGATGGATGGGAGGGTCGATGAGGAATACGTCGGAGGACCATCCCGTCGAAAGAACGTTACAAGGTAAGAAGTAACTTGTTCTTCGAAGGGATTGTGTCCTCCGACGTATTCCTCATCTTAGATAGGCTCCCATAGCAGTATTCTATATTCGGAGGAGGGAGTACTGACTTCACGCTGTCTTCTATTGATGAATAGAATGCAGTACAGCCCTTCCAAACCTAGTCTCATGACTGGAGGAGGAATCCAGATTGTAAAAACGTGTAAAGGTATGGACGGACGACCATGTAGCGGCCGCACATATGTCTTTAACCGGCACGCCTCTTTTGAGGGCCGATGAAGCTGCAATACCTCTGGTCGAATGAGCCCTAAGGTTTTGAGGGGGCTCTTTCCCTGCCAGTTTATAACATTCCAGAATGGCTAGAATGATCCATCTGGAAATGGTCTGCTTAGTTATTGGTAACCCCAGCTTGTGACCTGCGTAACCTACAAACAGCTGGTCTGCCTGTCTTATCTTGGCTAGTCTGCTAATGTAAAAACTTAAAACCCTCCTAGGGTCTAGTCTGTGTAACCTCTCTTCCTCTTTCCCCGGGTGAGGAGGAGGATAGAAAGATGGTAGGGTAATCTTCTGAGTGATATGGAATTCAGAAAGCACCTTTGGGAGGAAATTAGGCTTCACTTGCAGGACAACTTTGTCTTTGTGAAAGATTGTATGAGGGGGTTTACAAGAAAGAGCTTGTAATTCGCTCACCCTTCTAGCAGATGCAAGTGCTATTAATAAAACAGTTTTAAGGGTAAGGAATCTTAAGGAACAAGAATGGAGAGGTTCGAAAGGTGTACCCATCAGGAAAGTTAGTACTAAGTTTAAATCCCATAGGGGAACTTGGAATGGTCTTGGGGGATAAACATTGGTTAACCCCTTTAGAAACTGTATTACCAAGGGTAATTTGAAATAGGATGGTTCTTCCGCAGTACGCTTAAAGATAGATAGCGCTGCGAGATAGCCCTTAATGGTGCCAACTTGAAGGCCTGAATTTGCCAAATATAGTAGGAAGGACAAAACCATTGGTGTACCACATGAAAATGGGTCGATATTCTGTATTCTAGACTAGCTGCAAAATCTGTTCTAACGGCAGCGGTATAAAGACTTTGTTGCTGGCCTCCTTGCCGAAAGCAACACCTCCATAACATCATCAGGGAGGTCCCAATCCTTGTACCTCAGCCGTTCAGAAGCCAAGCGTGAAGGTTGAGGGTTTTGATGTCTGGATGGAGAACCTGACCTCCCTTCTGTGAGAGTAGGTTCTCTCTGAGAGGAAGTCGAATTGGAGGGCAGATGGACAAGTCTAGAAGGTCCGGGTACCAAGTTCTCCTGGCCCAATCCGGGGCAATTAGGATCATGGTTCGCCGGAATCTTCTCAACCTCCTGATCATTTGAGGAATGACAGGGACCGGTGGGAACGCGTACAGAAGCGGAAACTCCCAGTCCACTATGAACGCGTCTCCCAGAGCTCCTCTCGGAGGAAATTCCCTTGAGCAGAACAGGTCACATTTCCTGTTTAGGCTGGTGGCGAACAGATCTACCTGAGGGGTTCCCCAAAGGGCGAAGATCTCTTGAAGGACTTCCTGAGCTAGCTCCCACTCGTGGGAGACTGTGTTCTGCCTGCTCAGAGCGTCCGCTGTCAAGTTCTTTTCTCCGGCTAGGTGAACTGCCGATAGAGAGATTCCTTCTTGGATTGCCCAAAACCAGAGCTGCATCGCCTCTCTGCACAGGGGTAGTGATCCTACGCCTCCTCTTTTGTTGAGGTAATGCATGGCCACCGTGTTGTCCGTCATTATCAGGACGTTCTTCCCTTGTACAGCTGGCAGGAAAGCCTTCAACGCAAGTCTGATGGCTCTCAGCTCTAACAGGTTGATGTGTAGTCAGGACTCCGATGGAGACCAACGACCGCTGATTGTCAAGTCGTTGGCGTGGGCTCCCCACCCCGTGAGTGAGGCATCCGTGACTACTGTTATCTCCGGCCAGGGTTGCCAAAACTGTTCTCCTTTCAGAATGTTCTTCTGACAGGCCCACCACTGAAGGTCTCGAGCCACCCTGCCGGAAACCTGAAGAAGATCTGTCATTCTTCCTGAGAATTGTGACCACTGAGTCCTCAGTGCCCACTGGAGGGATCTCATTCTCAGGCGAGCCTCTGGCACAAGGAAAATGCAGGATGCCATGAGGCCTAGCAACCTCAAAAAGTCGAAGGCTGGGAGACGTTGGGCATGCTGGAACTTGGTAACCATCTGTAGAATATCTTGAGCCCTCACCTCTGGTGGCGAGGCTTTTCCCAGGGAAGTATCCAGGATCGCTCCTATGAACTGGAGTCTCTGCGATGGTATCATTTGTGACTTCTTTAAATTGAGGGAGAAGCCCAGTCTGTGAAGGAAATGGCACACGTGATTTAGCTGGATCTGAGCTTGCTCCGGAGAAACAGCCCTGATCAGCCAATCGTCCAGGTAGGGGTAGACGTGAATCCCTTCCCTCCTTAGACTTGCAGCCACTACCGACATTAACTTGGTGAAGACCCTCGGGGCGGAGGTCAGCCCAAATGGCAGTACTCGAAATTGATAGTGAGAGTTGCCAATTGCGAACCTCAGGTATTTCCTGTGTTTGAGATGGATAGGCACATGGAAATAAGCGTCCTGAAGGTCCAGAGATACCAACCAGTCCTGAAACTGAAGGGCCTGGAGGATCTGAGAAAGAGTGACCATCTTGAATTTGTCTTTTCTGAGGAATTTGTTCAATTCTCGCAAGTCCAAGATGGGTCTCAGTCCTCCAGCTTTCTTCGGAATGAGAAAGTAAGGGGAGTACCAGCCCTTGTCCCTCTCCGCTACAGGTACCGGTTCTATGGCACCTTTCTCTAGCAGGTCCAAAATTTCCTGCAAGAGGAGCGGATCTGGAGCTTTCTGAGAGCTGATCCCCGGTGGATGACTCTGAGGTATACGTAGGAAAGCAGGCAGTAACCTTGGGCGACTGTTTCCAATGCCCAAGCATCTGACGTGATAGCCTGCCATACCGTCAGATGTTGAGTCAACCTGCCTCCTACAGGTGTCCTGTGAGGGGAGTCCTCAGAGTGGTTTTGGGGCGGCTGATGCAGATGCCGATGGTAAAGAGGCACCTGCTGTTGCTGCGGCTTTAGAATATCTACCCCGTCCACCTCGGGTAGTTCTTCTTTGACCCCTTTGAGCCGGTCGTCCTCTACCTCTTCCGAATGCGGAGTAGAAGCGAAAGGACTTGCCCCTCGCAGAGGTTCCTGTGGGACGAAAAGGAGTCTGACGGATTGCAGCTCCTAGGGATTTTGCTGCAGCTTTTGAAGTTTGCAGTTTCTCTAAACTGTCATCCGCCTTTTTCCCGAACAAAGAAGAGCCATCGAATGGCATGTTCAAGAGCCTGGCTTGCACATCTGGAGCAAAACCCGACTTTCTCAACCAAGCGAATCTCCTGGTTGATGTACTTGCCGCCATTGCTCTGCTGATACTGTCAGCCGAATCAATGCCCGTCTGGAGGGATTCGCACATAGCATCTTTACCGTCCTGTATAATATTCAGGAACGCATCCCTTTCTTCTCCCTCCGGGATGCAGTCAGCCGCTGTAGAAGCACACTCCCAAAGTGTATGGCTGAACCTAGCAAGGGTGCAAGTAGCATTAACAGACTTTAATGCCATGCTACATGCTGAAAAGACTTTCTTTGCCATACCATCATATTTTTTATCGTCCCTGTCCTGTGGGACTGTAGGATAAGCCGTCTTGACATCGGTAGAGGATGCTGCTTGTACCACCAGACTTTCTGGGGATGGATGTTTAGACAAAAACTCTGGGTCTGTGGAAGATACTCTGTACTTTGCAGACAGTTTTTTATTTACTGCTGGTATTACATCTGGGGTTTCCCAGTTTGTCATGATCTTTCTCTGAAGAGCTTTATGAAAGGGCATCACAGGATCCTCTTGTGGGCCTTTGTCGAGAATATCCGTGAGGTCATCTTGCTGGAAAGATTGTGAAGGTGTAGACCACCCCATGAACTCTGTAATCCTGGCCATTAAGGCTCTGTAGGGGGTTTCAGCATGCTCCCCCGGGTCTGGCTTAGCAAAATCCACCTCAGGGGAAGTGTCTAACCCACTTGCCTCATGTAAAGAATCATGAAGATCCTTTAATCTGCACTCTTCAGAGGAAAATTCCTCTCTAACTGGGGTTACAGGTCCCTGTAACTCAAAAGTGTCTTGTTCAGACAAATCACCCTCTTCTAAAATTGAGGATATAGTTCTCAATTGTTCTGAACTCAAAGGGAGTAAATCCCATTTCCAAGGCAGAGGGTGCCGAACTTGTCATTATTGGCCTCGAAAACGTCGATGTCGTCGACGCCGACGTCGAAGGCTTCGAGCGTGGCGTCGAAAACAGAGGTGGAGGCCTCGAGGACCTCGACAGAATTGGAATTTTACTCGACAATATCGACGCCATCGACGTCGAGGGCCTGGGGATCGTCACTGGATGTGTGGTCACCGTGACTTTTCTTGGCGTCGAGGCCGGCGTCGAGTCGACAGACCCGTGTGTAGAAGGTCCCTTCGACCTCGACGGAACCTTCGTCGACGGCACCTTCGAGGAAGGTTTGGAGGTCATAGTCCTGATCGAGCGTTCGAGACGCGCTCGAGAGGTTTCTTTCGCCGGGTACTGCGACTCGCGGCATTTTTGACCTTCGGGTCTTTCGACCAGAGCATCGCTCTCGGCAGTCTTCGAGGGGGTCGAGGCCGCTTTCTCGAAGACGCTCATCATATTTTTTCGGAATTCAGCCCGGGAACTATGTTTCGTGGGGCAAGCGATTCTTTTTGGCGAAACAGAAGAAGAGGAAGACGGAGAAGGGGATCTTCGACGTCTCCTCTTCGAGTGCTTCGATCTGGAGGAGTGATGAGACCCACTCCGAGACCTGGAGCATGAATGGTGACGAGGAGACGAATGTCTCGACTTCGTCGACGAAGAAGAAGCTTTAAAAGTCTTACCTTTCTCCAGCTTCCCCCTACGCTCCTTCAGGGCCTTAGCTGTCATGGACATACAGTCCTCGCATTCCGAACAATGGTGTTCAGCTCCCAAGCACCACAGACAAATTCTGTGAGGATCGGTCAACGACATCTTTTTCCCACAATCTCGACATTTTTTGAAGCCGGATCGAGGAGTTGTCGGCTCCGACGAGGAAGCCATCGAGTACGGATCGAATAACTCGAGGAAAATAGGATTAATCTAAGAACTGAGCAACGGTATTCCGAGGCACCGAGTAAGCGCGGAAAAACGGAACTGAGCAACGGACGCTGCGCGCGGCCTTTATAGGCAGAATGACGTTGAGCGTCGATACGGCGGCTGCCGAGGGACATCGACTCGAGGGACGTCGACGCGCAGCGCCCTCTAGAGAAAAAAATTTCCGAGGCCAGCAGAGCTGGAAGGATATATCTAAGATGAGGAATACGTCGGAGGACACAATCCCTTCGAAATTCGGTTCTCGAAAAGGGGGCATTGGCGTGCTTCTGGGCTGTAGAACGATTCAGGAATTTTGTGTGGGGAGTAGAATTTGTAATCCGCACAGATCACAAACCTCTTAAGGCTATATTCGAAAGTAAGGGCCTAGATAAAGTTTCCCGCAGAGTGGCAGGTTGGGTCACCAGGATGCAGACACATTGTTTTAAGATGGAGGTCATTCCAGGAAAGGATAACATATTCGCGGATAATTTGTCGAGGGTGAGAGTTGCTGACTCTGATGTTGTGGACAGTGAAGAAATGGAATTAGTGTTTATCAATGCCGACGGTATTGTATCCAAACAGGAGTGGGTGGATGAGGTGAAGAAAGATGAGATCATGAGTAGGGTAATTCCATATGTGATGTCAACAGCATGGCCGAATAAAGTGGATCTGGCAGAGGGGGTGAAGCCGTTTTGGGAAGTGAAGGATGAGTTGTCTGTCATGGATGGGATTTTATTCAGGTGGGGAAGAGCAGTAGTCCCGATAGGGTTGAGGAAAAAGGTGATAGAGTTAGCGCATTGTGGTCACATTGGCGTTACCAAAACCAAGGGGGTGTTGAGACAAGAATATTGGTGGCCTGGATTTGATAGAGAGATTGAAAATTACTTAGCTAATTGTCAATTTTGCATCAAGAGTGGAAAGGGAGTTGTGGCCAAGAAGTAGCCATTGGTGGATGTGGGCCTCCCATCAAGAATATGGAGCGAGATAGCTATGGATATTCTAGGTCCTGTGGAGTTAGGTTACGGACGTGGAAAATTCATTGTTCTGGTTGTAGACCTGTTTTCTAGATGGGTGCATTTTAAGGTTGTGAGAAACATCACCGGAGAGAGTATGATAAAGATATTGCAGGAGATTTTTGCCAATGAAGGCCTACCGGAAAGTGTATTGAGGGACAATGGTCCCCAGTTCATAGGTGGTAACTTTACCAGCTATTTAAGGAAGTGTGGAGTTGACCACAAAAGAACTTCATTGTACCATCCCGAATCCAACGGGGTAGTTGAAAGGATGAATAGGTGTGTGATGGAGAGTATTCGGATGGGTGAGGAGTGTGGTCAGGATAAAGTAGCCATGATACAAGGTAGGATCTGGGCTTTGAGGATGGCGCCACATGCGACAACAGGTCTGTGCCCGTTCGAGCTTATGAGGGGCAGGAAGCCATATTCCGTGGCATGTCCGTCATGGCTTGGTAGGAGTAGAGAAACGGATCTGGTCGTTGATGAAGTGAGAAAGTCATTGGTGAAGAAGAAATCCGAATGGGTCATGCGCGAAAATCGTAAGAGAGGGAAGAAAGAATTGCGCGTGGAGTGTGGAGATTGGGTCAGGATAAGGAAGGGAGTTGTCAAGAGGAAAGGAGAATCTCTTTATTCGGATCCTGTCAGAGTCGTGGCAGTCATGAAAGGGGCTGTACGTGTGACCGGAGGGCAAGTGTGGAATAAAGATAGAATTGCCACTGTGAGGAGAGCCCATGTATAGATGTGTGGAACGTCATGGGACTGTTGCTGCAGTGTCTTGCTGTTAGTTGGTGTGTCTCGGTTGTTTGGAAATAGTGCGTGTGATTTTTCATTTGAATTAAAGATTTAAGCTCATAGGGTAAGTTAAATAAAAAGAAAAAAAAATGATGATGAGAGAAGGGGAGATATGTTGTGATGTCTTATGGGAAGCAGGGAGCCTTCAATGCTTTCCCATATGATGATGTCTCAACCCTGTGTGATGTCATGGAATGTTCTGTTTGCATCTTGCGGATAATGTTCTAAGTTGGTCAGTTGGAGGAAAGTGCTGAAGGAGAGGAGCCTCTGAGTGTTGGGGGTCTTCTTCCCTTATATGTAACCTAAATAAATACTGTTACATTGCTTACCTGACTGCGCCAGCCTCTTCATAACATGTATGGCTGAATCTAGCAAGGGTGCAAGTAGCATTAACAGATTTTAACGCCATGCTACATGCCGAAAAGACTTTCTTTGCCATAGCATCATATCTTTTATCGTCCCTGTCCTGTGGGACGGTAGGATAAGCCGTCTTGACATCGGTAGAGGATGCTGCCTGTACCACCAGACTTTCTGGGGATGGGTGTTTAGACAAAAACTCTGGGTCTGTAGAGGATACCCTGTACTTTGTAGACAGTTTTTTATTTACTGCTGGTACGACATCTGGGGTTTCCCAGTTTGTCATGATCTTCCTCTGAAGAGCTTTATGAAAAGGCACCACAGGATCCTCCTGTGGGCCTTTGTCAAGCATATCCGTGAGGTCATCTTGTTGGAAAGATTGTGAAGGTGCAGACCACCCCATAAACTCTGTGATCCTGGCCATTAAGGCTCTATAGGGGGTTTCAGCATGTTCCCCCGGGTCTGGCCTAGCAAACTCCACCTCAGGGGAGGTGTCTAACCCACTTGCCTCATGTAAGGAATCATGAAGATCCTTTAACCTGCGTTCTTCAGAGGAAAATTCCTCTCTAATTGGGGTTACAGGTCCCTGCAACTGAAATGTGTCTTCCTGTTCAGACAATTCACCCTCTTCCAATATTGAGGACATAGTTCTCAATTGTTCTGAACTCAAAGGGTGTAAACCCCATTTCCAAGGCAGAGGGTGCCGAACTTGTCATAATCGGCCTCGAAAACGTCGATGTCGTCGACGCCGAAGGCTTCGAGCGTGGCGTCGAAAACAAAGGCGGAGGCCTCGAAGACCTCGACAGAATTGGGATTCTACTCGACAATCTCGAAGCCATCGATGTCGAGGACCTGGGGATAGACACTGGGTGTGTCGTAACCGTGACTTTTCTTGGCGTCGACACCGGTGTCGAAGCTGGCGTCGAGTCGACAGACTCGTGTGTCGAAGGTCCCTTCGACAACGGCGTCGAAGACATCGACCTCGACGGAACTTTCGTCGACGGAACCTTCGAGGAAGGTTTGGAGGTCATAGTCCTGCTCGAGGGTTCGTGACGCGCTCGAGAGGTTTCCTTCGCCGGGTACTGCGACTCGCGGCGTTTTTGACCTTCGGGTCTTTCGACCAGAGCATCGCTCTCGGCAGTCTTCGAGGGGGTCGAGGCCGCTTTCTCGAAGACGCTCATCATATTTTTGCAGAATTCCTCCCATTCAGCCCGGGAACTATGCTTCGTGGGGCACGGGATTCTCTTTGGCGAAATAGAGGAAGACGGAGAAGGGGATCTTCGACGTCTCCTCTTCGAGTGCTTCGATCTCGAGGAGTGATGAGACCCACTCCGAGATCTGGAGCGCGAATGGTGACGAGGAGACGAATGTCTCGACTTCGTCGACGAAGAAGCTTTAAAAGTCTTACCTTTCTCCAGCTTCCCCCTACGCTCCTTCAGGGCCTTAGCTGTCATGGACATACAGTCCTCGCACTCCGAACAATGGTGTTCAGCTCCCAAACACCACAGACAAACTCTGTGAGGGTCAGTCAGCGACATCTTTTTCCCACAATCTCGGCATTTTTTTAAGCCGGATCGAGGAGTTGTCGGTTCCGACGAAGAAGCCATCGAGTATGGATCGAATAACTCAAGGTAAATAGGTTTAACCTGACAAAACTGAGCAACGGTATTCCGAGGCACTGAGTAAGCGCGGAAAAACGGAACTGAGCAACGGGCGCTGCACGCAGCCTTTATAGCCAGGATGACGTCGGCGTTGATACGGCGGCTGTCGAGGGACATCGACTCCAAGGACGTCGACGCGCAGCGCCCTCTAGAGAGAAACATTTTTCCGAGGCCAGCAAAGCTGGAAGGAGATATCTAAGATGAGGAATACGTCGGAGGACACAATCCCTTCGAATGCACTTTTTTGTTTCTCATCACACTTGCACACCATCACAGCACCATACTTGAATTCTCTTGCATCTCTGATTACTCTAACAGCAGAGCAGTACATGCACACCTGACTAAGCTGCTCCCCGGACATTGACTTGGTAATGGCACTTTAACAGGATCCTAATCAGTGGGCAATTGTATGCCAGACGACTCCACTGTGACAACTGCACTTTGGTGTCCCCTTAAAGAGTGTACACTAGCACTGCTGCACCCCTTGCCACCCCTTGAAACTGCTTAATTAGCAACCAACTCCCTGATGGACGATTGGCAGCAGCATAACGCTAGTGCCTGGCCTTTGGTCATGGATTAATTCGGGAGGGTGGAGGGCAGGCACAACATTTCCACACACATTCAATGCAACATTAAAGTTTGACTAATTACATACTACAGCATTTTTGTTTTAAACTGATTTTTATTCCTATGAACAATAGAAACACTAACATTTGAAAACGACATTCTGTGATTATGGTGAGCAGAGCTCTCGGACACAGCTTCTGTTCCATCAAAGGTCAAAATTATCATGGGTGCTCCCATAGGTAGATTTATGGTTGCCACATAGTGGAATATTCTGCTATTGGGAGTCATCACAACTCGACAAATCTAGAGTTGTGTTGAATAAAAGAACCCAGTTGCTGTGCCTGTATGCAAGAAAAATGGCTGCAGGAGTGAGTCCGTACCAGCTGTATGCGCTTCAGCAGACATGAACGTCCTGAGCATAATGCAATGCATCCCCCTCCATTTCATTAGCCTGAACACAGAGCAGATACTGTAAGAATAGATAGCTGCACTCGTCAATTGTCCCTCCAACCCCCAAAGGAAAACATTTTTACTATACTGTGTCACAGATGGTCTTAAGAATATCCAGACAATGGAGAATGTTTCAAGGATTTTTATTTGGCAGTAGAGAAACGAGACTAAAATGTGAAATGTAAATAAGACATGTAAGGGTGTGAAAGTAGGAGACAGACACAGGAATGTTGGTTTAATTGGATCACTTTATTCAGAGTAAAAGAACATGCGGGGGGATCGGGAAAACGCCTGGATAGTCCTAACACAGAGGGGTTTCCCTGCCTCAACAAAACTAACAAATGTCTCTGTCAGAATGTCCAAAATAAAGTTCTCAATCCTGTGTCCAAAACCTAAATCGGTCACTCACACTCTTTAAAAAAAATAAAATAAAAAAAAGGCAAATGTCTCTTGGCTTGTCATCTCCATGCGTATAATTCTAACTAGAAGTTCTGGCAAAACTAAAGAATGTCTCTTGGCTGATCTCATGCAGCCTTCCTTTTCAGTTCCAAAGAAAGTTCCCATGAAAAACAGCCTATTCCAAAGAAATAGTTCATCAACCAACAATATGTTTTTTTTAATATAAAGTGCCATAGCCAAAACATAATGACTTAACACATCACACAAATGTATACAATAACAGTTTAAAATGTAGAAAGACAAATTACTAAAAAGAAAAGGAAACCTCTAAAAACTTAATACATCAAAATACAATATCTAACCATATAGAAAACTAATAGATGTCCAAGGAAGATTCCCCGATTCACTCTCTATTGCGGCATCTGTCCTTCCAACCAGATTGAAGTCTCTCAAAAGATTGATTACTTCAGCTGTTAAGAAAATGTCATGTCCTAAGGCAAGTCTGTACCAGAACAACGCAGAGTTTAAGAATCTTACATCATGCACAAATCTCTGGAGTCTCACAACTCTCTGATTCCATGTTCCTGTACATTCTGACAGCAGGTGTTTCGTCGACTGGCTCTTTAGGTCATCACATTTATCACACAAATCATTTGAATATTTTTCTTTATTTCCAATGTAGAGAATCTCTAGCGTCGGAAGAAGATTTAGTCTGAATCCCATAAAATCCATTGTCATAATCGGATTAGGTGATTTCTTAAGATGGGTAGACAGGAAAGACCTTGGTTTGTCAGTAGGGGTTAGCAATGCTGATATTTTAGCTTGCCTCATATTTCTAATAGTTCTGATCCAATCCATTTATTCCGTAGATTATTTTTTTATTTATCTGGATTCTGGATCAGCATTTTAATGGTGCAATCAGACAGTCAAAATTCCATTGGATTTTGTTCTTAAGCTATTCAAAAAAGGCTTGTCTAAATTATACATTAATAAGGCCAAATCCTCAAATAAGGAAGAACGACGAGGATCGAGAATTAACCTATAAGTGGACATCCATCTCCACTCCAGCCAGCCCAGTAAGGAAATAAGACCCAACTCATATCGGATAGAGTGGGGACACAATTCGGAAGGTTCAAGGTTCTCTTCCAGAGTTTTGCATCAATTTTGCCCCACTCCAAGTCAAACGACTGAGGACTGAAATCTAAGCCAAACAGGATAATCGGGACAACCTTACCTACATAAAACTTTATTACAGGCAAGATGGAGAATTTTCAGTAGAGCATACAGATCTTCATTTGTGAGCTCAAATGTATTATTTTTAAGTCTAGGGACAGGAGGAGATGCTTTTTACTTGGACAGGCTCTTATCTGCGAACCTAGATATGTCAGTTCTTTTACAATCGGAATAGTCAAAGTAGTCATTTGCCAGCAAAAAGATTTAACAATCTTCAGAGGATGTTTGAAGATAAGTATTTTAGATTTATTAGGATTAATTAATAAATCATTCTTCAAGGCGTATTTAGCAAGTGCGGTTAGTAGCTGTTGGAGCCCGACTTGTATGTGGTCAATGACGACAATGTTGTCAGCATACACCAGCTAGTTTAATTTGACATTTCCAACTTTTGGACTAATCAGTCCAACCTTCTCCAGCCATTGATACAGATCTGCAAGAAATAATATAAAAAAGAAAGGCTCAATCAAGAAGCCTTGATGAACTCCCCTTTTAATACTAATAGGTTTAGAGAGATTCCCCCGTCTTGACATTCTCACTCTCAGAGGAGTTTTGGTGACGTTTTATTATGATTGCCAGTAAGTTGTCCGGAACTCCCCAGCTTTTCATTTTTTTCCAGAGCAAATTTCTATTAATCTTATCGAAAGCCATGGATAAATCAACCCAGGCCCACGAAAAGAGGGCAACTACCTTTTATATAGGACTCTGCACTAATGCAACTTCATATTAGACCATTTAGAGAGGTTGATAAACCCCTTCTAAAATCAGTTTGCTGTTTTGGAATAATTCCCTGTTGCTTTGCCCAATTCTCGAGCTTGCCTAATACGAGTCCTGTGAACATTTTTCCATCAGCATCCAATAAAGAAATTGGACGATAATTGGATGCTAATAGACCATCTCCTCTTTTGTAGATTGGAATTAGTATGGAGGATCTCCAAGACTCGGGAATTTTTTTTGTCTTAATTATATGGTCAAACAAAAGGTTTAGAACCCTGGCACATACGACCGGGTTTATCTTTAGAATTGCATTGCTAAATCCATTTGGACCCATCGCCCTTGATGAAGATGACCATTATTAGGGATTGGATGTCGTCATTGGTATAGGATAGTAACCAATGCAACTCTAGTTGGATTATGGGTACCGGAATGAAAGAAGGCCCATAAACCTTAGTAAAATTAGCCATCCAAAGCTGTTCCTGGATCATAGTATCTTGGGTCAAGTTTGTCAATTTGTTCATTGAACCAATAATGGACCAAAAGTTTGAGTTTCGCTGGGTAATTGATTTTAACATTTCCTCACCGTCTCTCTGAAGTCTTATAAATGTATTGGACCTTACCCAATTTCTAGAGTTGTTAATTATTAATCCATGTTCTTTCTCGTTCTCTAACAGTAATATGCCTTTTCTTTTTTTTTTATTGGCCCATTTGATGTCTTTTCAATCTTTTCTTATTATAAAATGAGCTATCAACGAAGAAATGCTTCTTAGCAATCTTCTGGACAGCTTTACTGCCATTTGGAGGATTCATATCCCTAAGAAAGTTAACAAAAGTGCTCGGATCACAAGCACTAAACAATTGATGGTCTGTCAGCCTTTTAGTAGTATCCTCCAATTTCTTGGTAAGAGTTCATCCACCTCTATCAAAACTCTTTATTCAACTACCAGTAGCCCTTACTGATAATTGATAGGGGTAAATGGAAAGCTGGAGGTTTGCTTCTATGGTGCAAATGGCTTCCAGGATGGCATGATCACCCTGATTACCTTCAAAGACTATAAACTTTGAGCAGTTTTGAAATAGATTTTGAGACAAATATATAATCAATTGTTGAGGATGATAATCCTCTCTGCCATGTAGAGGCCGGAGGGATATCACCCTCAACATTGCCATTTAGCATCCATAAATCCCATTCTCGCATAAAGCTGTTCCACACATAACCATTCCTAGATTTAAAGTTACATTTCCCCAACACACCAGAGTTCAATGTAATAAATTGTGAATTTAAATCAACCATTACTATCATATCATCTGGAAATTGCGAGGAGATCTCCAAAAGACACTCAGACAGATGTAGCAGGAAACTACTAAGTGGCATTGAGAGTGGATTTCAATAGAGAGTTACTACAATCCAATTTGACGTACATACCATCCCATTTCTGTGAACTCTCACCATCAATATACCCTGAAACTTATTTGAGAGGATTTTAGAGCTATCAAACATTTCTACAAGCAATTAACAAGCCTCCACTCGGACGACCAATGCCCAGACCCGTTGCGAACTGCTAATAAACAAAAAACATCTAGCCCCACCGCTGACATCAGCCAGGTCTCCTGAAATGCCACGAGGTCAAAACCTTCAACAATATTGTGCCTTTTAGAGCCAATATTAAAAGAATTATGACCTCTGGTGTTCCAGGAAAGGATATGAATCACCTGACTGGCTAGAGTCTCTGATAGGGCATACCCAATTTAATAAAAATCTGGTACACAATATCCGGCACCAAATCCCACATATTTGGTATATTTGGTGCAGAAGTAGAGGTACTCTCCTTATTCGATTGTTTTTGAGTCGTGTCTTGAATAAATTCATTGCCGAGGGATTTTTCGTCTGATTGTGGACAAACTTTAGAGATCACAAAACCCCTCCTCTCCCAGTCTTCTTTGTCCCCTAAAATCGTTTCTCACCCCAATCTTGATTTAATCAATAATTCCACAATATTCGTGTTGGGATTCCAAGGAAAACTCACACGATCTGTGTCAGCTGATGAAAGGCGCTTTAGAGAGGAGATGTATTTCATCTCCGAGAGTATTCTAGCCCGATTTACAGGAGGCAGATCCTTCTTTTGCACATTTTTTCTAGCAAGAAAAATCTTCAGGTTAGGAGACTGCTCTTGGGACCTCCCATTTTTTTAACTGGACTATTTTCCTTATTGGAAGAGGCTCCTTTAAAATGGGTGACATTTATTCGAGAACTATTCTGTATTCCCGATGGATTTTGAGTCAAGACAGGAAGTTTATCTTTTACTATTGTATACTGTTGTATCTCTCCAGTTTGTTTCTCTGAAGAATCTTTTAAGTTTGTCTCACTTAAAGGGGCCTCTGGGTATTTTTTTCCGACTTTCATACTAATCACTTTTTTACTAGGTTTCAAGAATATTGATGCAATCTTCAAGTCTGAATTCTTTGTTTTAGTTTTTTTGTTTCGAATTCAAAAAGATTGGGGTGATCTTCCTCGGGTGCTGAAACACCTGTTTGGCTCCCCACTGTTTTTCTTATTTCAAGGGGAGTCACTGGGGTGTCCTTTCTCAGATCTTTCTCTTTATGATCTTTTTTGACACTTTTCCCCTTAACAGAGTTGCCTTCTTTTATTTTCTCATGCTTTTGCTCAACAGCCATCTTTCCTTTTATGTTTTTGATAAAATGGTTAGTATCAGTGCCTTTCTTTTTCTTTAATTGTTGAGCCATTTGTATCGTGGAGTCCTCCATAAAATCTTTATACCGTCTTTTTTTGGGTTTCTTAGTTTTTCCACTCGACTTTTTTTGTTGTTGTTTCTCTCCAGGGGGTTTTTGGGCTGATATTTCATCTGGCACAGGTAGTTCAGGCTCAGGCGGGAAGCATACTTCATGCCCCCCAATTGCACCAGTCGTATAAATTCCTCTATTGTGGAGGCAGACAAATGAGTCATTCAGACTACTGTTTGAAGGGATAGTTACAGGAGGAGTATAGAAGAGGAACATTTCTCTTGCATGGGTCTTTTCATGTTTTATTCCACTCTCAAAGAAACAGTTCTCATTTCTTCCTTCGCGCCTACCCACTCTGCCGAAAGTCTAATTTGGTCATTTGAGACTTAAAAAGTAAGCGAAATTCATCCTTTATCCCCACCATTAAATCATTAATTACCATTCTCAAAGCAACCATGGATGACTCACTTATCTCTAGTTCTTTTGTTATCTCCAGCAGGATTCCAGAGTGGTGCTTTATCTCAATTTTAAGGCTTTCAAAGACCTTGACCAGAGAGCTAAGCACACAATTAAATGCCGTTATTGTTGCAGGGCATAATTCTTGATGTTTATTTGTCTCAGGTGAGAGCCTTTATTAGTGCATCAATATTTTTCATTGTTGCTTTCAGGCACGATTCCTTGCCCACATTCAAAGTCCCTTGTGGGCTTGCAATTTGATTAAGTTCATAAGAGACTTCTGATATATTTTGAATTTCCACCTCAATCAGATCTTCATCTGATATGTCAATCTTATTGAGGACTTGATCAATTTGTTCTCCTGGAACCAGAGGCCTGCTCTGATCATTGCTTACAGAGCCCATCGTCTGGTCTTGCCTGCTACCCACAAGTCCCTTAGGAAAGTTTTCCATAATAGCACTCTTCATAGTAGTGTTTAAGGTATAGTTTAGATTTGTTTAGAGCATATCTCCGAGTGGTGGGTGTACTGGAGTGGACTTCCCAATTTCTTTCAGGTCTGCTACAAGTGACACTTCCAGTCCAAGTCCGGTGGGTGTTTGTGTATCAATTGGAAATACACTTTGTGGAGGGTAGAATCTACCACCTCCCGATTTGTATGGAATAACAGAGGATTTGTCTGTCATGGTATTAAGTTCTTTCATGACTATCGGGACGCTGGATTTGCAGAGATGACGTCCTTATGATGTAACTCGCTGCGAAGATAGTAAGACTTAGACATAGTCTTTCCCCAGGAACTTAAGGTTGTTTCCAGAGCGTGGTCACTATGACTGTTTCAGAGAGGCAGTTTCCTACAAGGATCGTCTGCAGACATAAAACTGTCATAAACTGACATAAAACTGTACAGCTGAGTTACAGGACAGTAAGCTATTAGGCTGCACGTCCCCGAAATGATTGTCAGTTCTGAATAAAAATCACGCCCGAGCTCAAAGCTGATATATACAAACTTCCAAAGCAGAGAGTGATTAGACTCCAGGCGATTAAACAGACGGTAATACGTACACCGTACTAAATAGGTGTACAGAGAGAGACACTTTCATTCAATCTTCAAGTTAGAACGATCCATGCCAGCCCAACATAGCCTGTCAGAGACCAATGAGTCATAATGTAGGAGAGTATAGCAAAATGAAGAGACCTGCTTTCAAAACACGTTAGTAACAGGGTAGAAGCAGAGTGATTGGGAGAAGCACATGGCACGAGCACTAGGCAGAGACTGCCAAGTCCGATACTGGGACTTACTGTGTAGGCACTACGCAGACAGGACAAATTTACCCCCCGTCGGCCCCTCTCAGACTCACTCTTCCCTTCACGGCCCTCCCGATTTTGACTGCTTCCTCAACCAGAGCCTGAAACAGCCGAACGCTGGCTCTCCTCTCCTTCAGGTTAGAGGAAAGGACTCCACCACGTCAAGTCGCACTGCACTCGTCCACACTCGCTCGTTCACAGCCGCTTCCGACGTGTTGCTAAGAACAGTTTCTCTCCTGAAGAATTCTCAGTTGAAAGTCCACTGTCAGGTGCATGCCTTGTACTGACATGTGACACTGCAGATGAAAAGGAGACCCTGGAGAACGACACCCCAAAGGAGAGTTCGTAGAAATGAGTAAATTAAAGCAACAACTAACCTTTAAACATTGCACAGAATAATTCTCAAATTTGCCTAATATAATGCCTAGAACAATATGTTCCAAAATAAAATCAAGGTGCCCTCGGAAGAAATGTTCCACCCTGACTGATTAAGGGTTTATTTGCCCTTCTTTTCTCTTTTCTCTGGTGTATTGCAAAATGAGTGCAGGTAAGAAGTAATTTCCACTTGAGCAAACAAAGTTTCAGTTCCCAATGTTGGGTGCCAAGAAAATAGCCTCCTTTCGTTTGTATGTGCCAAGAGAATGATTTCCTCTGTTGGCTACTCATTAAAGCTTAGAGACATCCTGCCAATTGTTGTCTTTTCTTTCCCTTCTCAAAACCATTGTGACGAGGAAGAGTAGTTTGTATTCCGATCCCATGGTGAGCCTTCTTACTTCTGTTGCTCCTTTAGATAGGTTGGTCTACTCTCCACCCAAGACTACCTGTTGCTGCTTGATGGTTGCATGGTTTGATGACAAGTGAAGTTTAGAAAGCACCAGCATTCTCATTCACGTTGGTGGCTCCTCCATTCAGTTTCTTGCTCTCTCTGACAAAGCACTGAATGCTTGGTTTGTTCTCATCAGTTTGTGTGAATGTAAGCCTGTCAGCGCCTCTCGTCTACCTGACCTACTGCTGTGGGCATTTGAGAATGCAGCTCTGGGATAACTAACGCGGCTCTGGTATGACAAACGCACCTCACCTTCAACTCGGGCGAGTGTGAGCGGGTTGGCTTCTTGGGGCTTCCTGGTTTTCTGGAGCGAACGTTTGTGAATACAGATACGGTGTGGGTAATGCTTAGCGCCTTCGAATCGTGCAAGTATGTGAGATTCTCGGGTCTTCTTGGTTTCTTGTTCGGGGATGCAAGTGGTGTGTGTTTAAGGCATCTCACCTTAGACCGCCGGTACCTCCACTCCAGCAGAGGTTCCCCGGGACCAAAGCACTCATTCCCCCCACCATCCGACTATTTGTTTCTGTGGCCAGAGACCGGTTTAAGTGTCTCTCGCGTTCTGTCTTTATTGTCGGACTTGGTCCTCGCTCTGCCATCGACTACATCTCTGACCCGGACTGCGTCTCAAACTCCTTCTGCTACTACTAAGCAGCTCTCCTCCTTAGTCTCCTCACGTTACAGGTCTCTGATCCACCCTACCCACCTGCAAGGGACCTCCTCAACCCAGTTATAACAAAGTTATTCTCAATGGGACTTTCCTTGTGCTTCCTTGGAGGAGTTTAGGTAGGCCTGGAAGTAATTCCATTTTACACATATACATTGGTTGGTATGGTATATATGCATTTATAGTCAGAGAAGTTATGGGAACCGTTATAAAATGCATGGGTTTGGGTATGGGAGTGGGAGTGGGATTCTCGCTCATAAAAGAAGGGACAAGATCCCATGACTAGTTACAGATATTACAGACATTCACTCTAGTTTCCTGTGGGCTTCCCACCTCCATAGCCCAGGTTTCCCCTACTCCTTTGGTAGGTAACTAGAGATTGGTAATGCTGATCTATCACTCGGACTAGAGTGTTGGACCAAAGGCCTAAGCCTTTTTTTTTTATCTGATCCACTCTGGGATTTTCTATGGGGAAAACCTATCCTAACTGTTCTCTGGGATGTTAAGTTCTTCAATATGATCTTGTAGCTTTTCAATGACCCAGTTACTGGCACTCAGAAACACAAGGACGTGGAAGTACTGTCTATTCCTTTCCTGACTTCACCTCTCTCAACTACCCTACTCCCTCTATACTCCCTTCTCCTGTCCTTCTGGTTGCCACCAAGTCGCTCACTACTCTCTCGCACCCTATGGTCTCATCTCTTCACTCTCCTCTTGGCACCCTCACTCACACTACCCACCAATCATTCACGCACTCATACACAGGCACCACACTATCGCAACCAACACCTCACCGGTAACAGTCCCCCTCAGTCGTTGCCATAATACATTCCATCATCCTTCGTCCGCCTTGTCGCTTGGTCTACCTCCTATGCACCTGGCCTCACCCAAACAACCCATGCCCGGTTTCTCTCATTCCCCTTTATAGGACTCTTGTTTTATTTCCGCCTCTCCTCTTGCCTCTCCATTGGCTGCTTTACTCGCCTGATCGTAGGGGCCAATTGCGGTCTTGCTTTTCCCTAGGAGAGTAACATGGAAAAAAGGCTTTAAAAAATCCCGTAAGCCCTGCCCCCTCCTTTGTCAGTGCGGTGCAGTTAACAGTCTTTGATGGCTGCGATCAGCGGTTCCTCTGGCATGTGGTCTTCCCTTCACTGTGGTGAGAGAGCTGCATTTCCGAGTGTGGTAAGCAGTTCTCTCTGGCTTTCCGTTAAGTCAAGCAGGATGCCACAGTTTTCACTCATAGGACGTTTCTTCCTTTTCTGAAGGGGTTTCTAGGATCTGCCGTCCTATAAAAGAAAAGAGTTCGCTCACCAAATGAAGAGGGGGCAGACACAGGGACCCTCCAACTCCTTCACTTTGTCTATGGGGCAGGACTGGCCCTAGTAAACACCATTGCCCCAGGCTGAGAGGGGTCCCTATGGCCCTTGACAGGGTCAAGTCCCTGAGCCTGTCAAAATAGGTGTTCCTCACTTTGACTCACTTATCAACCACCTGTTTAAACCTCACCTTCAGCTTTTCCCATCTGCTCAATTACCAATATGATTATCTCCATGGCCCAGACAAATGCCAGACTCTGTTTAAAAGCTGGGGCAGTATTCCATTCATTCATATAAGGTTTATTCAACATTAGTATTCAGCTTGCAGAACACCTCCTTCCCAGCCCTCCAAGAACGTCCAGTATGTTCCCAGGTCATTCCTCATGTATTCAAACATCACTAAACTGTGTTGCTTTGTATTTGTAGAAGTCTGGGAATCCAAATGCCATGTGGTCTTTAGTAGGGAAGAGTTAAATATGTTCTCCTGATCTGCGATTTCTTCCCAGCCCAAATGAATATATAAAAACTATCCGGGGGTGGTAGTATGGGCGGGCTTTCGGGGGTTCAATCGGTATTGCAGAAAATAGACACAACAGACGAGGCAGTATGTTCATTTTAAGAGCCGTCATCTTACCAAACCCAAGGATGATCAAAGCTCTTCATCGGCTAAGGTCTTTCTGAATGGCTGCAAGTAGAAGAGTGAAGTTTAAGGAGCTTAAGTCCGACAAAACCCTGGTGATCCCGACACTCAGGTAGTCTATTTCCTTCCTTACTATTTTCATTCCCAGAACCACCTCATCTTTGTCGAAACTAGGGTTTAACCGGCCTATTGGTAATACTCTGCACTTTGACATTTATTTTCATCCCGGAAAAGACTCCACATTTTTCTATAGTGGCCATAAACGCCGATATTGAGGCTCTCCCATCTCCCATATAACCAAGAATATCATCAGCAAACCGTGATCGCTTGAATTCAACTTCCCTGCATACAATCCCATTGACAGCGGGGAGCCCTGTCTGGTTACTCTAAATAGTCTGAAGGGGGTCCGAGAGCACTATTAACCTATACTATAGCCATAGGTGATCTACATAGAGCTGCCACCCATCTGTGGAAATTTTCCCCCAAACTGGATCTTTCTAATACTCTTCCCAGGTACGTCCATTCAACCCTGTCAAATGCTTTATTAGAACCCAGTGAAACCCTGCAAGTGCCCTGATCTCTATCCCGAGCTATGTGGACCAGGTTCAAGGTCTTTCTATTATCTGACCGTCTACCCCGTATGAAACCTACCTGATCCCCATGTATAAGCTTAGGACAGACCTTTTCTAAACTGTTTCCCAGGGTCTTGGCCAAAGGTTTTATGTCTGTATTTAACAATGATATGGGTCTGAAGGAGGCACACAAGGATGGGTCTTTGCCTTCTTTGCGGATCACTTCAATAACTGCACTCATCATGGTGTCGGGCAGTCTCCCCACCCAAGGACTTAAAGACTCATCAGGAGCTGAGCTAAAGTCGATCTATATATTTTATAAAATCTAACGGAAAATCCATCATCACAAGGCATCGTACCCCCTTCATGACTTTGATAGTGCCTACAACCTTCTCTTCAGTAATTGGGTCATCTAACAGTTCTGCAAATTCTCTTGGAAGCCCGAGTAGAACTAAGGGATCCAGGAAGTCCTCTATTAAACGATCTTCCCCCTCCATATACTGAGTCATACAATTTCTCATAAAATGTTTTAAATTCACTAGCTATGCTATGATTATCATAGACTCTCTGAATCAGCAGTGCCGATTCAGCGAACCAATTTGACTTCCTAATGTCCCTCAATTTATATGACAGAAACTCGTCGGCCCTCTCACCCTTCTTGTATTTTTGTTTCAGGAATTTTAGTTTCCTGTTTTTCTCATGGGACATAAGAGCTTGCAGTTGCAAATTATATATCCTCAGTTGTTTTGTGGACAAAGGATTCTTATAGATTCTGTCCGGGCCCCTCGGTATGAGAAAGCTGATCATACCTCTCAAAACCCAATTCCTGCCGTAGGAGTTTTTTCTTCTCTGGGAACCAACCCTAATTAATTCACATCATATTGTCGCCTTAGAAAACTCTAACAGTCTTGCTGGGTACACTTCACCATTATCGAACTGAAAGTACTGAAGTATTTGCGCTACTACACAGTCTTTAAGGAGAAAATCATTGCATGTTCATCTGTCCCCCCTGGACTTCTCTGCCCAATCGCCTATTGAAACAATGACTAGCTCATGGTCACACCATGGAATTGGGCTAGAGTGCTACGTCTTTAACTTTGGGCTTCGCCCCCGCACCTACTAGGATCAAGTCTATTCCAGAATATAATTTGTGCACCGTTGAGTAATAGGTCTTCCTCCCTCGACAGTGTCAGGGTGTCCTCAATTCCCAATTAAAAATAAATTTATCTAAATCGTATTGCGGCAGAGCAGGAAGCTGACTGGGTCCTCTGGGGTCTCATCCTCTTTCTGTCCCTGTCGGGGTTAAGGAGCATATTAAAGTTGCTGCTGTGATGGGTAAAAAATGAGAAGGACACAAAAAGGTACAGTTTTCTCAATGTTTGCCATTTATTAAAGGGGTGATCTTTTCCTATCCTAAAAAGAGTGTCCCTACCTAGCAAACTAAAGCTAAAGAAGTCTGACCTAATGTCCCAAAAGCATCTGCTCCTCACACTATTACATATAACGAAAGTATACAAGGAATATTTGTCAGTCTTCAGTTCAACACAGAAATGCAAAGATTCAAACTTATAGGATGTAGAAAGTACTCCTTGTGACCAGGGTTGGGCCCCCTTCCCCTGGACCAATTCAGAAATACCCTTGGAAAAGGTCAGATTCAACAAAGTTATGTTTAGTTCAGGGTTTTTCCAGCCACAGCGTCCTTCCACTTGGTAAAGTAAATGTCTCTTTAACAAAACACTAGTTTGTAAACAAAGGCAATTGTTTTCCTCCACACAGTGTCTTTATCACAACTACTCTTTCAATTAAATACTTTGGTCAGTATAGCACAGCAACTACCTTTGTTGAGGCAACAATTTGTCAGCATGATAAGATGACCAATATCTTTCCACACACCTTTTTACCACAACCACATTTCTTCAAAGCAACTGTTTCTGTCCTGGTGTGCTTGCCTGCCAGGACTAACTACAAATGGTCCCATTCCTGTTTCACTCTCCTGCCAGGAAGAGAAACTCCTACTACTAAAGTTGATCTCTACTTAGTGGCAATATGGGCTACAGATTTCCCCTAACTGGTGTCTCAGGTAAGGAGAATTTCGCCCTTATCGCGCTTTTGTCTTATGGTTATAATCTCTGCGTTGTTGGTAATGTTTGGTTACAGGTTTCCCCAAGTTTACATCTCAAATGGAGAATCGGGCCGTTTTTGCCTTCTTACTACGTTTTTATGATGTCTTGTCTGTTGGCAATGTGGGTTATAGGTTTCCCCAACTTGACATTTAAAAATGGGGAATTGCGCCCCTTCATATTTTGCCAACCAAGAGGTTTACTTAGGCTTTCGTTTAACTCTCTTTGCCTCCCTCTCCTTTTTTCACTTTTCTCTGTGGCTCCCCATAGCACAACTGCGGGAGCACTTTGCACTCTGGGCCCCGTGGCTCAACTGCAGGAGCTGAAAAAGCTATAATTGGCGCCCTGGTGCACTGCATCTCTTCTGAGGCTCACCAGTTACTGTTGGCGGCGTCAGGTGCTGCACGGCACAGCAACTCTCCTTTTTGGCAACTCTGGGATCTCTTTGCTTCTCTCGTTGTTTGTTTTAATATTTATAATGCGCGATCATACCCTTAGGTAACAGGGCGCAGCAGTTACATGAATATGCGAAGCTTAGTTACAACAAGAATATATACAAACACACAGTAATAGTAGTAGTCTTATATACAAATATACAGATATACACATGTGGGTACAATATATGTAAAGAGGTGGAATACGAAAGAGCACCAGATTGCATTTGAAAGCCTACATTTTCAACCATAATATAACCTTGGATCGGAAATTTTGATAAGGCAGGTCTATTCTGAGAGTTGGAGGCAGGGAATTCCACAGTTTAGATGCTTTCACTGGGAAACTGTTACCCCCTATGGTGGAACGTTTAAAGTTAGGGACAGAAAGGCAGTTTTTGTACACTGTTCTTGTGGGTCTCAGGGAGGTCTGTCTGTGGAATCTGTCGACCAAGTAAGTAGGAGCAGCATTATTGAGAGATTTGTGAGTAAGTGATACGGTTTTTAGGAAAATGTGATCTTTGATAGGGAGCCAGTTATTTTGTAGATTATATGGTGTGATGTGGTCTCTTCTGGAGATGCCTAGTGCCGCTCTGAGAGCTACTAGTGGTGGCTTTGGAAGACCCAAGATAGAGAGTATTACAATAGTCCAGGTGGGACAATATTAGGGCTCTGACAAGGGTCATGCAGCTAGAATCAGAGAGAAAGGGTTTAGCTGCACGGATCAGTTTACACTTGTAAGCCGTGGAGGATGCTAAGGAGTTCACCTGTCTGTTAAGAGAGAGGTTTGAGTCCAGGTAAAAGCCCAGCGTTTTGACCTCTTGTCCTACTTTGATACTGTTGCCATCAATTATGAAAGAGGAGTAGACAGGGCCTGATTTCTTTAGGCTTGAGGTAGTACCCAGGATGATAAGTTCAGTTTTATCATCATTCAGGCATAGTCCATGTGTGGCCATCCATGCCTGGATGATGATGTACACTCTATTCTCCAAGGCCAAATCCTTTCCATAATCCCCTGAAAGTGGAAGGAGGATCTGGGTATCATCTGCGTAGTTGGTGTAGGTGATACGGAGATGATCCAGATCATCGAAAAGGGGCTTGGTAAATATATTGTACTGTGTGGGCGAGACACACGATCCCTGTGGCACACAGCAGGTGATGGGTATAGGGTCTGCTGCTGCTGTGGGTGAGAAGACCCTCAGTTCTGCTGTTTAGGAATGATCTGATCCAAGTGACGGCCTCAGCGGAGAAGTGAGCAGATGTGTTGAGGTGGGTACATAGGACAGAGTGGTCGACCAAGTCAAATGCCGCAGAGAGGCCTAAGAGGAGGAGTAAGGCGGCTTGGCCGTTGTCTCGGAGTTCATCAACCTGTGTCTTAAGGTCAATGAGAGCAGTCTCGGTCCCATATTGGGGACGGAAGCCCGATTGTCTCGCTCCTAGTAGGTGGTGTGTTTCGAAGTACTTCTGTATTTGTACGTAGGCAACCTTGTCCAAGATTTTTAGAAGAAATGTTACGGTCGTGATGGGTCTATAGTTTGTGGGCGTGGCTGGGTCAAGTGTGGGTTAAGTAGTCGAAGTACCGAGGATTGTTTTAGATTGGTAGGGATAGAGCCGGAGGAGGAGGCGGCATTGATTAACTTCGTGATGAAAGGGGAGAGGTCTCGTGCAGCGCCCTTGATGAGCTGTGCGGGGACAGATCACCCTGACAGTTGGAAGGTTTCAGTGACAGAATGATTCTTTCTACTTCAAGTATAGTGACTTTGGAGAAGTTAAAGCGGGTGGATTCAATAATAGTAGGTTTCTCAGTAGGTTTGGGTGGGAGAGGGTCATTCAAGGAGGCTCTTTTACAGGAAATATTATTTTGTAGGGTAGCAATCTTGTTTGCTAGAGCATTTTGGATCTCTGAACACCAATTTTTATCTTTAGTACACGTGTCAAGTGGTGCTAAAGGGGTCTCTATTTCTTTAAAGAAAGAGAATAATGCCTTCATATTTGATTTAGCTTGGGATATGCGGGAGTCAAAGGAAGTTAGTCGTTGCCTGGGTCTCTACCTCTGGGAGTCTCTGCTGCTCCACCGTCGGCAACCACGGCTCTTCCGATCTCTTGTCGTCCTAGCCAACACCGTCTCATCTGCTTCTTCACCTCTCTGCAAACCTGCATCTCTGCGCGTAAGATACAGCTTGGGAGAGTGACGTTTCATCTTGCGCCAGCATCTGCTGGCATTCGCCTGCCGACTTCTGCCTCTGCTGCTCCTTTCCTGCTGCTTCTACTTCCACACAGCTGAGGTCCCCTTTCAGATTTAAATGTCCCACTCAGATGCCTTGCCTTTAAACAACTAGACGGCACAATCTCTCCAGTGGCACTTTTAATCCTCATTGAGTCTTGATCCTTCTTCCTCATCCCAGAACCACAGGCATTATGGATTCTCAAGTCCATAATAGATTTAAGTCTTAGGTTAACTTTTTATTTTTGTTTGATTGTTGAGCTGAATGTTATTAAAGTTAGGAGATGCTATATGAGGCATATGGGACTTATTAGGCCGAAGATATCTACCTAAGAAAAAATCATGGCTATTAGAGGATGTCCCATCTAATACTGGAACTCACACAGTATATAACTTATTCTGCCTAGGTAGCTTCACAGACAGGTCTTTGGGTTTCCTCATGAGAGGGACTTTCATAATGACAGCAGGCCATTAGATATTTGGGGATTGCAGGACTCTCATCCTCACAGGAAGATAAATACTCTCCGAAAGGAGTGACCAATTTCCCCTGACAGCCATCTCTTCCCATGTGATCCTCCCACATGGTACCACCCCCAGTATCATGGATTAATGGTCTTATTAATGGTCGTATTAAGACAAGTTGGCTCAGACCAGGCAAATTTAAGCAAGAGACTACAAGTGTGAGGAGAGTATTAAACACACGTTGGAGCCGTTTTCAAAGAACTGTCATCGACACATGCTCTAAAGAGCAGAAGCTCCATTGACCACACACTGAAGCGTAGTCGGCAAAGAGTAAGTGCATAATCTGTCTCTTGGCTCTAAACAAATGCGATGAACACGGTTTGATCATTGCCTCTTTAAAACTACAGGATAGTAGCTTCTTGTCTTCAACGGCTAAGCTTCGCACCTGGCACATCAGATAAGAGGCCACAGGCAGGGAACAACATACCAAAATAGAAGTACACAGGTGCACATAAGCCAACCACAAGTGGCAGCTTCCTGTTGTAGATGAGCTCTTCGCAGAGTCGAGAGATGCTTCTGCACGGATAAGCAGCTTTGGACAGGAAGCATGATATCCGGTTAAAGTGTCCAAAGCTATTGTCATGCTTAATCCCCTTCAGAAAATGCATTCGATATAATGGCAGTTGAAGTAGGCCAGGAACAAACACTGCGCCTTGCCTGTTCGTCAAGCAGAAGCCCATTCATTCGAATGGAAATATTCAAGGGCAAATAGCAGCACATGTGACTTGAATTTTTACATAAATGCCACATATAAACAGTAAGACACAAAGAACAAAAGCAGGTTCAGACTCTAGCCATTCTTTCCAGGCAAAGGAAATGACGCACATAGTATATGTAGAAAAAGTCACGCTTGTTAATATAAAAAGCACAACAGGCTAAGGCTAAAGGGGAACTCGGCGGCAGCGAGCAGAGGGCAAACCAGATCCTGGGGGTGGGAAGAGCATTTAATCGTAGGTCAGAGCAACAGGTCCCCGTGGTCACTTTGCATGCAGAACAGCGAGGCCTGGAAATGGTGGGTTTAAGTGTGTTGGTTGAACTTTTTTGCATATATGAGACTGAAGGTGTGCTTTATTATGTCACTCCACTCCTGATCATACCATAGGATAGCTTAGACAACACAACATGAACCCCATGATTGCTCAAAGCTGGTATTTTAAAATGATGAATTGTACTTAATCTTTGTTAGACGCCAATTATGTTTTTAGCTTATGCAATAACGCTTTCCATATATATGATAGTATGTTACATTATTATTGCTGGTATTATAGCAGGCATAATGATGATCAAATCTGATAGAGAACAGAAGTGATAATACATATATTGACTTGCTACCTTCAAGTGTCAGCTTCATATTTTTGAAGCAATGCTTCATAATAAGGTCTCAGTCAAAATGAACTAAACAATATTTTCTGGCTGTATTTTGTCAAGTATGACAAGGGGTGCAGAACTCGGGGAACTGTCAAAAGCGCAAGGCCGAACCCCTGAGGCGCCTCTCATCATAACTCAAGACTTGTGATTCTGTGCCCACTCCAGACAGTCCTACCGAGGGGTCAAGGGGGGCGGGCAGGGAATCACACCCTAAGGGGCAATCAAGTCACCAGGGTTAGGATCAAGTAGCAACTGCCTTCCCCTAGCCACATGGGATGAGATCTAAGGCTGGGGTTCAGTGATGACTCTGCAGGATTCATTACACTGCATACTATGAGAGTCCCTTCAACGAACAACTTAAATATCTTGTTTACCTTTTCCCATAAAGGGATCTGTGCTGTATTCGGGCAGTACACCGTCCCAATCGTAAGCCTGAGTCCTTGGAGCATTCCCTTCAAAATAGGGTACCCACCCTCAAGATCTATGTTTTTTCCTCAACCACCAGTCAGCATCGATCTCCCACCACTCTGACAACCTCTTACTTCTTTCCAGAACCCAAGGCTACATGAATTTAGTTAATGCCCTTCCCTCTGAGTAGTATTTACTGAACCCTTCATCCAGTGAGCCTCCTGAAGGCAGAGCACATCCAATTTTGAGCACTTAAATTCCCTGCAACTCAGAGACCTCTTTGCTGGGGACTTGACACCTCTCACATTGAGAGATCCTATATTGGTTATCTTAATCTCTTCACTCATTAGTTAATACTACCTGTTATAAATCAACCACAGTAATGCCATTATCTAGTATCGGTGTTGATTTACGTAAATCAAACAAATCTATCGCTTCTCCGCTCGCTCCCACCACCAACTTAGTGCTAACCATACAGTTCTAGCTCTTGCCCAAGGCAACCCCCCTATATCTCCCCGAGATCAGCGTCCAGCCCCCGATCAGCATCCAGCCGAAGATTGCCATGCTCTAACTGGACCATCTGGTAAACCTTCACTCACCATCCACGTGTTAAAAATAAATGTGCAGAGCCCCTGCCAATCCCATATGTTCCTTTGGATGTTTTGTTCACATAACAATGTTGCAACATGTTCTTCTGACCCTTTTCCACCCATCCTGTGTCACCCCCTGCAAAGTTACCAACTAACGACTTCTAGTCCATACCCTTAAAGGTACCCCCAAGACTGGTGACCGCAAAAGGTGGATACTCAATACAGAATATAATCATTCTGCAGCTATTTTCCGATAGCATATTCCTTCACCCTCTCTGGTGACGGAGTGTTCAGCTTTTTAAATTTTATGGATCCTGGGACTCTTCCTTCTTTAGGTCCAACGTCTCTTGCCGTGGATTTCGTTTGACCACTGACCTCTCGTGCTGGCAGCGCTTCATCCTCCATCAGTTCACTTGAGACCCGTGGATTGTAATCTTCCGTAACAAAATTATTGTTTATACAAAAGATATCAAACAGGAATCTGCAATGGTACTGCACTCCTTTATCCCTCAACTAATGGGTTAAAGGGCAACATTTACGCCTTCTGGAGAGGGTGAATCCTGACAGATTTTGAAACACAGTTATCTTGGTTGGGCCATAATTAACAGAGCCTTCCACCTTTTCCAAGAATTAACATTTCTCAGTGCAACAGTGAAAATGTGCCAGGACCGATCTGGGTCCCTGCCCTCTGCCTCCTGCTTGGTGAGCCCTGTCGATTATCAATTCGCCTCCATACTCCTTTCCTTAGTCAGCATTTTTTTTTTCTTGAACGGCTCTCCTTACGTCTGTCTCAGTTTCACCTCGTTTTCGGGAAGACCAAAGAATCGAAGGTTGTTCCATCTCTTTCGATTTTCAAAATCATCCATTTTCAATTTAGCCTCCTCTTCTCTATTCTTCAACTCAGAAATTCTCATGTCCAATCGAGTTTCTAGAACGTCAATTGACGATTGATTTACCTCGAGCCGCTGCACTATCTTCCAGAATTTCCACTTTCTTGTCCAGGCCATCATTTCTACAGCTAATGTATGTCCTTATCCCCAAAATCTCTTATAAAGAGGACTGTAATGTCATTTTTTTGTTGCCGATTTCTCCCCCATGTCTGACCCTACAAGTTCCCCTTTCTCCCAAATTGGAGCGCTCGGGACCGTGCAATGCTTGCATTGTTGTAGGGCCTCGTTCCAACTCAAGGGGAGTTCTGGCTGCAGTTGAAGCGTACGCTTCTAGATCTTGCTGCTCCCTCCACTACAATAGCACTAAGAACGTCAATTTGTACTGTCCTCAGCACCAAGGTCAGGAGGATTCACTGTTTGGACCTGCACTTAGTGTTATGGGGCTCCCACCTTATGGTGCCCACGAGAGAGTACCACAGGGGTACATATTCTGGGTATCTCTCTCAGGTGGCCTTCTGGAGCGAGACTCACCTTTTCTTGGGTCGCGGGCCTCCCAGACCTCAGTGACCACTATGCCTGGTCACAAATTCAAGGCTCTTTGGCCGGCCACGCGAGTCTGCAGACAGTCTCCCCTGGCTGCGTTCAATGCTCCGAGTGCTGCTGAACGAATCACTTTCACTGTGTCGAGTATCGGTGCCTCCCCACACTGCGGCCCAACTACTTGTTTCACTCAGTCAGCCCAAGACTCATCTGTCATCTCACCAGGGCCGGGACAGGATCGCAATGCGATGTCAGCCTGCTGGAATTTCAGATGAAACTCGCTCCATCACCCAGAGCCGGATCGCCACCAAAACCAGACTGGGGGTGCGCAGGGTGGTAAAGAGGACATTGCCACCATTTTGATGGTATATAGAGGGGGGCTCAGGGCCCGGTCACTTAGGTGGGCGAGGAGCGTGACTTATGCATTCTACATCAATGCATCCCCTGGTTGGCGTCTCATCAGATACCTACTCTTGAAGGTGCTCGCATCCAATAGAGAGAAGGAACGATAGTTGCCATGGTTTTCTCTAGCTCCTTTTTTGCATTTCGGAAGCCAACTCTGCTTCCTTGCATGAATCAGGAACTTTGTTGGTGCCAATTACTGCATTGTAGACTCGCCACAGAACTGGCATCCACACATTTAGCTCATCCATAAACAAATCAATCGGTAAGGTATCCTATCAAGCCCCCCCTTTGAGTTGCATGTCGTTTGTTCCACCCCGACTAATGAGAGAATATAATTACTACCACCCACCATTAGGTCCTCTTTCCACAATTAACCTTCCTCTTCACCCCCTGGTACTAAGTCCACACAAGATTCATACAATTCAGCGAAGTGGGATTACCTCTGGTCGGAACTAATACTACAATGCAGACGATTATCGCCACTCGCCCATTTGCCTGATACCGCTTTCCAAAATGAAGCAGTCACCCATCTACATTGCCTATAATGCTTCTTTCTTAGTTTTAGTTATTAATTTATAGTTGGCTCTGAGTATTTGTAAATGGGGAATTTATCCAGCATGAGTTTCCTTATGGCTACTTTGCATTCCTCATCAGCCCAACCTACTTTCTTCGATACTCTTCACTCTCATCGTCTGCAAGAACAAGGAGCTGATATTCTTGAATAATTAATCGAACTCCGTCATCACTTTCCCTGCAGATGCCTCTATACTACAGATATTCTCAAAGGGATAAAGAGCTGAATTATAGATTATAGGCTTGCTTTCAGTAGTAATAATCCTTTCCCAATTGATGTTATGTTGGGCGCGGAAAGCAACAGAGATGTGCAAGGGCGTTGGTAAAGGATCTAAGCTGAAATTTAGTTGACACAAAAATGTAAGGGTAGGGGCCAAATGTTATGATCGCTGTCATTGCGATCTAATACCTCAAATCTAATTACTGTTTCCCAGTCTCGTGTCAGGACTATTTCAATGCATCAATGGTCTTATCTGTATTTGACTAGAGCCCTCCCCGACCAAATAAGTAAAGACCTTTTATTAGGCCTATGCACTAAAATACAAATTCAGGTTTGATCAGCTAGTTCAGACCACTCCCAAAGTCCTAATCTGCAAGAACTGAAATTAAAACTCCCAATGGACCATGGAAGCTGCAAGCAAGAACTAGTAACAAAATAAAACAAAACATTCATTTGTCTATTCTAATGCTGTAGTTCTCTACCGAAGTGAAATAAATACATGGCGGATTCAAAAAAAGCGTTTGTGAAAGCGGCATTTAAAACCTGCTCTTTCGGAGGCCCAAATCGATTCCACTTGCCATTCCAACGTTGTGCGATCGAGTTCCCACAAGAGCGTAGATACAGCAGAGCACACTGAAGTATCAGGATGTATTGATATTTTTCACCTGGCTTTATCAGTGACAGATCACCAGTATAGGGCACTTCTACGGACACAATTGTATCAAAATGTGTAGCACATGTCTGCTCCCATATCTCCTGCTTGCAGATTAAGCTGCGACTTTCCAAAACAAATTTCAAATTTAAAAAGTAAAACAAAATCAGCACTGAACATCAAGGGGGTCTAAACGTGGCGAAAAACATGGGCCATATACAATTATTTGCCCTCGCTCAACTTTCCCCTCTGGCCATCAAAGCCGTGAGATTAGCTGCACACTGACAATAGTTTGCTCATTTCGTGTCACACCATGCACGCGGCTCGGACAAATACTTGCTTATGAGCAGCACAGTTTCTGCGTAGCGCCACACCGTGAAGAGAATGGAAAGGTGCAGTTACTGAAGGCATATTAGCGACGGGGAAAAAGAAATATAATCAAGCAGAAGTCACTGACAATGGGTTTCGCATCGATACTGTACCTGTTCAAGTCTCACACCCACCAACATCAACCCTTCATCAACTGTAATATTTATGTCTATTACGCCAGACATAAAATCACCTGAAAGCAGGGTGGGAATGGTGGGGAGGGTCATAATGTAAGTGTCTTGTTAACCATTGGCAAACGGATGAAACTACCATCATTTCTACCAGTCAGATACCACAGTGAGCTAAACACTCGTCCCTGATATCTGTGCACAGCCCGATGTGGCAGCCTCGAATCTGGGCAGCGTCAACTACGCCTTTCATCCTTCATTGGTCGGTAAATTGAGTACCACTCTGTGTGATAATGTCTCCTGTCATTTCAGTGCTCCAAGACCCATGGCTGTGTAGCACTATATAAGAAATACATTATTAATATATATTTCTTCCCAGATCACACACCCATGCAAAATACCTTTCCACCACTTCCACTATTCTTCTGGATCCCTTCATGAACGCTGGAATCTGCATTCTGCTTCTTTTAACTATCTCCTAGAGCAACAATACCTCTTGCTTATGCCATCTAACAATTTGAAGCACTGCACCCCTTTTTACCTTGTAGCAAAGCTAGTTGACATTCCAAAACAGTTGTCTCCTACACTGTAAAGGATCCCTTCCCTATTTCTCACTATCCAATCCTGCACTGCATCGGTGTGGTTAGTGTCATTAACAAACAGCAACTCAGAGTCCCACAACTCCCACCAGTCAAGACTTCTGTTGGGAAGGGAAGACAATCTTCCTGCACCCCCCAGGCAGTGTGAAATAAGGCAAAGGCCGCGAGATATAATAAAAGAGACCAGGGTGGAGGAGGGTGCCTTTAAAGGTTTCTACACGATCACATTATTGCATGCTTTGTAGATGTAGTGCACATGCAGGAACAAATGCCATCTTCGATATTAGCAGTCATATTGGAACGTACGGCCTAAAAACAGCGCAGTAGCCAGCATCCCAGGCGTAGGTTGCGAACACAAGGAAAGGAATGGGCTCTATCCCCAGCACTGATGAGAAAGGCCAGAGCCACAATATGCATAAACCCTTCATTTTTGTCAACCTTCGCGCACTGGGAAGAATGGGCCCTGAAAGGCAATGGGAGGAGGGTCGAGTATCATCGCACAATACGATCCCACGAGAAGTAGGGCATGGGCCATCAACCCCCACCTGGCCCAATTCTAAGTTATAGCACCCAAATGCCCTATCATTTGGACCTCTGAATTCAAAGGTACCAGCCAGCACCAGACCACTGATCATAAGCCCGTTAGACCTAAAAAAAAGGTCAGAAAGCAGGGCTTTCCTGCCTTCATTTCTAGGTCACGTGATTTGTGTAGCAAGGTGCAGGGAGGGATAAAATTATAGCCCAGAACAAGGTTGGAGAGGTGCCTGCCTGTCTGGGAGCGAGCGAAGTGTGCAAGTTAATAGGACCTCGGCATTCCCCACCGGGCCACTGTCTGTTCGTACCAGGTGCACTGCTACATAGAGATGTGCCATTTAGTTTGCAAATAATTGCCAACTATCCGGTTTGTGACCAATGACTAATGCAGCATCACCCACGTCGAAGAAGATGGACGGATGGGGCTGGGGCCAATGGCCTGGCATCCCCTAGGAGAAGGCGGGCTATGTATAGGATCTCACGAAGCAGCTGCACAGGTTTCTACTGTTTGTAATAATGCCACTGATGACACTATGTAGCTTCATAATGTGCTGCTCATGCAGATTTTCTCAGAACGTTTCACAGCAGCAGTGTTCCTTGTTAGCGCTCTCCATTTTTGTGTGGAAGTAAAACCATGTTATCCTTGCAAGAGGTACATTGGGCGTTTTCCCCCTAATGGGTTGTGTTTTTCCTGGGGTGAACGTCTAAGGGCTTTTCTACACGTCGAACCCCCTAGAAGCATCTGTCACCCTAAGATCTATATTGCCTGTAATAGTGGTAAATGACAGAAATCTCACTGTGTAAAGGCCGGATACTGCCCACCCCGTACATGAAGCCCTTTTCTTGCTAATAATTCTATATACTGCCTAATTTCTGTTGCACACCAATGCCTTCCTTTCATCCTGATGGAAGTCTGTGTGGCTCCCTCCTCACCAGCTTTTCAGTGACTTGCAATGTAGCCCCAATTAGAATGAGTGACCTATCCTCTGCAACAGTGAGCCTCCCATAGTCCGGATCCACTATGTCCCTTTGGGGGGAATGATTGTCGCTGTCCTAAATGTTAACTTGGTGCACTTAACACTCCTCCGGTCCATCCAATCCTATGTCTCACGAGGGTAAGCAAAGAACCAGATTTGACCATTGTGAAACACATTGAACTTTGATGGGAACATCAACATATAATTCAGGTCCAACTTCCTTTTAACTCTGTCAATGGATTGATTTTGTTTCCGGACATTTTGGGATGAAGACAGGGAACAAAAAAATGTTTGATCCATCAACAACGATTGGCCTATCTGCCGGGCCTGCAGAAGCAACATGTCTTGGTAATGAAGCAATCTGACCACAGACACTTGATGAGGCTCTGGAACGTGGAGGTCAAGTGGGAGGTAGGCCCGTGCCACAACAGTATGAGCCCTCTCCAATGAAAAGAGGCTGGAAATGCCCTTTTTCTCTGGTGTTGCCAAACATACTAATCTTCCAGATAGCTTATCATTGAGCCCAGAGGCCAGCGACTAATGCTGTTTCGCCTTTCGACCTCTGAGGGCTTTGCATCCAGCAGCTTGGCTGTCTCACTGATCAGAAACCCCAGTTTAGGTATTCCACTATGTCCTCCAGAGTGGATATTTGTTCTTCAGCTTCACTAGTCACTAGAGTTCAGAGAACAGCGAGGAGAAAACTCCAATCATCTCTTGTAGCTTTGCATCCAGAGATATCCATCCCTAATCATCCACATCATTTACAACATTGATGGCTCAGCCACCAGCACCATCACAAGCTTGGGCGGCGCATAGGACAAAGCCGTCCACATCCTTTTTCAGTCTTGAGGCAGCCTGTGCCAGTAGTGCAGACTTAAATGTGTCCATCTTGTTGGCTTAGCAGAGCTTGTTCGATAGGTTTACTAGCACACTTTGAGGTCTGCCCAGCATACCACTGTACCAGACGCAGAAATTGTGTCTTTACCTGTATTTCGTATGTGTACGTGGAGTGGGTCACCATTTCAACCAGAAATGACCCATTTAGTGACCAACGGAGAACAGAGGCATTTTCTGGAGCGGGTGCTTGTACAAAAAGCATTCCTAATAATACATTAAATAGACTTGAAGATGAAGGGGCGATAGTGGGTCCTGCTGAGGTGGAAGACCTGTATGCTGAAGTGTAGCACATTTTGAGGACAGCAGCTACTTGGCGTGCTAACATTTCAAAGGGGGCATTTCACTCTGTATATTTTAGGCTTCACACCTCCCCCAACTATTTTAGAAACTTAAGGAGGTTGGTTTGATTTTTGTGTCCCGCAATAGTTGCATTATTGTTGGACTTCATTTAATCTGTTATTTGGCTCATCATTGCATTCCTTTCTCTATGGTCGGTCTTGTTTCTTCTTTCTATTTTTCTTCTTTTCTGTTAAAATTTGGTGTGAAAGCTAGCGAAGCAAAATAAACAAACACAGATATATGCGAACAGACACCAGGTACATGAACACAAATGATTACAAAACTAAACAGACATAAATGTGCCCAGGTCAGTAGAAATTAGAACGTCGGCTTTGTGCAAGTATTCAGTCGAATTACCGATTAACAAAAGCGATTCAGCTCCAGATTCCTTGCTTTTCGTTTCAAACCTAATACTTTGTCTTATCACTTTAATACTATGTAAAATCTCAGAGGAAAATATGGAGTGAAGATTGCAAAAGGAAATGGAATTACACATTCTGAAAGCATTCCTATTAAAAATAAGACAAAGGTCCACAAGTTTGTGCAGCGGGGAGAGGTAGTGAGGATGAGCTAGAGGGAAGCCTAATTTGTTCTTAGAGAAAGTACATATAGAGAATGAAGAATTCACAACAGGTAGTGGAGATTGTATACGACATAGTCAAAGAGTTGTGCTATGATGGTGAAATTGAAAGGAATAGAAGATATTTGGATATCAGAAGGCTTCACAACAGGTGGGCTGCCTCTTCCGGGTAAGTTTGAGGACGATTCAGTTGAATGTCAGGCAGCACAAGATGTGGTCAACATTTCCAAACCCATATTGTCCTCTTTGGAAACCTTGCATATTGGGACATTTCTCAAACAATATTATATGCTAGCCTGCTTCAACAGGAAAGGTGTGAGAAATAAAAATGTATTTCTGTGTAGATGGAGAGCCCTGTAACTGGTGGGGTGGTGGGTGTGGGTGTGTGTGTGGGTGGGTGGGGGTGTGGGTGTGGGTGTGTGTGTGGGTGTGTGTGTGTGTGTGTAAATAAGGATGGGATGTTAATTAAAATTAACAGAAATGCATGCAAGATGGGAACACATTCAAAATAGGGATGGGATTTTTTTTTAAAGTGTATTTTTAATGTTTACAACATGATTTATGAAATAAAATAACAATTTGGCTGACTACTAAATATGCAATTGGGTACACCCCAAGTTAGTTTGTTTATTCATTTGTAATGGGTACCAAACCCGGGGGTATCAGGGCGCAGAATACAGGATGATACATGAAAACGTTCAGCTTAAGGTTACACAGGTTACAAAAAGAAAAAGGTGTACAGCAGTTCCCCATTGGGGTACAATCAGGGATCTGTAAATCAGATATATACATGTTAAGCGGTCAGTAATTAAATAATTTACAATATTGATATACAGCATATTCAAATATTTGCAGTGATTATATACAGACAGATCAATAGGGTGATGCTATGATGCATGCAAGGGAGAGAGACAGTCACTAAGGTTGGTTAGTCATCGTTTTCTCTGAGCCATTTAGTAGTGTTATATCTGAATTTAAGAAATGTTTAATCCACCCTCAGGGTGGGGGGGTGGAGTTCTATAGCTGCGCTGCTTTGACCGGGAAGCTGCTCCCTCCGGCTTTTGTCAATTTAAATCTAGGTACGACTAGGCAATCTGAATTGGTAGTCCTGGTCGGTCGGCTAGTAATGGATTCTCTCCACCAAACAGTGAGGGGCTGCATTGTTAAGGCATTTATGGGTTAACGACACAATTTTGAGTCAGATTTTATCGCTGATCGACAGCCATTTATTCTGTCTCCTTGCCTCAGAAATATGTTCTCTTCTGGCAATGCCATGTGCAGTTCTCAAAGCATTATTCTGGAGAATTTGAATCTTGTTAATAATGTGCTTGCTAGCGATCAAGTATAGGGGGTGACAATAGTCCAAGTTGGACAAAATTAGGGCTCAGGCCAGTATGGTACAGCTATCATTGGATAGAAAGGGTTTACCGGCTCTGATCAGTCTGCAGGTATATGCAGAGGCCGAGGCCATGGCATTGACCTGTTTAACAAAAGTGAGGGTGGAGTCGAGGTGGAAACCTAGGATTTTTACCTCTTTTGCAACTTTAATAAGGTTACCATCAATAATAAAAGAGGTATATTTGGGGCCGAGTTTGTTGAGGTTAAATGTAGTCCCTAGGACGAGGAGCTCAGTTTTGTCATCATTCAGGCATAGACCGTGGGCGGCCATCCATGCCTGGATGTTGAGATAGATTTTATTTACTAAGGCCATATCCTTGTCATAATCACTGGTAAGCGGTATGAGGATCTGGTTATCATATGCACAATTAGTGTAGGTGATACCCAGAAGGTCCAGATCATCGAATAGGGGCTTAGTAAATATGTTATACAATGTAGGTGAGACGCAGGAACCCTGTGGCACACCACATGTAATAGGTATGGGGTCTGCCGCAGATGGTGAGAAGACTCATGGTCCTGTTGCTCAGAAAGGATTGGATCCAAACTATGGCATCCTGTGCGAAGTGGGCAGCTGAGTCGAGGTGATTGCATAGTACTTTATGGTCCACCAAATCGAAGGCGGCCGAAAGATCAAGAAGGAGTAGCAAGACTGTGCTCCCCTTATCCTTGAGTTCGTCTATCTGGGTGTTCAGATCGATCAGCGCCGTTTCAGTGCCGTGTTGGGGCCTGAAGCCAGATTGGCAGATTCCCAGGAGCTGATTGGATTCCAAGTACTCCTGTATCTGGAGATAGGACACCCGGTCTAGTATTTTAAGTAAGAATGGCACTGTTGTAATTGGCCTCTATAAGTGGAAATATGATGTCAATTAATTTGATGGCTTGACCTGAGTAGAAGGTTAAAGTGGTAGGTAAGTTGTCCCTTGTGTAAAGGGGATTGGGGTGGGGGCGGGGCTTGTAGGGTCCCGTTCGGACAACATGCAGTCAAGTTTGAGTTTGGTTTTTAAAAAGTACCACTAAAAGAATGTTAGGTGTAGTAAGAGCATTCCAGTGCAGTGGTGCTATTACAGAAAAGGCGCAAAAGTGGGAGGATGGGCAAGGGAGTGGAGACCAGTAACTTGCAGAGGGACAATAAGTGTTGGTTCTAGACTGCAAAGTATGTAGAGATGCAGTCAGCAAGATTTTAGAAGACCATGAATGTATTTATAGACTAGGAACAAGAACTTAAACAGCGGTTTTGCATGAAGTCCCACCCAGTGTGGTGCCTGTGGTTAGTGGAGGCAGAGGGCATGGATATGTAAAAAAGTGTACATGTAGAAAAGGTTAGAACTTTGTTGCGAGGAGCTAAAATGTAGAGGGGGAGATCAGGAAGCAGTGTCACACAATAGTCAAGATGAACAAGTTACTTACCAACTGGAAACGTTCTTTCGATTGGATGTTCCTCCAACGTATTACTCATCTTAGATGTATTCCATCCTGCTTCGGAAAAAAATTTCGGCAGAGGGCGCCGATGTCGTCGAGTCGATGGTCCCTCGAAGGCCTCCGCCGAGGGTGATGTCATCGGGTGTATAAGTAGCACGCGCGGCTCCCGTTGGCCTCAGTTCTGTTTTTCCCCCTTCATTATTGATTTTTCACTGTGTAGACTGTGCCGGCAGACAGGTATTTGCCTTGCGAGAGTTGGAGTGGCAATAGCTCAGAAAAATCTACAGAGGGGTAGGATGGGAGGGCGATGAGGAATACGTTGGAGGAACATCCAATCGAAAGAACGTTACCAGTTGGTAAGTAACTTGTTCTTCGAGTGGATTGTGTCCTCCAATGTATTCCTCATCTTAGAGAGACTCCCAAAGCAATATGGACAATTCCTCTGGAGGAGGGCTTAGATTTTTCAATACTCTTAGATGGCCGAGTATAGTACTGCATTACCAAAATTAAGCTCCTTAGACTGAGAAGCATCCAGGCTATAGAATTTTGATAAAGTGTGCAGCGAGGACCAAGTTGCTGCTTCACAAATGGGCCTTATAGGAACACCTCTTTGTAGGGCAGTTGAAGAGGCTATGCCTCTGGTGGAATGAGCCCTTAGACCTTCTGGTGGGTCTTTTTGTGCTAATTAGGAGCATTCTGAAATACAAAGCACAATCCTGTGTGATATTGTTTGTTTTGTCACCGACTGTCCCAATCTCTTTCCTGTGTAGCCAATAAACAGTTGATTGTCCACTCTAAGCTTAGAAAGCCTAGAGATGTAAAAGCTTAAAGCTCTTTTTGGATCCAACCTGTGTAACCTTTCCTCCTCCTTACTAGGATGAGGTGGAGGATAGAATGCGGCTAAAACAATTCTGACTTAAATGAAAATCGGATACCACTTTTGGTAAAAATGAGGGTTTAACCTTCAACACAACTCTGTCCTTATGGAACACAGTATAGGGTGGCCCAGAAGACAGTGCCTGCAATTCGCTCACTCTTCTTGCAGATGTTAAAGCAACTAGGAAAGCAGTTTTCCATGTCAGTAATCTTAATGGACAAGTGTGCAAAGGCTAAAAAAGAGCACACATTAAGTATTTTAGGACCAGATTGAGATCCCAAATTGGCACTTGAAATGGGTAAGGAGGAAACACAGTGAGTCCTTTAGTCCTTTTAAGAATTGTACTATCAAAGGAATTTTGAAGTAGGAGCATTCTTCCGACGGGCGCTTGAAGATGGAAAGCGCCACAAGATAATCTTTAATTGTTCCAACATTAAGACCTCTATGTGCTAGGGTCAGAAGGAAGGACAGTACTTCCGGAATAGGACATAGAAAGGGATCGACATTTTCCAACGGCAACGGTATAGAGACTTTGTTGCTGGCCTTCTTGCCGAAAGCAACAACTCCATGTCGTTATCTGGAAGGTTCCAATCCTTATATCTCAGCCTTTCAGATACCAAGCGTGAAGGTTGAGGGTTTTGACCTCTGGATGGAGAACCTGACCCTCCCTTTGGGAGAGAAGGTTCTCTCTCTGAGGAAGACGTACTGGGGGACAGATGGACATGTCTAGAAGGTACGGGTATCACGTTCTCCTGGCCCAATCCGGGGCAATTAGGATCATGCGGCTCCCGAAGCGTCTTAGTCTCCTGATGACCCGAGGAATGACGGGAATCGGCGGGAACGCGTACAATAGTGGGAAATTTCACTCCACCACGAACGCGTCCCCCAGGGCTCCTTTCGGGGGAAAATTCCCTTGAGCAATACCTTTCGCACTTCCGTTTGATCCCGGTCGCAAATAGGTCCACTTGAGGGGTTCCCCAAAGGGCGAAGATCTCTTGAATGACTTCCAGAGCCAGTTCCCATTCGTGGGACACCGTGCTCTGCCTGCTCAGAGCATCTGCCGTCATATTCTCTTCCCCGGCTAGGTGAACTGCCGTTAAAGAGATTCCATCTTGAATTGCCCAATACCAGAGTTGCATTGCCTCTCTGCACAGAGGTAGTGACCCCACACCTCCTCTTTTGTTTAGATAATGCATGGCCACTGTGTTGTCCGTCATTCTCAGGACATTCTTTCCTCTGACAGATGGCAGGAAAGCTTTCAGCACTAGTCCAATTGCTCTCAGTTCCAGAAGGTTGATGTGTAGTTTAGACTCCGATGGAGACCAACGACCGCTGATTGTCAGATCGTTGGCATGAGCTCCCCACCCCTTGAGTGAGGCGTCCGTCACTACTGTGATCTCCGGCCATGGTTGCCAAAAAAGCTCTCCTTTCAGAATATTCTCTGAACAAGTCCACCATAGAAGATCTTGACGTACCTTGTTCGGAAACTGGAGAAGATCCGTCATTCGACCTGAGAACTGGGACCATTGAGTCTTTAGAGCCCATTGAAGGGATCTCATTCTCCTTCCTTTTTCGATCACCCGGGCTCAGGGGCGCGCGAGTATCGGAGCGATGACGCTCCTGGCCGGCTTCCAAGGAAGGCGCGGACCGAGGCTTCACTTTCTCAAACACCTTCATCATGTTGACCCTGAATGCTTTATCATATAAAGGAGACAGAAAATACATTCCCCACTCAACACTGATCTTTACATATCGTGTGATGCTGAAAGACCCTCATTATACCAATAGTCTTGAAAAAATAGACCTAGTACTTATTTGTTTTTTTTATAATATCAAAAATAGTTTATTTTACTAGGTTGAATCACAACCCAACTTGTTCTATTATAAAAATAGCTCTAAAACAGAATTTTCAGTAAAAAGGACCCCACAACACAACATACAGTGGATACATCTACAATACAAATTACTAGTTTCACTCACATCTATTCCTATAACATGACAATACAATACATCAACATATACAATGTATATAATGATTTAAACATTTCCAATCACTGAGTGTTATTAACTCAGAATGAACAGTCCCGACATGTTTCAGTTCATCGTGGCGCTAAATGCATGAACCTTCTTCAGGGGAAGAACACTTTTAATTTTTTCTCCACCATGTAATCCAGGGCCCCAACAGTACTCTTCAAACCGTACTCCTATAATTTTTCAATACACAAAGAAAAATAGGGTATCACTACAGATCAACATCATCACAAATACATAAGTCAGCTCCAAAATGCTAACTATGTTACCAGTAACATTCAAATATGTACCTATATACTGGTAAAATCAATTGAACCCAATGGTCACTACATACCTCACAAGTAGGATTACTGCAGTGTAGGTGTGCCACAGTGCACCCGAATGCCCTCCGACCTCTTTCAATAAGTCTGATACTGTTCTCTACACGGTTCTTTAGTAACCAGGAACCTGATTTCAACTGAGAAAGGAACAACAAACAAACAGTGGTGTGAACAACACAACCACTACTCCCTCACTTCATCACAAATTCACGTGACTGCTGAAACTATATAGAGCTTCCATCAACCTGCCCATCTAGGAGGTGCTCCCACGTGTATCCCTATCATTCAATGTGGTCATGCCTTTCATAACAACCCTATAGTGCTTTTAAAACTACAACCTTCACCATAGCACTACCACTATTTTAAAACAATATATGCATATATACCTATTACGCCATGCAAATACTCCTGCGTGGATGAAGAGATTGTTTACATATTCTTCGTCGCTGTTAAATTGTCCAAAAAATTGTAACCTACAATAGAAGAAACCTGATCAATGTTCTAGCTAAAAAATATATATATATATATATCTATATATATATATCACATGTATTTCTGTGGCACGCTATGCCCAATACAATGTAGTTTAACTAAATATCAACCATTATTATAAAATCCAAATAAATGCTCGTGTAAGTCGGTGGCCCATCATTTAATACCCAATTAGTAACGTCTGCAATACAGTGTACTACATATCAATAGTTGTAACCTTAATTAAGGACCGAAACTTCACCCAATGTAGCTCTGGCAACCAGGGATCGATACCAGTAAATGCGGCGGTTCGGCTGCTAACCCCATGTTTTTCGTAATGAGAAGCAGTTCAAGTTGACAAATGCTAAAACACAAACGAAGGACTAACCTTCTTTGTTTTATGGAACGTCGCGCATCCTATTGCTGAGACATAAACGATGGACTAACCCCCTTTATTTCATAAACATAGTAAAGAGATTTACTCGATCATGGGTAATTGACCGAGATCTCTAAACTACAATGTAATTAATATCAATAGTTGTTACCTTGCATAAGGACGGGAATTTCACCCAATGTAGCTCCGGAAACCCAAAACATGATTCCGGAAAGCGCGGCGGTTCGGCTGCTAACCCACTGCTCTCGTAAGTGCAATAAACCAGCTCACATACACCTACCATGGTAGGCCAATTAGAGACCACAATTACAATTAACCCAGGATTCCATGCTGGAGACAGTCTGATCCGTTCTGCAGGTAAAAAACCTGGGGTTATAACATAACCAGGGGACCATTATTAGACCAAGTTCTACACTAAATAGTTTGAAGGTAATCAAAGTTGCCCACACTATGTGAAGTCAACCATTGCAACACATTACAAAAATACATTACAATACCTGAACCATATCCGACTCATCACATTATATTTACAAAGTCTAAACCAGTGTCATTTTTGAAAAACCCATTTCCATTCATAGTGCATCTTACTAACTTCATATTTCTCACTAATGACCCATCAGATATATCTATATCTCCATAGGGATGTTCTACCACCCCATGTCCTTTTATCTCTGAGTATGCAACCAGTCAATTTCTTCATTAAGACCAATGATATGACTTTGGCACCTGTAAATCATTTTTTGTTCGAATAGGATGAGTTTATCATCTATTTCTGATTTATTTTTGCCATAAATTTTCTTTAAGATCACCCAACTGAAATCCTCGTGAGAATGTTTCATCTGTACAAAATGTTTAACCATAGGAGCTAGCAGTACTCGGTTTTTTATGCAACTGCGATGTTCTATCATGCGAGTACGACATTTCCTGTTGGTTTTGCCTACATATTGTAATCCGCAAGGACACGTAATTAAATAGACAACATTTTCCGTGTTACAATTGGTCATTTCATTAAGAACCCACTTAATATCAGGATTTAACATAATATATTTTGTTTCCTTCGTCGTGGCACACATCACACATTTTCCACAGGGAAAATGTCCCTTAACAGGCGGAAGGCCCCATAACGTGGTTTGCCTGGGTGCTAATGGTCGTTTGATGGATATGTCATTCCTAATGAGCATCTGTCTGATGTTTTGGCTTTTCCTAAAAGCCGCCAATGGAGGTCGAGTAGATTCAGCATTGTACACTTTCTTCCATGTCTTATTAATAATGCCTTTGATTTTATATGACAAGTTCGAAAACGTATTGACAAATACAATCCGATCACCTTTATCATCTCTTTGTCTTTTCTCTAGTAAGGCCTCTCGATTATTATTAGAAGCTCTTTTGCAAGACCTCTTTACCAGCTCAGCAGGATAGCCTTTATTACACAGTTTTCTTGACAACAGAGCAGCACTTTCTTTATAATCCTGCCCCAAACTACTGTTTCTCTTTAGCCTCAAAAACTGCCCAAAGGGCAGATTCGCCTTAATATGATTATCATGGTGGTTGGAGAAATGGAGAAGAGCATTTTTGTCAGTTCTTTTGTTGTAAGGTTTAACTTTGAGGTATCCTTCATAGTGAAATATGGTGATATCTAGGAAGTTAATTTCTTGTGTATTGATCTCTTTAGTGAATCTTAAGAAAGGGTTCTGTACATTTAACCACTCGACAAAGAGTTCTGCCTCTATAGCTGTTCCTTCCCATAGTATAAAAATGTCATCTATATACCGAAGCCATTTCAAAAAGGTGTTTCCTATACGGGTTAGTGACTGGATAAATGACCGTTTTTTCAAAAAATTCCACATATAAATTAGCAAGATTAGGCGCCATGGCAGCACCCATGGCTGTGCCTTCAATTTGCTCAAAGAATGCTCCTTGAAACTGAAAGAAATTACGAGTCAAAGCAAACTCCGCACACCACATAATGAAGGCATTACTGACAGGATGACCATCTACCCTCTCTCGTAGAGTTTCTTCTATAACCTCTAAAGTGGCCCTTTGAGGAATAACTGTATACAAGGATTGTATGTCCAGACTGATCAATAAGAACTGGCCTGAGGTAAAAGGTAAATTTTCAATTTTGTTGATAGCATCCAAAGTATCTCTTAGGTAACTATCCATTTTGACCACAAATGGTCTTAAATAGAAATCAACAAATTTAGACAAGGGTTCAAGGATGGAGTTGACTCCAGAAACAATAGGTCTGCCTGGGGGATTAGTAAGGCTCTTGTGCACCTTAGGTAGAATATAAAAAACAGGTACGCGTCCTTGTTTTTTAATGAGGTAATCACATTCCTGTTTGCTAATCATTTCTGCTTCATATGCGCTCTGTACTTTGGCTTGTATGATCTCCATCATAGCAATAGATGGATCAGAAGGTATGGAATGATAACTTCTGCCATCACTCAGTAATGCTTCCCATTCTTCGGGTGAATGTTTAGTGAGCCATTTCATCCTTTTTGGGGATTCGTCCGAGATGGAGGGGGACCTGTGGTGTCGTTTCTTCGATTTATTTGTCGAAGACGATGAGCGATGGGAATCGCTACGGGACCTGGACCGATGCCCTTCGCGTCGAGGAGATTTCTCCTCACTGGATCTCAACTCGACGCTAGAGGTTTTACGGTCAGATTTGTGACCTACGTGTAGTTTTCCCTTCCTTTCTCGCAAGGCCTTCCCCGTCATCGCCTGACACTTCGTACAGGCCTCCATGTCGTGGCCTTCTCAGAGGCACCACGAACACTCTCGGTGCGGGTCTGTGAGCGACATTTTTGAACCGCACGACTTGCACCTTTTGAAACCCAATTTCGGGGTTGTGGTCGCCGTCGATGACGAGGACATATTCGTTTTCTTATATTATTTGCTATTCTTCACAGAACTCGAGGCGCGCTGAATCTCCGAAGCAACGTATACTGAGGAAAAACAGAACTGAGGCCAAAGGGCGCCGCGCGTGCTACTTATACATCCGATGACGTCACCCTCAACGGAGGCCTTCAAGGGACCATCGACTCGATGAGATCGATGCACGGCGCCCTCTGTCGAAAATAAATTCCGAACCAGCTAAAGCTGGATGGAATACATCTAAGATGAGGAATACGTTGGAGGACACAATCCACTCGAATGATGAGAACTAAAGTGTAGATATGGGCTTTTATGAAGTGGTAAGTGAGGAGCCGGCGTATTTTGTTGATAAAGTGGAGGTTAAGCCTGGCTGTGGTTGCAGTGGTAGTAATGAAAGTTGTTGGTGGCTATCAAAGAGAGCCCAAAGGTTGTGTATCGTAGTTGAGGTGTTGAAAAGATCCGGGGAGAAACGAGAAGGGGAGGGAAGAGCAGAGTTGGCATTCCAGTCAAGTTGAAAGAGGGCTTCAGTCTTAGAGGAATTAACCATGAGTTAATGTACAGCCATCCAAAGGAAGATGGCGGTAAGGAATTTGGCTATGCGTTCTGATATAGCAGTAGTGAAAAAGGTGACGAGAAAAGTACAGAAGATATGAGATTGACAAGGGAGGAGTGTAAAGGGTGAAGAGGATTGGGCCTAGGACAGATCCTTGAAGATCGTCCACTGGGAGTTGTGTCAGGGAGGAGGCGTTATGTGAGTTCCATTAAATTAAGAAGGAGCAGGTCACAGAGGTAAAAGGACCCCCATTCGAATGCAGGATTTTTAAAGCCAAGGGAGCAAACTGCTTCAATACGACAGGGATGGCCAACAGTGTTAAAGGCTCCAGCCATGTTCAATAAAATGAGGATGGAGATGTAAGAGTGATCTGTAGTGGTTAGGAAGTTGGAGACGTGGGCGAGAGCAATCTTGGTGGAAAAACCAGATTGGTGAGATTTGTCAAGTGAGTGTACCTTTAGGCACTTGACAATGTGACTGAAGACAAACCACCTCAATACATTTGGAGTGGTGGTTTAGCAGTGAAATAGGTCTATAGAATAAACCATAATTGAGTTAAACAGCAGTTGCTTACTAGAGGTAGGACAGTGGCTGTTTTGTAGCAGGCTGGGAAGTTGCCCATAAATCTGGGGTCTGTAACCTGCCACTCAGCAAATGTGGTGGACTAGGACTTCCATGATCCCTCACCATTCACTGAGCAGCCAAGGTTGACTGGAGTTGTAGTGCAAATCATATGGAGCGCCAAAGTTTTCAGACCTCTGCCATAGAGACAGAGGTTGAATATGGTGGCGAAGAGAAGTGGAGGTAATAGGTTGACTATATTGGATATGGATAGTTAGAGGTTTGGTGGCGACAAAGTGGAATAGTGATGAATGCTTCGGGGTTTGGAAGTCGGAACAAGGTAGTGGGGGGTGATAATCCCAGCTGACACAGTAGCATGAACTGTTCCTCGGACCACACAACTATCTCTCCAGGCGCTGCCATTGAAGATGAAGAGCACTCCCCCATGGTCCATGCTATCAGCCACTAGAATTTGACAGTTTGGCGTCATGTACACCCCATGTGCAGTTTAAGGAGGGTTGCCTGCCCACTTTCTATACCTTGGCTCGCTCTGGAGTTGAATATGCATCAGCTCACCAGTGCTCAGTCTCTACATACTTGTGAGTCTTGTCTTAGCCCAGTGCCGACATGAGCGAGAAATAGCTGTGCTCTGCCACTTCACGTTCAAGGCACTAGTTCTAGAATCCTACCCAGTCTGGTCCCGCACACGCCACATCTCCTCTCCCCATCCTTCAAACAAGCCCAAATCACACCGGGAATAACCTGGAGGGAAAGGGCTACAGTAAATAGAAAGGAGGAGTGAAAGTCCTTGCACACCAACGGTCCGCGAAGAACCACCTGCAGGCTCCTACTGGATGTAGGCAATCACCCATCCGCATGCTCCTTGGAACACTATCTCAGTGCGCAGAGCTACTTCCCTGCAACTGAGGGGTAGGAGGGAGGCGACTGCTGACTCTTCGTCTAGATCTTCCAGCTGTGACGACCCCACACCCAAAAGCCGTCTCCATTTTGGGAGGCATCCGCCGCAAGTGATGGCACATTAGGTGCACCAGAAGTGAGAATTACAGAACGAATACCCTGATAAATGTTGATGTAAATCTTTCAGGTAAAATGGTGGCCTGTGGCCCAAGTGTGGTATTAGGTAAACTGGTTTAGAGATCACACTGGTTTCCTGAAGGGAAGGTGTAGAGGAATGTATAGTATCAAGTCTCTGGTTTCGCATATAATTGTCACATCAACTTTACGTCAGATAGGTGTCTGGTCAGGTTTAAAGAATGGGTATGTAATGTACAGATAACATAGGTAGGGGCATATGCAGTCACAGGTAGTTGTGAGAGGGCTGTTTTGCAGTCCCCCCTACTGTGTATGGAGGGAGAAGAGGGGAAACAGCCTCTGCCCAGAGGTTAGGGTCTGAAGCTTAGGAAAGACAGTACACTCAAACCCACACACGAATATTCGAGATCTCCAGGACTGCTGCTCTGCCCCACATGCCTGACGGGACAGGACCACCAGTCCGGTACAGACAGAAGAGCAGGGTTCAATGGTCGCCCATTGAGTGCCTGCCAATACTTGTACTGGGCTCTTTCTCTCCATGTACCCTAAATGTTGAATGCTGGCAGTGTATTTCAGACCCTTGACTCTTCGTCCATGTCTTCTAGCTATACCCCCTTCACCCTTAGGATGTCTCCCATTTTGGGAGGCATTGGCTGTAAGGGACGGAGCATCAGCTGCACCACAAGTGATAGTTCTAAACAGAATCGACCGGGGGAACACGCCTCTGACCAACATGCAGTGTGGCGAGCTTCCACCAGCCTCTGAATGTTCCTGCCAGTCAATTGGGAAAAATGAAAAAGAACTGAAACGCAAACTGAGGTCAAATGTGGGGCTATCAGCTCATGTCCTTTTCAAAGGCAAAGATGTAGGGGAGAGAGAATAAATATAAAAAAAGACTAATGTAAAACATGAGAAACGAAGACAAGGCTACTGATCAACGATAGTGGGCAAGTTAAGATTCTGTACAAATAATCGGTCATAGAGGTACGTTGCAAGAGCTCCATTGTTGCAGATGTTGATCATGCCAAATGTTACGCAATTTCTATGAAATGCATCTAAAGCACATTTCCTTTGATCAAATAAAATCATAATGGCTGGCTTAAAAAGAATGGTGAGCAAGAGATAAAAACAAAGGAAATGATGGCGGTTACAAGAGAAGAGGCAGTAAAAGAGTTGGGTGCAAAGGAGACAAGGTGGTGTGACTAAAAAGACGTCAAATAAGCGTCCTAACCATATTGTAAGAGATGCAGCATAAAGCTGTGTTGTCATTAACATATACAACCATTACATTTGCCTACCTGTTCCAGTTCATATGCTTTGGCCTTGTCTTCATCACGGTCGGCATTCTTCCGATATGCCAGTCCTAGACCCCATACAGCAAGAATGCTGTAGACATTGTCTCGTACCCAAGCATCCCTTTGGTCACAACTTGCAGGAAGTAAGCCAGTTACTGGATTCTGTAAAATAGAAAACACTTTATGTTCATAACAATCATGTTTTAACCTCAGTCAAGCTGGTGTTCCAGATCAAATTGGAAACATCACTGCCTTACACTACACTCTTGTTCTATAGGATAACTGTCCAGATGCGTGCAACTGTTGTTCTATAGGATAACTGTCCAGATGCGTGCAACTGTTGTTCTATAGGATAACTGTCCAGATGCGTGCAACTGAAAGAATTATTATTCATTGGTGATCAATAGGAAGGTAAACAAAAACGAAATGCAGCATTTGCCAATATAGAATGTCTCTTTTCTGTCGCTCACTTGGTGGAGAAGGTTCATCAACAAGACCATTTGGTCTGCTTGTGTTCCTTCTACTTTTTACATAATAGGCATATCACAATTACTTACTCTTATAGTCACATTGAGAGGTGAATATTTATAAGTTATACCACCCATTACGACCAAGCGTGGCATGAAGTTAGAGCGGCTACGCAAAAGGTTTAAACTGTGCAGCAATGCTTTGCTAGAACAAAAGATGCAAAGACAAAGAAGTTGACTGGGTTGGGAGATGACTTGTCCTATATATGCTCTTAACCACCATCAAAAAGCGGTTTTCGAGAAGGGGACGAACATGGGAAATTGGTAGCCATACGTCTTTCAAAGCTGCCGGGGGTGTGAGGGCGGAATGTGTGGTACTATAGAAACAGTTACTGTGCGAAATGGAATTCTGGTTATAGCAAACAATGCCATTAAAAGTTTTCAGGAGCTTCTGTGGAGACCATTACAAACATGTTACTGTCATCACTCCTAAACCAATTCTTTGATATTTGTTTACACTCTTATTGATGTAGACAGAGGCAGCCTAGAGGGTCCCAACTGGCTAGAGGAGAGCTACACAGAAAATGATACTAGAAAAGGCTCCAGGACATGAAAGGTTTACAAGGAACTGTAGGGGCCCCATCCATCTGACTAGAGGAGAGCTACATAGAAACATGAGATTAAAAAGGCTCCAGGACATGAAAGGTTTACAGTGAAAATGTGCAAATATAGCAATCACTTGTTTGCTTCTTTTTTGGTTCAACATTGTAACACGTGTATTTGAAACATCCTGATCTGACTCCATGTGGGAGGCGGTCATCACATTGATTCATAAGCCTGGGAATTATAGTGGAAGTTATAAACTAATTACGTATGTAGAGAATTATCAGGTTACTCACCGTAGTGACCACCTTACTCCTAGTCCATAGTCCCCTTTCCTCCATACTTGTGGGACGGGACCGGAGCACTTTGTAAAAAGCATCAACATTTTTTTCCAAAATGTGTCCCTCTCTTTCCTGCGCATCGCCCATCAGTCCTTTTCTATCACAGGGTCCAAGACCCATTAGCAATAACAGAGGAACCTTATTAGAGGGGACGACGGGCGGGCGTATGGAGGAAAGGGGACTATGGACTAGGAGTAAGGTGGTCACTACGGTGAGTAACCTGGTAATACTCCTACGTCCCGTCCCCTTTTCTCCATACTTGTGGGAGATTCCCAAGCACTCCTTACAGGAACTATGGGTGGATGGAAATACCCCTTACTAAAACAGGTTCTTTAGCACAGCCTGACCAAACTGAGCGTCAGCTCTAGAGCTCATATCGAGGCAGTAATGCTTACAGAAAGCAGATGGGGAGGCCCAAGTAGCTGCTTTAGCGATGGACTCCCAGGGAACATATTTCTGAAAAGCAACCACGGTTGCCTTGCCCCGCACCAGGTGTGCATGGATACCTTTAGGAGGTTTCAGCTTTTGGACGGTGAAAGACTCCGTGATACAGGCGGCAATCCATCTGGAAATAGATGCCTTAGACGCCAGCCTGCCCTGAGGGTTACCGAAGGTCACAAAAAGTTGAGAAGAACTCCGAAGCTCGGAAGTCCTGTCCAGGTAGAACTTAAGAGCTCTTCGGACGTCAACACAGTGTAGAACACTTTCAGCCTCCGAGGCAGGGTTCGGAAACATGACCGGAAGGGAGATCGACTGATTCAGATGGAATTCGGTCACTACCTTCAGTAGGAAAGCCGGGTTTGTCCGAAGGACTACCTTGTCCTTGTGAAAGACCAAGAAAGGATGCTCCACCGACAATGCCTGGAGCTCACTCACTCACTCTCCTCGCCGACTTAACGGCGACCAGAAAGGACACTTTCCAGGACACGTACTTGAGGTCAACCGTAGCCATTGGCTCAAAGGGTTTATGGCACAGTGCCATCAGGAGTACATTTAGATCCCAAGGGGGGTGTGGACTACGAACCGGAGGGTAGAGGCGTGTCAAGCCAGCAAAATGTCTCCTCACCACCGAGTTAGTTAGAGAATAAGAACACAGGTCTGTAGAAAGGTAAGCGGAAACCTCTGAGAGATAAGTCCTGCAAGACAGAACATGAACCCCTGACTCTGCTAGGGAGGATACGAAGGACAGCACTGTGTCAATCGTTGCCGCCTTCGGATCCAACTCTTTCTCCAAACACCAATGACAGAACCTGAGCCATTTACTCTTGTATTGAGATCTGGCCGAGGGTTTCCTGGCTGCCTGGATAATACGCATGTTATCCGCAGAAACTCAAATGCTCTAAAGACTTGAACTCAGGCACCATGCCGCCAAGCTGAGCGATTGTGGGGAGGGGTGCCACATCTGTTGTTCCCCTTGGTGAAGAAGATCGGGAGTTACTGGTAACTTGATCGGCGGATACACCGACAGGTGTTGAAGTTCTGAGAACCAAGACCTGGCCGGCCACCACGGGGCTATCAGTAGAAGAGAACAGTTCACAGAGTTCTTCAACTTCCAAATTGCTCAATGAACTAGGGGCAGAGGCGGGAAGGCGTAAGCTCTCATGTTGTGCCATGGAATCTCGAGAGCATCCCCCCAGAGAGTAGGCTCCCAGCTCCCCTCTGGAGGCGTACTGAGGAAGCTTCTTGTTTACCGCCGTGGCGAAGAGGTTCACCTCCGGTGTGCCCAACGCGAGAAAATCCATGAGAGGACCTCCGCCTTCAACTCCCACTCGTAGCTGACCACTGTCTGCCGGCTGAGGGCATCCGCTCTGACATTCAGCTGGCCCGGGATGTGCACTGCAAGCAGTCAGACCCCACGAAGCACGGCCCACTCCCAAATCTGGATGGACAGGTCCAAGAGAGGGGGAGACTTTGTTCCCCCTTGCTTGTTTATGTAATACATTGATACCACATTGTCCGTTCTTATGCGGACCACCTTTTGACAATGAGCGGTCTGAACGCCTTGGGCGCCAGAAAGATCACCAGCAGCTCCAAATGATTTATGTGCAGGAGCTTGTCCTGAGGCGACCAGAGGTCCGAGACCTGAAGAAGATCTAATGTTGCACCCCACCCCAAAAGGGAGGAGTCCTTCGTGATCGTCCCCATGGGGGCTGGGTCCTGAAACCCTGCGCCCACCGACAGGTTGCTGAGAGATGACCACCAGTCCAGGTCCACTCTCATGGAATCTGGAATCATTATCCGCTTGGAATCCGGGTCCACAGCCTGACGCCAGGAACTCCTAAGAGCCATCTGGGTCTGTCTCATTTTGAGACGATCAAGAGGAAGAGCCAGTACACACGAGGCCATGAGGCCCAGAAGCCTCTGGAAACACCAGGCCGTCATGCTCTCTGACTGTGCAAACATCTGACACATGGCCAACTGATCCGCCATTCTGTCCCCGGTCAGATACACTCGGCAGTCGATCGTGTTCCAACTAAAACCCAGGAAGATCAGGTCCTGTGAGACCGTCATGGAGGATTTCCGCCAGTTCACCGACAGCCCAAGATGGAACAGAAGCTGAAGGAGAGACTGGAGGTTGCCCGCTGCTGCCAACGGACAAGGGCTGCTTAAGAAAGAGCCAGTCGTCCAAATAAGGATACACATGGATACCCTGGAGACGAAGATAGGCCGCAATCACCGACATCATCTTCGTGAAGACACGCGGCGCCGAGCTGAGGCTAAAAGGAAGCACCCGAAACTGGAAGTGCTCCTCTCCCAAAGAGAAGCAGAGGTATCTCCTGTGTGGATTCCAAATCAGGATATGCATGTACGCATCCTAAAGATCCACCACGCTGAGCCAATCGCCCATCTGCAAAGAGGAGCGGATCTGGCCGGGCGTGATCACCTTGAATTTCTCTTGGGGTAGGAAAAGATTGAACTGGGAAAGGTCTAGGATGGTGCGCAGGCCAGCCTGGTTGGGTTTGGGCACCGTAAACAGCCGGGAGTAAAAGCCCTCCCCTCGCTCCCCAAGGGGAACGGGTTCCACAGCTCTGAGGTGCAGAAGTTTCTGAACCTTAGCCTTGAGGGAGGGTGAGCCCGACAGCTGAAAAGGAGGGTTGAGGCGTGGGTTAGAGGGTAAAGGTAAGGGTAAGCCCGCTCAAGCGACTGACAAGACCCATTTGTCTTCTGTGATGGTCTGCCACGCCTCCCAATGAGATGCAATGCGTCCTCCCACCGGGGTCTCGTGCAAGCGCGGAAAACCCTCATTTGGCAGGCTTATCGGTGCCACCTGAACCTGATGAGGAGGCTGAGGAGCGGGAGAAAAACCGCGTACGCTGTTGTCTACGGCGGTTATTCCCCGCAGGAGTATCCTATCTGCGAGATTTGCGGTCGAGGAAGCCCCTAAAACCAGAGGAAGGCCGTCTTTGCGACAACAGTCTCTGGGATTTGAAAGGAGCTTTAACCAGAACAGACAATGATTTAGCCGTCTGAGTGCTATCCTTGGTTTTGGTGAGCTCTACATCAGTAGAAGAGTGAAAAAGCTCCTTACCATCGAATGGAAGATCCAGCACCTTGTCTTGCACTTCGTTCGAAAACTTAGTGGCATGCAGCCATGCTTGCCGCGAGGTATCAACTCTCAGCATCAGACCCCGAGCCGAGGTGTCTACGTGATGAGCCGCAGCCTCCAGGAGATCCTGGGCCAAGACCCTGGCATCGGAAAGGCCACCTCTAAAATCTTACAACTTCTCGACCGGAATGTGCTCCTCAAACTCAGACAGACTTTTCCACATCCGCATGTTAGCTCCCACCAAAATCAATTCTGCACTGGCCTGCCTGAGCTGCAAGGCCGAATTGGCAAAGATTGTCCTCCCTAGGGAGTCCAGGAGCTTATCCTCCTTTCCCAAGACCTTAGTAGCCGTCGCGGAAGAGGATGCTGCAGGTCTGGATTGCAACGTAGCCGCAGCCACCACGTGGAGGAGGGAGGCGGACAAGACAAGGCCACTTCTTCCGAAGAATGCAGCCTGTACCTCGCGTCAATCTTTTTATTGACAAAAAGTCCTGAGTGTGGCTTTTCCCAAACTCTTCGGACCTAGGCCAGAACGTCCTTCTGCAGGAACAGGCCGGTACACTCCAAGGGAGACAAGGTGAACGCCCCAGAAAGCACGCCCTCCTGCGGAGCGGGTACCTCAGGCACCGGAACATCTAAGAAACTCATCATGTCCAGTACCCGGTCATGAAAAGCTCTAATAGAGCGAGGCAGGTCCTCGTTGTCCTGATCGCCTTGAGGGTCATCTGACAGGTCAGGATCCTGCTGAGCCGTGTCAGGCACTGCCTTGTCCATTGGGGACAATGGTGGCAAAGGCGGAAGAGCAGGGGGAGGCATGACGGGCAAGGGAGGCGCCGGCGGAACCACCGGAGGAACAGGTGGAGCCGTAGGCGCAGGTGGACATATCTCCTTGAAAAGCCCTTTGAAATATTCCCTCATGGGGTCGGTGCGCAGAAGCGCTTGAAATTTACCGAAAAAGGCATCCTCAGGAGATTGTTTCGGAACCTGAGGAGGCCTCTCATGAGGTGGCCAAATCCACGGACGTAACGGAGAAGGGTGCCACACCGGCCCCTCCACCGACGTATCCACATAAATCAAGGGAGCCGCCCCCGCGGGCAACGAAACATTGTGCGGAAGAGGCATCCGGGCGTTCCATTCATAAACCGGCCGGTAAAGATGCGCACAAGGGACCTTAGGTTCACCCAAAGGACCGAACCCTACACCAGGGGCCGATGGCGTAGTTTTAGGGGTAGTACCTAAAATGGCCTTCGTGGTCGTGGTGGGAACGGCCGCCATTTTGTCCTCATCTGAGTGGAATTGCGGCACGTGAGGAAGTGAGGCAGGGGTCCCCGTCGATGGGTCAGGGGTCTTAATTTTAGCCTTAACATAAGGAACCTCGGCAGAGCCGGTACTATGAGGCCTGGAATGTTTCTGCGACATACCAACCGCCAACTGAGCCTTCGAAGGAAGGGCCTCGGCACTGCCGGTCAAAGAAGAACCTTTCTTTTTTGCCCCCTCAACAGATCTGGTGTCACCACAAGGTTGGGAACGGTGAGCAACCGCTTTCACCGACAGGGCCTTGCCCGGCCCCTCAGAACTGTTGGTAGCCTTAGCCTCTGTACGAGGGACCTCGGACCTAGGCCCGGTAAAAGCCTTATAGGCACGGGCCTCGAACATCCGTTCGGTAACCACAAGCCCAGCCAAGGCCTCGGGGCGCACCCCGGTTTTGTTTTCGAGGGAAACCGAAAGAGAGGCCTCAGAGCAAGCTCCTGTACCCCACGACTCAGTAGAACTGGGAATACAAACAGCCCCCACAGGAGGGGCCCCGGAGCGTGCTCCGGTGTACACAGGCCCCTTACGGAGACCCTCGGAGAAAACTCCAGTAGAATTATTAGGCCCGACAGGCACCTCAGGGTGAACCCCGGTAACAGAGCGATCAACGCCCCTCCCGGCCACAGATGAACCTGGGAAGGTATCCCCCGGTCGGGGTGCTCTGAAAAGTAAAGAACTTACCGGGCATTTTTTCTTCTCGTCGATGAACGCCTGAAAATGAGAAGGAAGAGTTTGTCGTTACACCACCTCCCACCGCTCCAACCGACGTTGAAGTGCCCGGACCGAAAGGGAGTCACAGTAAAAACAGGAGTCCCAACGGTGTTCCGGACCTAAACACTCTAAACAAAGAGGATGGAAATCTGCCCTCGTGAAGCGACGGTGACACGAACAGTCTGAAAAATCTAATTAAAAAAACAGACAGACTAGTAAACGAACGCTAGCAAGAGCCAGAGAGGAAAACAGGGAAGAAAATCTTCCGAGGATGAAAGTGCGTCCGGCCCCGATCGAGAAAAGGACTGATGGGCGATGCGGAGCCAAGGTGGGCGGGGTTACGGCCGCATGCCGGGCCCTGCGCAGGATAGAGAGGAGGGACACATTTTTGAAAAAAAATGGTATGCTTTTTACAAAGTGCTCCGGTCCCGTCCCACAGGACGGAGAGATGTCCCATAAGTATGGAGGAAAGGGGACGGGACGTAGGAGTATCTAGGTTTGAGTGTAGCCAATGACTGAAACCTACATGCTATTATCTTAGCGTAGCCAATCCTGCCAGTGTGCTGAAAGCTAGCTGCATTCTGAAGTTTGCCACTTTACTAACCATCCTGCTCCTTACTCCTCTCGATCATACCTCCCAAACAAACACTTGTGTATAGGAGCGTTATAAATGTCATATTATATCATAAGACACACACCGAAATGGCCAGCCAACCACACACAACACCCAAATCACACACCTACCACAACAAAGAACTGCAAACAACTAACAAACCACACAGTGGGCGTCACCCATCTGGTCACAACAGGCCAGTGCACACAATCAAAGCACACTCCGAAAGCCGACACACAGACGCCAGTTTATCCTGGTTCTGCAATCAAGAGCACAACCTCTATCCGATCCCTCTTCCATCAATAACCTACCCCGCCCTCTTTCTTACAGAGCCACGTGAGCACCTGGAGACCATGCAGATGGTAGCAGTGCACAGTCATCATAACATCCAAATGCGGACCCCCTCCCCCCCAATCAACAACGCAGCCCATGTGGCAGTCCTGCTTGATGGTCTCATGCCTCCCTCCCAAATAGGGATTGTAAAGTGCCAAGCACATACAAAGGGGCAGGATCTGGCGGCGAGGGGAAACGAGTAGGTAGGTGTAACAGCAAAGGCAACGGAATTACATGAACTGTATCAGGAAGCAATATTGATGGTTGAGCAGGAAGAAAGAAGAGAGAGGGTGATTGAGAACACAGAAAGGATACTGTGAATTTGCAGAGCATGTCCATTAAGTCAGAGAGCGAGCATAATGGGCAAAGGTGGGGTGCATTCAATAGACAGAGGGAATTCAGAGACCGTTCATGAAGCCAGCGGAACCCACTGATCATATTAGCATCTAGCAAAGGAAGCATATGGCATTACCTATCGCGGGGTGAATGCAATTAAAGCCGATATCCAGGAGGGGTGGTACACGCCAGGCAACGCGGCAGTTGCACGAGCATTAGTGAAAGTTGTGTCCCCTGCAACCAGTACAAACCAGGCAAACCAGTCAAAGTACCCACCGCAGCATATGCCCCGCTCGAAGGACCCTTAAAAGGCCATCCACATTGATATTATTCACATGCCCAGGACAGCCGGTTCCATTTACGCATTGGTGCTGGTGGATGTTTTCAGCAGGTGGGTGGAAGCAAACCTCTTTGCAAGACATGGGTCATCAAAATAGCTTAGAAACTATCGAGAATGAATTCCGAGGTGGGGAATCCCTACCTCAATTGACAGTGACCGGGGGCCTCATTTCACTAATCAGTTGATTAAAACAGTTTGTCTAGTATTGAATATTGACCATAATAAACATGTCCCATATCGCCCACAATTATTTGGTTGTATGGAATGCAAATATTTTGAATTAAAATTGGTGTGGTCAAAGATAGGATAGTTGTGTGTGTGCACACAACTATCCCTAGTGGATAGTTGTGTGCAGTGGATGCCCTCTTGTACATGAGAGCGACTACTAACAACCTCACTGGATGATCCCCACATGAGATCGTGATGGGCAGATCTTTGAGAATATCTGCAGATCTACACCCTGACAAATCCCTGCTTCTGCTTTAACTGATGTTATGATACAGTATTTTTTTGGGATTGACAACCGTGCTGTGGTCTTGTCATTCAAAGGTACAGAACACCCTGTCCGAGCCACCGGATGAGCCATTGCAGAATGTGATCTAGTGTACATCAAAGAGCATATGCATAAGAACAGTATCTGGACATGCTGGAAGGGGCCAGTCCCAGTACACTTGACATCTCATACATCAGTCAAGGGGCTCGCCAATCCCACCTGAATACATGCCACTCTAAGAAAGATACCATGGACCTAATGCTCTGCTCTTCTGAAACCGGAAGCAGGACCCTTCAAGTCGCATGCAGCATTAAATGAATACTCCAAGGGATCCATACCCAGTTATAATTTGCAACCTCGTATCTGACCCTAAGGGTTTCAAACATAAGTTGGCAATACATCTGTGGGTAAAACAGATATTAAAGAAGCAGGGTGTATTTGTGCTGGCTGAACAGACAAGGAGTCTGGAGAAGAGCTCAAGCAGTATCTTTCAAAACCAAATAGGGGCAAAGCTGAAATTTAATGGGAAAGGTGAGTGCACTTAGCCCATTTCCAGGTCACCAGGATAATATCACAGGTTATGTATTGTGTTTCACATGTCCCTCTGACTCCTTGTTATTGTGTGCATCCGTAAGAGCTCCCACTACAGGGTTGGTTCAAGAGATTTTAGTACTCTCTGCCCTCGGGTCCAAGCACTGGTACTACCAAGTATTGCTCAAGTACCACTCCTGGGCAGTAGAACAAATTACTTATCAACTGTAACGTTGTTTCGACTGGATGTTCCTCCCACATATTCCTCATCTTCGATATCTTGTCTCCCAGCTCTGCTGCTTCGTAAAATACTTTCACCAGAGGGCGCTGTGCTCGAAGCCGCAGAGTTGATGTCCCTCGAGGCCCGCCGTCGAGCGTCAACCTCATCCATAGTAAAAGGGCTCGAGCTGCACCCTTTACATCAGTTCTGTTTCAGGACTGCCAGACTGGTCCTTGGCCTCAAGCCCTGGGATCGTATCTCTCCAGCTCTGAAATCCCTTCATTGGCTCCCAGTGGATACAAGGATTAAATTCAAAACCCTCTGCATTGTCCACAAGGTTTTCTGGGGCCTGGGTCCAAAATACCTTCAACTATCCCTCTGTAAATACCTCCCCTCTCGAGCTCTTTGCTCCTCTACCTCCAACTCCCTCAGGGTCAGTCGTGTTTTCAAATAAACTAGCTGGGGGTAGATCTCTGTCTTCGGCTGGGGACTCCCTTTGGAACAGCCTCCCTGCCACTCTGAAACTTGAGGAGAACCAACTCCGGTTCCGGAAGCACCTCAAGACCTTCCTCTTTGCTTCTGCCTTTGTCCCCCTTCTCCCCTGCTGATCTGTTTCTCTCTCTGCATTGTGCACCTGGCCACACTCTGTCCTCCGGGCCCAGGTACTGGCTCACCCTGCCACCCTCCTGCTCTGCCTCCGGGCCACCCCTTGCACTGGGTTCTGTTTTCTTCTGCACTTATCAGACATACCTGTTTGCTAAAACCCAGCACTTGCCACTTGCTGGCTTGCACTACTACTGATTATTGCCTTTATTATTTATTAATTATTTATTTTTTATCTGTTTCTCCTTTGCTCCGCACTTTCCACTTCTCCCCCCTTCCATGCACTTCTCCCCTTTTCCCTTTCCCATGCACTTGCACGTTCTCAATGTCACTGGGTCTAGTAGGATCGTTGTTTTGTTCTCCCCTGTTCCCCTCCCCTGCCTTGTCGCGCTCTGAAACACTTGTGTACGAGCACGATATAAATAAAATATCAATTCAATAAATAATACAAAAGAGTATCTAAGACTAAATTGTTTGGTTGAAGATCTCTCCTGAGGCTGTACCTCATATCTGACTAAAGAAAAATGCCAAGGATAACAGAGAAAAGAGGTTGGCTGCGCAGTCCCTTGCTTTGTCAGAGATTGGAGGGCAATTACCTCTAGCCTTTCGACCCTCCCCCTTCCTTAGATCAACCTTGGTTTACTGTTTCTTACTGCTTCATTTATTTTACCTTAAATGCAGCATATATACTTAGGACATTTATCCTCTGCCTTGGGAAGCCTTTTTATCTAGACCTTTAATAAGGCACGCCTCATATATTAGGGTGATCCCGATCAACCATGCCCATATTATACGTATGATAGCCAAGCATCCCTCTAGCCCTTCACACACCCAGCCTTTACCTAAGTATTTACAATACAGAAATCTCCATGGGTCACCTGCGTACACTCCTTCTCAAGCTCTGAAGCAGACTTTACTGTAGCACATCCTTTTACGGTCAATACATCTTAAGCAGGCTAAGGCCTTACTGCCCCGGGGCAGGGCGTTTCCCTTTTTTTTGTACCTTTTCTTTTACTTTCTCCCACCAACAAAAATATTCCTCATCCTAATACAAGTCCATAAGAAAATAACATCGCCTGCTTCAAAATCTCCCTCTTACGCTTTTACAAAGGTTGTGTGTTCTTGGGCATTGCAAACTTTACTGCCACGCCACAGATGTGGCTAATGGTCTGAGCATCAGAATAGACGAGGAGGTCTTAGTCAATCTGACGTGGAATCAACGCAGACGATAAGTAGAACACAACTACATCTACAACCATCATAAGACATCGGTTGAGCTATGCCGAATATCAATTCCAAGAACTTTAAGCTGCTCACAGAGATGGGGCTATTTAAACCTACAGTGCATTCACTGGCATAAGTAGACTCACTGTTCCTTCACTCTTTCTGTAAACTTCTGGTAGCAGGCAACGCTATGAATGTGCTGGTGATGTGTGATTGATTGTTGGGAAATGGTCTCAAGCTAAAGACGTTCTGCACACCTGCATTGTAAAGAACCTCAGTGACGGTGAAAGTGACACCCTATCCTTTGGGTGTCCACAGTTTAGTAGCTTATCAGAAGAATTAATATGGTACTCGGAATAAAAGAATATTCCAGATCACAAATAATATTCATGAATACAAGGAATACACACCAATACTGAACATGTTCAAACAAGTCACAGAAAAAATACTTACTTGCAATGTTTTATGTGGGCATTTTTTTTAACACAAAACTAGTTACTGAACAAGGGCCCTCCCCCCAAACTCAGGGGTAATCCAGGGAGCTATAGATTATAGTCAAAGACATGGTAATGAATACACTGAACTTTCTATGGAGTACCATGGCAATCTATTTAAAAAGGCACAAGTGGTGGCAAGAACTCCGGTAGAGAAAAGGAAAAGGTAAGAGTAGTGCTAAGGGTTCATCTCTGCAATTAGAGGTTATACTTCTTCACACTTGCCAACCCTACTGATTTAGGGAGTAGGCTACTGCTTTTTAAGCAGTCCTGCCTCCTACAGATTTCGGTGACAGATCCTACTGCTTTTTACAGGGGCAGGTAGACCGGCCCAAGACAGAGTATGCAAGACATTAGTTATTCTGTCTGTGCAGTGAGCGGGTAAATGATTACTTTGAGTGATGGGCTCAGACTAATCCAGTGACCTGAAAGCTACATGACTCTGCCTTGCACTTTTGCCTGGGACAGGCTTGAGGTGAACCACTAGTGAAGGCAAGTGGCAGACCATCACACAGTATCTGCATATCGGAATGAGGAGGGTATCAGTCGCCATGTTGTTCAGTTATTCATCTTGCACTGCAGGAATAAATATGTATTGTCTATGCTGCTGCCACAGAGCAGTGGCAAACGTTGCCTGCCAAGCTCTGTGTGATTACCTTCTGTGAAGTTAGGTAATTGAAATCGCTGTTAACTTACCATTCATAATTATACATTTTAAACATTTGAATATCTTTCCATGTTGTGCTGTTTGACGAGTTGTGTATTTTAGAAAGCTCCAGTGGTGCCAACAATGTATGTTTTGTATTTTCCTGTGATGTAATTGTTATGCGAAGTATTGTTTTTGAAATTTTAAAAATCCTACATCTTTTTGGCCACTGAAGGTTGGCAAGTATGCTTCTTTAATCATTACTTTGAATCGTCTTTGATTAAAATAAATGAGATCTAAATGTGTCCACAACTGAGGGAAGCACTACCATGTAATATACACCTACTCCAGTGCCAATTCAGCAAACATAAGGTCAGTCATGTAATGGGACCCTTTGGCATTTCAGTAGTGCTGGCACCATCAACCTTTGGCCTTTCTTTTTCCTGTAGCTCAGACTGATCTGCCAGGGTAGATTTCTAATTAAATAAAAGAGAAAGAGCAAGCATCTGTATCTCAGCATCCAGATCTACAACTTTCACATAAAAATATCCTAAAAGTGGCATAGGAACTGTTAACCTAAATGTCCTTAAATTATTTAAGCGGACAAGTGTGCCCAGAATATTTCACACAGTCAATACTTTCAGCCACTTAGAAGCATCAAAAATGTAGCTACATCTACTCCATGACGATCAAAAACGGACATATTTGCCAATAAAAACGTTTACAGCTGAACTCACAACCAATGGTACTGAGAGGATTGAAAAGACCAATCTCTTTGCTCTTCCCGAAACAGGCTGCAATTTGAGGGAGCACATATAAAGAGGCCTGGCATAACGATCTGGAGAGGCACCTCCAGATGAGGGAATGGGAGAGGATTTGGAAATGTTCACACAAATCGTGGTGTAGCCAACATAGAGAGCAAATGCATAAAATGCTGTAGAGAGAGCATTTGACAGCGGATAGGGTGCGAAAATAGTAGAGGGCAAAATCGGGTCTGTGCTGGAAGGGTTGTGGGAGAGCGGGCACCTTCTGGCATACATGGTGGAGTAGCCAGATATTAACACCATACTGGGACAATATTCATGGAGATGGGAAAGATGTGTGACAAATCTAAGTTGTTCGTCCCATCTCCCCAGTGGAAGCCACCCCGGTTGAGGCTATTGAGGAGAGCCTGCTTAGCACTGTAAGTGAGTCCCCTCTTGGGGACAAGGACACCCATTGCCAGGAGGAACTCCCTAGAAAGGCAAGACATATCAGGTTACTCACCGTAGTGACCACCTTACTCCTAGTCCATAGTCCCCTTTCCGCCATACTTATGGGACATCTCTCCGTCCTGTGGGACGGGACCGGAGCACTTTGTAAAAAGCATCCAAAAAATGTTTTAAAAAATGTGTCCTTCCTCTCTTTCTTGCGCATCAGTCCTTTTCTATCGCCAGGTCAGAGACCTATTAGCAATAACAGAGGAACCTTAGAGGGGACGGCGGGCGGGTGTATGGAGGAAAGGGGACTATGAATAATGTGATCAATACGGTGAGTAACCTGGTAATACTCTTACGTCCCGTCCCCTTTCCTTCATACTTATGGGAGATTCCCAAGCACTCAGGAACTACGGGTGGATGGAAATACCCATTACTGAAAAAGGTTCTTCAGCACAGCCTGACCAAACTGAGCATCAGCTCTTGAGCTCATGTCAAGACAATAATGCTTACAAAAAGCAGACGGGGAGGCCCAAGTAGCTGCCCTAGCAATGGACTCCCAGGGGACATTTCTGAAAAGCAACCGCGGCTGCCTTGCCCGCACCAGGTGTGCGTGAATACCCTTAGGAGGTTTCAGCCCTTGGACGGTGAAAGACTCCATAATGCAGGCAGCAATCCACCGAGAAATAGTCGCCTTAGATGCCTGCTTACCCTGAGGGTTACCAAAAGTCACAAACAGTTGAGGAGAACTCCTAAACTCGGAATTTCTGTCCAGATAGAATTTAAGAGCCCTTCTGACATCGAGACAATGCAGAACCCTTTCTGCCTCTGAGGTAGGGTTTGGAAAAAAGACCGGCAGGGAGATCGACTGATTCAGATGGAATTCAGTTACCACCTTCGGCAGGAAAGCAGGAAAGCAGGATTCCTCCGTAGGACTAGCTTATCTTTGTGACAGATCAAAAAGGGATGCTCCACCGACAAGGCCTGGAGCTCACTCACCCGCCTCGCTGACGTAACGGCGACCAAAAAGGACACTTTCCAGCATATGTACTTGAGGTCCACCGTGGCCACTGGTTCAAAAGACTTATTGCACAATGCCGTCAGGACTACATTTAGATCCCACGGCGGGTGCGGGCTACGAATTGGAGGGTAAAGGCGCGTCAAGCCCGCAAAATGCCTCTTAACCACTGGATTACTCAGTGAGTAAGAACATTGGTCCGTAGAAAGATCAGCGGAGACCGCTGAAAGGTAAGATCTGCATGACAGAATGTGAACACCAGACTCTGCTAGGAAGGATACGAAGGACAGCACCGTGTCAATCGTAGCCCCCCCGTTGGGTCCATCTGTTTTTTCAAACACCAATGGCAGAACCTGAGCCATTTACTTCTGTATTGGGATCTAGTCGAGGGTTTCCTGGCTGCCTGGATAATACACATGTTATCCGAAGACAAGTTAAGATGTTCTAAAGACTTGAACTCCGGCACCATGCCGCCAAGCTGAGCGATTGTGGGGAGGGGTGGCACATCCGCTGTTCCCCCTGGTGAAGAAGATCGGGGGTCACTGGTAACCGGATCGGCAGATACACCGACAGGTGTTGGAGTTCTGAGAACCAAAACTGGCCGGCCAGCACAGGGCTATGAGTAGAAGGGAACAGTTCACCGAGTTCTTCAACTTCCAAATTGCTCGATGGACCAGAGGCGGGAAGGCGTAAGCTCTCATGTCGTGCCATGGAATCTTGAGAGCATCCCTAGAGAGGTGGCTCCCAGCCCCCCTCTGGAGGCATACTGAGGAAGCTTCTTGTTTGCCGCTGTAGCGGAGAGCTCCACCTCCAGTGTGCCCCAACACAAGAAAATCCATGAGAGGACCTCCGCCTTCAACTCCCACTCGTAGCTGACCAATGTCCGCCGGCTGAGGGCATCCGCTGTGACATTCAGCTGGCCCGGGATGTGCACTGCAAGCAGCCAAACACCATGAAGAAAAGCCCACTCCCAAATCTGGATGGACCGGTCCACGAGAGGGGGAGACTTGGTCCCCCTTGCTTGTTGATGTAATACATCGACACCAAATTGTCCGTGCGTATGCGGACCACCTTGTTGGCTATGATCGGTCTGAATGCCCCGAGCGCTAGGAAGATCGCACGAAGCTCTAAATGGTTTATGTGGAGGAGCTTGTCCTGGGGCGACCAGAGATCCGAGACCTGAAGAGGATCTAAAGTCGCACCCCATCCCAGGAGGGAGGAGTCCGTCGTGATCGTCACCGTTGGGGCTGTGAAACCCCGCACCACCGACAGTTTGCTGAGAGATGACCACCATTCCAGGTCCACTCTCATGGAAGCCGGAATCATCAGCTTGGAATCCGGGTCCACAGCCTGACGCCAAGAACTCCGAAGAGCCATCTTGGTCCACCTCATCTTGAGACGAGCAAGAGGAAGAGCCAACACGCACGAGGCCATGAGGCCCAGAAGCCTCTGGAACCACCAGGCTGACATGCCCTCCGACTGCGCAAACATCTGACACGTGGCTGGAGCAGTGATGTCAGCGGGACTGAAGGAGAGGTTTAGGGAGCTGGGGCTAAGGGATGTCTGGAGGGAGCTAAAAGGGAGAGGAGGAGGGTTACACCTTCCTATCTGGGGTCCACGGGTCACAATCTAGAATAGACTAAATATGGGTCTCGCCAGAACTAGTGGGAGGTATTCGGGAAGTCGCTACGGGGCCGATAGGTATAGCAGATCATAAGATCGTCTCGGCTGTCTTTGACCTGGGTAGGAGGGTGAGGGGGATGTGGAGCTGTAAATTCCCAAGGGCGGTCCTGAGGAATCCGGTGATACGGGGGGACATCGAAGAGAAGATCCAGGCTTTTTTTGCAGTTAACAGAAAAGAGGACACATGTGAGGGGGTTAGGTGGGATGCTTTTAAAGCTACTATAAGGGGTGATCTAATTGCGGCAACCGCCTTTCACGTGAAACAATTGAGGGCTTTGGAGACCCAACTGGAGTCGGAGGTGGAGGCAGCCAGACAGGCGGCGGGCATGGTTCCCTGTCGGGCGGCCATGCGGGCATATAGGAAGGCGCTTGGGCAGTTAGAACTACTGCGAAATAAAAAGGCGGAGGGGGCATTACTGGCAGTGAGACAGAAATTCTATGTGAAGGTGAACAAAGCGGGTACGCTGTTGGCGAGGCTTCTGAGGGGTAGGAGAGTGAGGAATTCTATCACAGCATTAAAGGTGGGCTCCGGGGAAAGGGTAACGAAGAGGGAGGAAGTACAGGAAGCCTTGGCAGAATACTATGACTCTCTGTATGCGTCCCAGAATCCCTGTAGCGAAAAGCAGGTAAGGTTCTTGCAGTTGGTACAGTTAAGGGGAATTGATAGGGAGATGCAGGCAGGCCTTAACCGGGAAATTACGGAAGAGGAAGTTAGAGGGGTAATCAGAGCCCTCCCTACAAATAAAGCCCCAGGACCGGATGGCTTTACCGCATTTTACAAGCTGTTTGTCACGCAGTTGGCCCCTCAATTGACCTCTTTATTTAACTCGTTCCAGCAGTCGGGTAGAATAGCCCCATCCATGGAGGAAGCGAAAGTGACCCTGGTCTTAAAACCAAATAAAGACCCGGAGGAGAGAGCGGCCTACCGACCCATTGCATTAATTAATATAGATGCCAAGATCTACACAAAAATATTAGCTCATAGATTGGAGGGTATTCTCCCTTTACTGATACACCCCGATCAGGCGGGCTTTGTTAAAGGCCGACAAACGGCTGACAACATCAGGAGGGTGGCCCATTTAGTCGAAAAGGTGCAGAGAACGGACACTCCCGCGATATTGGTGGCGCTTGATGCGGAAAAAGCTTTTGACCGCGTGGAGTGGCCATTCTTGTTCCGGGTTATGGAAAAGATGGGCATACGGGGAGAATTCATGACTATGGTGAAAGCGAATTACCGACATCCATCCATCAGAATAATGGTAAACGGTGTGGCTTCTAGAAGGGTCCTCTTACAGCGGGGGACAAAACAGGGATGTCCGCTGTCCCCACTCCTCTATGCGATTTACTTAGAACCATTGTTGCAAGCGATAAGAAAAGCGGAGGGGATTCAGGGTATCCCGTTTGGGGGGGCACAACAGAAGGTGGCTGCTTTCGCAGATGACATGTTACTAATGCTCACGGCCCCCGAGAGAATCGCTCCTAGCGGGCATAGCCTTGCTTGAACAACATGGGGAGGCATCAGGGTTAAAAATCAACTCCTCCAAGTCGGATGTCTTAAATCTAACTTTAAGGGGAAGGGAGCAGGATGAGATGAAAGGGGGCACTCGCCTTCTCTGGAGCCCGGGTGGGATAACATACTTGGGGGTACGCATCACTGCTAAACTGGAGGGGTGGTATGCTGCAAACTCCCCCCCCTCTTCTTGAAATAATTAAGAGGGACTACCAAAAATGGAGGGGCCTGTGGGTCTCATGGTTTGGGCGGGTCGCGGCGGTCAAGATGGTGGCGCTTCCGCGGTTGCTGTACCTCTTTCAGGCGATCCCACAGCCTGTCCCAGCTAGCTTCTTTAAGGAATTGGGGATTTTAACAAAGGACTTTATATGGGAACGTAAGAGGCCTAGAGTAAGCGGTGGCTTATTAATGGCCCCCAAGAGTGCAGGAGGCTTAGCGCTACCACACTTCGGACGCTATTATGAGGCTACTCCGCTTCGGATCATTAGAGAATGGCTGCAGGCCGAAGAGGCTCAGGAAAATAAACTTTGGGTGAGAATGGATAGGGCAGTGGCCCATCGTAACTTATCAGAAGTGTTGTGGTTGCCTAAAGAGCATAGACCGCGCCACCTTTATGAGAGTACAATAACCAAGCTAATAGCAGATACCTGGGATAAGATGGTGAGCACCAAGGGCATCACTTCGTACCCAACCCCTGGCTTGGAGAAAGGGGCGTTTAAGAGCTGGTTGGAGGGAGGATGTGGGATGCTTTGTGATCCGTTTAGAGGCGGGGATCTGCTAACCTTTATAGAATGTAAACAGGAATTCGCAATACAAGAGAGGGAAAGACTGAGATACGCACAGTTGAGACATTGGGCACTTCAACCGGAGGTCAAGAGGGCGGCTACTAGAGCCCCAACGCGGTTTGAGGCTTTTTTACTTTCCAACGATGGAACGAAGGGCCTCATTTCTAACCTTTATAGGATTTTGAATGATTCTCATACTGATCCTCAGTGGCCCTATATGCAGAAATGGGAGCAGATACTTGGTAGAGACATTAGCATGGAGGAATGGGGGAGACTGTGGCCGAGGTTACCCAAACTTGCAAAAGCGACCCAACTGCAAGAAGCATGGTTTAAGGTTCTAGTCGGGTGGCATTATACTCCTGCCCAGCTCCATAGGATGTTTCCCACAAGATCGGGTGACTGTTGGAGGGGTTGTGGCCAGGTGGGAACTGTAGATCACATTTGGTGGAAATGCCCCAAAATCAAGCCCTTTTGGGAGGAGGTCCACAGGGCGCAAAGCAGGTGTTTGGCACGGGAGAAACGAACTCCGGTACAGATCCTATTGTGCCTTCGGGACCCCATGGAGGGAGGGGAAATCAGGGGAAGGGAAAAAGCAAAGGTAATTTTGATCCTCGCGGCTGTTAGGGAGAATTCTCTGTTTAGGCTGAATTTCCTAACCTAGTGAGTCCCCCAGCAGCTTTGCTGGATTTTTGGGTTTTATTTTTTTCTCCTGCCAAGAGTGAGACTCTTTTACCCTCAATCTTGGACATGACTTGAGAGTGTTTCTGTGACTTGTATGTGCTTATGGGCTGTGGGGTATTTTTTCCCCATAGGCCATCATTGGTTTTTGACTGTGTGTTACACAGCACCCTCAGTGCAGTAACACAGGGGTGTCATAGTGACCCCCAAACATAGACTCCACACCCTGGGACTGACTACTGTCTCCCTGGGTCTGTAAAGTCACCATTGACTTTACTAGTCTTAACTTAGGAACTTAACCAGTACAAACCATCATACTGTGGAAGTACTGGTAGGGGCAATTAGATTGCCCCTGGGTCTGTTGTCGAGGGGGTACTGTCCCGTCCCCCCTCGCCGAGTTCTGGCTGGTGGCAGTGGATACCACGGAAATATTCCACCGGAATATTTCCCAATGGGATTTCCCATTGATTTTAATGCACCACTTTTTGGTGCAATGTTAAAGATACTGCCGGTTTATTTATTTAATATAAATTCACCGGTTGGGATTTTTTGCCAGAACTCGCCGCCAAAATGGCGTCTAGGTTCACTTCAGTAACCCTGAACCCGAGTCGAGCCTTTGTTCCACTTTTGGCGGGCTTCTGCACAGAAGCCCTCCAAAGTGGTGCCACTCTGTCTGGGTACCACAGGGGGTGTAGGAGGGGGTTTAGGCACCCTGGACTGAGTTGCCTTGCCAACTCATGTCGCACTCTGGTGTGATTGGCCCAAGTGGTGAGCCGCCCCGCTCACCACTTAGCATGTTTGAGTGACAGCTAGGCTGTATGAATGGGGGGTTGCTGCATAAAAGCAGGGTTTTTGGGACTGGTTCTTCAGAAGTCGCCACAGGACCTAAGAAGCCGAAGAGGGAGAAGCCGAGCCGACCTGCCAAGACGACACCACCGGTGGAGCCCTTTGGAACAGTCTCACCACTTTTCCCAACGACAGAGGAGATCTTCAGCCGGAGAGTCTTCTTCCCTTGACTGGTGGGGACAACCAGTTTCTGCCTTCTTTTCGCCTCCCTGAAGCATCTTGTGGCCGCCTTGCCTGTGCCAAGCACCCCGGCAACCGGGATACCACTTTTTACCTCAACCGCGAAAGAGGGGTAACAGCCTTTTAACCGGAAAACTCCATGGCTGGTTTCTTCCCTGGTAGTGCAACAACCTTCAGCTTTCCTCCACGTCGAGATCTGCTCTTCCTCTGGACGACGCCGCGACTTGCACCCACTACCAGGAACAACTGCCACCGCTGGAGGATCCTTTCCATTTTAAAAAGGTACCGTGTTCCGCCCGGTTTCCCTTGCCACCGATTGTACGGGGTAGATTTAGCCCTCGGCTCTCGAACCTGGGGAAGCCTGGGACACCCTAACTAAACTTTTCTAAACTTGGTAAAACCTTTTCTACTCACCTGTAAAGACTGTGACATTGTGTGATCTTGGACATCTTTTTCGCCTGGCTTTCCCTAGAGTGGGCCTGGCAACTGAACTTCCTTGCTCTTCAATAGACTGCCTTTCTAAACTTACAGTGAATCTCTGAAAAGTGTCTTACCTTGCTGGTTTCATTACTTCTGCCTTTTCCCTCCCTTTTTAACTAACTTACCTTTTCTGTGCTAGTGTAATTTATGAGTGTGTCTTTTAAATAAATAATTATATACTTTTACACCTAGCTCTGGTCAGTGTTTGCTTGTACTACTGTGCCTCTGTACCTATTATGTATGCTCTATATACTGCCTAACTCTTCTTGAGGGAAGTCTGACTGCTCAGCCACAGCTACCAGGTAAATCTGGGTGGTACAGACTGCTACCAAGTGGGTTTACTGCCAAACACCTGTAGACTTAAATCTTTTGCAGTGGTCCCAGAGGGAACTGCACAGGTTTCTGCCTAACAGCGGCTATGATGTTAATAACCCAGAGGTGGAAAAGCCCGGATATTCCTGTGAGTCCCGATTGGTTTCGTAAAATTTAGGAGATCGCTGCATTGGAATGGGCGTCCTACGCGATGGAGGACAAACTACAGTACTTGCCGCAGACTGGGGGGAGGTTATGGACTTTCTCAAGGATGACTACCGAGTGATGTGGTGCCCGCAACGCCTCAGACTGTTGGAGTTACAGTGAGGTGGAGTAACTGTCCCGTCTTAAGAAGTTTTCATTTGTTGAAGGCTCCTTTTTTGTTCCCGGTTTTGGAGGATGGGTCGGTGGGGGGACGGGAGGGAGGGGTTTCTCTTTCTGACCTTGATTTGTTGTAAAATTCAATAAAAAGAGTTTAAAAAAAAAATATATATATATCTGACACGTGGCTAACAGATCCGCCATCCTGTCTCTGGTCAGGTACACTCTGCAGTCGATCGTGTTCCAGCGAAAATCCAGGAAAATCAAGTCCTGCAAGACCGTCATGGAAGATTTCTGCCAGTTCACCGACAGCCCAAGATGAAACAGGAGCTGAAGGAGAGACTGAAGATTGCCCGCTGCTTCCAGCGGACAAGGGCTGCATAAGAGCCAATCGTCCAAATACAGATACACATGGATACCCTGCAGACGGAGATAAGCCGCAATCACCGACATAATCTTCGTGAAGACACGCAGCACTGAGCTGAGGCCAAAAGGAAGCACCCGAAACTGGAAGTGCTCCTCTCCCAAAGAGAAACGGAGATATCTCCTGTGTGCTTTCCAAATCAGAATATGCATATACGCATCCTGAAGATCCACCACACTGAGCCAATCGCCCATCTGCAAGGAGGACCGTATCTGGCTGGGCGTGATCATCTTGAATTTCTCTTGGGGTAGGAAAAGATTGAACTGGCAAAGGTCTAGGATGGTGCGCAGGCCAGCCTGGTTGGGTTTGGGCACCGTAAACAGCCGGGAGTAAAAGCCATGCCTCGCTCCCCAAGGGGAACGGGTTCCACAGCTCTGAGGTGAAGAAGTTTCAGAACCTCGGCCTTGAGGGAGGGTGAGCCCGACAGCTGAAAAGGAGGGTTGAAGGGTGGGGTAGGGGTAAGCGGAAACCCGCCCGAGCGACTGACAAGACCCATCTGTCTTCGGTGATGGTCTGCCACGCCTCCTAATGAGAAGCAATGCGTCCTCCCACCGGGGTCGCGTGCGAGCGCGTAGAACCCTCATTTTGTAGGTTTTTCGGTGGTGTTGCCACCTGAGGAGGAGGCTGAGAAGCGGGAGAAAAACCAAGTCCGTTGTTGCCTAGGGCGGTTATTCCCCAAAGGGCTATCCACTCTGCAAGATTTCCGGTCGAGGAAATCCCTAAAGCCAGAGGAGGGTCGGCTTTGCGACAACGGTCTCTGGGTTTTGAAAGGGGTTTTAACAAGGACCGACAAGGATTTAGCTGTCTGAGTGGTGAGCTCTACATCTGTTGTAGAATGAAAGAGCTCCTTACCATCGAACGGAAGGTCCAGCACCTTGTCCTGCACTTCTTTCTAGAAGTTAGTGGCATGCTGCCACGCCTGCCGTGAGGTGGTAACCCCAGCATAAGGCCCTGAGCCAAGGTGTCTACGTGATGAGCGGCAGCCTCTAGGAGATCCTGGGCAAAGACCCTGGCATCGGATAATCCCCCCTTAAAGTCTTCCTGCTTCTCGACCGGGAGGAATTCCTCAAGCTCCGACAGACCTTTCCACATCCGCATATTAGTCCCTGTTAACACCAGGCCTGCATGAGTTGTAAGGCCGAATTGGCAAAGATTTTTCTCCCAAGGGAAGGATGCTGCAGGCCTGGACAGCAAAGTGGCCGCAGCCACCACTGTGGAGGAGGAGGGCGGACAAGATGACAGGGCCACCTCTTCCGAAGAATGCAGCCTGTATCTCGCGTCAATTTTCTTATTGACAAAAAGTCCAGAGTGTGGTTTTTCCAAGACCCTGCGGACCTCGGCCAAAACGTCCTTCTGCAAGAACAGGCCGGTACGCTCCAAAGGAGACCGGGTGAACGCCCCAGAAAGCACGCCCTCCTGCAGAGCGGGTGCCTCGGGCACCGGAACATCGAAGAAGCATGTCCAGTACCCGGTCATGAAAAGCTCTAATAGAGCGAGGCAGGTCCTCGTTGTCCTGATCGCCTTGCGCGTCATCCGACAGGTCAGGATCCTGCTGAGCCGTGTTGGGCGCTGCCTTGTCCATGGGGGACAATGGGGGCAAAGGCAGAAGAGTCGGGGAAGGCACCATAGGCAAGGGAGGTGCCGGCGGAACCACCGGAGGAACGGTTGGAGCCGGAGGTGCAGGCGGACATATCTCCCTAAAAAGCCCTTTGAAATACTCCCTCATGGGGTCGGTATGCATGAGCCTTTGAAATTTACCGAAAAAGGCGTCCACCGGGGACTGCTTTGGAACCTGAGGAGGCCTCTCATGAGGACGACAATTCCAGGGACGTAACAGGGAAGGGTGCCACACCGGCCCCTCCACCGACATATCCACATAAATCAAAGGTGCCGACCCCGCAGGCAACTAAACATTGTGCGGAAGGGGCATCCGGGCGTTCCAATCGTAAACTGGCCGATAAGGATGCTCACAAGGAACTCTATGTTCACCCAAGGAACCAAGCCCTACACCTGAGGCCAATAGCGTAGTTGTAAGGGTAGCACCCAAAATGGCTGCTGTGGTCGTGGCGGGTACGGGTGCCATTTTGTCATCACCTGAGGGGAACTGCGGCACGTGAGGCAGGGGTCCCAGTCGATGGATCTTAACTTTAGCCTTAACATAAGGGACCTTGGCAGAGCTGGTACTATGAGGCCTGGAATGTTTCTGCGACATACCAACCGCCAAATTAGCCTTCCCAGGAAGGACCTCGGCACTGCTGGTAAAAGAAGAACTTTCCTTCTTTGCCCCCTCAACAGATCTGGTGTCGCTGCAAGAGCGGGAACGGTGGGAAACAGCCTTCACCGATAAGACCTTGTCAGGCCACTCAGAACTGTTGGTAACTTTAGCCTCTGTAAGAGGGACCTCGGACCCACGTCCGGTGGCAGCCATATCCGCGTGGGCCTCGAACATCCGTTCGGTGACAGCAAGCCCCACCAAGGCCTCGGGGCGCACCCCGGTTTTATTTTTGAGGGAAGCCGACAGGCCTCAGAGCGAGCTCCGGTATCCCACGACTCAGTAGAACTGGGTCTACAAACAGCCCCCACAGGAGGGGCCTCGGAGAGTGCTCCGGTATCCACAGGCCCCTTACGGAGACCCCCGGCGAAAACTCTGGTACAATTATTAGGCCCAACAGGCACCTCAGGGTGATCCCCGATGACAGAGCGATCACCGCTCCTCCCGGCCCGAGAGGAACCTGGAAAGGTATCCCCCAGCCGGAGTGCTCAGAAAAGTAAAGAATTTACCGGGCGTTTTTTCTTTTCGTCGATGAACGCCTGAAAATGCGAAGGAGGAGTTTGTCGGAACACCTCCTCCCACCGCTCCAACCGACGTTGAAGTGCCGGACCGAAAGGGAGTCGCAGTAAAAGCAGGAATCCCAACGGTGATCTGGACCCAAACACTCTAAACAAAGAGGATGGGGATCAGCCCTCACGAAGCGACTGTGACACGATGAACAATCTGGAAAGTCTAGTTTGAACGACATAGGCAGACTAGAACACGATGGCTAGCGAGAGCCAGAGCGGAAAAAAGGGAAGAAAATCTTCCTAAGATGCAAGTGTGTCCAGTCCCGAACGAGCGGAGAAAAGGACTGATGGGCGATGCGGAGCCAAGGTGGGCAGGGTTACGGCCGCGTGCCAGGACCCGCGCGAGAAAGAGAGGAAGGACACATTTTTTAAAAAAAATGTTGGATGCTTTTTTCAAAGTGCTGCGGTCGCGTCCCACAGGACGGAGAGATGTCCCATAAGTATGGAGGAAAGGGGACGGGACGTAGGAGTATATCTGCATACATGGGTTTGCCTTTTATTGTCTTCCGGTAGTCCTGGACAGAGTAGGACACTTGAAGAGAAACATAACGTTTTTTAAACACTAAACAGCCTGTAAAAGGAATGAGTGAATCAAAAAGGAATGAGTGAATCATGGACACAGAGAGAGAAGCATACGCAGGGGAAGCCCTCCGACATATGAACGCAGTGGAGAGGCCGAGCAAAGTGGAGCCGCGGAGCCAGCGGCACCCTGTGAAGAGGAGAACGCCAAAGAGGGACATTGGAGGCCCAGCGTCGCACACAGTGGAGCAAGGCTACCATGCCCACAAGAAGTCGCTGAGACCCTAACAAGTGGGAGGAACAAACCCTCCCTTCGGTACAGCTGTGCCAAGCACCGCAAGCTAACGGAGCAAGAAAGACGAGCCTGGGAGAGAGGTGAGAAACCAGAGATGGAGAACAGCCAAAGCAGATACTCAATACCGAGTCCGGCGAATCAGCCCATGCAAATTGAAGGTACTCGTACGATTCTAAAAGGTGAAGGCAACATGGACTGCATGAACTTTACTGAAGAAACTGCAATATTGAGACTGAAAGCTTAAGAAAACAAGAGAGTTAGTTAACATAACTTGTGATGAATACTGGAATTCTTCAAGGAAAGCCTGAGATAAAACTGTAGAATTAAGTCCAAACATCAGTTATAAAAGTCAAAGACACTTGAAGCAAGAATTAGAGTAAAGGCTCCAGACGGGGGCTATCAGATGAAGAAAAAGGGTATAAGATATTCCAAAGAAGAGGAAGAGAAAACCTCAAGAGTAAAAAGGTTCAAGTTGATAAAAAGGAACAGAAAAGACTGCCGTCTTAAGTGCATGAGAAGACTAGAGTGTCTCACAAGTTCCCAGACACCAAAGGTTTAAGTGTATATCGAAGCTCATCAGTGAGAGTTGTTGAACCCGGATGAATAAGTAATAAAGACTTAATACTGTATTTTGAACTGCACTTGCTTGGGAACCCTGAGATTAAGCCGAAAGGCCTGCGTAAAGGGAAGCTAACTTATTAGTTCTAAGTGGTAGTGCCAGATAAAATTAGATTGTTGGACGGAGGACTTTTGTGTTGCACTTCTGACGAGTACCATTAGTTTGTTTGGTTCGGCAGGGAAAACCCCATAGGAATAGGGCAAGATAGGTGTTTTAGTTTGTTCAAATAAAGAACATGCAAACGTCCACCTTGCATCCAATGACTCCTGGTTCGCCACACATGCTACAGGGATACACAGGGACCCAATACTGGGCCACCTTGGGCCTCCTTGGGGCCCCATTGGCGATTTGCACGAGGCTGTGAATAACATCTGCGATTCAGCTGAAGGCCTTCCTGGCGCTGGGGATGGCAATTGGTCAGAAATGGTGGACCACGACAGTCCCAGACCTTTTAGATTGGTATGCTAAGATATGCTAAGATATGGGAAATTCTGTGGAATGAAACATGTTCATTCTCCCTGAGATGACAACTACCTACCTACGTATGCTGCGATCTAGTCACCCTTCCTAAAGAATCAGAATAGAGATGCTGCTTGCCCAACTGGTTAGAGCGTGCTAGGGCCCCTAAACTGTTGTGGGGAGTTAGAGAAAGAAAGGGGGTGTGAACGTACATGAAAACCTAGTAAACAAGCCGAGACCAGATATTGCTGGGAACACTTGAGAAAAGGAGAGAAAAGACAGAGGTTAGCACTATGAAACGCGAAACAGCGCCGCGCATCCGCATTAATTACCGGACAGCATCGCGCACACCACGCTTTCGCCTACCGGCCCATGCTCATCTTCAAACTGCATGACAACACCAAAATACCTTTCCATACCTAAAAGGAAAGAAGCAAGACATTATTATTCGAACTAAGAGGAACATAAGAACTGCATATAAAGACTGTAAAGCAACAAACCTACGGAGTCGCAGCAGGCCTGGATTCCCACAGGGGGACTTGCACCAGTGAAGTAACTTGGTCGCTGCTCGGCCCCAAAATCTACGCGCCCCTGCCACGAGGCGCAGGACGGAGAATCCACCTTTTACAATATTAAGGTGAGTAGACGGCCCAAGGTTGGGGGGTAGGGGGGAAGGAGTTGAGGACAAGGGAGGTGGGAAAACCAAGAAAATGTGGTATTGAATCCAGCTCTCCTATATTGCAGGCCCATCTTTAACCAGAGGCCTTACCAAGGGACCGGGAGAGGGTTTGAGAGTGCAAATCATCCACCAGGGCTGGGTGGCGTCCCCGTGGATACCAGGTGAGCGTAACACAGAGCCAGTACGCAGGAAGCCATGAGACCCAGAAGTCTCTGAAACCAACAAGCCGACGTGTGCGATGACAGGAGGAAGAGCTGACATGTGGTGGACAGATCTGCAATCCTATCCGCTGGTAAGAACACTCTGGTATCGACCGTGTTCCAACGGAAACCCAGGAAGATCAGGTCTTATGAGACCGTCATGGAGGATTTCTGCCAGGTCACCGACAGCCCAAGGCGGAACAGGAGCTGAAGGAGGGACTGGAGATTTTTCCCAGCCGCTTGAGGGCAAGGACTGCGAAGAAGCCAGTCGTCCAAGTATGGGTTTACATGCACACCCTGAAGACGTAGTAAAGCTGCGATGACCGCCATCATCTTCGTAAAGACACGCAGCGCCAAGCTGAGACAAAACAGGAGCACACAAAACTGAAAATGTTCCTGCCCCAGGGAGAACCGCAGATACTTCCGATGTGGTCTCAAAATCAGGATATGCATGTAGGCGTCCTGAAGGTCTACAACACAGAGCCAGTACCCCTTCCAAATAGAGAGGACTTGATCTGACAAGCCGTTATCTTGAATTTCTCTTGGGGAAGAGAAAGGTTGAACTGGGAAAGATCGCGGATAGTGCGCAGGCCAGCTTGGTTGGGTTTGGGCACTGTAAACAGACGAGAGTAAAAACCCTCCCCTTGCTCCCAGAGGGGGAACAGGTTCCACCGCCCTGCGGTCTAGAGGTTTCTGTATCTCAGTTCTGAGGGAGGGAGTCTCGATCTGCTGGAAAGGAGGGTTGAAGGGTGGGGCATGGGGAGGGGCAAGCAAAAGCCCACATGAGCAATGAACAAAACCCACCGGTCGTCAGTGATGGTTTGCCACGCCTCCAGATGAGACGATATTCGTCCTCCCACCGGAGTCTCGTGCGACCGACAAGAAATATAATTTAGCTGACTTGTCTGCAGGGTGACTGCCTGTCCCTGAGGAGGAGGCTGATGGCTGAGCGAAAAACAGACCACCTTGCCGCTGTTTTCGGCGGGTGCCACCAACCAGAGGATCAGTTTGGCACGCACAACGATCTTGAAACCCCCTGAAGCCAGAGAAGGAACGTGACTGGGACCCAGATCTCTGAGTATAAGGGGCCTTAACCGGAGCTTTTGCCAAGACCGACAAAAATTTGGCGGTCTGGGTACTCGCTTTGTTCTTTGTGAGCTCCTCATTGGTGGAAGGGTGAAACAATTCCTTGCTGTCAAAGGGAAGGTCCAGAACCTCCTCTTGCACTTCCTTTGAAAACTTCATTGCGTGGAGCCATGCCTGGCGGGCGGTATCAATGCCCACCATAAGGCCTCGAGCGGAGGTATCCACGTGGTGAGCCGCAGCTTCCAGTAGATCATGTGCCAAGACTCTAGCATCTGCCAAACCAGCCTTAAAACCATCTAGCCTATCCGCAAGAATGCACTCCTGGAAATCGGCTAACTTTCTCCACAGCCTCTGGTTAGCTGCTGCAAGGATGAACTTGGTGTTTTCTTTACGAAGCTGGAGTGCTGAATTGGCAAAGACCTTCTTGCCCAAGGAGTGCAGAAGTTTATCCTCCCTGGATAGGATTTGGGCCACTGCTGTTGAAGATGCAGAAGCCGGCTTGGCTTGGAGGGTGGCGGCAGCCACCACCGTTGAAGACGGGAGCAGGCAAGTAGACAAGGCTAGGTCTTCAGAAGAATGAAGCTTGTATCAAGCATCAATTCTTTTGTTGATGTGTAGCCCAGTGTGGGGCTTATACCAGAATTTGTGGGCCTCGGCCAACACGTCCTTCTGGAAGAACAGGCCAGTACGTTCGAGGAGACAGGGTAAATGCTCCCAGGAAGCACCCCCTCTGAGGAGTGGGGGCCTCGGGTATTGGAATTTCGAGGAGGGCCATAATATCCAGAATGTGTTACGCTCACCTGGTATCCACAGGGACGCCACCCAGCCAGGTTGCTCGCTGGTATGCTTCTCAGCTTTGCCCTGATGTGGTCTGCGGAGAAGGTTGTGCCTGAAAATACAGGAGGACTGTGTTCAAGACTGACCGACTGGGGTAAGTATCCTCCCTCCACCCCCTTATGTGTCATGATTCCTGCCCCTCATGTCCCCAGCCCTCCAAGATGTCAGGCGGGAGCCAGGCCACAATCACCTACATGGCCCTCAAGGGCATCTCCATCCCTCCAAAAACCCACTTGGAGTCAGACGTGGCGTTGTGGCACCAGACTCACTCACTCACATAGGATAACATTGGGGATTGGACTTGTAGTGCATTGATGGGGACAAGATGGATGCCCCCACATATGTTGGTTCCCAGAACTGCATGTGCAGTCTAGTCTTTTGGGTGTGGTTCAGCCCAGAGACACCTGGGATACCCAGAGACTATTTAAGCTACGCCCAGGCTGAGAAACATGCTTTGTGTTTTCCGCACCTGCAGCGTGACACTCACCATGTTCGGATCGGTCTCCAGTAGGCCTGCATCTTTCTTCTGCGCTCAGCTCCTGCAAGAACACCGTTAGGAACAGCCTTACCTTGCGGCACTTCTGCCCATCATTCATCGCTTCTTCTCTTCTGGGGCATCTTCGGCGGTATCATTCCCATCCCGGCACGCCGCTTCCTAAGGAAAAGGGAAAAGAACAGTTGCCAGTCAAGTAACTAGGCAGCAACGAGCCTGCATCAATCAACGCGCCCCTGCGCTGAAAGCAGGACGGAGAGCACACTTTCCAAGGAAACAAGGCCCAGTCTCCAGTCGAGTAGACTCCAGGGAAGGGTTTGAGGTCGTAAGAAGTCAGAACAGGCTGAGTGACGTCCCTGTGGATGCCAGGTGAGCGTTACAGTATGATTTCAGTCCCTCTGGCACCCTCTCCTCAGCTTGTGGTAGAATTAGGCATGCTCTCTGTCCTGACTTCTTTGCAGGGGCGTGTTGTCTTTCATGGGCGAGTGCGGTCCAGTTACTTCACGGACGCCGGCCCGTTTGATAATGTTTAGGTAGGTCTTACTGCTGTTCTTTAGTTTTGTTGCTATCCTGCATGCCTTTCTTTGTTTAAAATGTCTCTTTTTTTCCTCCCTTAGGTATGCAGAGCTTCAGCGCGGGGAACTGGCTTGGTTGAGCCCCGCTGGTAAATGATGGCGCATTTAGAGCACTAGGATGCGGTAAGTAAGCGCTATGCGCAGCGCTACGAAGTCTTGCCTTTGCTAACCTGCGTTTTCCTTCTTTGTAGGTCGCGGTGTTCTTCAGCGCGGGTGGAATGTCCGGCGTGGTGCCAGCCGAGAGGCGACCAGCCAGCTAAGCCTTTTGAGCAGTTCGTGATTTGTAAATGTCTCTATTGCTTTCTTTAATGTTGCCTCTATCCTCCTCTTTCAGGTCGTTCTGTCCTGTCTGTCGTTCTGAGGCTTGCAGATTCGAGGAAGCTGTTCTCAGAAGCTGTGAGTGTTTAAAGATGAAGACTGAAGGTAAGATGCTGCTGCTAATGATGTTCCTTTTGTCTCCTAGCAGGTTCTGCTTCTCCGAGGTTCGAGGGAATAGCTGGACACAGTGAGCATCACGTTGCAAGCTGCAAAGTAACGCAAAGCGTGTTGTCTTGCTCGGGTGTGGTTTAAAAAGCCTCAACAAAATATTCCAGGTAAAGTAGTCCCTAGGCTACCACACCCAAAATACTAGACCGCATAACTTGGTACTTAGGTCCCAAGTTATGTGGATGCCTCCATGTTGGCTGACAATACAATAAAGTAGTTCCCAAGCACATGGAGGCAGAGGGCCCACCGGAACTTGAATTGGAACTGCCAGGGCCTGAAGAGGAACCGGCGGCTCCAGATACATTTCTCTGAACAGATGCTTGAAATATGCCTTCATAGGATCAGAGTGCATGAGCCGCTGAAACTTCCCAAAGAACTCATTATCAGCCGAGGGCTTAGGCATTGGAAAAGGAAGAGGCCACTCGTAAGGGGCAGACCCCCACAAACACAAGGAGGATGGTTGCCAAGAGGGTCCACCACTTGCTGGGTCCACGTAGATCAGTGGTGAGGAAGCAAGACAGTATGAGGTAGCTGAGCCGAAACCCGCCAGTCGAAAGAAGGGCGAACAGGATTTTATTGTCCACAGAACATGGAAAAGGCGGCTCAGCCCCAAAAGGAATGCTCCCAGCACCAGACGTTGTGAACGTAGGTCTAAGGGAGGCGTCCAAAATGGCTGCCGTAGGCCACGCAGGTTAGGCCGCCATTTTGTCGACACCTGAGGAGTGTTGGGTGTCTTGGCCCACGTTCAAGTTATTATGCTCCAACACTTGGTGCTGCGGGTTTAGGAAATCAAAGAGGGCAGAAAAGCCCACATTTGCGCCAGAATCCTGGAGAACCGTGCAGTTTTGCGCTCAGCAAAACGGTCCCCTGATCTGCCACTCACCAGTGCGAGCGTGAGGGACCAGGAGTGCCATGAGTGAAATGTGTGCCAAAAGGAAAAACAGCAGTGCTGGTGGCTAAAATAAAAAAAAAAGCGCGTTGAAATCACCTTTGTTTCTCTGAAATGCAAGCTAAAAATGCCTATTTTAAACATTGCAAGATATTCATAAATCTCAATGAACACCAGCAGACATTTGGCAGAATGTAGTCTTGTGTGCATACAAAATCTGGAAAGAGAAAGAGCCCAAAACAATGTTTATAACAAAACTGGCTGAGCTGTGGATGTCTGCAGCTGAAGTGAAATTGGACTGAAAGACACTAAAATCTAAATGTTTAAAATAAATGAGTGACCTACTGTTGAGTGTCACATAGTTTGCAACTGTTGAAATATCATAGTTTTGAACTTAGAATCAGCGTTCTAGCTGCATGTGTAAAAATTGTCAGTTTGGTTTGAATGTAGAAAACTGGGAACTAAAGTGACATTTAGCTGAAGCCTGGCTTGAAGAGAGTGAATTCTGCCCGGCAACTACCCCCGACAGGAGTGAAACTTGCTCATCCACTCTTCCCAGGCCTGGCTGCATTCTGCTCCGCCTGCCAAAAGGAGATGACACCTCTCTGATTGAATTAGGGGAGGAGCACCTGGGGACTACAGGAAACTAAACAAATAACTGTCCTTGGCACAGGCAAATGTTAAATTAGGGGGGTCGTAAATGGCTTCCTCTAGGAAGGAATCGGGGAGGGGCACTGCTGAGCCAGCTGAGCTTGGGGGAAGTGGATAAACCAGAAATTCCACCATGTGCTTTGGAAAACCACACCCCTTTGGGGCCAGAGCATAATTTTAAAAAGATGGATAATTCATAGTGCGGACTTGTAAAAATTATATAAATAACATCATCATTCTTGTGTTTGTGGGGGTCATTCTTGTGTTTGTTGTGTGTTCGGAACCCTGTGGTATGTTCTTGGGGATAGTAGCGGAAAAAAAGGTTGTTACTCCAAATGTATGCATGTTAAAAATCTGACACTATCATCTGAAACCCATATCCCTGGTGCACATTTGTGTAAAATCTGGAAAGGTTTAGAGGTCATTACCTGGATGAAAAGGGCAGAATTCTGTCATAAGTGGACACGACATCTTACAAAGACAGGGATCGGATGGTTTGGTTCTACAGAAAATATGTTAACTGGACGTATAATATTAGAAAAATGGTACATAGATAAATATGTGTTTGGATCAGAAATAGATTTGTGTGCAATTTGACAAGGGGAGGATCCTCTGACCATAAACCTACCCCATCACTCTGACTCACAACCCAGTTCCCCCAATCAAGGGAGAGAGGAGGAACTGGCCAATGATAAGTTGAGAGGGTTGGGCATAGAAGATGAGCCGACCCTCCCACTTTCTAAACACATAAAAGGAGACTGTGCAGGACAGGTAGGGACATTCACTTCCCACTTCAAGCTGATTTCTTGCGGAGCGTTTTTGCCAGAAGACACCAGATCCAGCACTTAGACTTCCAGACCAGAACTTTGAATTCAGACTTCAGAATTTGTCAGCAGGCCTCAAAATCTTTTGCAAACTTGTTCACCCCAGACTTCCAAGGGACACATCAGAGTAAAACAGCCGGGCTGAGCTGTTTGATTCTGGCCTAAAACCCTGTGCCAGAAACACCCAGAAAGCAGAGCTGTATCCGGAACCAGAGACCAGACCGCCGTGCAGTGCCAAGAACGTTTGCCAGCACCAGAGATCCAGACCGCTGTGCAGTGCCGCTAGCAGAGCTGACCCAGATCGCTGTGAGCAGAACCAGGCAGAGACCGTCCGTGGCAAGGGAACCGCAGTCCAATCCTGACCCGATCCGTGGCGAGTACCGCCAGAACTGTGCAAAACCCAATCTCTTAGTTTAAAATAATCTAATTCAAACTATTTTAACCTATTGAGAACTGCATCCTAGAAATCTTGTGTTCCTTCTGTGATCTCAAACCTGAAAACTGTCATCTGTCATTCTGAGCTTGACTTTTCTTTTGAGAATCTACCTTCACGAAATCGCCTGTATCTCCGGAACCGTTTGTCTTAGGAACGGAATTTCTATTCATTATACTTCCTCCGACTAAATTGCCGCGATTTGACATTTTGCTTCATTTCATCCACGTGCAAAAATATTTGTCCTTGCTTTCCTTTGCTGAAATTCGTTTGCAACCTGACAATCATTCATAGAGCATTGCTAAAGTGATCCTGAACTAATACAAAGTAGCTGTCACCCACCCTGAACCTCTAGAGGGAATTAAAATCATTTTAGCATATTTTTCACTTCTTTGCATACCACCTTTAAAGTACTTTGTGTTTAAAATCATCCCTGTTGATCTAAGCTTGCTGGGGGGGGAACTGAATTGGGATTGTACTGTGATTGTATTCATGAAGACTGTGTGTGTCACTTCTACCTCCTTCCATTGCTTAGAGGGGGGGTGAATTGCCAAAAGGGGAAAAGTGATTATATTATGTTTTGCTGAAATCATATCAAGTTTATTCCTGTGTTGCTTCTTTTCCACCTTGTATTTCCTTGTACCATATAAAGCATTCTCAGCTACCTTATCCTATATAATACTCCTAAGTAATTAAACCAGCGTGCTAGTATCACCTCATCCATTGCTGATTACTGCTCATATTCACAAGTGTGATATCAATTATTAATTTATTATAAAAGTGCGATATATATATATATACATATATTGTTTAATTCTCAAATAAACCTTTTAAATTTGCAAAACAAACTTACTTCTTGGCTCAGTGGGTTCAGGGGCATTCTAAGAGAGGGGTGTTATATAAGGGTTGTCATCCAGAGTACACGAACTGGACATAAAAATATATAAATAAGGGCTTCCCTTGAGCAATCCCAGACAAGGCACTGACTTAGTGGGACTGCTTGATTGGAGTCATTAACAGGAGAACTGCGTCGCATGTGTAGATGAGGCAATTATCTCCTCAGGGGACTTCAGTAACACCTTAGCCTTACAAGGATCCTCGGCAGAGCCGGTACTAGGTGGTCTCAGATGTTTACAGGACATCTTCGGACCCGCCTCAAAATTTGCCTCCAACGGAGGAACGTCGGACAAGCCGGTAACAGAGGGAATGTTGGGCCCTCGTTGCCCCCTCGACAGAATCTGCACCACCACGACCCTGGGCGTGGGACGGTTGAGGAATATACCTCACCAACAAGACCCTCTGAGAGGGTATCTCGGATCTGTCGGTACAGACTTTAGCCTCTAAAAGAGGAACCTCAGGCTTCAACCTGGTACGTAAAGCTCCCTCAAGAGGTGCCTCGAGACAGAACTCGGTACAGAAAGCTCCAGAAGAGGCGACCTCAGGGTGTGCCCTGGTATCAGCATGGCAAGCTCCAGAAACAGACCTCAGGGCAAACCCCGGTATCCAAAAGCCCAGCCGAACTAGGCTTAACCTTAGCACCATGATGGTGAACCTCGGAATGATGTCTGGTACTAGCAGGTTCGCGAGAACCCTTGGAGAATACTCCAGTATGCCTGTTAGGCCCCTAGGGCACCTCAGGGGAGACCATGGTGACAGAGCTACACAAGCCCCTCCCGGCCCTAGAGGACCCCAGAAAGGAGTCCCCCGGCCGGAGTGCCCTAAAAAGTAAAGAACTCACAGGCCTTTCTTCTTCTCGTCAATGAAGAGCTGCAGATGCGGTGGAAGAACGCGCTGGAACACGACCTCCCACCAAAGACGACGCCGCTGGAGTGCCCGGACAGAGGGAGTCGCAGTAAAGACACGAGTCCCAACGATGTTCCGGGCCTAGACACTCCTGACAAACAGGATGAGGATCCACTCCTGCAAAACGACATTTGCAGGAAGAACTGGACGAGAATCCCAGATGCTCCGGCATAGACGGAGGACTAGACGACCGTGGAACTGGAGCAAGAAGGAAGGACAACAGGGGCAAAAACCAAAAACTCCCAGCGATGCAAGTGCGTCCAGCCACAACCGTGCAGAGAAAATGACTGAAGGTGTCACGATGCCTACCTCCAAGAAGCCAGGTCCGACCCAGCAACCCCAGAGGCAGGCATCATTCCCCCCAGGAAAGTGCCAGCGGGCCCAAGCTGGGGCCCTTTGGACACAGGCGCCAGGCTCATGTTGGACCCCTTGTCCTGGCGCCTTAGGCGCCAGGCTCATAAAGCTAGACATGTGTTCAAGTGTTTTAATGTGCACTTACCTGATGCAGACCATGCTGCTACATCCAGGCCCTCTTGAGGCCTGAATGGAACTACTTTACCTGTGGGACTACTTTCCACCTGGGTGTGGTCGGGGAAGGATACATACCTGGAACTCCTTCCAAAGCTATTTAAACCACGCCCGATCAGCAACTCACGCTTCGCGTTGTTCTGCTCCTCGCAGCTGGACGCTCACCGTGTCAGCTCCTGCATCTGGACTTCAGCCACGCCTGTCAGCATCCTGGGTTGCCTGCAAAAGGAGATAAGAGAGAATTGGAGAGAAAGAAGATCTTACCTGCTAAAGCTGCATCACGGGGACATCACACCGACGATCCTGAAAGGGAAGACATCATTTTAAAAGCATTTCGCTTCGATCGCTGCAGCGCTGCATTTCACTCACCTTTCCTGGGCGCCTCCATCTTCAGCAGCGATCATCCGGATCTGCACCCACTTCCCAGAGCCTAGAGAGAAAAGACAAGAAAACAAGGTGAGAAAAGGAAGGGAAATAGGAAAAGCTCACTTTCCTTCTAAGACTTACCTGTTGGGTCATTCCCATTTCATTTCGGGTCCTGCCGCTTCCTGGCATTCCGGACCCCGGCCCCAATGGGGAAAAAAGACAAAGACATTGAATGAGCGAATGCAAAGACATTACCTGAACGCTCATCCAGAACTTACACTTCGGGTCGGCGCCATATCTCCGGCATTCCGAACCCCGGCCCCTAAGGGGAAAAAGACATAAGCATTAGCGCTTGCTGCAATAAGACAATGCACATTATTATTAAGCTTGAACTTTTGAACTTGCATCAGAACTCTTACAGCGCCTCACCTGAATAGTCAAGCTTATTTTGAACTCCCATCAAACCTCAATCCAGTGAAGTAACTGGGTTTCAACGCGCCCCTGCATCAGAAGCAGGATGGAGAACTCATCCTTCCAGACCCTAAGGGAAATATTCCTGCGAGCCAGAAAAGCCTGAGTAGAAGGGCCCTTCCTGTCCATCATCAGAGTCCTGCGCTTCACCATTGAAGAAGCATCAGCACTCGAAGCCAGACCTGCGCCTCCGTGGGAATCAGGTGAGCGTGACAGAAGGGCGATGCATGGGGTGGAGCTCACGAGGGTGGGGTTACAGCCACGTGTGGTACCCCGCTTAAAAATAAAAGTAGGACAGATTAAAAAATATTTTATGCTTTTTGACAAAAGTGCTCCGTCCCGAAGGACGGAATGTCCCACAAGTATGGAGGAAAGGGGACGGGACGTAGGAGTAGGTTAATTGGCAAATGCTTAGTGCATATAGGAAATGTCTAACATCCGCAATCCTCCTCCCAAAACGTACTTACTGCATTAAAATCTGTACTTGTTGCCACTATTCCTAGTCCCCTATAATCCTGGAAAGTCCTCTGCCATACAATCTTAAAAGCAGCAGATATTGCAGTTGAATTATTAATAGACAATCCTGAAAAAGCCAAACTAGAAATATGGTGGTGGGATTGGCAATAGACATATGAAGCATGTAACATGTACAAGTCCTTCCAAATTCATCCATTCATTCACAAACCTATGCACGAACCAGCTCACTACTTAAATCAAATTCCCAGACGCATCATGCGCCATGGCTATTCTTCGACTTCGCCTGAACCTCTGGCCAACCAAATCTAGATTAGCGCTATACGATAAGACTCTGGTCCCAGATACCATATGAGGTTTTGCAAGAACTCCCATCAAAAGAAATCCTTACAACACTTAATACACTGCCTTGCTTTAAACGATCCTAGAAAATTAGCCTTTTACAAATATTTTAAGGATTTTATTCAAGAAGAAACGTGGGCTAGAATATTTAGCGCGACTAATACCTCACTAAATATAGCCACAGTGCAATTTCTTCTGAAGTTAAATCCATCAGCTGAATATCCGGATGCTTGCGCGCATCACTAACCTCAAACGGTATCGTTCTCGTCTTTATTGAGCTAGTGTCTCGCTCTTATTTCAGTGCTGTCTAAATCCAATGTTACCAACAAAGGTCATTTTATTGCAAGTCATTTTATTGTATGGAATTTTGTATTATTCTTTCACACCTACTGTGAATTATACACCTACTATAAACTTATTACTCATACCATTTACCCTTCGTGAAACTAGTGAGCTTTTATACATTGTGAATTTTATGCGGTTTTATATTACAACTTTTATCGCTTTAAGTCCATAGGGCATTACTTGGCGTTATCCATGAAAACAGTGCATGTTTCTATTGAAATGTCTTTAAAATCTTATTTCCTTGATATTTACATCATCAACTCTGCCTGCCTTGGTAGTAACTCTATGTGACTTGCGAATCTTACTCGGCTTCATCCAACCTTAGTAACTTCTGTATCTACACTGTGCCATATCTATTGAGTGCATTAGGAATGTTTAATATGATACATTGGACCACGGTAAAGACTGAGATTATTGAGAACATATTACTACTGGATTCAAACCCCTAATGAGAGTCCTCGACAGTCATAATCCTTACCTAAAACTCTGTCTCAAATGTGGTATTCTTGAAAATGTATTATTCTTAATGAGTTTTGGCATTTGAATTATATCCAGTTGTATGAACGATTGTTTACTATATGTGATGATGACTATAATTGTATAAACGTTGTTCAATATATGTAATGACAAATTGAAAAAGTTGAAATGTCAACTAAAACAATTATTAATCAATGAAAAAAGAGAAAATAAATGGAGTAGTATTAATCCACAAACCCATGTGCAGGAAAATCCCACCCCAGCCTGTATCTTGGAAACATATTATTCGGAGATTATATATATATATATATAAAATACGCCCCCAATGGTTCCGACACCATAGTGGCTGGGAAGGAACAATGCACCCTCATGTGTTATGTCGATGAAATAAGCCAGTTAATAATTAAGGCGTCAGCACCCAGAGCCCGAGGCCCAAACGGCCTGAGCAATATTGTATTTAAAAATGCTCCGGACACTTGGGCTACTTTTTTTATATATTGCATTTCAGGATATGGTGGCCAGGCACGTCCCTGGTCCTTGCATCCCTCTGCAGGACACATGAGTGTTTACTCAAATTGCATTCTGGAACATGACTTCCTCCAACAGTATAGCTAGCTGTAAGGACCAGAGGGCAAAGAAAAACATAGGACTGATAACTGCGCCTGCCCTGGCACACACAGCACTGAAGTCATCACTATATTACTTAAAAGCAGCATCCATTCTGTATTCTATTACAAGACTGGAGGTGGGCATTATGCTTTATCGTCTTTATTACTGCCAATCCAAAGCATTTTAAAACTTTCATCATATAACATTTCTTTTTAAAAAAATATTTTAATTTTTATAAACAGTGCCAACCTGGCATGAAAAAATAAACTCAACAAGAAAGACTGTAGAACAGGAGAGACTAAACTACCTCGCCCATGAATCCTAGCAGCTTGGTAGTCCTTAGCCTCACTCCTGTTGACCAATGAGGGATCCCCTGCTACCATAAATCCATGCTGCACTAGGTCCTTTCCTCTTCTTTTATGCTGCAATCACAGCTAAGTACCCTTTCTCTGTTTCTCTAATGGAATATAGAGTATTAAACTGCACGACGCGTTTGCTTACAATGCTAATTCAGGCACATTTTTATTGAAAGGCAGGGAAGCGCAGCGTGATTTACTATATGCGCGAGCCGCCGAGCGTTCAGGCTCAGATTATACGCATCTTCGCGGCAGCGCTTTTGCTCTTCCACATTACTTCACATTATTGCAGTACGTGAGTGGTTCTTTCTCTCAGAGGTGCCGAGCCTCGAGTGATCTCACTCGCACATAGGCTCCGGTCACATATCTGGAGAGGGTTTCTTGAGAGGATTCCTCTCACAGGATTATGACGCACTATGCGAGGCGCGTACACGCGCGTTAGCATCCAGTCTCGCTAACGTTCCGAATTCGGACGTTGGAGCTCCCATAGCGCGCCAGTGATCAGTAAAGGCGGCGACAGTGCCACATTCACGGCAAATCACTAGCGTTTCCACATCTATAGAGGCACTTTAAGACAAAAAATAAAGAAAGAATTTTGGAAACGTTTGCTCCGGACTGCAGCAGACAGTGCAGTCAGACAGACTCAGTTCCACTAGTGTCTTCAGCAGTGTGTTCTCTTCTCACTGCATTATTATGGCCTATGGCAAGGAAGAGGCAGACTAGAGTGAATTTAGCGATCAGGAACAATAGCTACATGAAGAAGAGATGGACCTTTCACAGAGCTTTAAGAGAGTTTTAGGAGACTCTCTGATACAGGCTGTAGCTCAAGGAGTTCAACCTCTGAAAGACAGGCTACTTGCATTTGAGAATATGTTGGGCACCAGAGCTGGCATTCATGATTACCCAGGTGAGGGTACCTCCACTATTAAGCCTCTAGATAGCCCTAATAGGGGGTGTAAAGTCGCCCAGAAGAGGAAGCACTCTTCTACCCCCCCCGGCCCATCTATGGGGAAGAGAGAAAAGCCCCAAGAGGTGCTGATGCCTTTAGCAGACTTCGTAACGCTTATCTGTTGAAATCAGCAGTGCCCAGCCTCGTACCCCCTTCCCCAGGGGCGAAAAAAGGGGATGCTCTCTCATCCTCAGAGGAGTGTGACTAAGAGGAGGATAGAGAGGATGACGACAGGAGTCCAAGTAAAGAGAGCATTACTTCGCAGAGCAAGATACACTGCGAAAAATAAAGCCAGCATAGTTGAGAGTACCCCAGAGAATGAGGCTATATCAGATATGTTTGAGCCTGACGCGATCAGACACCCGAGGGCCACGAAATGGACCCCATCTCCCAGGGTGGCCCTGTATATGTCACAGCAAATAGGAAAACCTCTAGAAAAGGAGACCAGGTTCCACCTAAAAGCTGAATGTCCTCGTCTGGACCTGACTGGTAAGGTGTCGGAAACACCAGAACTGAACCCTAAAATGTTGACCTTTGTTACTAAGGCGGAAAAGGATGCCAGGAAGGGTATGGACCGCACCTGGAAGTCGTGCCAGGATAAGGTCCTAGACCTGACAGGACCCATAGTCAAGATTATGGACCTGGCAGAGCGGTCCAAGGACACAGGGGAACCCATAGAAGCAGCTACCCTAGCAAGCTGGGCGCAGCGGGCCGTATTCTTGCTCGGGCAATTTCAGCCAAGAGGCGTAGATCAATGCTACTGAGAATAGACAACAAACTGAGACCTCGCCTCATATGAGGCCGGCGAGGGGGCCCAAGGACTACTGTTTGGGGACACATTTGTAAAATAAATTAATACATTTGTGGGTACCTATACAGTGCTAGAAAAAGCCCAAACATCAATAAGAAAAGTGTTCCCAAGTCAGGTTTTTGCAGGGGCCAGTCGATACAGAGGGCGCTCGTCTGGCCGGTACAATTCACACAGGAAACCCCAGGGTCCAAGAGCCCAATACTGGGAGACGCGCCAGCAAGACGCCTCTTTCCCAACCGAAGTAGAGGATTCAGGGGCCGTAGAGGTTGAGGCTACTTCAGGCATCAGACTAACACCACAGGTGAGCGAGCGCATAGACACGTATCGCTCTGGTAGGGGGTGGGAGGGGTTGACCTTGCTTTTCTTACGCAACTGGCGCAAGATTTCAGCAGACGCATGGGTCTTACAGACAGCGCAGGGTTTCCACCTAGAGTTCGTAGGAACACCAGTGCAGCGAGGCCCCCCTCCGTGCATGCGCAGCTCTCAGGAGGATATGATACAACTGCATGCAGAAATACAGGCGCTTGCGCACAAACAGGCGATAGAAAGAGCTCAGCCGCACACACCAGGTTTCCTGAGCAACATGTTTCTGGTACACCGCAAGGGCAAAGTACGACCGGTAATCAACTTGAAGGAGCTAAACAGCTGGCTGGTTTAAAGACACTTCAAGATGGAAGGAATCCATCTTCTAGCGGATCTTCTCAGAAGAGACGATTGGCTGACGCGTCTGGACCTAAAAGATGCATACTTAACAGTACCCATCGCGCCTCAGTTTCGTCCGTTCCTAAGATTCAAGTGGAACGAGGAACTGTGGCAATTCAAGACCCTGCCAATCGGGCTAGCGTCAGCGCCATGGGCCTTCACGAAGCTTATGAGGCCAATGGCGACAGCGCTGAGAGATCAGGGGATCCGGATGATCATTTATCTGGACTACATCCTCCTTATGGCGGAGGACAAGGAGAGGTTGCAAATGCAAGTGCAATGGGCAACATCCTCGATTGCGGGGCTAGGTTTTCTGGCGAGCACGGAGAAATCGGTTTTGGAACCTTCCAAGAGGATAGACTTTCTGGGATTCGTGATTGATACAAGGAAAGCCACCTTAGTGCTCCCAGCATCCAAAATAAGGTCATTCAAGAAGGATCTGAGGACTGCGCTGAAGAAACCAGTTATTTCGCTTCGGAATCTAGCCAGGATAGTTGGACTGCTTGCAGCCTCTATTCAGGCAATATTTCCAGGCCCATTACACTATCGAGCCCTGTAGAGGCTCAAGATCAAGTTCTTACAACAAGGATGGAGATACCATCACCAGGTTCCCCTAGATGCAGACAGCAAGACAGAACTCCTCTGGTGGCTTCACAACATGGAAGCATGGAACGGTCGCCCTATATTCGGCGACGTTCCAGAACTGACCATAGAGTCAGACGCCAGCAGGTCAGGATGGGGAGCCAGATGCAGCCATGCAGAAACAGGGGGGGAAATGGTCCTAGGAGGAGCTAGAGCTTCATATCAATTATTTGGAGCTCCTAGCAGGCTCCTTCGCAGTCAAGGCCTTTACCAAGCACAGGGCACAATGTTGCATACTCCTACGGATGGACAACGTGTCTGCAGTGAGATATGTCAACAAGTTAGGAGGCACGAAATCCAAAATGCTAGCGGAACTAGCAAAGGATTTCTGGCACTTTTGTCTGGACAAAAGAATATTTATCAAAGCAGAATATCTTCCGAGAGCAAAGAATACAGTAGCGGACTGGAACTCCCAGTATTTAATAGACTCGAGCGACTGGAGACTTCACAGATCAGTCTTCGTCAGATTGCAGCAGAGGTGGGGACCGTTCCATACGGACCTATTTGCCTCGAGATTGAACATTCATCTACTGGAGATATCTCAGCTGGAGGTTGGATCCGGATGCGATTGGGACGGATGCGTTCCTGCACAACTGGAACGGTCACACCCATTATGCCTTTACCACCTTTGCAATGCTGGCGAGGGCACTAGCAAAGGTGCGCAGGGACAAAGCAGATCTGGTAATTGTGACGCCGGAATGGAAAGCGCAAGCTTGGTTTCCAGTTCTGATGGAACTTTCCCCGGATTTCCCTCAGAGGATCTCACACAGAATGGAGCCCCACACCCTCTGATTCAGAACCAGACACCAACACTCCTCGCCTGCATAATTTCAGGCAGGAGTGGTGCCTGCCGGGGCTTTCAGAAGCAGCTACGGAGCTTATCAGAGTTTCATGGGCCCCTTCCACAGTACGGAACTATAATTCTGTGGTGCAGGGGGAGGTGTATTCCTCCCATTTCAGCTCCTAAAGTCCAGGTCTTGAACTTCCTAACGTCCCTACCGGCAGGAGGGCAAGCTTTTAGGACAATAAGAGTATACAGATCAGCTATCTCAGCTGGACACGAGCTGGTAGACAGGCTACCGGTGGGAGAACATCCTGCAGTCACTAGACACCTTAAAGGGATCAAAGTAAGCAAACCCCCTCTACCTAGATATTCATCCCTTTGGGACGTGAACAGGATTCTGCAGTTATTCGAGCAGTGGCCGAGGAACGACCTTTTGTCAGGAAAACAGCTATTGGGGAAGCCATCCATTTTACTTTTAGTTTCATGCAGAAGAGTATCAGACGTCAAGGCCTTGGAAGTAGATGGGAAAATATTCTATCCAGAGGGGGTGGCGTTTAATATCGCGCAGCGTGCGTACTAAGACCAACTTAAGAGTTATAACTTAATCATACTTCGCTGGCAACTCCAAATTATGCATAACAGTGTATAAAAAGCTATGAGGCATCGACAGCAGCGAGAAGATCACGAAATGTGACTCGGCTATTAATTGCGTGCAGAAAGCCCTATAAAGCTGTAGCTCCAGCTACTATTGCAAGATGGGTAAGGGAGGTCATGGAGCAGGCTGGCATAGACACTTCTGTCTTCGGAGCGCACTTGACCAGAGGAGCTATGGCTTCTAGAGCTTTTACAGCCGGAGTTCCGCTGCAGGAGATCATGAGGGGGGCGGACTGGTCCAGTGACTCGGTCTTCAGAACCTTCTATTTTAAGCCAGTCTCCAACATTGCTTTAGCAGTGGTGGAAAGCTTTGAAGCATAATGCTCACCTCCGGTCTTGTAATAGAATAGAGATTGCCCAAGCGCACAGCGCAGGAAGTCTTGATTCTATTAAAGACATGAAGGCGAGCATTATCCCTCCCACTGGATATTCACGATTTGAACAAATGTACAGTATAATGTCATATTACTGTGCATTCGAGCGAACTCCCCTCCCTAACGATTTCATTCTCTTTTGTACTTAGGAGATGATCAAAAGAAAGCCCGAGAGGGATTACATGAGATTTCAGTGAAGAATTTATCGAGAAAGAAGGAAAAGGGCAACGGAGGAGTGCAGAGGAGCACAGTTTAGCTAAATTGTTCAGAGTTATATAGGACTATGGACTTAGACTGTTCAAGAGTTAAGGCAGCTGAAGGAAAAGAAGAGGAAAGGACATAGTGCAGCAGGGATTTATGGTAGCAGGGGATCCCTCATTGGTCAACAGGAGTGAGGCTAAGGACTACCAAGCTGCTAGGATTCATGGGAGAGGTAGTTTAGTTTCTCCTGTTCTACAGTCTTTCTTGTTGAGTTTATTTTTTCATGCCAGGTTGGCACTGTTTAAAAAAAAAAAAAAAAAAATGTTATATGATTAAAGTTTTAAAATGCTGTCGATTGGCAGTAATAAAGAAGTTAAAGCATAATGCTCGCCTCTGTGTCTTCAATAGAATCAAGACTTCCTGCGCTGTGCGCTTGGGCAATATTGTGAGGCACTATACAGTACACGAAGAAGGAATTATCCACATATTGGCACGTGTGCACAAATGCACAGTAATTAAAATAAAGGTTCTATTGGCGTTTGGGGAGAGGGTTATGGGGGGGGGGGGGGGGTTACATGACCTGGGAGCCAGCGCATGTCCCTTTTCTCTAGAATGGGGGCAAGTGAGCATTTTGTAGTTAGGGGCGATGTAACAAAGACAAGCCTGTGGCCAGAAAATTGAGGGAATTTGTGTCCAGCGCCTTCGCAATTCACCCGTTAGCCTTCCGTTTCGTACCTACCCATCCCTCCCCAGGCACTCACTAACCTGGGCAGGAAGAGGCTCTGGAGGGGTACGTGTACCGCCAGGGATCTAAAAGGCTTGGGGTTGTTTTCCCTCCCTCCTTACACCTCGTCAAAGATGCCTGCTCTTCTACCTTCTCGTCTCAGCACAAAGTACATGCCATGGTCTGTTTTCCATGTCCTCAACCTGCAGTTCAAGGTTCCTGGTAGATACATTCACACGCTCTATGGCCTCACTGGTCTCTTTGATGTCCTTTTCCACCTCCTGGAGGTCCCTTTCCAGTAGATCTATCTTTTCTCCCAATTGTCCCACTTCCTGTCTCAACTCAGTCATTGCCATATTGAGGTCCAACCTCATTAGCTGGAATTGCTATTGGAACGCTTTTGTGAGCGTGGACTGTAGGGTCATTAAATCTTTGTTTAAGTCCTGCCTCAATAAGGGCTTGGGCGGCTCCCGCCCACCAGTGTCCCTCTCATCCTCCATGCCAACCGCTGTCTTGCTGGTTCCTCGCACCTCAGTGGGGCCCCAAATCATCGGGAATGTGTGCCCAGCGGGTCCCCCGCCAGCAACTGCTTTGCTGCAGACTTCACATTCGCCTTGCATTTTGTTTGGGCCTAGTCGTCAGCACCATTCAGCTGGGGGTAGTTGTCAGACCTGCAGGGAATACTGTCAGCACCCTGTGGCCTTCAGCGTTCCCTAGGGGCCACAGGCAGTCCTTTCGGGGCTGCTACCCGGTACGTACATACTCCCTGGGGGGGTCCCTCCTTCCCCTAGTTCCTGTCTCAGATTTTTCAGTAGAGGAGGGCCTAGCTAAAATGCGATGAGTTTTGTAGCTGGCGTCTCTGTCACTTCTCCAGTGCTGGTGCTCCCCGGGTCCCAGTGGCTCCCCACTACCAGGGAATCCCTTTAGTCTGCAAGTTGCTGGCGATTGGATGGGGCCTCAGCCTTCGCGTGTCTCTGTGGAAGTCTGTACTTTAAATACCCTGGGGCATGCTCCGATTCCCCATCAGGTGCCCAGGTCTCAGAGGGCTCAGATCCTCACCTTCAGCAATCCTGTTACAGCCTTCACTTAAGTCCTCCTGGGCCAGAGCCACCACTCTGTGTGCAATTGGCTCCCTGGTCCTGCTCTGCTCCAGTCTGGCCCAGGCTTCTTCAGCTGGGGGATCTGCCGGCACACCTGCACCGCTCTCTCCCCTCCGATCTCAACCACCCTGTGGGTCGTGAGCACAATGCCACTCCACCAGCAGTCTCCCAGGAGCAGAGCTGAGCCATGCTGCTGCTAGTTATCTGGTTGCCTACAGGCAGACCATGCTGCCGGACCCTCTCCCTGTGTCTGCCTCCGATCTCCTCGCCCACAGTGCACCCAGAGGCTGCACAGGGCTTCTGCTGCTTCCCCAGATGGGAGGGTGGGTGTCGACTGCCGGGCAGACAATTGCCCCACTAGATGGTGCTGCCTTATGCCAGGCCGAGGCGTGCACCGAACCTGACCGCCACGGCAAGTCTGCCTTCTCGCGCTCAATTACCCAGCCTCCGCTGCAGAGGTGCCTCACCCCCAGGACCCGCTTTGTTGTAAATGGGCAAGCTTCACTGCTCGCGGGAATAAAGGAGGCGGCTTTCAGGGTGGTGTAAACTCCTGCGGACTAGCGGAGCGGCTGTCGGCAAGTCTACTGGGTGCAAGCGGCCATCTTGGAATCCGTGTACTCACTTAAGAGGTGGACCTGTTTGGGTTAAGGTGATTAAAGACCCATCCGCACAGTCGCCCCCTAGCAGTACCACTAAAGACTGCATTGGGAGTGCTATGCCTCTAATCAACTTAATCTGTGCCAAAATGTCTTTGGATTTGCGTGCAGGGCCACATTTGTGGAAAAGGCTTCCCGGGGCCTGCGCACACCTCCAGCAATGTACAGAGACAGCAGGGTTCATCTTATGAAGCCGTACAGGAGTGAGATACCACCAGAATAACAATGTATAACTATTCTCCTGCAATAACACATCTGGATGATTTACCGGCCCTATTCCATACATTATACCATGCAAGGTCACCTACAGGGGTATTCAAGTCCTCCTCCCATTTTACCATGCAAGTATGCAGGGGTTTAAACCAGCAAGAATTGAGAACTCGACATAGTACTGAGACTTTCCGGGAGGGGGCATCACTAATAAAGAGGTCTTCAAACAGAGTTGTGTCACGTTTAGCCTGCCGGAGTATGCCTGTGGTGGATACCCAATGACGGAGTTGTATGTAAGTGTATTTATCAATGTCCCGCACCATTAAGGCCTGCTAGCACTTGTCAAAAGTCAGGGGCTGAAACAGTTGGCCCAGGCATTTCAACCCTCCCTCAACCCATCTTGCAAACCTGCCCTGCCGGCAGCGTGGTGGAAACTCGGGTGCATTACAGATTTGGGTAAGAGGGGAGGGGAATGTAGTTCCCAAGTACTTCTTAGCAGCTTTATCCCAATAGTTAATCATAACGCGGGTCATCAGCAAAAGCTTAGTCTCTAGTTTCCGAACCTCAAGGACCAGTCGTGTACGGGCTCCTGAATTCTAGACTGCTCAACATGCAACCAGTGTTTGGGATTGCGAGATGCGGTCATATTATCAAACGGGGGAGCCAGCTGCGCGTAAAGATAGCTTTTTATGTCTGGGACCCCCAGGCCACCTTCATCTTTAGCAGTCATCAGCGTACACCGGGGAACCCTCAGAAATTTCTTCGTCCAATTAAACTTTAAAATAAAGGACTGCAGATCTCCAAGTGTCTGTTTGGGAATCCAAATCAGGAGGGCCTGAAAAACGTATAAGAGGCGTGGCAACAACTTCCTCTTAAGAGCAGCCACCCATCCATGCCTGCAGATATTCGATTGTGCCCACCAAAGAAAGTCTGCCTTAGCTAAAGAATCAAGTCAGGGACATTCCTAGCATACAGCTGGGAGTGGGAGGGTGTCATCTGAACCCCTAGGTATTTTAGAGATGCCTCGGACCATTGGAATTCAAATATCCTTCAGAAATCTTGCTCCACCTCAGGTTTCACTGAGATATTAAGGATTGTAGATTTGGTATCATTGATATTGAAGCCGGAAACCCAGTGAAAGGATTCCAGCAGGGAGGCCACCTGGGGTAAGATCATCAGAGGATGGTGCATATAGAACAGGAGATAGTCAGCATAAAGAGCAACTTTATGCTGATACCCCGCAATGTGGATCCCACAGATATTTTCAGCCAGCCGGACCCTGGCTGCTAGGGGCTCCATCGAAAGCACAAATAGGAGTGGGGACAAAGGGCATCTCTGACTAGTCCCTCTAGATAGAGCAAGTGGTTCAGACAGGGCTCCATTCAGTTTTATAGGAGTGGTTTTTTGAACAAAATGATCTTGTATTCTTTTAACAAACATAGGACCACACAAAACTGTCCAGCACGGCAAAGAGATATGTCCAGTCCATGCGATCTAATGCATTTTTGGCATCTATAGATAGCACAGCCAACTCCTGGTCACATCGCCTCGCATACTCGATTACATCCAAGCTCCTGCGAACATTATCAAATGTCTTACGCCCTTGAGATGAAACTGGTTTGGTCCAGCTGAACTATGCTGGGGAGGACACCCACCAATCTTGCCGCGAGGACCTTAGAATAGATACGAGTGTCATAATTCAACACTGCGATAGGTCGATAAAATGTGCAGAGGGTGGGTCTTTATCCGGGTTACCAATGAGTGTTGACAGGGACTCGCCCATAGTAGATGAGATCGCCCAGTGTCGGTGAAACTGTTAAATAGGCTAACAAGGCGGGGTGCAAAGAGATCCCTAAACTTCTCATAAAAGAAGGCAGAATAACTGTCAGGTTCAGGAGCTTTGTTATTCGGGAGGACCCGGGTAACAAGTGTAACCTCATCCAACGCGTCTGAACTCTCCAAATTTTGCCAGATATCTACTGATATGGAGGCTAAATTTGTCCCAGTAAAAAAAATCTTTTTGAGCTTTTGTGTCCAGAGTGTCTGACCTAAATAAGGACATGACATATAACACCCCACTCAAGTACGAATTTTAGACGCTTTATCCTGCACTAGCTGGCCATTACCATCACGCAGCCAAACAATAGTATATTTAGCCTTCTGGGCCTTCAACCTATAGGCAAAGAAGCGTGAGGCTTTGTTGGAGGTACTAAAACAGAACTGCTTGCTTTGAAGTAGTTTATAAGGAACTTTTGCTGCCCAAAGCGCCTTTAGCTTAGATCGAGCAACTTGGAGCTGCCTATAAACCCTTCTGACGCCCTCACTGTTTATACTGCTGATCCAGCTCTTGAACACGTTTCTCCACTTCCTCCCTCTGGGACATCAAACATTTGCAATGGGCACGTCTGCAGTAAGATTTTCCTGGAAATACAGATTAATTCGGTCTGAAATGTCAGTGCTATAAACCACATCCACTAACAAGGAATCATTCATTTTCCAGATAGTTTTCTTGGCACCTACCGCCAATGCATCGACTCGGAGCATAATCTGAGTGTGATCCGACACCAATGCCAGGTCTATAGTGGAGTCCATCACCTTCAGGGCCAAGGAATGGGAAACCAAAAAGAAATCCAGTCGGAAGTGGATGTGGTGCACATGAGAGAAATAAGTATAATCCCTTACAAGAGGGCGGTGCAATCTCCAAAAGTCCACCAATTGCAGGTCCACCATCGCCTGCTTAAGGGATTCAGACCTAGCCCCATCACCCTCCTTTTCACAGCACACCGGTCTAATCCACCTTCCAGCACCACATTCAAATATCCTCCTAATATTTGCTCACCCACCTGGAAATTAGCAGTATGTGGAAGAGTTCAGTTATAAAAGGCATCCTGAGATTGGTTGGGACCATAAATTGGAAACAAGGTAAGATCTGCATCCCCAAGGCAAATGCAGAGGCCCAAACAACAGTCTTACTGTGTCTTGATTGCCTATGATTAGGTGGGACTACAAGCAGACCCCTGGTCATCAGTCATCCATGTCAAAACTCACCCTAGTCTGTCTTTCAGAGTTAAAAGACAGGCATGCCTAGGTTCATGTGTTTATCAACATGATTAAACAAACAGTCGGTAATTGTAAAGTTCTTAGACTCAAAAAGTTAACACTCTGACGCATTACTCTGAATTATGCACTTGACACATGAGCTATCATGTTAATGCATTTAATATGACACCACATCTTCTGAGGGTACTTACTTTCACTAAACAAGGTAAAGCAAAAGCCGATATGACATAACATCACACCTATGAACACTATTGCCATGTGGGCAAAGAGTATGTTTGAATAGATAAATAAAAGAACAAGTGTTGGTTTTATTTTAACAGCATGTGTAACTTATCTTTCATTAAGCTATGCTACACTATACGCCATTAGTCTTCATGCACACAGCAAGCCCCGACTTGTCACTCGCGTTTAGAGCGGAGTGTGCTTCAAATGAAACCGCTCCTTCTTTGGTTGACAAGTTCTGCTTAGCTGAGACAGACTGTCTCGCTTGTATGCTGCTGCTGCTCTGCTCTGCACTCCTCCCCGGCCCCTCCGGCTAGAATGGACTGGCAAGTCTGCTGTGCGCTTCCTCCTTTCTCTCTTTGTGTTATATAATATGTATCAAGTAACATGGTGGTCCTGCACGTGTGCGTTCGTCATATCCACTGTTTGGAACAGTGTGAGCTAGTGTTTCACTGTTTTCGTTTGAGGTAGGCCTCCGATGTAAAACTACATTATGCGGGTTTTTGCACCACACAGTGAGATCTCTGCACCCATTTAGTAAATGCCTTCACTGTATGTACTGTCATTCGTGAAGCTCTGCGACATTAAGCATGGCATGCTTCTGCAGGCTATATTAGTCGACTGTCTATTACCAAGAGACATCTCTCTCACTTGTTGCCTATTTTTCTCTGTGGTACCCTATCGGCCTTAACTGTACGAATGTGCACAATGTTTCTGTTCGGGTCTGTCAATTTCCTGTTCTTGAATCCTTATCAGATATAACACTTCCCTGTGCGAGGTCAAACAGCTGCTCTCAGATAACACCTAATGGTGTGAATGGACAAATTGACGGCCATGGTAAATGACAAAACTAGCTCATTCCTCTCGGACTGGTCGGGTGTCCAGCAATCCTGGGGATGGTATGTGCACTGAACCCATTGAGAGACCCCCCACCCTGGAGATGAGGGGATTGACCCCCTTTTGAAGGTCAACCAAACTTGGGGCCCCAGGACCTGGGGAATGGCAGAAGCCAGCCAACTGAAGTAGTGGTTATGCATCGCAACAACTCTATGACAAGGGAGACGGAGGCATCTCTGCGAGTCTCCCAAGATGAATACACTGAACTGGACACGGGGAAGGGGGGGGGGGAATCCAGGGGTGGGGCGGGAGGGCGGGGGGGGGGGGGATACACTGTTCTTTTTTCCTTGATTGCTTATTTGTAAAATTTAAAAATGCCAATAAAACGGAAGTTTAAAAAAAAAATATGCTTTTAGCTGTCATTTTGTGGTGAGTCGATCTGCCAGAACAGGAAAGCACCATTTCCTGGAAGTCGGCTGATCTTGCAGAGCCTAAAAATATTTGCTCTGCAAATGTAAGTGTGCTGCATGTTTGAAAAACATCTTTCATTGCTACAATGGCTACAAGTCATGTAAGATATGAAAAGCAGTCTTACACTTAAATTAGTCTTAGTTCTTAGTCTTAGCATGTCCGCTGGTCTTTGGTCATTTTCACCAAGGTGAAGTTCAAGGAATGAGCAAATAGGATAGCCATCCCCACATGTCAGAGTAGACGCAGAATATTGGCGGGAAAACCACTTAGAGCAAACCCACGACCAATCTCGCCGTAGTAGGTGCCACTCTTGTAACAGAACATATTGGCCTTCAGCTCAATCAATTTGGTCAACACGCTCTTTCATTTCCATGGGGAATTAAGCCCCTGCACATTCAATGAAAGCATGATCCCCTCTTCAGATGAACAACCTGTAATAATTGAACAGTGCCTTGGGCCAGGTCCTCAAATATCTGCACGTCAGTGCCATGATTTTCTGAAAGATAAGCTCCATGGTCCGGAAGAAATGCACTCTGGACAGCACATCCAGAAGAAGGTGCCAACGTTTGTTGGAAGATTGTAGCAGGTCCCTAATGGAAACCGTTGACTTGTCCTTGGACTTGGAGAGCTTCATAGTCGGGTCGCACACCAAACAGGCAAGCTGTGGCAAACAACTTGTAATCCCACCAGAGAAGACCCCAATAAGCTGTTAGGAAAGATTTCTCTTTACTTCACCTTTACTTCCATTTTAATGGACTACCCAAACTTTTTGCTTTTATTTGTGACCCTGGCCTGTACTTTTTACAGTGCAGTGAAGCCTTAAGCTTCACTATACTGTCTTTTGCTCATCTGCTATGGGAACACGGACATGTCCTTCAGGCTGTCAGTACTGGGAAACATTGTTTCCCTTAGTCTTGCGACTTTGTTGCTACTTTTATTAACATGTTATACCTTGGGGTAACTTTTTTATCAATGTACAAAGCATCTTACCATGCAGTACAATGGGGTACACTTTTTTTTGCCCTAGACTAACACTCAAAGGATTTTTGGCTACTCTAGGTATGGTAAATGGACAAGCTGGTGGCAGCAATGACTTAACAATTTTTTGGTACTATTCGTTATAGCCTTACGGCATTTGGCTACCAACTGTGGCTAGTGTCCAAACATGGCCGTACCACATGGTTTTTCACTTGTCCTTTGGCCATCTTGTTCTTTAGGCTTCTTCCAGGGCTGTGAGGGCCAAGAAAATCCTTATAAGGACTTCCAGTGTCCGGGAAAGCAGAAGCTTTTGGCTGGCTACTGGAGGGCTGTGTGTGTTTGCTGGCAGGATGTTGGCTGGGACTGTCTGACCCCAATCCACACACTGGTTTCAGTGTGTCTGAGTGGTATGTATGAATGTTCCCGCCAGTGGTCTCGATTGAACCGCTGCAGGGATGTGCGTGTGGGCTAGTCCTGCTAGTGGGAGTTTTGGCTCTCACCTGGCTCTTAGGATAAGAAGAGGACCCCTGCACCCATTCTTCAGAGATCCTGGAGTAACCTCAAGGAGCCAAGACTCCTGATCAGCTTGAACCTGCAACCACTGCGAAACGATAACTGCGGCTAACAGCGAGAAACCTCAGACCCTCTTTCATCGACCTGCCAAGTCTGGGGAAGAATCGGAGTACGGGGTGGTAAGTTACAGTTTTTAACGCCCGTAAACTCCCTTTAAATGTTTTCCTAACTTTTCCAAAACTTTGACTATACACTTTAGTTTTACCATAGCTTGCTGGTGCAAGCATTCCGAAAGTTGGGGACACTTCTATTAGTTACAATATAGGGTCCCCTAACCCTTGGAACTGTTCACTGGACCCCAGATACCCTACATGCATTTTTGTCAGCTTCACAAACTTTGCCAGAACCTTTCTGAACTTTTGGGCATACGAACCCAGACAATTTAGGGAAGGACAATTCAAGTTAGAGTTAACTCTCTGTGGACTATTGGTGCATAATCTAATCTGTACTTTCTTTTACGGGGGTTTGATTTGTATTATGCCCTCAACCAGTGACTGTATATATGTAATCTATAATTAGTGTTGTGTGATATTTCTACCTATTTGTAGGCATTTTTCATATTGTTGCTTGGTCATAAATAAAAAACAATTTTTATACACAGATCGGCAGAAAGCGGTACTAAGATTGAGGTGGACACAGTGTGGGCCTGCTTGATAGGTGGGTTTCCTAGACCACATGAGCTTAAACAAGTGAGCAAACTAAAAGACCTGGCGTATGTACTTGCAAAGAGGAGAATTGCTATGGGGTGGAAGACTTGCCACAGACCACGACTAGGAGTTTGGTGGGGGGATCTACGGAAATGGCCTGAGGCGGAAACCATGGTGTGGCAGGATTCGAGTAGGAATGGGGGGGGTGGGGGGGGGGGAGAAACGGTAACCCTGATGGCCTGGAAATCACTAATAGAGTTATTTGGGCCAATGAGGGACCCAACGGAACTCGCAGATGAGGATTCCCTACCGCAGGATGCAGAAGCAGAATATGAGAGAAAGTAGGCTCGAAGGGGGGGTGGGATAGGGAAAGCGGTGGACATTATAAAGTGATGCATAATTGAAATATTACATGCACTGCAAGTTTGGTTTGTATTGTTTGAATAAACGAATAAAATGTTTTTTTTAAAAAACTATTTTTATACATACTGTCCAAGTGTAATTTGTGATTCCCATTGTGTGTACGAAGCTCACCACCTCTTGAGACTTAGCCGAGACCCTTGTCACTGCTACCTTGAACTGGTTTGGCTACAGCTCCGCAAGGTGTCCCTGTGACAATATAGGTTGGCCTTCTATACATCTGTCCACCAGGCCAGAGTATAGAAAATCAGTCCTAACAGTAAGAAAGGCTCAACCAAGGGGGCAACACTGCAGTATACCGCTTCCAAGGAGAGCGCGTAGCGCAAGTGCTCAGTTATCCCAAATCAGAGTAGGGCAGGTGGGATTCTAACACAGGGGGAACAGGTTGTGCGAGTCCCACCATAGACCCCAAACAGTGTGCAGATTACCACCAGACAGAGCCAGGATACCCCTAGCACCAGACAGTACCACAACACAGAGAGAGTCAGTCGGTAGTCAATGATCGGGGAGGCAGCACAGTGTCTGAGATGTTTCCAGGGGGCCAATTGCCTCAGAATGAAAGTTCGCCGTTACTGGATACTAGAAGGCGGCTGATGTGAAGGCATGGGCCACTGAACGAATTGTGACACAAACGATCTCCCTTCCCTCTGCGAGCCCAGTGTATGCTCCTGGATAAAGGTGCACCATGTCCCTACACACAAGAAACATAGGCCAGGACCACTGCGGTGGCAGTCTCCAAAACCAACAAGTGGCTAGCATGCAGTCCAGGAGGACCTAGATAGGTTGCGTGCCATTCCCACCTGCAGCCCATTCCTCACCGGGCGCAGAACGTGGATGATGTTCGTGTAGAGAGATCGTGAGGTCCTTTGGGGGATCTAATGCGAAGCAGTCAGCCTCAGTCGGGCGGGCGTCCGGGGAACGCAAACTCACTTGCCTAGATGGGAGTCCTCCACACGGCTGCCTCTGGAGGGCGGAATGCATCGGGTCCAGCTTCTAAAGTGATGCGGTCATCTAATACCGCTGGGTATGCCGTGCTACAGGAAGAAGACACCTCAGATTGGCATAACACAACCAGTATAGCGATCACGCTAAAGGTTCTACAGAAGGAGCCCAGGCATCTTCAGTATCAGCAACTGGTGCAAAAATGATGAATGGCAGGTCCAGGCCACCATGGAGCCGCATTTCTCATGGCAGGGCTATGGAGTGCTGGAGCCTCACGACTCCATTTGCATTCAGTGAAAAGAAACACCTCAAACACATTTCTTTTTTTTTGTTTTTAACTTTGATTTTTATTAACATTTGGACAAACAAAACAAGGACCATGCTTTACTGGACACAGTGAGGCATCTGTAGACCTCAAGATAAACACAGTCCTCCCCCATCCTTCACCTTTTGAACAAACATCTGTGGTTTCTTGTACAGTCATGGCGGTGTGCTCGGTGGCTCACAACAGCTTGGTCACCTTCCCTCTCAGGGGCATTATTCCCCCGCCCCTTTATCAGGCTTGGCGTGGTGACTGTTTATCCCTGAGGGACTTGTTCTTAGTACCCCGTTAGCCCTGTCTTTGGCGCTGCGCTCACGATTTGGCCAGTCGTTCCTTACTCCACATTTACCCAGATCTCACCTTCCTTTCACATGACATGATTGTGTTCTACCGCTGCCCCTCTCCACGAAAAGCAGGTATCCCCTTCCCCCGCAATGAACATCCCATTCCCATTTCTGTTTGACACCGTCCCAGGCTGACCTAAAAGCTCCCAGCTCATTATTTACCATTGCAGTCAGCTTGTCCAACAGAAACCTATTTTTTAGTTTATTCATCCAATCATCACATTTCTTTTAAGGTTTTTGTGCCTGCCTTGCCACTGTTTCTAAGGGTCTGCCTCTGGGATCCTTCATTAACGGCTCCTTTTAATTCACCATTCAGAACTCTTGCTTCTACCAATGCCCCACTTTATGCACTCACCACCGGAGGGGGTAGAGGAAGATCCTTTTCTCTCTTGGCGCTGTCACTGTGGAATTCCCGCTTTTCACTTTATGCGCAAACTCTAATCTCGTAACTTTTTGGCGAGCAATTGAGGTTTGGTTTCCTAGCTAGCAAACATACCATCTGCTGTCGCTTAGCACCAAGAAAACCATTTGTTGGTTTATGTGCGCTTTAGAAAATCTATTAACATACCCATTCATTCCAGACTCTGGTTAAACGGCTTCATTGTTACTATCACTATGGTGCCCCGCAGCAGCAATCCCATTTGTCCCTCTTCTTTTTTCCAGTATCCTTTTTCATACTCGAAAGCATTACGGAATGGGACACAGACCTGGTTGACTTTATTCACCTAAAAACTGCCTTTCAAAAAATCTAACTGTAAACTCTTAGTACCACCACTGATCAAGCTGCTTTCAAATTCTCTCAAACCAAGAAACACTTCATCAGGGGGACACATTTTAAATTGCTAGCTAGTAGCCAGGATCCCTCCTCATTCTCCACTTACACAAAGCACACCGTTTCTTACTCGCCAAGAGTCGATTATCACCAACCATTGGGTAAAGGCAAATTCTGAGGCCTGCACTACATATACAGATATTTAACACAATGGATCCTGGATATGGTATTAAACCGAAATGGGAAGTGTATCTGAAGATCTCCATAAGTGGGAGAAACTGTGAAGAATTTGAACAAATGCAGGAAAATCCTTTGTCTCAGTGGTCACCTCACAGTCTAAACTATTCCTGTTACATCAAACTGTTCCGACCGCAAATAAGCTCTACAAATGCCATTTGATTTCTTCATCTTTATGCAGCTATTGCAAGAGGATACACTTCTGCACATCTTCGAACACGGACATGTTTGTCCATTTTGGGCGTCAATTTGGCTTTCACTAAAATCCATTTGCAAACCTTGTACAACATATGCAACTGGGAGTACAAGTACAACACACACACTGCAAAAATCTTTGTAAAATTGTTTGACAAGTTGTCTGGCACTGCTCTCAAAATTACTGAGGGCTGTAAAGATAGCTGTAAAACATCTTAGATCACATGGTGGTTCTTACACGGATAAGACATAATTTGTGACGAATTTAGTTCAAAACCCGATCCCAAACTCAAATCATTGTTTTTTCATTACAGAATGCTCCACTTAAGGCTGTCAAGTACAAGGCATTACCTAAGAAAGTAAACACTGTCGTAATAATGGGCTAATCATATCCTTCTTTGGACCTCCATTATTTTGTGTAGTTGTCTTAATTGCGGACCATTTGCTCTTTCCTCCCAATTCTATCTTTCCTACATAAAATAAATTCAGAACAAGACGTTAATAGTCTGCTCAACTACAAATTATATTATACTACTCAGACTATTGGTGGGAAGTAGAATGTCATTGACATCCTTATGTACTGCGCACAGGATATGGCAGGGAATCCCAAATGCCGTAGGTTTGTGCTACATAGAGTTCACACTAGGCATTAAGATCAGCAGAGTATTTTCTCTGGCTTGTCCCAAAGATTAAATTAGACTGCAAAGGTGGCCATTTGTTCCTTGCCTGTGCTCTGATCTCATGTAACACCCAACTGTAGTTCTTAAAGCCATCAACAACCTTCTCAAATTCAGAAACGCCCCTAAAACGCAGCTTTATCCCTTACAAACTCCTCAGTCATTCCAATAATTCAGCATATTTGTCTACACATTAGCACAAGTCAACAAGGCTAGGGTTGGTGGTATCTGTGAATTTTATAAAGCATTACAAAAATTCCAATAACAATCCTTTGAACTAATGTTCCAAGAAAAGTAACATAGCATACCTTAGTATCCCCTCTCTTTCTCATCTTGGTTTTCAACACCTTTTTATACCCACTAAGACAGGTAGTCAAATAGCATAAATGGCAGTACCAGATGTATGCAGTTAACCAGATCTCCATCGGCTTAAACAGCAAGCATAGGAGTCAGGGAAATATCCTAGAGTGGCTGAACTTAGTTAACTTCTGGATGAAAAAAAACGGAATGGTGGGAAAATAGTTCTGTCAATGGGTGGCAATAAGGAAAAGACGGTCCACTCAAATCGCTGCATCGAATCACCAACCGGATGCAAAAAATAAAACAAACCATGAACCCAATTGTTAGTTTTGACTAGGACACAGTATTCGCTCCTCTAAAAAAGAAAGTCACAGGAATGGGCTGTTCCTACTCCGAACCAAACCAACATACCAATAAACCATTAGATATCCCCATATCTCTGTTCATGACCGATGCACCACTGCAAAAATAAATTCCATTCTCCTCAAAACACAAGTAGTGCAGTTGCAATGAACACCGGAGATCCTAAATGTGCCTTATCCTGAAGAAGCAATAACACCTAGAGCCCATCTTAACAGCAGGTAAGAAAAGTAGTCATTGGTTAATATATTTGACTCTTGGTGAGTGAGAACGATGTGCTCTGCGTGCGTGTGTGTCTATGTATAGACACAAAGTGAATTTTTGGATTCGGCTGAAATGACCGAAACCAATTTACCTACCCCACCAAAATACCTAAAAATACATACCACCAAAAGTTTGAACTACAAAAAGTTTGAACCTTGTGTGGTATGAAAAAAAAAGAAAAACAAAGGCTGCGGGGGCTGCAGTGGTGTCCCCCGCAACACCCTGCTCACCATACTATACAGTATAGTGAGCAGGCGTTCCGGGGGGACCCCACGCAGCTGCCAGACAAAAGAAAAAAGACCCTGCAGCGCCGGTTGCAGATCACGGAACTTCAAGGGAACCAGCGTCGCAGGGGCACAGCACATCGAGGTGAAAGTTAAGTAGGGGGGTGTCTTGGGGGTGTTGGCGGGTTGGGAAGTGTGTGTAGGGGTTAGGTTTAGGGGTTGTTTTACCAGAAATGTCTGCATGAGAAATGTACGAACATTTATGTATAACGTACATTTCTCATGCGGTCATTTCCGTCGTGGACCATTCCGCCACGGTAAAACAACCCCAATCTGAATTTTTCAAGGCTGGCTGGTAGTTTGCAACTTGAATTTCTGCCCCCTGTTAACAGCAGAAAAAATGTGGGTGGTAGCTTTCTTTTTTGTTAACGGGGGCTGGTTTCTATAAAGCAGGGTCATTATATAGAAACAAAGAATGGAAACCAGGACACCCCTTCCTTTTGAACGCACAAAGGGGGAACCCTAGTGAGAGCTAGTAATTATTCAAACAAGCTGTTAAGAGTCACACTCGTAATCATACAGTTAAAACAACCTTTAATTTAAAGATATATAGCATGTTAAAACAAACAGAAAAAAGGACAACAGAGTCACTGTTAGCTAATTTCTTTTTTTTTTTTTTAATTGTTTTTTGGTGCAAGCACCTTTACAAAAAATGTAAATGAAACAAAGAAAACAAGAGTACAAATCATATTAAAACAATCTAGATACATTTGAAACATTGATATATTTACATTACAGATAGTCAAACTCAAATCTGCAAGGGACAGATAAGTTTACAAACAAACAAACAGGCTTTAGAGGCAAAGAACAATTAAAATTAAGGCCGTAGTAGACCTTGCAGTACTCCTAGTGACGTCTCTAAACCCTAAGTGACAAGAGAGTGGCTTTAACTCTTTGTATAGTTACAATATAAACTCCAAGCGGTAAAACTTAGTCTCCAATTTATACGGGCTACATACCATATCACATCTGTCTATTCCAAAGGTTTAGTACAGCAAGACATCCCCATGTTGTTCCACTTTAAACAAATCATCATTCCTATTTCAAGTAGAAGATTACCAGCTAGTTAATCCCACAAATCAGGTAAAAAAAAACATTCAATTACTACAAACATGGATGGATCAACAATATAGAAGATAACATTTGCTACGTTTTTGTGCAGTCTAGAGAAAATAAGCAAGATCACAGTAAGTTGCCTACTTAATTAAACAATGCATGATTATATAGACCAAGTTTAGATTCAATAAACTTTAAGAGTGGTCCCAATGCTTGAAGTAGAGACTTTTTGGGAGACCCACATGTATTGCATCCACAAGGTTTCCTGTGCTGAAACGGTGTGAGCATTACGATAGCGTGTCAAGTGGAACAATCTTACAGAACTAAAGTGTGAGCTGTCAAATGTTTCAAAGTTTCAGGCTCATTCTGGCAAAATCGACACATTACGTCATCGACAATCTCTAACCCATTCTTCCAATGCCTCATCCTTTCTTTGGTTGGAAATAAATTCATACGAAAACGCATATAAATTCTCCTCAACTCGGGACAAGGGAATAGGATAATATAAGGAAGTAGTGGTTTCTGTTCATGCCTAAAAGTTGCATATTCTGTGAAGGATTTGAGCATACCAATCATATTGTGGGTTTTAGCCCAATCCCACTGAAAGTGTTTTTTTCACTGTTTGGGGCCGCAAGTTCAAATCAACTGGCTTAAATGACAGATTTTGTAGAATCTCACACATTTCTGTTTGGAACCCGTTTAACAGACGACGGATTAGCATTTAGAATCATTAAAGCTAGGTCCTCATACAATGAATTACACGGTGGTTGAAGCATTTTTGCAAAATTTCCCAATCATCTCGACATCAGCTTAGAGGCCAACAAATTCAAGCCGAGTTCATGTAAAATTATCAAATTAGGGAGAGAATTAAACAAGTGCAAAACTTTCTTCCAGATCAAGCCTTTTGTCCTATTCAGTACACCATCGATGGAAAGGAGAGACAGATCTAACCCATATAAGATGATCAATTCTACCTTTAATAGATAGAAATCAATTAAGAGTATTAGAGAAAATTGACAGTTTCTGTAAAATAACCTTGATCTGAGCAATAAGGGGAACCACTTTTAAGTTAATAGCATGTTGCCATTTAAGAATAGCATTAGTGTTGGTACGATTGAATCCGGGTATATAACACCCAAAGTACGATAGATAGGGTTGTTATGTAGGTTCCATTTGAAATGAATAACCTTTTGTCTTGTTTGTAAAGACCAGGACATGTGATTTCACTGGATTTGGAGACAGATTGTACTGATCACAATATGAAGCAAACTGGTGTAATTTCTTTTGAAGACCAAAGGGCGTGCGATCTAATAAGATGACATTGTCAGCAAATGCTAACCAGTCCCATCGCAGACCACCCAATTTTACAGGAAATTAATCTTGACATGCCCATAGAGCCTCTATATCTGCTAGATATAGGTTAAATAATATCGCTGCAAGGTTGCAGCCTTGTTTTACACCAATTTCCGTCCGGATCGGGTCATAAAGTAAACCCGTCTGATCAATCCTCACCCTATAGTAGGTACCCTTATGTAACATAGCAATCAAAGCAATAATGTGTGGGGGAATCTTATAACTTATCAACTTTTCCGACAAGATACTTCTGATCACGTTATCAAATGCAGAAGATAAGTCAAGAAGGGCTAGGAAAATGGGACCATTACCTGCCTGATGAGAAAAGGCCAGGATATGTGATATGATTGTGGCATTAAGTTATGTACCCATGAGTTTCCTGAACCCTGTTTGATAACGGGACAGAACTTGATGACGGTTTATAAATCAAGTTAGCTCTTTTAAAATTAAGGCTGCAAAGATCTTTGAAGCAATATTAATTAGCGCAATAGGCCGACATTTTTCCGGATTATCTTTTGGGCCTTTTTTGTGGATAGGTATGATCATGGATGTCTTCCAAGAATCCAGATTTTTTTTGGTGGCAAAGATTTGATCATAGCGATGTTTCAATACAGTAGCCCAAAAGTGAGGATCATCTTTTATTACACACGGTAGAAGGCCATCAGACCCAGCAGTTTTGGAATATTTGAGTTTTTTATGACATCAATAATATCCTCTATTGTCCAAGGATTAGAGGGGGCAAGTTTAAACTGGCAACAGTATTCATAGGTAGATTAAATCTACTTGGAAGAGAATATTTACATGAAAGGTATTCAACCCATTTCCCACCATTATTTGCTGACTGCATGGTGGTAGTAGTTTTTGCAGAGGGATTCCTAAGTAGAGACCATATCTCCTGGGTTTTCCTCTTGCATAAGTGAGTGATCATAGCTTGATTTTTTTTTTCAATTCCAAATTAAATTTAATTAGTTTTATGTCTAGTTTGTATCTCATAAGAATGGAGTTCATTTCCTTTTTGTAGATATCATTCGAAAGGAGACCTGGATTCAATTTCCTGATGGCAGCGTTTTTGTGCCATTTGAGTAGAGCAATTGTCTGATTGTGTGGTTTATGTTCAAAATTTGAATCCGTGGTGTTTGTTGAGCCAACTAATCGGAGAAGATGAGTGCAAATAATCTTGTCATTTCTGCTCTCCAAAAAGATGAATTAATCCAGTGACATCACTTGATCACTGGTGATAATATCATAATGATTTACAAGAAAGGTTAATTTCCTGCAAACTAAGGGCGACCAGCGAATAGACCATGAATGCCTATGTTAGTCTTTGTAATTTAATTGTGCATTTTATTTTGTGAAATAAGAGTTTTTAGCCAGGTTCGTTTTTAAATTACTTTTAAAATTATTTATATTGTATTGAGCTATAGTGTGAAGCTTCTGCTCCACTGAAGTAAGGTATAGCCAGATTCAGAGCCTTAGTGGTTGAAGTAAAACGAATTGCAGCATTTGTAAATAGTAGCAGTTGCATTGCTAGGAAGCGAGCCACTGCACGCGCTCCCTGCTCTAAGAACTACAATCCCCAGAAGGATTGTAGTCCTATAGCACTACTTAGCGAAAAACCCAGCGAGCACACGCCCCTGCGCACGGGTAGGCACAGTCTGTTACAGTCTGTGCAAGGAGGTGCACGGGGGCCACAGACGTAAGTACAGTTTCCCTATCACTACTCTGTCCTCCACCCAATACGCGCCAGTCAGCGGCAGCGGGAAAAAAACTGAAAGTAGACCCTGACTGGGTGATAAGATAGACCAATGGAAGCTAGAGAGAGCAAGGGGGAAGAAATGAAGGTTGCATCCTCCTGTAGCTTAACAAGAAAGAGGAACCAAGAACTAAACAACAACCCTTCAAGACAAACAGAACGGGAAGGCAGTGAAATGAAAAGAAAACGGATCGCCTTGACAAGTTGAAGAGTCTCAAAGTGGGACTACTTAACACACGATCTTTGAACAAACACGCACATAACGTAAATGATCTGATAAAGGAGAAAGCTCTAGATATTTTATGTTTATCAGAAACATGGTTAAAAGATCCTATCGGCCCAGTATGCGAAGCTGCGGTTCCCGAAGGGTACATCATGTATAACACAAATAGAGAGACTGGAATGGGATGAGGTGTTGCCGTTATAGCTCGCGAAACATTGAACCTCTTCAGAGCCAATTTTGAATGCACAGGCTGTGAAACCATTCAACTAAAACTCACATATACCCCAAACGATAGTTTAAACATTATTGTTATATATATACAGACCACCTTCCTTAATTAGAGATTTTGAGAATGAAGTTACATCTCAAGCCTCTCCACTTATATCTAATAAAACATCCACCTTGGTAGTTGGTGACATGAATAGGTGGAGAGGGAATAAAGGGGACAAGAAGGCCATAATGCTGGAAACAGCAATGAATAACTTGGATTTCCCTGTATTAAACAACGAACCTACAACCCCCCCCAAGGTAACCAGTTAGACTGGGTGTTTACGAACAACCTGAAAGCATATAATGTTGTCACAGAACCATGTATCTGGTCAGACTATCACTTGGTTACCTTTGTAGTGCAATTGAATCAACCGGCATCTTACATTGAAAATCCCCATACTAAAGTATGGAGCAGAAATGTTAAGAGTATTGGTCCCGAGATTCTGAAACAATGCCTACAGAGCATCACCGACTCCTTCGCAGAAAAGGACAACTGCGAGACCTTGTTGGAAAAACATAATAAACACATGCAAGAACTGGTAGAGGAGAAAGCCCCACTTAAACACAAACTGGTGAGACAAAATAGTAATCACCAGATTTGGTATAGCGAAGAACTAAATAAACTAAAACAGGAGAGGAGGGCCAAAGAAAGATCATGGCACCAAAATCCCACTTTAGCAAACAAAGATGATTGGAAAAAGGCGGATTACAGGTATAGGAAAGGTATCAGAGAAGCAAAGAAGAATCATTACAACAAAGAAATAGAGGCAGCGACCAACACATCCAGTAAAATCTTTGAAATACTTAAAGGGATTGAAAAGCCGACATCACTCTCACCTCCACATACTCCCACTAGGGAAGAATATGATAGGGTACAAGACGCTTTCGCTGCCAAGACATCCAAGGCTCGAAATAACATCATTACTGCCAGAGAGAAGGAGAGCCCCTTATCCTTCCAGAGGAAATAAGTAACCAGGAAGGAAGAGATAATTTCAGCTTCCTCCCTATATCCGAGGAGGAGCTATGTATAGTGTTGGCTAAAATGAAACCCACCTCCTGCGCAGAGAATATTCTGCCTTCCAAAATCATACTGAACAAAAAAGCCATTTTTGTTCCAGTACTGACAAAGATAGTTAATGTCTCCTTTAGGGAGGGGATATTACCAAAGGAAAGAAGGTGACTATTACCCCATTAGTGAAGAAACCAGGACTGGATCTGAAGGACCCCAGTAATCTGAGGCCCATAACAAATTCAAATTTTATCCTGAAGGTCCTAGATAAAGTTGCCACGAACCAACTACAAAAGCTTGTAGAAGACTGGAACCCACGGCATGAACAGCAATCGGGCTTTCGAGCCTCCCACAGCACAGAATCAGCTAAGCTCGATCTTCAGACCTACATGTTAGACCTGATAGACAAGGGCAGCACTGGTATCCTTATGCTGTTGTACCTCAGCACGGCTTTCGACTTGGTAGATCAACTCCTGCAGGAAGCACTGGCTAAAACAGTTGGTTGCACACCTAAGGCGTTGGAGTGGTTAGCATAATTTTTGAAAGACAGGAGTGCTAAAATCCAATGGGGTGACACATTCTCTGAGGCTGTGCCTATCTTGTTTGGTGTCCCCCAGGGTGCTAGCCTGTCACCGCTGCCATTTAATTTATATATGAGAAGTCTATGCGAGCTCATGGAACAAATCGGTGTGTTCTTTACTAACTACATCGATGACACGCAGCTCATTTGTGAACTCAAGGGAGAATACAGCATCGACAGCGCAAAAATATCAGAGGTTTATTGCATTATTGACATTTGGATGCAATGTCATTGGATGTGTCTTAATCATGCGAAAACCGAACTGATAATTTTTGGGACATAACAGGCCAGATCCAAGTTAGGGACAGAATACCAGACCTTTACTATCAAACAGGCTACAATCTCAGTGGTGCCCCACGTAAAACCCCTAGGGATGGTTGTGGAAGCATCAGTAGGATCTGAGGCTACCTGCAGAAAAACCATGCCTACTACATGCGGTTCATGAGAGCCATAAGGCCATTTATTAATGAAGCAACTATAGCAAGAGTGGTCATTCTGTCACGCCTTGACTAAGGTAACACCTTACTGATAGGAGCCACGAAGAGGGATATACAAAAGTGTCAGGTCATGGAAAATGACACAGTTAGAGCTACCAAGAGAATCAAAAAAGGAAGAAAGTGACTATGGGGAGTAGATCCCATCACTGGCTAAGAGTGGAAGAGAGAGTATACATTAAGGCGATGACCATAGTTCACAGATGTCTTTATGGAGAAGCCCTGAGATATTTTAAGAAGCAATTTTCTTTGTACCTGCCTCAAAGACACCTTAGATCAGAGGATAAGGCTTATTTGAATATTCCTAGAGCTAAACGTGTGCAAGGGCGGAGGAAGTCTTTCCCAGTGAAGGTAGCAAAATGCTGGAACGAATTGCCACTAACTCTGACTAGAAGAGAACTACCGGAGTTTCAGGAAATCATTGAAAACCCACCTCTTTCAATGATAATCTCATTATCTTTCCGCAGACCGCCCTCTACAGCATATAACATTATGCGCACTGAATTACCCTGGACACTCCTGCGCCTTGATGCCTGCGGGCTATTGGCGCATTATAGACAAACACATAACATAACAGTCGCTGGAAGCGGTAGAGCAGGATACAAACAGTAAATAGGTATGGGCAAATCAATGATGGAAGTCACACTGCCATGATCACTCATATTAAGGTTGTTAATAGTAGTCATGGTAGATTTGCCTGCTAGATTACTTGAAAAAGCTAGAAAGTCTATGCAAGAGGAATAATTTCCCCGGGACCAGGTCATCTTTACCATGTGTTGGAATTAGGTGTATCCCCATGACTCAAAAAAATGCTCCCAGAGAAGACCTCTTTTGCAGGAAGCAGTTAAATAGAGAAGGCCTTGTTTGGTATTTGGGCTGTAGTTGGATGTACACAGTGTGGAGTTAAAGTCACCTCCTATGATGAATTAAGTTTTGGGATTTTTCATAAAGGCGGCAAGAAAAATAGAGTTCAATTTACAAATCATCAAGTCCAGTTCAATACCTCTTGGATTCCAATATAAGGATACAATCAATAAGGTACACACAATCGGAAGGCACATATCTATCTCAATCGCTATATCTATCTCAATCGCTAATAGTTCAGATGATGCGTGAATTAGTTGTGATTTTATTTGTAGGGTATTCTTAACCATAATGGATAAACCTCCGCTCTGTCTTCCCGCGGTTCCTCTTTTTGCTTTTTCATTAAAACTCGTATAACCATCAAAGTGGAAGTCCCTAAAGGACATGCTTTCCTGTAGAAGAAATAAGTCGGGATATGAATACATAGGGCATGTGAAGAGACAATCAAACAGGTTTTTAATGCCACAGCAATTCCACGTGCATAAGGTTATGGTTCTATTTTATGATTTTGCCACCTGGAGATTTACAGTTGCAATCGATCTCAAAAAGGGTTCGAGCAGAACAAGCCCATTTAGGATCTGCGAGACCGAATCACGCTGTTGATTTATTTTTTCATTCAACAAAGATATCTGCGAATCCACTGGATTAGCACATGATGTGGAAGGCGAGGGCAAAGGTTGAAAGTCCAAGAAAGCTGTCCACGCGCACTAGAAGCGAGTACAGACGAGTACTGTCTGCTTACCTGCAAGCCACGCTACCCGAATTGATATTGATGTGGATGATTCCCCTTTAAAAGTATCATTGGGTATTATCAGCTTCTACTGCAGTCCTGAACTTTCAAGGCCTTAATGACATTCCTAGAGACCTATATGGACATCAAGAAATGTAATAATGAACACTAATTCTATCCCTTTTATGTTGTTTTCTTTAGCCACGCGCCCCCTTCGTGACCAAGCTACAAATCCAGCACCAGCGCGCGCGCACCAGAAGCGTCCGCTCCCTGCTGCTCAGCCGGTCCGCAAGCCTTGCTCTAGCTTTCATTCATTTATTGCCTCACAATAACTGTTTCAAAGATCTGAATCAGGCACCACGCCGTGCGTGCCTCCTCGAGCAAGGAAATATAGATCGCACCGCTGGCCTCGAACCATACGAACAGATAATCAGTTATAATTGCCTTAATCCCACGTGGTCTCACTTTCCTAACCAAGGATCAGTCGGCACGTGAAACCTAACCTGTCATCTTTGGCTGCATTGTTAATGTGCGGCGTGCTGTGACTAGTGCAAACTAGATAACAGTGCCTCGCTCACAGTACTAAGGCAACTTTTTCCAGCATCAACATAAGATCCAAGAACCGGCTCCCCCTCCTTCAAGAGTGCCTCTACGAAGCCCTTCACTCACTCGCAAGTCTTTTTTTTTTACCAAATTGGAGCGAGCTGGAAACTCTCTCCTCTAAGCTGTTAAAGCAAGTTATAATAGTTAATATCTTTGAATCAACTCGGAAACAACTGTACAGCAAGTAAAGTAACATTATAAAAAAAAAAATTAAAAAAGAAAATCTATTTGTTTCCATCATGATGCGGCTTACCTCCGGCACGCCACCCCCTCCCTTCCACTACCATTGTATGCCCTTAAACATACGACCAGGGTTTCATCTTTCCTCTATGGGAACTGCCTGCGTTAGGCCTTCATGTCTACACATACATTAACATACACTCAAGGAGAGTCCAAAATTCAGCCACCGATCTCTTCTAATGCATCCCCACTGGTTCACTTCCTTTCTGATCATACTATGGATTCTTATGCAACTGATCAGGTTGCCATCTATGACAAACCTGACTTAGACCCTTCAAATAGTGTTATGGGCCCTGCGAATGAACCCCATACCATCCCATCTTAATCTATGATCTCTCCCACTCCATTCTCTTTACGCTCATGTACTTAGAGGTCTTACTCTACAAGCGGAAACGGTTGAATCTGGGGATTCTTCGGTTCACCAACTCCGAAATTGACCCCCGACCGGACTCTACCTATAGCTAACAACTCAGGCTACCAACATCCCCGTTCCATCAGCTATCGATGAGCCTTACCTTGGGCAGCCTGACCCTAGACTATCCATATCACCTGAGCTTTACCCTCACAGACTGCCCAAACGATATAATTTCTTCACCCGACTCAAATGCATCTATTGCCCTTTCCTTTGCTAAACCAATTCCACGCCCGTCCTTTGGTTTCCCTCCGGCTCCCAATCTAGCACTAGAGATGGCTTTAACCGCCATCAACACTTCTATCCAAGCTCTTACCGAAATATTTGAAATATTGGAAAATGGAGCTACTACGCAAGAAAGCTACCTGACAATTCTTACTAACAAGCTTGATTGGCTAGCATGGAACCTCCCTAATGCTCTGAAAAATGTTCATCCTTCTGTGTGTTGTGATGCACCCCAACCGGAGCTTCCAGTGTCACCTACCGTTGCCTGCAAATCTGTGGAGGTCATCTCCCTGTCTACTGAAGGAGTTATCTCCCTCCCAACCTTTAGACTTCTTGTCGATAATCAACCAATCCTATTGAATCCTCCCCACAAACCAACTAAGAGCTACCGCTCTATTATGTCTTCTGCCGCCCCTCTCAAAATATGCGCAGAAGAAAAAGACGGAATCGTAAGCGGACATGGAATTGGGGTGTTGAATTAAATTTTTCAACTGACCATCTTAAAAAGAAAAAAGTCGAAAAACATGGCAATCCCAAAAAAAATAAGAAATCTCAAACCAAAGCTTTTGTAGCCAATTTATCAACTTTGGGATCTGAGGATAAATGTTGCCCATCCCCAGACACGGAGAAAGCTGCTAGCGTCATCTCGACAGCTGTTCCTCCTGCTTTGTCAGGGCCAGTCGGTTCAACAGGTAAGACACTGGAAGTTCCTTTGTGCAATCCTACTGTTGAAATCGTTCCGATGGCTAAATGTTGTACTATTGAGAATTCTATCTCTCATGAAGAAATGATGAATTTATCTGTATATTCACACAATGATGCAATTGTAGATGTTGTACATCAAAGCCTTCACGAACCTAGCCGAGATCAGCTAGCACATAGTCCGAATTTTGTGTGAACCTATACTACGACGGTACTTCTTTTCAGAACTTTTGAACAAAAACGAAATGACTTAATTAAACAAATTCCTTTCATAAGCTCTCCCCCTCCTCTAACTATTGAAGATGATAGGAAGGGCCAATCATCCGTTCAACTAGTTTTGATGGCCCACATTGAACAGAATCAGGATTGCATGACAGCACCCACAAATAACAATGCTTGTCCCACTGACAACTTACAAGATGCCATTCTAAGAATCACAATGACAGACAGAATTCACTCAGATCCTTTTCCAAGTAGAACCACCTTATTGGCTATGTTTCACTGTATACCAGCACTACGACACATTAAATGTAATGACATCCAGCGAGTATCCTACCCAAAACCTATGAGGATATTGTCGACATCGAGATCTCTTCACTAATAATTAAGTCTGGCAACAGAGACATCTTCTACGTGAAAAAGGCCTAGCTCCGGAAATTGTTCCTCGCCCTATGCCGAGTCATTCTGCCTTGAATAAGTCTACTCATTTACAAACAGGAGGGGTCAAAACCTCTGATAACATTGCTAAAGCGGAAGACCTGCCGCCGGTCTTTTAATTGCGACTCGACTTGATTCACAACTACATATCGAAGCCTTGCCATCTCCAGATCATGGCATAGAACCTGTGATCATAAGAACTAAAAATAAAAATCATCTATTCTTTCTGATGATAACAGTAATAAACATCTATTGGAATCTGCTGTCACCAACTGAGTCACACTTTTGTAATAAAATGGAGGAGATTCTGGACAACATCTTGTTAAATCCTAATAACACAATGACCATCATTGCTGGTGACTTTAATATGAATCTAGTTACACCCATTAATGGAGGTACTAACTCTAGATCTGACAAATGGCTAACCATGATGCAACTAAGACAATTGTCAGTTTTAAATGGTATCTCCAAGCTAGACTCTCCTCCTAAAGCGACCGGGTCCAGAGGTGCCTCTCACTCTGTCCTTGATTACGTTTTAATCTCAAACGACGCAAATAGATTTGTTCAGGACTTTGAAGTAATTCCGAATAACGCTAGTGACTATAGTTTGCTTCAGGTGCACTGGGTACCGTTCTTCTTTAGAGTAGAGGGTCGGATTGAGATACATTTGGCAAAGTACCAAATTAAATGGAATTTGAAATCCATTGAACTTCTACAAGGCAAAGTTAGGTCAGCTTCCGAAATTGATCCAATGAATCCCCAGAGATTAAACAATGAACATATACAGATTATAGCTCAAGAAACTGGAGCTAATAATAAATCAAAGCTCTTTTATAAACACAAACCGACTCTAGAAATCGGTAATCTTAAAAGAGACCTATGAAGAGCTTTAAGGGCGCTGCCCAGAAATGCAAATAACTCCCTCAAAACCTCGCTGAAGACCAGATACAGAAATCAAATTAAGCAGATCTTTTTCACTAAAAAAAAACTGACGCGGAAATAATGCTTAAAGCTTTACTAGCCAAGTCAGTAACTGTGATATGGCGAACAATAAATTCAGTTTCTAGAAATGCCCATCAATCTACGCAACTAAATGGCATTGACTAACAAACGTGGAGGATTCATTATCAAAATTTACTGTTCAATGAGATGACATCTCCTGACCCTCACTTTGACACCCCTGATTTAACAGAACTAAAAGTTTGATATTTTATTAATAATTTAAAAACTTAGTTGTTCTAGAGCCCCGGGCCCTGACATGCTCTCGAATAGTATCCTTAAGGCAAATCCGGATGCATGGGCCGGTCTGCTAAATATAGTATTTCAAAGATAATTAAATCCAAGACCATTCCTTTATCTTGGCAATCGGCCATTATAATCCCAATTTCTAAGCAAGGTGACCGAATGGATCCTTTTAACTATCGACCTATCGCGCTTTTAGACACCCCAGGCAAGATTTTAGCAAGACTCAAATACGTGACCTTACTAAATGGCTCATTCAACAAGACCTAATGGACTTACACCAATCTGGACTTGTCCCTGGTATTGGAACAGCGTTAAACCTCCTGATTATATTGGCTATTAAAACTGATGCAATCAGGAATAAATATCCCGTATTTGTTGCTCTAGTGGATTTCAAACAAGATTTTGATTCGGTTTCCAGGCACATTTTATGGGACAAGTTAATCAAAGCCAATTGTCCATGGTACATCTTTTACTTAATACAACAATGCTATGTTAACACAACAATGAAAATACAACGAACAACGGATGGCTGTCTCTCTGAATCCATAAAACAAACATGGGTCTGAAACAGCGCTGTCCCTTCACTTCCATTTTATTTAATTTTAATATTAGCGACTTCTACAAGGCTCTGATGAATGTGCGCTCTTTCTCAACACGGCTCGGCGACCAACATATTCCATATTTGCTATATGCAGATGATCTGGTCCTTTTTGATAGGACTCCAATTGGTCTACTTGGAAAACGAACAGCTTTGACTATATTTGCTGAAGATAACAATCTAGGGATAAATACCAAGAAGTCTAACATCTTAATATTTAATCCTGGCAAAAGAAATACCAACTTCAGATTCAATTGGAAATTAGCTAACAAAAATCCAGTTCATATTAATTCTTACAAATATCTAGAGTCAACATGAATGCACATCGTCAAGAGAAACCATACAAAGAAGAGCTAATTTTAAGAATGAGAATGCTGGCTAATCAAGCTAAAGCTATACAATTTAAATATGGAAGATTTTCCTTAACTCCAGCCCGTATGTTCTACTTACAAAAAGCTATCCCTATTATAACCTACGGCGGCCAGACAAAACTTATGAATAAGGAGATTAGATGGGACATTCTTGAGGGAATTTTCTGGCAAACAATTTTACCAGTCCCACAGAGTATTCCGATAGCACTCATTCAACATGAACTTGGACTTCTCATTACAAACTGCTGTCAAATGGTCAATGTTGGCACTATATAGAAAAGTGTTCCTATCCACGGACATGTCTAAAAATGTATTTCCAGTAGTAAAAAAAAGCTTCTAGTAAGTCCATCTCTAAATTCCTTAACCAAATGGAAACAAATCAGTGCTTACATACCCTGCTAGATGCCTCCATATCTTTAGATTTGCTTTTAGAGTCTCCAAAGAAAGCTAAGCTGCAATTAAATAGGAAAGACCGGATTGACACAAGGGAAGGATGCCTGGATTACCAAGCTTTTAAAGTAGGGGCATTTCCAGAGAAGTTATTAAATGAGGTCCCAAGCTACAGTCAGGCCTTTCCTGATATGTCTTATGCTGATACATTTTTACATTTTAGACTTAACCTTCTGCCAACTAAAACAAAAATGGCGTCTTACTGTAACGGTCACCTTGTATCCACGGGGACGTCACTCAGCCTGTTCTGACCTCTTACGACCTCGAACCCTTCCCTGGAGTCTACTCGACTGGAGACTGGGCCTGAAACACAGGATTGGTAGAGTTTAACTCCCTACTGTCTCTGTGTGCTTGAACCCCTTATTCCCCGGGGTCCAACCCTTCCCTTTGATCCACAGCTCACCTTGTTTTCTTGGAAAGTGTGCTCTCCTTGATGTGGGCTCGTTGCTGCCTAGTTACTTCACTGGCAAGAGTCCGACAGGTAAGTATAATGAGTCTTTTGAACAGTTCTCTAACTTTGTTCCTTTCCTTCCTTAGATAATGGCCGGCATCCGGGGATGGCAACGTGCTGCTGAGATGAGTAGCGCTGAAGGTGAGTGAGAGCGCGATGCACCCCTTTCGTATTTGTATTGAACTGAGTTATTTTCCTGTGTCTTTTAGGTGGCGCAACGTTTTTAGCGTGGAGGCCGGTTATGAAGAACAAAAGCGTTGAGTAAGCGCGGTATGCGGCGCCTCTAGATGTTTCCACGCTAACCTGGAGTGTCTTTTCCCTCTTGCAGATGGATGAGAAGTTCCGGAGACAGAGTTCCCCCAGAGCGGCTGGGATTCAGGTAAGCGTTTGAAGCTCATAAAGTATTTAAAAATAAGCGAAGATTTGCAGAATGCTTACTAATACCTTTTTTCTGTTCTTTTCCCTTTTCCTTAGGAAGCGGTGTGCCGGGATGGGAATGACAACGCCGAAGATGCCCGCAGAACAGAAGGAGCGATGAATGATGGGCAGAAGCGCTGCAAGTTAAGGCTGTTCCCAACGGTGTTCTTGCAGGAGCTCAGCGCAGAAGAAAAATGCAGGCCTACTAGAGACTGATCCGAACACGGCGAGTGTCACGCTGCAGGTGCAGAAAGCTCAAAGCATGTTTCTCAGCCTGGGCGTGGTTTAAATAGTCTCTGGGTATCCCAGGTGTCTCTGGGCTGAACCACACTCAAAAGACTAGACTACGCATGCAGTTCTGGGAACCGAAATATGTGGGGGCATCCATCTTGTCCCCATCAATGCACTACAAGTCCAATCCCCAATGTTATCATATGGGAGTGAGTGAGGCTGGTGCCACAAGCGCCAAGTCTGACTCCAAGTGGGTCTTTGGAGGGATGGAGAGGCCCTTGAGGGCCATGTAGGTGATTGTGGCCTGGCTCCAGCCTGACATCTTGGAGGGCTGGGGACATGAGGGGCAGGAATCATGACACTTACTCTAAAGAATCCACTGCTTCTAATTTATGTCGATTTTGCAAACTTGATGCTAAACCTAAGACTATGGTTCACTTAATAACGGAATGTGATGCTCTAGTTGAACTAAGGGAATATCATTTTTAAAGCATTTTAAACATAGAATCATACTATCAAAACCTCAGATGTGGATTGAAATGTTTAATGTTTCCAATACCAGGTTGATAATTGACAGTGAATTTTATTGTAAAATTGAATTTACAACCGGTGTGACAACCAAGCTATCGACTAAATTGATCTGAACATTTTACTTAATTTTAATTCTCTGCTTACGTTATATTTTAGGATGTATGTAGAATGAAATCAAGATTTTATGTTGATGATTGTTCACATTGATGTTGAAGATTAATGATGTATCTATAATTGAAAAAGTAGTTTGACAACTAAAACAATTTCTGAATAAAAAATAATAATAAAAAGAAAGCTGTCCCATCGTCCATTGATTCAAAAGCTACCAATCTGTAGCCCAGTAACTCAAAATCAGATTGATAATCCCATATTAATTTTGTTATTAATTGAGATTGAAACTTGCATATTATATGATGATTGGCAGCATATGGCAACCTAATCCAATCCACATCTGCTGAAGTTAAATTGCGTAATGCTGTAATCTGATAAAAAGCCTTCATTAATGCTGAACGATTTAAATTCAATTTATCCGATTTATCCAGGTTTACCTCCAAACCCATTACCAAATGCATCTCTGGTGAGATCCCTTGGAATATTCTGGGATGTGAGACAAAACATGGATTATATTCAGGACAACTAATTTTCATTGCTTGGTCAATGGAGGAGGGAACACCATCATTAATACTCTGGCTAGAGGCAGCACTTTGAGTGGGCACATCATTCTCATCCGGGGCTTGGCCACTTCCTTATTCAAACCGTTATTACTTGCCTCCCCAACAAGGTTACTGGTTGTGTCCATACGAGTAGAAGCCCCAATAAGTTAATTAATACATGGTCCTTTGTGTGATAATGTGGTGATTTTCTTACCTATTTTATCAAAAAATGGTGACAACAATTATTGAATAAGTAAAGGGTTGGTACTTTTGTTAATTGTTAAAACTACCTCATCCATAGAAGGTTGTGCATGTGCTTTATCGTGGTATTCTACATGAGCACTGTCAACCTGTTGAGGTGTTTTAGTAGTAGGTTCTTTTTCCCGGTTTGAGTTATTGAGCTCTAAATGCAACTGGCTTTCTACATTTAATTGATTTAAATCTATCATAGCATCCTCAGCCAGATTAAAATCTTTTTTCTTAATTGCCGATTTCAGATTTTTCCTTTTTGTATTTGGTAAATTTTTAGATTTTGTCTTCTTTGCATCCTGAGCTTTATCGTTCACAACAGGCAGATTAGCTTGCCGCCGTCTTTTTTTGTGCCCCAAGAAATAATTTACGTGCCTTTCGTGACATTAATTTATTACACTCTTTAGGCTCTAGACAAGTAGTGTGGAAATCTATGTTACAGAAGTGCCAACTGCCCCATCATTGAGCTCAATGAGGTCAGTCAAAACGGAGGGACTGTCAGGGGTATCAGAAGGCAATTCCTTTTTGTTCAGAGTACCATTCGGGTTTGCTTCCAAGAAAATCTAGGGGGACAAGGTTTGCTTTCCCTAGGAGTTCTTCGATAACCAACATACTCTCATGTTGCAGTTTTGCAACTTCCGTGTAATTTGGTTGTATCTCAATATCAGAATTTCCTAGAGCAGGATTATGATGGTGAGCAAAGGACAAAATGGGTGGTTCTTAGTCCTCAGTGTGGAACAAAGTTTGTGTAGATTGAGAATGTTACGAAATAGGAACACTCTTGTTTACGATACATTTAATTGGCCATAGTATTAACATGTGTTTCCCAATTGAGTTGAAATTTGTCCTGTGCGAAAATAAAGCCTTCAATCTTGCTTAGTTTAATCAGCATGTCAGATATTGATAATCCTAATGCATTGATTGCCCTGTGTGAATATTCATGTCCTCTAAGAGGTTCATTATTCCTGTTAATACCAGAAAATTCTGTAATTCTTGTTTGTTTAAGTCTATTAATGTATCTTCTAGAGGGTGTAGCGGAAAGGAAGAGTTGGGTAGACGACGTTCATCATCAATAGGTATAATAGGATGAGTATGAACGTGGGAGGGTACTGGAGAATGGGATAGTAAGTTGCTCTCGGGTCCCGTTTCAACAGTAGGAGAGCTTGCTTTAAGCTGTGTATTCCTTGGTATGATCACCAATTCCTCAAATTTGTTCCCTATAATTTTTTTAGTTATTTTATTTTGTAGAGGAGTTGTTGTGTGAAAGTGGACCTGTTCCCGATATTTTGATGAGTTTGGAACCGGGGTATATGGCCCAATAGACAGTCTAGCTCGCTTATGTAACTTTGCCAAAAATGCAGGTGCCATTAAAGACTATCAATTAGAGCAGGTGGAATGTCCTCCCCAATGTTTCCCAACATAGAATTATCAGTTATTGGGACATCGCGTTGCCTGTATGCAGACTTAACCTGAGCCAAAGCTGCGTTAGTATAGAAATCATTGGTGCCGTCTAAAGCAAGCAGCTTACCTATGTACATGACATGTAGTGGAGAATAAACAGGGGTGTTTAATACTTTCATTTCAGCAGGGGGGGCTGTTAATCCCTTCGACACAGTCATGCTTTGTCATGCCTCCAACCGCTCTAATGAGAAACTCTCCTTATCAACCGTCACCTCACAAATTCCCGGAGTTACAGGGTCATTTTAAAGTAGGGGCGCATTATACAAACGCTTCCCACTTCTCAAATTCTTAACCATTCTATCCAGCAAACACACAAGGGAACAGGTCCCTTATAGCGTTTTGATTTTGTTCGGTCTAAGATGCCTAAGGGTCCACAAAAGCAGCCGCAAATGCAACAAGTACAATTTACAACAATTACTAAACCCACTTCGGTAGATTTAGGCGACTAGGAATATAGGAATCATGTAAACACCGCGTGTTGACAGTCAACAGCACGATTTTAGATAGCAGTACTTTCACCAATTCAAATAGAAAGATAAGTTCCTTGCTATTTTTAACAGCCCCGCCTCACCTGACTACCCGAACAGCCAAACAGCCAAGTCACTTGTTTCCACTTGGTGCGTGCGCAGGTGCGCTAGTGGAGGCTGTTTTGAGAGGCTGCCGGGCTCAGAGTGGGCGGGGCAAGGCTCGCAGGGGAGCAGGGGAACTGAAGAGAAAAAAAGGAAACGGAAACAAACATAAGTTACAGCATAAAGTCCAAAGTTAACTGTGTCTGGTTTCAAGTACCCAGATATCACAAACGAGTATATTTACATGAAGTCCGTGAAAGTCTGTGTTTCTGCTGATAGAGTAGAACGCAGGCTTCCTCTTACAGATGGCGGTCACAAGAAGGAAGCAGAGGTGCAGCAATGCATAAAGCCCAGCCAAACAGCCAAGACACTTGTTTCCACTTGGTGCGCGCGCAGGTGCGCTAGTGGAGGCTGTTTTGAGAGGCTGCCGGGCTCAGAGGGGGCAGGGCAATGTTCGCAAGGGAGCAAGGGAAATGAAGTCCGTGAAAGAGTGAAAGTCTGTTTCTGCTGATAGAGTAGAACACAGGCTTCCTCTTACAGACGGCGGTCACAAGAAGGAAGCAGAGGCGCGGTGATGCATAAAACCCACTTACTTGAGCACAATGTGGAAGACACGTATCAAAACGTGTTCATCTTGTGTCACAATTTGAGGATGCGGGGCGCCTATATCTGCAATAATTTGCCCCTGCCATAACCTATGGACAGGAAAGCTTGACTATGGTTGATCTTAACTTGTTACAGCATATCAAGGGCAAATTCTGGAAGGAAATGCTGGGATTGCCCTTTTGTGTTCCTATGGCAGGCATTAAGCCTCCTGTGATACGACACAATTAGTTAACAGTAACTCTGTTGTCCTTTTTTATGTTTGTGTGTTAATATGTTTTAACATGCTATATATCTTAAAGTAAAGGTTGTTTTACCTGTATGATTACGAGTGCGACTCTCAACAGCTAGTTTGAATAATTACTAGCTCTCACTAGGGTTCCCCCTTTGTGCGTTCAAAAGGAAGGGGTAGCCTGGTTTCCATTCTCTTTGTTTCTATATATTGACCCTGTTAACAGCATACAACAACGGCTCCTACTTGAGTATACAATACAATCCCAAATTCCATGCAATGTACTTTATTTGCATCTAAGGATTATAGTTGGTTTTTAATAATGGATTCATTTTATGGAGAAATATCCCCGATTTAATCCCCTCCACCAAAAAATCCCACCCCACAATCTGGAACAAGGTAAAGGCTGTTTGTAATGTGAATAATCTGTCAAATTCTTTGATTATTTAAATAAAGGTTGACCCTTAACTATCAAAACTGGGGCAGTAAGCCATGAAATTTCACATAAATACAGGCAGCTTGTCTACAGAAAAGGGAACCCGTTTGCTAGTGACAACTATTCCAGACAAGGCACATAAAACTATTCCAGACAAAAAGAGGATCTTTCAATCTCTTTGGATGGGATATTTGAAAGGAAACACTTAATTCTAGGTTTAAAACAACAACTCAAACATAACATAGTTCAATAATATGGGGGAAAACAATTCCAATGTCCACTTATCAAATGATACCAGCAACCTATGGTGTGTAATAAGAAAAAATAAAAAATACCTGGGATCTCACAGAATAATTTTTAAATAACGTTCATTAAAAGTGACATTTTGTTTCACACATATGGTGATTAGAACAAACAGTTTTTCTTTTTTTTTTTACTTTAGTACAATTGACATGGCTTTTGGAAATTAATCGGGTTTTCCTGTTGAAATATATGGCAATTACTGCAAGGTAGAAGCTTTTATTCTGGAGATTAAAACGTCTTGATGTATTAAACTGTCACACAAGCATGGGATTAAAAAAATGTAAACGGAAGAGGAAATGCATTCATTTCAAATGGCATTAGTAATCCACTTCAAACAAAATATTCCTATTTTTGTGCAACGTTACATAGAAAAAGGATTTTGGTCATTTAAATTGATCTTATTTTCCTGGGAATGAGGAGAAACTAACCTTTTCTATGCCACATAAAGGAGTCAAAATTGTAGCCAGGATTTTTCTTCTATCTAAAGTATGGCTTTCATAGGTCAAGAAGTTTATCAATCACTACAAACCTGTGACATATATTGTCAGATATAAATGTTCTCCTGCGAAAGCGCATGGAATTAATTTATAATTCATTGTTAGGCACAAATATGCCCTGCACAATTTTGGATTCTAGGACAATCTTTTCTAAATATACTCGCGTAAAGTTTGATTTAGAAGCCCAGTCCCCTGTTCAGTGACAGCTTGTAAGCAGGTTCCCCTAAAATTATTTCAAGTGCCATCAGTTATTTGATTAATTCTTGGGGGCTTTGTTTAAATGCTCTGGAATTATTGCACTCACTTCTGGATTGTCTTTCAAAGGCCAGGACAGGTATGGACATCAACCCTATATTGGCTCTTCTTTATCCTAAAGTCTTGCTCAGGTACTCTGTTTCCCTCTTGGGAAGGGGCTCTGCAAGCATCCCCATCAGGAACAGTTCTACTTAGGTAGAACCCCAATCTGCTTTTTCCCTGTCGGACAGGCTCTCTTTGTTTTTTCTATTCCCCATAGTCCTCCTGTCCTCCAATGCGTTTGATGTGCTTGAGCTTAAATATGCAGCAAACTCCACCAGTTCATCATCATTTGGCACAGGCATTTTGCATTGAAGAGAACCTGCGATAGGTTCTGCTCCCTTCACTTACACTCACTTTGATCCTCCTTATTTTTATAGGCTTGCTGTATTCTCTATGTCATAAGGGGATGTGTTAGCTATTAGGTAGCCCACCTTTGGGAATGTAAAATTACAATTGGACTGAAATAGGTCTTTCCTTATAACTCCTGGTATGGACCTGTGCCATTAATAGGAAATATATATTCATTTTATTTAAATGTAATGTGTTATAGTATTAAAGAAACTACATTATGCAATATAAACTATAGATTTCATGTTTCAGTAAGTCCTATAACTTTCCAAATACTGAAGACACTACAGTATCATCTCTAAAAACACGTGTATAAGATGCTAAAATATTGAAACACATTCCACATGCAATACAATATAATATCAATTCATCTAATCACAATCGTCATGTTACACCAGGTATAATGCAGTTACAAAGCTTTAAACTCACTGTACTCATATGTAGTTACAGCCCTCCTTACCCTATGTGATTTAATCCCTTTTAGCAACCACCCCCCCACTCCGAGGCAAACGTCTCCAATTTCTTAGACACAATTATCCAAAGCATGTATAAACAAAGCTACAAACTTTTGCTCCGAGTGTTGCAGCATCGGTCGTCGTGATGGTATCAAGGGAGTGAACATGAGCACCTAAATGCTTAGCAAAGCTGTCGCTCATCGTAATGCATTCAGTCAGAACATGTTTTTGAGACTCTAAGGAGCGCCCATTTTTACACAATCTACTGGTTTTCTCATTTGTTGGTATCTTCAATGCCCTGCCAATAATTTCCAGGACAGGTAATCTGTTCAGTCGTAGTAAAAGGATAAAGCAATGAAAACATTTAGAGGGGTATATCACCAGATAATGTCGCGCCTTCATATATGTGTGATGCCTTTCGGACAGGAAGCAATAGCTACCAGTTTAAGCAAGATGTGCAAAATCTTCCCCCGAGTCAGACAGCTCCGTTTTCTTATGAGCCTTCTTTTCCAGTTCAAATTGCCAGTCTGGCATCCACCCAATTTTTGCAAATACTTCTAAAATGCTAGATTCGTAGGCAGTTCTAATTTTATCCTGGGTGTAAGCAAGCCCGAGATTAAAGATTAGATGGGACGCAACACTAGTCTTTGTTTGTATGTATAGTGTTACTCTTCGTTTCACAACCATTGCCTTTAAGGAAAGCAACCCAAATTCCAGCCTGATCACGATTAAAGAGGTGAAATGTGCAGCCTTCCTTATTCGGGCCATTTTGCATGCTTCGAAGCCCTTATTGACTTCCATTTCCACCCCCAAATATTTATATACAGACACATATTCATTTGGTTCATTTACAAACCAACATTAGCGTGCGTTGTATTTTCTTTAAATCATTTTAATTTTGTTTTTATTCTGCCGATAGTGAGTTCTCAACAGCGTAACTCCAAAGAGGTTGGGACACTCTTTTTATCCCTGCAAAAGTTTGGTCTAGCACTATTAAATCATCAGCATAAGACAGAACTTGACATTGTATAGTGTTCACCTTGGACGGGCAACATGGCAGTTTCCTCAGTATACCTACAAAGATCTGACAAATAGAAGTTAAATAATAAACAATAGCAGGCGAAAACACACCCCTGTTCCACTCCTACACCAATATGAATTGGCACAGTCAAAGCTCCACCAGCATCTAATTTTACCCTTACTGCTGTGTTGGCATGAAAGTATAAGATCTTAGGTGGACACCCCATATTCTCCATCAATTGTCCCATAATCTACATCTATCCACCATATCGAAGGTGGAAGCAAAGTCTACAAAGAGTGCAAGTGCATAGGCTCCAGATGTCTCCCCCTGTCGCGTTTACTCAATCAGGAAACCCATTATTCCTAAGTTACGGGCAGTAGAATACCCTGGGCGAAAACCACTCTGAAATCTATCAAGTATTCTAACACTATCCGCCTAACGCTGAAGATCCTTTAATAAAAAGCCGTCAAATGGGTTCCCTGAACAGTCTAGCATTGAAAGAAGTTGATAGACTTGGAACTAGAGGAGATCCCTTTTTTAATACCGGAAGTATAGTTGTTGTTTGCCAGGATGCAGTAATCGTGCCCTCTCTCAAGATTTTCCCAAACATTATCTCAAGGAGGGGCAGACCAAAAATCAGGATCCTGCCTCATCACAACGTTGGCCAAGTCATCTGGCCCCGGAGCCCTCTTGCATTTTAACTTGCTAATGTTATTCTTTATGTCCTCTGTCATAATCGAGGTGTGGGTATCCTTTTCGCTATATGGTCCGCATGCCGATTCTTGACCATTCAGGCCAGATCTCATGCTTAAACGATGTGCCCATGTTTCCTCATTTATAGGATTAAGGACCTTCTTAGAGCTATTCGCCTTGGCCTCTCCTAACATAGCACAGATAGTCCTCACATTACCTCCCACAAAGGCTTCCAGCATGTGCTGCCACTGAGTTAGCTGCCGCGACTTATGCCACCAACTAATACAGTTTTGACATGCAATTTTATCTTTACCATTCTTTCAGCAGTATTTCCCAGGTTAGCTTTAAGCATACGTAATTCCTGCCTTAGTGTACGCTTTAGGTCACGAATTACCTCATCATAACAGACTTTTTCTTGCTGGTTGCATTCACCAACAGTTTCAGCTGAGTAAACCTACAGGACAAATAGGATATCCATGTCTCCAATTCCTCTATATGTCCATTCTGGTTCTGGATATCCAACTCTGATCTAGTCTGTTGGTTACTGCTTTAGCACGCAATCGACCAACCGACTCCATTTCCTGGATGGTTTACCTGGATCTGACCTACCATATTCCCAATTCTCTCCATGCAACAATTTAGAAATAGTTCCAACATACCTTGATAACTCCAGGCATTCCATTCCACGCTCAAATAGTCAATCCTGGGAAAGACTGATATTAGTAAAGAAGTAGTTCAATTTAGCATGCTTCTTTCCCAACCTCCATGTATTGGCTCTTCATTAAGCAGTTTTAGGTCCCACTCTCTTGTGAAGGCTGTCCAAAGTTGTCCAGCCTGATTAGGGTTTAGATATCTCATCCTGCTCCTTTCCTCAATACGACTCCATCTTTCAAGTGTCTTGTCACAGATACAAAGGGCATCAAGATCCCCACTCATGATAACTGCATTCTCACCATCACCAAATGTTCAAGGCATTAAGAGATTATGTATTGATTTTTGTATATGCTCAGTCTCTTGCATACAGGGGGATCGTAGATGTCAATAATTAACACGGGCCGGCTAAATACATTATGAGGGCATTCCACTTCCACCGCCAGTACATAGTGCGGCAGCCCAGCTGCTATTCGACGTGATCTAAAACAATGTTTCACCCCTAACATCCAGCCAATTTTTATGAATCTGAAGACATTGTTTTTTGTTCTGTGGCCGAGTGTATAAGAGTTCTTAAAATATGCAAATGTGTTAAATCAAACATTTCAATAGATACTTTATAATTTACTGTGTTGTTCCCTTTGCTCCACTGACTTCAAGTCTATCTTTTTTCAAAATTAAACATTTCAAAAACTATGGTTAAGATTTTCTAATGGTCAATTCAAATGCATTTTTGGTGCACATTTTACTATTTGACAGGAAATACTAAGAGTCCTGGCATCAACATAAACATGCTGTTATCAGCCTGCCCACAGTTCCGGTTTACATCAGAGGAGCAGGAGCTCCACATACGCGGCCCCACCACTGCAGGAGCAGCGGGCCTGCCGAGGCATGCTTCACGGACCAGCTGATGCTCGCGGGTAAGCGCTGCCCTACCGCATTATGGCCCGTATTACATCGGTGCACTCGTGATTTTTCACCCTCAGATATACTTGCCTGTTCACACGATCCCTAGCCAGGAATCAGCGTCCCGAGCAGCCCTGCACCCGCCCGGCACCAAAAGAGCACGATTTGTGCTTGAAAATAAGCAACAAGGTACACGTTGTACCTCCTTCCAAGATGGCCGCCCCTTGATGCCTCCAGCCATCTGTGCCTTACTAGGCAACCAGTAGCAGTCTCAGCACTGCTGATTGGCTACAGAAGCCATTACCCCCACCAATGGGCGCCAGCAGGCAAAGCCGGCCCTCCTTCGTCAAGGCCCTCGAGGAGAAGGCTGGTGCCTGTTATCAGCCTGTTTTCTGCCGACTCTGCCTCTGCCAGACCCCCTGGACCTCCAGCGCCATACACTAAGGTAACACTCTATGCCTACAATGATATAGATCCGTTGAGGCTACCTGAATCAGACTCTGGCCCCGATTGCTGCCTGAACCTGGAACCTTTCCATTCTGTGATTGCCTGCTAGGGCACTAGGGCGACACATGTAACAGTTCATGCTTATCACTAACACCTTGCTTGCTCCAAGCATGTTACCAGCGATCACTGGCCAACTGTGCTAACAAACCACGCTTAAAACCTGTGATAAATATGTAATGCATCTTCCTCCTGCCTGATTATCTTCATAATGGTCCTCAGAGTACCCCAATAACTGGACCTAGACTGTGACCACCTGCTCGCCCTTTGTCCACACTACTAATTTTATAATAGCATCCTGCCTGCCTACCCCAACTGTATGCTGTTGAATGCTCGGATTACTAGCCGTGCCAAATCTCGATGCCTTCCTCTTCGCTGTTTGCATTGCAGTCACTGCTAGAAATGCCAAATATAGATGTCTTTTTGCTGAGTGCATTTTAGCCATTGTTAGGAATGCCAAATCTAGATGTCTTTCTGCTGAGTGCATTTTAGCCATTGTTAGGAATGCCAAATCTAGATGTCTTTCTGCCGAGTGCATTTTAGCCACAGCTAGGAATGCCAAATCTAGATGCCCCTGCTGTGTACATCCTAGTCAATGTTAGAATTGCCAAACTCTGAAGCCCTCTGCCGTGCACACCCCAGGCACTACTGCACTGTGAAACCCAGAGGCCCCTTTGTTTACCTCGACTGTCCATTATGTGCACCCCTTAGTCCTGCCTCATATACGCACTTTGCTCCCTCCTCTAGACCATACTAACTATTACCATAACAATGGCCCAGACCCACACCACTCCATGTAACTTGCAAGAGAGAAACTTGCGGCTCAGAGCTAGACTGCCACGTCTATATGATGTTAAAAATAAAATAACTATTCCTCCTGGGCCTAGTCCAATCCTGACTGCTCCCAACTGTAACCTGCCTGCCCTAACTGCAGATAGACGACCCAAAATTCATATAGACCGCCCGCAGGTCCAGAAGAAGCCCAACCTTCCCTTTCCGAGAATCATACAAGGAACAACTACATCCCCCACTTCAGGAGCCCTCATCAACACGAGATCCCTCGTAGCACACAACACGGAAATCGCTGACATACTTGCCTCGGATGATTTTGATCTTTTTGCGATCACTGAGACATGGCTCCATGATGCTGCAGGCCCTGCACTCATGATTGTCATACCTGACAATTACAACATACTAAGAGTTGATCGCCCCAACTCTAGGGGAGGTGGCCTGGCCATAATCGCCAAAACTAAATTAGCTGCTAGACTCTGCCCTCACCCCGAAATCACATCCTGTGAACTTCTCTCGGCTAAAATTCCTATCTCAAATAACAGCACTCTAACGGTCCTCTTGGTATACAGACCACCAGGCCCACTAGGTAGCTTCGAACAAGACCTATCCAGCCTCCTCAGTAACATCATCAAAGACTCCACCCAGCTCCTTCTGCTAGGTGACTTTAATCTGGGCTTCAATGATGCTGAGGATAAACAGGCCAACTCTATCCAATCTATCTTAACCGATCATGGCCTTACCCAAAATGTTTCAGCCCCCACACACATAAAAGGTTGTACATTAGACTGGATAGCCAACAGAAATTGCACTACTACTATCTCTAACATACTACCACAAACTTGGACTGACCACCACCTTATCTGCTTCTCATCCACCATAGAGTATCCTAAACCAGCCAATTTGGAAACAGCACCACCTATGCCCACTAGAAGCAAAAAAGACATTACGGCTGAAAAATTACTTCCGCTTCTCCTGCCTGACCTTAGAGCCAGTACCACCAACACCGACCCAATACGCTAGTTGAGACATTTAACAATACTATGTCCAAAGCTTTGGGCGCTATCGCCCCTATCAAAGAACGCAAAAGTAAACGAAAAGCCCGCCTTAACTCATGGTTTACCCCCCATCTCAAAGAATTACGAACCCAAAAACGCAAACTACAAGCTATTTGGAGGCACACACCGTCAATTGACACATTCAACGAAAGAATCAGCAAAGCGAATTCCAACTCGAAAGAACTCTTCTCCATCCTTCGGGAAATGGAATGTCTGATCGCTCCCATTGACAATGCTCCTAAGGACAAACAATGGTGCACGAGTATTCAAAATGCCCTAGCCAACAAAATTACAACTCTTCAATCTAAAATTGCAAAGAAAAAAGCTTCACTGAGCACCACTGCAACTCAGAACACCCAGCTGCCTGATGCACCTAGTACAGCCACCCAATTCAATTGTGAACCATTCAGATTCACCAGCATATCCATAGTGGAAACTGAAAAGTGATATCCTCCCTGAAACCCTCCAATTGTCAAGGCGACAGCTGCCCTGCACAAATCATCAAGGATGCAGCCAGAGACCTGGCACCATTCATAGCTAAGCTAATTAACGCATCCTTTAGAACTAGCACTGTACCCACCAACATCAAAGAATCTTGGGTATTGCCCCTCCTTAAAAAAACAGACCCTTGGCCCAGCCATCCCCACCAACTATAGGCCCATCATCATGGTACCATTTCTCCTTAAGGTTATCGACAGAGTAGCTTACCTCCAGATACAAAACTATTTAGAGACGAACCAATTACTAGGATTGCGCCAATCTGGTTTCAGACCACTACACGGCACTGAAATGGCCCTAATCAACCAAAGACTCAAATCGACAAGTTGAAGGATAAAGGCAAAACAGCTATGCTCCTCATCCTTGACTTATCGGCGGCCTTTGACTTGGTGGACCATGCAGTATTATGCAACCACCTAGCGTCTGCCGCCTACTTCTCAAGTGAAGCAATAGCTTGGGTACAATCCTTCCTGGACAACCAGACGATGAGAGTTTTCTCCCCTTCAGCTTCCGCGGACCCAATATATATCACCTGTGGTGTACCACAAGGTTCATGCGTCTCCCACACAATGTACAATATCTTCACTAAGCCACTCTTCGACAAACTTGACAGACTGGGGATAACATACACCAATTATGCGGACGATACGCAGATCCTCATACCACTTTCTGGCAACTTTGTCGAAGATATAGCTCTAGTAAACAAGATTTATCTCCTCTTTCAGGCATGGATGGTGTCCCACGGCCTCTGCCTGAATGACGACAAAACAGAGATACTGATCCTGGGTTCCGACTCCAACCTTAAAAAAACTTCGCTCCAGCTACCGTGCCTTTAATATTGATGGCAACATAATCAAAGTGGTAACTGAGGTAAAAACTTTAGGTTTCTTCCTGGATGCCACACTATCGCTCAAAAAACAAACTGACGCCCTTGCATCCTCTACAGCCTACACTTGCAAATTAATCAGGGCTTGCAGACCTTACCTCTCTAAAACCAACTGCATTACGTTAGCTAACGCCCTAGTAATGTCTAAATTAGACTACTGTAACGCCCTTTATTCGGGCGCGGGCAAGTCTATTATAAACAAAATGCAAACACTACAAAATAATGCCCTTAGGGCAGCTCTGGACATACCCCGTAGAACACACATCTCCAACACTAGGAAAGATCATCAATGGTTAGAAATTAGCGACAGAGTCCTCCTCAAAACATTATGCCTCAGCCATAAAGGACTGAACAACACTGCTCCTCCTTACATTTCGGCTAGACTAAATACAAAATCCATGACATACCACACGAGCGAGAGCATCTAACCACCTCCTACTTGAAATTCACAAATTTAAACTAAAAAAAACGGGCGGAGCCAGCTTCCCTGTGAATGCTGCCTGGGCATGGAATGAATGCCCTTTTCCCTCTGCATTGAGAGCTAACCTACCATACTCGAGTTTTAGACGCCACGTGAAAAAGTGGCTTTGGTCCAACGACAACTAACCAACTATTTCTCTCGGCCTGGATTCACCACTGACCAACCACTGCGAATAACCATTATGTCATTCCTGATCCCTGATCTGACTTCCTCGTTGTATAGGAACACTCCTCCTCCTATACCCATGTACCTACCTGTTAAATTGTTAAGAACACCTTTACTTTATCTTCTTTATACATTATTGTATGTAACTAAGCTTAAGTATTCTTGTAACTGCTGCGCCCAGCTACCTCTGGGTTTGGAGCGCATTATCAAATAATAAACAAATGTGGTGGTGTTAACAAATATCCCTTTTATTAGGGTATATTACTAGATCGGATTCATTGTGCATTAGGCCCAATCGCTATGCCAGGTTGGAGGTCAGCGTTTCTTCAAGGCATCTGTTTATTTGAAGTTGCCATTACTGACTGACAACGCAATCGTCCATCTCTTAACAGGGTCGGCTTGCAGATGCACTTCAAAATAAAACCATGAAAACCCTGGATTTGGAATTCATTTTGGCTTATTTTTTGTAATTTACACACAGGTCTTTGTCTCAAGTCAACACAGATGTGTCAATTCAATCGTATCAAAGCAATGTAAACAGATTTGCATTACTGGTCTGCATAATTATACAGTTTAGGTGAACCAGAGTTCACAATTCAGGTTCCCAGTACATAAGAGCTACATGAGATATTGTAACATGTGGAAGTCCCATGTAACAGCAATACATTATTTACCTTACCTTTATTTATAAAACACAACAAGTGAACCATTATTTTCATAGATACACTAAACCGCCCAGGTGATTTGCAATTAACATTCTGTATACCATGTGCTTGCAGAATACTAAAATACAACTGCCACAGTTTATTATATTCTCTTTTCACAAGGCAGCCTAAATTCAGGAACTCCTTAGTATTAGCTCATTTTGTAGTTTAGTAAAACATCAGGCTTATGTTTAACATTAAATATATATTTCAGTGTAAACCCTTTAAAATGTACACTGTTTAATGGAAAGCATTACATTCAATCAGATCATTTCTAACAGTACACAAGGTTTCTGGAGCAAGAACCCAGGATATTGGCAGAGCTTAGGCTTTAATGATCATGAACAAGGAGCCTCTGGTTAGACAGCACTTATACAATAAACATACTGAAAATGCATAGTGACATCATTTTGCTTGCATAAACCAACCTGACATACTAATTACAATTACTTTCTGATACTAAGAAAAATGTAATAAATGTTTTTTAGTATTGGGAAGCAAAGATGTGTGCACCAACTCTTCCTCGAATGAACCAGAGTTTAAGTATTTCCTTACAGCTATCCCACAGAACCACATTACTAGATTATAGAAACACGTATTTCTTATTTATCATTGCAGCATCTGAGCAGGTTAGAGTGTTTTGAGAAAGCTCACAACCTTCTAACCAACATACTAAGTAAGGTGAAATGAGTGCCTCTGGTTTCCATATCTTAAGTAGCTGGTTCTCCAAACCAAATGTTCATGCATGTGATAACCCTTAGCATCTCGCTTATGGTAACGGCTGGAGCCCCCAGACTGCCCCCTTCCCACATCTGGTAATTCCAAGATCCATAGTGTATAATGTAGCTGAAAGAGGGAGAGCGAGAAAGTGTACAGTGGCAAAGGAGAGACCGAAGCTGCCAGCAAGGGCCAGCAGTTGGAGTACCTGGTATGCTTGGCACAGGAAGAGTACTAAACCTCTCATAGGCTTCTCATATCAGTCAATTTACATGCACAGCACCATTTACAGTCATTTCCCTGAAAGGCGATGTTCCGTGCGTTTAATTTCAACCAGATATGCTTGTAATATGCAAATAAGATTTACTGTATGTGCATACATAGTACAGAGGCAGTTGCAACGTTCCTGTTAGATGATATTAGATGGAAGGTAGATTGCAGGGTCGCTGGCCCTGGTCACGTTTGATACTACAGATCATCAAATACTTTTCACTCTGTGTTTGTCTTGCTAGTCACTCTGTGTGAGGGAGATTATCCTTATGCCCTGTGGTAGGGTGTTTAGATTACTGCTAGAGATTCCCTCAAATTCACCAGGATCTCCAAGTGGTAATCGCGGCAGAGCAGCCCAGACCTAACTCTTAGGAGATATTGTTTGGTATAGCTATTGTTTGGTTCTGTGAGGTTGTTATGGGAGATTCAGCGCGGACCCAGAGACAACCTAGTACAATGCATAAACAGAAGAAAACACACAAAGGCTTTTCCACTAGATCATTAACAAAAAAGACCTGTAGCTGTGACATTATGGTCACAGATGGCCTAAAGAACACAAACTGCAAAAATGGTTCAAGGGGTTTTATTGCATTTTTAGGCAGGGTGCTAAGGGCTATCCCTCGCTCTCTCATTTAAATGAAGCGGTTCCCCTGCCTAGCCAAGGCGACGTTAGTCCCCACGTTACTATATAAATATTATTGACCCCCTACTACCTACATTCTATCTTTCTGCCAATGAGGGTTTAAAGGCAATCGCCTTATCTATATAAGCTACCTCTGGGATTACCTAGGCCTGGCCTACACTAGCAATGATTTATTTCAAAAGGGATTGAAAGGTTGTCCCTTACAGGCACTCAATCCTTGCTGTGTCTTTTTGCTTTCACTCAGTAGCATTCCTTTCCCCGTCTCCAACTAATTTTAGACTCCCCTCTTTCCATCTCCCCCGCCTTCTCTTATAGCACTTCCTCCTTCTGTCCATCTGTGGTCTGTCTCTCTCCTTCTAGCCTTTATCTTCACCCTCCAATGTCCCTCCGCCCTACTCTTGATTACCTTATCCATATCATTAGTGAATAAAATACTGACGGTATTCAGTATCTTCACAAAAGGTTGTCCAAAACCTGTATCTCATAATTCTACAAAAGTAACATTAACCATCTTGAATGAAGCTTTCTTCAATATAATAGGTGTGCATGGGACGGGAGTGTCCACAAGTCTTGGACACTTATATTTGTTTCTCTACCCGTTGGTCCCGGCAATAACATGACTGGAGTAGTTTGACGACAGATGCTGGTGGGTTGCTATCCTGTGGGTGGTCTGCCAAGACTTTGGCTGCCTCTTTAGTTTGCCTACAAGGAAAAGAAAGAAACTGTCCAGCAAAAGAAAGAAACTGTCCAGCATGGTTGTCATGGATATACTGCGATCAAAAGAGGTATTGATACCATTCTTACAGGCACTTGGGTAGGGGACAGGAACTGGGGCCTATTGACACCTTCCCCCTCTCAGGTAGGAATAGTTCTGGATTAACCTAGAAGGCAGAGGTCCGAATATAGATGTGGGATTTATGACACACTATGGCAAACGTTGTGTCCAGGACTAGAAAGACAATCACATCCACAAAGCCAAAATACATCCCTCCAGTACTAGGTCTCACCAACAACTGTTGGACACCACTGTTCAGAACCCTTAATGAGGACACAATGAGATAACAGCGTACATTGCACGATTAACAAATGGCTAACATTTTGCTTGCAACATTGTATGCAAGCCAGGAAGCCTTTATGCTTGAGGAACACTGACGTAATTATGGACACTGCCTCATTTAAACCTTGAGAACATGTATTGTAGTGATCACATTGTATACCATCGAGTAAACCTAAAGTGGCATACTGAAAAATCAATACACGAACATGACACCACATACAGACTCATATCTTTAGACTGTCATCAGATAAATGCAAAACATACCCTGCTTTCCAATAGTTTGTTTTAAAATCTTTCAATTGGTCTCTCCAAGAATATGAATAATGTTTCTGACTTACTGGGGTTCACTTTAAAACTGCGAGTACCTAATTTAGAAAACATAAAATGTTAAAACGGTTATATCTGCATGTGGTGTGCTTCTTAAAAAGCATTTTTCATCAGTACTTCCGGAAATGTGAATTGTTTCAGTGAACATTGGTAGGAGTTTTATCTTCTGCCAGATTTACGGTCCTTTAGATAAAATGCCCATCCCAGGCCTGCACGCATGACATTTATCCAGCTAATGAAGTTTAAACGGAAATGTCTCTTGTTTCCCATTAGAAAAAACTGCCCAGCGTGCGTTTCTTTGCTACCCGTTTAACTCTGCACCATCTGATGAAAAAGTCAGAGTTAGAAAGCGAATGCGTCGACCCATCTCTACCTAACATTTACAGTTCTTCCAATAAAAAGGTATGAAAGTTTCCATTTTGGATAATTTTAGAGCTGTGTTGTCGTCAAAACGAACACGACGTCAAACCTTTCTTTACACTAAACTGGCCGCAAGGTGAGAGCAATCTGGGTTCAAATTGAATTTAAGGAATGTGTATGACACACTGTGCTTTCGGTCAGCAGGGTCCGGAGTTTATTGGGGAGAAGTTTAGAATTTACAAGCACACAGTCTACGTTCCGACAACTCTTCCAGTCCCCAGGTTTGCGAAATCTATCACACGGTCTGTGTGACTGAGTGGCCAGACTGTAACTCACAACTGGAATGTACGAGATGGATTTCAGACCATCTTGGCGGTCGTAAATGTAACTAGATCATCAGCTTCAATTTATGTTACAGTAACAAATAGTACTTCAGCAACAAGAGGCCACGTTTAATATTGACAGTTGTGCTCTAGAAGCTCTGTTAACATGTCATACAGTGTGAATAATTGCAGAGCACTCAACTACAAATAGCTGCCTAAGGGTTAGATTGTGGCTTTTATAGACGTTGCTCACCTCACCTTTTAATGCAGCATCCCTATATTAGCTGGATGACAGTCCCATGCCAAATTTGTTTCAATCCAACAACAAAATTTTCACTGACACAGCAAATCGCACAGCACCCTACACCCAAAACATAAATCTGCTAGCACTGCCAAAATAACTGTCTTTGCACGCTGCAGCAAACGTCACTTGCAATAGCCTTCTCAGGTAACGCAATGTACTGTTTATAATATGTAGTCAGACTACGGACTCGCAGTCAACCTAAAGCTCTTCTATGCCATGACCATTGCACCTAGGTGCTATACATATATTAAAAAACAGAAACCCAAACTGTTAATACAGCATTGCATATTGCTTGTCTAATAGTTATTTCATACTTTTTGTGGTGAAAATAGTCTATTTCCCATCAGCTATACATTACATATCCCCTCCACCTTAGGACTACATGGGGCCTCATAAGTATCGCGGTAAGGCAACAACGGTGCCGGTAGCGCTACCGGCACCGTTGCTTCGTACCACCATACTACGAGCTGTGCTCGTGGGTGCCTGCCAGCCCGCCAGGTCTGACCTGGCGGGCAGTGTGACACCCGCGAACACAGCATGTCGATACACCGGCACCGTTTACAACAGTGCCGGTGCATCAGACGTCCCCATTCCCATTGAGCCCTGTAGGCTCAATGGGAATGGGGATGTACCGGGCCCAGCACCTGCGAAAAGGCAATTACTGGGTCCGGCTGGGCCGGCATAGCCCGGTAATTGCCCATTCGCGGGTGCCGGACCCGGATGCACGTTTGGAGGTAGACTTGCCGGTTTTACCGGCAAGGCTTCCTCCAACATCGTAATGAGGCCCACTGTCTTTGAGTGACACGTACAGCTGTCAATCCACCAGATGCCTGGCCCACCAAGATAGGTTAGCATGTACTGCCTGGCTAACTATGTAGCCAGCCATCGATTTCCAACGTAGACACATTTTTATCACCAACAAATGTTAATTTATATAATTAAGGTGCAGACATCTAGAGCAAGTCACTGGGCATTATGAACCTATTGTTCAGAAACACTTAGAAATACGAAACCGATCTATGGGGTTCAGACCGAGCTCCAGGAATTTTCATCTGGGTGGGCCAGAGTTGTGATCAGGGGGGGCCACTGGGTCTAGGAGTACCCTAAAAAAGTGCTGGCGTTTATTCAGATTTACCAGATCAGTGATCCAGAAAAACATTTCTTCTCAAAAATACATTTGCACCCCTCTATAAAAAAAACAGTACATAGCAAAAGAGAAGGAAAAATAGTGCTGCAACACCAATCTACCTATCTTTCCTTCCCATCTACTCTCCCCTTTATGTTATATCCGATCCTCGTTCACCTTCTACCGTCCAGTCGCCTTCCTTCAGCTGCCCTAACCACTGTTCCCATTTACCTTCCCTCCCACCTATTCACACCAGCACCCAGCTTGCCTTTCCTGGCCTGGCCTGGGAGAATTGAGGGTGATTCCTCCTCAGAGAGCTGAGCAGTAAGGCCCCCAGTCTTTGTACCATCTCAGATGGTGTCCGCCCAACAATACCTTCCCGAGCACTGTGGCCAATCCCAGCAGACCCCAGAAGAGATGCTTGTGCTCCCTCCATCTTGTTGTGAAAGATGGACCCTTCCCAGAGTACTGAAACAAGGAATAGGAGATTCTGTTTCGTACAAAATTACATTTTTTTCAAACTTCTTTTAATTTCATGAACAGAACATGCCATGTCCAATCATTACAGGTAGCCTTATTGATCCTAACTATATTTTGAGCACAAGAACATTTCCTCCAATTACCTACACTGGTAAACAATCCTCCCTTCACCCACCCATTCCACAACCTCCTCCCCCCTCCTTTCCAACGGAACACCTACAGTAGCCCCATTCTGAATGTCTCCCATCAACGGTTCATTTCCAAAATTAAATTTTAAACAAAAAATGTTCTTTTTTGCAGTCCATTTTAATTAAGTTGCGAGTGCAAGAGAGTGCCTGGGCTGTAAGGACTGCATCAGGAGGCAGACTGTGCTGGTTGTGCAGTTTGCGGCCTCCTGGTATCGCTCCTGGTGGGGCGTTCCCCTGTACATCATTGTCTAGTACATACTGGTTATAATATGCAATTGTCCATGATGATTGATGTGTTTACTTTCATTTGTTAGTGAATGACACAATGTTGGTCAATAAATGTGGCCTGGATGTTTTCAAAATGCGTGTGTGTCTGTGTGTCCTAATGCCTGGGCAGCCCATCTATTAAACCATGAGTGAGGCTTTATGGAATAGCTTATAATGCGAACTGAACCACTTTTAGGAGCACCTAATTTGAACAGGTACGACATAGTGAAATTAAAAAATATGATAAGGATCACACACTTTGGTCAAGAAGTAAAGCCATAATTTGAGCCTATCCTGAAATTTAGATACTTGACCACAAATCTTCTGAGCTCAAGTTGGTACAAATATGTGTCGAAGTTTGGCTTTGAATATCTAAAATAATACTAAATGTTATACAGGTTACTTTAAAAATGCACAAGTCACATGATAAACCAACCTGACAATGTATTCATCATTGTAGAACCATGTTGATGAAAAGATTAAGGGGGGCATTTTGTTTTGAAGCCTAAATTGCACAGAGCAATTAATTGTCATTGTTTCCACCAAATAATGGAAAATCACCTTTGCTCTTTCCTTCACCAAATGTCTGGAAAAGTGCAATTCACTTCCTCAATTAACGATTGTGGGAGCCATCCACAATGCATTTCTTTCTACTCTGCCTGCTTTTACCAGGTGTAAAAGTCAGGCAGATCCCATAGGAATCCATTGGTTTTCCACTAACATATAAATACATGTTTGGCAGGGGGACCTTGTTAAGTCTGATCTGCTCTCCAACTTCGCCTGTCAAATCATACAAAATCCTGCAGCTCATAAAAATGGGAGCTAAATGCATTTAGCGCTACTTCTTCCACTCCGCTTGACCTGGAAAATTATCTCCTATGACTGTAGCTTTATTTTCCCCAACCTGAATGGAAGCCTACAAGCTCCAGCATAGCAATTCATGAGAATTTACAAAAGAATCTCATACAGACAAAGTGAAATGAAATGCATGACAAGGTTAATGTTTCACACAGCTTGTTCTGTATGCCCTTAATTACTAATCACCCAACAATCCCACTTAGATAGCTTCTTAAAACCCTATATATTTTTTTTAAAGTGCCACAGTAATGGTCACTGCCTTTTTATCATTTCTCATCTCTAATCACTTCCTGCTGTAAATAATCTGCGTCTGAGACACGTTAAAAAGATAAGACCTCAATGGAAGGCATGGCTGTTTGTATTTGAGGGAAGAGAGTAGAGCAGGGGGCATTGGCATTTGTCCCTTGTCCAAATGTTAAATCCACCTGATTGTACTCTTTAGAAAATATTTAAATACTACTTTTTTAGGTATGAGAGACGTACACCTTTTATTCTTTGCCCGTAACATTATAGAAACGCTCTTCTTTTTTGTTATTTTACGGGTGTTCATGTTTCATTTCCGGCACTGCCCAAATACCCAGCACCCAGGATTTACAGCATACTTTCCATACAAATCCAACAACACACATGACATATTCTTTTTGCATGCAAACTCTGTAAAGTTACTCAAACAGAATGAGGTTATGAATCAAGAAACGTTCTGGCAGAGAAGACTAAGCTTCCAAACAAAGATACATTGTATTTAGGTCGGAGCCCCACTGGTAAGTATGCATAAGAAGATCTGAAACTGGTCAATACTTGCCAACCTAGCCTTATAATTTTCAGGTAGGGCCTTGTTGGACCAGCTCAGTGAGGTGCAGCTCGATTCTCTACGCATGGTCACCCACATCTGGGCTTATACACGTTCACTTGGGAGACAAAAGCAAAGCAACATGCATTGGCCTAGTCAACTGCTTTGGCTTTTGATTAGGCATGGATAGGCATTTTCCAGGCACTGCCATAAGGGTACTGGGAAAAGCCTGAAAATGGTGTCAGTAACTGGGCATATGATGGCATGGCAAATGTCTGCTAATACCTATACGCATGCCAAAACTACCAGCTTTGTGATTGCTTGTTTAAGATAGGACTTCAGTGCAAATCACAGAGGCATTGACAAATATATTGCTTATAAAATCAACTGGCTGAAGACACGCATTAAAATAATTTTACTACACCAGGAGCTCATTTACAGAGACAATTAAGTAATTAGAGACTCACAAGAATGCTTAGATATAACACTAGCGGGCCCTATACAGAAAACGTTTGGTGTTACTTTGTGATAGAGCTTGCTCAAAGAGATCTAGAAAAGTCAGGTTATGGTGGTGAGGCATGGACATAGCCATGGCTAGTCATTAGGTGGGTAAATGACCAGACACACCCAAAGGATGTGTGCTTCTCCTCACATGTTATTGCCATCCTATCTGTGTTACGCAGCATGTGTTCTGGTTGTACCCAATAGGAAAAAATCTCTGAATCAATTAGAACCACTGCCATTGCTCTGACCAGCCTTCTATACCATTCTTTGCATAGAAGTCTTGGCCCTGTCACTAATGTCAGAAGCCCTTCCAAAACTGCTAGACCACAGGGCCAAATAATTCATGTGGTTGCTTGTGTTACAGTGCAAATGGAACACCGCCTAGCAATTGAGATTCACCTGCACCTTTTGGTGACAGCACCAAAAGTAATTTGCTAATGGCTTGTCCCCTTCTCTAATCGCACAGATATACTACAGAATTATGGCATGGAATGTTACGCAGAGCAACGATAGTGGTAATGTTTAATTCAAAGCATTGCATCTATCACGTTTTGATTTTACTTCACTCTCCCCTCCAGAATTAAATTTGTGTTACTACCAACCTTATCTTTTCACTTATACTCAAGTAGTTAATGCAGCAGTATATATGACTTTGAATGTAATTTGTAAGGGCCCCCGTCAGTCAACGCACCTTCTGCAGAAATCTGTGTTCAAGCAACTTTACCTGTCATTTACTGTTTGATATAGTTAACCATTTTATTAAGCATGATGTGAAAAAGCTCTATATTACCACGAAAAACAAACATACTTTAAATTATAGAAACTAAAATTCCGATTTTAGGTTTCAGAAAATAGTTGTAGGTAGCCTGCTTGAATAACTTCGAGATGTGAATGGCCCTCCACCTCCCTGGTCATTTGTACTTTCATGGCTGTGGGGCATAAATCATTGTCTAGGGAAAGAATACAAATCTTGGCCAGGCTTCCTGCAATTCAGCCTCTCAGAATGATGTCTCTGAGGTTGCTGCTGATTGTTTAGAGCGACATCCACCCCGCTCTCCCTTCGGTTACCAGTGGTGTATAACACCATGGACCTGGCCTCCTTTCTAGGGGGACTGGGGGATGGGGGAGCCGGACCCCGTCCTCCCTGCTGGAGCCAGACCTAATGGGGTTTACATTAGACTAACCTAAACCCCTCCCACACTGTAATATTTGAGGTTCATTGAAGTATGCAGGGACCAGTCAGGAGGCAGGTAAGTACAAATAGAAGTTTGCTTTATTATTTACAGGGTAAAGCTATGAAGAGGGAGTAGGAGCTACAAGGATACATCTTTCTTCATGTAATCTCCCATCCTGAATCCGCAACTGCTATTCATGAAATCCTGAAACCCAGCAGGGTTCCATGCTACCTCATACCATTCTACTGCCCGCATCAGTGCACTTGATGCAGAGCAGCTACATCCAAACACAAGATACTACACACACCCACCACCCACAACCAGCAACTCCTATTAATGTAGAGGCGGTATGTGTCGCCTGACTGGTTAAACTTAAAGCCAAACTCACCTGATGGCAAAGGATTGTCTGCTGTACCAGTCTAGCATAACCATCCAGTCGGACCCCGGAATTACTTCTGCTCCGCATGTTATCCAGCAGTAGCTCTCAAAACTCTTACAAAAACCTGAAATGTTTTTTCACCATAAAAAGCCTATGCTGATTTTCAATTTTAAAAAACAGTTAATGAAGCTGCTGCAATGTACTCAAGATCCTAGGTGTCACACTTTTTCGGGTCCAGTGCGCATCAGCCTTTCAAGAACAGTTTCATAAAAGATATGTTCAGTCTCTCAGAACCGATTACGCTTGACAAGAGCTCCCAAAGACGGAATACCGTTACATCCAAAACTCTTCTTAGCCTTAAGAAGTTACCGTCATTTAAAAGGAAAACCAAGTTATAAAAAAGTGATAGGCTCCAGCCAGAAAAAAAGTGGTGTAGCAGTCCAGGCGCGAACTAAAAGAGCCTCGATTTGGTGTGTAATACGTCACCGGTGGGTTTTTAATTCGGTTGCTTGGCTGCTTGGTCCATGTGCAGTATGCGCTGCCACTGAGAATATGACACTGTGCTGAACCAAAATAACACCGGCCAGGCTGCTGTCAGTAAACATGCCCCTTGGGCTATCAAGTGTCCTTTCCTCGCCTCCTGCTCACACCATCAGCAGCACTCGGACCTTTGGGAGTTCCGAGCGTGCCCCGAAAGTTAACTCAACTTCGAGGGATCAGACTAAAATATGTATATTTAACGTCGCCAATTAGCGGTGATGGTAGAACAACCCAAGGCGTACTGGTGGTCCAATAACAAACACTATAGCTTGATTGCTGTAAAAAAAACTATGTAAATTCGCAAGCTACTTGTTACCGAGTGAATCCCATATGCTTAAACACCGGTGGTGCACACAAAATGTAATACAGTTACACACTGCAAAAAGCAGGTTAACCGTCTTGCCAAAGTGCACTAAATCATGATATAATAACACCAAAGAACGATTTACAAACAGTTTAAATAGCACCGACGATGTGATAACTCCTGATAATAAACTAATGATAGAATGGTGCTGCCACTCTGCACTGGCAATAGATTGATACTCAAAACGTCAGGAGTGACGTAATAGCCACCCAAAGAGCAGCAGTTAGGTAACAACCGTTAGTTGGGGTGTTTTATGAGCTTCTCTCTCTCTTCAGCTTCCTGACACTCGTGTTGTTACTTCTAGAGAGGTTTCGCGAGCTCCCTACTACTCTCCAAGTTAAGTTAACCCTAGTGAAACGCTGAAGCCGCCAGCACTTCCCTGTTGCATGCACCGTAACCCATGCTCACGACCGAGTGCCATCAGCGACAGAAAAGACAGACTAACAAATAAGAGCTCTTTGCTCACACAAATCTTCCAATATGGCGGCCATTTTAAAACGTAAGTCCTATTAAGGAGAGGCAAACCCGCTGCAGAGCGACAGCCTGTTTTTCTGCAGGTTTAAATTAAAAAATAATACAAATAATGCATAATTCGCAAAAGCGAATCCGTAACGGGTTTTGTACTTTAGCTGTACGTAGGGTCGTAAATGCGGGAGCCCTCTTAGAATTGTACAGGAATAATTGCGCAATCCGAGGAACAGAAATATATTTAATGGTGTTTCTTCCCTTCAATTTCGAAATATTTATAGTTACTTCAAACAATAACTGCATATTCTTAATGTTTTAAATTGTTGTAGTTGAAAACGTGTCATGTTGCTCCATAGACTCTTTTTTGATAACTTGTAAATGTGTATGCAAAATAATACTCATGAGTTTTGGCTTATTACGTGGTGCTGATACCTTTAAGAGCTTCAAATAGGAGCTGTGAAGGAGAGTCTGTCATGCTTTTCAATGGAGATGACACATGAGGATGGAAACATAGGCATAGCTCTCAACTCACACGCTTTTGGCATGTGTCACCGCCTTCTAAACAGCTGACTCACCCGCCAAGCCTCCTGCATGCCCATTCATTTCAATGGGCCTCTCACCCGCCAAAAATAAAATCGGGTGTTTTCACCCACCTTTGTGACACAAATGGTTGAGAGCTATGCATAGGGCCTCATTACGATTTGGGCAGAGCTGTAAAATGCAGCAGTAACACTATTACTGCTGCATTTACCATTCCGGCCAATCCAGAGTATGGCCACATTCACCTCCAGCTCTGAGCTGGAGGTAAATGCGCTGGCGCTATGGGCTATTTCGACGCTAGTATTACCGCCGGTGCAAATAATCCAATGACCCAATAGGGAATGGGGATTAACCACCTTCCCAATACTCGTGATCCGGTGCAAATTGGCCCGGACCGAGTGTCCATACCAGCTGTTTCCTCCCTCCCTTCCTCCTCACCTGCGACCTCCAGTGACTCCTCTTCGGGGGTCTTCTTCTTCTTCTTGGTGCACTTCTGAAGAGGATTTCCTTTCTTTTCGTGAAGAAGATAGGGTCTCTCTCCCCAGGATGCCACCCTGTCGGTCAGGTACCCCCCAACAGGGTGGTCTCCCCGGGAGCAATCCCAAATTTACAAAGAACAGCCTCCAGGCATAAAAACCCTGTGAGTCTCAGCCGGGAAAATCTTGGATCTTAAGAAGGTTGCTGATAGAGTCGTAGAATGTGGACGTCCGTTCCTTAATGAAACCTTCCTATAGTAGGTTCCAAGGCACATGGAAGAGTCAGCAGTCTCCCTCCCTGGCAGACGGGAGAAATCCTGGGCGGATGAAGGTAAGCAAACAATGCCTGAGGCTAGGGACAGAAGGACCAACAATAGGTCTGACAATAACTTGTCCATGAACCTCTGGAATACTGCAGGGGCATTGACCAATCCGAAAGGCATGACGGTGTACTCAAAGTGGCCTACGTGCGTGCGGAAAGCCGTTTTCCATTCATCACCTGCTCGGATACGCAGCAAATGGTAGGCTCCCCTAAAATACAACTTTGTGAATATGGTGGCCCCTCGAACCGCCTCTAGAATCTCCTTTATTAATGGCATGGGGTAGTAGTCCTTGATGGTCTGTTGGTTGAGGCCCCTATAGTCTATACAAGGTCTTAATTCAGATGACCCTTTCTTTGGGATGAAAAAGAGTGATGCTCCTGCAGGAGACTTAGATTCTCGTATAAATCCATGTTCCAAGTTGGTCTCAAGGTAATATTTCAAAGCCTGCCGTTCAGGGATGGAAAGAGTATACATCCTCCCAAAAGGAATGGAGGGTCCAGGGATGGTTTCTATGGCACAATCTTCTGCACGGTGAGGAGGAAGGAGATGATGGACTTTATCTTCGAATACTTCTGAAAAGTCCTGATATTGAATGGGCACGGAATTGATGATTACCGGCGATGCTTCGTCTTGGATACCCGGGAGAGACGCTGGTGTAGATCCTTTTAAACAGTGATCTCTGCAGTAGGAAGAAGTGAAGGACACTGTATTTTCAAACCAGTCAATAGAAGGGTTGTGACGACGCAACCAAGGCATGCCCAATATTATGGTAAAATGGGCTGCCTTAATGAGATCAAACACCATCTCTTCTTGATGCTTAAATACGGTCACCCCAACTGGAATGGTCTCCCACTCAATAGGTCCAGATGAAAGAGGAGACCCATCAACACCTTCGACTGGAACTGTTCTGGTCTTGCGGTGGATAGGAAGAGAGTTCTCATGAGCCCAACTGATGTCGAGAAAATTGCTTGCTGCCCCACAGTCCAGCATAGCCAAGACTTCCCATCTCTTGTCGGCCAAAAACAGGTGCACCTTGACTATGATGAGGCGACTGTCATCCGAGTCTCTGGATAGTCTGGAAGAATTACAGGGACTGATAGCTATCACCCCCGACTTATCCCTGTTTAGGTTCAGGGCGTTGCGTTTCCCGACCGCCTTGGTGGGATTTCTGGGCAGTTTCTCAAAAGATGTTTCTGGGAGCCACAATACATACATAATCCAAGGTCTTTTCTTCTCTTTCATTCCTCAGCCGTCAAAGGCCCTCTGGCTGTGCCAATCTGCATCGGATCTTCTCCGGAGGGTACAACAGTCTTCTCAGTCGTGGGACGAGAATGCAGCGAAGGTGGCAAGTAAGAACGATTTCATCTCTTTTCATTCTTGCGTTCAGATAGACGGTACTCCATCTGCAAGGTGAGGGTAACCAACTCTTGAAAGGTTTGCGGGCGGGTAGTTCTTGCCAGCTCATCTTTCAACTCATCTTGGAGTCCTCGGCGGAACAAAGTTTGTTGTGCGGAGTCCGGCCAACCAGCCTCTGCTGCCAGGTGTTGAAATGCTGCGGCGTAGGTTTGTACATCTTGAGATCCCTGTCGTAAGTCAACCAAGGCTTCATAAGTGGAGTATCGGACTTCTGGCCTTTCAAAATGATACTTTAACTGTTGGGTAAACATCACATAGTCATTAGTGACCGGGTCTGATTGGGTGATCAAAGGGGTTGCCCAAGCCAGGGCATTGCCCACTAAGTTAAATACCAGGAACCCCACCTTCGCTTTATCAGTCTCAAAGGTTCGGGGCCGGAAAGTGAAATACATAAGGCAGGCATCCAGGAATTCTTTCAAAGACTTTGGGTTGCCGTCATATTTCCCAAAGGGCAATGGGTAGGGAGCTAGATCACCTCTGGTCCCTTCTCCCCTAGTGGCTACTTCGGTTACTTGTTGCTTTAAGGCAGCATTTTCCGAGCGGAGGTTCTGTATTTCAGTTGTTAAACCTTGAATGGCAGTAACCAACTCGTGGTATTGTTCTAAGGAAGCATGGTCTCTGTTTGGCGTTGCGCTCTGTCAATACCAGCTGTTTCCTCCCTCTCTTCCTCCTCACCTGCGACCTCCAGTGACTCCTCTTCAGGGGCCTTCTTCTTCTTCTTGGTGCACTTCTGAAGAGGATTTCCTTTCTTTTCCTTCTTATGAAGAAGATAGGGTCTCTCTCCCCAGGATGCCACCCCGTCGGTCAGGTCCTCCCCAACAGGGTGGTCTCCCCGGGAGCAAGCCCAAATTTACAGGGAAAAGCCTCCAGGCATAAAAACCCTGTGAGTCTCAGCCGGGAAAATCTTGGATCTTAAGATGGTTGCTGATAGAGTCGTAGAATGTGGAAGTCCGTTCCTTAATGAAACCTTCCTATAGTAGGTTCCAAGGCACATGGAAGCAGTCAGCAGTCTCCCTCCCTGGCAGGCGGGAGAAATCCTGGGCGGACAAAGGTAAGCAAACAATGCCTGAGGCTAGGGACAGAAGGACCAGCCGAAGGCAAGCAGCGGGAAGCGAAGAATGAAGAGGAGAAGCAGCGGGAGAATCGGGAACCGAAGGTAAGTTAGAAGCTACGGAGGCAGGAGACGAAAGTGGAAAGTGGGAAGAAGAGCAGAGCCGGGTGGCCAACAGGCGGGAGAAAGAGAGAGAGAGAGAAAGAGAGAGAAAGGCAAGCGGGATACAGAGGCGTATTCTGGGAACGAAGAGGAGCGGTAACGGGGAGGAGCGAAGGAAGAGCGGAGCAAAAACCCAAGGGGGGAAGAAGGAAGCGGAGAAAAAACAGCAGCGGCAAGGCAAACTGAGAGATAGCGTGTAGCACGGAGAGTTCCGAGGTGCAACGCGCATCGGCAAAGCAGTGTGGTGGGTTTATTCCCTGGCGGCGGCCATCTTGGAAGAGAACTAGACCGCTGCCAAGGAACGAGCTAAAAACGTGACAGAACTAGTAATGGCGCCGCCAACTTCCCCATAGTTTCCAGGACGGCATGACAAAGAGTAGCGGTACCATAAATTGCATTTTGCGGTATCCTGGCGTAATTACCGCCAAGATACCACCCAAATTGTGATGAGGCCCTTTGGTGTTGTTTGTCTATGTGTCCACCCATTTAAAACCCATTTCTAAGTCAAATCTATATGATTTTCCACCCATTTCCACTGTTGGGGTTGTCAGGAAAGGTCCCCATGAGGAAGAGGGGTTCATGTTGTACGTGCCATTTTAGTGACGGGGGTGCGGCCAACTGAGCGCGATGTTGCAATTTCATATGTATCCAGTGTAGTTAATTGTGAATGGGATATGTTACTTTAGGGTTACTTTTTGTTTAAATTAATACATATTAGATTTGCAAGCACATAGAAAGATAAAATTATAAAACCACCAAATTAAATATAAATGTCATTTACACATGGTGTGCTACGGAGTACTTAGAAACTGAGAGATGGGGAGTTTTATAATACGCATGCAAATAAGGGGCCTGTCCTGAAGAACCCACTGTAAAGGAGAGATGATATTTATTAAACATGCACTTTGACGAACATGCAAAGAGAATTTATAAATCTGCATACATGCCAACATTCTGAGGTACCTGGGAGGGAGCTTTCACGAGAGAATTCGGGAGGAATTAATTTCCCCATGCATGCATTGGGGCTAGAATTATTTTAGACGCGACAACGTGAAAAATAGCACTATTTTGCAATATTTTTCAGTTCAAAATCGTGAGTCTCCGGCCTAAATCGGGAGGGTAGGCATGTCTGAATCTGCATGTAGTGGGCTTTTTATGAATTCATTCAGACTTTGCAGCCAGCAGTTTGTGCCGTGAATACTGATTTTCCATACAAATGTTGTAGAAAGTCAAGATTTTATTAAAGACACACAGGCAAATAATTATGCTCACTCTACTCTTTGCTTTTCTCAAGCAACATTAAACAAAATCTTTCATGAAAAAAACTACAATTCCCATGAAAACAGTCTTTTTGTAGTCTGTTTATGATAGGTTGAGTTTTTGTCCATGTGACTTTTCTATCCAGTCCTCTCTCCATGAGTCCATAACCCTGGCATCATTCCTCTTTCCTTCCTCTTCCTTCGTCTGTCTCGAAAACCTGAACTCACGCGCTCCAAATGGTTGACGTTGAAACATGAAATCTCTTGTCTCTGCTATCCTCAGCATCCTGCTAGCTTATTTTCTGTTCCTGTCAGAAAACATAAAGCAAAGTTGAGGCTATCCATGATAGGGTGGACAATCGCAAGATCAAAGCCCTTCACATTGAACATTATTTAAGATAACATCACATTTTGTGAGCAATCCTTCACCATGTAGCAATTGGCAGGGTGGGATAATCCTTCACCTCAGTGTCTTTAATAGAATCTTCACTTTCTATAATGATAGTATGGAAAATCAGTATTCTATGTCAACACTGGAGGCTCATATTAGGCTTGTTCAAAGCTTACTTATCACAAACAATGACATTTGTTCAATTGTTCTGAAATATAAATCTTTAAAAGGTGACTTTATAACCATTCAGCTGCTTTTAAGATGTCCTCCATCTGGGCTCCTACCGTATAGGCTTTTAAGGCCATTGCTCCTCTAAATGAATGAGCTCCATAGGCTCCAATATCAATGCCAGCCTGTTACATGCTCCATTTTACCCACTTGGCTAGGGTTGCTGAAGTTACTGCTGCAAAAGGCCTACGCAGTGCAATAAGCAGCTGGGTCACTCCTGTTGGTTTACGGCTGACTGTCATTGCTTCATAAGTCTTCAGACAGTGCACCAGGCAAAGCCTTGGTTGATCTGGAAATTCTGTGTATGATACCGATTTAAGACCTGTCTTTGTTCTCTTATTAACATAAAACGTGATCCCTGATGGAGTAAAGGATTCCTGGTCCACTTCTAATGCTGTAACGCCCGATACCCTTTTACAGGATATGAGGCGAAGCAGCGTGGGGAGCTTTGCCAATAACGCTTTCCTCGAGAGATGTTAATTATCTGGCCAATTATGAAATAGATTCAACACTTCATTTACGTCCCATGTCTGAGAATACCTGGGCATTGGGGACAGTATAAGATGTACTCTTTGGAGGACCATGCAAACGAAGGGGTGTTCCCCTATTGGGAGGCACTCTATCTTAAGGTGTCCCACAGATATATCTGATCTACAGGTATTAACTGCCCAGTATGCTTTTCCCTGAGCTGCCAGAGCAGCCAGAAAATTCACTACATTAATTATATTTGTTCCAATTGGATTTATGTCCTTGCCACACACCAGCTAGTCCATTTTGACCAAGCTGATCTGTAAGCATTCCTGGTGCCTGGAGCTCACGCCTCTTTGATGAATCTCTCAGCGTCTCCCAAAAGACCTGGCATCTGCCATACTACCCAGAAATCGCCCATGCTATCAATCTCAAGTTCCCTTTGAAGAGAGGGTCCCTGGAATGCCCCTCCGGACCCCCATATGCATGAAAGTCAGAAGAGCCAGAAATGCAAGATGCCAGTCACTGTTTGGCCTTCCCTTAGGAGGGCCAGTGATATCTACATATGCAGATATTCTCTCAGACAACCATTCAAACCTTATCCAGCTGACATCTTCCTGGATACAGGTGCCTCAACATTGGTTATGGATGCAGGTGCCTCGCTGGGCCTGATCGACTAATGACAATTATCTAGCTGTGCTGACGTCATTAGAGACACCACGACATAGTAGCATTAGCCATGAAACAAACTCGCATCCCTGCACAAAGTTACACGGACACACATATGCACACACGAAGAACATGCTCACACAGTTCTGTAGATAGAGGACAGATACATATACATACTGTTGAAAGCCTTTATTATTGTCTCTCATTAGCCAAATGCAGAAACGCAGACACGCAAGAAAATCAAGAGATGCAGAGCAAGCTTGCAGACGCTTATTGCAGCTAACCATATGAAACTACAGGATCGTATAAGGAACCTGGAAGGACCAAGTACCACTAACCCATAACGAAAGTAATACAATAAAGATATATAGAAATCATAGCATAACCATAGTAGAATTACATAAAGCCACAGGCCTCAGAATATCGAACGAGGAAAAACTGATTTTGCAGCACACTGTCCAGGGCTGATGCTCGCAGCCCAGGTCAGAGACGAGCAGAACATTCCTAAGCATCAGAGACAAGGAGCCACCTACAAAATAGCAGAATAAGGGCCTCATCACGACCTCGGCGGTAACCCTTAAATCCGGCGGTAGCGCTATTACCGCTGGATTTAAGGGTCCGCCGAATCAGGGCCTCGGCGGATTTCATCCCAGCTCTGAGCTGGTGTGAAATCCGCCGAGAATTCGTGCTCATACCGCCGGCGGGAAATCCGCCGGGGCTATGAGCGCGAAATTTCCCCATTGAGCCCAATGGGGAATGGGGCATTCCTGAATGGGCTCAATGGGGAATGGGGACTTCCAAGTCCGCCCAACTCGTGATCCCGCGCTTTTAGCGCCGGGGGCTATGGCGGTCGCGCTAATAGCCCCCGCGCTAATACCGCCGGCGTTACCGCCGAGGTCGTGATGAGGCCCTAAATCCTCACTAATTGCAGACCAGAAAGCTCAATTTTGGGATCTTCACCCTCTAAGGCAAAGTGGCTATCCCAGTAGCAACAATGGGGACACATAATCTTTCTCATCACCTTGAGAAGGTAGACAAAGCGCTGAGAACAGAGCTGGGTCCCAGCCTGGGGAGATGCGCTCCAGCCAATCAGGGAACACAATTCCAGGGGTGGATGGAAAAGGGCAAGGGCCGTTGGTAATCCTGCAACCCTGCAACAATGTAATAGATAGTTTGTGGGGAAGGCTCAGGCAAAGCCACCTAACATGAGAGGGCCACTCAAGTAACATCTATAGGTGCCATCCATAGGCAATACCACCCCAACCAGCCAGTCTTGTATGCTCTTAGGTTTTTGCGGAAGAGCCCTGACTTGTGACGTCAGACCTCAACAAAAGTCCCTGACACGGGCTCAGGAGCTGTGATTGCTGGAGATCTTGCCCTTTCCTGTATGATCCCTGTCTGTTATGGAAAATGAAGGACAGTTCTAACTTGCCCTTGGCTGAGTCCTCCGTCTGTAAACCCGGGAAGGATCGATGGGCCCTGGGTGCTCTGAACAGTGAATGTGTAGTTTGAACCCCGGTCCTCTTTGGTATATACAAACAATTGATAGCAGAGGGATGGTTCACTATGCTTGTTCGGCAAAGAGCCGCCTCTTCTGTCGCAGTGCCTGGAGGGCTGTGAGGCACCCCGCAGAGCGTGAGACAATACAGGGGTGCACTTTGTGCAGAGGCCATTAGGAGCCATCTTGGGAAATATCCTGCCCATGGTCTGTGAGGAGCCCAGCAGACCAGAAGGGTGGTTTAGCAGTTTTGGGGAGAGCCGGTGGCCGAGCAGCATCAGTGGATCATGGAGTGTAAGTATTGACTCAGCTACACAGCAATTGATGGGGTGGTAAAGAAATGTTGGAGGTGGGGTGGTGATGAGTATTGTTGAGTTTCATTGAAGTATTGTTGAGTATTGTGAAGTAGAGTGGACAAAGGAGCGGAGGTAGATGTCATTTATTTGTGGTTAGGGAACATTCGAACTTGAGGTAAAAGGTTCAGGCGGATAGCCTAGACTATTGACTTAAGGGTATGGATGACAGAAGTAATGTAAATATTGGATTCCCTGTGGATTGGACGTTTTAGTTCGGGCCATGGAAGATGGTTTTCCTGTGTATAGTCTTAGCAAATGGTGCTGGCTGAAATTGCAGAAGGTGTTCTTCTGGTTAAGTCCTGTGGAGGCGTTTTATCTACAAGGCGACGCTGTAGGTACATATTTACCACATGAAATATTGGTATTCCCTGTTAGGAGTCAGGATGACGGCTGTGTGTATATGTTGTGTTTTTGAAAATATCTGTGTAATGAGACAATATCATTGTGAGCTCTGTTAGTGATTTCTATTACTTCCTTATTTGTTGAAGAGATGACATCACCAGGGAGGTCTATGTATAGGACTAGGAGAGAAGGAGGAGGTGCAAAATTCGGTTTTGTCAATAAGAAATTGACGGAGTAAGCTGTTCTGTGGCAGTGCGCAGAAGGCGCATGTGCAAGATTGGTGGGTGTGGCTGAGGAGGCATAAAGTTGCAGAATGGTGGTGCGAGGAGCACACCTGAGAAGTTGGTTGGAAGGCAGAGAGGCTTGTGATATCTGTAAGGAACCGGTAGCTGTAAAGTGCATGAAAAACAAGATTAAATCTATTTTTATGTCTGAATAACAACGGAAGTGTCGAAGCCCTTGACTTGAGGTCAAGTAAGTATTAAAAATCAATGTATTGTGGTAAAGATGCAGGGGAAACGCCCCCACAGCACCTATGTAAGGCTCTTCCGTGACATAAGGACAAGATTTGTAAATACAGCGCAGAATGGACAAAAACACAAAAGGTAGATTGTCTAAGCCTTGGCCAAAGGGCGGGAGCTTCTCCAAATATGTGCAGCAACCATTACACACACACATACAAGAGGTGTATAAGGGAAAAGATTGAGCTATCGTATGGTGATATTTGAGCTCTGGAAAAAAGGGGTCACACCAGCAGGAGGTGGAAAAGGGTTGCAAGCGAGACCCAGACAAGCACAAGGGAGGGGCTGGAGAATATAGCATGGAACGAGAGGCTGGGAGGACAAATACAGTTGAAATTAGACGGGAAGACAGCGGGAGAAACAGGAAGGGTGAGTGATGAAGTAGCTAGTTGCAAGGAGAGAAGTGAAGCACGAGAATGGGCAGAGATAATGGAAGAGTTGGAGAGACATGAAAAAAAGGAAAAGGAGGAACCCAAGAGAGTGCAAAAAGAAAAGCTAAAGGCAGAAGAGAAAGAGCGGGAGCAGCGAGAGATGAGGAGAAAGAGAGAGCTCAAGGAGATAGAGAGGAGAAGGGAGGAAGACGAGAAGGAAAAGCAAGTTTTGGTAAGGAGGGAAAGGTGGAAGGAGGAAATAGAGCAACAACAAGAGAGGCAAGCAAGGAGGAGCGCGCAGTGGGAGACATAAGATTAAGATTGGGATCAACCACTTTTGACGACAATGTGGGAAGGATAGGCAAGCAGAGCAAGAGCACAGCAATAAATTTAATAGAGCAGCTACGCTGCCAGACAAAACAAACACATGGTTTAGTGAGGGGGACTGTGAGAACGTGATCAACCTAGAACGGAAAACACATGGAGCAACGTTACTAAGGAGACTGAGCTTCCATGACGATTTCGGCAGTGACTTGTGGGACACTGAGTCAGAAGATGACAACCAGGGAGCAGGGACACCTGGTCATCGATCAACAGGGAAACCCACCGATCGGAGGTTCACATTGGGAGGAGACAAAGAAACATGGGGATTGCGGGGTGACAAGGACGGGAGACCACGACAGTCCAGGGCTACATTGTGCACCATAGACGACATAACGCCCTTATGCACAGATACTTAGAGACCTTCCAGCACAAAAGAGGAGAGAAGTGGCAAGGGCATGCACCGCCACTAGAGACACCTGTTACGCTCACCTGGTATCCACAGGGACGCCACCCAGCTGGGTTACTCGCTGGTATGCTTCTCAGCTTTGCCCTGATGTGGTCTGCAGGGAAGGTTCTGCCTTGTAGTAGAATTAGGCATGCTCTCCGTCCTGCCTTCTTTGCAGGGGCGCGTTGTCTTTCATGGGCGAGTGCGGTCCAGTTACTTCACTGACGCCGGCCCGTTTGATATTGTTCAGGTAGGTCTTATTGCTGTTCTTTAGTTTTGTTGCTATCCTGCATGCCTTTCTTTGTTTAAAATGTCTCTTTTTTCTCCCTTAGGTATGCAGAGCTTCAGCGCGGCGAACTGGCTTGGTTGAGCCCCGCTGGTAAATGATGGCGCATTAAGAGCGCTATGATGCGGTAAGTAAGCGCTATGCGCAGCGCTGCAAAGTCTTGCCTTTGCTAACCTGTGTTTTCCTTCCTTGTAGGTCGCGGTGTTCTTCAGCACGAGTGGAATGTCCAGAGTGGTGCCAGCCGAGAGGTAAGGCTTTTGAGCAGTTCATAATTTGTAAATGTCTCTACAGCTTTCTTTAATGTTGCCTCTATCTTCCTCTTTCAGGTCGTTCTGTCCGGGAGGCGTGCAGTTTTGAGGAAGCTGTTCTCAGTAGCTGCGAGTGTTTAAAGATGAAGACTGCAGGTAAGATGCTGCTGCTAATGATGTTCCTTTTGTCTCCTTGCAGGTTCTGCTTCAACGAGGTTCGAGGGAATAGCTGGACACGGTGAGCATCACGTTGCAAGCTGCAAAGTAACACGAAGCAAGTTCTGCAGTCAGGGTGTGGTTTATATAGCCCAGGTAAAGTAGTACCAGGGAAAGTAGTTCCAGGCCTGCCACACAAAGAAAACTAGACCACATAGCTTGGTTCTTAGGAACCAAGCTATGTGGATGCCTCCATGTTGGCTGACAATACAATAAAGTAGTTCCCAAGCACATTGTTGTTCATGGCGTATGAGCCTGGCCCCATGAGGGCTTTTGAAGAGGTTGCCAGGCTCTAGATGCCTGAGTCCTGACTCCACATGGCCAATAGGTTTGCCAGGGGGTTTTGGGCGAGGGTCATGACAGCACTCCCCCCTAAGGCCCCTCCCATGGTGTTCCTTTTGTCTGGCCCAGGTTTGGTTGGGAAGTTCCAATGGAATTTCCTGATTAGACGTTGTGGTGGATATTCTCACTGGGCTCCCAGGATCTATCTTGTGGTCCAAATGCTTTCCAATCGACGAGATAATATAGCTTGGTCCGAGAGTATTTAGAGTCCAAGATATCTTTGACTTCGAATTCTGGTTCTCCGTCAACAAGTATGGGCTTAGGTGGTGTCCCAATCCGTGTGCCGGGTTGCATTGGTTTCAGGAGGGACACATGGAATACCGGGTGGATGTGTACATTAGGTGGTAAATCCAGTTTCACGGCTGCTGGGTTGATAATTACCTTAATGGTATAGGGTCCTAAGAATCTGGGATGAAAGGTCCGGGTTCCTTTGATGGGTACGAATTTAGCGGCTAACCAAATTTTGTCTCCTACTTGATAATCAGAGGCCTTTTTCCGGTGTTGGTCGGCGAATCTCTTTTGTTTTTCTTTGGCATGAATAAGGTGTTCCTTTGCCCTTTTGAAAGCCTGAGTAATGGTTGTGTGTAGAGTCTTTACCGCTGGCATTTCCAAGCTGGCTGGATGGTCTAGTTCAGAGGTACGTGGATGTCTGCCATGAAGGGTATAGAAGGGCGTTTGTCCCGTGCTTGAATGCAAAGAATTGTTATATGCATATTCGGCTATCCATAGTAGGTCTTTCCAATTTCTTTGTTCGTGGTGCAGCATGCACCATAAATATTGCTCGAGTGTCTGATTGGTTCCCTCGGTTTGGCCGTCCGTTTGGGGATGGTGACTGGTAGATAGCCGAACGTCGATCTGCGCCATTGCCCAGCATTTTTTCCAGAAGTTTGAAACAAATTGGCTGCCTCAATCAGAGACCAGAACCGAAGGGAAGCCATGTAGCTTAACCACGCCCTCCAGGAATACTTTTGCTAAAGTGGCTGCATCTGGGAGGCCTTTGAGATGAATAAAATGGGCCATCTTCGAGAATAAGTCCACAACTACATGGATGGTGTTGAACCCTTGGCTTGGAGGTAGATCAGTGATGAAGTCAAGGGAAAGAGTGTGCCATGGAGCTGGAGGAATGTCCAATGGTTGTAGGAGACCAGATGGTTTTTGTTTCTGTGATTTATTTTGTGCCCAGACACCGCGGGACTGAATATACTAAATGATTTCCTTACGCCAGGTAGGCCACCAAAAGTTCTCTTTCACCTTAGCTATGGTTTTGGCTATCCCAGGATGCCCTTCAATCAGTGAATCGTGATAGTTTGAAATAATATGCTGTTGTAATTCCTTTTTGGGTACATATAGGCGATCCCTAAAAAAGGGTAGGTGGTCCTTGATGGTATATTGTTCTCCTTGAGATTGCCATGCGAGGTAGGCATCAGGATTCATTGTCCGTTGGATTTATTTTTTTCGTAGTTCTGCTTGTGTTAAGGCTGTCGCGATACCCAAGAGTTTGTCTTCAGGTATAATAGGTACTGGGTCTGGAGTTGTATATACTATTTCATCTATGCCCATGCGTGATAAGGCATCCGCCTTTCCGTTTCTGACTCATGGTCTAAATGTGATTACATAATCATATTCGATGAAGAAAAGGGCCCACCGTAATTGGCGCGAGGACTGGGCCTTGGCTGTTTTGAGATATTGCAGGTTTTGGTGGTCTGTGATGACTGTAATGGTGTGTCTGGCCCCCAGAAGGGAGTGCCTCCAGGCTTTAAAGGCGGATTTGATAGCCAGGTGTTCCTTGTTCGTGATGGCATAATTAATCTCTGGAGGTGAGAACTTTTTCGACCAGAAGGCCACAGGATGTAGCTGGCCGGTTTCCGGGTCTCTCTGTGAAAGGACAGCCCCCATTGCGAGACTGGATGCATCAGTTTCAACGACATAAGGGAGGTCTGGACAAGGATGTTTCAGGATTGGAGCGTAGGTAAACCTTCGTTTAAGTTCCTGAAAGGCTTCTTCTGCTTCTTTGGTCCAAGCTAACTTTTTATTGTTTTTTCGCAATAGTACTATGATTGGGTGCACAACCTGAGAGAAGTCTGGGATGAACCGGCGGTAGAAGTTCTCAAAGCCCAGCATGCTTTGTACCCCTTTCAGAGACATCGGTGAAGGCCATTTCAGAATGGCATCTACCTTGTGCACGTCCATTCTGATGCCTCCTGGAGTAAGGATAAAACCAAGAAATTCTACTTCGGTGACGTGAAAAAAGCATTTTTCAAGCTTTGCAAACAAGCGTTGTTGATGGAGCTTAGTGAGGACTGAACGAACGTGCCTGACATGATCTTGTTCCAAGGCTGAGTATACTAAGATGTCGTCTATGTACACTAAGGCGCACACATCAATTAACTCCCTTAAGACGTCATTCATGAAATATTGGAATGCCGCAGGAGTATTGCATAACCCGAAGGGCATGACTTGATATTCAAACAAGCCGTACTTAGTACGGAAGGCGGTTTTCAATTCATCTCCTTTTCTGACTCGGACCAGGTGGTACGCTCCTCGAAGGTTCAATTTGGTATAACTCTGGGCATCTTTAACTTGGTCTAGCATCTCAGGGATAAGTGGCAAGGGGTAGCGGTTCTTCACGGTGATCTGGTTCAATGCGCGGTAGTCAATACAGGTTCTCAAGTCTCCTTCCTTTTTCGGTACGAAGAACAAAGGACTGGCTGCGGGGGACTTTGAAGGACGGATAAATCCGTTTGCAAGGTACTGGTCTAAATAGGATTTCACATGAAGGTTTTCAGGTTCTGTGAGAGCGTAGATCCTGGCGCAAGGGATTTGTGCACCAGGAACAAGGTCGATCTGACAGTCATAGGGCCTGTGCGGCGGCAATGTATTGCCTTGGTCCTTTCGGAAAACATCCTGCAAATCATGGTATTCACTTTGGAAGGTATTAGTTGATACCAGGGTTGATACTGTCGCTCCGGGAGTCACGGGGATACAGACGTCGGATTTCTCCTCTTGGTAATAGCAGGCAGGGGAGCAGTCACTGGGGAAGGTTAATTTTCGTGCCCGCCAGTCTATCAAAGGGTTGTGAGCAACCAACCATGGCATGCCTAGTATTAGCCTGAACTGAGGTGCCTTGATGAGATCAAATGAAATAGACTCCCGATGTCCGTCCTGACAAACCAAGGTTACCCTGGCTGTGCACTGGGTTACTGGTCCGGAAGCGATTTCTGTCCCATCCACGGTAGTTACCTTGTCCATAGTTGGCATAGAACACAAAGGAAGCCCCATCTCTGCTGCCAGTTCTTGATCAATATAATTTCCAACTGCTCCGCTATTGATGTATGCTTCAACGGCATGCATTCTTAACGACTGTTGGTGGTTAATTAAGATCTCTGGTATTGCAAAGTGCGAGGTCAGCAACTCTTTCTTCTCACTCGACAAACTGACCTCTACGTTGGTCGAGCTTGGTAGTTTCCCGATTCCTTAGCTTCATCCTTCTCTGTGGCCCGACTGTTCTTCTTGGGGGTTTTACTGGCCAGTCCTTCAGGAAATGTCCTGGTTTCCCACAATACAAACAAAGCTGTTGCTGTCTTCTTTTGTCCCGCTCTTGTTTTGTTAATGGAGGCCGTATCCCTCCAATCTGCATGGGTTCTACAGCATTTTCAGGTACACGGGGTGTGTTTTCCCTTGGTCGAACATACACGGTCTAAGGGTTCGTCTTAGACCGGTCTGCCTTTTGGTCCTGCAACCGGTGGTCTAGCTGCATGACCAGATTTATGAATTCTGCACAGTCTCTGGGTGGATCAACCACCTGGGCTAAGACGTCCTTTAATTTGCCTCGTAAGTCACGATGGAATAATGTGGTTCTTTTGTTTTCTGGCCACCTACCTTCGGCAACCAGTCTGTTGAAGGTAGCAATGTACGTTAACAAGTCCTGATTTCCCTGTCGGAGGGACAAGAGTTAATTGTCTACTGCTTGTTCCTGGGTATGTCAAGCAAAAAGTTTTTCCATTTCTCTCTGGAACCCCCTAAAGTCATGTAATAGAGGTTTGTCACGGGTTACCAATGGCACCGACCAATCTGCTGCACTACCACTCAGGTATGATAAGACAACAGCTACCCGAGTTTGGTCGTTTGGAAATGCTCCAGGCCTACAAAGAAAATGAAGGCGGCACTGATTAATGAATGCTGCATACTTCCGTGGGTCGCCTGAGAACCTTTCTGGTGGTGCCCGGGGCACTGCTCCAGGTAACGGGATCTGTATCGGAGTGGGTGGTATGGCAGGGTTTTGTGTTATAAAGCAGCATCTGTAGTCTTCTTGAGTTTATTTGTAAGTGCTTTATTATAAGTTACATAAGCTGTTATCTAGGAGAGACCACCGGGCCCCATCACCCAGGCTCAACTGACCAGGCTGGAACCCTGGGACATGATTCATTACCAAACATTCCGCAGGCTCACTTAGCATTCCAAGATATGACACATCAAACTCCTGCAGTCATGCACTGGCAATAAGCACATCATAACACATCTCCTTTCCTTCGAATAACAATCCAACAAAGGGAAGCCACATACACACGCACTAAGTTATAATCCCAAACACCTTTTTGGAGGGAAGTTCACAAAAGAACAGGCATCACTGCATCTACATTAAACTTCAGTTTTCATAACATCAGAAACTTGAGATGCTTCGCTACCAATTGACAGCTTCATACATCTTGCTCACTTAGGTGGGATGTGGTCCCAAATCCTTCACCACTACTCTATCTTCAAACTTCACTCTTTATTAATTCGGGATGAAGTCCCTACACATGCTTCAGACTTCAAACTATGCTGCTGGTTACAATGGGACGCTATCCCTTCTCCAACGGGACGCCATCCCTTCAGACAGTGGGACGCTATCCTTACTGATAATATGGACGCTATCCCTATTCACAGCAGGGCGCTATCCCTACTAACAATGGGACGCTATCCCTATTCACAGTGGGACGCTAACCCTACATACAACGGGACGCTATCCCCGCAATGGGGCGGTATCCCTTCAGAAAGTGGGACGCTATCCCTACTTATAACGGGACGCTATCCCCATACTCACTGGGTCTCTGTCCCTACTTACAAAGGGACGCTAACCCTACCTACACCGGGACGCTATCCCTAATTCAATGGGACGTTATCCCCAATTAAGTGGGACGCTATCCCTTCTTCACTTGGAGGGTATCCACACCTGTCCGCACTGCTCAACAATGGAGGTCCACTCCTACATATTGCGAATTATTCGACATATAGATATATAGATATAGGAAGGCGCTACACTCCCACTATGCCGGGACGGGATCCCTACACTTTCTTCACTCTTATTAGATATGGGGAGGCGCTACCCAACCACTATACTGGGATGGAATCTCAACAGCCATCCCCCCATACACTGGAAGAAATACTTACACCACTTCACATTAAGTGACTATGGGAAGGCGCTACACTCCACTACTTGTCTCACCCTCCGACTACCTCATTAGGAGGCTAGCTCTACTCACTCAACTTCTTTGAGCGTACCGAGGACATAGGGAAGACGCTATCTCCCCTTTAGAACATCAACAACCCCTTACCCCATCCATAGGACATTTTGCATTTACATATTCTTATAACTGTAAAACTGCCAACACATGGAGCACTAAAAGTCCATATTTTCCTGACATCCTCAATATTTTATAACTTTGACTTCAATGTATACCATCCATAACTGGCTTTCATGCTCACATGTCCCTCGGTGCATTCATACTCAATACACACACAACATGTTATGTTAACCTCAGACATCTCTTGTAGCATCATAACATTTGCTTATTTCTGGGTTCCTCTACATTGGCTCCAATTAATACCAACGGTGCTTTCCCTTTTACACGGAAAGCAGTACATCTGAAAAAGGCTATGTTCATTTTCCATGGCTTAGACAAAAGAAACCTGTACCCCCTGCCAACGAGATCTTTACAACTGGGCATTTTTTTTTTCTTCTTACATCAACGGAGGCAAAATTAGGTTACTTCCCCTGTCAACTGACACCTCCTTGTACCCGCGCTCATCAGTCCCAAATGAGCGCAGCTCTTCCCGCTCAATAGGTGGATTATCTTTCTCATTACAATCTTATTTGCTCCTACAGAACGTACTTCGCGCTGCAGCACTGTATGAACAAGATTATTTCTTTAAACGCTATATTTCCTTTAGGCTCCCTACTGCTTTTACAGAACTCTTCTCGACATCAATAATCGGCATAGCTTCCCTTTTCTCCGCTTACACTGATGTACTCACTACTTCTTGCCCACCTGTATCTACGCTGTAGGGTACTTGCTCTGACTGTCCTCAGTGTCGTCATGCCTGCACCGAACTAACGTAACGGCAGGCATGAAAGCTTCCACAACGTTCTGTTCTGTCACTAACACGCCGCTCAACACAGTGACATCATCATTTTCTATCTTACTTGGGAACATATTGTGTCTCCTGATCGCCAACCGTCCTTCTTCCTCAATACCTCTTGCCACCAATAACGCCTCTACCTTTAGCGCATACACATTATGGGCACCTGCATCCTTGATCGCTCGATGTCGGGACCACCTTCTCTACATATACACTGTCTCTTTTATTGAAAAGCATCACTTAAACACAGATCTTAGGCCCTTTTTTTTTCTGTGCGTTTTGCCTCCGCCTTTAGTGGAAATTCTTCCTGGTATTGCCTCAGCAAGGATCACACTTTGTAAATGCTTCTAATCCCTACTTCTTCTCATACAAAGCCCTCACAGCTTCACCAATAAAGCTATAGCTCTAGCTCTCGTGGAAAGCTACCTCAGGCGTAACCCCCACCCATACTTCAGACTCAATACTTTACTAAGATGGGACATAATCCCCACACCATCTTCATCTTCGCAACTTCAATTATAATAAGGGAGAAGTCCCTACATACACTTCAGACTTCTGCTCTAACCCTGTGGGACGTAATTCCTCAAAGTTCAGACTTCATGCTCAACTACTCCAGGACGTCATCTCTACACACAATGGTTCTCTGTACCCGCTTCAACTTCAGACTCACTTCACTCAAGGTGCACTACATCCTCTATTGAAGGCGCTACCTTCGTCTAACTTGGAACTTCTTGCACACTTCAACAATGGCAACTTACTACACTTCCCACCTTTCTTAAACGCTTTGTCATCTCAAACACACTTCCACACTTCTTAAACTTGAAGAACTTTAAGCATTATCCACATTACTTCAACCTTATACTAGTTTTGCTACAAGTCCATGGCCACATGGTGACCCTAAGCCTCACTCTGGTGCGTGAGCCTAAAAGTCCACGCCGCGTTAATGCAGCCTACTTCGCCTCTATGCGTATATTTTTACAATTTTACAATTCCATGTTGCCTCAGACAACGTTATCCTGCAATTCCTTAATAGGTTAATTCTATCTCAATCAGAATTTCTTTGTTGCACACCCAGGCATACCTAACACATACAGTATTCATACTTAAGTCACATTAAATACTTAATGAAGTCCATTTGTGGCTGAAAATCCTCAAAAGGTTACTCTTCATCCAGTGACCCTTAAACTTCAATACCAGTATACTACATGTGCATACTCACACTACCACGTGCATTGCACTCAAATTCGTACTTCAGATTATCAACTTACCCCGTCGCATGGTATTCTCATTTCTACTGGCATTACCCACATATTTATAAATCACTATTAATATCTTTACAGTGAAAGAGTATGAGTCATCATCGGCAGCCTCTTCCTCCTACTGCTTACTCCTCGATGCGTGCCGCCTTCCTTCTGACTCAGAGTCACTCCATGTTCAATGGACCTTGAGGGGTTGCCAGTCATTTGGTCGAAAAAAATTGGTCGACCAGACAAATGGTCGAACCAATTTGATCGAAAACCAAATGGTCGAATTTTTTATTTTTTTTATTTTAACCCTTTTTTTTTTTTTTTGGGGGGGTCCCCCCCCCCAACCCCCTTTTTTTCTCTAAAAACCCCTTTTTTAACTAAACGAAAACCCAAAAAATAAATATATAAATAAAATAAAAAATTCGACCATTTGGTTTTCGACCAAATTGCGTCGACCAAATTGCAGTCGACCAGTTTTTTTTCGACGAGTTGACTGGACACCCCTTGAGGTTACGCTCTGTAATTTCCGACTGGTGCCATTCTTCCGACGCGACACAGGGTTGTTCCATGTTCATGGACCTTGCTGTTACGCTCCGTCATTTCCAACGCCCTCTCTCTCCTGCATACCGCGCGATGTCCTAGCAACGCTGTCCTCATCTTTCCGAAAACGAGTTTGCAGCTGGATACTTCCTTGTTTACGTGTGCGTGACTAGTCATAAGCACACACGCAGGGTCCTTTCCTCATATCTTAAGCGATCCTGCGTGACGCTCACATACCCACTTCAAACACAAAGGACGGCGAGAGTGTGGCGTTCCATTGCTTCGCCATTCCTCTCGGCAGCACGGCTACGTCATCACTTGCCACGGTGGTTCAGAGCTGAGTGGAGCTCCCGTCTGGCTAACACACCAACGGTCATCCTCACCTCCGAGACACTTCCATCGGCATGGTGAGGGTCGCAAAGTCCATAACGTCCCACGTTGTGCCTCCTTGATATAGGTGACCCATAGACACTTCCTCACGCCGAATCCACCACATCAAACAGTCAACTCATTCTTTGTCCCCCATATGTGACTTATTTTTTTTTTCTAGGGGCATGCTGCACTGTTTGGGCGCCGCTTCATCTTTTGTGGCTTTACTTCTTCAACCGCAGCGGCTCATCTTCACCTTCCCATCTGCCACTGACACTACTTCAAACTTTTGGGACCTGCTTCACATCTGGAGCTTTTCTTCATAATGTGGGACTTACTTCACTTCACTCTCAACCATTTTAGGGCGAGCATCACTCTAGGAGCCTGCTTCATAACTCCACTCCTGGTGTCTGCCTCAACAAGGGCATTATCTCCAGTTCTCGGCTTCACTTCGCTCATGCACAGAGCTTCTCCCCTCCTTGTAATTCAGGGGCTTCCTTTCACAGCCTACGCAGGCCTGCGTGCTTTAAACTTTAAACTGCACCCCCGACATGCGGGCCAGCGCTTAACACTTGGGGTTTTCTATTAATTCTTCAGACCCATCTCATGCTTGTGAGTCTTGCGCTTTGCTCTTGGGGTTTTGCTTATGTTCCGTGGCTTAGCTTCTCTAGTTCTTCAAATACCCCATATCTTCTCTTCCTAACCCCCTGCGCTCTGTGCCCCTGGGTGATGGGACTTGCTTCTGGATGACTGGGGGCAGTGGTCTATCTGCTTCTTCTGCTGCTCCCCCACCACAGCTCAGCTTTCTTCCTCTCTGCATGGGTTCTTGAAAATCCCATCCTCGTCGCCAATGTTATAAAGCAGCATCTGTAGTCTTCTTGAGTTTATTTGTAAGTGCTTTATTATAAGTTACATAAGCTGTTATCTAGGAGAGACCACCGGGCCCCATCACCCAGGCTCAACTGACCAGGCTGGAACCCTGGGACATGATTCATTACCAAACATTCCGCAGGCTCACTTAGCATTCCAAGATATGACACATCAAACTCCTGCAGTCATGCACTGGCAATAAGCACATCATAACATTTTGCATCGTTGGATTGCTTCCAGGTAGAGGCGTCTGTCCTGCCTGTGATTGCAAGTATTGCCTGCTAATCTCTTCAGTGCATTCTTTGTTCACTATTAGGTCTCTCCGGAGGGCATTAGTCTCTTGTCGGGCAGAATGAACCTCAGCACGAAGCTCTCCGAGTAATTGGGCCAATTGGTCCATTTCTGATGTCTCCATGGCGCCCAGGTGGATTTGTTATGGTAGGCTTCGTGTTCTGTTACGCTCACCTGGTATCCACAGGGACGCCACCCAGCTGGGTTACTCGCTGGTATGCTTCTCAGCTTTGCCCTGATGTGGTCTGCGGGGAAGGTTCTGCTTTGTGGTAGAATTAGGCGTGCTCTCCGTCCTGCCTTCTTTGCAGGGGCGCGTTGTCTTTCATGGGCCAGTGCGGTCCAGTTACTTCACTGACGCCGGCCCGTTTGATATTGTTCAGGTAGGTCTTATTGCTGTTCTTTAGTTTTGTTGCTATCATGCATGCCTTTCTTTGTTTAAAATGTCTCTTTTTTCTCCCTTAGGTATGCAGAGCTTCAGCGCGGTGAACTGGATTGGTTGAGCCCCACTGGTAAATGATGGCGCATTAAGAGCGCTATGATGCGGTAAGTAAGCGCTATGTGCAGTGATGCGAAGTCTTGCCTTTGCTAACCTGTGTTTCCTTCCTTGTAGGTCGCGGTGTTCTTCAGCGCGAGTGGAATGTCCGGAGTGGTGCCAGCCGAGAGGCGACCAGCCAGGTAAGCCTTTTGAGCAGTTCTTAATTTGTAAAAGTCTCTACAGCTTTCTTTAATGTTGTCTCTATCTTCCTCTTTCAGGTCGTTCTGTCTGGGAGGCGTGCGGTTTTGAGGAAGCTGTTCTCAGTAGCTGCGAGTGTTTAAAGATGAAGACTGCAGGTAAGATGCTGCTGCTAATGATGTTCCTTTTGTCTCCTTGCAGGTTCTGCTTCTCCGAGGTTCGAGGGAATAGCTGGACACGGTCAGCGTCATGTTGCAATCTGCAAAGTAACACGAAGCAAGTTCTGCAGTCAGGGTGTGCTTTATATAGCCCAGGTAAAGTAGTACCAGGGAAAGTAGTTCAAGGCCTGCCACACCCAAGACACTAGACCGCATAGCTTGGTTCTTAGGAACCAAGCTATGTGGATGCCTCAATGTTGGCTAACAATACAATAAAGTAGTTCCCAAGCACATTGTTGTTCAGGGCGTATGAGTCTGGCGCCATAGACGCCAGGACTGGCCCCATGAGGGCTTTTGAAAAGGATGCCAGGCTCTTGAGGCCCGAGTCCTGACTCCACCTGGCCAGTGGGTTTGCCAGAGGGGGTTTTAGGCGAGGGTCGTGAGGGAGACTGGATGGGGAGTCTGGGCTGGCACAGTTGCTTTTATTGGAAAAGGGAGGGGGGCATCCTCAATACATACCCTGGAAACATATCGACAAGGAATATTTGAGGTGTAGGCTACCTTCATTGACCGCGGGTGCAGGGAAATGGATATACGAAATGGAGAGAATGACAGCAGGGCAAAAGGTAGCAGTGGGGGATATAAAAGGTTTACTAGTGGCGACCCTTGGAGAGGCTGCTGATGATGTATGGATGATGTATGGAGAAGGGCGGAGTGCACAGGAGTAACAACCCAGAACATGATACACAATGGTTCACCGTTTGCCAACTGACATATGGCAAGCTATACGGACTTAGTACCTTGATACTTCTGATATTAGTGCGATCATGGCACGCAGAATGGGGGAAGACGAAGTCCCCTTACAATATATTCAGGCTATTCAAGAGTTATGGCACCTTGAAACGCAAAAACGTGGGACAAAACAGTGGCATTATTATATCTTATATTATGACAAGGGTTACCAGAGCAGGTGCAAAGGCAACTAAAGAAGTTGGTGGGGATGGAGGCAGAACCATGGTCAGAAATACAATTTACAATAGTACATTACTGCAGGTTAATGCAAGAAAGTGTGACGAAAAAGCTTGACGAAAGGAAGCAGGAGGGGGCAAAGTTAGTACAAAAGAAACTGTCTAAATACGCCATGGAAAGGGCAGTGCTAACAAGCGTGGGCGCACAGAGAACATCACAGACACTGTACGCACTGCCGTCCACGGTCGGAGGGTTCATGGGGTCGGGGGATGCACAGCATGGGTTTCGAGGAAGAGGGGGGCCACCAAGGGGACATGGGTATGGGATCAAATGCAACAAAGCCAAGGGGGATTTGTGGGAGGGTATCGTGGGTATGGGTGTCATGATGCCTACTCCCGGGGACCCAGACCACATCCAGCAACCCCGGAAGCAGGCAACAAGTTATCCTAAGCAAGCCCAACAACCCCTGCTAGGGGCTATTTGGGTCCAGTCCTGGCACCAATGGCGCAAGGCACATATGGATAGTCAGTCCTGGCGCCATAGGCACCAGGCTCATAGATTAAAACTTACCTGATGCAGACCATGCTGCAAACTTACCTGATGCAGACCATGCTGCAAGAGCTCCAAGCCAAAAGAGGCTTGGAAGGGACTACTTTACTTAGGGACTATTTTTTACTCGGGCGGGGCTGAGGAGGAATACTTACCTGGGACTACTTTGGGGGCTATTTACACCACGCCCGAAGAGCAGCACACGCTTCGTGTTATTCTGCATCCAGCAGCGTAACGCTCACCGTCCCTGCAAGTCTGCATCCAGCCTTCTGCCACGCCCGCCTCGAGTTCGGAGCTCCTAGAAAAAGGGAGAAAGAAGGAGAAAAGGTTAGAACAAGAGCAATACCTTTAATCCTTACCTGAATTCCCGATCCATCGCACCTTCGAGCTGGAAGAAAGAAGTTATTTTATGCGCGTCGCCTCGCCTGCTGCAGCGCCGCGCTGAACTCATCGGCCTTCGCAGCATCTTCACATTCCACCGCATCCTCCTGCATGTTCCTGCCGCACTCCGGCACCTAAGGAGAAGACAAGAACAGCAAGGTGAGCCAAGGGAATACACAGAGGAATATTAGTTACCCCCCCCTAGACTTACCTGATTTTACCGCCGGGGGTACTATTCCTCTTCACGGGTCGGCGCAGCTTCCACTGCATCTTCGCCGAACCCCGGCCCCTAAGGGGAAACAAAAGGACAACAAGGTGATACAAAGGGACTAACAAGGGGAACCCTCCTCACCACAATAGACTTACCTGATTTTACCGCCAGAGGTATTATTCCCCAAGACTTCATACTTTCTCTCAATGCCTGAATAAGGGAGAAAGCAACAGGTTACATATTGACAATATTTTATCAAACTGTTTTGGAAAATACAAATCATTACCAGAATACTACCGGTTGCCATGAGGAACTCTTCATTAGGGTCAAGCTGCAACCTGCAAGGAATCGGACAAGAGTGAAAGTCAAGCATTTGAACTCTTACGAACTTTATACTTATGGCGTCTTGTCGGGAATCTCGGAGTCAATATTGTTCTGGAACTCACCAATTCCTTCGAGGCAGTGAAGCAACTGGTTATGAACGCGCCCCTACGCTCAATTCAGGATGGAGAGCTCATCTTTTCAAACCATCAGGTGAGACTATAAGAGTGGACATCAAAGGTGATCTGTGGGGAGAACAGCGGGGGTAGGGGGATTTACGCTCAACTCCACAAGTGGTTATTTCCCTTTCTCCATTTGCAGAAGAATATTCCTACGGGCCAAGCAAACGAAGCTAGGTGGGCCAGTCCAGTCTGTCATCTCGGCCCTACGCGTCACATTGGTGGAGACCGCAGCTGTCCAGTTCCGATCGACGCCTCTGTGGAGCCAGGTGAGCGTAACAGAACGCAAAGCCTACCCACAAATTCCCACCCGGGCGTTATGGATACCTCAGAGACTGACCAATTGGCCCAATACTAGGGGAGCTGAGAGAAAGGAGACAGCAAATGCAATTGTGTCTATATTGTGGAACTTCTGGGCATTTTCTACGGGATTGCCCTGTAAAACCACCCAAGAAGGTGGTAGGAGCTGCTGATAAAAGCCATATGGAGTCAGACTCGGGAAACGACCACGCCCGACAAGCGTAGAGGTCCGCTTGCCGAGCTTGAAGAAGGATACTTAGACCTCGCATTTCATCATACCAATGGTCCTCGTAGATCCAGGGCAGCCATCGCGTATGCACGCAGTAAGGGCATACATTGATAGCGGGTCCATAGGAAACTATGTGAACTATGAATTGGCTTCCAGGATGAATCTACCTCTCTGCCGAAAAACCACCTCAGAAGTCATCACCACAGTCGATGGAACTGAAATTGCCTCTGGGCCTGTAACTCATTCCACTGCAGAGATGTCACTATTGGGTCAGGATGGGCATCGAGAGACTATTGTGTTTGATCTAATCAAGGCCCCACAGTTCCAAATAATACTGGGAATACCTTGGTTGGAAACACATAATCCTTGTATTGATTGGCGAGAGAAGAGAATAACCTTCCGGGATTGTCAGAACGCAGGCCTGGCCACAGTAACCACAGCAGTCATGCAACTACCTCCAGAATACCAAGAATTCCAGGATGTCTTCCAAAAAGAACAGGCAAACACCTTACCTCCTCACAGATCGTACGATTGTCAAATCGATCTCATACGCGGTGCACAGCCACCTTGTAGCAGGATCTAGGCCCTTACGGACCTGAGAACCTTCACCTATGACAATACTTAGACCAGTACCTTGCCAATGGCTTTATTCGGCCATCCAAGTCCCCTGCATCTTCAGCTTTGTTCTTCGTGCCCAAAAAGGAAGGTGACCTCAGATCGTGCATAAACTACAGCACATTGAACCAGATAACTGTTAAGAAGCGATACCCATTGCCTCTGATCCCTGAACTACTAGACCAAGTGAAGGACGCTTGTATATACACTAAATTAGATCTCCGGGGGCCATACCATCTGGTACGTGTAAAAGAAGTCGACGAATGGAAGACTGCTTTCCGCACTAAGTATGGGTTATTCGAATACCAGGTGATGCCTTTCGGGTTGTGCAATGCACCAGCAGCCTTCCAATACTTCATGAACGATGTCCTTCGTGAACTCATTGACGTTTGTGTTGTCGTATATATTGATGATATTCTAGTATACTTCTCTTCAGAATCTGACCATTTTGAAGCACGTCCGAGCAGTCCTTGAAAAATTGCGCCAGCACAAACTATATGCAAAACTGGAAAAATGCGTTTTTCATGCCACAGAAGTTGAATTCCTTGGGTTTATCCTGACCGCAAAGGGAGTCCGAATGGATTCACGAAAGGTGGACGCAATCCTTAAGTGGCCATCACCAAGTTCAGTTAAAGGAGTACAAAGCATGCTCGGCTATGCCAATTTCTACCGCAGATTCATCCCGGATTTTTCACATGTTGTACATCCCATCACAGCACTCTTGCGAAAAAATAAACGCTTTATGTGGACAGAAGAAGCTGAAAATGCCTTCCAAGAGCTGAAAGCGAAATTCACGTCTGCACCTGTATTAAAGCACCCGCGCCCTGAACTTCCATACATAGTGGAAACTGATGCATCCAGTCTAGCCATGGGAGCTGTCCTGTCACAAAAGGACCCTGAAACTGGCCAGCTTCATCCAGTAGCATTTTGGTCCAGAAAGTTCTCGGCACCCGAGTTAAACTATGCGGTTACCGACAAGGAGTTATTAGCCATTAAATCCGCCTTCAAGACTTGGCGGCACTATCTTCTCGGTGCCAGGCATACCATTACTGTGATCACCGATCACCGGAACTTACAGTATTTAAAGACAGCCAAGGCCCAATCGTCACGTCAACTCCAATGCGCACTGTTCTTTGCCGAGTTCGATTTCGTAATAACCGACCAGGTTGTAAGAATGGTAAAGCAGACGCCTTATCCCGAATAGGGATGGGAGAGGCAGAAGTGAACCCAGAACCAGTACCTATAATTTCCGAATAAAGAATTCTTGGCATGACTACTCTACAGACACTAGAGGACATTCAAGTAAAGATCCAACAACTCTTTGATCCTACAGCCCTGCAGGACTGGGTAAAAAAAGGCCCAGACTACTCTGTCAACAATGATCTGCCTTATTACCAAGTGCGGCTATTTCTGCCACACCAGGTACTACAAGAGCTAGTCATTTCCCGTTATCATGATACCCTAATGGAGGGGCACCCAGGTATTGCAAAAACTGAAGCTAAAATTAAAAGAGAATTCTGGTGGCCCACCTGACGAAAGGATATTAAATCATTTGTGATGTCTTGTGGCATTTGCGCCCAAAACAAAAGTCAAAAGAAAAAACCAGCTGGACTCTTACAACCTTTAGACTTTCCACCTACACCATGGCACACCTTATTGTTAGACTTTATTACTAATCTACCCCCATGCAATGGATTTAACACCATTCTAGTTATTGTGGATCATTTTCCAAGATGGCCCACTTTATTCATTTAAAGGGATTACCTTCAGCTTCAATCCTGGCCAAGGAGTTCCTCGAAAACATTGTTCGCATACACGGATTTCCGTCCATATTGGTCTCTGACTGGGGTAGTCAATTCATTTCACATTTGTGGAAAAAAATGCTGTCAATTGGCGCAAATCGATTTGAGGTTATCGACCAGTCACCACCCCCAGACCGATGGTCAAACGGAGAGGACCAACCAAACTCTCGAACAATACCTGCGTTGTATATGACATCAGACTGAGAGTAATTGGAAAGACATTCTTTGGATCGCCGAATATGCATACAATAATTCAGTACACTCTGGAACTGGACAAAGCCCCTTTTATACCTTATATGGGCACCATCCTCGAACCTCAGACCTTGACTCACCCCAACACTTAGAAATGCCCGCAGTGGACCATCTGTACGCTACTATTACACAAGCCTTTAAGGAAGCAACTACACATTTAAAACAAGCGAAAGAAAAATACAAGAAAGATGCTGATCGGCATAGAAGTGCTACTCCACAATACCAGATAGGGGACCAAGTATGGTTAGCCAAAAAACATATACCTCTAAAGGGAACACAGACCTTTAACCCCAGATATTTGGGACCTTACTCTGTTAATGCCATTATCAACCCGGTGGCTTTCAAGTTGGACTTACCTGCTAATATGCAAATTCACCCCGTCTTTCATGTGTCAATTTTGAAGCCAGTGCAACCAGGGACAAGACTAACCAAGCCACCAGACCCTATCCTTGTAGACGGAGAACCCGAATTTGAAGTTAAGAACATCCTGGACTCCAAGCTGATAAAGTCAAAACTCTTTTATTTAATCGACTGGAAAGGTTATGGACCACAGGAAAGGTCATGGGAACCAAGTGACCATGTTCATGCACCCCGATTGGTGAAAAAATTCCACCAAAATTTCCCAGACAAACCGAAACAACAGGGAAGAACGACTTTGGGAGGGGCCTTGGGGTGGAGTGCTGTCATGATGCCTACCCCCGGGGACCCAGACCACGTCCAGCAATCCCGGAAGCAGGCATCAAGTTATCCTAAGCAAGCCCAACAACCCCTGCTAGGGGCTATGCGCCAGGCTCATATGGAGAGTCAGGCCTGGCGCAATAGGCGCCAGGCTCATAGATTAAAACTTACCTGATGCAGACCATGCTGCAAACTTACCTGACGCAGACCATGCTGCAAGAGCTCCAAACCAAAAGAGGCTTGGAAGGGACTACTTTACTTAGGGACTATTTTTTACTCGGGCGGGGCTGGGGAGGAATACTTACCTGGGACTACTTTGGGGGCTATTTAAACCACGCCCGAAGAGCAGCACACGCTTCGCGTTATTCTGCATCCAGCAGCGTAACGCGCACCGTGCCTGCAAGTCTGCATCCAGCCTTCTGCCAGGCCCGCCTCGAGTTTGGAGCTCCTAGAGAAAGAAGGAGAAAAGGTTAGAAAAAGAGCAATACCTTTAATCCTTACTTGAATTCCCGATCCATTGCGCCTTCGAGCTGGAAGAAAGAAGTTATTTTATGCGCGTCACCTCGCCTGCTGCAGCGCCGCGCTGACCTCACCGGCCTTCGCGCATCTTCACATTCCACCGCATCCTCCTGCATGTTCCCGCCGCACTCCGGCACCTAATGGGAAGACAAGAACAGCAAGGTGAGCCAAGGGAATACACAGAGGAATATTAGTTACCCCCCCATAGACTTACCTGATTTTACCGCCGGGGGTACTATTCCTCTTCACGGGTCGGCGCAGCTTCCACTGCATCTTCGCCGAACCCCGGCCCCTAAGGGGAAACAAAAGGACAGCAAGGTGAAACAAAGGGACTAACAAGGGGAACCCTCCTCACCACAATAGACTTACCTGATTTTTTCGCCTGAGGTATTATTCCCCAAGACTTCATACTTTCTCTCAGCGCCTGAATAGGGGAGAAAGCAACAGGTTACATATTGACATTATTTTATCAAACTGTGTTGGAAAATACAAATCATTACCAGAATACTACCGGTTGCCACAAAGAACTCTTCATTAGGGTCAAGCTGCAACCTGCAAGGAATCGGACAAGAGTGAAAGTCAGGCATTTGAACTCTTACGAACTTTATACTTACGGCGTCTTGCCGGGAATCTCGGAGTCAATATTGTTCTGGAACTCACCAATTCCTTCGAGCCAGTGAAGCAACTGGTTATCAACGCGCCCTGCGCTCAATGCAGGATGGAGAGCTCATCTTTTCAAACCATCAGGTGAGACTACAAGAGGTGGCATCAAAGGTGATCTGTGGGGAGAACAGCGGGGGTGGGGGGATTTATGCTCAACTCCACGGGTGGTTAATTCCCTTTCTCCATTTGCAGAAGAATATTCCTACGGTCAAAGCAAACAAAGCTAGGTGGGCCAGTCCAGTCCGTCATCTCGGCCCTACGCGTCACATTGGTGGAGACCGCAGCTGTCCAGTTCCGATCGACGCCTCTGTGGGAGCCAGGTGAGCGTAACAATGGGCACCCAATGCGGAAGGGTCCAGAAAGGTTCTCTGGAGGGTATCATTGGCAAATAAGAGAACCACCCCAGTGCTGGGTGTGTGGACAGATAGGACATATCTCTATGGTATGTAGAAGCAGAGGGGACATGCCACAGAATGGGAGAATACAATATGTAGTAATGGGTTCTCTGTGTTGGGGTGCTTATGATATCAGAGCTTCCTTGTGGAATGTGGCGGCATTGGGGTTCTGTGAGTGATGATTGGGACTTTGTAGTGAGAGTGGCTGGTTGGTGGGTGTGGGGAAGTCCAGTGTCCTTACTCGAGTACTTGTTGTCTTCGTTCCCTAGCATCCCGTTGTGTCTACTGATCCTGCAAGCGTGGCACACCATGGACAATAAAGGATATTGCAACTTACCTTTGGAGGGAGTCAACGTTTCTTCCCTGGCGATGAGGATGGGATGGTAGGTCGAAGTTCAAGGATTTCCATGCCAGCACTGCTGAGGGGGGTGCAGGAGTTTGAGGACACTGACCCTGTGAATATTCCCCACACCCAGGAGGACACAAGAGTGCAGCGCGGCCAGCAGAGATCGCCATGTCCAGCCAGCGGAGTGCAGGGAGCTGTGGCAGCACGCCAAGAAGGAGTTAAGGTCCCCACCAGCGTCTGCATGCAGAAGATTTCCTGCTGTGGCGTGTCCAGAAGAAGTGTGCTGTGTGGCAGAGAAAGGCATCCATGCCTGTGCAGTTGATGGCAAAGAGAGAAGGATCGTCCCCTTTCCTGTCTGATGGTGTGTTTTTACAGCAAAGGGTAGGGCGCGCAAATCGCTGCGCCTGGTTTCCCCATCTTCCTCCCGGGGAATGGGCAGCTCAAGAGAGAGTGAGCAGGGAGAGGGCCGAGCACTGTGCATAGGGAGTTGCCGGATCATTCCCCAGCTACGAAGGAAGGAGAACATTCCAACCCTGTGTTTTCCAGACTAATGGTGACATCACAGGAGAGTAGAGTATTTCCGGCAAGTAAGGTGGATAGCCGTTAGTGCGCCTGCAGATCTTGTCTGGTGCACAATGTTCTGGAGGTGATGCCTTCCATGCAGAGTACAAGATGAGCTGAAAGCGTGGCGTTCCGTACAAGTACTGATTTTAAAATGTACAGCGCTGAGGATGAAGATGTTTGCAGGGCCGGTGAAGGGAGGAATAAACACCTGCAGAGCAAGATAAAGAGGACATTGGGCCTTATTACGACCCTGGCGGTAAGTAACGTACATTACCGCCATGGCGTAATTAACGTTTCCGTGCTGAATCGAAGCCGTACAATGCGGCACATTACGACCCATCGGGCACGAGCATTGCGCCATGGCGGTAATGTAAACAGCGCCATGGCGTAAATGCCCCCAAAACGGCACCTACCGGCATCGCATGCCGCGTAAGGTGCACTACCGCCATCCCGGCCACCAATCTTAGCACTGACCGTAATTAGCGGTCACCGTAATTAGCGGTGACCACCAGTAAGCGGAACCGGAAGCAGCGTCATTGCGGCGGAACAGGAAAGAGCACGGCGGCCATCTTTAAAAACACAATCCATTGCAATCCTCCACTACCACTGCACATCTGACCCCGAGACCTTGCAGAAAGCTACAGCCACATCCACGCATCCCCACAATGCCAAAAGTTGTCAAGAAAGCCTGCGATGGGCAGCGGCAGGACCGCTTCAGCAGGGAGGAACTAACAATGTTGGCTGAAACGCTACAGGAAAAGGCGGACATCGTCTTCTCCGAAGAAATGACAAGACCAGCCATAGCCCGCAAAAAGGCCATATGGGAACTCGTAGCACAACGGGTCAGCGCTGTAGGAACCACCGCAGGCACCTCAAAACAGTGCCGCAAAAGGTGGGATGACCTCCGGCTCCGAGTAAGGAGCATACTGTCGGCCAACCGCAACATGGCCATGGTAACTGGCGGAGGAGCAGACTCCCCAATTAAGATGCAGCCATGGGAGGAGATATGTGCCTCGACGATCGGCATGGAGAGCATCGAGGGGGTCCGTGGAATGGAGAGAGGAGCCCCGACATCAGGAGACACAGGTAGGTGCCTCTAATTTAGCCATGCGAAACCCCCTGAATTCCACTTACATGTGCATCACAATGTTGCCCTATAGGGTTAACGCAACACATCAGCAGAAGACCTACACCCTGCACACATGCAGCATGCACACTCCACAGCAGGCACCCACATTCCTGCATGTTCAACCCACCCGAAAGGGAGACAACCTGTATGTCACAGGCTACAAAGTGCACCATCTATCCATCAAATTCATGGCAGTCATCACAATGCCTGCTCAATGTCCGCTGACCCATCAATAACACTTTCCCTCCTCTGCTCCACCATAGGCTCCCAATAGGACACCGGCAGGGACGAGAGTGGCACCACGCCTGCCAAGAAGGCCAGGCCAGAGGCAAGAGCCCACCAACCCTCCACCTCTGCTGGACCCAAAGACCAACCACAGTAGCCAAAATTGCCTGTCGCAAAACAGCCCAGGGCAGCAATGATCCCCGAGGCAAGCAGCATGGCACCACCCACAGGAGACACACAACAACTGCTGCCCACTGAGAGGAATGTGTCTGCGGGGATTACTACAATTGGGGAGACTGCTGCCATCGCAGCCTGCTCTGACAGCGATGTGGGGAATGAGGAGGATGACACAGAAGGTCCCCCCACTGCCCACCTTCATTCCCCCCACCTGTCCCTAAGTAGCCCGCACGGAGACGGCACACAGGGGCTATCCCCTGAAGAGTCATGGCCAGCCACTCCCAGCCCAGTGGGAGGAGGGGAGGAGGGGAGTAGCCCAATTACCCCGGCAATTGCAACATCAAATGCCCCAGATTTCCAACAGTCGCTGGACCAAATAATTACGAGGCAACAACAACTGTCCTCACTACTCACACAGCATGTGGCTGATTGTGGAGGTGCCAGTGCACACATGGAAAGATGTGCTGAGACTGTCAAGGCAGCCATCCAATCCGCAAGCAAAGACATATGTGCGGAACTAGCTGCGGTGCGTAATGTGCTCGGTGAGCTTCCACAGACAATAAGGGACATGCAGCATACCGAGCAGCCCAGTACCTCCTCTGCTGCAAGTTCTTCCGCAACCAGCCCCGTCCGCAGGTCAGCCAGGAACCTGCGGAATACAGGCAGGGGGGCCCCAGGGGCCGGGAGAGGGGGCTGCAAATAGTGGCCGCCCAGTGGACAAATGGAACATTACTCACTTCATCACGGGCACTGTCACACCTTTGCAGGGAGTTCAGGGGGGAGGGTCGAGGGGGGATTGGGTGTGTTTGGGAGTTCAAGGGGGAGGGGGATTGGGTGTGTTGGGGAGTTCAGGGGGGAGGGGGGATTGGGTGTGTCAAACCTATTCACATTCATAATACACTTTTTTCTTTTGCACAAATCAAATGTGTGGACATTGCTCATTTCGTATGTGTGCTTTATAGGTGAACAGTCCACAGTGTGCATGTCCCAGACACACACAGTGCCCCAAGTGCCCTCTCCATGTTACACACACCAGCTGTGTGTGCTAGAAGCATTGGTCAATGATATTTTGATGCATTTCACGCCCCTCCTGTGCATCGCGGCCTCCATGAGGTGCTGCCCCATCCACACCCTCCTCATCCTCATTGTCAGGTGGTTGCAGTTCAGCATCAGGGGGCAGGGCCACATTGCGTCTGACGCACATATTGTGTAGCATGACACATGCCATGACGATCTTTGCCACCTTCTCATGGCGGTACAGGAGTGCCCCACCAGACCTGCTGAGGCAGCGAAACCGTGCCTTCAATAGGCCAAATGCCTGCTCAATCACCACACGGGTAAGAGTATGTGCACGGTTGTAGTCCTCCTCATACTGGTTCTGTGGGTTCCGGACTGGTGTAAGGAGCCACCCCTTCAGGGGATAGCCTGCATCACCTGTATGTGGGCGAGAATGTATGTGTCAGTCATGACGTCTATTTCAGAACATGACGTGCCACCATGGCTTGCATCCAACTGTTACTTCGGACCTCTTGTAAATGCACTAATTGATTTACACTATGCGACCAGTATATGCTCATGGCTCTTATGGAATGTTGTGCATGCCATCAACCAATGTATGCAGGGGGGTCAAGTGCCTTGTAAGTGCCCATCCACTGTGTTCGTTCATGCCGTTTGTTTTGGTGGCCTGGCACGTGTCCTGTGATGTCAACGCTCACATCATTGCAACATTGCTGTCAGCCTCATCATGACCCCAGTGAGCAATGCTGATGTTGATAGGGACATTTTGTGGGCCTTGCTGTCTGTGTGATGGTGTGTTGATGTTTCTGTCCGTCATGTGCCTCATTCGTGCGCAGTTATGGGGGACAGGCCTTTCAGTGGATGGTGTCTGGTGACGTGCATGTAGGTGCATTTCGTTGAGGTCAATGTGGTGTGAATTGGTACAATGCACTTGCAGATGGTTGTGTCATGGTTGGGGCACACCTTCATTCACGTGGTGGGGCAGCATACATCGGCCATTAGGTTTAGTGGTGTCAGCTGAAGTTTGTGCTGCTTTAGGGTATGATCTGGCTCCGTTGTCTCTACTAGTCACAGCCAGGTGGAGTATGCATCATTCCCCCCCCTTTCAGCCAGGTGGAGTATGCATCACCCCCCCCTTTCAGCCAGGTGGAGTATGCATCATTCCCCCCCCTTTCAGCGAGGTGGAGTATGCATCATCCCCCCCCTTTCAGCCAGATGGAGTATGCATCATTCCCCCCCCCTTTCAGCCAGGTGGAGTATGCATCATTCCCCCCCTGGAGTATGCATTGGTACGTCGTTCACCTACCCACTTCACTTTTCCATGGTCATGACATGTGACTCACCGAGTAGCCCTGCATGTCGCTCCATGTAGCGTGGTATTGTGGAGTTCCGAAGGACCATTGAATCATGGGTTGCTCCGGGGAATCGGGCACAGCAATGTGTGATGATCCTGTTGGAGTCACAGTCCATTTGCACGTTGATTGAGTGAAATAGTTTACGGTTGCGGTACGGTACCTCCATGGCATGTGGCACCACCAATTCTACATGGGTGCAGTCGATGGCACCAATGCAACCAGGTATGCCGGCTAGTGCATGGAAACCCACCTTGGTGTTTGCAATCTCCTGGGCAGACCGTGGTAATGAGATGTAGTCGTCTGTGTGCTTGAGGAGGGCATCAAGCACTTGGATCAGTGTGCGTGAGAATAATGGTTGTGAAATGCCATGCAAGTGTCCCACTGTGTGCTGGTAGGTGCCTGTGGCCAGGAAGTGGAGTACAGACACTACCTTCAGTAGGGGTGGGATGGCGGTTGGTGTTTCTATCATGCTGACGATGTCGTTGTGTATCATGTCTACGATGGCGGTGATGGTGTCCCGGTCCAAACGGTACAGGGTGTGGATCTGCTCAGCGGTGAGGTTGAATGGACTGGCTCTGATGCGTGGGATTGTGGGCTGCCTGCGTGGTGCCACTGGCTGTGCTGGTGGAGCTTGCTGGCCCTGCCTTGCCCTCCTTCTCCTCCTGCATCTCCTCTGTGCAGCATGTTGTTGTTGCTGTTGTTGTTGTTGTTGTAGTTGAAGTTGTAGCACTTGCATTGCTATCAGGTCCTCCAGCCCCAACATTGCTAGTCCTATTGGAATCATTGTAGAGTGTGACTGGGTGCCACTAATGGCATCATAGTTAACGGTCACGGGTCATGATCGGACCTAGCGGAAAACGATGCCGGTAATCATTTACCGCCATCGTTTTTCGCTTACCGCCAGGGTCGTAATGAGGCCCATTGTACCTTGGGAGTAGTGTGGTGTGTCCGTGAGTGAGGGGAAACTGCTAAAGGGGGAAGATGTTCCGAGTATTTTTGGACTCCTGGATATTGTTTTGGGGAGTTTCCGGGATCCAGCAGAACGTGATTGTGGTTACAGTGAAGTTAGCGGTAGGTGTGTCCAGGCCTGTAATGATAATATGATGTTGTGTATGCGTTATGTGGCCCATGTTTGTTTTTGGGTTAGGTCAATTTCCCGGGGGGGGGTGGGGGGCTAGAGGTAAGAGGTATGTAGTTTTAAGGCAGTTGTCTGTTCCCTGTGGTGTGTTTTTGTTGTGGCCTCCTTTCCCCTGTTTAGGTTTCCCAGGGTGGTAATTGTATATCTAGGTGGTGTACTTTGGAGGGGTATTACTATGATCATTAGGAGTGTCGCAGTACCGGATTAATGTACAGCATGATGCTGAAAGCAAAGGGGGGGGGGTGGTGGGTTTATCCATCTCTGGACATGTGGGTGGTGGATACTTTAATGGGCAGGTACGGGAAATGCTTCCCGTGTACTGCATCCATTTATGGACATGAGGGCGGATGGTGGCTAAAGTACCCTGCGGGGTGCATCCGCGTGTCACATCCAGTTCATGGACATGAGGGTGGATGTTTCTTCCATTTATTCAAGGGTTCGAATAGTTACAAAAGTGAGTTCACATATGAGCGCCTAATGTTCATGTGAGTGTTCTGAGAAGTGAGTGCTCTCAATGTGTGTGATTTTTGCGGATATAAAGTTTTGAACGCAGGTTTGCAGATTTTGCATGTATTTTCATGCTGATGTTGTTCTGCACACCGTAGAGCATGTTAAGGAGTCGCATGCATTGAGGTATCATGTCATTTAAGTGCATTCATCAAGATTTGGGTGCATGGCGTCATTTACAAGCTGTTGGAGAGAAGTGGCGAGTTTTGTATTTCAGGTTAAGGTGTTATGGCTCATAGGCCCTGTTGAGGGTTGAAGTGGAGTGGTTTTGTGTCATTAGAAGCTTTAGCATTTTGTGAATTATACCCCGTGGTAGAAGTTTGTGTTTGAGGTTATGCCTTTGGGCAAGGCATCGTTATTACTTTTTCTTAAGGAGAGGTCCTGGTTTGTTGTTGGATCGCTGTTACTTGGAGGGGCGTGTTTTAAGGAGTTGTTCCATTGGAGTGGATGTCTGTTTTGAAGAATTACTACTATCGGGTTAGGTGCCCGTGCTTGTGATGTTTTGGGTGTCGGGTTGTTTCGTTGTGGCGGCCTAGTGGTTGTTTTGTTTTTTTCACCAGTTTACCAACCTTCAAGGAAATGTAAAGTTGGTGGTGAGGTTGGGAACAGTGTTTTTGATCTGAGGGTACAAGATGTCAGTGAATGTAAAGGGTATTATGTCAGTTTGTGTTGTTGTGGTCTCAGGATGGGGTGATTTTGTTGGTCTTTCAACGGGGTGTAGGTAGTGCAGTGTAGTTTGCTTGCAGTTGAGCGGTCTGTGGTCAGGCGTGGCAGGCCTGAGGCTCTGGCGGCAGCCCGGGGTGAAAGGAGTTAGTGCATTGTTGGTTTGGTTGGTTAGATTAGTGGTTGTTCTTTTTGAGCATGGTACGCTTGGGTGTGGCAGGCCTGAGGGGCATTAGTCCTCAATGGTATTTCCGCTGATGTTGGAGTTCATGAGGAGATTTTGCCCTTTTCCCATGTCGTTGGGTGTTGCTTCTGTTTAGTGGTGTGTAAGGAGGGAGTGAGTGGAGAGTGGAGTGTACCATTAACACTCATTTTCTATGTCCCAATGGGTTCTGGCATTTTGTTGGTCAGGTTGGCCTGGTAGAAGGTTGTTTCCTTTTGTTCTTCCAGTGCCGGGTTTTCTCTTACATTGTCGGACGCTTTGTAGAGAAGGTCTGGTGTGTGTCGTTGTATGTGAAGGAATGTTGACAGTGTTGGTCACCGTTTTCATTGCGTTCCTAGTGTTGTGTAATTTGCAAGGGATGGAGAAGTGTAGTAATGGGGTCTGTGTGTTGGAGTGCTTATGATGTCAGAGCTTCCTTGTGGAATGTGGTGGCACCTGGGTTCTGTGACTGACGGTTGGGACTTGGTGGTGAGAGTGGCTGGTTGATGGGTGTGGGGAAGACAGTGTCCCTACTTGTGTACTTGTTGTCTTTGTTCCCTACCATCCCATAGTGTATGCTGATCCTGCAAGCATGGCAGACCGTGGACAATAAAGATTATTGTAACTTACCTCTGGAGGGAGTCTACATTTCTTCACAATACCAGCCAGCATATCCAGGGGAACAGAACAAGTATTATGCCCAGGACCAGACACAACAAGGACAGGCACCAACCACATACCCGCAGACACACCAGTCCATGGCACAGACACCACAAATTCAGGCACCAGCGCAACAGTATTCATAGGCACCACAGATACCGCAGATATAGAATAACACGCTACCATCATACACGGCACAGCCAAACGACGGGACACAGGCACACACGGACTCCATGGCAACGACCCCTATTAGGAAACTAGGGGGGGCTACTCTAGGAGTGGGCAACTGTAAGGAACTCATGGTGGCAACATTAAAGACAGACACAAGTAATCACAGTTCAAGGGTGTTTTTTAAAGTGTATAAAAACACCTAATCTAAACCTAAATCTAAGATGGGAGCACGCTTCAACCATCAAACAATAATAAGGCAGTCCTAGTGGCGTCTTGTCAAATAAAAAAGGCCTATACTAAAAATAACGATTGCCAATCCTTACCACTAAGTCACAAAAGAGTGTAGGATAAAGTTCACCAGAAAAGAAAGAAATGTTCACAAAATCATCAGTCAGGATGGTATGGCTGGGATCTCCCTTCCCCATATTTTTTAGCACGGTACAAGGCGAGACTCCTGAGCACAATACACACCGGGGCTTCTCCAGCACGAGGTTATAGTTTGTTTCAGTGATATGAGGACCTTCTGTGGCCACGTCTCTCTCACACAAAGTTTCTTGCCTCTGAAGGCCTGATGTGTCAACAATAACAAAACAAAAGTTCCTTTCCATATTCATTTATGTTGGTTGATGACTCTTCACCTCTGGGTCCCCCTCAACCGGCCTCTGATCCTTCTTTAATGTTAGCCTCCCTCCTTCGAGTTCACTACGGCCTTTCACTCAAAAATAATTTCACCTGTAGTGCTCATGAGTCTCAATTGGCCTCATTACAAGTATGGCGGTAAGGCAACAACAGTGCCGGTAGATCTACCGGCACCGTTGCTACCGTACCGCTATACTACGAGTTCTGCTTGCGCGTGCCCTTGCAGCCACCAGGTCTTACCTGGTGGCCACACCGGCACCCGCGAGCAGAGCAGGACTCTAGCACCAGTACCATTATTAACAGTACCGGTGCTACCACCTTCCCCATTCCCATTGAGAATGGTGATGCACCAAGCTCGGCACCCGTGAAAGGGCAAATACCGGGTCCGGCTGGGTCGGAATAGCCCGGTAATTGTCCATTCGTGGGTGCTGGACCCGGATGCGAGTTTGGAGGTAGCCTTGCCGGTTTTACTGGCAAGGCTACCTCCAACCTCGTAATGAGGCCCAATGTCTTTTTAAACAATCATTCACTGTGGACATCCCTCAGTGGGGTTCACTCTTGTCAACACAATGTTCACAGGGTTATTATGCTTCACCCCAACTTGCAGGCATCCCTCAGCTGGGTTCACATTTGCTAGATACACAATTCACTTTTCTTTATCACAATGCAGGATTCACTTCCCTTAGCTTTCCTCTTGACTATGTGTCAAAGACTTTCGATTGTACAAGATGTTTTACTCGACCCTTATATGACCACTTTGACTTCTTACGCCAGGCTCTCCTAGGGCCTACTAGTATTGTAGTTTCAACAAAAGGGGACCAGCCAGAGTCTTTCGAATGAGTGCCCACATGTAGCCAGACCACTCTGCAGTTGGTCTTTCCCTAGGCTTTCTTAAAAGTTCAGTAACACATAAGTTCTTTGTTCACAAGTTATTTCAATTCATATCATGTTGCCGTTTGCAACCTTTGCTCACTGCAGTCCGGTTTACTATTGTTTCTCCCTCCAATTCACCGGCTGTGCTGAACTGTTTGGCGTTTCTTGTCTCTGGAGTCAAAGACGGTACCACGGTAGTAAGCACGTCTCCCCACTTTGGTTATCAGTGCAGGAAGGTTCTGTGCACCGTTGACATCTGTCACACCACACGCCGGCTGTAGTTACCTGTCTTATCATTCCATTCATGGAGGCTTCGCAGTTCTGGGTCAAAAAGGGCAAGGGCCCTACCCTCCTTGTCTTCCTTTCTGGTCTCGCCGCCTTCCTCCTCCATTTGAACTGCTGTCCTGGAATAGCTGCTTCCTCATGCGTTTGGCCTTGCTCAAAGTGTGCTGTTAGACAGAATCTTGTGCAGTGCCCTTAGGGACCACTACATACAATTAAGACTACACGTGGTAATACAAGTTCACCTTTGGTACAAGCCTGTACTACTATGTTAAAGTGGTAGCAGTAGCGGAGCAGCCAGGCCTATCTCAAGAGTATATGAGCAGTAGCAGAGATTACAGAAAGGGACCACAATTACTGTGACTCAAGCAAACCACTGACTCAAGGTTTCAGGTAAAAATATAAGTACATTTATTTTCAAACCCTCAGTAAAACACAACACTTCTATGAATTCAAAAACCACACATAAAATATACCACATACAACAAATTCTCTTGGCACAGAAAAACCCAAGGTAAGTAAGTACCTTATGTTTTGGCGGACTGGTGTTGTGAAACGAAAGACGTTACGGGGAATACATATGCAATCACTTTTTGACAGCTCGGCCGTATAAAAGAAACACGTATCTGCGGTAAGAAAGGTTACCGGGGCAAAAACACACTTAGCACCTGGGCTAACGAGAGAGAGTTGGGGGCAAAAATCATAGGCAATACCTTTGTCAAGGCAGACAGAATCAGAGAACACTCGCTGACAGAAATACAAAAGTCAATAGGTCGGAGCCAGTGTCAATTGGAACCGGGTTCCTGTTGTCGAGGATCACACAGTCAGACAGTTCAAGATTCAACGTTGCCAGGAGTACTTGGATATTGTCAACAGAGGAAGCAAAAGTTATAAGAAGGAGGGAAGACCAGGGTGAGCCTTGGAGGAGGAGAAAAGGGATTCACCCTTGTTCCTCGAAGCAGAACACAGTACCTTATTCAAGGAAGAAGCTGGTGCCACGGCAGTTGTTCCTGGTAGTTTCCTGCAGACCCACGGTTCCTGGTGCTTCGGTCGTGGAGACGAGAAGGAGGACATCTGGAGGGGTCTGCACCACTCAGGGATGGAGCCAGCAGCAGTGACGGCGAATAAAAGGTGCGCTCCTTTAAAACAGGAGAGGCTCTTCAGATGGCCATCCGGACCACTACAGCAGTATGCAGCGATTTTGACCACGAAGAGGATCCTCTGGCTGTGGAAGATGAGCTGGTTGACCCCACTAGGCTCAAGGGAAGAAGACTCCGGACTGGATCTTCTCTGGTCGTTGAACGGTAGATAGCTCAGGACTGCAGCAGGGCTTCACCGGGACGGGGTAGTTGCAGCAGTCGTCTTCTCCGCTTCTCTTCGGTTCCTTGTAGTTCCAGTGGTGACTCTGACTTCCAGCCCAAGAGTCCTGCCTTTTATGCGAAAATCCCCTATTCACACAGCCTGGCTGTCAATCAAATAGCGGGGGGGGGGGTTGTCCAGCTCGGACAACCACCTCAGCCAATCATGGCAAAGTGCGACTTGGGTATCCCAGGATACCATGTGCAGGGGGTGACTACACCCCTCCCTCACATTCAGTCCAACTAGACACCCAGGCGCCCAGAGGAGGGCTTCTTAGCAGAGGCCCGCCAAAAGACAGTGAACAAAGAAGGCAAACCTGGTTTGCCGCGCAAAGTAAAACACAAGAAGGACTTTAACAAAAAGAAATGGCGAATAAACCCGACCGGAGCCAAAAGAAAGAGTATTTGGTCAAGCGGGTTTATGTTCGAGGCTAATATAATAGCCTAAAACAATACCATGATTATATAGTATAATCGCGGTAGAAAAGTTAGGGTAGATACCACTGCCACCAGCCAAGTCTAAATGTTAAAAGAGCAAAACAATGCTCCAGGAGGGACAGATAAAAAGGGCTAAGGATTAACCCTTTCCAATACTCCATGTAAGATGGGGTGTACTGGATCTGTGGTTATTTGACTATGTAAAGTTAATGGCAACTTTACCTGTTTCTGGGGGGGACAGTAGTCAGCCCCAGAAAAAGGAGTCATTGGGAAGTCGTAGAGACAACCCTGTGTTACTGCACGAAAAGGTGCTGTGTAACACACACAACAAGTTTGGCTCATGGAGTGGTGTGCTCCAGGGCCCAAGATCACACAACAGTAGAAATACACATGACAAAACACAGGTAAGAGTGGGAAAAAGAGGCACACTCTTACCAAGTGGAAAAAATGAACTCCAGAAATCCAGCCAAACTGCTGGGGGACTCACTAGGTGAGGAAAATTACCCATAGAATGAGAATTCTCCCTAACATGTGCTCTCGTGATCAGCCTTTTATCCCTGTCGGGAAGGGAAAGGGCCATCAAGTGTGTGTAGTTATCAATTGCCTGGCTTTGCCTGACCCTTGTGTTGGGACATGTCAGGTAAACGGCTCTGGTGTTAGTCCGTTGTCTTTCATGACGTAAGAAATTGTTTGTGTCGGAAAGGGAGGGGCGGTACAGTTTCTAAATATCCTACGGGGTAGGATGGGGAAAAGGTGTTATAAGGAAGGGTGTACCGCGTCTCACCCGTCAGTATCCCACTTCCACTTCCCGAAGACCCACCATCCAGGTGATCCTCCCCCACTGGTCCACCCCCAGGAACTGGATCCAATAGCGATGGCTGTGTCTTGGCCACCTGGATGACAGATCTCCGGGGACTAGCGGGTGAGACAACTTCTGGTTTCTCATACAACACATTGCCAGGAAACGGAATGTCATTATACCCTCAATAGGACAGCCCACAGACAGACCTGATGTGTTCAATCCTATCGATTACACCCAACCCGGAGGAGGAACCACACTTGGGGTGATGATAGGTGACAAAACGTTCCCCTTTCTTGTAGATACAGGGGCGACTAGATCCTGCATCCGGGAAGGGAATTATAGAATGTCAGACGATTCCATGAATGCTCAAGGATTCTCTAGGGCGACGAAATTGGTTCCATTTACAGACGATATTGCACTTTCTATAGGAGAGCACGACCTAGCTCTACCCTTACTGTATTCCCAACAGACACCAATAAACAGAATGGGGAGAGACATCATGAGCAAACTTATCATGACCATCTCATTCACTGACAAGGGGATAGTGTTTCACACCTGGGATACACCTTCTAAACGTGCGGGAAATTATTGAAGCTTATTGTGGACGCAAAGTGCAGAGGGGAGTGCCAGCAGATAAGGCACTATTTCAATATGGGACTGAAATAATAATAGCATGGCTCCCAGGGATTCAGGGAAAAATGTGGCATCTTCCAAATGAGTACATGTTCAGGCCAGAATTACCATTAGACGAGAAGGAAGGGATGATGGTGCTGCCAGAATTAGAGGCAGTAATAGTGGAGGACGACTGGACAGCAGTACAATGGACAGATGACACAGGGCGACCATGGCGATCAGTGATCACCGTGGGAGAAGGGTACGGATTGACTACAGTTACAGACAGAGAGCTGTTCAAAAACAATAGATTAGATTACAAGGTCATGTTTGAAATTAGCATAACATGCTTGGCGAAAATACATTACTGAGAGGTGCCACAGAGAATGGTGATGATGCTACAAGCACCACTGACATTTCTCTAGGAAGACTTGGCAAAGGTCCCCCTCATCTTTTGGACCACAAGCCCCAATGATGTGGGGCTTCTGACAGGGATTGGAGTAGTGAAAATAAAACTGAAGCCAGGAGCTATTTTACCATGGGCTAGGCAATATCCGCTGTCCAGGGAGTCAGACGAGGGTATATATGAGACAATTGCAGCACTAGTGAAGCAGGGCACCCTACTACCATCAGAATCACAGTACAACACAGCAGTGTACCTTGTCAAAAAGCCAACAGGGGTCATGGAGTTTTATACAGGACTTCCGTCCTCTGAACCATATTGTACAAGCAGAATTTTCTTTAGTTCCGAATACAGCAACAGTTTTGTGTAGCATTCCCACGGAAGCTGCATACTTCACACTCATAGATTTGAAGAATGCTTTCTTCTCTATACCATTACAACCAGACTCACAAGACTTAACTTCGTTTCTATATAGAAATAAGAAAGGGAAACATACAAGACTTCCTCAAGGGTATTGTGAATCACCTTCCATATTTAACAGGATCCTTCAAATGGACTTAGATAATGTAAAATTAAAGCGTTGTTATACAGTACGTAGATGACATATTGATTTGCAGCAAGATGTAGACACAGTGTAGAGATGACTTTGTGCATACGTTGACTGTACTAGCAGTTAAGGGGTACAAGGTAGCCAAAGCTAAATTACAATATTGCCAGACAGAGGTATTATACATTGGATAACTGATATCCAAAGACGGGCGAAAAGGGACACCAGAAAGAGCAGAGGCGATACGCAAGACAGCAAATCCCACAAACATGAGACAAACGCAGCTTCTCTCCACGATCGCCGCACAGGGAGAGACATCCCCCCACAAAATGTGCTTCCAGAGCTTGGGAATTCAGTCATGAAGCATTTCATCTCAAAGCGCTCGTGACCAGGTGCATTATTTCTATTTACTGATGCGCCTTGCCTGTGATCCTCACCGAAGCCTCCAGAGTCCTCTGAAGTGCCACGACTTCATTGGGCACCATTGCCGACAACGTGCTCAATGCTGCTGCATATTGCTCCCAGTGAAGGCGGACCCTTTGCACTGGAAGCCCTGCCCGTGATTGGCCCCATGGACCTACTTCCGCATACCGTCACAGCCGGCCGGCGGAAGCCGGCCGTATCCAATGGCTGTGACTAGGGCCAGCCTGTGTCCACCCACCCCATCTTTGCAGCCGTCCTGCCGAGAGAGAAGGCAGGAACCTTCTCTCCACGATCGCCGCACAGGGAGAGACACTCCCCCACAAAATGTAGTTCCAGAGCTCGCAAATGCAGTCATGAAGCATTTCTTCTCAAAGCGCTCGTGGCCAGGTGCATTATTTCTATTTACTGATGCGCCTTGCCTGTGATCCTCACCGAAGCCTCCAGAGTCCTCTGAAGTGCCACGACAGCATTGGGCACCATTGCCGACAACTTGCCCAATGGCCGCTGCATATTGCTCCCAGTGAAGGCGGACCCTTTACACTGGAAGCCCTGCCCGTGATTGGCCCCATGCACCTACTTCCGCATACCGTAACAGCCGGCAGGCGGAAGCCGGCCGTATCCAAGGGTTGTGACTAGGGCCACCCTGTGTCCACCAACCCCATCTTTGCCACCAATCGCCGCACAGGGAGAGACACTCCCCCACAAAATGTGGTTCCAGAGCTCGCGAATGCAGTCATGAAGCATTTCATCTCAAAGCGCTCGTGACCAGGTGCATTATTTCTATTTACTGATGTGCTTTGACTGTGATCCTCACCGAAGTCTCCAGAGTCCTCTGAAGTGTCCTGACAGCATTGGGCACCATTGCCGACAACATGCTCAATGGGCGCTGCATATTGCTCCCAGTGAAGGCAGACCCTTTGCACTGGAAGCCCTGCCCGTTATTGGCCCCATGCACCTACCTCCGCATACCGTCACAGCCGGCAGGCGGAAGCCGGCCATATCCAAGGGCTGTGACTAGGGCCAGCCTGTGTCCACCCACCCCATCTTTGCCGCCGTCCCACCGAGAGAGAAGGCAGCAACCTTCTCTCCACGATCGCCGCACAGGGAGAGACACTCCCCCACAAAATGTGGTTCCAGAGCTTGCAAATGCAGTCATGAAGCATTTCATCTCAAAGTGCTCGTGACCAGGTGCATTATTTCTATTTACTGATGCGCCTTGCCTGTGATCCTCACCGAAGCCTACAGAGTCCTCTGAAGTGTCCCGACAGCATTGGGCACCATTGCCGACAACTTGCTCAATGGCCGCTGCATATTGCTCCCAGTGAAGGCGGACCCTTTGCACTGTAAGCCCTGCCAGTGAATGGCCCCATGCACCTAATTCTGCATACCGTCACAGCCGGCAGGCGGAAGCCGGCCGTATCCAAGGGCTGTGACTAGGGCCAGCCTGTGTCCACCAACCCCATCTTTGCCGCCGTCCCACCAAGTGAGAAGGCAGGAGCCTTCTCTCCAAGATCGCCGCACAGGGTGAGACACTCCCCCACAAAATGTGGTTACAGAGCTCGCAAATGCAGTCATGAAGCATTTCATCTCAAAGCGCTCGTGACCAGGTGCATTATTTCTATTTACTGATGCGCCTTGCCTGTGATCCTCACCGAAGCCTCCAGAGTCCTCTGAAGTGCCCCGACAGCATTGGGCACCATTGCCGACAACTTGCTCAATGGCCGCTGCATATTGCTCCCAGTGAAGGCGGACCCTTTGCACTGAAAGCCCTACACGTTATTGGCCCCATGCACCTACTTCCGCATACCGTCACAGCCGGCAGGCGGAAGACGGCCGTATCCAAGGGCTGTGACTAGGGCCAGCCTGTGTCCACCCACCCCATCTTTGCCGCTGTCCCACCGAGAGAGAAGGCAGGAGCCTTCTCTCCACGATCGCTGCACAGGGAGAGACACTCCCCCACAAAATGTGGTTCCAGAGCTCGCAAATGCAGTCATGAAACATTTAATCTCAAAGCGCTCGTGACCAGGTGCATTATTTCTATTTACTGATGCGCCTTGCCTGTGATCCTCATCAAAGCCTCCAGAGTCCTCTGAAGTGCCCCGACAGCATTGGGCACCATTACCGACAACTTGCTCAATGGCCGCTGCATATTGCTCCCAGTGAAGGCGGGCCCTTTGCACTGGAAGCCCTGCCCGTGATTGGCCCCATGCACCTACTTCCACATACTGCCACAGCCTGCAGGTGGAAGCCGGCTGTATCCAAGGGCCGTGGCTAAGGGCCTGTCTGTGGCTGTCCGTGGCAGGCCGCTGGCGCCCAGCGCAACATTTTTGCAGTCCTACAGCCTATCCAGAGCCGTAGGAGCCTGAGTCCTTAACCGCTGAACACCACTCTGCTCGAGGTAAGCGACCACTACTACAGCTGTGCCTCGAGCAATACATCTACTGGACCATCCCATAATGCCCATCATTCTTCACATAAGAACCTGAATGACTCTCACATCGGAACCCTGCCGTTGTGCCATTGTGATAGCTACATGCCGACATGTGTCTCGTAGAAAAGCCTAAATATAGAACGTACTTTTATTCGTGCCATGAAATGTAATGACACCTTTATCTGCACATCATGCTATAAACTCTATAAATGACGCTTGGCTCCACATGCTGCCCTGGTATACTCGGCACATCCGCTACCGTCTTAGCCTTGATTGTCCTACATATTGCCCATAACATTACCTGTTTATTAGAAGAATCTGTGCACCCTCCTCCAGGGTTAGTTCAGCACTCCCTATAAACAGTTTGCTACAGCTATCTCAGCATGTACACGTTCCTTTCTCTGGGCACCCTGGCCACTGTTGAATCTGCCTATTTTGTGTGCACCCTAGCCTTTGCTGAATCTGCCTATTTGTGTGCACCCTAGCCTTTGCTGAATCTGCCTATTTGTACGCGCTTTAGCTTTTGCTGAATCTGACTATTTGTGCGCACCTTAGCCAATTTCGAATCTGCCTATTTGTGTGCACCCTAGCCATTGTTGAATCTGCCTATTTGTGTGCACTTTAGCCAATATTGAATCTGCCTATTTGTGTGCGCTTTAGCCTTTGCTGAATCTATTTGTGCGCACTTTAGCCAGTTTCGAATCTGCCTATTTGTGTGCACTTTAGCCTTTGCTGAATCTGCCTATTTGTGCGCACTTTAGCCAATTTCGAATCTGCCTATTTGTGTGCGCTTTAGCCTTTGCTGAATCTGACTATTTGTGCGCACTTTAGCCAATTTAGAATCTGCCTATTTGTGTGCACCCTAGCCATTGTTGAATCTGCCTATTTGTGTGCACTTTAGCCATTGTTGAATCTGCCTATTTGTGTGCGATTTAGCGTATGCTGAATCTGCCTATTTGTGTGCACCCCAGCCAAACCTACAAGCCAACGACCCCTATTGTACTACAACAGCCTCCCACCATGCTAATCTGGCTCACCCTCATCATGTTCCCGTTTTGTGTCATGCAAGATAGTGTACCTTGCAGCGGAAACAACTACATAGCTTACAACAATGGCCTAGCTAAACCTGCATGCCCGAGACACTCCCTAATCACCTGCTCTACACCGTTCCTGCCCACTACATAAGGTTTCCCACCTTGCATCTATCAAGCTCACACAACCAGCGCTAATGACCACCCAGTTGACATTCTAGCCAACATTATTAATTACAGATCCACGTGCCACCAGCTAAGACCTAGTGCCCCATGCCCTGCCATTGGTGCCAGATCCAACTATAGCCATCCTAAACCCATTACTAAGCATGCCACAACTAACTACCACGGAAAAACATGCACCGCTAACCCCAACCTCACAGACCGCAACAATAGAGTAGGCACCAGACTCCCCCATATGAATAGCAACCCGTTAGCCAAATCCTACACCAAGATCAATAAAAAGTGCACAGCAGCTAACATCTCCAATCCACTCCCTCTAATAGAAGCGCTACTAAATGTCAGGTCCCTCATTGCCCATCCCACAGAGATTGCTGACATCCTCCTGACCAATAACCATGACATCCTCACCGTAACAGAAACTTGGCAGCATGAGGGAGCGGGACCCTACCTAACCCTAGCTATTCCTGACAACTACTCTATCCTCAGAGCTGACAGGCATAATGCTTGTGGAGGAGGTGTCACCATCATCTTTAAATACTCTCTTGACCTCAGATCAGTCACCTCTTCTCCACTTAAATCATGTGAACATCTCACAATCAAGCTGCAAACATCTCCTAAAAGTACTATCTCTATTCACCTAATATATAGGCCCCAAGGTCCTCATGGGTCCTTTGAAGAAGACATCACTTCTCTAATAGCCGAGAATTCCAAACCTTCAGCACAAATCATTATCCTCGGAGACTTCAACCTCGGTTACAATGACCCCAATGACCACCCCAGCCGCTTCCTTAGCCAATGCACTAGTTGAGCATGGCTTCACACAACTCCGCTCTCAACCTACTCATCTGAAAGGCAGAATTATCGACTGGGTAGCTGTCCTCAACTGTAATATTACCTGCAAAGTCTCACCACCTCTTGTATGGACTGATCACCACCTCCTTTTGCTAGATATTACCATCAATAACCTAGAACCTAAAAAATCCCCTAATGCACCAGCCTGTCCCACTAGGAATAAGCGTAACATTACTGCTGAAGACTTAATACCCTTGGTACTTCCCACACTCAACGCACTACTGGTCACAGCTGACCTGAACCTACTGGTCAACACCTATAACGAGTGCATGGCCAAAGCCATCAATACTATTGCCCCACTGAAAATGCGCAAAGGAAAACCTAGAGCACACCTGATCTCTTGGTACACCCCCGAACTCAAATTACAAAAAAAAAGAAAACTAGAGACACTGTGGAAAACGGCACCCTCTATTGAAAAGAAAACCAATCTCAGCATGTCATGATCCCTGCCCCTCATGTCCCCAGCCCTCCAAATTGTCAGGCTGGAGCCAGGCCACTTCACCTACATGGCCCTCAAGGGCCTCTCCATCCCTCCAAAGACCCACTTGGAGTCAGACTTGCCGCTTGTGTCACCAGACTCACTCACTCCCATAGGATAACATTGGGGATTGAACTTGTAGTGCATTGATGGGGACAAGATGGATGCCCCCACATATTTCGGTTCCCAGAACTGCATGTGCTGTCTAGTCTTTTGGGTGTGGTTCAGCCTAGAGACACCTGGGATACCCAGAGACTATTTAAGCCACGCCCAGGCTAAGAAACATGCTTTGTGTTTTCTGCACCTGCAGCGTGAGACTCACCGTGTTCGGATCGGTCTCCAGTAGGCCTGCATCTTTCTTCTGTGCTCAGCTCCTGCAAGAACAAGAACACCATTAGGAACAGCCTTACCTTGCGGCGCTTCTGCCCATAATTCATCGCTTCTTCTGTTCTGCGGGTATCCTTGGCGGTGTCATTCCCATCCCGCTTCCTAAGGAAAAGGGAAAAGAACAGAAAAAAGGCATTAGTAAGCATTCTGCAAATCTTCACTTATTTTTAAATACTGTACGAGCTTCAAACGCTTACCTGAATACCAGCCGCTCTGGGGGAACCCTGCCTCCGGAAGTTCTCATCCATCTGCAAGAGGGAAAAGACACTCCAGGTTAGCGTTGAAACATCTAGAGGCACCGCATACCGCGCTTACTCACCGCATTTGTTCTTCATAACCGGCATCCACGCTGAAAACGTCGCGGCACCTAAAAGACACAGGAAAAGAACTCAGTTCAATACAAATACGAAAGGGGTGCATCGCGCATCGCGCTCTCACTCAACTTCAGCGCTACTCATCTCAGCAGCACGCCGCCATCCCTGGACGCCGGCCATCCTCTAAGGAAGGAAAGGAATGAAGTTAGAGAACTGTTCAAAAGACTCATTATACTTACCTGTCAGACTCTTGCCAGTGAAGTAACTAGGTAGCCACGAGCCTACATCAATCAACGTGCCCCTGAGCTGAAAGCAGGACGGAGAGCACACTGTCCAAGAAAACAAGGTGAGCTGTGGATCAAAGGGAAGGGTTGGGCCCCAGGGAAGAAGGGGTTTAAGCACACAGAGACAATAGAGAGTTAAACTCTACCAATTCTGTGTGTCAGGCCCAGTCTCCAGTCGAATAGCCTCCAGGAAAGGGTTTGAGGTTGTAAGAGGTCAGAACAGGCTGAGTGACGTCCCCGTGGATACCAGGTGAGCGTTACACACCAATATCACCTCCTTATACAAAAATGAGAAAATACGTACCAAGCAAGAAGCCTATAACGCTAGGATATACGAGGTAGGTTCCAGCATGAGAGAACTATTCAACATTCTAAAGGAACTGAAAAACCCTAATACTCTGGCAGATGCTTGTACGAAGGACAAACCCTGGTGCACCAGTATCCAGAATGCCCTCGCCAACAAAATCCCAGGGCTCCAAACTAAAATAGAAATCAAACGACAACAACTTACTTGTAGCCACTCTACCAGCACAAGCACACCAGCTCCCACTGACACCAACCTAGGCTTCACATTCAATAAGTTAACTATACCTAATACAAAAAATGATAGCCTCTCTGAAACCTTCCAACTGTAAAGGGGACAGCTGCCCGGCCCAGATTATAAAAGACGCAGCCAGAGATCTATCCCCCTTCATCACTAAACTAATAAACTCATCATTCACCACCAACTCAATCCCAATTAACCTGAAACAATCATGGTTTCTCCCACTTCTAAAAAACGAACATTAGACCCATCTATACCCACTAACTACAGACCAATCACCACTGTCTCAATTCCTTCTGGAAATCCTAGATAGAGTTGCTTATCTGCAAATTCAAGATTATCTAGAGACAAACCAACTACTAGGAATCCGTCAATCTGGCTTTAGACCTCAACACGGAACAGAAACGGCCCTTGTCGACCACAAAAGTCAGATTGATGAACTTAAAGATAAAGGTAATGGCGCCATCCTACTGCTTTCAGACCTCTCAGGAGCCTTTGACCTGGTTGACCATAAAATCCTCTGCAACCACCTGTCATCAGCAGCATAATTCTCCTCCTCCGCTGTCTTGTGGATACAATCCTTCCTTGCTAATAGAACCATGCAGGTCTTCTCACCTGTAGCGGCAGCTGACCCTATCCCCATCACTTGTGATGTCCCACAAGGCTCTTGTGTTTCCCCTACTTTGTACAACATATTTACAAAGCCACTCTTTTACAAACTGGACCATCTGGGTGTCACCTACACTAATTATGCAGATGACACCCAGATACTCCTTACTATATCAGGTAACTACAACTCTGATGTTGACCGGATTAACAAAGTCTTTACCATCATTCAGGCATGGATGACCACACATGGCCTCTGCCTGAATGATGATAAGACTGAACTCCTCCTTGTTGGCTCACCCAACAAACTGTTGACGCTCAGCCCCAACTACAATAGTATCATCATCAACGGAAATACCATTCCCATCGTTAAAAGTGTAAAAACCCTTGGTTTCTATCTTGATGCCAACACCAACCTATCTAAACAAATCAACATGACAGCCTCATCCACTGCCTACACAGGTAAGCTGATCAGAGCCTGTAGACCTTTTCTGTCCTCTAATAGCTGCCTCATACTGGCCAGAGCTCTTATACAGTCCAAACTGGACTACTGTAATAGTCTATACCTAGGCGCAAATAAATCAATTTTTAACAAATTGCAGGTCCTCCAAAACAATGCTCATCGAGTGGCAATAAACATTCCCAGGCGAGAGCACATCTCCACTATGAGAAAATCGTGCAAATGGCTCTCCATACAACAAAAAATCAACCTAAAAACCATCTGCCTCACTTACAAAGCCCTGAAACACCAAGCCCCTCCATATCGCACCAATAAATTCACCCTGAAATCCTCTGCCAGAATCACAAGATCCACTAATACCTTATGCCTGGTAGTGTCCAGATTCACCCTAAAAAGAGCTGGAGGAACCAGTTTCCCGGTTCTAGCCTCCCAACTTTGGAATACTCTACCATTGAACATCAAATCCATCTCCACCTTTCAATCATTCAGAAAGCATGCCATTACATGGTTACTAAATAAAAATCTAACACTACCCAACTAACACCAACTAACACTATCTATCTCTCACCCATGTGTCTCGCCTGTATTGCCTTGTGTGTATATACTATATAAATTGTATAAATTGTAAAATTTGCAAAATGTATAAAATGTTTCCTGCAACCATTTACCTAAGCGCCCTCTTATCTCTGGGTCTTTGCGCGCTATATAAATAAAATAAACAATCAAACAAACAAGCAGTTTCTAGGACTATGTAATTACTGCAGAGCATGGATATTTGGCTACAGCACTTACACTAGGCCCTTACTGAGTGCACTAAACGAAGCACAAAGGTCGAGGGTACATTACAATGGACAGAAGAAATGACTGAGGCATTTGACGAGCTGTAAGAAGCAATATGCACAGCTCCAATGTTAGGGATCCCAGACTAAGAAAATGAATTTTTCTTATTCCCGTACTCCAATAGAGTGGTTATGACTGCAGTACTGGCACAAAAGACAAGCATGCGGCACAACCCTCTAGCATATTACAGTGGGAAATTAGACCCAGACACTACACATGATTGGCTGCCGCCACATTCGCTCTAGACAAATCACTGAGTATTACAATGGGATGCAGCACCACTCTTCATGTGGAGCATGCTCTCTTTGCAATACTGGAAAGGCCCACGATTTGTCAACCCGGCGACTTTCATCGCTGAACCCGTAAAAGAAGGTGACTATGTACACGACTGCACAGACAACATAGAGAAATTGAGTGACACTCCAAGGGTACAAGAGAATGCACTTGCGGTGGAGATTTGCTTTATATTAACGGGTTGTCAACAATTTACCAAACAATAGAGGAAAGATATACTGGGACAGCAGTACTGAGATTAAAAGAGGACGGGACGAGCGAGGTTGTGACAAGTGCATGTCTACCGTTACATTTATCAGCACAAGCAGCAGAATTAGTAGCTTTAATATTAGCTCTAGAGCAAAGTAAAGGCAAGGAAGTAACAGTGTACTCAGATTCAGGCTATGTGACATTCACAGTGCATTCTGGGCCATCACGTTGGCTGAGGAGGTGCTTTAGACGTGCTGATGGGTCACTGGTGCAGCACACACTCCTCCAAGTATGCCAGGACTACCAAGCCCGAGGTTATGACATGCTCCAAGTATGCCAGGACTACCGCTACATGATAGTGGTTGTGTGCCTGTTTTCTAGATGGATTGAAGCCGGTCCTTGTTCCCATCCTGATGCCCCTAGAGCAGCAAAATCCCTGGTGCGAGAAATCTTCCCACGATGGGGCGTGTTTGAGGTCCTGCGTTCTGACAATGGTCCTCACTTCACCAATGAGATGTTCCAACACATCACAACCTTGTTGGGAATACAACACAAATTCTCTTGTGCCTTTTACCCACAGGCAAATGGGATGTGTGAGCGCCTCAACTGGCTGCTCAAAGAAGGCATCACCAAAATTAAAAAGACACTCAATAAAAAGTGGCTGCACTGTCTTCTATTAGCATTATTCTTGTTGCGCAATAAACTGGGGTCTGACCACCATTTAACTCCACATTCAGTGGTGACAGGACGGTGTATGAGACTTCCTCTGGCTCCTCCCACTAGGGCACTGAAAGATGCAGAAAAAATACCTGATGTATTGGGTCAGGAAATGTACGAATACACTGCTTCCTTGATGGCTAGTGTCTCTTTTATTTCTCGTCAACTGCAGGGACAATGGGAGAGGCCTGAAGCAAGAGGAGAAAACAACAATCCAGAAGCAAATACGCAAATTTTGATACCACCACAAATGTAACTGGGGGATACAATTTTGCTGAGGGATTTCACAAGACAGTGGTTCAAGCCACGTTTTACGGGAACTTACACAGTGGAACTGGTAAATGATCGAGCAGTAAAGTTAGAAGGGAAGAAGACTTGGCACTACCTGGGGACATCAAGCCCTGCAAAGCTGTGGCCTCTCCTAGCACCAACAACGAAAGGGCCATAGATCCACAAACAGAAGAAGAAAACAATTGCCTCGAAGCATCACAACCCATGAGAGGCCAACCTATGATTACTCGCTCCAGAGCAAGAGAGATTGGGAAAAGACTTCCTACACATCCAGAGTGAGGGCACACTGTCTGTTTATTATTTTTCATTCTGCACACTGACAGCATTCATCATGAAAGGGTGTCTGGTATTATTGCATTGTTAGTATTGCATTGTCCCATGCTGTCCCTTGATCCCCATCCCGAGACCTTACAATGCCAATTTGTCCAATTTGTTAGGAGATCCAACAGCGCAAGAAGGTGCCATCCTAATGTTTTTTCCAAGTTTTTATAGCTTACCTGGCCCAAGTATACCCAGTACTAGAGGTAGGAAACCCATCTGTGCTTGCAGTACTTCACTTCGAGATCCTAGAATAAACACAGTTTGCGAATAACTATTCCGTCTCACAATGACCCAACACCAAGTTCACGGTACTTGAAATAATAGAATACTAATACAATAATACTTATTTTTAGCGCATTTCAGGCGGGCAACAAACATCTTTAGGACTGCACAGGAGTTCAAGGAGGTGTATGTGATGGAGGGCGTTATTAAAAGAATGCTTATTGTGTCATGTGTCTCATTTTCATGTAGTATTTTTGCCCTCATCTTTTGACAGATGTCATATGTTGCAAGTAATACCGCTGTGACCTCTACTAACACAAACCCAACTCCAGCATGTGGAACGACCATGACAGGTGGAAAGGTAAGCACTGTAAGTACAATAGGGAGATGTAGACGCATTGCTGATGCATACATGGGAGGGGTGGATCTCTATCTCACTGATACTGCTTGAGTATCTAATAACATGTGATACAAGCACATGACTAAAGTAGATAAACAAACCACAGTGGAGAGCTGCTATATCTGCTCACTAATCCCCTATGCCATGAGTGCCCCCAGAACGTTTGTAGCAACTGAAATACCAGCAGCAAGAGTACAATGCTTTATGTAGCTGTCCATGTTTACAACGCGAGGAAAATTCAAAGGGAGAACCCCAACATTGCGATTGATGTCCAATGGCAACATTCCCCTATGAAGATAGTTGTATAAAGACATTTGACATGATGGACGATTCCTGGAGAAAAAAAACAGGCTATACAATACATGACTGACGGCACACAGACGGGCAAAAACAACAACACTGAAAGAATTGCCATATCCTAAGAAGGGACCCAAAGAAATAGGAGGTGAACCAGGATTTTGGGAACGACCACAGATTCGCATGCATGGCCAAGTGTGCACAGCAGAAGTATGGAAGGAGAGAGTAGTAGGCAGCAAAGCACACACGCTCCTGCAAGTTCCAGTAAACACACTATAAGCAGAAAATGATAAATGCCTGAAAGAACGGGATGCAAGTACAAAGTTACTGATCTGTGTGGACGATGAAGCTGGACCAATGCCCATAATACCACTGAAGAAAGCAGCATTGTGTTTCCAGATTGATGGTGCAGTAAAGGTTGGAGAAAACAAAGAGTGCAAACACACAGAAAAGCATCCAAGCATGAAGGTTGGGATGGTAGTATTGATGGATCATTATTGGGCATGAAGATCTAAGGCGTATAAGAAGCTGCCACCCTACTGTGGAGGAGTATGTTCATTGGTGCACAGCAATACACCAGCACCAGTAGTGCCACAGAAAGACATCAAAACAGAAGACTTCCTACAATGGACAATACGAGAAGAAAGAAGCAATCAGTAGAAGTGAGTAGACTGAAAAGAGAGAACTACTTCTTATCAGCATCTGAAGCATCACTGGACAACGTACCACCTGAACGTCGGTTGTTCAGTAGGACAGAGATGTTCTTTGCATCAGTAGTTCCAGCTGTATAGACATACACAGATGCAAAATGGCTCCAGATTACAAGATGGGAGCTGATGCAGACAGTAAACTCAACTGTAAATGGCTTCACCGCAATAAAAGAAGAGGCGCGAGCAGTAAGGTTGATGGCTCTCCAGAACAGACATGTTCTAGACCTTATCATAGCAATTGAAGGAGGAATTTGTGCCAAATCCGGTCTTCTTGCTGTACATTCATGCCTGCAAACGATGAAGCAAATGGCACACTCACAGAAGCAATTACCAGATTGTCAAAAATGCACGCCAAGATGGAGGAGGAAGCCAAAGGAACAGGAAAAGATCAAAGCTAGCTGTTGTATATATTCTCAAGGATGCCAACATGGATGGAAGACGGACTAAAAGTATTACTAGGAGAACTAATATTGATACTACTAGCACTATGTGTCATTAAGATCTGCATCATGCAATGTCACAAGATGACAGAGAAAACAATAGGGATGAAAGTAATAGTAGATATAAATCCAAATGGTGAAGAAGATAAGATAGTAGAAGACAAATAAAATAAGGACTCAGATAAAGGAGTGCCCATTGTTCCCGATTGAGATGATAACATTTATGAACCTGTAGACAGCAAGAGGTACTCGTCGAAATATGTATGGTGTAACCCAGAAGGAGATTACAGTTGCATGACATGGAGTTTGGATGACCATTCAAATTACTATGGACATCTTGGAGGAATAACAAAGATATGGCCACCAAAAGCAACAGTGAACAGGTTTGGTGGAGTAGTCGACAAGTCGACCAGAGGGGGGAATGAAGTGAGTGTCCCTAGATGGCCCCTCTGCACCCCCATAAGCATGACAGCCCGAAGAGTCAGAAATGCAAGATGGAAGTCACTGTTTGGCCAGCCCCCAGGAGGGCCAGTGACATCTACATATGTGAACAGATATTCTCTCAGACAACCATTCAAACCTTATCGAGCTGACGTCTTTCTGGAGACACGTGCCACAACATTGGTTATGGATGCAGGTGCCTCACTGGACTTGATCAACTAATGACAAATATCTAGCTGTGCTGACTTCATTGGAGAAACCATGACATAGTAATGTTAGCCATGAAGCAAACTCACATCCCTGCATGATGTTACATAAAATACCCACCTGCACACACGAAGAACATGCTCACACAGTTCTGTATACAGATACATATGCATACTGTTGAAAGCCTTTATTATTCTCTCTCATTAGCCAAATGCAGAAACTCAGAAATGCAAGAAAAGCAAGAGATGCAGAGCAAGCTTGCAGCTGCATATTGCAACGAACCATATAAGTACCTGTCAGAGTCCGTGGTAGTTGAACCCGAAGTGTAGCCGTTGAGTTCTTTCTACCAATGTACCCCTCTGGACAAAACAAACTAAGTGCAGAGGAGTGAATTAGTCGAAAGATGGAAACACCACATGAAAAAACCGGCACTGTAAGGGAATAACAAGGTATGGTTACTTGACTTATTGGTTCCAAGACACAAAGAATCAAAACATGAGGTGGAAGACAAACCAGCGGAAAGAATGGATCTTTTCTCTCTCCCTAACTAGAGATCGGGTGCAATAGTATGCTTGTTAATGGAGTCCGTGACAGGATCTAAGGGCACAGAGCAAGAAACGATAAGACTGAGGAACAGCACTGAAAATACCAAGATAGTATAGAGCAAACAGGAAAGGGACTTACCAAGATGGACAGGAGGCAGGAGTGGAAACCAATGGGGCACCTGTTAATTCTGTTTTTATCCCTAAACACAACAGCACGAGGACACGCCTAAACGGCAAACAGGAAGTCTCCAGTCCCGAATCCTGTCACGACGGAATGAGGACGCCTAACGTCCTAAGTGCCAGCAGTGGAAGTCTGAAGTTTCTGCGCACTGTTTTAGGTCTACACAGGTGCTAAGCTAGGTTCTCGTGTTCTCCTGGGACAATGCGAGTCCAGACTGAGTGGCGTTGATATCCGAGTGAGAAATAAATTGACTACCTCGATCCGAAATTAGAACCGAAGGAAAACCGTGCAGTCGGACGATGTTTTCGAGAAATTCTCGGGCCAGAGTTGCTGCTGTTGGCAAGCCTTTGAGCGGAATGAAATGCGCCATCTTGGAGAATAAGTCCACGATTACTAGAATCGTATTGTATCCGGAGCATGGAGGTAGATCGGTGATGAAGTCCATAGAAAGCGTATGCCAAGGGCGAGGTGGGATGTCAATAGGGCGTAAGAGGCCTGCTGGTCTTTCCTTTTGACTCTTGTTTTGGGCCCATACTCCACAGGACATTATAACGTCTCTGATATCTTTTTTTCAAGACGGCCACCAGAAGTAGCGCTTGATCTTTTCTGAGGTCTTGGCCATACCGGGATGTCCTTCCATTAAAGAATCGTGATAACAAGAGATTACTTTTTTCTGTAAATCTGTGCTGGGCAGGTATAATCGTTCTTGGAAATACAATAAGTTGTCCTTTACTGCAAAGTCCTTTCCCTGCAGATGCCAATTCTGTATGTCTGCTGGAGTTACAAGTTGCCTGGCTTTATCCTTAACTTCCTCTATGGATTGTGTGGCGATTACACCCAGAATTCTTTGTTCGGGAATGATTGGTACAGGTTTAGGGTTGATCAAGTGTTCTTCCACTCCCATCCGAGAAAGGGCATCAGCTTTACCGTTTTTTGTACCAGGTCGATAGGTAATTATGAAGTCAAACTCGGCAAAGAATAATGCCCAACGGAGTTGTCTAGAGGATTGGGCTTTTGCAGTTTTCAAATATTGCAGGTTTCGGTGATCCGTAATCGCAGTAACGGTGTGTCGGGCCCCCAGCAGATAATGCCGCCAAGCCTTAAAGGCAGACTTGATAGCCAGAAGTTCCTTGTCAGTAATCGTGTAATTGATTTCAGGAGGCGAGAATTTGCGGGACCAAAATGCCACGGGATGCAACTGATTGGTTACCGGGTCCTTTTGTGATAGAACTGCCCCATGGCAAGGCTTGAAGCATCAGTTTCCACGATGTAGGGGAGTTCGGGGCGAGGGTGTTTTAAGATTGGTGCAGAGATAAATTTAGTCTTCAAATCCTGGAAAGCTTGTTCCGCCTCGGTAGACCATTCAAAACGTTTGTTTTTCTTTAACAAGGCAGTGATGGGCTGGACTATCCGAGAAAATTCGGGGATAAACCTGCGGTAAAAGTTAGCGAAGCCTAACATGCTTTGCACACCTTTTACAGAGGATGGTGATGGCCATTTGAGAACTGCATCGACCTTCTTTGAATCCATACGCACTCCGCTAGGTGATAATATGAATCCCAAGAATTCAACTTCAGTCACGTTGAAAACACATTTTTCCAACTTAGCGAAAAGTTTGTGTTGACGCAATCTTTCGAGGACCATTTTCACGTGTTTCCGATGTTCAGATTCCGATGAAGAATAAACGAGGATGTTTTCAATGTAAACAACAACACACACATCTATGAGCTCTCTGAGGACATCGTTCATAAAATATTGAAAGGCGGCCGGGGCATTGCAAAGTCCGAAGGGCATGACCTGATATTCAAATAGCCCATATTTGGTGCGGAAGGCCGTCTTCCATTCATCGCCCTCTTTTACTCGTACCAAGTGGTAGGCTCCTCTAAGATCCAGCTTTGTATATATGCATGCTTTTCTGACTTGGTCCAGGAGTTCAGGGATCAAAGGTAACGGATATCTATTCTTGACGGTGATCTGGTTCAGGGAGCGATAATCTATACAAGTTCTAAGGTCTCCTTCCTTTTTTGGAACGAAGAACAAAGCTGAAGAAGCAGGGGTCTTGGAAGGACGAATAAACCCATTTGCCAGGTATTGATCCAGGTATTGTCGAAGGTGAAGGTTCTCAGGCTCGGTGAGGGCATAAATTCTACTACAAGGAGGAGTAGATCCAGGTATCAGGTCTATCTGGCAGTCATAAGACCTATGAGGAGGTAGAGAGTTAGCCTGATCCTTCCGGAAAACATCTTGGTATTCTAGGTATTCGGGAGGTAACTGGGGAGTCTCTGAAGAAATTGCTGCCAGTGCAACACCAGGTGGAGGGTGACAAGTAGAGACACATTCTGGAAACTGGACCGTTCTTGCTCGCAAATCGATCAGAGGATTGTGTTTCTCTAACCAAGGTATTCCTAGAATAATCTGAAACTGAGGAGCCTTGATCACATCGAACACGATCTTCTCATGGTGTCCATCTTGACTTACTAGCGTCACTTCTTGAGTGGTATGCGTTACTGGTCCGGAGGCTATCTCCGTTCCATCCACCGTAGTAATGACGTCCTTTACAGCCTTGGGACAAAGAGTTAGATTCATCCTCAAAACCATTTCATGATCCACATAATTGCCGATGGCACCGCTGTCGACGTAAGCTTCAATTGCATGTAATCGATCCGGATTATCAGGGCTAATGAGGACCATAGGTATCACGAAATGCGAGGTCACGGAACTGGTTTTCACGCTCGGCAAGAGGACCTCTATTCTTGTCGGGCGAGGTTGTTTCCCTGCTCAGAGTTTGTAACTTTGGTAACTGCAGCTCCTACTGCCTTCTTGGCAGGTTTCACCGGACAGTCTCGAAGAAAGTGCCCTGAGTTTCCGCAATAGAGGCATAATTGCAACTGTTTTCTCCTTTCCCGCTCCTTTTGTGTTAGAGGACCTTTCAGACCCCCTATTTGCATGGGTTCCCCGGAGTATACTCCTTTGGAAGGAGTTGGCGGTTTGGAAAATACTCGAGCATCAAACTTGGAACGATCGGCCTTCCTGTTCTGCAGTCTGTGATCTATTTGAACGACTAAGTCTATATAGTCCGAACAATCTTGTGGGGGATTCACTACTTGGGCTAACACATCTTTGAGCTCTCCACGTAGACCTCTATAAAACTGCGTAATCCTTTTGTCCTCAGGCCATTGAGTTTCCACTATCAGTCTGTTGAGAGACGCAATATAAGCCAAAAGGTCTTGATTACCTTGTCGCAACGAAAGAAGCTCATTGTCCAAGGCCTGCCCCTGTGAATGTCTTGCGAACAGTTTTTCCATACTGAGCTGAAAAGCTTGAAAATCATGGAGGACCGGATCATCTTGATTTACTAGAGGGATCGACCAGTCTGCCGCATTGCCACTAAGGTACGAAAGCACGAAAGCTACTTTAGCTTGATCAGTTGGAAAGGCTGCTGGCCGGCATAAGAAATGCAACCGGCACTGATTGATAAATACTGCAAACCTCTTTGGGTCACCAGAAAATCGTTCGGGCGGAGCCAGAGGTACATTCCCAGGTAGGTTGATCTGCACTGGATTCATAGAGGATGTAGAAGGAAGATTTCCCCCAGATGCGGCTAACGGGGTCTGTCCGGCTTGTGACTGTAGCAATTGTCTAGCGAGATCATCTGTTCGCTCCTTGGAAATAATCAGTTCCCTTCTTAGAGCGTTCGTTTCCTGACGGGCTGCATGCACTTCTGCCCTTAGTTCCCCAAGTAACTGGGCTAGCTGGTCGGTATCCGAGGTTTCCATAGCGCCTGGACGGGAGTTTTGCGGTAGGCTTTGCGTTCTGTAACGCTCACCTGATTCCCGTAGAGGCGCCGGTCTTGACTGGGCGTATACCGTATCTTCAAAGGTGATGTGTAACACACGGCTGGCTCTTTGGGCTGGACCTCTGTGCACTGTATGTCTGACTCGAAGGGTAAGATGTCTGCAGATAGAAAATATGGGATTAATGAACTGGGTTATTGAATGTCTCTCTCTTCTTCCCTTTCTCTTCTCCTGTAGAACCCCAAAGGTTAACGCTCTCACCTTAGGTAAGTGAACGCCGTGCTCTCCATCTGCCTCGGGGCAGGGTGCTGTAACCAGTTTCTTCACTGGATAAGGGGAGCAGGCCTCTTGACTTCAGAGGACTGCTGTCCGTCGTTTACTGCACGAACGGTAAGTTTCGAGTAATTCTAATGTCTTTAAAAGTCTTTAGTAATGATGTCTCTTGTTTTGCAGGGTTCCGGCGATGGCGGATGACGGGCTGAAGTGAGTTGAAGATGGAGCCCGTGTGATGAATAGAAGCGCCTGGAAGCACGTAAGTAAGCGCTTGTTGCCTGCTTCACGATGCGCTCTAACTGTCTTTTTATTTTGCAGGTACAAGTTCGGAGCGGCTGCAGGGTGCCGGAATACCCACTGGGTTAGATGTGGAAAGGAGTAATGGCACGTGAGTATTAAAGTTCCCCAATGTCTTTAAACACACCTTGTTTTGTCTTTCAGATGCGGGATGCAGCGCCGAAGGCCTCCGGAGCGTGCGAAGATTTGGTAAGCTTTTGTCTTTCAGATGCCGGAATGCAGTGCAAAGACCTCCGGAGCGCACGAAGAGTAGGTAAGCCTTTGTCTTTCAGATGCCGGAATGCAGCGCGAGGCGTTGGTGACAGCCGATGGACCAGGTAAGTGAAGCGCTGTCACTGAAGACCGTAAAGCTAACCTGTTCTTTCTTGTCTTTATAGGTGTTTCTGAAGACTGGATTCAGGATGGTAAGCCTTTTTCCTTAGGCCCAGGATCAGATGCAGAAGACACGATGAGCGTTCTGCTGCAGAGGATGCAGAATAACGCAAAGCAAGATTCATCCATCGGGTGTGGTTTAAATAGCCTCCTGTAGTGCTTAGGTGTCTCCTTCCACAGCCACGCCTAGGTAAGAAAAGAGTTCCTGCTTTCCAGAAGAGTTCCAGTGTTCTGAACCTAGGGAGTGGCTCCTGCCCCACCCAACAGGAAAAGTAGTTCCAAACAGAAGAGGATCAGAGGCTCAACTGGCAGGCAAGTAAGCAGCATGGTCTGCTGCAGGTAAGTCCACCCAAGCATTATGAGCCTGGCGCTTCCAGCGCTGGGACTGGGCATATTTATGAGCCTGGTGCCACTGGCGCCAGGACTGGGTCCAAAAGGTCTCAATTGGGACTGGTTGGCCCTCGGAACCTGGGTTATGGATCTGCTTCCAAGGGAGTTGGGAAAACCCTGACCTTTTGGAAGCAGAGATCATGACAGTGATCTCGAAATGGAACATCGAAAAGAACTCGTGCCAACAAGCATGACGGGCCGTAGTGCATTTTACTGATTGTAAGGCCAGGAGATTCCTATGGCCAGTAAATACCTGCTCCGGCAGCGTGGTTCCCAAAAGATGGTGTCACCATACCAGGAAAGCATCACAAACTGCCAAGTGCTCTTTTTTGGTGATGGTGTAGTTAGCCTCATATGAAGTCAGTTTCCTGGAATGAAACTCCACTGGATGAAGCACACCCGTATCAACACACTCCTGTGAAAGAATAGCCCCAACGGCCACATCAGAAGCATCTGCTTCCACCACGTAGAGTAGAGCAGGGTTAGGGTGAAGCAAAACAGGTGCTGTTGTAAAAGCGTTCCTGAGCACATCAAAAGCCTTCTGAGCTGCCTGATCCTAAGCAAAAGGCTTCTTGGAACACGTGAGGGAAGTAAGAGGAGCAACTATACTTGAAAAGGACCTGATGAAACGGCAGTAGAAATTTGCAAAGCCAAGGAAAGACTATCTGTGTTAAAGTCGAAGGAACCGGCCAATCCAGATTGGCCTTGACTTTGGTGTTGCTCATCTGTATTCCTCGATCAGTGATGTCATACCCCAGGAATTCAACCGAGGTAGCATGGAAAATGCACTTCTCCAACTTAGCGTAAAGGTGGTTGTCCCTAAGTCTTTGCAGGACTGTGGAAACGTGTTCAACATGGGTTTCATTAGTAGGAGAATAGACAAGGATATTGTCAAAGTAGACTACTGCATAGTTATCCAACATGTCTCTGAAGACATCATTTATGAAATGTTGGAAGGTGGCTGGGGCATTGCACAGGCCATAGGGCGGGACACAATATTCATACAAGCTGTACTTGGTCTTGAATGCAGTCTTCCACTCGTGGCCGGGGCGCATTCTTACAAGATTGTACGCTCCCCTCAGATCTAACTAGCTGGTCAAGCAGAACCGATATCAGAGATATAGGATATTGATTCCTGATGGTAACCGCATTAAGTTTGCGGTAATCAATTCATGGGCGAAGGTCTCCTTCTTTCTTGTGGACAAAAAACATGGGGGAGGCCGCTGGTGACCGAGAAGGACGAATAAAGCCAGTACTCAATGCTTTATCAATGTATTCCTTTAGGATGGTATCTTCCTTCACTGGTAAGGTATAAACCCGACCGTTAGGTATATTAGCCCCAGGTACTAGGTCGATAGGGCAGTCATAGGGTCTATGAGGTGGAAGAACATCTGCCCCATTGGCATCAAACACATCTTTGAAGGCTGTGTATTCCTGAGGTAAAGACACAGAGGTAAGAGAACCTACCGTAGGGGCAATGCCCAGCAAGGACCGAAAGGGGCTCATTGTCATAGCTGTAAGTCCTAAGCAATGCTTTTCACAGTAATTAGACGTGAAACAAACCCCCTGCCAACCAGTCAACGAGCGGGTTATGCCTTTTTTACCAAGGTAAGCCCAAGATTAATTTGAACTGTGGTGCGGCTATAACAACAAAATTGATTGATTCCACATGTCCCGTGTCCATGGTCATTACCAATGGCACTGTTTGTTCGGTTACTAGACCAGACAATAAAGTGGTGGCGTCCACAGCATTCACGAATTCAGGTCAGTCTTTAGGAACACGAGGAATACTGTTCTCACGGGCATAGTAAAGATCGATACATTTTCCAGTAGCACCTGAATCCAAGATCGGTTCACCATGCCAAGTAGATCCCGATGTAGGCTGAAAGGATACGTGAACTATGATCGGCATTGCCATTGCGGAGTCCGAATGCATAAAACCCAGTAGATGGACCCCGTCCACTACCGAGTTTTCGCATTTCCCGACTTCTACGGTTTCTTTGGACAAGCCTTCAAGAAGTGTTCCGAAGACCCGCAGTAGAAACATAGATTGTCGACCCGCCTTCTTTCCCTTTCACTAGGGGTCCCCATAAGGCGCTGATTTGCATTGGCTCAGGAGTGCTGGCTGAGGAAGGAGGTGGCGAGACCAAGGCCGGCAAAGGAGCCCTCTTCTCCCCCTTTCTCTCTGCCCTCCAGGCAGTGATTTGGAGAGCAAGGTCCAATAGTTAATGGAAAGCTGTCACGCCCCCGTTAGCGGCCCCGTTAGGGAAACAACAAACACTTCAGGTTCCCAGACAGACTAGGTCCCACTTACCTATGCAGGTCTGCCGACGGCGAGTGGGCGACGGCACTTGGCACTCTCGGAAGGACCTGCGTCCAGTGCGGTCCCCTTTCGTACATTGGCGAGTGCCGTGGCGGCTTGCCACCGGGCGCCCGAGGCACCGGCACCACTGGGCTCGTCACACGATTCGCCACGTGACCAGGAAGGGGCCTGGTCGGAGCAGTGAGACGCGGAGCACGCATCACGTGTCAAGGAGCTGCACATAAAGAAACAATCCACGGTGCACGGAGCATGGTCACGTGACTGAATCGTGTGATCACCTTCGTATTCAAAAGGAACGTACTGACTCACATTCAGGGCTTCACAGCTGAATTCGTTAGTACTGTTTGGCGTTCACACAGATTTTGTTCCTCTTGATTATCTCGACCACAGACTGCTTCCCGGATTCCTCTTCGCCTTCCTTTGGCACTTCTGCATTTGTTCTGGCGACTTACTCGGATTTTTGACCTCGGCCTTCCATTGGAATTGTTATTGGATTTTTCCCTGTATTTGACATTATCTCTTGGTGCCATGACCTCGGATTGTTTACCGGACTGATTTCGACTCCTGGCTCCGCCTTTGGCTCATGTTTTTTCTCTTGCATCAGATGTTATTACCACCCAACTAGAGTGCCATCCTGTTTAACAACTGTCGCTTACTGCCGTCGACTACTGCAGACCCCTGCCCATTCACCTTATCCTGGGTATCCTGTCACCTGCATTGGGTAAGCCTTCTGTAATTATATTGTATTGCTCTGATTGGGATTGCTTCCATTGTCTAACCTGGTTGCTTGCCTTATAGTGGTCAGGGGGGTCTTTCCGGCGTTCCTTGTTCCTGGCTGATGGTACTCTACACCTGCGGCCTCATAGATTGCACGAGCAGTAATATTGCTATTTTGCTCGTGTGGTACTTGGGGACGGAGGTTTCATCATCTACACGACCATCAAGTCTTAACAAAAGCAGTCGGACTACCGAAACTGTGGCAAGGGTGTCCTTTAGTGTGTCAGACAAGCCTTTATAAAACAAAGAGGCCTTTTTATCTTCAGGCCATCCGGTCTCAGCAACAAGCTGATTAAACCTAGCTACATAAGACAGGAGGGGTGTATCTCCTTGTAGCCCAAGTAATTCTAATTTCGTAGCCTGGGTTTTGTAGCGTGTGTCAAAGACACAACTCATGGCCTCTAGCAAAGCATCACAATCAAACAAGAGAGGACTACCGGCTTCAAGGAGAGGATTTGCCCAGGCGGCCGCAGTACCTTCTAAGTGGGATACGACAAAAGCAGCCTTGGTAGCCGAGTCCAGAAAGGCATTAGGGCGGCACAAGAAATGTAAACGACACTGATTCAGGAACGTGCGATAGACCCTAGGATCCCCATGGAACCTTTCTGGTGGGGCTAGGGGAAACTGCGTGGCCATATAAACAGGAGCTGCTGCTACTGGCTGGGGCACAGGGTCAGCTGAACCAGAGGCTATGGCTGGGGTAGGCGCCCGTCAGGTCTCTGGGGTCAGAGACTTCTAAATTGCTGTTTTAGGTGGAGTTGGGGTTGAATTCATAGTTATTTTCATCATTTTTTCCTTGACTTAATGCTAGTCAGCTGCAGCTCTCCCAATCCAAGATGGTCAACTTCCTGGTCAGCAATGATTGACTACAGACAGCTGTGATGCAATAGTGATGCAGTTTGGAACCTCAGGAGAGCTTCTAAACTGCCTTTCATTCAAGATCCCATGGTGAGTCATCACACTGTTTAGGAGCTCCAGAGGAAGACAAGAAAATAGAAAGAGAAACCACAGAGACCACATATTCATGAAGATTTCTTCAGGAACAGGAAGAGCCAAAGACTAAATCTCAGATAAGTTATAGAGACAAAGACTAGCTTAATGTAAAGCTCAAGTCAAAATTTCAATAAGAATTTAAAGTACAGCGTTTGTTCCAATACTGAGGAAGAAAAGTTTGCATGCTGTGTTATAAGTAATACAAAAAGTTTAAGTTCTTTTAATAAGGAAAATTGTTGCCAATCTAGTTTTCTAACTGGACTACTTGTGCGCGCGTGCCAGCTCTTCAGTTTAGGAGTTCAAGGAACGTTGTGCTAGCTCGCGCGCGTGACTACATTTTTGTTTTTAAGCATTGCAATGGAAATATAATGCCTTGTGTGTATGAAGCCACTTTAGAGGAGCGCACCTAGCGACGCGCGTTACGTGACGTGAGATAAGGAAACAGGCACACGTTACGGCGGATCGCATTGGCTTCACAGCTGTTCGACGTGTTATAGTTTATCAAATAGCCGTTACGGGTTCGTTTTGGTGTGGGCTTCCTTTCGTGAAAGTCAGCTGAGGAGCTGAGTCAGTTCGAGAGCGTGACGTGATGAAATTCATTTTATGAATAAGATCAGCAAGGAAGTTCCGTCGTGGATACAGTAAGTGAAGCAGAAGCAGCTGCTTATTGAGACAGTGCCGAGTTGAAAGTGAAGGATGTGGTCAGCACACAGCTGTAAACGAACACTTCATAAATCTTCAAGAATTCAAAAGTTACAAAAAGATTTGCTTATCCAGTCCATTAAGCAATGAATTAGAGAAAGTACCAAAGGGTAGTGAATTGCTACATATGAGCTAAACCTGGAGGACTGTCTAGCACATTAGCAGGACCATGTAAGAAACTCAAGCATAGCTGAAGAATAATTCATAGAGAACTCTCACAGTGGAACATAAGAACTATTGAAGAAAGTGAAAGTCAAGCAAGTTAGCAGTCTTGGGTTAAAGACAGTGAGAGTCTAAGGTTAAGCAGAAAATACAGAACCAGAGTAAAAAGAATATTCAAATCCAATAAAATAAAAGCCTCTAGGCAATCGGCAGAGGCTGTCAGGTAACAGGGAGGGCTGGGAAGAATAATTTATTTCTATGTTGGTGTAAAGTGATTTAAAGTTAACCCATGCTGTATAAATACAGGACATCCAGTGTTCCAGGGCATCAGAGAGAGAGAGAAGGGAGACAGAGAAGTCCTGACCGTTTGTTATTTTCTCCAATCTCCTTTCCCCCAGTCTGGTCAACTCAATAGTTGTTACAATTGACTGTTGGGTGTATCGGTTTGAGGGATTTGGTTGGCAATTTGTCTGCTCCTGCAGGATTTCGGCGCTGGGACCTGATAGTGCCATTCCAACGGGGTTGGCGCTCACCTGAAGTTCGTCAATCAGAGTCTGCGTGGTAGCATGAGCGGTAGCCATGTCGGCCCGTAGTTCTGAAACCAACTGTGAGATGTTAGCCAGGGTTTCGTTGGCGTCCATTTAAAGGCTTCTGATTATGTCATAGTCCATGGTAGCTGAACCCGAAGTGTAGCCGTCGAGTTTTTTCTACCAATGTACCCATCTGGACAAAACAAACTAAGTGCAGAGGAGTCAATTAGTCAAAAGATGGAAACACCACACGAAAAACCCGGCACTGTAAGGGAATAACAAGGTAAGGTTACTTGACTTATTGGTTCCAAGACACAAAGAATCAAAACATGAGGTGGAAGACTAACCAGCAGAAAGAATTGTTCTTTTCTTTCTCCCTAACCAGGGATCGGGTGCAATAGGATGCTTGTTAAGGGAGTTTGTGACAAGATCTAAGGGCACAGAGCAAGAAACAATAAGACCAAGAAACAGCACTGAAAATACCCATTTTGGGGTAAGTGCAACTGCACAGCTACTCCTTGACAGGCATTGGTGGCCAGGACTAAGACAACATGTTAAAGTATACATAGAGAACTGTGACACATGTCTGAAGACAACTGTGGACCACAGCAAAAAACATAAAGAGGCTCCTTTAAGAAAGGCAACCTTGCCTTTTGAGATTCCATAGCTGGATCATATAGGCCCACTACCAGCAATAAATAAGTACACATATATTCTAGCAATAGTGGATTCTTGCACTAGGCTCACCTGGATGAGTGCCCAAAAGAGAGCAGACTTCAAATCAGTCATACACACACTCCGGGGTGTACTAGGCATGACAGCAACTCAAACGTTCCATGCTGATAATGGTCCAGCATTAGAGGCTTGGGGATCTGAGCTGCACTTTTCTAAACCCGTATTATCCAGAGATAAAATGGGCTGGTCGGAGGGGCAAACCATTCAATAATGTTATGCCCGACTAAATGCATTCTTTCAGTGGGGGTAACTGGGTAGACCATGTGCATCTAATTAGCAGATTTTAAATAATTTACCACGCCAGTCTCTATGCAACGGTAAGATTCCACTTGAACTCTTGTTTGGGAGAACAATGTTTATACCTGCTCTGCACACTCTCCCCAGTCACCTCTCTAAGCAAGAGCCACTGCTGGTGACAATGCTGATGAGGGAATCCCTCCAGGTGGAAGCTGCTGAGGCCAGTCCTGAGGCCACTCTCAAAGCAGGAGATTGGGTCCTGGAGAAGATCCATGATAAGACTCAGTTTAGCTCGTCTTACATCATCATTACCATTAAGTTTATTTCAGATATACATAGAAAATCCATAAAAACAGTACATAATACAGAGATATCCAAAATGTAAAAATCAGTATCAATACATCTAGAAAAAACTATGGAACTATGGAACTATGGAATCTATGGGAATTACAAATATATTTCATTCAGTATTGTGAGTTAGCTCATTACGGGTCAATGACTGCAGCAAACATTTTGAATTTGCTCACAACAGGTAAATCAATGCTGGTCGATACTGAACAAAGCCCTGTTATAGTGGGCAGGAACGTTCTGCACCCCCTGGCCTAAGCTGCCACTACAGCCCTCAGGTGGATAAAGTTGAACCTACAGGTGTCAGGAACCACGGGTGGAAGATTTGGAATCATTGGAGGAACTAGCGTGCTTCACTGTTACGCTCTAGTCCTCACCAAACATGGCGGAGTCTCCTATAATATCCGACTCCGCCCCCTGGTTCGGTGCGTTATAGCTGCGTTCTTTCACTCTGATGCTCCGTTTAATCCTGTAGTATTTGCTTCCTCTCCTTCTACTCCTCGTAGTCTTATTGTTCTGTGTTTAAACTATTTAGCTACTCTGTGCCTGTTTTTCCTCGTCTATCCGCTCCAACTTTTTCTTTTTTTCTTTTCTCCACTTTGGCTCCCGGAGTCGGGTTGCTTAACTCTGACTTCGGCGTTCTTTCGCCGTTCGATGCTACGCCGCCTGCGGTCGCCTTCGACTGCTTGCGGCTCTACCTGCCTCCTCCTACTTTTGCTTACTTACTGGACTGCGGCATCTGGCCATTCCTCTCTGACGCTTCTCTACTGATCCTGCCTTCTGCTATTTTTCTGCTTTTTAACTGGACCTTCATCCTTCCATTTTTCTTAGACCTGTTGGTACACTGTTTATTATCCTTCTTTCTGTTTGGACTTACCAGCATTCCGGATACTTTCTCTCTCCTATGGTTGTTCATCCTACAGTGTCCGGTTCTTCTGTTTATCCTTTTAGTGCTTCTTGGTTTGTAGTAGAAATTGCCTCTTTCACTTTATCTGCGCCTCCTATCCAGCAACCATCAACCATCCATCGAGTTTTCCTTTGGCAACTCAGCTGATTGGAGAGTTTTATTTGCTGCTCCTTGGTTCCGGAATATCCTCACACCACCATCTCCTATCAACAAGATCTCCAGGGTTTTTTCTGCCTTCCGGCTTTTTCCCTGGGAGTTGAGGCTGGCCCCCAGGAGTCCCCGAGGGCAGGTTTATATCTCTGTGAAGGTGGCCACCGGAGGGGCCAGACCTTATTTACATGAGCGGAAGGTCCGGACACACAAGGACAAGGCTTCCAACAAGGAGAAGAACCGTCTAAGAGCTAAGGCTGCTCTCAAGGACCTAACATCCAAAGAATCAGGTGAGGAGAAGGGGGCGGTAGAGCCGAAGCCTGACAACAGGTTGGTCCATCTTACAGACGGTAATCGTAATCAGAGTAATCCGAGTGAAAGGTTCCAGAACTACTGTCCTGCCCGCAATACCACCAAAGGGAGGTACCAGGCACGTTTCTGTGGATCGCCTGAAACCCGCTCCAGATGGTTACCACAATGTTTCCATGCAATCCTCCTTTTCCAGTTGAGGAGCCCACAGAAGAAGAAGAGATGGAGATCCGACAAATGATGAGGATTGGTGTTCAAGATGAGGAAGAATATGCCACTCTTGACTACAACTCCACAATTCAGGGAAGAACTGCCGGTCTGCCAATTTGGAAACAGAAAGCCATTCTGGTTGCTAAAGTGAAGACTTTCTGAAACTGTGTTATATAATGCTGGCAGTATATTTCCTCCTACTGAGGCTGAGCATCACTGTGTTTCTCATCTCACTAACTTCGGGGCATTTTCTTAGAAAGGTTTCCACTCCACCAGCAAGCAAAGAAGTTGTTCTAAAGCCTTTAAGTTCTTCACACATGTTAGAAAAACCAGAGCTCCAAGAGCCAGGAACTCCAGCCTCAATACAAATGTTTCCTCTAACCATGGGTCATGTGTGGATGGTATTGTTTAAGACATTTAATGGCCCAGCCAAGCATCTTCCAGTTCACACTTCTTCTGTCATTGATGAATCCAGACTGTTTGCACCCAGTAATCCTGTGTCCAGAACAAAGAGAGAACTGTTAAGAACAGGCTCCAGAAATGTGCGCAAAATACGTTGTTTGATGTTTTTGATGATGTTGAGGGTTCCATGAGATGGGGTTCCATGTGTGTTATGTGCGATATTAAAATGTCTTTTTACTTGTCAAGCGTGAGCCCATCCTGTGGCCCAAATACACTTACTGGGAACACTGTGCAGTGCCTTTTCAAACCGATAGTCCTGAATTCCAAGCAAAGGTCCAATATATTTCACTGAGACAATACCAAGCATGGGATTACAGGTTTGGAAATCAGCATAAATCCCCTCGAGCGCCACATAATGCACAGCACATGTATGTTGCAGATTTAGTCGATTTTGACAGTGAATACTTTTCAAACATGACTGAACAAACATGGTGGGAAACAGTCCCTCTATGGGCTAGTTGGGGTCAACAGATATGGCAAATCAAAGGTGTTCACAAGTTAGACATGGCATGTAGATTTCCACATTTTATGTATTTTTTAAATTATACGCAGTTCCAGGCCACTTGCAGTAGTAGGAACTTGAGCTTCTACCCACAATGGAAGAGGGAAGAACGTGAATTCTGGAGAGTGTCCTATAAAGAATATTACTTATGCATCAGGGAGACCTGTACTATGGGCGGTTCAAGCAAATTAATGCAATAAAAGAAAAGCAGGAACCAGTGTGGGCCCAAATAGGGCTTGGAATTCCCATAACACTTCCCTGATACTGTTACACTCACCTGGTTCCCACGGGGGCGTCGACCGGAACTGGGCCGCTGTTGTTTCCACCAGTGTGACGTGTAGCGCCGAGATGACTGACTGGACTGGCCCGCTCTGCCTAGTTTGTCTGGCTCGCAGGAATAGTCTTCTGCAAAGGAGAAGGGGAATTAACCACCCGTGGAATTGAGTGTCAACCCACCTTCCCCACTCCCGTTGTCTTCCCACAGATCACTCTTGATGTCCCCTCCTTAGTCTCACCTGATGGTTTGGATGGATGAGCTCTCCATCCTGCGTCGACCGCAGGGGCGCGTTGATGACCAGTTACTTCACTGGCGTAGAGGAATTGGTGAGTTCCAGTATTGACTCTAAAGTCCAATTGTTCATAAGATTTCAAATGTCTGATCTTTACTCTGTCCGATTCCTTGCAGGTTGCCGATTAATCCACTCGAAGATTTACAAATGGCAATTGGTAAGATTCAGGTAAGTCTATTGTGGTTTTCCCCTTAGGGGCCGGGGTACGGCGATGAAGCAGAGTTGACTGCGCCGACCCGAGATGAGGTAAGTACCCCCCGTGGTAAATCAGGTAAGTCCTTGGGGGTAGCGTGTATAGCCTTAGAGAGTCCCCTTGCTCACCTTGCTGTCTTTGTCTCCTTAGGTGTCGGAGGGCGGCCGCGAGATGGAGAGAGCGTGATGGAATGCTGAAATACCGCCAAGCAGGTGAGTTCAGCGCGGCACCGTAGGAATGTGAAGCGATGCTTCAAAGCCTTCTGTCTTTCAGCTCCGTGGCGAAATGGATCAGGATTCAGTTAAGGATTAAAGTTAAAACTCCTGTTTTAACCTTTATCCTTCTTTTCTTCTTGTTTCAGGAGTCCCAGGACTGAAGCGGGCGTGGCTGAAGACTGGAGCTGCTGAAAACACGGTGAGCGTTACGCTGCAGCAAGCAGAATAACGCGAAGCACGTGTGGCTGTCCGGGCGTGGTTTAAATAGCCTTGGAAGAAGATCCAGGTAAGTATTCTTCCACAGCCCCACCCAAGTAAGAAAATAGTCCCTTCAGTAAAATAGTCCCTCCTAAGCCTCATTTGGCTTGAGTCTTCATGCAGCATGGTCTGCCTCAGGTGAGTATGCAGCATGGTCTGCTTCAGGTAAGTTATTAATAATGAGCCTGGCTCCCATGGCGCCAGGACTGACTTTATCCTTATGAGCCTGGCGCCATAGGCGCCAGGACTGTACCCAAACAGCCCCTAACTGGGGCTTTTGGGCATGCTCCAAGTGGCATGATGCCTGCTTCTGGGGCTGCTGGGCCTGGTCTGGTCTTCCGGGGGCAGGCATCATGACAGATACAAGCTAGATCCTTAGGTAAGCTGTGCTAAGGAATGCTTTCACAGTATCACTTGAGTGAGGTGATAAAATCTATAGATAACTTCATAAAAGAAGAGAATTGGACAGCTATCATGCAGTCAGCTACTGGTCAGAGGAGCACACAGAGTGGGTGTGTCAGGAGAGAGCTACCTGCACCAACTTTGACCCTAGAGTATCTTGTGAGGTGGGACAAGCGTTCATAACAGGTAGGACTTACACTTGGTCACAAGCAATAATGCAAATCCTACAGACTGAAAGTGAGGCAGTGGGGCTAGGATTTCATGCATCAGATTCTAATGGTCAAGTGCTAGAGCAGGGCTTCTATGCGCTAAGAGATGCCATTACAGATGTAGTGGGATTGGTTAAAAAATGACCTGTCTATGATTAGAAGCGACCAAGAAGCCACAGTAAGTCTTTCTGTGGTAACAGATTTTCTGGACACTCTTAGCAGAGAAGTCTCAGATTGGAATGTAATTTCATGGCCAGAACAAATAAATTCCCTTAACTTGTCCAAGGTTGCAGTACGCCAGGCAATGTCAGGCTCTACGTTCTTGTTGCTTAGTGTACTTACAAAGAGTTTTGCAGCATCATCTGCCTGGGCACCAGGCTTGACTAATTGGATTTTGCATGGTGTGCTAAATATTCCCATTCAAACGACACCTTCCATGGTATGTCAGGAACTGCATTCCTGGGTTAATGTGCACTTGTTTAATGACACTTGGATCAGGGAATACTATGTTGTGCTGTATTCACATGCATGTGTGCCACCTTCAAGCCCCGAAATGACACTGTACTCATTACGTGAATTCAGAGGCTCTAAGCGCATAGTTTGCGTGCATGCTGCACCAGTAAATTCCTGTGACAGTAACACTAAATGCACACTTCATGTTGCACCAATTAAATTTCTTCACAGTCAAGTACACAGCTTAGCTAATGTCTCATATCTGGTGCAATTCAATGAGTCCTGTTGCAATGGGGTTGCCAACCCTGGTTACTGTGAGTATCCAAGTTAAGTGCTGTGGGTTTATTCTGAATCCACCTAGGCCATCCCAATTGAGATTCTTATACTGGCCAAGTTCCAAAGTAAGACAATTAGAATATCCAAAATTGAGTTTGCATATGGCACGACTGCAAAATATGTGTCTAAAAGTGTGCAGCAGTGAAGAGTCTTATCTTGAGGCACACTCTGCAGTGGTCAAACAGATTGCATCTCTACTAGCCTCCGAAGATACAATGGAAGAGGCCATGCAGTTGACTGGGCTCAATACTGGTTTTTCTTTGGTTGCAACGGCTGCCACAAAAGCTCTTCGAAAGGGGCTTACCACGCTGAACAATTAGAACACTGACTTATTTGCCAAGTGCTTGGGGTTGTGTACTGCTGCTAATATTTGGAACATGTCTTTTGTGTTGCTGTAGAAACTGACTCATGAATGGTCGCAAGATGAAGAGCCTTGAAGCAGCTAGATTTCCGTTCAGAGCTGAGCTATGCAGACGCCTTGTGTACCAGCATGTGCTCAATTTCAAAAACATTTCATTTTCTCATTGATCAGGAAGGAGTCGACATTATCAGCTATTGCCAGATGCAGGGTGTGTGGCAAGGAATCACTTCTTGCCAAGAACGTGAGGGTTCAAATTCTCATCATCCAGACTTGCATTGTAGCATGCCAGACTGTTACACTTCGGCGGAGATTGGCGTCCCTGCTGATCGCGCCGCACTCACAGACTCCCTTGTGGAGCCGTTACAGGTTGCCATGGCGCCTGTATAAGATCCGGCAGAATCCGTATCAGCTGACACGTCTTGTACGTAGTGGACGTGTACGCCAGCAACGCCCCCCTTATGGGTTAAAATTGCCGTCTTCCAGAGGGCTTGTTGCTGCTAATTAAGCTTTGCTTGCCGCCTCGGTTACGTACGTTTTGTTTGTGAAAGTCTTGTCAAGAACTCCTGAATGATTTCCTGGTTCAGACCTTTGCCTGACTTTTGGATTGTTTTTTCTCCTCCTTTATTTGGCATTGTTCACCGACCGTTACGGTACTGACCCGGACCGCCCCCGGATTGCCTTCTCTCTCTCCCCGGTTACGACCATCATCTCCAGGGATCGACACGGAACGTCACGGGATTGCCTTTCCCCGCTCCTGCTGCCTTCTTGCGGTTAACTTGCAAACAGTGTCCCGGAACGTCTGAAGTGTTCTAATCATTGTCTGGAGGTTGTGCCTTCAATACGCTTCAAGGTACTTTGCTTTGCATGTTTATTGTAATTTCCTGCCAGCGCTACCTCTCTGCTAATACTGCTCCACTCTTACCTTCTACCCCTGTTGGGATTCTTGGACAACTCCATTCTTGCTGAACTTTTGGGACATTACAGTGCATATTGTGAGGCTTTCCTGACGCTTTCCTGAGATTGCACCAACCCGATTCTAGCACGACCCTCGTGCCGCCCGGGTTTACTTCCCTGTACTAACTTACCTGTTTATTATTTTCTCCTGCCGTTTTTATTCGTCCTGGACATCATTAATCCTTGAGAGTCCCACTATTCAGCTCTGTTGTTTTTGGTTGATTATCCTATAGCTAGAACCAGTTTGAACACTCCCACTCATATATACATAATTGAGTTTATTTTCCTTTGTAGATCCATCCCATTCCAGGGGAAACTCCAATCCAATCCTTGCCTAGGAATTTTTCTCCACTGCTGTTGCTTGATTACCTTGCTTGTTCTTCATAGCATTGCTAATCCTCTTTGTATTCCTTTACAGCATTGGGTTTGGCGGTGTGTGTTCTCCCCGCTCTTTTATTCAATTGACACCTCTGCCTGTTCAGTATGAAACAGCAGAGAGGTACATTGTAGAGAAAAGCCCCTCTTGTGAGGAAGCCTGAATCTTTGTATTCAGGGGAGCTGGAACATTGGAGGCTGAATATCGATTCCTGTACTACTATCGTCTCCAAGGTCATCTAATCCAGATATCCTGACCTACATATGGAGCGGTGAGTAACACAAACTCATGATGCCTTCACAAACTGTTAGCCTTTCTTGGGTTATAACAGAATGTTTATTACTTTTAACACCACACGGTGTATGGTTGAATTTGTTCACATTCAGAGGGCTCACTTGTGAAACAATGGAATTATGGTGGCAAAAAGCAATTACATAGTTTAATACAGTGTTTCGACTCACCTGTGCGCACATGCCTGTTTCACACTGTCACAACTTTGATAATGGGTTAAGGACTTTCGATTGTACAAGGGATTTTGGCTCGACCCTCGTATAACCACCTTAACCCTGTATGTCAGCCTTTTCTACGTCCTCTTGTTACTATGTTATTCACAGGAAAAGGGGACCCGCCAGAGTCTTTCGAATGGACGCCTACGTGGTGCTGGACCACTCTGCAGCTGGTCTTTCCCTTGATTTTAAAAGTTCAGTAGTACACAAGTTCTTTATTCATAACAAGTTGCTGTTTGCAACCTTCGCTCAGCACAGTCTGGTTATCTATTGATTCTCCTTCTGACTTACTGGCTGTGCTGACTTCCTTGTTATTTCTCGTCTCTGGAGTCAAGAACAGCATCAAGGTAGCAAGTACATCTCCCCGCCTCGGTTATCAGTGCGGGAGGGTCCTGTGCACCGTTGATATCTGTTACACCACACGTCAGCTATAGTTCCCGGTCTTATGATTCCTTTCCCTGAGGCTTTGCTGGCTTGGTCAAAAAGGGCAAGGGTACTTCCTTCCTTGTTGTCCTTTCCGGTCTCTCCGCCTTTCTTCCCCATTTGAACTGCTGTCCTGGAATAGCTGCTTCCTTGTGTGTTTGTCCTTGCTCCAAGTGTGCTCTCGTGCTCTGCCTTTTATTCCAGTAGGGAAATGAAAGGGTTGTCGTGTGTGTGTAGTTATTGTCAATTGCCTGACTCTGCCTGACCAGGTAAACAGCTCTGGTGTTAATCCGTTGTCTTTCACAGTCTAAGTAAATGTTTGTGTCAGAAAGGGGCAGGGGTAGAGCTTCTAAGTATCCTATGGGGTAGGATGGGGAAAAGGTGTTTGAAGGAAGGGAGTACCACATCTCACCCGTCGGTGTCCCACTTCCACTCCCCAATGACCCCCTATCCAGATGATCCTTCCCCACTGGCCCACCCCCAGGAACTGGATCCAGTAGCGATGGCCGTGTCCTGGCCACCTGTATGACAGATCTCCGGGGACTAGCGGATGAGACACCTTCAGGTGTCTCACATACCCTTCCCCTATGCAGGGTGAATACATTTGTTCTTTGTCCAGGTTCCACTTGTGAAGACCTCAAAGAGAACAGGGACGAGAGATGTCCAAGCCCTCTTGCATATTCCTTTGGTTTGTCCTGGTCGGTGTTGGTAGAGGTGTTTTGTTTTTACTGGTCTCTCTACAGTAGCCTATGATGTCAGGAATCAGGGCTGGCAAAGGCGTGGAGTGCTAAAATTCACCTATTAAGACAATGGTGATGTTTAGGGCTTGGAATCTACAGTCCTCAGCATCCTTAGAGCTGTTCTGTAGTTCTGCATGGTGCGCGCACTGCCAGCTGTCTTTAATCAAGAACAGCTTATTAGCAGGCAAACGGCAGCGTGCAGGTGTGGCTTATTTTGGAATTTGCAGTCGGAGGCAGGCAGCCGCGTGCAGAGAGGAGCAAGTATGTCTAAAATCTGAAACTCTACATGGACGTGGGCCAGAGCAGGAGGGCGCGAGGTGGCAGACAAGAATCACGGCATTTCGCTCGTTGTCTGGGAAGTCCCGCGGGGGCTCCCCAGACCAAAGATAAGTACTGGAGAAAGCACTGTGTTATTGGCAAATGTTGAATGGAGTTAGAAGTGAATTACGGCTGAGCATTTATTGTCTGGGAAGTCCCGAGGGGCTCCCAGACCGAAGTTAAGTAGCGTAGCACATCCCGTTCATGTACTGCTGGGAAAATTCTGTGTGTGTCAAGTTAACCCTTACAGTGCATGCTGAATACAGCATTTTTTGTAACTGGGGAAAGACTCTTAGCATATGCCTGAGCAAGGGAATATTCACGGACAAAAATGCTATATGACATATGGCAATGACATTCATTTTCACTAGTGCAGTGAACTAGTGGGAAAGTAGCATTTATGTTTGTATGTTGCATTTTCTGCCCGAAGGGCCATGTGTACTGTCTAACCATGATGGGGATTTTCCCTTATGGGTGTCTACATCATATTGCTTGCTTATGTGTTTTCTGGTGAACCAGCAGGGTGCGGTACATGTATTAAGGTGTGCAAGTGGTATCACTGTTGGTTACATGTTAGATAGAGTAGGGTCCTTTCCTGGTGCTTCCCCGTCCCATCCAACTTAGGAGTTCCTTACCCTCTTTCCGGTGTTCCTAATTCCCCCATCCTATCCACAACCTCTCCCTAACCCCTCTTCCCCCATTGGCTGCCACGTGGCGACCTGTTTTTTATATCAGGCGCCTGTGCCAACCACGGTGGGAGGGTCGAGTTCATTCGGTTTCCGTGGTGCAGGGGAGAGTGTCGATCTCTCTTCCCTTCCAGTCAAGTGTGATTGTGACATGTGAAGTGGTTTTCGAGGGTTTGTTCAGGTCTCCTAGGCTCCGAGTTTTCCCAGTCCTATATTGGGGAATTTTGGGATTAATAGTCTGCTTGCCAACGACTCTGAGGTAGAAAATCTCCAAATGGAGGTGGGGTTTCTTGTAAGAGAGTAGAGAAGGTAGGGAAATCCCTCCCCAGAATGACTTCTTAGGGGAGTCCTGGAATCATGGCTGACGAGATTTCACAGGATTCGCCCCGGATATTAATGCATACAGGTATTTTAGGGTACACTTCATTGTCTCCGTGTACACATGTCACCCTCACTAGGGTCACATTTTCAAAGTCTTTGGTTGTAAATAAATCGGCTTGTATAGCAGTTAACTTACTACCTGAATCAATCAAGGCTCTGACTTGCCTTGCATTAACCCAGGCCTTTGCGTATGTAAAGTAATTCGAAGACTGGCATAAACAGATACTAAAGTTCTCTATCTCTTCTTGGGTTCTTCCCATTCTTCACACTTTAAAAAGCCTATTTCCGCAGGTTCATCCCTTAGATTTTTAGTACAGTGTCTAGCTACATGTCCAGTTTCTCTACATGAAAAACAGACAGGGGAGGTGGTTTGCTTCCTTTTATTTCTTCTCTTTTCCCTTCATCTTTGGTTTTAGGATATGTTTTCCCAACTTCTACTTTCTCTAGGGGTATCCCTTCCTTAATTCTATATAGCACCCCTGGTTTATCTATTCCCTGAGTTTGAGGTCAGTGGATAGGCTTATGATCCTTCCGATCCTCCTCCCGATGGGCTGAGTGGAATTGTTTAGCTGCATCCGAGTGGTTTTGTGCAGTCTCAATGGCTGTGGCTAAGGTAGGTCGATTTAACTGCAGGACGGCTTTCTGCAAAAAAAGGGGGTAAGGAATTAGTGAATTGTTTGTTTGTTTGTTTGTTTGTTTTATTTGCTTACATAGCGCACCTAACCGAGGGGTAACTGGGTGCATTTCTTGGATACATAGTTACAGTATACATAATATGAAACAATATACAACAGAGTACAGTGCAAAGAAAGACAAATGTACAGTGAGTTATACAATTTTCAATATAATACAATTTACAGTAAGGTGTACAAAATATACAGATGCACCAAGGGTCTGGTGTATGAGCAGCGTTAATTCAGACAGGGGTCATAGGTCTGAGGTCATGTTGGTGGGTAGCAAAGGGCAGTTCAGAGGTAAGTGAGGCAGCATGGTCAGTTAGACTGGGAGAAGAGCCAAGTTTTTATTTTCTTCCGAAATGAGAGGAAAACTGGGTCAGTTCTGAGTTCTGCAGGTAGTTTGTTCCAAGTTTTGGCTACGAGTACTGGAAAACTGGAACCCCCTGCTTTAGAAAGTTAAAATTTAGGAATGTTTAGGCAGTGTGCGTGGTTAGCTCTGGTGGATCTGAAAGATTATTTTCTGGAGAACTTGTTCATAAGGTACTTGGGGGCTGAGTTGTTGAGGCACTTGTGTGTGATCATCAGCGTTCTGAAGGTTATCCTGTCTTGAATAGGGAGCCAATTGGCATTGCGGCGGGTTTGAGAGATCTGATTAGAACGAGGAATGTTAAGGGCTGCTCGCAGGACATTGTTTTGCATTACTTGTGCATGTTTCTATTGCTAGTGCCTAAGTTTAAGATGTTGCAATAGTCCACCTTGGACATTATAAGGGCTCTTGCTAGTGTGAGGCAGCTGTCTGTGTTTAGAAAGGGTCTACAGGCATTAATTCATTTGGTAGTATAGGCTGTGGCGGAAGAGGTGGTGTTGATTTGTTTTTGGAGAGTTAGTGCAGAGTTTAGGTAAAAGCCTAGAGTCTTTGCTACTTTGTCAACTTTAATATGATTGCCATCAATGGAAAATTCAGAGTATTTTGGGCCTAGTTTATTGAATCTTAGATTGGAGCCAATAAGGAGGATCTCTGTTTTATTGTCGTTAAGACAAAGGCCATGGGTGGCCATCCAGGCTTGTATTTTACTGTAGATGTCATTTAGGAGTAGAGAGTTCGCTTGGTAGTTGCCTGATAGGGTTATCTGTATTTGCATATCATCCGCATAGTTTGTGTAAGTTATGTTTTGCTCATCTAGGTACTCGAACAAGATCTTTGCAAAGATGTTGTAGAGGGTCGGGGAGATGCAAGAGCCTTGTGGGACTCCCCATGTGATGGGGGAGGGGTCAGATGCGGCAAAGGAGGAGAAGACCCGCATGGATCTGCCCGCTAGGAAGGAGTTGACCCAAGCAGCAGCCTTGTTGGAGAATGATGCGGCTGTGGTAAGGTGATTAGACAGGATGCTGTGATCAACTAGATCGAACGCAGCCGATAGGTCGAGTAAGAGGAGGAGAGCAGGCTTATTCTAGGATTAACATCTCTGTTAGTTCTTATAAGGATTTGTTGTTAATCCATCGGGCCGCCGTGTTCTTGACCCGTTTGCCCATTTCTACATTTTTTTTGTCTTGGGTTTAATTTAATGACTATCAGCATCTGCCAATAAAAATTGCAGGTTTGTCCCACTCTTTTTAGCAGCCCCTCTTTGCTCGATAAAAAGATGATGCCCTATGCAAGATTAAGTAGATGATAGGAGGTTTGCAATTCACCTTTCAACAAAGGGTCCAAATAGCACCTCTTGAGGTTCTCTTCCCATCCTAGTTGGTCTGCCAGGTGTTCGAAGTTCAAGAAAACATTTCCTAAATCTTCGCCTTCAAGATATGGTTTAAGTACCCCTTGTGGTAGTAGGGGTCTTGCTTGCAATTCAACTAGTTTGGTCACATTTTCTTGGAGTCTAGCCTCGGCCTGCATCTTATGAGCTGCTTATTGGGCGATCACTTTGGCTAGGTCAGCCATTTCTGTGTAAGGGTTCCCTCAGTAGAAGGTTCTCAATTGGAAAAGAAGCAACTCTCAACTCCCTCGGATAAGATCTCAAAGTCTTCTGATTACTCTGACTCTAAGTCTGCCGAAAAAAGGGGTTTGGGTGAATTAATCTCTACCCCTGAAGGCCCCGTCATGGATGACAATGGGGAGCCAAAAAAAAGTTAGGGGGTTTCAGAGCGCTAGGTCTGAAGAATGTAAAGATGAGTCAAACTTTCAGTAGTATGTGATCCCACTGTTGTATATTATAATGGGAAGGAGGAAGGGTGTCTAATAATACATGAGTCTTAAAGAATAAACCCTGTTGACCAGTCGGGATCACAAGTTTGGAGAACAACGCCTCTTTTAGTGTGGATACGCGGTCAGAGTCCAGGAGTACAACTATTCTATTTTCTCCTTCTGGTGGTAGGACAATTATCAGCATGGGTTTCATTTCTTATCAGTTGATTTAGATCCCACTCTGACACCATATGTAAGGAACTCATGGTGGCAACAGTAAAGACAGACATACGTGATCACAGTTCAAGGGTGTTTATTAAACTGTATAAATGGGTCAGAAAAATGTCTAATCTAAACTTAAATCTAAGATGGGATTAAGCTACGACCATCAAATAATAATAAGACAGTCGTAGTAGCGTCTTGTCAAATAAAAAGGGCATACACTCAAAAAAGATATTGCCAATCATTACCCTAATAACAAAATAGTGTGTGGAACAATGTTCATCAGAAAAGAAAGAAGTGTTCACAAAATGATAAGTCAGTATGATATAACTGGGGTCTTCCTTTCCCACGTTTTTTAGCATGGGACAAGGCTTGAATCTCAAGCACAGCACACTCCTGGGCTTCTCCAGCATGAGCTTAAAGTTTGTTTCCAAATTATCATGGCCTTCTGTGGCTAAGTCTCGTTTACACTAAGTCTCTTGCCTCAGAGGACCTGATGTACTATTAACAACAAACAAAATGTTCCTTTCAGTAATCTTCCCATCAGGTGATTTCCTTTAACCCATGGATCCCCTGCAACCGGGCGCCGATCCTTTTTGTAACCTTGGCTTCCCTCAGTCGTGCTCACTACAGCCTTCCGTTCCAGATCTCAGCAACTGGTAACATTCAAGAGTCTTATTGTCTTTTCAAACAACTGTTCTTTTTGGACTTCCCTCAGCCGGGTTCATGCTTGCCGACAAAATGTTTATGGGGTATTACGGTTAGCTCTCATTCTCGGGGATACCTCCGCCAGGATCACACTTGCCAGTTTCACACAGTTCACTTCGTGATGCCTTGCGGGATTCACTTCCCGTAGCTTTCTAGCCCCCAGTCAGGCGTTTCACATTTATTGTTCATACAGCGTTTACGCGCACGCCTGTTTTACACTGTCACAACTTTGATAATGGGTTAAGGACTTTCGATTGTACAAGAGATTTTGGCTCGACCCTCGTATGACCACCATAACCCCGTATGTTAACCTTTTCTACGGCCTCCTGTTACTATGTTATTCACAGGAAAAGGGGAGCTGTCAGAGTCTTTCGAATGGATGCAGATGTGGTGCCGGACCACTCTGCAGCTGGTCTTTCCCTCGATTTAAAAAGTTCAGTAGTACACAAGTTCTTTATTCATAACAAGTTGCTGTTTGCCACAGTCCAGTTATCTATCGGTTCTCCCTCCGACTCACTGGCTGTGCTGGCTTCCTTGTTGTTTCTCGTCTCTGGAGTCAAGGACAGTACCACGGTAGCAATTATGTCTCCCCACCTAGGTTATCAGTGTGGGAGGTTCCTGTGCACCGTTGATATCTGTTAGACCACACGTCAGCTGTAGTTCCCGGTCTCATGATTCCTTTCACTGAGGCTTTGCGGGCTTGGGTCAATAAGGGCAAGAAAACTTCCCTCCTTGTTGTCCTTTCCGGTCCCTGCGCCTTTCTTCTCCGTTTGAACTGCCGTCCTGGAATAGCTGATTTCTTGTGCGTTTGTGTGCTATCCTGCTGAGCCTTTTGTCCCTGTGTGTGAAGGGAAAGGGTTGTCAGATGTGTGTAGTTTTTGTCAATTGTCTGACCCTGTCTGACCCATGTGTTGGGACATGTCAGGTAAACGGCTCTGGCATTAGTATGATGTCTTTTACAGCGTAAGAAAGCTTTCCTGTCGGAAAGAGGGGTAGAGCTTCTAAGTATCCTATGGGGTAGGATGGGGAAAAGGTGTTAGAAGGAAGGGGGTACTGCGTCTCACCCATCGGTGCCCCACTTCCACTCCCTGAAGAACCCCCATCCAGGTGATCCTCCCCCACTGGTCCACCCCCAGGAACTGGATCCAATAACGATGGCCGTGTCCTGGCCACCTAGATGACAGATCTCTGGGGACTAGCGGGTGAGACTTCAGGTTTATCACAGTTCCCCAGAGGCATGGTACTGTGGTCTAGCTGTGCAGGATGACTTGACGGAGCACCACATCGGAGCACTTCGGGTTCACGTGAGTGTAGTTTTGAGGGATAAAGCAAGAAGTGAAATAGGGGTTAAGGGAGTTGTTTCATTGATTTAAGGGGTTTGGTAAGGGTAGAACTGGAGTGCGTGCATAGAGTTAGCCAAGGTTACAGGGATTGAAAGAGTGAATGCTTTGAAGTAGTGCATGAACTCTCTTATGTTGTAAGTCTCTTGTATATATTTTTCATCGAGTTTTTTATTTTAGAGGTGTGAGGTGGTATCCTACCCAGCATGTCCAGAGTGAGATTTGTCTTGATACCCTATAGTTTGCTTGTCTAGTTGGCTTGAGCCCTCACCTAGCGGTGGGGTGGCATTTTATGGTAAATCGAACCATAGATACTTTCCTGAAATCGACCCTTGGCATTCTTCTGTATGACTGTGCTGGCAGAGCCCTCACCTCGATTTTCTTAGTTAGTCAAAGTAGCGAAGGGGAAACTTTCTGCAGTCAGGAAAAGACAGTTTTGTAGTAGAGAAGTCCGTACTAGTGATGAAGAGAGCGAGAGCAGCGGTGTTTTAGTGAAAAGCATTGCGCTCATTCTATGCTTGAGTGATGGAGATATATCTGAGAGATTGTCCGGCGTGTGTTTTTGAAAAGGTGCTGTTTTTATGTAAGAGTGAGGAGTATAATCTAAAGGAATAGCGAAGCAAGGTTATTGCGGTGTAAGTGGATACAGTGAGTGATTGCGGGGAACGATTAAGAAACTGGGAAGGGGTAAAAGTGGGTTTCCTTGGGTGGAAAAATTCTTTGTGCCGCAGGTTTGGCTTCTGTGCTATTTGTTGAGGAATTGTTTTGGGTAAATTGGGTTGGAGTATGCAGACTGTTGAATCATTTGTGTCAGGTACTTCCTGACTATCAGGTGAACATTTTAAAATACCATCGGTAATGGGTGCGGGAAACTAAGGGTAAAATGCTCCATTCTTGGCCTATCGAGGGGACTTAAGATACACAGATATTGGAGAACGTGCATACTTTTTTAACTACAAGGCACCAGGGTTCGAAACTAGAGAAACGGTTAAATATCTGGTCTTGGATCGCGCCGTTCTAAATAATAAAAACGCTTACCAATTACCAAAACCCACAAAAATACATCGACTACGTGAATCAACTAATGAAAGCCCATTGGAAAACATATCCATTATTTCGTGGAACACTAGGGGCTTCATTCACTTGACTAAAGAAAGTGACATAAATCTGGTGCAACATGACGTTATCATGCTACAGGAAATGTGGCTGTTAAACAAACCTTCTCTGGATGGCTTTGAACTTGATTTTTCCCCTGCATACAGAGGCACTAAAGGCCGTCCGATGTCTGGCCTGTTAACAGCTTTCCGTTCTAGTAGCGGATTCCATCTGATCTCATTGCTGCTTTCAACAAAATTCTTACAAGCCTCATTAGTACTATGGAATCATCATGCTTTAAACTCAGAAGTGGTAAAAAGGAAGATGCTTTTCATAAATATTTACTGGAACCCAAGTGCAATCACTGATAAAGATTTCCTGAATGACTTGGAAAACATCATGGAAACAACGTCCGAGAATCATGACATTGACCACGTCGTAATCGGCGGTGACTTAAACACAACCTGCGAAGGGGCCGGTGACCAAAAAGCGACTTACCTAAAACACGTGGATCCGTCAGGAAGGGCTCGATTATGGGAGTCACTCATGAAGATCAACGACCTGCACAATCTCCACCTGATGTTTGAAATGATAACTGAAAAGATTCCTACTTGGGAGAGAGAAAACCAAGCAGGAACGATAGATCACATCTACGTCTCACGCAATCTGCTCACGAAAATAAAATCTTTCAACGTAGTAAAAACAACTCGTAGTGATCATAATATGCTGCAGATGATCTGGATTTCAACTAAACCATCAACTGAGATGATCCCATACGAACTAGAGGCTGATTGTAGCGCAGTTAGACTCAAGATAACAGAAGCAGGAATCGCTCAACATACTAAACGATATCCTAACAATGGCACAGCCAGTAAAACAACAGACTATCGCCCACTCCTCACGGCCTTTAAGAAACTGGACGGAAAACCAACAATTTGTGCAAGATCTGAAACTCACACCTACGACCAGGAACTAGTCTTTAAAGCGCAAGTTAAAGAGGCAAGCAAAAAAAACAACATCAACCAACATAAGAGCAGAGGCTATCAAAGCAGAAAAAGAATACAAAGCCTGGGTGAGAAATCATAGAAAGAAAATGTACTAGACTGACTCTGAAAAAATGCTGATGGCCATCTCCGGGAGAAAAATAAGTACCTTTTGGACTTTAGTAAAATCGACCATGAGATCCTCTAACGAGGCATTACAGAACAGTGTGGGAGAAGCTAAGTGGATTAACCACTTTGAACAGCTGTATCAAGCAATAAACATCAACCCCGAACAAACGCAAGAAGAATCCTTAGAACCATGGATCATTCCGCACAACCCAGATCAAATATTAGCCAAAATAAGAAAACTAAATCACTCCAGAGCCCCGGGCCCAGGCCCAGACGGGGTGAACAATTTCGACTTGAGAAAACAAGCGGATGCTTGGTCGATATTCATTGGCAAAGTATTTGCAAAATGTCAGAGGACCAGATCAATCCCACTGTCATGGAAATGTGCATACATTGTCCCAATATTCAAGAAGGGAGCAAGGGATAACCCGAAACACTACTGCCCAATCGCATTACTTGACACAATAGGAAAGATTTATGCCTCCTTCACACTGGATCAATTTCAAATTTGGTCCAACAATAACAAAATCAACGACCCTTTGCAGTCTGGATCCGTCAAAGCTACAGGAACAAAAGCAAACATCCTTCTCCTGAGCATACTCAAGAACAAAGTCTTGGAAGGCAAACCAAGAGTCTTTATGGGGTTTATAGACCTCATACAGGCATCTGACCAAGTCAACTGGTCCAAAATATGGAAGAAACTCATCTCTTGGAAATGCCCATCGCAACTACTGGCTCAAATTATAGCACTATACTCTGATACAACAATCCAAGTATGTCTCAGCAGAGCGGGCCAACTAACGAAACCTATTAACACGGCTTGAGGCGTTAAGCAAGGCTGTCCCTTGGCCCCAGTGTTATACAACGCCTATATTGCTGATTTCAAGACCAGCGAACTTGAAATCTTAGCATTCCCCCCAACTTTTGGGGGTGAACCCCTACCGCGACTAATTTATGCAGACAACATTATCGTTATTGACCAGACTCAAATAGGCTTCCAGAGAAAATTGAACAATTTGGCCTCGTACATCAAAACGAACGACTTGGAAATAAACAACTCCAAAACCAAGATAATGAGCCTCATTACGAGTAGCGCAGTAAAAATGTAGTCATTACCAGCATGGCGGAACGAGCGGGTCCGTGCTCGTATGATGCCGCTAATAGCGGGTGATTATGAATTCGCGGCATGCCGCAAAAGGCCCTCCAACCCCCAGATAGCAGCATCACGGTATCCGCCGATACCGGCACCGCCTAGGAGGAACCCCTAAATACCGACCCGGTAATACCAACATGCTAATACCAGGCTCGTAAAACCAGACCTGGAAATAACGTCATTGCGTCGGAATGGGAAATTGGCTGGCGGCCATCTTTAAAAACACAATCCATTGCAATCCTCCAAAACCACCAGTCGATTCATGTTGTGCTGTGTTGAAAAACCCTGAGGATGTCCAAGGCCACCGGGAAGACGACACCCCGGCAGCGGAAACAGCATTTCTCTGACGCAGAGCTAAATATGCTGGCAGACACTCTCGCTGCCCATGCAGACACCATGAAAGCTAATGATATGAAGCGTGATGCCCAGATGAGGAAAAAGGAAATCTGGCAGGAGGTTGCCCGGACGGTATCAGCCGTGGGGACCACCCCACGTACTGTGCGTGACTGCCGCAAGCGGTGGGACGACCTCCGCTTGACGGTGAGAAACATCCTGTCAAGCAACAGGAGGGCGGCCATGGTGACAGGTGGGGGTCCCCACTCACCTGCAAAGCTGATGCCCTGGGAGGAGACTGCTAGCACATTCATCGATCCTGAGTCGATTGAGGGATTTGGAGAGATGGAGATGGGTGCGGCATCATCCCCAGAAGGAGGTGACTGACCCTGCACATCCCTGTAGGGAAAACCATGACGTAGCACAAGTGATGTGGAAGAGAGACTTGGCAAGGCAATGCATGTGCCTACACCCACATCAACATATCCAAGTCCAGATTGCGGCCCAAACCCTGCCACACAGAAATGCATGCTGAGTGCCAATCCCATAACCAACACACGGCCAACACACCAGGACCGTGCCCATGTAACACATCACACAAACCCCATATCAATGGCATGCCACCTGCCAGGCAGTGATTGCCAATATGCCCCCTCAGAGCATCAAGTGCCACAAACCTGTAAGACATGGATGCATGCATGTATGAATATCGAACAGCACAATTGTATGCCTCTGGCATGTGACACCATCACTGATGACCTGCATCTCTTCTACCCCCCAGGCACCGATGAGGAAGCTGACAGTCAGGAGAAGACTGCAAGGTCATCCACATCACACCATAGGAAAAAGGCCACCACCACCCCCCAGCCAGACAAGCAGGCCACACCCACAGGCAGTGTGCCTGACCGGGTGGAAAGACAGCCACCTACACCTGCTGCCAGTGTGCCGGACACTCATCAGGACCAGCAGCACACAACCACACCAGTTGGAGGGGGGTCCTTCCTGCGCCACCCACCACTGAGGATGTGCACTGGGGGTTTTTGGGGTTTGTTGGGTGGGTTTGGGAGTTCACTGGGGTTTGGGGGGGGAGTGCACACATTTATTCCTGTTTGTAAAAATACACCCGTTGTGTGCAAAACAATTAAATGGCTGGACATTGTTCATTTTGTGTATATCCATTTAATGTGTGACGGTGTTCAGTGGCCAACTCCCAACAATCCCAGTGTGCATGTCCACTGACACATGTCTGTCATGGTCCCTGTGGTCCAGAAGTATTTGTGATTCAGTGCTTGGCGTACTTCATGGCCATCCCGTGCATCACGTACTGGCAGGGGGGCTACTTCACCTCCGTCTCCATCCTCATCATCCTCACCCGGTGCATGCATGTCAATGTCAGGTGGCAGTAGTACATTTCTCCGGACGCACATGTTGTGCAGCATGACACAGGTCATGGTGATCTTTGGCACCTTCTCAGGACTATATAGGAGTGCCACACCAGACCTGCCTAGGAAGCGGAAACGTGCCTTCAACAGGCCAAAGGTCTCCTCAATGACAACATGGGTACGGGTGTGCACACGATTATACTCCTCTTCATGGCTGTTCTGCGGGTTCCGCACAGGGGTAAGTAGCCAAGGCCTCAAGGGATATCCTCCAACACCTGCAAGCAAATACAAATAGGCGTGTGTCACTCTGAGCTGCCACCTTCAGGAGGCACAGTCATGGCCACAGCTATTTGGTATGGACATGCACATGTCCCTGTACGTATGCAAGATTGTTTCCTAGATGCATACTATACTGCTATGAGGTGTGGTAGTCTGGATGGCGTTCAATAGATGAAGCAGGGTGTAATAATGCATGCTGAGGCGGATGTACTGTGGTTGTACAACAATGTTTAGCCTCCCATTTATGCTGTGTATTCTACACTGTGCATGGTCCCACTAGCCACATTGGCACAGTTGCAATCCTGTCCAGTCATGCATTGCTTGACATACCCATGGTGGCCTGGTCGTGCCTCTTACTTGTTGTCTTCAATATGCATGCATGGTAAAATGTGTGACAGTGATGTGTCATGTTCGGTTTGGGAGGTTCAGGTCAGGAGTGTTTAGTTCTGCATGCATTCTCCAATCACCGACAAATGCCACCCAGGTGGAGTATGCATACGCCCCCTTTCCCACCCAGGTGGAGTATGCATCTCCCCCCTCTTTCCCACACAGGTGGAGTATGCATCTCTACACATCAGTACCCCGAAGCACTGCCATGGGCCAGTTGGGCAACTCACCCAGCAGCCAGGCACGTGGTCCAGCATGTTGATCCATGTGACGGGGTAGCGTGGAGTTGCGCAGCACCATGGCATCATGTGTTGATCCGGGAAATCTGGCGCAGCAATGTGTGATGATCTTGCTGGAGTCACATGCCATTTGCACATTGATGAAGTGGTATTGCTTGCGATTGCGGTACACCGCCTCTATGGCATGGGGGACTACCAATTCCACATGGGTGCAGTCCAGGGCACCAACAAAATTGGGCATGCCTGCCAGTGCATGGAAGCCTACTTTGGTGTCGGCTATCTCCTGGGCAGTCTGTGGTGGGGATATGTGGGTGCTTGCGTGCTTCACGAGGGCATCCAGAACTTGGTTCAACATGCGTGACAATTGTGGTTGTGAAATGCCATGCAGCTGCCCCACTGTGTGTTGATAAGTGCCTGTAGCCAGGAAGTGGAGCACAGACACCCCCTTTAGTAGTGGGGGGTGGCAGTGCATATTTCTATGAGGCTGGCAATGTCGTTGTGTATCCTGTCCACTATGGTTGTGATGGTGTCCCGGTCCAACCAGTGCAGGGTGTGGATCTGCTCAGGGGTTAGGTAGAATGGCCTGGGTCTGATGCGAGGGAATGGTGGCTGCCTACGAGGCACTGCTGGCTGCGCTGGTGGTAATTGCTGGGCCTGTCTCACCCTCCTTCTCCTCCTGCGTCTCCTCTGTGCTGCCTGTTGTTGCTGCTGTAGTTGTTGTTGTAGTTGGTGTTGTTGATGTAGTTGTAGCAGTATGAGCATGTCCTCCAGCGCCATGGTTGCAACAGCTAGTGGTAGCATTTTGGTGTAGGAAGGGGTGTGGTGTGTGAGTGTACTCATTTTATACTGGCCCAGCCTCCATTGACTCCACCTGTGGTGATTGTGTGAACCTGTGGCAGTTGGCTTGATTGCTGATTGCTGTTTGTGGGTGGTCCGCGATGCCTGTATGGCCGGCATCGTGCAGCCCATGATTACTGGCTTCTGGATGCCGGTATTTGCATGTCTGCGTGGGTTGTGATGTCCTTCTATTACCGGCATGCCGGTATTTGCTCCCCGAAGGGGAGCGTGTATGCGCCCATGCAGCTATTAGAGGCACCGTTATTTAGGGTGCCGCTTATAGCGGGTTGTCGCGTCATAATACACCGGAGCGGTAAACGGTAATCCTTTACCGCCATCGTTTTTCCATTACCTCCAACCTCGTAATGGGGCCAATGTCTTTTGAACTTGTAAAAAAGAAAAACAAAAACTCAAAGTGGTACATCGAGGGGGAAAAGCTAGACACAGTCGCTAGTTTTAAATATTCAGGCGTGAGCCTTAGCTCAAACAGAAAGGACTTACCTATGCAAGAAGCCCTCCAAGGAAAACTGAAATCCCTGATCGTGCAGACTAAAGCTGTAAATAAGAAATACGGAAGATTTTCCTTTACACCGGTCCTGAACTTCTACAAGGCCAAGATTATACCAAGCTTAACATATGGTGTAGAATGCCAAATCTTCCTGAAACTTTATGGGACAAGTTAGAAGGAATGTTTTGGCGAAGGGTCTTGTCACTCCCAAAATCAACACCAATAGCATTGATTCGAAGGGAGCTAAGTCTTCAATCTATTTCATTGATAGTGACTTGCAAAAGAATCATGCTATACAGGAAGATAATTGACCCTGCAAGTCCTCACATATTTGGCCTAATTAACAAGGAAGTTCAGGAAAACAGCACAAAGATCATGTCAAGATGGGTCAAGGATATTCAAATGAGACTTGGTCAAATCAACTGCACAGAGGAGGACCTTCTATAAAACCAGACTAAAATTAAAAAAAAGCTACTACTTCAGAATTGGATACTAACACAAGATCAGGCTAACCGAAATAAACTGACAAGAATACACCTCTCATAATAAACAAAATCAACCAACCTCCAATCTACATGCAACAATTCCCTAACAAACACCTAAGGGAAAACTTAATGAGAATAAGATTGAACTTATTAATGACCAAAGAGGTAGTAGCTATAAGGAGCAAACAAAGCAAAACATTTTGCCGTTTCTGTCAAAGCAAAGAGTCAATCGAAAACTTACGGCACCTACTATTAAACTGTCGAGCCCTCGAACAGCAACGAAAGACTTACTTTAGCCATATTCTCTTTGATCTCCACTCTTATGACGAAAAGGAATGGTGGTCACGCCTCCTGACTGGCGAAAGAACTACGTGGGTGATCGATGTCACAAAGTTTTTTAAGAGTTTGAAATTATAGCTCCTAAGAACAGATTGAAAGGCAAGATGAAAGACTGCACAAGAGACAGGGGGGGAGGAGTTCCTTAAATTGCCCAGCAGAACCCGCATTTGAAAAAAGAAAGGAGAATTACGTGGGGTTTTGAGCACCTGAAATAACTAATCAGTCTGTGGAGTACTACACGCTTCAATCAGTCTGTGGAGTACTACACGCTTTCATCATTATCTCCATTCAACCCTCCGCCCCCTTCTTAGGACCTTGAGTTTCTTCTAAATGTTTTATCAGATTACAGAAATGAGAAACTGTCAACTCTTGTAAAAATTGATTTTCAATCGAAACAAGTAATAATAAAAATATATATATATATCTTAGAGCTATGGAGAATATATGAAAAGGGCAGGAAGGGCAATTGTGTAAATATTGTGGAAGAAGGGCAAAAAAGGAGGGTGCTGGAATTCCTTCTGCACAGCCCCCATATGGGTGCTATCAGAGGACAATAGATCTGGATAGTGGGTGAGTAGAAAAGCCAGCACACATGCTCTGCAAAGCACAAGCCCAAATAGGTGGTGGAGATGCAAATAACTACATAATGGATGGTGTGAGAAGCGAATGCGAAATGCGTACTTGACCATCTCCCGCACCAACGTCACAGTACAGGGAGCATGCACATGTTGGACTTACCTGCATGGAGATGCTGATGTACACATACAGTAGCAACTATAAACACCAACTTGACTACAGGTACCACAATGCAACATGCACTTACTCAAACAATGCTGACAAATGGCCACATTGGCTCACACAACAACAACCCTTCCAGTACCACAGCATTCACCCATGTGTGCCTAGCCCACAATGGTGACGCGCCCACCCTAGGTGCTCAGGAAGGGCCCACAGGGAACCCAGCATGCCACATGCATAGTGGAGATACACTGACACATGACATCCACCATGTCAGCTGCACATGTCCCCGACATACACCTTATGTAACATGCAGCAAGGGAACAGGGTGCGTGTGAAGCAGAAACAATGCATGATACCAGTGTCACAGCATGCACAGACATAGAACCGACACATGACTTGAAATGAAGGCCCATTTGCATGCACAAGTTGTCCATTGCCCTGATATTGTGTAAACCCACCTCTGCACCTTATACTGTGACTAATGCCTGTGCCTCCCCCATTCAGGTGACTCTGGATACCCACAGCTGCCTTGGCTAATGACCCCTGAGCGTGATCCGCAAACAGTGCAAGATAAGGCCTATAACCACGCTCACAGCAAGACCCGTATATGCATCGAGCGTACCTTTGGCCTCCTAAAGGCACGTTTCTGCTGCCTCGACAGCATCGGTGGAGCCCTGATGTATGCCCCAGAGTGAAATTCTGCTTGTGTGTGCTATGCTGAACGATATCTGCCTGAAGAGGAATGTTCTGCTAACCCCTGACGTGAACATGCCACCCTCAGACGATGAGGATGCAGTGCCTGTGGCAGAGGCACATGCACACATTGCCAGAGATGATGTGAGGGATGGGAGAGTAGCCCGCGAGGGACTGATAGACAATTTCTTCCTTCACATGGTACAAGCCATGAACGACTGTGTGGCAACACCTCAATCAATAAACACGACAATGGCACAATCAGGAATGTCCTCGCATTGATGTAGTTCAATGGCTTTAATGGATTGAAGTGCCACAATTATCCCCCTGCCCCCTCCCACCACCAACTCCCCATCGCACTATCCCCCTCCACCCTACCCCCACTAACTTCCCATCACACTATCCCCCTCCCACCACCAACTGCCCATCACACTATGCCCCCTCCCCCACCAACCCCATCACACTATCCCCCGCCCCCCTCCTACTACCAAATCCCCATCATACTATCCCCCTTCCCCCTCCCACCACCAAATCCCCATCACATTTCTCCCCCTCCCGCCACCAACTCCCCAGCATGGCCAATCATGGCAATCAGTGTCTCAGAGGCCGTCACAACTGTGGCCTCTTCCCCCCTAACAGCCCCCAGTGATTTAGGGTGCAGAAGGTGCTGTGACTGATGTCTCTTTGTGCCCTGCTGTGACCCCTCTGTTGGTGTGGTTGAAGTGAAAGGGATGGAGCCTGTGCCCAAATTTTGTTGGCGTTGCACCTCTGTGCTCTGCCGGATGGCCCCTTCCAGTGCAGAGATGCCTTCAATCATCTCCCTGACCCTCTGGGCATACAGTATCAGGGCGGCCGTGCTGGCAGTTGTCTTTGCCCTGTTATGCGTGATGGCCCGCACAATCCTGCGGATGGCACCTTGAATGCTGTCCCTAATGGCCTGCAGGTGTTCAGAGTACATGTGGCTTATTGCCTCCATTTCCTGCGTTGTGCGCTCCATGTCCTTAAGCCTCTGCAACAGCATGCTGCTTGTCGGTGTGCGCTGTGTGGGAGTGCGGGCTCTGCACTGGCCCTGGGCTGTACTCAGGGGAGCCATATGAGGGAGTGTCAACATCCGGATCAGGTGACTGTGCATGCTGGCAGCAGCCAGGGCTGCCTTGGGCCTGTGGATGCTTGCAGCGTGGAGGGCTATCCGGGGTGTGTGGCCCTTTGGCAAGTGGTGAAACCGGCTGGTATCCCCCTGAGACTCCTCAGTCACCCTGCCAGCAGGTGTGGCCTCAGTCACTGTGCCTCCAGCTGCAGGTGTGGGTGCAGTGGGCCTTGCACTGCTCCTGGTGCCCTGTGGTGTGGGCATTGGCTTGGCCTTGGTGTGTTGTGGTGTTACAAGGTAGGACATCCGCCTCAGTGTAGCCTGAGTGGTCCTTTGTGGGGTAGTGGTGGTGGCAGTCCTTGAGGGCCTGGAGGTGCCAAGCCCAGAAAGGCCTGCAACCTCGTCCTCCTCCTCTGAAGCCTCTGGTGAGGCAAGAGAGCCTGTAGGGGACAAAGGAAATGTTATCATGTATGGTTTCCCTACGTGTGTTGGCATGTAAGACACATTTGCTATGGTACAGAGTGGGACCCCACACAAATGGGCATGGTATGTCAGAGGGTATTGCATGTGGGCCCAGCATCATGGGGTTGCTTGTAGCGATGAGTGTGTGATACATGGCCAGTTGGTGTTTGGTCTGTGTGTGTGGAGGGCAGGGGGCCCATGCATGCTGGGACAGCTGACGTCTGGCATGCATGCTTGTGGTTCTTCATGGCCACATATCTCCTCCCGGGTGGCACTCACATGGTGGGGGTGGTGGCTTAGTCCATGGCACTGTCATGGCTCTATGGGGCACTACTGTGCAGCCAGCAAGGCTGCACTGTGGTGCACAGTGATTGGTAGACTGAGCACATGTCGGTGTGGGAGATGTGTACTTCCTGTGGCTTGTCTGCCATTATCAACATGGAGCAGGCCAACTAGGCCTGCAACATGCTGGTGTGACTGCTGCATTGTGTCATGGTTACTCACGCACCTCAATCCCGCTGGCACAGGGTGTGCCAGTAGGGGTGTAGTGTGCATAGCATTTGTTTGGGTCACTTGCCACCCCTTACTGCTGCTGCGACACTCAGGGTTGCCCTTGGTGCCCCGCCCCATGGCTGCTGTGGAGGCTGGCTGATGCGCCACGCCCTCACTCAACCCATTTGGCATGACCATCTTTTGGGTCTGCTGACATGTGTCCCTGTACACCCATCACTTTTTTTTGTTGTAGTTTGTCTCACAATGTGAGAGAGGGTATGCCCAGACGTGGGTCCCTTGCTCACTGCGCCATAGGGAACCAAGCTGCACCTCACTGAGGAGGCCCAACAAGGCCGAAACATGTCTGGGGTTGCTTGTGTTTCCGTGCAGAGGGGACCTGGCCTAGCCGTTCGGGATGGTCTGCTACCACTGGTGACAGTGTCTGACTGATTTGCATATATCTGGACCCCTATTGCAATGGCGCAGACAGGCTGAAAAATGGCAGTGTGGAAGGTTTCCCAGAGCAGTGCCAGTGGTTCAGATTCATTCAAAACCTTCCACCCATCACTTTTTTGGTTGCACTGGGGTATTTTATGCAGGGCTGTCATTTGTGCATGCACATGTGTTGGGGTGTGGTCACTTACCTCCTGTCTCCTGGTACCCACTTCTGCACTGCCGACTCCCTCTATCCCTTCGATGTCCAGCACCGTACTGCATTTCTCCTCCCAGGCGGTGAGGACCAGTGGCTCCATAATGCCTCCACAGTGCCTCCTCCATGCGCCAGGGACAGCAGTCTCCCACACCCTGACGCTCAGGTCATTCCACTGCTTGTGAAAATCCTCTCCATCCCGGGGTACTTGCCACTTTATAAATAATAAACAAATACAGAAAAATAAAAAAATACTGCTGTCACCTTCTGGTAGATGGCATTCCAGATGGCTGTCCTGTGCTGCCCAGTGGTCATCTGCTGCCAACTGCCATATAGTTCCGCACAGTGGACAATTACCTCATCTGTGAGGACCACCAGCTCCCCCTCACTAGATTTGGGTTTGTGCAGGCACTGTCCTGCCACCTTGCCTCTTTCCTCTCCTGGCACATTGATGATTTTTTACTGGACTGGATGGCTGCAGGAAGTGGAGATAATTAACGGATTATGTTTTTACAAATGGGCGCCGCAATGCTTCCCGTTCCGGTGATGACGCAATTTCTGCTGGTGCTAATAGCGTCGGGATGGCAGGCGGTAGTGCTATTAGCGCTGGTTTCTCAGCGGTAACCATTATTTTGGTGCAGTTTCTACCGGGTGCTAATAGCGTTGCCACCGAAGTGGGGGTGCATTAATACCAAGTTGTGATGCAGCGCTAATACGGCCGCATGACCCGGCAGTAACGCTATTTTCACTCTGCGGAACTTGTGCTGATTTACCACCCAACTTGTGATGAGGCCTTAACTGGATTCTGTTTTTACAAATGTCCACCACAATGCTTCCCGTTCCAGCGATGATGCAATTTCCGCTGGCGCTCTTAGCGCAGGGATGGCAGGCGGTAGCGATAGCGCTGGTTTCTCGCGGTAACCCTTAATTTGGCATAGTTTCCGCGCTGGGCACCAATAGCGCTACCGCCGGAGTCAGTGGCGCGTTCATGGCATTTTGTGATGCGCCGCTAATACCACTGCACGACCCGTCTTTTTGAGTAGACTTTAGAGATGCCAGGGGATGAGAGTAATTTCCCCTGGCCCTATTGTGAACTATATTAGAGATTACAGACCAATACCAGAAGATAATTGTACCAGACTGGTTGGAACTACAAGCCTGGGGAAGGAGGCATCCCCATGGCGTACCTTTGCAAGAGAACATTTGGGAACAACGTCTATATATCAGGAGAAGGGAGTCATTTTCCTGAAGAAAGAACTTTCTGTTGAATTATCTTTTTCTTTAGTTGTAGTATAATGGACAGAGCTAGGTTGTGACACAGGACAGTGGAGTTTGATTTTGACGGACATTCTGACAGATCCTTTAGTATTAGTTTGAGGCAGGGAAATCCTAACAGAGACAGGGAGGATTTCTTATTCTATAAATAAATGTTTATAGCAACCAATATGTCACCCTTGTGTTAGCTTCCTTCTTTGAAACCCTTACACCTCCATCATGGCGTTGATATAGAGGCTCGCCTCTGCGTAGCGGCTGTTCTCCTCTCTGTTCCTCCATTCACAGTTTGCTCTCTCTTTATGCACATCATTGTAACAACAAGAATGGTGTCAGTCTTCGTTGACTATGGTATTCAGGTGGTGTTCAGCATTACATGAAGCCAATAGAGACAAAGAAGGATCTGTGCTGAATATAGTCCTTACAGTAGAAGCCAAAGTCGTTTCAAAATACATAAAAGCAGACAAGGAGGTTTGGACTGGGAGTACCCAGCATGGAATGGGAGTTCTTGTCCCTAAAGAGGGGAGTCACTCTCAGCGAGGTCCTACTTGCCCAGACCCCTAGGGAGGGTCTTGCTTAGTGGGCTCACCTCCCTAGCCTCAAAGGGGGTGGCTCTCCTCTGGGGAGAAGGGATGCTGAATAGCTGTGTTTTCACCACAAAAACATCACACTGTTGTAGCCACAGGCCAATGATAGGGTGAAGCGATTCTTGGCTAACATTAAAGGACACTAAGTATGCCACATCACAAAAACAATTTACTAAGCGAGTACCGAAACACCCCTCCCAGCACTACGGGTGTCTTCCCATCTGAATTAATGTTCAATCGTGATGTTCGTACAAGAATACCTCCTGTAGTACGTGAACGAAGGGATGATGAGGTGACAAAAATGGTATAACAATCAAAAATGAAAGAATACGCAGATCGACGAAGAAGGGCGAAATAATCAGATATATACATTGGTGATTGCATCATCGTGCGTCAAACACCTTTGCACAAGTACATGCCTGCATTCAATCACAGCGACAAGCGTGAAGGGATAAATGGTTTCTGCTGAATGACAGGGACACTCTATCATAAGGAATTCATCCTTCTTCAAGAGACAAACATCTAATATTCCAGTCACTGATGAAGAGTCAGCATATCACGAGTCAGATGAAAGTGCTGTGGTGTCAGTATATTGAATTACCTCCACATCCCTCCTCCTTTTCACCGTACTCACCTATGAGGCTCTGCCTCCCATACAGGAACTTTTTGTTTTCCTTCTGTGGCGGTATAAACCGCCTATTTACCCATAATCCCCAGTTCTTTTTCTCCTGTGTCTGACAGGGACTGGTTCTTCCGAGAGCAGGGTGCTGGGGATTCTTCCTGGTGGTGTCTCCAGCAGGGCGGTGACGTAGTCCTGGTAAAATGTGGCTCCCGGGCTCCCTGGGATCTATGTGATCACTGCGCCACCCGTAATTCCACCGACGAAAATGTCGACGACCATTACAGCGCAGTGATCAGAAAGACCACTGTGGCGGCCCGCTTCCCCCTACCCCACCCTGGCCACTTACCTTAATGGTGGCACATACGGAAGTGTGTCACCGACTTCCCTCGATCCCTGCAGCATCAGTTGCCACCCAATTACGTGGGTCGGTGCCGGCCCTGCAGAGTCCTCCGTTTTTTTTGTTCTCTTTACCCTTTTGTGTCCCCCGCTATCATGTAATGGATGCGAGGGACACCCCTGCAACCCCCTGCCCCCATCACCCGACTAAGGGGAACGGGGACACACACTCCTGTTTCCATTAGTCGGAGTAATGGGGATCGGGATATTAGTACGGCGCAAAGGCGCTGTACTGACTATAAGCAACATTTTGGAGTTGCAGTATTTGTATGATTCCGCTCCCTGCAGGGCTTGGGGGTTCTGGTTGAGGTGGATGCATTCTTCGGCTATCCTGTGGGGCTTCTGGATCCAGTGGCACAGGGTTTTTCTTGCCTTTTGGCTCGTAGCCCCCTGCAGGGCTTGCAGCTCATGCTGTCGTTGGAGGCGGGTGTTACACCCGCCCTGCGGTCACGACGCGGTGGTTTGTAGCGTGGGTTCCCGAGCATGGGTTTCCGTCATGCCGGGTCCCTCCCTCCTGTGTGGGTGCCGTTGATGCTGCCTGGTTGGGGAGCAGGCCCCTACTTGTTTTTCTTGTGGCCGTCTGCAGTGGTTTGGTGTGAGGCGCACCTGGGCCCGTTTCCTCTTCTGGTGCCTGGCTATGGCGGGTGGCCGACCTGCATATATTTGCAGATAGGTTTTCTCTCTCTCTGGTTCCTGTTCACTTAGGTTGCTGTGAGACACATTTAATGCCAGCAGGCTGCAGGCTATGTGTGTTTTCCTGCTTGGACAGCCCGGATGGGGAAAAGGTCGGCGAAGATCAAGCATGTGTGTGCTTGGGGAGTCTGCCAGTCCTGACCATCGCCAACCAGAAAGAAACAAAAGAAGGCTTTGGAGTTGAAGTTTTCTTAATCTCAGAGGGAGATTATGTGGCAGGCCATTGAGGAGTATGAGGGGGCCAGGCGGAAATGCAGTACACAGTCCAGCCTTTTCTCTTCTGTTTCGTCTTCCTCTTCCCCCCTCCACTCCTCTGGGTCAGTCCATTCATCTGTGGAGTCGGATTCTAAAGAGGCGGCTGAGGGAAAGTCCCTGTCCAGAGATGAAGTGGATGCTGTCATTTCCCAGGTTTGGGACGCCATAGGTTTAAGGACCCTGTGGAGGGGGAGTGCTCTACTGACCCTAAGATCAAGCAATATAGGACCATGAGCGAATCTCCATACCCACCTCTATCCGCTGAAGGGGGCGGAGGACTTTCTTCCAGAGGTGGTGTCTGTGAACAATATTTTGGCCAGTTTGGTGGGGCGTTCGTCCATGGCTGCGGAGGAAGCAGCTCTTCAGGACCCAGTGGACTATAGGGCGAATGATGCACGAAAGAAAACTCATGTGGGGTCCCACACTGGCATTGTAAGCTAATATCTATGGCTCCTATACGGCAGAAATGGTTTGGGGGATGTTTCAAGCTTCTCCATAAGGCAATGCAGGATGGCGCAGATTGTGCCCCAGTGCTTGCGGACACGCAGCAGCAAGTTCATCACCTTTCAGTTGTTTTCTTCGATGGTGTCAGGGGTACCACCATTGCCATGGGGGCTTGCATTTCGGCCTGACATAATCTTCATTTGCGGGACTAGAAATGGGCCACCACACTTAAATTTCCTTTTGTGGGTGGCAAGCCTTTCGGAGACTCACTGGAAGACAAGATCCACCAGGTGTTCTGTGCAGAAAAACATGCGGACTGGTTGCGGCGTAGGCCTGCGCCCCATAGTCAACGGTCTTCAGGGGCTATACCTTGGAGCCGGGGCACTGGTGGCAGGTCAGGTTCTTTTCATCGTTCCCAGGGATTCAGTCCCCGCCCTGGGGGTTCGAAGACGACAGACACCCATCAGAAGCCGTGACAATTAGGCTGGTGGGGGGTCAGCTTCAGCAGTTTTTGCCTGTGTGGGAAAAGTGGTCCTCCGATGGTTTGGCCCTGCAGACTGTCTGGGACGGTTACCCAATCGACTTTCTGTCCCCTCCTCTTCCATCCTCTTTGACCATGACTACTCTGCCCAGGGACCCAGTCAGGAGGGCTGCTATGTCTTCAGCCGTTGCCGAGCTCCTGTTCAAGTGGGCCATTGTGCGCATGCGCGTGCCCAGGGCCCAGTGGGATCTCGGGTTCTCCTCACAGGTCTTCTTGGTTCCGAAGCCCCTGGGAATGTTCTGTCTGATTTTGGACTTGAAGGCCCTCAGTACGTTTATAAGGGGGGGTTGATTCCAGATGACGACGCTGCAGAAGATCATTCCCCTGATCCAGCAGGGGGACTGGTTCGTCTCCTACTATCATGTTCGCATAAACCCGGCCCATCTCCAGTTCCTCCGTTTCCCTGTGGGGGTGGGGGGTCCATCAGTTCAGAGTCCTACCCTTTGGATTGAAATATGCACCAAGGGTTTTTAAGGAGTTGGTCTCGCTGTTTGTGCCTCTTTTGCATCTGCTGGGGATACAGCTGTTCCCCTACCTGGATGACTGGCTGGTCAAGGCAGATCTCCGCTGTACTGTTCAAGCTCATCTTCTCTGAGTCTGTCAGTCGCTCCAGGAGTGGGACTTCCTGATCAACTGGGGGAAATCTCATCTGATCCCATCCCAAGACCCGGTTCATAGGGGCTCAGTTTTGCACCAGCGGTGGGAAGATCCTCCTCCCCCTGGACAGGGTGCTCTGTCTCCAGGCGATACTTTCCAAGGTCCTTCAATGTCCCTGGGCCTCGGCAAGGGATCTCCTGGTGGTGCAGGGACACATGGCCTTTTGTGTCTTTCAGGTCCTTTGGGCCCACCTCCATCTGCACCCCATGGTGGTACATCTCCTAAGGCACTGGCCCCCCTCCTCCCAGTCTCTCGTGTTCTGGGTCCCGATTTCATTGAGTCTGCGGGTGGCTCTGGGTTGGTGGTTGCACATGTCCTTCAATCGGAGGGGGGTAGAGTTGGATTGTCCCCCTCGTGTCATTCTTACCACTGAGGCATCGGGCGGGGGGCCTCCCTGGGGTCTTTGGTACAGTGAGACCTAGAGGGGCACCGTCGGTCCTCGAATTGGAGGGTATTGGTGGCCATTCACTTGGGTCTCCTGTGTTTTGCTCCCGTCCTGTGCGGGTGGGTGGTGTTGGTCTGGACCGACAATTACTCTGCCATGACCTATGTCAACCTCCAGGTTGGTTCTTGGTCAAAGGCTCTGAATTCTCTGAAGGGGTACATCGGGCATGGACAGAACGGTTCTTGCTGTCTCTCGAGGCGGTTCACATTCGGAGGGTGGAGAATGTGGTGGCAGATCGTCTCAGCAGTGTTATTCTCGATTCACAGGAGCTAGTGTTGTCCGCCTGGATGTTTGCAGGATTCATCATCGGTTTGGTACTCCAGTTTTGGATCCGTTTGTGTCCCCCTCCTCGGCCAAGCTTCCCCGTTTGCGCTCCCGGTTTCCATCAAAAATGGTGTGGGGGTGGACGCCTTGAATGTCAAGTGGCCTCAGGGTCTCCTGTATTCGTTCCCTCCTATCGCACTCATTCCCAGGGTGGTGCAGAAGATCTGCCAGAGCTCTTCTCTGGTGATCTTGGTGGTTCCCTTTTGGCATTGCAGGTGGTGGTTCCTGTTCTGAGGGTGGAGAATGTGGTGGCAGAACGTCTTAGCAGGGTTATTCTTGATTCACAGGAGCTTGTGTTGTCTGCCTGGCTGTTTGCGGGATTCGTCCCCGGTTTGGTACTCCGGTGTTGGATTTGTTTGCTTCCCCCTGCTCGGCCAAGGTTTAGTTCTAATCTTGCTCACTGTTTGTATCTGGGTGAGATTTGCTTTCTAAAATTGCGCTATTTGTGCCGCAAATCAATAACTTTCCAGTTCTTGTAGAACTTGTAAGGTCCTTTTCATAGTCCCTACTAGGAAGGCCTGCAGGACATAACGCAGCCTGGGTGGTGGGAGGGTCATCTTTACTGCTATGATTCTTCCTAACCAAGAAATTGCAATTTTTGTCCAACGTTTTAGATCTTCTTTCAGAATGTTGTACATATCTGTAAATATCTGTGCTTTTATGCTGGTATGGTTGATTGTGTGCTGTTGTTAGGCAAACCCCCAAATAACAAATTATTTAGTGAGTCTTGGCTCCCCTGAAAAATCATACTTCACTTTCAAAGTATTTGCAACCTACACCAGTACTGAAACATTTATTATATGCGATTTAGTGTAGTTTATTTTAAAGCCGGAACACCTTATAAAACAGCTCCAGAAGGGCTTCTAAGTTGGGTAGGGTGGAAATTGAATTATGCATAAAAAACAAAAGATCATTGGCATACAGTGCTATTTTATGATGGCACTGGGCGTTTTATATTCCGCGTATGATTTTGCTGGCATGGATCTTCTGAGCCAATGGTTCCATCGATAGCGCAAATAATAATTGGGAAAAGGGACAATCATGTGTCATAGGGATTGGGGCAGATAAGTGGCCGTAAAATGTTTTTCTTGGGGAGGGGTGGACATAATTAGCTAGCATATATTTTATAAAGTTGGCGCCAAAGCTGAAATGATGTAGTACTTTCCAGAGGTAAACCCAACTGATAAGATCAAATGCCCTCTAGGCGTTGATTGATAATAGCGCCAGGGAAGTGCCATTTTTTCCCACCCAATCAATAACATCAATTAGTCTACGTATATTATCTTAGGCCTGCCTGGAATAAACCCTCTTTGGTCTATACGGATGATGCCAGCGAGAACTATTGCTACATGATTTGCCAATAACTTGTACGAGATCCGGTATCATAATGAAGTACTACAATTGGTCTGTATGATTTGCACTTTGTTGCATGTTTTCCGGATTTTACCAGCAATGATGAAATTGATTCTCCTATTGAAGGAGTTGTTGATTCCGTTATTAAAAAGTTAATGCAAATAGCTACTAGGAGTGGTGTTAATATGGAAGAGAATTGTTTGTAAAAGAAGGCAGATATTTCTTCTGGACCTGGAACCAGAAGCCGATTAATTGGTAAGTTCTTGATTACCTAAGCAACTTCCTCCGAGGACATTGGGGCTTCTAGAGCCTCCTTATCATGAACCGATAACCTTGGGTGATTCGCTGTCTGAATGAAGGAATCTTATATATTCTCCTCCATTTGATCAGCTAGGAACAGATAAGAGTAGAACTGCAAAGTATCTCTAACTTTGTTGGCTCTGTGCTGTGTAGCTGAACTTCCCTATCCTGAATTTTATCCATTGTATTTCTTGTTCTTTGGGCTTTCAACTTGTAGGCTAACTGCCGCAAGGTCTTATTTAAGGTATTCAAATAATATTGTTTAGCTTTTAATAGATTATAAAAGATGTCAGACGCCTTCATCCAACACTTTAGTAGTCTGTAGCCGTCTATAAGGTTTCCGTGAGCGACTGAGTTTATATTTGGCTTTTAAAGAATGCACCCACTTCTCAATTTCTACTTTTGAACTGGCAATATTTACTTTCTTGCTGATGCAGAATGAATAAGTTCCCCCCTGATTGTAGGTTTAAAGTCCTCTCATCTCTGTTTCCATTGAAGTTTAAGCGTCAGTATTAACAAGAAAATATTGAGAGATTTTCTTGTAATTGAGTGTCGGTAGATCGGGTCTCTGAGCAGGGAATCATTGATTTACCACTGGGTAGATCTAAAAGTTTGATGGCCATTTAAATGCAATTGCATCATTATAGGAATATCATCTGAGGCTGTAGCGAGTTCAATTGAGGCGTTGGAGATTGATGATAACAGCGGGGGCGTAATCAGAAAGTAGTCAGGGCTTTAATCACTGTGGTGAACATGTAAATAATGTTTATAGTCTTTCGCAGGGGATTAACTTGTCTCAAAACATCCATCAGGTGCAAAGTCTGAGATAGCCTGTTGAAGAGAGGTGTAGGCATGTTTTCCAAGGATTAGTGGGGCGGGATCTATCCAGTTAAGCATTTGGTACCACATTGAGGTCCCCCTAGGAGTAGCTCCCAAACCTGAAGCTGGGTTATGCGTACTAAGATTTAGGCCTAGAAGTTCTCCTGCTGCCAGTTAAGACCATAAATTGAAAACATAGATACATCTGCCCCACCACAGCACTACATCGATTCCTAAAATCTCCCCTGGTTATCTTTAATTTTAGCTAGTTTCATAAAATATTTTATTGATTACGGTTGGCATCCTGGCTTTTATATCTGGGGATGAAGCAATGACATGATCTGAGTCTAGGCCAAAGTGCTTTGAGGAGATGAGTCTACTGAAGCAGCACTATATTTGCACGCTATTCTGCCAATTTAGTAAGGATGTTCTTCCTCTTCACAGGGAAGCTTAGGCCCTGAATGTTCAGGGTAACTATCTTAAGGTCTGTCATTTATACCTCGACTAAAATACGTCTAGATCTAAATGTAAAACGATTACCCATAGCACGTGCATTGGGCTGCAGTGTCAATGAGCAATCCCGACAACTATAGATTTCTCCTTCACCACAAAATCCCACAGATGATTGCAAGTATAGTACATCTACAGACTGGGCCAGTCTTGTACATTCCTTCACTTCTAGGTGCCAAAATGATATCCTTGAAATGCATTGAAAATTCACAAGCCCTGTGACGGGGTACAACACCCAATTGCTTCTAGATATGAAAACTCTACTAAACCAGCCCTCAACAATACATCATGAACATTCTAACTATCTTTAACCATCCATGTTAGGGTGCTGACCACTAATTCCTATCAACATCAGGAAATAGCCGTAGAGTATGTGCTTCTCTCACATCGGTCCATCGCTGGCCTACGGAGGTTCCGATGTCTCGCCCTCCACTTAGCCTGTGTGTATTTTCTTTCTCAAGGCTCTGATTACTGGATCTCCATTTGGGGAATGTTAAGCGTTTGAACAGCCGTTTGTAGTTTGGAGAAAGGGTGCCGACTCCTTCATATGAAAATATTATTTTGAATGGGTATAATAATGGATAGGTGACCGCTTTCTGCTGTAGCCAGCTCAGAAGCGGTTTAATCAATCGGGTCAGCAGGTCTGGTATGAGGCCTTTACGCTGCTGGAAGTTTGTGAACATGCTATGGGAACAATTGAGAGTGAAGTCCACCCCTGACGAGTCACCAGTGATCACTGTGAATAGGGCTGCAATGTATTCCTCTAGATCCTGATTTCTTGGGGGCCTCTCCGAAGCCTGATATTATTCCTCCATAATCTGATCTCACTGTCTTCCAGTTTATCTTCCATGTGGCGATAAGGATTGAGAACTCTCTGCTCCAGAGTGGTGTGATTATAAGTATGTTCACAGAATACAATTTCTAGATGCTCTAGCTGCCATTACGCCACCTGAACATTTTGGTTAAGCTGACGGAAGGAAACTTTCAACTCCTGCATAGTTGCAGCTATATCTTGTTTCAGTGTTTGCAACAGATAAGCTATATACTCCTTAGTTGCTGGTTGTGAGTCCTGGTACAATGGTGTGGTCATGGAGGATGTAGAGGGTGCTGCATCTGCTGGGAAAACCATTGCAGACTGCAGCACGTCTTTAATAAAAGACAGTGCCTTGCTTTCCTCTGATTTAGTTGGAATCATTGTAGAGTATTACTGTGCACAGGAAATATAATCACAGAGGCTGTTGGTGCAGGAGAGAGCAGCCGTTCCCAAGGGCAATGAGGGGCAATTTCGTGACAGGCATCTCCTCCGGTGGCTCTTCTAGGGGGTGGGGAAACTCCTCTGGTGACTCTGCTAGGGGGCGGGGATCCAAACACTTTGTGTATTTGTATAGAAATTGTAGGATCCTCCCCTCCTTCTAAATTCAGAGATGCCGGAACTGGTAGCTCTCCAGTGCACACCAACTGTAAGTAGCCTACTTCTGGAGCTGCCCTTCACCTCTTGGTACCTGGATGGTTTGTGCTCAATTCAACAGCATTTTAAGGCAAAGATACATCTTCTTTCCCCACAGTGCGCCGGAGAACCACAACACTAGCGGGTTCCTGCTAGGCCATGCACCTTTTTTGTATATTTAATCAGAATGATCAGTCTCAATTTTTCACTTGTGTACATCTTGCCACTTGCCCAGTTTGTACTGGACGTGTTACAGCACTTTGTACCTTCTTTAAATTTAATGGTATTATTAGATGATTTCCTGCGGTAATAAAGATTATCGTCATGATAATGATGGAAGAATCGTTTCCGCAAAGATTTCTCTCTTTCTAACTTATTTATATCAATCACTAATGTTTATGATGTTACCACAGATTTAAGCAAACAAAAGGTGTGCTGGCTGGAAGGTTAAGAGTGATCTTAACCTCTGGCATTGCTCTGGCCATCCCTCCAGACCATTGTTCTTCAACTTGCAAAGACATTAAAAAAAGACAAAAGACCATATGCAAATCAGGCTTGGCTCCACCCCAAAAGGGGCAGTCCAGCCTCTGCTGACTGGTCACATCCCTTCTGCATACCACCACATGCAACCCCAAACATGTTTCTGCCTCATTGGGGAGTCATCAGCCAATACTCCTTTTGTTTTGCTTTACCCACCACAGATTTGTCATTAGTATGGGATTCTGTATCCCAAATTATCCTTGCGTTGGGTGGCATTGGAGGTGATTTTAACATTGGTGATAGATACACTCCTTGATAGATTGCCATGGAAACAGATTTATTTTCTCTGAAGCCTTTCAAAAAGGAACCTCACACTGCATCAAAAGAAACTGTTTATTTCAGTTCAGCTTCTGCCTTTGTTGTGGCATGGAGCAAATAGAAGCACTGTGCATATTATTTTCCTAACATTTTAGTATTGTATAATGAATAAGATGCAAAACTAAGTTGCAATTGAGAATTAATCTTGTGCAACAAATTAGACTTTTTTTCCCCCATTGAAAGCAAACCACTATTGCATAATTTAATTTTTCAGAGTTCCTCTGCTGTGTGCATAATCATGCAGAGACAAATCATTTTTACACATAATTTAATTTACACTCACATTATAAAAAGAGAGTGTAAAATGATGAGTATGCAGACTAGTTTACATCCCTTCGACCTTGCAGTCAATGGGGTACATTACAATAAATAGTCAGTGGTAACGGAGTCTGCTAAAGGGTGGGTGATTGTCATTACAACAATCACAGGTGTTGTAGCTTCTCAGATCTTAAAGACTATAATTAAAATCTCCAGAAGTGCAAGCGCTGTTAAAAAACAAATGAAAGTTACATTTGTAATTGAAATAGAAATTCAGCAAAGCCTGTCCCTGTGATAATCCAGATAGGTATTTAACTTTATGTAGCGCTTCATGCATGGTTCGTCCAACATCTAGACACTGTGATTATGATACTTCAGTCAGTTTACATGTTGGCTGGATGTCACATACATTTTACTCTCTTGCAAAGGAGATAACTCATTTTTACTCTCTTGAAATCACATTTACCCTCAAAGTTTAAAAATGGGGAGTAAAATACTTCCAGCTCAAAATCTTATCTGGAGCACTGATCGCTATTAACAAATCTGTAAAAAAAAAAAACACCTTGAAATGCATTAGAATCTTAAGGCATCCTGTACTAATGGAGGAGTGCAATTCCCAAATGTATGCCTTTATCATTGCTCTTTCCAAATCAGTCAAGGTGTTCTCTGGTTTCATAATATTCCGGATATTGCGACATCAAAGTGCTTATTAATCAAAAAGGAGCTTCTTGGTGTGAGAACATTTACTGATTTAGTAGCAGGCTTTAATCCAGAGAGTACATTTATTAATCCGGTTACCAAACCCACATTAGAGTCAATAAGTGTGTTGGACCCATTTTCAGATAGACAATGAACTTATCTTGTAATACTTTCCTTTGGAAGAATATAACAATCAAAACAGGATGGCATGTAATCACCTGGGGCCCTTGGAACTCAGAAGGAATTCTTACTATAGGTGATATCTGGAGTTCACATGAACCTTTGCTCTTTACACAATTACAATCTCTCTTACAACATTCCCCTGATTAGCTGGGCCAGTATATTCTGCTCACAGCTGTGCACTCTAAATGGATCAAAAAGCCCAACTGCAATCTTCGTCAACCGTCTATTGCTACTGTCACACATATACTCGCATTAGAACACCTGACACTAAAGCGTACAGTATCCTTAAAGATTAGTTTAAATCCCAAGATTCATTATGCAATTATTTTGTTGATGATTTACACTTAGGTGTAAAGGTCTCATGGAAAAACACCTAGAATGCAAATATTGGCCCCACATCTGTAAGACTCTTTTAAAACAGGTTAAATGACGCCCTATGTTCGCCTTGAAAAAAGTGCTATTGCAACTCATGTTCTGCGACCTAAAACAAACGTTATTTGAATGGTCAGTAATTTCTAATTTCTGGGAAGATAATTGGAAAATAATTGCTGATATTCTCCCAATAAAAGGAACTGTATCATTCTTAAATCAGCAGATACTTCTCACTCCCTAAACCCAAACCACAAGACATTGATGGATGTATGTTTATTGTTCACTGCAATTAAAACTATTAGGTCCAATAGGAAATGTGTTGATGTTATTTCTGTCAATAATTAGTGGGCGTGAGAAATCTTTATCGAAAGAGGCATTGACATATTTAAAGCTAAAAAGCTTAATTGGCATATGCTTCTTCCAATATTTGGAATCCTGTTAGCACTTGCTTAGACTGACACTGGGCACTTCTTGACATTTCATTGTTAATTCAAGTTTTTGCCTTTATCCATTTTTATTGATGTATTTTTTAAAATGTGTACATTTATTAATAATGTGTTACAGTTTATATATAAACTTTACACATATTTATTAAAAAAAGAAACATAACTTTAACAAGCTTAACAGAAACAAACAAGCAGAATTAATGATCACATATTACTCTAAAGTAAATTTGGAATATTAGTGAATATGTTTTTAACAATGAATGAACTAATTCACTTCATAAGGTTACTCTACAGCTTAAACAAACATTAGTAATAATTAATAATAACGTAAATAAATAACAATCAGAACATAAAATGAATAAAGATTAAAACAGAATAAGAAAAGAAAATAGGACCAAAGATTGAAAACAAGAGAGAACAAATAAATAAAAGCGCAGGTAAAAAACAGAATGTCACTGTGAAGAAATACTATTATCCTAGATTGTAATGCCCAGCAAACTTTAAATCCTAAGCCATATACTATACATTGCCATATGTACTTTTAGACTATGTGAATTAACACTGCAATACCAAAACATAGATTCCGCAACAAATTCCAGATCCTGGACACGTTTATCATAGTGCAGGTGATATAATTCTGACAAAGAAGAGCAAGCAGTCAGTAGATGTTTTGCTGTTTCGATGAGCTCAACATTTTTGCACGCCCGGCAATATCTTTCGGTAGAGGACAGATGGCTACAACTTCCTTTATTTGCTAAAAGCAGAAGATGGTCTATTCTCAAGAGGAGGACGAAGCGTCTGAGTCTGCTGGAAGGACACAAGTTCATGTAATTCTGTGGGTTCTTAAATGAGTACAGCATATAAAGTACTAACTGATATTTTTTGAGTTTGCCCAGATGCTCATAATTTTCCAGCCAGCCCCAAAGGCCAAACTGTTTGGACAAAGATATTTTCGTTGAGTCACCGGATCACATTCATCTACGAGTCCAGCATATCTCTTTGTAAAAGCTTTCTATTTTCTTTTTTAAGAGGTAATTAGTGGACTCACAGGATTGTTGCTCAGCTTTCGCTACATCTCGGCTCTCCTTTCAACATGATTGATTTTAGAGAGACAAGTCCTAGTTCTAGTCTGATAATCGCTAATGGTATGCACTGAGGGAGACCTAGCATCCTCCTCCAAAATGTACCCTCCACCACTTGAAGCTATTTCAGGTCGATAGACAGCAGCGCCTCCAAGCCATAGACGGCAATAGGGGCAAGGCCCTGTGTATTTAGCTGACAAACTCCCCTTATAGTATATCCACAGTTCTTGACGGTGAATTGGTGGATCAGACCAGTTAGTTGTGCGGCTCTGAGTACACGTGATTGTATACAGGAGGTGTGATCACCTATGGCGTCAAACTCCACTCCCAGGTATTTATATATGGAAGTATATTTTATTTCATGATCTTGTATGATCAATCTGGAGCGTGCAAACTTTCTTGCTGAAAATACCATGAGTTGTGTTTTAGCTAGGTTGATAATGAGGTCATTTTTATCTGCGTATCCCCACAGTGCGTTGGCCGACCTTTGTAGCCCACTAAATGTATGGTCCAAATTGTGAGATCGTCGGCGTAAGCAAGTACAGGGCAGTGCTCGGCTCCGATAGTGGGGGGGCAGTTGTGCACTGCAGATACCACTGTAGAGATGTTATGGGTAAACAAGTTGTACAGTGAAGGAGCCGTCACACAGCCCTGCTTCACTCTCCTATTCTGGATGATTAAATCAGTCATATTGCCTTGGGAATCCAGCTAAAAGCTGGCAGTGGTGTTATGGTGTAGAAGCCTCAAATAGTAGAGGAGTTCTTCTGGGCGGACTAATAGTTCCAATTTCAGCCATAGCTTATCTCTAGGCACTAGATCGGAGGCTGCTCAAAAGTTGAACAGGGCATAGAGCGGCGGGTTGCCATTTTTCTTAGCCCTGGAGCTAAGTAGATCTAAAAATATCAGATTTTGAGTAGTTGTATAACCTTTTCTAAAGCCACATTGGAACTGATTCAATATGCTTGCTTTGTCCACCCACATCTCCAGTTTCTCTAGCAGTCCGTCAGTCCGTCTTCCCTAAAGCTGGAGCTCATGCTGCTCCGTTCCGAGCTGCTGCAGGAGCAGCACCCTCACCCCACCGGGCCAGGGTAAGCTTTTAGGCATTTCTACTGAGCCCAACTTATTTTTGCGAATGAATCGCAGCCCGTGATATTTTAATTGCATAATTCGCAATTAAGTCAGCGCAGCAACAGAACACTGCTTATTGCAAAAGAAGTGCAGTTTTTCCGCTTTTTTGCCAAAATAGAGTGCCATCCGCCATCAAGCACCACGAGGATAGCAAGCTTCCAACATGGCCGCTCCATGTACTGCAACCCTCCCCACTTGGTGCCACTGACCCCTGAAGCATCTGGATTGGCTGCTAGAACTACATCTAGCCAATCACATCTCGCCAGCAGGCGAGCGCCAGCCCACGTAAGAAGGCACAGGAAAAAAGGCTCCTGACTGAGCTGACCGAGCGTGCCACTCTGCGGGCTGCCCCAGGTCTTAGCTCGTCTGACTATTCATCTCTCCCTGGACTGCTGCTAAATACGGTGAGACACACCGCTACCCACTTCAATCGCATAGATTCACAACACCAAACCAGGAACCCCCCAGCTTTACCTGCAATGCACTTTACAAAAATGCTGCTCTAGCCTACACTCCTTGTCCTATCACAGTTTTGTTAGTTTAATGTAGGCTACAGCCAAATCCATGCCATATATCAGTGCATTGCCACTTCATGCATTGCCACTGCTGACACTACCTGCACATAGGTGCCCAGTCGCTGCTAGACCTATGTGATATTTGAAAACTGCTATATGTCTAGCCATTGTTGTCTATGCCTAGCCATCGCTTCCTCTACCTAGCCATTGTTGCCTATGCCTAGCCATTGCTGCCTCTACCTAGCCATTGCTGCCTCTACCTAGCCATTGCTGCCTCTACCTAGCCATTTCTGCCTATGCCTAGCCATCGCTGCCTCCTCCTAGCCATCGTTGCCTATGCCTAGCCATTGTTGCCTCTACCTAGCCATTGCTGCCTCTACCTAGCCATCGTTGCCTATGCCTAGCCATTGCTGCCTCTACCTAGCCTCTGTTGCCTACGCCTAGCCATCGTTGCACATGCCTAGCCACTGTGCCATTGTGCTGCCCACTCCTAGTCTCTGTGTTGCATATGCCTAGCCATTGTACTAGTTACTAGCCCACCTTTCCATGCCCGTTTAGATATAATTGCATTTAGGTTGCCTGTATATGCCCACTAGTTACTAGCCAATGCTTACCTACTCTGGCTCACTTTAGCAAACCTGCATTTAGGTTGCTTACCTACTCTTGCCCACTTCAGCCAGCCTGCATCTAGGTTTCCTGCTATCAAACAGTGCTTACCTATCTTCGCCTGCACTATCAAAGCTGCATTTAGGTTGCTAGCTTTCCAAGCCACCTACACTAACTAGCTCATTATGTATCTGCCACTCTTCTACACAGTTCTACTCAGAACTATCTTCTATTTGACCATCCTTCACAACTTGAACTTATCCCAGCAACAGAATCAACTACCTCACGGGAGTGTACCCCAGGAGCAAGCTAACATGGCCACTAAACCCTGCAGCCTTCAACAGCGAAACCTTAAATTACGCGCCAGACTCACAAGAATTTAGGACCCTCTATCTAAAGCCCAACCCACTTCCAACCACAATAAGCACACTTCACATATCACCAACACTCCACTATTCACACATAACATAGGGCAACATAGACTACAACTCAACAGTCGAATCTTTAGAGAATCCACCTCCCCCCAAAATGCCAACACAAAGTCCAGCCGCGCTTTGCCCTACCCACCCACCTGCAATAAAAGGCGCCCTAATAAACACCCGTTCTATGGTAGCCCATGCAACTGAAATAGCTGACATAATGAGAACTTAGATCTCCTGGCCATCACAGAATCCTGGCTTCACCCTGCAGCAGGACCGGCCTTTATGGTAGCCATCCCCGACAAATACACACTTATACGCATGGATCGCACCACATCTAGAGGTGGCGGCCTTGCTATAATTGTCAAAAACAATCTAGCCCTAAGACTCTCCTCACCCCATAATACCAACTCCTGTGAAGCCCTCACAGCTAAACTCACCATTGCCAACAATCAATCTATCACTATCCACCTGATATATCGACCACCAGGCCCCATAGGCTCTTTCGAGGAAGACCTCATGAACCTATTATCTAACAACTTAAAAAACTCTACTCAATGTCTCATCCTAGGCGACTTCAACCTTGGATTCAATGACTCGCGTGACCCCAACGCCCTACAAATCATCAGCACTCTCGTGGAATTAGGATTCACCCAAAAGATCACAGATCCTACCCACATCAAAGGCAGGACCCTCGATTGGATTGCCGAACATAACTGCCCAATCACTATTACTTCTATAATGCCTCAGCTATCGACCGACCACCACTTGTTATCCTTCACCCTAGAAGCCACCACACCCATGAACAATAGTATCCTAGCTCCTACCGCACCGACCAGAAATAAAAAAAACATCACCCCTGAAAATCTTATCCCCCTCATTCTCCCCACCTTAAACTCCGATCAGTCCGACCCAGCCTCTATGGAAGAAAAGTACAATGAAGTGATGCTTGCCTCTCTGGACGCTATCGCACCACTGAAAATTAGGAAGAGCAAACCCCGCCAACACCTAAATACCTGGTTCACACCCCTATTGAAAGATATCAGACAAAAGAAACGCCTCAGTGAAAAAATTTGGAGATCAGACCCTTCAGTCATCAACAAAAATAACCTGAAGAAACTAGCCACCCTCTAAAAAAAAAAAATCCTCCTTGCGAAACAAACCTCCTACAACACCCATATCACCCAAGCCAAATCCAACACTAAAGAATTGTTCGCCATTTTAAAGGAAGTAGAAGCCCCTATCCAAGCACCCGACTCCTGCCTCAAGGATAAGAACTGGTGCATAGGCATACAGAATGCCCTTGCCAACAAGATAACAATGCTTCAAGCAAAGATCAACAACAAAAAAGCATCTATAATTGGCCCAAATATTGTCAACACAGGCACCCACTCCAAGGTTACCACGAACTCATTACCAACTCTGAAATCTACCTCTTCTCCACCTACACAAGACATCCCTACCTTCTACTTTCACAAAGTATCCACTAAAGAAGTTGAGAAAGTCATCCTCACTCTCAAACCCTCCAACTGCCAGGGCGACCCATGTCCAGCCCAAATCATAAAAGACGCTGCCCGTGAACTCTCACCCTTCATTACCAAACTTATAAATGCTTCTTTCACATCAGGTACCATACCTAGCAACCTGAAACAATCCTGGGTCCTCCCTCTCCTCAAAAAGCAATCCTTAGACCCCTCCATCCCAACGAACTACCGCCCCATAACCACCGTGCCGTTCCTACTGAAAATCCTAGACAAAGTAGCTTACTTACAAATTCAGCATCACCTGGAACTAAACCATCTCCTAGGAGTTCGACAGTCCGGCTTCAGACCACAGCATGGGACTGAGACTGCACTCCTAAACCTCAAGGCCCAAATAGACACACTAAGAGATAAAGGTACGACCTCACTCCTACTACTCCTCGACCTTTCTGCCGCATTTGACCTGGTAGACCATGCAATACTTTGCAATCATCTGGTAACGACAGCCTGCTTCTCCCATGAAGCAGTTGCATGGATCCAGTCCTTCTTAGATAACAGGACAATGCGAGTCTTCTCTCCTCTAGCAGCTGCAGACCCCGCACCTATTTCATGCGGCGTACCTCAAGGCTCATGTGTATCCCCTACCCTCTACAATATATTCACAAAGCCCCTTTTCGATGATTTAGACGATCTAGGTATCACCTACACTAACTATGCAGATGATACACAGATCCTCATCCCGTTGACGGGAGATTATGACAAGGATTTGGCCTTTGTGAACAGAATCTACCTCATCATCCAGGCATGGATGGCCTCCCACGGTCTATGCCTGAATGATGACAAAACTGAACTCCTCATCTAGGCACCTCCGCTAACATCAAAAAACTAAGTCCCAACTATGACTCCTTCATAATTGACAACATGATCATTACGGTGGCCAAAGTAGTTAAAACCCTCGGCTTCTACATTGACTCCACGCTCACCTTTGGTAAACAAGTGAGTGCCATGGCCTCAGCCACCTCCTTCACCTGCAAGTTAATCAGAGCAGCCAAGCCCTTCCTCTCTTCCAATAACTGCGTCACACTAGCAAGAGCATTAATCCTATCGAGACTCGATTACTGCAACGCCCTCTACGTAGGTAGCAACAAATACATCACTGCCAAAATACAGACTCTTCAAAATAATGCCCTTAGGGCCGCCCTAAACTACCCTAAAAACGCCCATATATCAGACCTCAGGAGATCTACCAATTGGCTCTTCACAAAAGACAAAATCCTCCTTAAAACATCATCCCTTACACAGAAATGCCTTAACCAAGCAGCCCCACAATACCTTATAGACAGATTCACCAGACAAACAGCCTCTCGCCCATTAAGAAAAGCCAACTCCAACCTTTTACTAGTACCTAGATTCAAACTCACTAAATCTGGTGGGAGCAGCTTTGCTGTTAATGCAGCACAATATTGGAACTCCCTTCTCTCTGCCCCAAGGGAAGATCTCCCCTACCGGCAATTCAGATCCAATCTGATTCAACGGCTAAAAGAACATGATGCCTAACTTTACCCTAATGCCATCTGTGATCTCATGTATATTGAGTGTGATCTCATGTATATTTTGTATATTTGACTTGCTTTATTTATGTTACACCTGTATTCTTGTAAACGTACTGCATATATTTCTGTGATTCCCTGACATCACATGTCTACAGCATTGTAACCGTAGCTGTATCAATATGTCCAATCTTCAACCTGTAACCTAAGCTGAACAACCCTTTTGCTGCCTTCGCGCCCGAATACCCCTGGGTCTGGTGCGCTATATAAATAATAAAACAAACAAAAAAACAAACAAACAAACAGAAACGACGCAAACAATTTGCTTGTGCAGTCAAGCATTGAGAGTATTCTGTAATTACTAGGTTCCATCCTGTGTCCTCTCTTGAATATTGGAATTAGGAAAGAGGTTTGCCAGGAGGCCGGAATTTGGCCGGTCGACAATATTTTATCGTACTGGATTTTTAGTAAACGTGCCCAGAATTCCAGGTTGCTCCTTAGAACTACATTTGCCAGGCCATTCGGGCCTGACGCTCTAGAAGATTTCAAACATTTGATCTTGGTAATTAGTAGGTCCATTGAGACCATAAACGGGAGTTCCGAAGGGACGGTGATTGCAACGCTCTGCTCCTTCTCTCCAGATGGAGTATTTCGGGTTAGGAGAAAGTCTGTCCACTGTTGAGCACTGATTGGATTGATCATGGAAGTTTTCCCGGTGCCCCTGCATTCCCCCAGCAGGCCCTAGATGCTTCTGGTATTCTTGGAGCACATAACTTGGACCATTTTCTGCCAGCGTTCGATCTTCTCCGCTCTTCTCTTTGACTTACATATTGATTTATAAGAGACATGAGATGTATGGGTAGCTTTGGCTTTCAGAATCGCAGCCCTGAGTTCTCGCTTTGCATCTCTTATGCTTTTGTCGAAGGGTTTGCTCCGTTTGTCATGTTTGGCTATCATGTTGGTTGAAGATGAGGCATGGAAAGATGCAAATGTGGCGATCCTCCTTTCGATCTCATTAATAGACAGTGTGGTAAAGTATTTTTTTTAATGTTTATGCACAATCTGTTCCTTGTCTATAATTTGACCTGTGATCTTTCCGATTGTGTGTCTGTGTTACATGCCTATTTCATTCTGTGATTGGTTTGTAAATTTCTAGATTTACAGTCCAAGCCTATTTTTGTACGTCTCTATATTCTAGATCTATTCAAAATGTTAAAAATAATATGTTAATTGGAAGAAAGGTCATGCTGCAGAACGGTGTGATGTTTTCCAGGCATGTGCTGCCACAAAACAAAATGTTTTTCTCACCAATCTTTTTTATTTTATTTTATTTGTTTACACTTATGGGTTTCTCTGGGATTGTATGGGGCCAGTTGTTTGAGCTATACAAATAACCTTATCCTGAGCTTTGTTACTTTTTAAAGAATTATATACCGATCAGCATTTTCCCTATTTGTTTTTTTACAATCCTTACTTACTGCAATTGTGCCATCACTGAAAAGAAAATTGCAACCATTTAGCAAAATGAAGATGTAATGATTTGGAAAGCCCAGAAGAAGATTTTTGTTGCAAAAAAGAAAATCCCTGGCCAATAGCATTCACAGGAAAATGAAATTTTGTACATACGTTCTACTTTAAAAAACAAAATCAATTTGGTCATTTTTTGGCAATCATCAAAAGCTTATTATGAGACTGGAGTGTCATCAAAACTGACATCTTGTGGAAAAATGGGAGACATTATTCTGGGATATCATTGAACACAAAAGCATTTTGAAGGTTTGAAAGTGCACATACATAAACAATAGGTGTATCCTACCCTTTTGTTGGACTAAATCTAAGTTTAAATGGTAACTTTGGGAGCAAGTACTTGACTATTTCTTTGCGAGAGTGCTGCAAGTATTATCAAACCACTAGTGTATTTGTCCACTTTCTAGTGAGGATGATATGGTTGGAGGGAGAAAAAACAAACAATCATGTATTTGCCACTAATCGTTAGCAGGTTGGAGACGGTAAATCAACGATTCCTTTTGGAAAAATAATTTAGTCCAAATCATTTGTGCATTTTCTTACAAAATTGTATTGATATTTGCAATGTCTGTAACATAAATTCTGTGCATAACATAAATTCAAAAGCAGACACAATCATTCGACTTCATGATTCATTAGCTACAGGAAGATGAGTGGGGAAATCATAGACATTTTTGAAACATATTAAACAACATGACAAACTGAAACAAAATGTCAGCAAAAGTTCTTCTACATATGATAAAGAAAAACCTTCTAGAAAAGAGGGGAAACTAAAAAAGTTGTTGTCCCTATGTTTGAGGGAAGTGCTTTTCTTTTTTATCAAGTTAATTCACTTTGAGACAGTTCATTCTGTCTTGATCTAAATTCAGGGCTTCAGTGTTGCCCAATTTACGGGTCTTTGTATAGTAAAAGAATTATTTGCCAACGTGATGCTTGGCAAACTTCTCAAGCAGTTCACGTTTCGGCGATCTAACGTGATGCTGAAAGTGCACATATACAAATGTCAAAAAGGCTTGACAAGCAAGGGGTAAGGGTGAGCAGGTAGGTGGTTACAAATAATATTTTCATAGTGGATTAAATAATGAGCATTGTGAGGTTTCCTTACATTATTGAGACACCACATCCAACTAAATTTGGATTTCATTCACATAATATTGATTACTTGAATTAATGATATCATTTCTTGTCAAAAGTTTTGAAATTCTTAAACAAGAAAATATCCCCCACCCTCCCTCAATCTACCAAATGAAGCACCGCTCTTACAGGCTCACACTTCAATACTTATGGTCTCAAACAACCAACCCGTACAGGCTAATAAGCAGGCACTAGCATTTGGCTTTGTGTAGATTCTAGTTCCATCATGATTGCAAAGAACCAATTGGCTTAACTTCTAGTAGTGGTTCCTACCACTATCTATTTGGCAGAGTAAATATGCTGGTTTGTGAGCTAAGAAGGGATGTGCCCCAGACAAATTATGAATCAACATTCACTGACCTGGCCACATAAACATAATTTTGCTTTCAGTCCTAAAATGTCTTCTTATAGTCCCAATCCTCAAAGATCTGTTGGGATGTCTTGTTCAATCTTGCAATTAGAACAAGGATGGATATTCTTTCAAGTGTCCTATAATTACTTTCTGGGTTTTGGGACAGTAAGAAAATTCAATTGAAAACCAAAGCATATGAACAACTCTGCCATGGCAATCTTGCTTCCACTTTATGGAACATTTTGATATCTTCATTGAAGCATGTGTTGGATTATGGAAGGGTCCACCTCTGCTGCCAGTAGGCTTTTGCACAGTGCTTCAGTAGTAGCCTTTTTTCCAAGCCTTTGCCGCCACATGATGAAAGCAGCCACCATCTGTGAATGTGCACTGCTAGGGTAATTCACTTTACACCTGTAAATGTCAGCTTGGGACAAACCCAAATGGATTACGATCTGCTCCCACTCAACTCCAAGTCTGCTAGCAAGCTGGCTAATTTGTTTGTCAGTAGGGGATTTGGCTAAAACATGTGGTGGTATTATATTAGTCGGTGTGCCTGAGCGTTCTTCTTGCATTTCCAGACATTGGGCTTTTAAGTGGTCTCTAACCCAGGGAAACTCTTGTAAGGAATCCAGGAAAGCTGCAAATGCCATTGGCCCTCTCGTTGGTAGGATATCAAGTAGCTTCATGGTCTTCCTTTGGTTGGTGACTTCAGCTGAGATTTCTTGAAGATGGTTTTCTGTTAAAATCCCTTCCTGGTATAAATACTGAACTACCAATCCATCAACCAGTAAATCTGCACAGAGCTGCAGGCGATGTGTTCTCAGGAGCTGCCTGTGATGGGCCTTCATTTCTGTTAAGTGGGAGATGAGAAAAAAAACATTATACATTAAGTAGGATCAATATAGAAAATTTGAATATTTTAATTAAAACGGCACTACTGGCATCTAGAATTACATTTTCAGAAGCATCGACAGATCAATGAATTTATTTTCATAGCATTCACTGGTATTCATTCGATAGTTCAACATTTTCAAATCACAATGTAAACAGGATGGCCTTGCATCCACTGTGCACAACATAGGACCCACCCCTTTTCTCTTGACTATGATGTTATTGGTCAGAAAGTGTTAATAAGTTGTTTAAGTTAAAAGATTATCAATCTAAAGTGCCTTCTGCTTAAATCAGTACATAATGTCCACCTAAAAGAAAGATGGATAGATATCATCCCACAAGAACGAACTGAAAGTGTCTTCTTCATAGCACCTCTAAACCTTGCAAACTCTGTACCTCAATTCGGATATACTTTGCTAAGAAAAGGTTGCAGCAGCTGTACTAGGAGAATGTGCCATATAAAAGCTACCCAAAAATTGAAATCTCTACCTTTGGAGATGGGGCTACCAGTGAGGTTGGTCTATCATTTGGAATTACATCATATCTGTATGTTATTAAGCACCAGTGGCTTGACGCAGATCAGGGCAGGGGGGTTCCTGACTCTTAATACTAGTTAAAAAACAAAAAAACAGCCCATGTCTGGGCAGAAATTATGCGCACACAGTTGTAAAAACAATATATTCTGATGCAGCCTAAAAATTGAAAGGAGATCAATAAAGTCAGTAAAACAGAAGAACAAATTAGTTACTTACCCCTGGTAACGTTCTTTTGACTGGATGTTCCTCCCACACATTCCTCATCTTTGATATCTCCAATACCCAGTTTCAGAAAAAGAATTAGAATGTGCGTTGATGGAGTCAACTCAGTGTCCCTCGAGTGCCTCCGTCTCGAGGATGCCATTGAAGGCATATATAGCATGCGCAGCCCCTGTTGGCTTCACTTCTGTTTTTTCATGTCATTCTCAAGTAGAACTACCGGCATAAAAGCGGATTTGACCATACTAGACTGAAGGCGCATAAGCTACAATAACATGGGCAATTCTACTGAGGAGTAGACTGGGAGGGGTGATGAGGAATACGTGGAAAGAACATCAGTCGAAAGAACATTACCAGGGGGTAAGTAACTTGTTCTTTGAATGGATTGTGTCCTCCCAAGTATTCCTCATCTTTGATAGACTCCCAAAGCAGTATTAGATTTGGAGGAAGAAGTACAAATTCTGTCATCAATGCTTTCCATGAACGGAATGAAGGACTGCCTTCCCAAAGCCTCCATCCTGATTTAAGGTGGTATCAAGGCAGTAATGCTTAGTAAAAGTGTGAATTGTAGACCAAGTGGCTGCCTCACAAATGCTTTTAATAGAAAAACCTCTTTGCAAATCAGAAGTAGCCATGCCCCCAGTGGAATGGGCTCTCAAGCCTTCTGGGGGATCCTTGCCGGCCAGCCTGTAGCATTCGGAAACAGCTAGAATAATCCACCTAGACAAGGTCAATTTTGGTACAGCCTGTCCCAGCCTATGACACGTATATCCTATGAATAGTTGGTCATCCAGACAAAATGTTGACAACCTTGAAATGTAGAAACTCAAAGCCCTTCGTGGGTCGAGCCTGTGTAATCTCTCCTCCTCCTTGCCAGGATGAAGTGGAGGGTAGAAAGTGGGTAACACTATCTTTTGTCCTAAATGAAAGTCTGATATGCCCTTAGTTAGGAATGCAGGTTTGACCCTCAGGACAAAATACTGTAAATGGTGGTTTAGAGGATATAGTGCTTGCAACTCACTCTACGGGCTGATGTTAGTGCCACCAACAAGATGGTCTTGAACATTAGTAGCCTCAAAGGACATGAATAGAAAGTTTAAAATGGTGCACACAAAAGAAACTGACAAGATTAAGGTCTGAAACGGCATCCTGAAAAGGAGATGGAGGGAACACATTAGTGAGTGCCTTCAGAAATTGTACCACCAAAGGTATCTTAAAATATGAAGTTTCCTCCGACGAGTGCTTGAAGATGGAAAGCGCTGCCAAATAACCTTTAATGGTCCCAACCTGGAGACCTAGATTAGCTAAGTACAGCGGAAAGGATAACATCTCTGGTGTCCTGCATAGCAAAGGGTCCACAATATGGTCTCTGCACCAGCCGACTCAAATTTGTTCCAACGGGAGCGGTACAAAGACTCTGTTGCTAGCCTTCTGGCCGAAAGCAAAATTACGTCATCCGGGTCGCACCTTACTACATGGCCTACCTTGATTGGAGTCTTCTGTCCCGTGCTCCCCTCTACCTCCAGGTGCGTTTGGGGGGTATGGAAGGAACCATCATTGGTTTCTTGTGGGTGGAACCCAAAAGAGTCCGACTTTCCTACCTTCAGGATGACTTTCCCCTATCTATTTCTCTGGTTGCAAATTGTACCCGGACATTCGAGGTGTAGCATGGTCCTCGAACAATGTGTTCATATCTGTAGAAGGTGAGAAGTCTGGTTGTTCAAAATCAGAGTTGGTATATTCTCTGTCACTGAAGGGTATGTACTGAAGAACGTATTCTTTTTCACAATCACTTACCCCCTCCTCTGCCTACTCATAGGGCAAGGGCACATGTTTCAGCTGTGCTGCATGTATCCAGTGTTTCTTCCCCTCAACTCGTACAGCTGTCTGAGCAGCCAATAAAACCTGGTGTGGCACCTTTCAGCGAGGTTCAAGGCTGGATTTTCGTTGGAAGTCTTTGACTAGGACAACATCTCTGGGTCGGATGGCATGACCCAGGCCCACATACTTATCGGGCAATGCTTCACGAACCTGTTGGTGAATCAAACGCAGGTCTTGAGTCAACTGTTTGCAATAATCGACCAATAATGGGTACTCAATTTCTGATAACTTTTTTGGTCTTGGCGCATTCCACACATTGGCAGGCCTACCCATTACAATTTCATACGGCGAGAGGCCAGTTCTAGTCTGTACTGTTGTTCTCATAGACAAGAGAGATAGGGGAAGTGTATCAGGCCATGTTAAGCCACTATGTGCACACACCTTAGCCAATTTATTCTTCTAAATACCATTCTGTCTCTCAAATAACCCAGCCGATGAAATATATTTTTTATCTGCAATCCATTGCACACATGCTGTATTAGTGTGGCTATGAAATTGGGTCCATTGTCGGACCAAATTACACGGGGTACCCCAAAACAGGAACACATTTCTTTCAACATAACCTTTGCAGTCAAAATGGCAGTGGTATCTTTCAAGGGAAACGCTTCAACCCATTTGCTAAATGAACAGATCACTACCAAGACATATTTATAACTCTGACATCTTTCCATCTCGATGAAATCGAAATGTATACCTTCAAATGGCATTATGGTGGCCCAAAACTGCCCTTTGGCACTGGTGTTCCCTTTCTAATGTGTTGCAAACAAACAGATACAATTCTTTACCAATCGTTCAGCTACTTTGGGAATGTTATCATTTCTCCATACAGGGTCTAAATATTTACGAATGCCTTTGGCATTAATGTGTGCTGAGCCATAGCGACCTCAGCCTGTGCATAAACATTTGGTAACATCCATCTCTGTTTATCATGGTCAACCCAACATCCTTCCTCATCCAATCAGGCTGGTCCCGATCCCCATGGTTTTATTTCTTCCGTTGTTGCATCAGCTTGAATAGCTTTTACACCCCTAATCCCTTCTTCCATCATCCCACTCTAATGTGCCCATCTAGCAGGCCCAAGAAATACATTCCAGATCATAGGTCTGCGGTAATTCTCTGGTGGGCCGCACATTTCATTATAGCCAGCTGTTTGGGCAAAGCTAGTGACGATAACAGTTGTACTTTCAAGGGACCATGCTGTATTTTATTTCCATGGGATGCTAGGAAACATCTCTCAGCCCACAGTTTTCAAATGTTGTGAGCTACACCAAAGGCGTACTGACTATCCATGTAAATATTCACCTTGAGTCCTGCATCTCACAAGCTCGGGTTACGGCAATCATCTCTGCTGCCTTTGCGGAATTGTGGAGGATTCTTCTAGTCTCAACTAGTGTATCTAGCCTGGTGATGGCATTGGCAGCAGTAGACGTGCTGTCTGAAAATTTAAAACAAGGACAGTCACAATAGATCTCCATCTGGGGATGGCAGGGGAGTGTCAATTAAATACATTCTTCCTTTTGTTTCTTGTTCAGTGATAAAGAGACAATCATGATGGATCTTATTAACATTATCCTTGCCTAGAGAAGGTAGCAGTATGGCTGGATTTAGAGAATTTCATCTTTACATTTTTATGTGGGGTGCAAACAAAATTAACTTTAATCTAGTGAGACGAGCAGATGTGAGAGGTTGAGTTTGCGTTTTGTTTAGTAATATATCAACTGAGTGAAGCACCATCACGGTTAACGAGTGATCCAAAACCGCGCCTTCACTTTGTTTTACTGAAGCAGAGGCAGCAGCCACACCTTTGGGACATTTTGGCAAAGCGCATGCAACAGGGTCCAACATGGAGGAAAAATATCTGCATGGGTTACTCCCCCGCCCCCGTGTTCTGTGTTAATACTGCCAAAGCACAACCATCCCGTTCATGCACAAATTCTTTTAGCATCATTTTGCGTGCCCAAGACGGGAGCAGAGCATAAACCCATTTTAAGCATTGTAAAGGCTTCCTGGCACGTCTCATCACATGATATGAGTAAAACTTTGTCCTTCTTTGTCAACTGTAATAAGGGCTTGATAATTAAAGACAAATTTGGAATCCATTGCTTGCAATATGATGCCATTCCAATAAAAGCCATAAATTCTGTTTGATTGTTTGGTACCGCCATATCAGATTTGTATCCTTTCCGGTGCGAGGCGCCTACCCTTCTTCGACAGGAGGTAATCCAAGTAAGCAACCTCCTGTCGACAATATTGAAACTTCTTTAGGGATGCTTTATGACCATTGTCGGCTAAATGTTTTAACAATAGTATAGTACCCTTTTGACACAAATCCTCAGAGTCTGCGGCAATAAGTAAGTCATCAATGTACTGTATTAATGTGCATTAAGAGGGAGGTAATTCCAGTGTATCCAATTGCTCCTTAAGAGCTCTACTATAAATGCTAGGACTTTCCATGTAACCTTGAGGTATTCTGGTGAAGTTGAATAACCTGCCCCTGATAGCAAATGCAAACAAATATCTGCTATCTGGGTGTATGGGTATGCGGAAAAATGCATTCTTTAAATCAATGACAGAGCAATGAGTAGCCTGGTCCTTAAATCGATGTTAAAATAGTTGTGACAACAGGAACGGTAGGAAACTGGGACGAGAATGTTATTGATAGCGCTCAAGTCAATAACGAAACGGTAAGGTAAAACATTGTCACCTTTTTTTGTAAGCAGGCAAAATGGGGCTATTGCAAGGGCTACCAGAAATCAGCTCGATAAACCCTTTGTGTACCAGGTCAGAAATGATGTATTTACGTGCCGCTTCCCCTTCGCGAGACAAATTATACTGGGGTACTCAGCGCAATGTAACGTTTGGTTTTAGCACAATACGAACTAGTTCAACATTAAGTATACCTAAATCATTGTCATTTAGAGAACATAAACACATAGGCACAGATTGTAATTTGCAGGGTAGTGGGAATGCAAGGAACTCAGAACTTGAACGTTGTTGAAGAGAAATATTCAAATAAACTCCCTCAGGTGAACAATAAATAACTGTGTGTAGTTTTTTCAGCAAGTTGAGACCTAATACGTTTTCACCACAATTTGAAGTCAGCAAAAAAGGGACACTGGACGGTAAAAGGCCCCAGTGAAATGGGCACCGGTTTGGAGACTGGACTAATTACTGGTGTACCTGAGAACCCTAGGGATACATTTTGTTGCCCTGACAGGGGAATGTCTGGAACCGTGCTCCAGTGTCCACTAGAAATGGGTGTGACCTATCCCCAACCTTCATTGTTATGTAGGCCCTGTAATGCTCACTTGGTATCCACGGGGACGTCACTCAGCCTTTTCTGACCTCTTACGACCTAAAACCCTTCCCTGGAGTCTACTCGACTGGAGACTGGGCCTGAAACAAAGGATTGGTAGATTTAACTCCCTATTGTCTCTGTGTGCTTGAACCCCTTTTTCCCCGTGGTCCAACCCTTCCCTTTGATCCACAGCTCACCTTGTTTTCTTGGAAAGTGTGCTCTCCGTCCTGCTTTCAGCGCAGGGGCGTGTTGATTGATGCGGGCTCGTTGCTGCCTAGTTACTTCACTGGCAAGAGTCCGACAGGTAAGTATAATGAGTCTTTTGAACAGTTCTCTAACTTCGTTCCTTTCCTTCCTTAGATGATGGCCGGCATCCGGGGATGGCGACGTGCTGCTGAGATGAGTAGCGCTGAAGGTGAGTGAGAGCGCGATGCGCAATGCGACCCTTTCGTATTTGTATTGAACTGAGTTCTTTTTCTGTGTCTTTTAGGTGCTGCGACGTTTTCAGCGTGGACGCCGGTTATGAAGAAGAAATGCGGTGAGTAAGCGCGGTATACGGCGCCTCTATATGTTTCCACGCTAACCTGGAGTGTCTTTTCCCTCTTGCAGATGGATGAGAAGTTCTGGAGACAGAGTTCCCCAGAGCGGCTGGGATTCAGGTAAGCGTTTGAAGGTCGCACAGTCTTTAAAAATAAGCGAAGATTTGCTGAATGCTTACTAATGCCTTTTTTCTGTTCTTTTCCCTTTTCCTTAGGAAGCGGCGTCCTGGGATGGGAATGACACCGCCGAAGATGCCCGCAGAACAGAAGAAGCGATGAATGATGGGCAGAAGCGCCGCAAGGTAAGGCTGTTCTTAACAGTGTTCTTGTTCTTGCAGAAGCTGAGCGCAGAAGAAATATGCAGGCCTACTGGAGACCGATCCGAACACGGTGAGTTTCACGCTGCAGGTGCAGAAAACACAAAGCATTTTTCTCAGCCTGGGCGTGGTTTAATTAGTCTCTGGGTATCCCAGGTGTCTCTGGGCTGAACCACACCCAAACAACTAGACTGCACATGCAGTTCTGAGAACCAAAATATGTGGGGGCACCCATCTTGTCCCCATCAAAGCACTACAATTCCAATCCCCAATGTTATCCTACGGGAGTGAGTGAGTCTGGTGCCACAAGCGCCAAGTCTGACTCCAAGTGGGTCTTAGGAGGGATGGAGAGGCCCTTCAGGGCCATGTTTGTGATTGTGGCCTGGCTCCAGCCTGACATCTTGGAGGGGTGGGGACATGAGGGGCAGGAATCAAGACAGCCCCTTTCTGGTTTACAGGGATAGGAGTAGGTTCCAGCTCCTGCTTTGGGATGTCCTAATAGGTCATCAGATGTATAATCCTCAGAATAATATCTCCGGGAACGGTTAACACCCCTTGCATCTGCTGGGCATCTCTATTCTCCGTATTATTGCCAAACTACTGATTCTGGGAAAACTGGCCCTGCATACTATCGTTACGTCCTCTAGACTTTCTAGTCGACATTCAATTATCCCTCTGCCGGAGAAGTGGACAATGCGCTCTCCAATGGTCATCTTCTTTACAATAGGCACATTGGTTTTGGTTTACACTCCCAGAAGTTGGAACAAACTGGCCCCTGGATTGTGCATATCCTCCTCTCTGTCCCCTAACCACTTGCTGCAAAAGCACCCGAGTTTTTAGGTCCACCTTTTTTCTTATCCACGATTTGAGACTGAATATCAGTTAATGGTGCATGTACAAACTTAACAAATAACATTTTACCTGGTTCAGTACTCAAATGTTGTCCACTATCATCAGAGAATGTTTGCTTGAATCTACTAAAATAAACTGTTGCCCCTTCAGTTTTCCCTTGTACGCAGGCTGTTAATTTATCCCAATTTATCCACTTTTCTGGCACTAATGTTCGAAGTTTGGTAAGGATAAGATTTGGCAGTGCTATTATTATTTGTTACGCTCGCCTGGTATCCATGGGGGCACCACACGATACTGAATGTGCAGGGGCGCGTGGTTGGTACGGGCGTTCCGTGGACCTAGTTGCTTCACTGGTCCGTGTGCCCTTATGTCGGGTCCAGACCGGCTGTGACTACGACTCTGCTTGCTGTTTTCCAGGTGAGTTATAATGTCTTTTCTGTCTTTATTCTGTCTCTTTCTTTCCCTCCGTTTTCTCTGTCTTCTCGGTGTCTTGCTCCACTACGCTGTTCCCTAACAATGTCTCTTTGTTTTCACAGGGATGGTTGCGATCTCGGATTTGCCACGCCGATGGTGAAGACCACGTTGAGTTATTGATGCACGGAGCGCTGCACTGTTTATTGGTGTTAATTGCTAACCTGTGTTCTCTTTTCTTCTTTGTACAGGTTGCAGTGATGTTCCGGATGGATGAGCGATCGAATCGCTGCTTGCCCAGGTAAGTGCTTTGTTAATGCTGACCTTGTTCCTTCTCCCTTGCAGGTTGCGGTGAAACCCGGAGATGGGCGAGGTAAGAGAAGTGCAGGGTGCTGCCAGGAGTCGCTGCTTGCCCAGGTAAGAAATGTTATTAATGCTGTCCTTGTTTCTTTACCTTTGCAGCTTGCGGCGAACTCCGGAGATGGGCAATGTAAGCGAAGCGCAGGATGGATTCAAGGCCGGTTTCTTCACAGGTAAGTGTTCTTGCTCGCTAATGCTGTTCTTATTCTTCCAGGTTATTAATGGAATCCGGATCTAGGGCTTCAGGATCGGGCCGCTGGAGAAGCAGATGAGCAGGAGCTGGACACGGTGAGCGTTACGCTGCAGGAGTGCAGAATAACGCGAAGCATGTTCTGCTGTTTGGGTGTGGTTTAAATAGCCCAGGTAAAGTAGTTCCAGGCCAAGTAGTTCCAGGCCCAGCCACACCCAAAACACTAGACCGCATGGCTTGGTTCTAAAGAACTGAGCTGTGTAATAGGCCTCCATGTTGGATTAAGGTCCAAAACTGGTATTGCTTTATTCCTGATAATGAACCTGGCGCCAGAGGCGCCAGGACTGACTCCATGTCAGGCCCTTGGAGTCAGTGTGAAAGGCTTTAGCCCCACTGCTGCCAGGGGGCTGTTCTACCTGAGGGGGTCAGTGGCATGGATTGTGATATTATTAACAGTGGTGATTTTTCGCTAGATCCTCTGGTTCCGCAGGCAGTCACTAGTTCGGCCCATGTACCTCCCAGTATGTTGAGGTCATTTGTATCTCTTATTTCCTTCCATAACTCTGGGGTCGGGGGGAAGAAGAGAACAGAAAACAACAGGTCTATGTTCTGTAGAATTTGCTTATAAAATCCTGCATGGTTTTTCCTAATGTCGGGGATAGTCTGTTTGAGAGAATTAAGCTCCTGTCGAGAAAAAGGGGTATATGTAATAATAAACATAGGTTGAGAGAGAGGGAAGCGGCTGGAGTGTCAGGGAGAAGACATTCTCTGTGCATCTTAATTATTTCAGCAGGGCAACAAAGGTCTTGGCGAAGGCATTCATCTTGCAGCCATTCAGCCATTAGTTGGATAACTCACTGTTGTATGGCGGTTGGGGATTGTATAAAGGTTTGGTGTATTGTCATGTGAGGGAGGGGTCGGAGATCCATCGTATTGCGTCCTTTGCAATAATTCTGTCTTCCCCGGACTCCTCAGATATACAGATACAGGGAAAAATCCCAAAGTTTTTGTTTTCGGGGAAGCAATTCTCAAAAAGGAACGTTAATCAGGGAACAGAAATGGTGCGTCAAGCACGGAGAATTGAAAACCCCTCACTACTAAAACCCGGGGGAAAGTAGAGATTGACCGATTGTCTTCACATACAACTTAACAACACCATACACATATCACAAAAATGCACATTGCGATGAAACTCATTGAAACTAGAGGGCAATTAGAACAATCCAAGTGAGAAAAATATATATAAATCTTACTTTATTAATAAATATTAAAAGCAGTATATATTCATACAGTAGTGCATCACGAAAAACACAAAAGACAACTGTCTATACAATAGGACATACAATAGGGAGAGGAGATTTTATCAGTCCTCCTTTCGCATTTGAAAAATTCAACTATAGCGGTTATGCTTAAACGCTATTAGAGAAAGAGAGTGTCGACATGTTTCGGCCAGAAATCAGATTGGGTACGTTCTCAGGTATCCATTCAGGAATAAGTAAAATGGCCATCTTCAGGACAACAAATTTCTTTATGATGAGGCTGATGTGTAGTTTAGATGAGACATCATGGATTTAATTCCACTGGGTCGAGTGTGCTGGAGTAGATGCAAAAATTCATCCGTCTCAGAATTATTTTACATACGTTTGGCGGCACAAATCATAGAAACTATGGCAAGGTTCACCACGTCAGATGGTTTAATCACCAGCGTCCTTTCCACTATGTTTTAACACCGCGTCTTTTGATTGTACAAAGAAGCTGCATAGGTGGATCAAGAATGAACGCAACCAAAGTTGGAGGTATGTACCCCTCTCAAAAAGCTGCCGTGAATGGCTCTTATATTAATCACACTGGGAGACCGGGCGTATGGGCGTCCGAAAAAGTGTTAGGCAAGATGTTAGTAGGGGTCTGGATCACAGAGATGCTGAGATCAATTGTTTGCTTCGGGTGCTTAGTTAGCTAACTAAGTTTTCAATTCTCTGTGCTTGACGCATCATTTCTGTTCCCCGGACTCCTCTACTTGTGGAGAACAGGAAGCTTTTTGGACATGAGAGGGGGGAGGGACAGTCAAGGCCTCCCAGTTAGTCCTAACCAACCGATTCATTTTGTCTTTTTATTTAAGCAATTCTTCAAGATGGAGACAAACAGCTTTAGGGGTACATAGAGTATGAACGTCTAGGTTTAATTGTTGTAAACGTGGTGGGACTGTAGTGTCAGTGATATCTTTCCATAATTGGTCAAGTGTTTTCCCCATGTATTCTAACAGATAGTGTTGTTCAGGAAGGGTATAGTCGTTTATCTCATGTTTTACTAACTGGTCATCCCCCAGGATAAGCTCAGTCCCTTTACCTGCTATTTTTCTCTTCTGGTCACTGTTCAGTGTACTTACTACGAGTGAGGGTGCCAATCCCAGAGATCGCAGATGAGGCAAATCGTGTGTTCAGAGTGGGTGATCCAATAAGTGACCGGGTAGGAGTAGTGGTTAGGGAAGTTAATGAGAGGGCATGTGGCACAGATCACATTCCTAGTGTAGATGCAACAGTCTGTGGAGACGGGTGAAGAACATCAAATTGTGTTGTGGTTAACGGCTGGAGTAACATATCTAGATGGGAAGTTGGGCTGGGAAAATAACTACTGGGGCAGAAGGCGGAGGTTGTGGTGCAGGTGTTGAAATATAGGGAGGTGGAGGTGCACTTAATAATTTCTCCATAAATTCATCAAGGGCATGCAAGTCCTTGGATGGGTAAGTTTTATATATATCTAACTGAAAGGCTCTGTCCACTGCCCTAATGCCCTCTTCCTGTTTCTGTAGATCATGTGTCAGACATTTCTCTGCCCGAGTCATATGTCTCCCAGCCTGCTTCTGTTCCTTTTGATGCATTGGGTGGCCTCTTTGCACCAATCCCGAACTACATAGCGGCCGGTCTGGCTTTCTTTTGTAGTTGTACTGATCGTAAATGTTGAATTTTTGTTAGATCAAAACACCATGTGCTGGCCTTTGCATTGCAGGTGTATGTCTGGTCTGGCGGTGCCAAAGGCTGTTAAAGACAATTGCTCCAAATCCATATTTTACATACATCTCATAAGCGGGGGAACCATCAGGTGGGGCAGGCTGACCAAATTCTAACCCATGTTTCTTACAACAGCACAGTCCTGCCCAACAGATGGGCATCTTTTACTAAAATCAGGCATCTTTCGAAACTCTAGTCTTACCTGGCAAAATATTTGCAAATATTATTTTTCATTCAACCAACATGAAGCAAACTCACCTGATTGAAGTCAAAATATCCCCAATGAAACGATAACCAATGTCCGTGTCTGGTGGTCTCCAAAGAAGGGAAATGAAGTTGCGGGTTTAACGGTTCAGGACCCTCGTCTAGATGATCACTGGCTGAAGAGCCCGATATAGAACGTGAGTTACAGCTGGGAGAAACTTAGTCTCCTTTAGGCAGGGATCCCAGATACTCGACGGTCTGAACAGTCGGTCACTCCATCCTCGAAATCCGATGGATCATTCCAAAAAGGGCCCCTGTTCAGGCGCCAGTTTGAAAGGCCAAAAGGTATCACTACGAAGTAAAAATGAGACCATAAGATACAGAGGAAAACAAGTACAAGGTTTTCATTATCACTCGAGTGGACCCAGGTTCAACCACATTCCGTGTAAAGGGAAGTGGTGAAGTGAGCAGTTGGCTAGAGAGGCAGTCCCGCTTTCATACAAAAATCCAAAGCGTCACGGCTACAAATGATTCATTACAACCTTCATTTTATTAACACCAAAAAGCCCCTAAAAGCCCTGCATTGCAGGTTTCCTGTTGTTGACACGAAACGTCCCTAACAACCTAAAACGATTTGCTCTCTGCCTGCTTAGTCCATATTCTGCAAAAGATTAACCATCTCAAACAGCAAGGTGGTTTCCACATCCTGTCTTTGTTTGCCACTACCAGGAGACAATGTTCCAACCGCAGCGGCAGAATTAGCAAAAACATTTGTTTGCCAATTCTGCACACATGCCTCGAGCACAGTTTTGCTTAACCATCTTCCCAAAATGGGGTTACTACAACAAAATGGCATTTTTGCTTTACTAAGGCCTAAGCTGAATTAGCTTAAAACTAAGCAAGAATATAATATTTTCACACACAGCGCGAGTGAGGCATCCGTCACAGCAGTTATCTCCGGCCATGGTTGCCAAAAAGGTTCTCCCTTCAGAATGTTGTCCTCGCAAGCCCACCACAGGAGATCCTGTGCGATCCTGCTTGGAACCTGAAGTAGGTATGACATGTTGCCCGAGAACTCAGACCATTGTGTCCCGAGAGCCATTGAAGGGATCTCATTCTCAGGCAAGCCTCTGCCACCAGAAAAATGCAGATGACGTGAGGCCGAGCAACCTCAAAATGTCGAAGGCCAGGAAATGCTGGGCACTCTGAAATTTGGTGGACCATCTGCAGAATGTCTTGAGCCCTCACCTAGGGTGGAGAGGTATGTCCCAAGGATGTATTCAGTACCGCCCCATTGAACTGGAGCTTTTGAGATGGTATCATGTGGGATTTCTTGTAATTTAGGGAGAAGCCCAGTCTGTGGAGGGAATGGCAGGTGAAGCTGAGATGATCCAGGACTTGTTCGGGAGAATGTACCCTAATCAGCTAATTGTCCAGGTAAGGGTAGATGTGACCCCCCCCCGAGCCTCGCTGCCACAAACGCCATCAGTTTGGGCAATACCCGCAGGGAGGAGGTAATCCTGAACAGCAGAACTCGAAACTGATAAGGAGAACTGCCAACAGCGAACCTCAGGTACTTTCCAAGGCATAAAATAAGCAGTATCGCATCACAATTTGCGATATAATACTGCTGTTTTGCTGTGTATTTAAACAATCATGTCGCACCAACTGTGAGATGATTTCCACAGTTAATAAAAAAAGATTGTGCCTATAAAGCCTGCCTCTGTGCACAGCGTACACTACAGGCGAGGCAGAAGCACCCGGCTGGGCTAAAAACATTCAGGGTAATTCATAGAATTTCGCACAAAAGTGGCGCAGGCGGCTGGCGCACAGTGTCCCCGTGCGATACACTGCGCCAGCCGCGTGCGATAAAATCCATTTCATCGCACAGCGTATTAATGGATTTTAGCCTCCAAAACCAGCCGTGGCGCAGAGTGGCGCAGCGACCCTGCAGCAGCGCCACTTACACCCCCAAGAACGCCCTCGCGCAAGGAAAAGCCATCAAAATTCCCAATTCATCGCAAATGTCTGCGCTAACCCTGGACCAGTTCCCAGGGCTGCCAAACAGCAAACGCCAAGCGGGGAACGTGTATTTCAGTGGTTCGCGGGAAGTTTCACACGCGAATGTCCTGGGTACGTGTACATCAGGGGTGAGCGTGAAGTAATACACGCAAATCCATCAGGGCATGTGTATTCCAGGGGTGCGCTGGAAGTATCACACGCAAATTCAGCAGGGTATGTGTATTTCCGGGGTGCACGGGAAGTATCACATGCGATTCCATCAGGGCACGTGTATTTCAGGGGTGCGCGGGGAGTACTACACGTGAATTGGCCGTGTGGGTCCTCCCAGGTGTTCCCTCTACACCCTCCACGGCCCCTGCAGGCAGCCAACACCACAGGGGACTACCCTGCACCCCTGCTCATGTCCCGCAGGCAGCCCATCCACCATGGGCATGCCCCCCAGCCAACCCACATGTCACCTTGCACCACTGATCAACAACGCATGTCTCCCAGCACCCTCACCCCCCAGCACTGTGGGGCACCTGCCAGCAGGCCCCCACACATGTCTCCCAGCACCCCCCACCCCCCACAGTGCAGGGCACCCTCCACCAGGCCCCACTCATGTCCAACTCATGTCCCCCTGCACCTCCACCCCCCTGCATCCAGGGCCACCCTCCACCAGGCCCCACACATGCCCAACACATGTCCCCCTGCACCCCCACCCCCCAGCATCCAGGGGCACCCTCCACCAGGCCCCCACTCCTGTCTACCACCCGCCCACCCCCCAGCAGTGCGATTCGCCTGGGTATGTGTATATCAGAGGTGCGCGTGTAGTCTGACATGCAAATTCATCAGGGTACGTGTATTATGGGTCCGCGTGAACTTCCACACGCGATATCAGCAGGGTACGTGTATTACGGGGTTGGTTCGCAGGAAGTTCCACACGCGATTGCCCTGGGTACGTGTATTCGGGGTGGCTTGGGAAGTTCCACACGCGATTGCCCTGGGTACGTGTATTTCGGGGTGCGTGGGAAGTTCCACACGCGATTGCCCTGGGTACGTGTATTTCGAGGTGCGCGGGAAGTTCCACACGCGATTGCCCTGTGTACGTGTATTTCGGGGTGCGCGGGAAGTTCCACACGCGATTTCAGCAGGGTACGTGTATTCCAAGGTGCGCAGGAAATTCCACACGCGAATCCAGCAGCCTACGTGTATTCCGGGGGTGCCGTGGAGTCCTACACATGAATTGGCCGTGTGGGTCCTCCCAGCTGTTCACTCTACACCCTCCACGGCCCCTGCAGGCGGCCCACACCACAGGGGACTACCCTGCACATGTCCCGCAGGCAGCCCATCCACCATGGCCCTGCCCCCCAGCCAACCCACGTCACCTTGCATCACTGCCCACCAACGCAAGTCTCCCAGCACCCCTACCCCCCAGCACTGTGGGGCACCCTCCACCAGGCCCCCACTCATGTCCAACTCATGTCCCCCTGCACCCCCATCCTCCCAGCACTGTGGGGCACCCTCCACCAGGCCCCCACTCATGTCCAACTCATGTCCCCCTGCACCCCACCCCCCAGCACTGTGGGGCACCCTCCACCAGGCCCCCACTCATGTCCAACGCATGTCTCCCAGCACTCCCACCCCCCAGCACTGTAGGGCACCCTCCACCAGGCCCCCACTCCTGTCCCCCTGCACCCCCACCCCCCCTGCAACCAGGGGCACCCTCCACCAGGCCCCCACTCCTGTCTCCCAGCACCCACACCCCCCAGCACTGTAGGGCACCCTCCACCAGGCCCCCACTCCTGTCCCCCTGCACCCCCACATCCCCAGCACTGTAGGGCACCCTCCACCAGGCCCACACTCCTGTCTCCCTGCACCCCCACCCCCCTGCATCCAGGGGCACCCTCCACCAGGCCCCCACTCCTGTCCCCCTGCACCCCCACCCCCCCCAGCACTGTAGGGCACCCTCCACCAGGCCCCCACTCCTGTCCCCCTGCACCCCCACCCCCCCAGCACTGTAGGGCACCCTCCACCAGGCCCCCACTCCTGTCTCCCAGCACCGCCACCACCCAGCAGTCAGGGCACCTGCCAGCAGGCCCCGACACATGTCCCCCAGCCAACACGTCATCACAATCTAGATCCCTGGCCCTTATGGGCAGCCTCCACATGCAAAACACCCACCCAAGTATTGCATCCACCCACTTAGAAATGACAATCACATGATACAACCCCAATGGCAAGTATGTAAATGAACACATGTCCCTCACATACACACAATGGGTGTCAGTGAATGTCAAAACCCATATCATGACATGCATGAAACCAATGAGATGCTACTACACATTGAAGTATGATGAAAAAATATGTATTAAAAGCAACATAAATGGAATCAAAAATAAACAAACGAAAATGTGAATTAAAAACAAAAAGCAGCATGTCCGTAAAATAATGTAAAACCACAAATCATAATCTAAAGGAAAGGTGTCCAAAGTCACAGTTCACAAAAGTAAATCCAATGGAAAATTAAAACCAAAAACCATTGCTCCATGGGTAAAATCAAAATTTTAAAAAAAAATCCCAACAGTCAACTATATACAGATAAACAATCCAGGGTCCATGATCCCAACAGAAGAAATGAAACCTATCTAATAACACTACCTAATAAAAAAAACTATATACAAAAATGTGGTCCATTGTCCAAAAGGTCCAAAAAATATAAAAAAGCAAAGGAAACCTAACACTAACTACAGAACTATTTACAAGGGCAGCGGGCCAGTTCGACGGCTCACTTCGGGATGTTCCGGGCCAGGGCATCATCGAACTCCTGCTCAATGCCCCGGAGGCGGTCCTCCTCCATGGCCCCGAGGGTCCGCAGGGCCGACAACATGTTCACCTCTAACTCCCTGCGGATTGCCTCGAGGCACTCGGCCCGCCTCAGGGCCCTCCGCATGGAGTTCTCCGCCCTGACCATAGTGAGCCGTGCATCTTCCGCCCGCTGTCGCTCCGCATCTATGGCATGGCCCAACCGCTGCCACACGGAAGACACTTCCCGTCCTGGGTCCTCCTGCCCTCCGGCCGATGCCTGCCCCTCCGATGTCGAAGGCCCCGAGCCATCATGGCTCCCACCTCGTTGCTGCTGCTGCTGTGCCTGTGCAAGTGCCCTGGCTCCTGCTGCCTGCACATCCTCCACCGGCTGGGGTGCAGTTGTTGATGTGGCCACCCCTGCTGGACGTCCGACTCCCGACTGTGGCAGGGATGACTCCTCCACCAGCCTGGCCACACCGTCAGAGGCAGCTCCACAGGGCACGCAGGTGACAAATGGGTGGGAAGATGGCACGGAGGACGACTGGCGCTTAGGGTGTTCAGTTGAGGAAGGGGTCGGAGCAAGCTGCAGCAAACGGAGGAATCCGGCCTGGGTGACCTGTCCCAGTAGGCCGACGCGGTCAACGAGCCATTCGAGATGACGTGCAGTCTCCTCATGAAAAGACTGCAGGTCACCTTGCATGGCCCGTTGAGGCAACGCCACACCAGTCAGGACAGGCTCAACCCGTACCTGGATAGCCACGTCCGCAGGCAGAGAAAGGCCAGTTGTTGTGAGCTCATCCCCTGACTGAAAACGGGTCTTGACGTAGGCATCCCTGCTGGTGCAAGATGATGCAGTGACAGGATCAGGGACAGGATTTCACACAGGCACCTCCGCGGCGGCCTGTGCTGCCTCCTGTCCCTGGTCCTGCACTGCACCACTCGCACCAATGGAATCCCCACCTCCAGACCCCGTCTCTGTCGCTTGCATGGCCTCCTCCTCCACCAAACCCCCCACCAACCTGGATGACTCTGTGCTATCTTCCCCCGTTGGGCCCTGTGGGGTCCCAGCTGCCCCTTCTGCTGCCGAGGAGTCCAACTCCGACCTCCGCTTCTTGGACCTCCCCCCGGCAGCTGCGGCCTGGGACGCGGCACCAGACTCCTCACTCTCCGACGAGATCACAACCTGGGAGGGGAGCCGGGCCTTGTGTCTCTGGCTGGCGGTGCGATCCCTGCCGCTGTGCTCCACAGCACCTTCTCCGCCCTCTTCATCAGTTGACGCTGCAGACAGGGAGAAATAAAACACAGGCATCAGGGCACTGGACAATGGACACATACACACATGACTGTTGTACATGAATGGCATTGGCAAACCTCAGACATGGCATCACAATCGCCAACACACATGTCATTTCAACTCGCACACATGAGCCACACCACAGCCATATCGCAACAGCCAGCACCATCCATACACATAAAACAGCATGAGCAGGCAAAGGTGAGCCAGACATCACATGCAACACAGGGAGTGCACTACACATGCACACACCCCACTACACTTGCATGCATGTGTACACCTCTGCCAACTGTCGCAGTGTTCAGATTGGCATCCATGTCACATCTGCCAATCAGGCTTCCACATCCCGCTGTCACATGCATCCATGTTGCATCACTTTTGCACCCTTGTCAAATACGCACACATGCACATGTACACAGTGCTGATACATGCAGCTGAAAACAACATCCATGTGTGACATCACGAACATGCCCACTTACATACACATTCATCCAAACATGTGTGCCCACACAACTGCATTTGGCATGCAAGCCTACACACACAAGCACCATCCATGTCTCACACATGACAGCCCTTGCATGTGTTAGCCTCACGGCCCTGTACACCCCCCCATACTTGGCCCCATAAAAACACATGTGCAACCTGCACACTACTGGCACATCACCACACGCACAGCACACAATCATGAGGCATGTACACTTACCGCTCGACTCCCGACGGGTCTGCCTCTCAAGGACCTGGACGTGGAGCGCTGGGGATATGCGTTCCAGGACCCTCATCTGATCGTCCGGCAAGTGGCCCCGGCGCCCCTTGGCATCCGCTGCCTTCAAGATGTGCCGGGCCTTGTTGAGGGTCCTGGACCTGAAGTCCTCCCAGCACTTCTTGACATGCTGGAATAGTCGGACTGCCACCCCCTCCGCGTTGATGGCAGTCACGATGTCCGTCCAGATCCGAGTCCGTCCTTCCTTGTCGGCGCGCAAACTTCCAAAGAGGGCATCATACTGCCCCAGGACTTGCTCCACCAGGACACCAACTTCGGTGGCAGTGAAGCTGGTGCCCCTCTGCCTCTCTGGCGGGGGTTGTCAGTGGTGCCAGATGTTGCAGTGCCCGACATGACAACCCCAGAGGCAGGAGTGGGTGGGCAACAGGGTCCTGGGGCTGGTCTGTGGAGCGATGGAATCCCAGTCGGGAGTCTTCGGTTCCAGCAGGGGTGGTCACAGCAACAGCACCCCTGGCTGATGTGCAGGCAGCAAATGGCAGGGCATGTGGGCAGCAGGCAATCAGGCAGCAGCAGATGGCAGGTGGGAGCGTGCTCGGAGCTCTGGGGGGCAGTAATTCGGCCTTCTGGGCAGGAGCGTGGTCTTTCGTGTGCTTACGCGTGGCCAGCTTGATACGGAGTGATTTGGCACGTGAAAATCCAGCACGTCTGCGTGTAAATCGAGGAAAGGGCCTTAGCGCGTAAGCGCGTCAGCACACATACGCGAATTCTTTGGCCCAAAGGCCACCAGCGCGTATGCGCGTCTGTGACGTGCGTGCAAGGGCGTTTCCCTGTACACGGGTGCATGTTACACGTCCAATGACTGCACGTCAGAGTGTCAGCTTGTGTAATTGGAGGATGGGGCCTTAGCGCGTACACGCAGAAGTGACGCTGGACGTGTGGGCATGTTTAAAAGGTACGTGTAGAACGCCATTTCCTTGTACATGCTTTTCGTGGAGAGCGAGTGGGTGAAATCTGTACTTCTTGTCGGTTCACACGCGATTTACTTCACGGCGTTCCAAGTTCGTACTCCCTGTTACCTCTCTCAGCTTTTTCTCTTCTTGTCTTTTTCCTGGGCCTGTTTCCTCAAACAGCATTCACTTCTCCTGTTGTCCTGTCTCCTCAGACAGCGTACAATTCTTCTTTTGGCGGGGGTGTTGCCAACGCGCACATGCGCGTATTTTTCACGGCAGACAGTGAGTCGCGCACGTATTTGACATCTGTGCTTGCCCGTGTGTTGCCTACCCCTCCAGAGGTCAGTCTAGGCTGCGTGTGACACGCATACGTTCATTTTTGTGTTTCTGGGTGCCACAGCGTAGTGCAGGTTTGTTTTTCCACGCACGTGGTCTAGGAGGGGTTGCGTGCACATTATCTCCCTTTTTCGGGGTGCCTGTGCATTGCGTGACCCGTCATCGTCCCCCAGGGGTCACATACAGCCTTGCTAGAGCACTAGGGTTCAAATTCCATCTAGTACCCTACCCCTTTGACCCCCAATTGCCCAGGACAATAGTTTACTGCAACTCCCATACGCACAACAACATCAGTGCCATGGTTGGGAGGTGAGCACGTGCTAAGGGTGGCAAAGGTGGGCGAGCCACAAGAGATGGCCGTGGTGCATACGGTAGGGGACGTGGCCAGTACTTGCAGGGTGCCCCTAGCCCCCCATGTGTGGGTGACCAGTCAGGGACACCCATGCCCCCCCCCGGTTGAGGGTAGCGTGGCTGACACCATCCCTGCTCAGCCCTTGTTGGACCAGCCCATTGTGGCACCAGACCTTGCACAGGGTGACTCCATGGCTGACTTCCAGGTCAGCAGGTCTAGGCCATGTGTGCCGGTGCACGTTGGCGTCACTAGCCCACGTGGATCAGGGGCTATGTCATCTGCTGCCCCGAGTAGGCAGGGTGGGGAGGCTGCAGGGGCAGCTGCGGCTCCATCCACCCCAGCTCTGAGTCTCCCAGCCAGGACCGTGTCGGTCCTAGTCCATCCTGCTGACGTTCCCCCTGACTACATCACACTTCAGCTAATGCCTGCACCAAGTCCCATGGTGAGTGTTCATTTCCACACTCCTAGTCCACAGTCCACCGGGGCTCCTGCCCCTAGTGTCCAGAGCGGTATAGGACACTCAGTATCACCACCACCTTCCAAGCGGAAGAGTAAGAGTGCTCGTCCAGTACAGGCTGATGCCCCAGACACGGCTACACAGTCCGGCCCACCAAGGAAGCCCAGCTTCAATCAGGCCGAACTTGATGCACTTGTGGAGTATGTGTCCGCACATGAGTGAAATGGTGATTACTGCAGGATGCAAGACCACACCTGCACAACGTCAGGCACACTGGCAGACCATTGCGGACCTTATAAGTGCCCTTGGATTCGTGAGGCGCACAGCTGATTGCTACAAGCGCTGGAATGACCTTAAGCGCAGGGCAAAGAAAAAGCTGGCCTCAAGTCATGCCGCCACTCTAGTGACTGGAGGTGGGTCTCCGGCAGAGGATATAGAACTCACTCCACATGAGTATGTTGCTGGGACCTACATCACGGAGGAACAGATCCAAGGCGTGGGAGACCTGCCAGATTACGAGGCATTGTCCGGTGAGTGCACATGCATGTGTGTGTCATCCATGTGCATGGTGTGTGTGTGAGTGCTTCTGATTGAGTGCCAGGTGAGGGGGTGTGTGCCTGAGTGGTTTGGGTCACCCATGTGCTTCATCCAATACATTATGCGCACCAGGATTTGGGTGTTGCAGTATCCCTTCTGGCAATAGTAGACATTCAGCCCAACCTCACGCCAGTTGCCCTTGAAGTGTCATCTTGCCACAACATAGTTGCATATTATTCTGTGTTCATTCAGGCTGATTGTCTGCATTCCACCACTTTCACTAGGCATTTCCCAGTCCTATTGTCACGTGTGACATGGCTAGGGTATATGCCATCTGTGTGATGGCATGTGTCATGTATGTGTATTGGACATGCCAATCACAGGCCAATGTGTGATGGCACTGCTAGGCAGCATGCAGCAAATTTGTTGGTCTTCCATCTTGGTGTCATCAATGTGTGCCATTTGCCTCCCCTTCATACGCAGTGACAGTGCATGCATGGGAGGGTTATAGTCATGTGGGACATGTGTCAATTAAGTACTGTTTCTGTTGCTTCTCAGCCCTAATTGTGTGCCATGGTGCTAATGCCTGTTCCCATTTCTTTTCTTTCATGTCTTTGCAGGGGATGACGCACTTGATACTGCTGGGTTTGTGGAGATGGTTCAGACCCAGGAGGGGTCTCAGGCCCGACCGGGCACCAGTGAGGGACGTGGTGTGGTGGTGGGTGAGAACCCACACTTGCTGCAGACCGTCATCTCAAGGGCTATCTCTGGGTGCACCACCCCCAAGCTCTATTCAGGTGTCGATTTGGATGATGAGACCTATGTGCCGTCGCAGGTAAGTGTTTCTGGGAGGGATTCTGTACTGTCCAACCCACCTGAACCAGGGGTAGAACCCTCAATGGGGTTGTCAGTGTTGGTAGGTCCGCCTTTGGTGGTTACGGATGCAGGGTCACGCTCCGAAATACATCTGATCCTGTTCCTGGGCCAGCAGATCAGAGGGGGAATGCAGTCCGGTAGCCTCAGGCAGTGCCAGCACAGCAAGGCGCAGTTCGCCTTGCCCCAGACAGGTGTGGTGCCCGCCGACGCGGTGGCCGTACGCCACCTGGCAATACTGCATGGGAGCAATCCATATACGGTATGGCAAACCAACAGGCAGCATCAACTGAGATGATGCTCAGGCCATGGATAGGGTGGCCACTTCCATTGTCCCTCAAGAAAGGCTGATTGAACAACTACAGCAGGCAACAGACTCCATTAGCCAGTCACACAGGGAGGACATGTTGGCGTCCAACAGGGACAGGCGGGCGGCACTGGAGACTCTGCAGGAAGCCATTTCTATTGAGTCCCAGGGCCACAGGGAAGCCCTGAGGGTGGAACTCCGTCAGCTTAGGGCAACTCTGGTCGAGCTTGAGGCTTCAGCTAACACGAGGACAGAACAGCAGCTGGAGCGGCTCACACGTACGCTCTCAGCTGAGATGCAGGCAACTAGGGAGGAGGTCCGGGCATCCCGTGAGTTGTTGCATGGGGACCTCCGCACAATTATCCTCCAGAATCAGACCTTCCACACCCGCATGCTTCCTGCCATGGAGGACCAGACTAGGGCTTTGCATGGGCTGCCTCCCATAGTGCCACCACCTCCTGATGCAGCTGCAGAGGGTGAGGAGAGTGACAGCAGCGATTGCACCCTGTCCTCGGACCTCCTTGGTGGCCTCCCCCACCCCCCCGGGTGATTTTTTTGATTTTTTGGACAGTGTGTTGCCTTGTGTGGCTCCTGTGGGCATACGCTGTATTGTGGCTGGGCACATGCAGGCTTGTCCTGAATTTGGGTCAGATGCTTGGGTTTGTGTGACACACACCCCTCCTGCTTCCCGTTTCCATGGGCTTGCAAAGGGTGTGCCCAAGTGACATTGACTTACACAGTGACGTTGGACTCCCATTTGATGTGTGGGCAGTCTGTAGTCAATACTGTGTATACATTCCTAGTGCATATTGTTGTTGTATTGTACACTGCATGGTGTATTGATATGTGCCTCTGCATCCATCTCATCCTCCTAATTTGCAGGTCCATTTGTCATGTCTTCACAAGGCGGTCTACTTTGGAACTGGAGTCCATGTTGTAAGCAGTGCACCTACACTTTTGCGTGGCGCTAACACTGTACAGTTGGAAGTGTTCGAAGTGCTGGCATTATCAGGTAGTGAGGCTACCAATTTTTTAAGTACGTACTGTCATGTTTATGGTAGGTTGGAGGTTGTGTAGGTGATTAGTATTATTGGTAAGTATTTGGTAATGTGTGTTGTTGGTCCTGCATTACTGTGAGCATTTCATGTGTGGCCCGTTCCCTTAGGGACACTGTAGTTTGTGATACTTGGGTCATGTTGTGGGGATTAATTTGTTTGCTCTCACATAGCATGACATGCCATGGTGTGTTGTGTGGCCGTGCCGGGGAGGGGTTGGGTGACATGGCACTGTTCTCATGTTGTATTTTGCAAGTGGGTATTCATTTTTGCTGCATGGAAGTGTGTCTTTTGATGACACTGCATTGATGGTGTTTGTGTAGGTAGGGGTGCACACATTGTGACACTTCCAGATGAACAATCTCAGGCTGCTATGGTTCTGACAGTTGACTGTCCCTTAATTCATCATAATTGTCAGATTGAGTCATCATTGATTGTCAGATGGTATGTGCCAGGGCTGTGTGCACTCCACAGGGGTGTGCTTTTTATGTGAAGTAATTAGCCACCAGCTGCGTACGGGCTGCCTCACCCCGTGCCCTTTCCCCTCCCATGCACAGCAGGCGTGCATGTGGTTGGGGATGTGGGAGCACCACCATGTCCACAGCAAGGCCCCGGCGTGTTGCAACATTGTGCAGGACACATGCTGCCACTATGATCCTGCACACTACTGGGGGAGCGTATAACAGCTGCCCGCCAGAACGGTCAAGGGAGCGAAAGCGTGACTTGAGCACTCCGAATGTGCGCTCCACTATGCCCTGTGTTGCAATATGGGCTGTGTTGTATTTTACCTAAGGAGGCGTGATGGGGTTCCGAATTGGCGTCATCATGTGGGTGCTCAGAGGGTAGGCACTGTCCCCTGGGGAGGTGGTGATGGGGATCATTAGTGGGGTATTGACATTACTCTGTATCTATCATGCATGCGTGTGCTGTGGCATTTCTACTCACCAAGCAGCCATGCATCGCCATGCCGCCCAGCTTCCATGTCCCGGTTTAGGGTTGACATCCTGTAAATGAAGCTGTCGTGGGTGGACCCTGGATAGTTGGAATATACTGAGGTGATGATTCCCTTGGCATCACATACTACCTGGACGTTGATGGAATGCCAGTGCTTGCGGTTTCTATAGATGTGCTCAGATGCCCTGGGGGGACGTAGAGCCACATGGGTGCAATCAATGGCACCTAACACTTTGGGGAATTGTGCCACCCTGTAGAAATCCTGGCTGACAGCCTGCCTTTCTGCAGGTGTTCTCCGCAGGTATATGTGCCTGCGGACTGATGGGCGTGCAGTGATGATGGCCAACACCTCGTGTAGGCACCGTGACTGCGTGGCCTGTGACACCCCCCCCACTATGGCACTTGTCCGCTGAAATGATCCGGTAGCCAAGAAGTGCAGTACATTGAGGACCTTCTCCAGGGGGCTGAGTGCTTGGGAGCACAGGGTGGGTGATGTGAGGTCATCCTGCCACTCACTGACCAGGTCGAGTATTATGTGTGGTGGAAACCTGTACCTCCCATACACCTGGTCATCAGGCATACCAAATAGGCTGGTTCTGGGTGTGAAGATTCTGGCCCTGACTATCCTTCTCCTCCTCCTGCGGTATCCCATGGCCACTGCTACTAGGAACGGTATATTCATCCTGGCGTCTGAGCTTGTTTGTTGTTTGCGCACTCTTTTATGCTGCGCGGGATGTGCGCCTGCTTCATGCTGGCGTACGTGTTTCCGGATTGGACCTTTTTTTTTTTTTGCGCGTTGTAGGATACCGTGTAAATCTTCCCGCCCACCCCAGGAATACACGTAACACGCTCTCCCAGGCCCAGTCACAAATAAATATTCCCGCCCACCCCTGGAATACACGTACCCCACTCTCACAGGCCCAGTCGCGTGTGGAACTTCACGTGCACACCGAAATACATGTACCCTGCAAATTCACGTGTGAAACTTCCCGCACACCCCGAAATACACGTACCCAGGGCAATCGCGTGTGGAACTTCCCGCGAACCCCGTAATACACGTACCCTGCTGATATCACGTGTGGAGGTTCAAGCGGACCCATAATACACGTACCCTGTTGGAATCGCGTGTGAGACTACCTGCGCACCCCGGGAATACACATACCCAGGCAAATCGCACGGCTGGGGGGTGGGGGGTGGGAGACAGGAGTGGGGGCCTGGTGGAGGGTGCCCTACAGTGCTGGGGGGTGGGGGTGCAGGGGGACATGAGTTGGACATGAGTGGGGGCCTGGTGGAGGGTGCCCTGCACTGCTGGGTGGTGGGGGTGCTGGGAGACAGGAGTGGGGGCATGGTGGAGGGTGCCACTGGATGCAGGGGGGTGGGGGTGCAGGGGGACATTTGTGGTGGCCTGGTGGAGGGTGCCCTACAGTGCTGGGGGGTGGGGGTGCAGGGATACAGGAGTGGGGGCCTGGTGGAGGGTGCCCCTGGATGCAGGGGGTTGGGGGTGCAGGCAGACATGAGTGGGGGCCTGGTGGAGGGTGCCCTACAGTGCTGGGGGGTGGGGGTGCAGGGGGACATGAGTGGGGGCCTGGTGGAGGGTGCACTACAGTGCTGGGGGGTAGGGGTGCAGGGAGACAGGAGTGGGGGCCTGGTGGAGGGTGACCCTGGATGCAGGGGGGTGGGGGTGCAGGGAGACATGAGTGTGTGCCTGGTGGAGGGTGCCCTACAGTGCTGGGGGGGTGGGGGTGCGGGTGCAGGGGGACATGAGTGGGGGCCTGGTGGAGGGTGCCCTAAAGTGCTGGGGGGTGGGGGTGCAGAGATACAGGAGTGGGGGCCTGGTAGAGGGTGCCATACAGTGCTGGGGGGTGGGGGTGCAGGGAGACAGGACTGGGTGCCTGGTGGAGGGTGCCCTGTACTGCTGGGGGGTGGGGGTGCTGGGAGACAGGAGTGGGGGCATGGTGGAGGGTGCCCCTGGATGCAGGGGGTGGGGGTGCAGGGGGACATGAGTGGGGGCCTGGTGGAGGGTGCCCTACAGTGCTAGGGGTGGGGGTGCAGGGAGACAGGAGTGGGGGGCTGGTGGAGGGTGACCCTGGATGCAGGGGCGTGGGGGTGCAGGGAGACAGGAGTGGGGGCCTGGTGGAGGGTGCACTACAGTGCTGGGGGTAGGGGTGCAGGGAGACAGGAGTGGGGGCCTGGTGGAGGGTGGCCTAAAGTGCTGGGGGGTGGGGGTGCAGGGAGACATGAGTGGGGGCCTGGTGGAGGGTGCCCTACAGTGCTGGGGGGGTGGGGGTGCGGGTGCAGGGGGACATGAGTGGGGGCCTGGTGGAGGGTGCCCTACAGTGCTGGGGGGTGGGGGTGCAGAGATACAGGAGTGGGGGCCTGGTGGAGGGTGCCCTACAGTGCTGGGGGGTGGGGGTGCAGGGGGACATGAGTTGGACATGAGTGGGGGCCTGGTGGAAGGTGCTCTGCACTGCTGGGGGGTGGGGGTGCTGGGAGACAATAGTGGGGGCCTAGTGGAGGGTGCCCTACAGTGCTGGGGGGTGGGGGTGCTGGGAGACATGAGTTGGACATGAATGGGGGCCTGGTGGAGGGTGCCCCTGGATGCATGGGGTGGGGGTGCTGGGAGACATGAGTGGGGGCCTGGTGGAGGGTGCCCTACAGTGCTGGGGGGTGGGGGTGCAGGGGGACATGAGTGGGGGCCTGGTGGAGGGTGCCCTACAGTGCTGGGGGGTGGGGGTGCAAGGGGACATGAGGTGGACATGAGTGGGGGCCTGGTGGAGGGTGCCCTGCACTGCTGGGGGGTGGGGGTGCTGGGAGACAGGAGTGGGGGCATGGTGGAGGGTGCCCCTGGATGCAGGGGGGTGGGGGTGCAGGGGGACATTTGTGGTGGCCTGGTGGAGGGTGCCCTACAGTGCTCGGGGATGGGGGTGCAGGGATACAGGAGTGGGGGCCTGGTGGAGGGTGCCCCTGGATGCAGGGGGTTGGGGGTGCAGGCAAACATGAGTGTGGGCCTGGTGGAGGGTGCCCTGTACTGCTGGGGAGTGGGGGTGCTGTGAGACAGGAGTGGGGGCATGGTGGAGGGTGCCCCTGGATGCAGGGGGGTGGGGTGCAGGGGGACATGAGTGGGGGCCTGGTGGAGGGTGCCCTACAGTGCTGGGGGGTGGGGGTGCAGGGAGATAGGAGTGGGGGCCTGGTGGAGGGTGCCCTACAGTGCTGGGGGGTGGGGGTGCTGGGAGACAGGAGTGGGGGCATGGTGGAGGGTGCCCCTGGATGCAGGGGGGTGGGGGTGCAGGGAGACATGAGTGGGGGCCTGGTGGAGGGTGCCCTACAGTGCTGGAGGGTGGGGGTGCAGGGGGACAGGAGTGGGGGCTTGGTGGAGGGTGCCCTACAGTGCTGGGGGTGGGGGTGCAGGGAGACAGGAGTGGGGACCTGGTGGAGAGTGCCCTACAGTGCTGGGGGGTGGGGGTGCAGGGGGCCATGAGTGGGGGCCTGGTGGAGGGTGCCCTACAGTGCTGGGGGGTGGGGGTGCAGGGAGACAGGAGTGGGGGCTGGTGGAGGGTGACCCTGGATGCAGGGGGGTGGGGGTGCAGGGAGACAGGAGTGGGGGCCTGGTGGAGGGTGCCCTACAGTGCTGTCGGGTGGGGGTGCTGGGAGACAGGAGTGGGGGCATGGCGGAGGGTGCCCCTGGATGCAGGGGGGTTGGGGGTGCAGGGGGACATTTGTGGTGGCCTGGTGGAGGGTGCCCTACAGTGCTGGGGGGTGGGGGTGCAGGGATACAGGAGTGGGGGCCTGGTGGAGGGTGCCCCTGGATGCAGGGGGTTGGGGGTGCAGGCAGACATGAGTGCGGGCCTGGTGGAGGGTGCCCTGTACTGCTGGGGAGTGGGGGTGCTGGGAGACAGGAGTGGGGGCATGGTGGAGGGTGCCCCTGGATGCAGGGGGGTGGGGGTGCAGGGGGACATGAGTGGGGGCCTGGTGGAGGGTGCCCTACAGTGCTGGGGGGTGGGGGAGCAGGGGGACATGAGTGCGGGCCTGGTGGAGGGTGCCCTGTACTGCTGGGGAGTGGGGGTGCAGGGGGACATGAGTTGGACATGGTGGAGGGTGCCCCTGGATGCAGGGGGGTGGGGGTGCAGGGGGACATGAGTGGGGGCCTGGTGGAGGGTGCCCTACAGTGCTGGGGGGTGGGGGAGCAGGGGGACATGAGTGCGGGCCTGGTGGAGGGTGCCCTGTACTGCTGGGGAGTGGGGGTGCTGGGAGACAGGAGTGGGGGCATGGTGGAGGGTGCCCCTGGATGCAGGGGGGTGGGGGTGCAGGGGGACATGAGTGGGGGCCTGGTGGAGGGTGCCCTACAGTGCTGGGGGGTGGGGGAGCAGGGGGACATGAGTGGGGGCATGGTGGAGGGTGCCCCTGGATGTAGGGGGGTGGGGGTGCAGGGGGACATGAGTTGGACATGAGTGGGGGCCTGGTGGAGGGTGCCCTACAGTGCTGGGGGGTGGGGGTGCAGGGTGACAGGAGTGGGGGCCTGGTGGAGGGTGCCCCTGGATGCAGGGCGGTGGGGGTGCTGGGAGACATATGTGGGGGACTGGTGGAGGGTGCCCTACAGTGCTGGGGGGGTGCAGGGGGACATGAGTGGGGGCCTGGTGGAGGGTGCCCTATGGTGCTGGGGGGTGGGTGTGCAGGAGACAGGAGTGGGGGCCTGGTGGAGATTGCCCTATAGTGCTTGGTGGCGCGGGTGCAGGGAGACATGAGTTGGACATGAGTGAAGGCCTGGTGGAGGGTGCCCTCCACTGCTGGGGGGTGGGGGTGCTGGGAGACATGAGTGGGGGCCTGGTGGAGGGTGCACTACAGTGCTGGGGGGTGGGGGTGCAGGGGGACAGGAGTGGGGGCTTGGTGGAGGGTGCCCTACAGTGCTGGGGGTGGGGGTGCAGGGAGACAGGAGTGGGGGCCTGGTGGAGGGTGCCCTACAATGCTGGGGGGTGGGGTTGCAGGGAGACAGGAGTGGGGGCCTGGTGGAGGGTGCCCTACAGTGCTGGGGGGTGGGGGTGCAGGGAGACAGGAGTGGGGGCCTGGTGGAGGGTGCCCTACAGTGCTGGGGGGTGGGGGTGCAGGGGGACATGAGTTGGACATGAGTGGGGGCCTGGTGTAGGGTGCCCTACAGTGCTGGGGGGTGGGGGTGCTGGGAGACAGGAGTGGGGGCCTGGTGGAGGGTGCCCTACAGTGCTGGGGGGTGGGGGTGCAGGGGGACATGAGTGGGGGCCTGGTGGAGGGTGCCCTACGGTGCTGGGGGGTGGGGGTGCAGGAAGACAGGAGTGGGGGCCTGGTGGAGAGTGCTCTACAGTGCTGGGGCGTGGGGGTGCAGGGGGACATGAGTTGGACATGAGTGGGGGCCTGGTGGAGGGTGCCCTGCACTGCTGGGGGGTGGGGGTGCTGGGAGACAGGAGTGGGGGCATGGTGGAGGGTGCCCCTGGATGCAGGGGGTGGGGGTGCAGGGGGTAATGAGTGGGGGCCTGGTGGAGGGTGCCCTACAGTGCTGGGGGGTGGGGGTGCAGGGGGACAGGAGTGGGGGCCTGGTGGAGGGTGCCCTACAGTGCTGGGGGGTGGGGGTGCAGGGAGACAGGGGTGGAGGCCTGGTGGAGGGTGACCCTGGATGCAGGGGGGTGGGGGTGCAGGGAGACATGAGTGGGGGCCTGGTGGAGGGTGCCCTACAGTGCTGGGGGGGTGGGGGTGCGGGTGCAGGGGGACATGAGTGGGGGCCTGGTGGAGGGTGCCCTACAGTGCTGGGTGTTGGGGGTGCAGGGATACAGGAGTGGGGGCCTGGTGGAGGGTGCCCTACAGTGCTGGGGGGTGGGGGTGCAGGGGGACATGAGTTGGACATGGGTGGGGGCCTGGTGGAGGGTGTCCTGCACTGCTGGGGGGTGGGGGTGCTGGGAGACAGAGTGGGGAGATGGCGGAGGGTGCCCCTGGATGCAGGGGGACATTTGTGGTGGCCTGGTGGAGGGTGCCCTACAGTGCTGGGGGGTGGGGGTGCAGGGATACAGGAGTGGGGGCCTGGTGGAAGGTGCCCCTGGATGCAGGGGGTTGGGGGTGCAGGCAGACATGAGTGCGGGCCTGGGGGAGGGTGCCCTGTACTGCTGGGGAGTGGGGGTGCAGGGGGACATGAGTGGGGGCCTGGTGGAGGGTGCCCTACAGTGCTGGGGGGTGGGGGTGCAGGGAGACAGGAGTGGGGGCATGGTGGAGGGTGCCCCTGGATGCAGGGGGGTGGGGGTGCAGGGGGACATGAGTGGGGGCCTGGTGGAGGGTGCCCTACAGTGCTGGGGGGTGGGGGTGCAGGGGGACAGGAGTGGGGGCCTGGTGGAGGGTGCCCTACAGTGCTGGGGCGTGGGGGTTCAGGGAGATAGGAGTGGGGGCCTGGTGGAGGGTGCCCTACAGTGCTGAGGGGTGGGGGTGCAGGGGGACATGAGTGGGGGTGCCCTACAGTGCTGGGGGGTGGGGGTGCAGGGAGACAGGAGTGGGGCCCTGGTGGAGGGTGACCCTGGATGTAGGGGGGTGGGGGTGCAGGGAGACAGGAGCGGGGGCCTGGTGGAGGGTGCCCTACAGTGTTGGGGGGTGGGGGTGCAGGGGGACATGAGTTGGACATGAGTGGGGGCCTGGTGGAGGGTGCCCCTGGATGCAGGGGGGTGGGGGTGCTGGGAGACAGGAGTGGGGGCATGGTGGAGGGTGCCCCTGGATGCAGGGGGGTGGGGGTGCAGGGGGACATGAGTGGGGGCCTGGTGGAGGGTGCCCTACAGTGCTGGGGGGTGGGGGTGCAGGGTGACAGGAGTGGGGGCCTGGTGGAGGGTGCCCCTGTATGCAGGGCGGTGGGGGTGCAGGGAGACATATGTGGGGGACTGGTGGAGGGTGCCCTACTGTGCTGGGGGGGTGCAGGGGGACATGAGTGTGGGCCTGGTGGAGGGTGCCCTACGGTGCTGGGGGGTGGGGGTGCAGGGAGACAGGAGTGGGTGCCTGGTGGAGGGTGCCCCTGGATGCAGGGGGTGGGGGTGCAGGGAGACAGTAGTGGGGGCCTGGTGGAGATTGCCCTATAGTGCTTGGTGGCGGGGGTGCAGGGAGACATGAGTTGGACATGAGTGTGGGCCTGGTGGAGGGTGCCGTGCACTGCTGGGGGGTGGGGGTACAGGGGGACATGAGTGGGGGCCTGGTGGAGGGCGCCCTACAGTGCTGGGGGGTGGGGGTGCAGGGGGACAGGAGTGGGGGCCTGGTGGAGGGTGCCCTACAGTGCAGGGGGGTGGGGGTGCAGGGAGACAGGAGTGGGTGCCTGGTGGAGGATGCCCCTGGATGCAGGGGGGTGGGGGTGCAGGGAGACAGTAGTGGGGGCCTGGTGGAGGGTGCCCTACAGTGCTGGGGGGTGGGGGTGCAGGGGGACATAAGTTGGACATGAGTGGGGGCCTGCTGTAGGGTGCCCTACAGTGCTGGGAGACAGGAGTGGGGGTCTGGTGGAGGGTGCCCTGCACTGCTGGGGGGTGGGGGTGCTGGGAGACATGTGTGGGGGCCTGGTGGAGGGTGCCCCTGGATGCAGGGGGGTGGGGGTGCTGGGAGACATGTGTGGGGGCCTGGTGGAGGATGCCCTACAGTGCTGGGGGGTGGGGGTGCAGGCGGACATGAGTGGGGGCCTGGTGGAGGGTGCCCTACAGTGCTGGGGGGTGGGGGTGCTGGGAGACATGAGTTGGACATGAGTGGGGGCCTGGTGGAGGGTGCCCCTGGATGCAGGGGGGTGGGGGTGCTGGGAGACATGAGTGGGGGCCTGGCGGAGGGTGTCTTACAGTGCTGGGGGGTGGGGGTGCAGGGGGACAGGAGTGGGGGCCTGGTGGGGGGTGCCCTACATTGCTGGGGGGTGGGGGTGCAGGGGGACATGAGTGGGGGCCTGGTGGAGGGTGCCCTACGTTGCTGGTGGGTGGGGGTGCAGGAAGACAGGAGTGGGGGCCTGGTGGAGGGTGCCCTACAGTGCTGGGGCATGGGGGTGCAGGAGGACATGAGTTGGACATGAGTGGGGGCCTGGTGGAGGGTGCCCTGCAATGCTGGGGGGTGGGGGTGCTGGAAGACAGGAGTGGGGGCATGGTGGAGGGTGCCCCTGGATGCAGGGGGGTGGGGGTGCAGGGGGACATGAGTGGGGGCCTGGTGGAGGGTGCCCTACAGTGCTGGGGTGTGGCGGTGCAGGGGGACATGAGTTGGACATGAGTGGGGGCCTGGTGGAGGGTGCTCTACAGTGCTGGCGGGGTGGGGGTGCAGGGGGACAGGAGTGGGGTCCTGGTGGAGGATTCACTACAGTGCCGGGGGGTGGGGGTGCAGGGGGACATGAGTGGGGGCCTGGTGGAGGGTGCCCTACAGTGCTGGGGGGTGGGGGTGCAGGGGGACACGAGTTGGACATGAGTGGGGGCCTGGTGTAGGGTGCCCTACAGTGCTGGGGGGTGGGGGTGCTGGGAGACAGGAGTGGGGGCCTGGTGGAGGGTGCCCTGCACTGCTAGGGGGTGGGGTGCTGGGAGACATGTGTGGGGGCCTGGTGGAGGGTGCCCTACAGTGATGGGGGGTGGGGTGCAGGGGGACATGAGTGGGGGCCTGGTGGAGGGTGCCCTACAGTGCTGGGGGGTGGGGGTGCTGGAAGACATGAGTTGGACATGAGTGGGGGCTTGGTGGAGGGTGCCCCTGGATGCAGGGGGGTGGGGGTGCTGGGAGACATGAGTGGGGGCCTGGTGGAGGGTGCCCTACAGTGCTGGGGGTGCAGGGGGACAGGAGTGGGGGCCTGGTGGGGGGTGCCCTACAGTGCTGGGGGGTGGGGGTGCAGGGGGACATGTGTGGGGGCCTGGTGGAGGGTGCCCTACAGTGCGGGGGGTGGGGGTGCAGGGAGACAGGGGTGGAGGCCTGATGGAGGGTGCCCTAAAGTGCTGGGGGGTGGGGGTGCAGGGAGACAGGAGTGGGGGCCTGGTGGAGGGTGCCCTGCAGTGCTGGGGGGTGGGGGTGCAGGGGGACATGAGTGGGGGCCTGGTGTAGGGTGCCCTACAGTGCTGGGGGGTGGGGGTGCAGGGAGACAGGCGTGGGGGGCTGGTGGAGGGTGACCTTGGATGCAGGGGGGTGGGGTGCAGGGAGACAGGAGTGGGGGCCTGGTGGAGGGTGCCCTGCAGTGCTGGAGGGTGGGGGTGCAGGGGGACATGTGTGGGGGCCTGGTGGGGGGTGCCCTACAGTGCTGGGGGTGGGGGTGCAGGGGGACATGTGTGGGGGCCTGGTGGAGGCTGCCCTACAGTGCTGGGGGGTGGGGGTGCAGGGGGACATGAGTTGGACATGAGTGGGGGCCTGGTGGAGGGTGCCCTGCACTGCTGGGGGGTGGGGGTGCTGGGAGACAGAGTGGGGGCATGGCGGAGGGTGGCCCTGGATGCAGGGGGGGTGGGGGTGCAGGGGGACATTTGTGGTGGCCTGGTGGAGGGTGCCCTACAGTGCTGGGGGGTGGGGGTGCAGGGATACAGGAGTGGGGGCCTGGTGGAGGGTGCCCCTGGATGCAGGGGGTTGGGGGTGCAGGCAGACATGAGTGCGTGCCTGGTGGAGGGTGCCCTGTACTGCTGGGGAGTGGGGGTGCTGGGAAACAGGAGAGGGGGCATGGTGGAGGGTGCCCCTGGATGCAGGGGTTTGGGGGTGCAGGGGGACATATGTGGGGGGCTGGTGGAGGGTGACCTGTACTGCTTGGGAGTGGGGGTGCTGGGAGACAGGAGTGGGGGCATGGTGGAGGGTGCCCCTGGATGCAGGGGGTGGGGGTGCAGGGGGACATGAGTGGGGGCCTGGTGGAGGGTGCCCTACAGTGCTGGGGGTGGGGGTGCAGGGGGACATGAGTGGGGGCCTGGTGGAGGGTGCCCTACAGTGCTGGGGGGTGGGGGTGCAGGGAGACAGGAGTGAGGGCCTGGTGGAGGGTGCCCTACAGGGCTGGGGCGTGGGGGTGCAGGGAGACAGGAGTGGGGGCCTGGTGGAGGGTGCCCTACAGTGCTGGGGGGTGGGGGTGCAGGGGGACATGAGTGGGGGTGCCCTACAGTGCTGGGGGTGGGGGTGCAGGGAGACAGGAGTGGGGCCCTGGTGGAGGGTGACCCTGGATGCAGGGGGGTGGGGGTGCAGGGAGACAGGAGTGGGGGCCTGGTGGAGGGTGCCCTACAGTGTTGGGGGGGGGTGCAGGGGGACATGAGTTGGACATGAGTGGGGGCCTGGTGGAGGGTGCCCCTGGATGCAGGGGGTTGGGGGTGCTGGGAGACAGGAGTGGGGGCATGGTGGAGGGTGCCCCTGGATGCAGGGCGGTGAGGGTGTAGGGGGACATGAGTTGGACATGATTGGGGGCCTGGTGGAGGGTGCCCTACAGTGTTGGGGGGTGGGGGGTGACAGGAGTGGGGGCCTGGTGGAGGGTGTCCCTGGATGCAGGGCGGTGGGGGTGCAGGGAGACATATGTGGGGGACTGGTGGAGGGTGCCCTACAGTGCTGGCGGGGTGCAGGGGGACATGAGTGTTGGCCTGGTGGAGGGTGCCCTACGGTGCTGGGGGGTGGGGGTGCAGGGAGACAGGAGTGGGGGCCTGGTGGAGATTGCCCTATAGTGCCTGGTGGCGGGGGTGCAGGGAGACATGAGTTGGACATGAGTGTGGGCCTGGTGGAGGGTGCCGTGCACTGCTGGGGGGTGGGGGTGCTGGCAGACAGGAGTGGGGGCATGGTGGAGGGTGCCCCTGGATGCAGGGGGGTGGGGGTGCAGGGGGACATGAGTGGGGGCCTGGTGGAGGGCGCCCTACAGTGCTGGGGGGTGGGGGTGCAGGGGGACAGGAGTGGGGGCCTGGTGGAGGGTGCCCTACAGTGCAGGGGGGTGGGGGTGCAGGGAGACAGGAGTGGGGGCCTGGTGGAGGGTGCCCTACAGTGCTGGTGGTGGGGGTGCAGGGAGACAGGAGTGGGGGCCTGGTGGAGGGTGCCCCTGGATGCAGGGGGGTGGGGGTGCAGGGGGACAGGAGTGGGGGCCTGGTGGAGGGTGCCCTACAGTGCAGGGGGGTGGGGGTGCAGGGAGACAGGAGTGGGGGCCTGGTGGAGGGTGCCCTACAGTGCTGGGGGTGGGGGTGCAGGGGGACATGAGTTGGACATGAGTGGGGGCCGGGTGTAGGGTGCCCTACCGTGCTGGGGGGTGGGGGTGCTGGGAGACAGGAGTGGGGGCCTGGTGGAGGGTGCCCTGCACTGCTGGGGTGTGGGGGTGCTGGGAGACATGTGTGGGGGCCTGGTGGAGAGTGCCCCTGGATGCAGGGGGGTGGGGGTGCTGGGAGACATGTGTGGGGGCCTGGTGGAGGGTGCCCTACAGTGCTGGGGGGTGGGGGTGCAGGGGGACATGAGTGGGGGCCTGGTGGAGGGTGCCCTACAGTGCTGGGGGGTGGGGGTGCTGGGAGACATGAGTTGGACATGAGTGGGGCCTGGTGGAGGGTGCCCCTGGATGCAGGGGGGTGGGGGTGCTGGGAGACATGAGTGGGGGCCTGGCGGAGGGTGCCCTACAATGCTGGGGGGTGGGGGTGCTGGAAGACAGGAGTGGGGGCATGGTGGAGGGTGCCCCTGGATGCAGGGGGGAGGGGGTGCTGGAAGACAGGAGTGGGGTCATGGTGGAGGGTGCCCCTGGATGCAGGGGGGTGGGGGTGCAGGGGGACATGAGTGGGGGCCTGGTGGAGGGTGCCCTACAGTGCTGGGGTGTGGCGGTGCAGGGGGACATGAGTTGGACATGAGTGGGGGCCTGGTGGAGGGTGCTCTACAGTGCTGGCGGGGTGGGGGTGCAGGGGGACAGGAGTGGGGTCCTGGTGGAGGATTCACTACAGTGCTGGGGGGTGGGGGTGCAGGGGGACATGAGTGGGGGCCTGGTGGAGGGTGCCCTACAGTGCTGGGGGGTGGGGGTGCAGGGGGACACGAGTTGGACATGAGTGGGGGCCTGGTGTAGGGTGCCCTACAGTGCTGGGGGGTGGGGGTGCTGGGAGACAGGAGTGGGGGCCTGGTGGAGGGTGCCCTGCACTGCTAGGGGGTGGGGTGCTGGGAGACATGTGTGGGGGCCTGGTGGAGGGTGCCCCTGGATGCAGGGGGTTGGGGTGCTGGGAGACAGAGTGGGGGCCTGGTGGAGGGTGCCCTACAGTGATGGGGGGTGGGGTGCAGGGGGACATGAGTGGGGGCCTGGTGGAGGGTGCCCTACAGTGCTGGGGGGTGGGGGTGCTGGAAGACATGAGTTGGACATGAGTGGGGGCTTGGTGGAGGGTGCCCCTGGATGCAGGGGGGTGGGGGTGCTGGGAGACAGGCGTGGGGGGCTGGTGGAGGGTGACCCTGGATGCAGGGGGGTGGGGTTGCAGGGAGACAGGAGTGGGGGCCTGGTGGAGGGTGCCCTACAGTGTTGGGGGGGGGTGCAGGGGGACATGAGTTGGACATGAATGGGGCCTGGTGGAGGGTGCCCCTGGATGCAGGGGGTTGGGGGTGCTGGGAGACAGGAGTGGGGGCATGGTGGAGGGTGCCCCTGGATGCAGGGGGGTGGGGGTGCAGGGGGACACGAGTTGGACATGAGTGGGGGCCTGGTGGAGGGTGCCCTACAGTGTTGGGGGGTGGGGGTGGAGGGTGACAGGAGTGGGGGCCTGGTGGAGGGTGCCCCTGGATGCAGGGCGGTGGGGGTGCAGGGAGACATATGTGGGGGACTGGTGGAGGGTGCCCTACAGTGCTGGGGGGGGTGCAGGGGGACATGAGTGTTGGCCTGGTGGAGGGTGCCCTACGGTGCTGGGGGGTGGGGGTGCAGGGAGACAGGAGTGGGGGCCTGGTGGAGATTGCCCTATAGTGCCTGGTGGCGGGGGTGCAGGGAGACATGAGTTGGACATGAGTGTGGGCCTGGTGGAGGGTGCCGTGCACTGCTGGGGGGTGGGGGTGCTGGCAGACAGGAGTGGGGGCATGGTGGAGGGTGCCCCTGGATGCAGGGGGGTGGGGGTGCAGGGGGACATGAGTGGGGGCCTGGTGGAGGGCGCCCTACAGTGCTGGGGGGTGGGGGTGCAGGGGGACAGGAGTGGGGGCCTGGTGGAGGGTGCCCTACAGTGCAGGGGGGTGGGGGTGCAGGGAGACAGGAGTGGGGGCCTGGTGGAGGGTGCCCTACAGTGCTGGGGGTGGGGGTGCAGGGAGACAGGAGTGGGGGCCTGGTGGAGGGTGCCCCTGGATGCAGGGGGGTGGGGGTGCAGGGGGACAGGAGTGGGGGCCTGGTGGAGGGTGCCCTACAGTGCAGGGGGGTGGGGGTGCAGGGAGACAGGAGTGGGGGCCTGGTGGAGGGTGCCCTACAGTGCTGGGGGTGGGGGTGCAGGGGGACATGAGTTGGACATGAGTGGGGGCCGGGTGTAGGGTGCCCTACCGTGCTGGGGGTGGGGGTGCTGGGAGAGAGGAGTGGGGGCCTGGTGGAGGGTGCCCTGCACTGCTGGGGTGTGGGGGTGCTGGGAGACATGTGTGGGGGCCTGGTGGAGTGTGCCCCTGGATGCAGGGGGGTGGGGGTGCTGGGAGACATGTGTGGGGGCCTGGTGGAGGGTGCCCTACAGTGCTGGGGGGTGGGGGTGCAGGGGGACATGAGTGGGGGCCTGGTGGAGGGTGCCCTACAGTGCTGGGGGGTGGGGGTGCTGGGAGACATGAGTTGGACATGAGTGGGGCCTGGTGGAGGGTGCCCCTGGATGCAGGGGGGTGGGGGTGCTGGGAGACATGAGTGGGGGCCTGGCGGAGGGTGCCCTACAGTGCTGGGGGGTGGGGGTGCAGGGGGACAGGAGTGGGGGCCTGGTGGGGGGTGCCCTACAGTGCTGGGGGGTGGGGGTGCAGGGGGACATGAGTGGGGGCCTGGTGGAGGGTGCCCTACGGTGCTGGGGGGTGGGGGTGCAGGAAGACAGGAGTGGGGGCCTGGTGGAGGGTGCCCTACAGTGCTGGGGCGTGGGGGTGCAGGGGGACATGAGTTGGACATGAGTGGGGGCCTGGTGGAGGGTGCCCTGCAATGCTGGGGGGTGGGGGTGCTGGGAGACAGGAGTGGGGGCATGGTGGAGGGTGCCCCTGGATGCAAGGGGGTGGGAGTGCAGGGGGTCATGAGTGGGGGCCTAGTGGAGGGTGCCCTACAGTGCTGGGGTGTGGGGGTGCAGGGGGACATGAGTTGGACATGAGTGGGGGCCTGGTGGAGGGTGCCACTGGATGCAGGGGGGTGGGGGTGCTGGGAGACATGAGTGGGGGCCTGGTGGAGGGTGCCCTACAGTGCTGGCGGGGTGGGGGTGCAGGGGGACAGGAGTGGGGTCCTGGTGGAGGGTTCACTACAGTGCTGGGGGTGGGGGTGCAGGGGGACATGAGTGGGGGCCTGGTGGAGGGTGCCCTGCACTGCTGGGGGGTGGGGGTGCTGGGAGACATGAGTGGGGGCCTGGTGGAGGGTGCCCTACAGTGCTGGGAGTGCAGGGGGACAGGAGTGGGGGCCTGGTGGGGGGTGTCCTACAGTGCTGGGGGTGGGGGTGCAGGGGGACATGAGTGGGGGCCTGGTGGAGGGTGCCCTACAGTGCTGGGGGTGGGGGTGCAGGGAGACAGGAGTGATGGCCTGGTGGAGGGTGCCCCTGGATGCAGGGGGGTGGGGGTGCAGGGAGACAGGAGTGGGGGCCTGGTGGAGGGTGCCCTACAGTGCTGGGGGGTGGGGGTGCAGGGGGACATGAGTTGGACATGAGTGGGGGCCTGGTGGAGGGTGCCCTGCACTGCTGGGGGGTGGGGGTGCTGGGAGACATGAGTGGGGGCCTGGTGGAGGGTGCCCTACAGTGCTGGGGGGTGGGGTGAAGGGAGACAGGAGTGGGGGCCTGGTGGAGGGTGCCCTAAAGTGCTGGGGGGTGGGGGTGCAGGGAGACAGGAGTGGGGGCCTGGTGGAGGGTGCCCTACAGTGCTGGGGGGTGGGGGTGCAGGGGGACATGAGTGGGGGCCTGGTGGAGGGTGCCCTACAGTGCTGCGGGGTGGGGGTGCAGGGAGACAGGAGTGGGGGCCTGGTGGAGGGTGACCCTGGATGCAGGGGGTGGGGGTGCAGGGAGACAGGAGTGGGGGCCTGGTGGAAGGTGCCCTACAGTGCTGGGGGGTGGGGGTGCAGGGGGACATGAGTTGGACATGAGTGGGGGCCTGGTGGAGGGTGCCCTGCACTGCTGGGGGTGGGGGTGCTGGGAGACATGTGTGGGGGCCTGGTGGAGGGTGCCCCTAGATGCAGGGGGGTGGGGGTGCTGGGAGACAGGAGTGGGGGCCTGGTGGAGTGTGCCCTAGAGTGCTGGGGGGTGGGGGTGCAGGGGGACATGAGTGGGGGCCTGTTGGAGGGTGCCCTACAGTGCTGGGGGGTGGGGGTGCTGGGAGACATGAGTTGGACATGAGTGGGGGCCTGGTGGAGAGTGCCCCTGGATGCAGGGGGGTGGAGGTGCTGGGAGACATAAGTGGGGGCCTGGTGGAGGGTGCCCTACAGTGCTGGGGGTGGGGGTGCAGGGGGACAGGAGTGGGGGCCTGGTGGAGGGTGCCCTACAGTGCTGGGGGGTGGGGGTGCAGGGGGACATGAGTGGGAGCCTGGTAGAGGGTGCCCTACAGTGCTGGGGGGTGGGGGTGCAGGGAGACAGGAGTGGGGGCCTGGTGGAGGGTGCCCTACAGTGCTGGGGGGTGGGGGTGCTGGGAGACATGAGTTGGACATGAGTGGGGGCCTGGTGGAGAGTGCCCCTGGATGCAGGGGGGTGGGGGTGCTGGGAGACATGAGTGGGGGCCTGGTGGAGGGTGCCCTACAGTGCTGGGGGTGGGGGTGCAGGGGGACTGGAGTGGGGGCCTGGTGGAGGGTGCCCTACAGTGCTGGGGGGTGGGGGTGCACGGGGACATGAGTGGGAGCCTGGTGGAGGGTGCCCTACAGTGCTGGGGGGTGGGGGTGCAGGTAGACAGGAGTGGGGGCATGGTGGAGGGTGCCCCTGGATGCAGGGGGCTGGGGGTGCAGGGGGACATGAGTGGGGGACTGGTGGAGGGTGCCCTACAGTGCTGGGGGGTGGGGGTTCAGGGGGACAGGAGTGGGGGCCTGGTGGAGGGTGCCCAAGTGCTGGGGGGTGGGGGAGCTGGGAGACATGAGTGGGGGCCTGGTGGAGGGTGCCCCTGGATGCTGGGGGGTGGGGGTGCTTGGAGACATGCGTTGGTGGGCAGTAATGCAAGGTGACATGTGGGTTGGCTGGGGGGCATGGCCATGGTGGATGGGCTGCCTGCGGGACGTGCAGGGGTGCAGGGTAGGCCCCTGTGGTGTGGGCCGCCTGCAGGGGCCGTGGAGGGTGTAGAGGGAACAGCTGGGAGGACCCACATGGCCAATTCACGTGTGGGACTCCCCGGCATCCCCGAAATACACGTAGGCTGCTGGATTCGCGTGTGGAATTTCCCGCGCACACCGAAATACACGTACCCTGCAAATTTGCGTGTGAAACTTCACGCGCACCCCGGAATACACGTGCCCAGGCCAATCGCGTGTGGAACTTCCCGCGAACCCCGTAATACATGCACACGCTATTTTTCACACAGCGGGTGTCCGTGTTTGTCGGTACCACTTTGCACCTCATTTGTCCTAGAGGACCACTGTATGGATCATTCATCATAGCTGTATATGGGTGCTTTTTGTTAGCGCACCTTTTGGCGCACATTTATTTCAGGCGCAGGGACGCTACCGCCTGCTTTCTTGTGGGGTACTTGTTTGGCCCTGTGCGCTTCTTCTTTTTCAGCGCACATCCAATATTTTTCTCGCACACGGACTTCCATGAATCGATGTGCGCTGGTTTCTCTGCGATTTTCGCAGTTGCACTGCGATTTTCGCACTTTTACTGCAAATCGCAATTTTTGCACCTCTGCGCCAGAATTTTCGGCGCATATTAATTCCATGAATCGGCTTGTATCAATGTTATGAGCCCAGTCCGGATGCAGCGTCATCACGTCGTGAGAGGAGGATCTCAGCCCCCTCTCACACTCTTGCTTCGGACTTACAAGGGGTAAGGTGGAGGTAGTCACAGTGCTAGGGGTGGTTTGGGTGGGGAAGCCGGGTCCTTTTGAGGCAAATGTGTTTCGGTGCTGAGTGTAAGTGGCCGATGATAATATTTCTCCCGCCCGTTCGGTCAGGAGGAATATTATTCTCAGCCACTTGCTAACACCCGCCGTAATAACGCAGCCTGCTGCTCGTAGAAGGCCTTTCAAAAGGTCTTCTGCGATCAGCAAGCTGCATTATTACTGGAGTGCTGGTGTTAGCTAGTGGCTGAGAATAATATTTCTCCAGCCCGAAAGGGTGAGAGAAATATTATTGCCAGCTACTCTCTAACACCCAGCTCCCGCAGTAAGCAGCATCAGTCCCGGGTGAAGATGTGTGCCTCCTTGCCCACCCCCACTGCTGATGGTGGAAACAGTGGGGCAGGGTCGGACAGGGGCATAGAACTGTATCGAGCACCAACGAAAAAGTGCTCCACAGTGGCAAATCGGAATTAATTCCTTTTGTGACGTTGTTAGAATAACCCAAGGGGGAGGTGAGGCAAATGTAAATTTTAATTCAACAACAATGGTCAAAACTATTAACCATAAGGGCCAGTTTGAGGAGTTACTGGACTCCAGTAACTCATCAAACTGGCCTACAAAAAAAAGGGGTCCACTCATTTGACAAACAGAAAACGGGGCTCACGCAGCTTGTAAAAGGCCTTTTCGAAAGGTCTTGAAGGCTGCGTTATTACTGCGGGTGCTGGTGTTAGCAAGTGGCTGAGAAATATTATTGCCAGCCACTCTCTAACACCCACCACTCGCAGTAAGCAGCAACAGTCCCGGCTGAAGATGTGTGCTCCCCGGCCCACCACTGCTGAGGGTGGAAACAGTGCTGCACGGACTGGGGCATACAATTGTCTCGGGCACCAACGAAAAGTGCTCCAAAGTTGCAAATTAATGGGAATTCATTCCTTTTGTGACGCTGTTTGAATAACCCGAGGGGGGCGTTTCGGATAAAATGTGATGCAAACACAATAATCAGCAACACTGGTCACAACTATTAGCCACATCATTTAGTCCAATAACTCATCAAACTGGCCCACATTGGCAAAAAAGGTGGCCCACTTTGACCCAAAAAATGGGCCCGCACAAGCATTTCTGGTTAGGCCATGGGCCTATTGCCCTATAGGCCAGTCCAAGCAGCCTGCAGTGGTGCATGGAGGTTAGCTTCCGAATTTATCACGAGGCAGGCAGCCAGAGCCAGTAGGTCACTTTACAATGGCCATAACTTTAATGTAAGCACTGCAAATGTGCATAATAAAAGCCCCAGAACTAAACTTTTTGTGCTGTGCTTTGCGGACTGGAAACATGGGGGCAGTTGCTGGACCCCCCTGCCCCAAGAGGCTCGAGGCCTAAAGGCGAAAGGACTCAACGATGTGCCCGATTGCTGGGCTGGGTGTTAGCAAGTGGCTTCGCTGGCATTTGTTCGGGTGGGAAAAATATTATTTTCGCTCCATAGCGGGTACTGAGGGGCCCTGTCGATTCTCAAGGTACCCACCCACAGAGTGAGTGTGCATTGTTGTGGGTAGTTAATGAGTTGCTTTTTGCCTATTTTGGAATTTTGTAGGAATTGGTCGGCAGTGTAGAGGAAGATCAGGCAGAGAGGACCTTCCCACTGTGACTTGATAACAACGGGCATGAGAGGTAAGCAAAACCTAGCCCAACTTTTTATTCTAAAAATATCTTTTTAATTGTAGACTATTCAAAGGCCTACTGCAAAGCAAGATGTGTTATTGGTGCAGGTGGCTGCGCTGGGAATTCATTTTCTCCTGCCTGTTCGGGTGGGAGAAATATCAATACCAGCCACTTGCTTGCGCTCAGCCCCGCACTAAAAGCACTGCAGGTGCTGGCAGAAAGCCTTCTAAATATTGTTTCAATCACAATTTAAAGAATTTTAGAATGCTTTCTGCCAGCAGGCTGTGTTAAAATTGCAGGGCTGTGTGCATTGGGTGGACAAAATATTCACCCCAGAGCTCTTTGCTAGCACTGCACTGATGAGGTACAACTAATTCTGGTGAAATTCAATATTAGTACAATATTGATAATCAAATAAGTTAATTTGCTAATCAAAACAATTTTCATTAGCAAATTCTGCTAATCAATTTTTGAAAACAATGTATGCCTTGCTTTCTGTGGTTGAGATGAATTGGCACATGAGAATAAGCATCCTGAAGGTCCAATTACACCATCCAATCCTGGAGCTGGAGTCCTGAGGATCTGAGAAAGTGTGACCATCTTGAATGTGTCCTTCCTGATGAACTTGTTCAAGTATCTCAAGTCCAAGATGGGTCTCAGTCCTTCTTGGGGATTAGGAAATAGGGAGAATACCATCCTTTGTTCCTCTCCGTTAAAGGTACTGGCTCTATAGCACCTTTCTTGAGGGTCAAAGTTTCCTGCACAAGGAACGGATCTGGAACCCTCAAGGAATGGCTCCCCCGGTGGATGGTTCTGAGGTCTCTGAATGAAGGGGAGGCAGTAACCTTGGGCTATGGATTGTAGAGCCAAGCATCCAAAGTAATGTCTTGTCATTCTTTCAGATGCTGAGATAGTCTGCCTCCCACCAGGGTGTCATGAGTCAAGACCTCCGAGATGTTTTGAGGCGGCTGAAACAGTGGCTGTTCATAAAGATGCCACTGCTTGGGTGGGCTTTGCACCGCTCCCTCGTCCACCACGAGGGAATCTTATTTGGCCTCTTTGACCAGCCATTCCTCTCGCTCTTCCAACTGAGGAGTAGCAGCAAAAGGATCTACCCCTCCAAGATGTACCGCCATGGCTCTGCTAACCCTGTCAGCAGAATCCAGACCCGACTGAAGAGACTTGCACATGGCCCCTTTGCCATCTTTTACAATGCCCAAGAAACCATCTCTTTCCTCCCCTTCGGGACATGTTCAGCTGCCATGGAAATACAGTCTCATAGAGTGCAAGTGAAATTTGCAAGGGCACGTGTGGAGTTGGCTGATTTAAGAGCCATACTCCCAGCATAAAAGACTTTCCTTGACCAGGCATCTACCCTCTTATCATTCCGATCCGAAGGGATGGTCAGATAAGCAGCCTGCTAGGAGGTAGTGGTTACTGCCTGCACTACCAGGCTTTCTGGGGTAGGGTGTTTAGACAAGTAGATGGGGTCACTGTTTGACGGTTGGTATTTCTTTGTCAGGTTCTTATTTACTGCCGGACTGGACTCTGGCGCTTCCCAATTACTCTCTTCTGAAGAGCAACATGAAAGGGAAGGATAGGATACCTTTCAGGACCTTTGCCGGGATATCTTTGAGGTCATCCTGTTCGAATGGGAGGGCAGGTCTACTGCATCCCAGATAATCCACTACCTTGGTCATTAATTGCCTTTAAGAGGCATCTGCATGCTCATCTAATTCAGGCTTTCCAAATTCCAATTCCGGTGAAGTGGGTGCTCCACTGATTGTCTGTAAATTTTCATGCAGGTCTCACAACCTGGATTCTCCTGATATGAAACCATAAGGGACATTTGGTGTGCCATACTTCAAACCAATGGGCACATCATTATCATCAGACAGCTCATTGTCCTAAATAGAAGTAAGAGACAAAGAAATCCTTCCTTGTTAAAGGAGTAAAAGGTTTTCCGTATTTCAGGTAAAGGCGTCAATGGCTTGGAGTCAGATGCCCATGGAGCTGTCGATGTCTTTAAGACGTTTTCGACGTAGATGGCATTGATGGTGCCGCTGGCGTCGACGACCTTGACGTTTGACGTATGGCTTGAAGAATTCCTCCACGATTTTTCATCGTGACAAGACCTCGCCAGCTCTTGATGGGAATCTCACCTTCGTCCTGGGTTCGAGGGCGTGCAGGATTTGGCTTAAGCCCTTTCCTTATCGGCTTCAGAAAGTAAGGTAGGAGCATGGCCTACGTGCTTCAATGGTTTCCAGCTCTCGAATATTTTAAGCATTCCCTGCCTGAATGATGCCCATTCAGCCAGAGTGGAGGCCTTAGTACAGTGGTCTTCAAACTTTTTGGCTAGGACCCCCCTGAGCAAAATATGGGCAGGCCGGGCACCACCCCCCCCAAATATGCCAAATGAACAGTAAGTCCAAATGGCTAGGAACTATCACATGCCTTTGCTGCACCCTGCTCCCAGTATAGTACCTGGGTTCCCCCACCTGCTCCGATCACAGTCTCTGGACTCTCTTATCCCACTTGTAGCCCAGTCTCTGCGCTCTCCCCACCCCAGACCCAGAGTTTCCCCCCACCACCCTGCTCCTAGCACAGTGCCTGGGCGAGTGGCGGCTAGTGAATTTTTTTTAAGTAGAGGGGCTTAAATACCCCCCCAGATATGTCAGAGCTCGAGCGCCTGAACCAATCAAGGGTGGTTCGGGGCGATTTTCCCCTCTGGGAATTCTTTTAAAATAATGGGTTAAAATGCTGCATTGTAGAGCAAACCTTTTTTAAAAATTGGGTAAAAAGCCAAACAGTTTGCAATTGGCATTGGGGGCTCCAGGGGAGAGGCATGGCATTGTTTACTGGGCATCAGTGACAGCTGCTGTATTTCTCTATGATCCATTAATGTATTCAAAACTGAGAATGCCACTAACACGCAGTATGCTAAGAAACAATTCCCAAGATTGCTAGAACTTAAAGAGGCTCAATGGAATGTTTCAGTATGTCACAAGTGTGTAGTGTATGAAGACCATTTTACCCAAAGAGAACAGTATTAAATATACTTTGTAAACAGCCACAGGTATGGGACCCGTTGTGGGCTGCTGAATCCCAACACTGCAGGTTGCGTCAGTCTGACAGTATCTCAGGGACCCATGGTCCATTCAAAAGCCTCAGTCGGATGAGTTGGGAGAAACTACTGAACAGCATGTTACACACTTTGCAGTGTGTGCGTAATCCACCAAGTCATCTTGTCAGCTATCACACCACTCAGTGAATGCTGTACTATGAAACCGATGCATTGGAAAAGGCTCTGCATTCATGCAACGTTTCTCCAAAATTGACTTATAGCAGTAAAACCTTTGCCAGACGTGCGTCTTTCAGAGAAATCGACCACACTCTAAAGTTGGTATGTAGGTGAAAGAAAAACATGTCTCTGTCCTTCACTAAGGGCAGGCAAAGATCATGCCTGTGAGGTAAACAGGCGGTATTTCAGAAAACAGCACGTTTTACTGCTCCTTCGTGATTAGGCTCCGGTAACCCAGAGAAATAAGGCAATACCTCTAGCCAAACCACTGATAAAAGACCCGGGAGAATTAGTATATGCAGTAATTCCATTTATCCCAAATGGAGTCTAATATCGGCGGCCGAACAACAACCCTCAATTGTGTGCCGAGTTACTGTTACTACATGAGCTAACAGTAACCACCTTGGCGGACCAGGCCAGAGTCAAGGTGGGGACTACGTATGTGTGTTAAGAAGAGGCAGAGAAATTGGAAAGCAGAATAGTCCCATAGCGGATGCCTTTTCTTCAATGACGAGGAGTGGTGGGAGCCACTCCATGACCTGGACCCTTTTGCCTTTTTTCATCGATAATAGTCACCTCTCGCTTTGTCAGAAGAAAGTTTTTTCGACGGGGTAGTCAAAGGGGATTTCTGAAGGGAGTCTACCTACCGCCAATTTCCCTTTACGTTTCTTAAGAGCTTTTCCGGTCATCGACTGACACTTTGAACATGCCGAGGTCTTGTGCTCCACACCGAGACGCCACAAGCATACTCGATGCAAATCTGTCAGCGACATCTTGGCATCGCGTTCTTGCCACATTTTAAACCCGGTCTTTGGGGTTGTTGGTGCTGACGACAAAGACATTTTCTGATATTTCTCAAAGAAAGTTCTGAAGCGAGGCAGGTCTGAGAGAGAGCGTGACCCCAGGGCAGGCTATAGAGCAGAGACAGGGGCACATATGTGGTCTACCTGGTGAAGAAGACGCCTAAACCGTGAGAGGCAACTGAGTCTAGAAGCTGCAGGGCCTGGAGGACCCGCTTCCATTTAGACACCAGACCATCACCCTGGCCTGAAGGCAACACGGAGCGCTGATGCTTGCAAGAGATACCTTGACCCGGGGTCCATCGCCCACCTTCGCCATCTGCAGGACAGGTAGTGCCATGTATTCTCAAGACCCCTGGGCCCCATTCCCGATGAACATTCAAGGGGGCAGCTGCCACGGTAGCTTCCCGGGATTGCCACGTCCCGACCCCCGGCGCAATCCAACACCCGACCCCTGGGGCACCCCCAGCCCTTCCTGCCCTTCCCTGGGGTGAAGACGGCCTACGCCACCTGTGAGCACGTGGGCGGAGGCGGGGTGCCAGAGCAGGGCAGGCCCTGGCATCCATTCCAGGTCCCAGAGGCCTTGTTCCCGCCTGGCATCTCCGTGGAGCATCCGGTGGACAGACTGGGCGAGGCATGCCGGGAGTTCTAGGAGGAGCCGCAGGCCGAGGATGGGTGCCAGCAGGGATCTCCCGAGGGCCCCTACAGCCCCCCGATCCCACCTATGGGGGTCCCTACTACCCTCAGCCCTGGAACGGCTCCTTTTGGACGGCCATGGGGGGCACCAGCTCCACAGCCAATTGCAGCCCCGGCACGGCCAACCCGGTTGCACCCAGGCTTTACCCGAGCCCCCTGAACCAGAGCTCCAGCTGGGTGTCCAGCCTGGGCAGCAGCTCCAGCGAGGCGACCTCCGAGGGCGGCCTCTCCAGCGACAGCGGCGATGAGGTGAGCCTGCGGCCTGCATGTATCACCTGGTAAAATTCCACCCACCTGCTGCCCCGTATCGCTATCACCCCTTCTGCCCCAAATCAACTCTTCACCAGATATCTGTGCCTTCTCACCACGCCACCCAACAATAGCACCATTTCTTCTTCAGTCACCTAACCTATGAGACTTATATCATGACCCTGCCTTGTCCCACTCTACTCCTTACACTATCCCTCCATGTAACCTTCTTCTCTTATTCCCTCATCATTTACGGGCGCTGACTTTCATATCTCCAGCGTTTACTTCTGCAACATTATTATCACCCGTCCTCTCCCCCTTTATTTCACCCACCTCTCCACTTTATATCATCTCACCTCTCCACTTTATATCATCCTACCTCTCCCCCTTTATATCACCCCACATCTCCCCCTTTATATCACCCCACCTTTCCCACTTTATATCATCCCACCTCTCCACTTTATATAATTCCACCTCTCCCCCTTTATACCACCCCACCTCTCCACTTTATATCAACCCACCTCTCCCCCTTTATTTCACCCTACCTTTCCCACTTTATATCATCCCACCTCTCCCACTTTATACCATCCCACCTCTCCCACTTTATATCATCCCACCTCTCCCACTTTATATCATCCCACCTCTCCCACTTTATATCAACCCACCTCTCCCCCTTTATATCACCCCACCTCTCCACTTTATATCGCCCCACCTCTCCACTTTATATCATCCCACCTCCCCCCCTTTATATCATCCCACCTCTCCACTTTATATCACCCCACCTCTCCCACTTTATTTCACCCCACCTTTCCCACTTTATATCATCCCACCTCTCCACTTTATATCATTCCACCTCTCCCCCTTTATATCATCCCACCTCCCCCCCTTTATATCACCCCACCTCTCCACTTCATATCACCCCACCTCTCCCCCTTTATTTCACCCCACCTTTCCCACTTTATATCATCCCACCTCTCCACTTTATATCATTCCACCTCTCCCCCTTTATATCACCCCACCTCTCCACTTTATATCACCCCACATCTCCCGCTTTATATCATCCCACCTCTCACACACCTTATCATTCAAACCCTGCAGCCTTATATCACCCCACCTTTCCCCCTCTGTATCATCTCACTTCTCCCCCTTTATATCACCCCACCTCTCCCATTTTATTTCATCCCACCTTTCCCACTTTATTTCTCCCACGTTATATCACCCCGCCTCTTCTGCTTTATATCATCCCACCTCCCACACAGCGTATCATCCCAACCCTGCAGCCGTATATCATCCCACCTTTCCCACTTTATTTCACCCACTTTATATCACCCCGCTTCTTCTGCTTTATATCATCCCACCTCCCACACACTGTATCATCCCAACCCTGCAGCCTTATATCATCCCACCTTTCCCACTTTATTTCACCCACTTTATATCATCCCACCTCTGCTGTTTTATACCAACCCACTTTCCCACTCTGTATCATGCCACCTCTCCCCTTTATATCATTCCACATCTGCTGCCTTATTTCATCCCATGACCGCCCCCTATCTCCTCGCAAATCTTCTGCCTCGTAGTGCTGCTCCACCCGCCGCCACTCCTGCTCCCTTCCCGCGCCCCTTGCTCTCACCCAGTGCCCTCACCCTCTCTTTTACGGTTGCTCTCTTGCCCGCGGTGTTTCGACCGCTCCTTCACTGTCCCCTCTCCCCAAGATATGTTGCTGCTTCTCCCCCCGTTCCCCTTCTTCACTTCCTATATTAAATCTCCTCTCATGGTGTTTCTTAATGCGATAATCGTAATTGTTCTATTTATTTAAATGTTTCTTAATCCACTCTCCAGGCCATTGTTCTTTTATTTCCCTCTCAATTATAACATGTAAACCACTCAACACAGACAAGTGAGGATCTCATCCTATTGTATACGGTGCCGCTTCTTACCGGAGGTTTCCTGGCCTTAAATTTACCTCTGCGCATTATTTGGATTCGCCAATTCGTGTCCAACTTCTTACTCGGTTGTTCTTTGGATTGGTTTTTTTAGTTTAAAACCGTTTCCATGGCAGTGCGTGTAAACATTAAGCTCGACACCTTCTTTTCAATGTTTCCCCCTTGTAAACTGTTATCGCTGCTATGCACGTTCTAAGATGGTCAGGTAGCTCAGCAGGTTAATACACCTGTCGTCGAGGTCTGTCTGTGGAGCTCGAATTGGGTTGTGTAACTGTTGCTGTTTGTTTCAACAGCGCTACACATTTTTAAGCCCACGGCAACAAGCGCTGCATAAAAAAGCTACGTTTAAGTAGGTTGTTCCTTCATTTTTTCTCAGTCGTGTTTGCGGTGCATATCTCGGCATTTCGGCCATATTGTTTGTGGTTGTTGTGGCATTGGCCCTTTAAGGGCGCGCACGCGACGGGGTGACGTTCACTCCGTCGCGTGCCCAGTTAAATAAATGGGGCGTGTCCGGTGGCGACACAACCACCGGGGAGTCCACACGAGAAACATCTCTGTATCTGTGTCTCTGAGTCACGGAGGGTGGGGGGGCTCACGGACGGCGGAGTCCGGACACCACCAACAGTGGCGACGAGTGCCGGGATCACTCCCTGGGACAGGCAGAGATATTCGCTCGTAGCGTAGATGATCCTACGTGAGCGCTTCAGCGAATTCTGACCGCGGAGAGGGGAGAGACGCAGGCGGCCGGCGGGCATTTCGATGAATAGGCCTCGGATACTCACGGCTTCATAACGAAGCGCCGGTGAGCCATCCGGACACAATTTTTGGACAATCCAGCGGCGGACAGCCACTGGAAACAGCACGTGTCAATTTTAAAATGAATCATTGACATTTTCACTGTTTTTCACCGAGTTGATGGGTGAGACTCCATTGGAAGCCTGCTGAATACACTCGGGGTCTCCCACCCTGCTCAATTTTTGGACGCTTCATTTTCCTGCCTGCTGGCTGGAGCGGTACATCCACGAGGGGCACATCTGAAGAGAGGCAGAATTTAGACCGTGTCAGGAGGCTGCCTGCTGGTGGTGAGTTGCGGCCCCATTAATCATATCATCTGGGGTGCCTGTGCGCTATCCACCATGAGCCAAGCTGCTGCTGCTCCTGCTGCTCAGCCTCCGCCCGCCCTCCCGCTGAAACCACCTGGGTCCCTACAGCCAATGCCTGAGTTTGATATCTCGGGCGCACCATCAAGCCTGGGACAGAGGTGAAAGATGTGGATTGATAGACTCGAGATGTACTTCAGGGCCATGATGGAGACGAGCGACGACAGTAAGCTGGCCACTCTCCTGTACTCTGCTGGCCCGGCAGTGCATGAGATTTTTCTGTCCCTGCAACCAGCGGATGGGTCGTTTGCGGTGGCAAGGGATGCACTCCATAATCATTTTCTGCCAATGGCCAATGCAGATTATGAACGTTTTCTCACGGAGGAGGATGACGAGACTCTAGATGTGTTCTACGGGCGGCTGCGGAGACTGGCGGCGCCATATGCGTGGAACGGCCCTGAAGTCATGATTCGCAATCAACTCATTCAGGGGTGCGCCTCTGGGAAACTGCGGCGCCAGATATTGCGCGAGCCGGGCATCACCCTTCCCCGCATCTTAGAACTGGGAAGATGCCACGAAGTGTCTGAACTGCGGGCGACCAGAATGGAAGCAAGTGCCCGCCCAGACAAGGTGGAGGAAGTCTGCGCGGTCGGAAGAGGCCGTGGAGCGAGGCGCCCCATGAACACCCAGGGCCCGCACCCGCCAGGGACAACCTCCTTGTGCCCAAAATGCGGGTACAACCTCCCGCACCCGGCTGAATGCCCTGCGACTGGGGTGAAGTGTGGTAGGTGCGGAGGCGCGGAGCATTTTGCCAGGATGTGCCGATCTGCAGCTCCTAAGGTAGTGCCTAGGGGGCCTGTTCGAGCCGGTTTCTTCCGCCCCCAGAGGGCGTCCAACGTTGCTCAAGTGGACCAGGGTGACGAAGGGGCCCCTCAGGAGTTGGAGGAGGAGGAAGAGGATGATGAAAACATTTTCTTTGTGTCCAGTGTGAGCATGCTGAAATCCCGCTCCAAGAGGCAGCCCAGATGCAATGTGCTGGTCAATGGGGATATACCAATGCTAGTGGACACCGGTGCATCCGTGAATGTGATGGCCAGACAGCACTATGACACCATGCAGATCCTGCCCACGCTGACCGCGCCAATTTTCGCTTTCGGGGGCGACCAGCCCATTCCCTTGGACGGCGTGTTCGTGGCTGAAGTTCAATATGGCGACTCACATATACGGGCCAGGTTCTATGTCACGCCGGTGAGCAACAACACACTGCTGTGCTGCGGCTGAAGCTCTGGGCATTGTAACATTCGCCTATTCGGTGTACCTAGACGACATTCAGGTGCTCCTGGCCAAACACAGCTCCCTGTTCGAAGGCATTGGACAGTTGGTGGGTGAGCCGGTCCGGCTCCACATCGATGAGTCGATCCAACCAGTGGCGCTGAAGCACCGGCGAGTTCCTTTTCATCTCAGGGATCTGGTGGATCGAGAGCTGGACAATCTCGTAGGGCTGGACATTATTGAAAAGGTTGAAGGCCCCACCCCATGGGTGTCTCCCATTGTCATCGCACGCAAGCCCAAACAGCCTGACGCGGTGAGGATCTGCGTGGACATGCGACTCCCCAACAAGGCCATAAAGAGAGAACAGCACTTGACCCCTACCATCAATGACATTATAGCGGAACTGCAAGGGGCGAGGTTGTTTTCCAAACTGGATCTGAGAGCAGGCTATCATCAGGTGGTCCTGCACCCTGAGTCCCGCTACATCACAACGTTTACCACTCATCGAGGTCTTTACCGATATAAGAGGTTGAGCTGTAGGGGTCTTCCGCGGCAGAGGTGTTCCAGAACATCATAAGAGGAGCACTGGCTGATCTGGATGGAGTCCTTAACATCAGCAACGACATCCTGGTGTATGCCAGGTCAGAGACGGAGCATCTGGCACGCCTGGCCAAGACCTTTGAGTGCCTTCGCTCGCTGGGACTCACCCTACACAAGGACAAGTGCGAGTTCCTGAAAACAACGATCGAGTTTTTCGGATTCGTATTTAAGGCGGATGGGGTGTCGCCGGACCCCCGTAAAGTGAGGGACATAAAGGAGGCGCGTCCGCCAGAAAATATTGCGGAGGTGAGGAGCTTTTTGGGCATGGTCACTTACTGTGGCCGGTTCATCAGGAATCTGGCGTCCCGCTCAGATCCGCTGAGATCTCTGACGAAGAAAGATACCGTCTGGCAGTGGGGCCCCCTTGAGCAGGCGGCATTCGATGATATCAGGAGTGCTTTGGTGGCGGACGACACCATGGCGTTCTTCGATCCGAACCTGCAGACAGAGATTGTAGTGGATGCCAGCCCCTATGGCCTGGGGGCAGTGCTTACCCAAGTGGGGAGTGACCAGGAGATTCGACCCATAGCATACGCCAGCAAGGCGCTCTCCGACACCGAGCAAAGATACTCCCAGATTGAGAGAGAAGCCCTGGCGGTGCTGTGGGGTTGCAGACATTTTCGCCCCTACATCCTGGGGCGCCCCGTGACTGTGGTCACGGACCACAAACCGCTGTTGCCGATCATGGCGGGCTCATCATCCCATCCACCAGTGAGAATAGAGCGCTGGATGCTCGCCCTGCTCGAGTATGGAGTGTCGTTGACATATCGTCCAGGGGCTAACAACGCGGCGGACTACCTCTCTCGACACCCAAGAGGGGACTCGCAGGAGTCGACGTCGGCTGAAGAGGCCGACGAACATGTCCGCCTGGTTGTGGAAACGGCCACCCCAAACTCCAAGCAGGTGGAGGAGCTGGAGCTCGCGTCGAAGAGCGACGAGTGTTTTGCCATCCTGAGGGAAGCAATGCAGCGGGGTGCCTGGAAGACGGTGCTGGACGCGGTAGAACGCAGGACATGTGAAGCCAGAGTGGCTCTGGAGCAGTTATGGCGAGTGAGAGAAGAACTGACATTCTCTGAGTCGGGGCTGCTGCTAAGGGGTGAGAGGATCGTGGTGCCCCAGGCCAAAGTTGCACAGGTCATCGCCCTGGCGCACCAGGGCCACCAAGGGGCGCCCAAGACAAAAGCTTGCCTCCGCCAGAAGGTGTGGTTCCCAGAGCTCGAGCGGAAGGTGGAAGCGTTTATGGCATCGTGCGTATGGTGCCAGGCTGCGGCACCGGCCCAGCGGGAACCGTCCATTGAAATGATGCCAAGAGGGACTAGGCCATGGGAAGTAGTGCACGCAGACTCCGGGTCCACGTCGAGAGGCACTCACTTCCTAGTTGTGGTGGACGAGTGGTCTTGATACCCGGAGGCCGAGTTCATAGAGTCCGTCGCATTTGAGAACGTGGTGGTGGCGCTGGAGAAGATTTTCGCCACCCATGGCCTGCCTTCCGTGCTGTGCTCCGACAACGGGGCACCATTCCAAGGCGAGAGTTTCGCTGAGCTCATGAAGGAGTATGGCATTCATCACCGGCGGGTAACCCCACTTTGGCCCCGGGCCAACGGTGAAGCAGAGCGCATGATGCGCACCCTTAACAAAGTCTTCAGGATTGCCCACGGAAAAGGCGAGTGCTTGCAGAGGGCACTGTATGTCTTCCTGCGGGGATATTGGACCACACCCCACTCCTCAACGGGTGTAGCACCGGCAGAGGTTCACTTCCAAAGATGCCCGAGAGACGTTATACCAGAGGTGGGGGACAGGGACCCCGCCGTCATTGACAATGAACAGGTCGAGGAGGACAGACGAACAAGGACGCAGATGGAAAACATCTGGAGAGGCCTGAGACCCCCACACATCGTGTTGGGGGATGAGGTGCTGGTGAGGAATCGCCACCCACAAGGCAAGCTATCCCTCACGTATGAACCTGCCCCCCTGGATGTCATGGCGGTGAAGGGCTCTATGGTGACAGCCTCTGATGGGACGTCATCCGTGACCAGGAATGCCTCCTTCTTCAGGAGAATCGGCGACCCGAGAGTGGACAGCCCGGACAACCGAGAGGGTGACGATGCATTAGATGAAGGTGGGGGTGAAAGCCCCGCCGTGGACTCTCCTGCTCAGGGCAGACCAGGTCAAGAGACACTGGCCAGGGACGTTGGCAGGAGGTACCCCCTGAGAACAGGGCGTGGGAAACCTGCCCGTCTCACAGACTATGTAACGGACTGAGCTGGGGAGGCTGACCTGGGGACATGGTCAGGCCGTGACAGGCACCCTCGGGGGATACAGGGTGGCTGTTAATAAATGGGGGGTTTTGTTGTGTGCGTAGTTGCGTGCTTTACGAATGTGTGATAGTTAGTCCCTCCTGTTTCCAATTTGTTGTTATGGAAAAGGAGGAGTGTGGCGTTGGCCCTTTAAGGGTGCGCATGCGACGGGGTGACGTTCACTCCGTCGTGTGCCCAGTTAAATAAACGGGGCGTGTCCAGTGGCGACACAACCACCGGGGAGCCCACACGAGAAACATCTCTGTGTCCGTGTCTCTGTGTCACAGGGGGTGGGGGGCTCACGGACGGCGGAGTCCGGACACCGCCAACAGTTGTGTATTGCTAATCACACAATAGACTCCTCGTTCTTTGCAAGTGTACCATATTCGTGGGATGGGTGGCAGTTTTACCAATTTAAAAACAGTGGTCGAAGTGGTCGGGAGCGGTGCTCCTCTACTTTAAAAAAAAACGTGTACTGTTCCTGTACTTTTATTTTAAAAAGAAACTGTTCCGGATGGCTGCGTTTTAAAATAAAAGTGTAGGAAGCAGCTGAAATGTACACCTCCTCAATGCACTCAACATTCTCTTAAACAGCAGGTGTGTTTGGGGGTTTGGATTGCCCTGTGAGGGGACGCCCGGGCCGCGAGTCCTATAAAATCAATCGTGGAGTCTTTTCTAATTTGTTTATTTTGTATTTAATTTGTCTCCTGCAAGCAGCGCGCCCCGTTTGGACGCTTCACCACACTGCAGTCCTAATAATAATTTGTTTCTGCGTCATTTCTGGAATTTGTCAATTACATGCCCGCTAGGCGCAAGCACAACATTTAACAAGCATGGGCAATGGCAACAGTTGGGCTTTTGTGCAGGCATGGGAAAGGCATTTCCCGGGCACTGCCTCTACCTGAGCATTGATGGAAGCAGCTGCAAAATGGTGCGAATTATTAAACTACAGGTCCTACGCCCAACACAAACGACTCTTGGGTCACAGATAACGAAGACTTGGTAGGCTCCTCGAACTGGAGACCAGAAGATGGCTCGATTTCCGAGGTATTTGTGGAGGGGGCCTCGGCAATTTCAACTCTCGCCCTAGAATCAAGTGGTCTCCAAGAAGAAAATGTACAAATCAGGGCCGAGGCGACAGTTAAGGATTTGGTCACTGCCCCTTCAGACGCTACCTCCATGTCTTATCAAAAAAACGAACAGCCCATATCCTCTGCAGAAAGTCAGCCGTTAACAAAGGGGGCTGCTGCAGCAGTGTCTAAATGTCACGTCAAGGCAACCAAATCTCTGAACATCAAAGTAAATGGCACCTCAAAAATTGTGAGTGGCAAGACTAATACCAAAAAATACCGAAAGACTAGTTATAATAATCAGGGAGCCTCCAGATGCCTACCAGCGCCGCTGATTTCATCTTCACTAAAAGAATATTTTATTAAACAACATAAAGAAAACTGGCAGAAGATCCCAAATTGTCAGACGCAGAAATTTTGGACGCCATTCAAGACTCTCCACCGTCGAACAAAGCACGAAAAATGGACTCCACCTCCCAAAAGTTCTCTCCAAGACTCAAATGGCACGCCCACACCGGCCAAAATACTAATATAAGTACAGGGACAGAAATACTAACAACATTATGTGCAAGTACGCCTACAGAGGCAGCAAATTATCAGGTGCCTTTATGTACAAGTGACGTAGTCACTGAAAATCCCTCAGTTAACTTCATCGTTGACCCAGTATCCGAGCCACGGAGTGCCATAAATTTGGCTGTAACAGGACGAGGCCAGCTTAAAGCCACCATCCAAACCCAAACGGAAGACCCTATTGCTTGGACTCGAGCGCACATTCAAAGTAACAATGATAGAATGTGGGATGAAGTAGTTGAAAAATCATTAGACCTAGGGACACCAGTGGCAAAAAGATCATCGGACAGGCAATCTCACCAACAAACGGAAAAAGTCCCAATCACTGTGTACAGAAACAGACGGCAGAGTGACATCTCAGGTCTCTCAGAAAAAGACACCCCCTCAAAAAAAAGGTCGATTTGCTATCAGTTATGTCCACACTAACAAAAGCACTAAACCCTTTTGGGAAACTTTACGAATCCATTCACGAGGCACTAGTAGATAATACCGCCATGATATCATCAATGAGAGACAAACTAACCTTCCTTGAAGGTTATTTAACGGCTGTCAAAAGGAATTCAAACAATGTTCAAGTGAATCTGGAAGAAACAAATCACAAAACTGGAAGAGAATTTGATGATTGGTGGCAGGCTGCTCCTAACCACTAAAACAGTGCACTCCGAGGGCACACAGACCACAGAGGTGGATAAAAAGAGCAACCTAGCCCCAATTTTCTTACAAATTGCATCAAAGCCCTCAGCTTCTCCTGCATCTTTAAACCAATCCCTTGTGCCTACAGATAACTCAAAGCAGAAGAAGAAGCCTCCCGCTTGCAGCACCATATGCCCTACCCAAACTCGTCCATCTGAAGAGATGTCTAGAGACAAACAGTCGGCTCTTTTGGGCCCCCGGGACGGCTTACCGCCGAAAGGAAAGGGAAAAGATGAAGAAAAAAAAACAAAGAGCAGGGTTCCTCCAGTAATTACACAAGTTCAGTACGGTCCGCTACTTGTTCAAAAGGGCAGCAACGTCCCATCTGAAATCCTGGACCTAATGAACTTGTCATTACATTCGGACCTGGCTGAAGAATCCTCGCTATCTGATATAAGATCAGTAGTCGATCTCTCAAAAACACCAAACGCCACATTAGATCAAACGGTGGCTCTATCACAGATAGAAAAAAAACAAAAGGAGGAAGCTCCTCCCGGCTGTGAACTAAGGCTGGGCTTAGATTCGCCAAGTGCTCTCATGGATGATCTAAAGACGTTAACGAATATACACCACCGTTCACATAGCAGAGAGGACTGGGACAGTGTCCCTAGACAACAACGGAAAGAAAAGTTGGGCAGACCCCGAGTTCTATCATATAGGGAGGCCTTAAGATCCAAAAAGAGAGCCCAAAAAAGGGAGCCAAAGCTTGTAGGAACGACACTCTTCAAATTAGAACAAATATCAGGAAAAGACAGTTATATAGTCCTGAACAGAAGGGCAGTGTTAAAGATCTTGGGGAAAGTCGATAAGTTCCATCGCCTAACAACAGACGACCTTGCTTTGGTAGAACCATACCATAGGGAACACAGAGCTAAGGCTTACCTGCATATAAGATCAAAGGTGATAAGCAACGTCTTGAAAGAAGTGACTAAAGATTTCCTACGCCTAGGATTCAAAATGCAACAAGTGCGGACCACCGTCTCTACCACAGAAGAATCCGCAAGAGAAAAGAGGGGTGCATCAATGTCCAGAAAGGAATATTTAAGACCGAAGATCGTCGACCGAGATCGCAAAATCGATGACCATAGGAGGGGGAGTAGCAGAGACCGGACCGATCAATCAAACAATCATCCTTTGATCTGGTCTGATAGAAATCATACCACCACGGCCACCTCGGGAAACAAACTGGCCGAACGACATCCGGATGTCCATCGAGGTAGGATAGAGGCACCACCTTCCAAGACCGATACTAATGAAGCAGGTGGCACTAAACCATGGAAGTGGATTGCCGACACATTTGGCCGAAAACAGAAGAACTAGCAACAAACCCATGGTGTTGCCATTGTGAGCAAGCAGACGAATAAGCAGTTGACCCATCCTACTAAGATAACCTTGTTGATGGCTTCATGGAATACCAGGGGCCATTACCATCTCACTAAACAGAGCGACGTTAACTTAGGCTCATTTGATCTGCTGTGCTTACAAGAGACATGGATATTGGAAAAACTGGTGTTGGATGGTTTTACTATCGAAGTTTCACCTTCCTCGAAGTCCTCGCTGGGCAGACCATCGGCAGGTCTCTTGACTGCCACACGTGTAGGGTCAGGGATTTCCATGAAGGATAAAATTAAAGAAGAGTACGGCATGCTGACCACCTTAGCGACATGGCATTATCAAGACCAGGTCCAAGGGTCCTGGATTAGTGCTGATCTCGCAATTATCAACCTATATTGGAATCCCGACAGAACCACAATCAAACAATTCTGTAACTTAGTAGCAAATGAAATCGACAAAAACAGAGTGGACCACAATGTGCCGAACATTATTGTATGTGGTGATTTAAATGCAAAATGCGGGTCTTCTTCCTTCAAAGACAGTTCACCCGCAAATTTGGCAATAATTGACGATAGAGGCCGGGCTTGGCTTAATCTAATGAACTCACGAAAGCTACATAACGTGGCAACACTGCAGGACTGGGGCTCCCAAACTCCAACTTGGGAAAGGTCAAAGTCATCTGCCAAATTGGACTACATCTTTGTCACTGAAGGACTGATCGCGTTTCTTAATAATTACAAAGTCCACAAAACCAACGGAAGTGACCATAATTTACTGCAGATGTCATGGGGGGGAGCATTCCAAGAACAGCTCCATTACTCCCCTGACTTAGAATCTAACATCCAACAAAATCGACTGCGGTTAACGTCCGAAAATATACGAACTTTTAAAACAGACTACGCAGGAAGCATGGATCAGTACATAGAGACATGGCAGAGACAAGACCTGAATATTTTATTTATTTTATTTTATTTATTGCATTTATTACTCGCCCAAACCCTTGGGTACCACGGCGATGTTACAGACAGCTTGGTTAAAACATTTCTTGGACTTTGCCAATCGGGCGTAGTGCATGTGAATACAAAAATAATCATACACGAAGACATTAAATGCAGGGTTTCAGTACACTGATATTTCCTGAAGCATGGAAGGGGATTTTTTAGTCTTGGTTAAATAGCCACGTTTTCAGGGATTTCTTGAAACCTGAGAATGTTTGCTCATTTTTGATGGGGAGGGGAAGAGTGTTCCAATATGTGGGTGCGAGGTATTGGAAACTACTGCCTCCTGCCTTGGTTGTCCTGTAGCGGGGGATAGCTAGGAGTAATTGACTGTTAGATCTGAGGGGCCTCTTAGATACTTTTCTGGTGATGCCGTGGTTGAGGTAGATGGGGACACATGAGTGGATGTATTTGAATGTGACGCACAGAGCTTTGAATGTGACCCTGGCTTTGATGGGGAGCCAGTGATGGTTTCTTCTAATATTTGAGATATGATCTGACTTCCTTATTCCAAGGGCCGCCCGAAGGGCTTTATTTTGGATGAGCTGTAGTTTGTTTAGATTGGCTTTTGAGGTGCCCAGGTAGAGTACGTTGCAGTAGTCGAGCCTGGATAAGATTAAAGCTCTTGCCAGCGTGATACAATTGGTGGGTGTCAAGAATTGGCGACTGAGAGCAATAAGTTTTGCGGTGTAGGATGTAGAGGAAGAGAGGGCGTTGATGTGCTTGGTCATGGTTAGGTTGGCATCAAGGTAGACACCTAGTGTTTTCACTTGTTTGAGTACTGATATGTTTGTGCCATCAATGTTGATGGATGAGTAATCAGGATGTAATGCTTCTATTTTGGATTGGGAGCCCACAATGAGAATCTCAGTCTTCTCATCGTTGAGACAGAGGCTATTTAGTGCCATCCAATTTTGGATTATGGCATATATTTTGTTGATAGTGTCGGTGTCTTGAGTGTAGTCTCCCGATAAAGGGATGAGGATCTGGGTGTCATCTGCAAAGTTGGTGTAGATGACACCCATGTCGTCTAGCGCTGAGAAGAGGAGTTTGGTGTATGCATTGTATAATGTTGGTGAGAGACAGGAACCTTGGGGGACACCAATGGGTACTATGATGGGGTTGGCGGCTTGTTTACCTATGGCGACCCTGGAGGTGCGGTCAGCAAGAAAAGATTTGATCCAGGTAGTAGCTTCGGTGGAGAAGTTGAAGTCTTTCGCTAGTGTGGCGCACAGTTTATTATGGTCTACTAAATCAAACGCTGCGGAGAGATCGAGTAGGAGGAGGATGCAGAGTTTCCCTGAGTCTCTGATGGTATCCATCTGGATTTTTAAGTCAAGGAGCGCCGTTTCTGTGCTATGGTTGGGGAGGAAGCCTGATTGCCTCGTGCCAAGGAGGTGCTTTTGTTCGAGGTGAGTTTGGACTTGGTTGTATGCTAATTTATCCAGTATTTTGAGGAGAAATGGGACAGTTGTTATTGGCCTGTAATTAGTGGGCACAGTGGGGTCTAGGGTAGGTTTTTTCAGGAGAGGGGTGACCCAGGCTTCTTTAATGCTAGCTGGTACTAGGTTAGTATTGAAGGATGCGTTGACGAAGTTGGTGATAATGGGGGTGAGGGTGTGAGCGCAGGATTTGACTACTGATGCGGGGACAGAATCGCCTTTGCAATTGGAGGCTTTAAGTTTGGCGATGGTGTCAAACACTACATTTTGGGATACTGGTGTGAAATGGAATGGGGCGCTGGTGAATTCCTGATGTGGTCGATTTAGGTTAAGGAGGGCAGGTTTGTTGGCTAGTGATTGTTTTTTGGATGTGATTTTTATTTGGAGTAGTTCAATTTTGGCTGTTAGTGCGTCTTGTATAGTGGTGCACCATTCCTTGCTGGGGATGGTTGGGTTTATGGCTGGAGTGGGGTTTTCCAATTCTTTTAGAATGGCAAATAATTCCTTGGTATCTGAAGTAGCATTGCTGATCCTATTATTATACGCATTAGATTTGTGGGTAATAGTAGCTGTTTTATAGGTTTTGTTTATTTCTTGGTAGGCTTTTTCTGCCTCTGCAGTAGGATGCTTTCTGTAGGCATGTTCATACGCGCGTTTGGTTCTTCTGAGGGCGATAAGATCATCATTGAACCAGAAGCTAGATCGCTTGTCTGTGCGTTTTGCCTTGGTGGTGAGCGGTGCTATAGCATTAATGGTTGTAGTGAGGCAGTTGTGATATATGTCTGCTAGGAGACAGGGGTTGTCACTGGTGTTTGAGGTAGAAGCTAGGATTTTTGAAAGAGGAGGCGTGAAGTTTTCTGGCGTGAGTTTGCGGGCATTTCTAGTTTCATAGGTAATCATAGTTTTAGGTTTCTTTTGTGTGGGTTCGGAGGGATTGATTGTAAATACAATGTTATGGTGATCGGTCCAAATAAGAGGGGAGATGACCTCAATGGTTACGGGGGTATTAAGGGAGAGGATCCAATCAAGAGTCCTGCCTTTGATATGTGTGGGTGCATTAACTAGTTGGCTGAAACCCATGTCCTTCAGGGCGGAGTGCAGTGATTCTGCTTTGGCATCTTGGCTGTCATTGAAACCTAGGTTAAGGTCGCCCAGGATGATGTATTTCGAGCTAGGTTTTATTAGTGGAGCTAATAGCAACGGAATTTCAGTCTCTGGGTGGTTGTTGGGGTTAGGTGCTCTATAAATTACTATTAAATTAACAGTAGTTTTGGCATTTATGGGAAATTTTACGAGTAATGTTTCATACCCTTCAATACTTTCAATGGGACAAGATCTAAGCTGTAATTTAGTCTTGGCTGTAATAGCAACACCGCCTCCTTGTGAGTGGGTCCTATCTGTTCTGAATATGGTGTAGTCGGATGGGATTGCCAGAGTTAGTAGTGGACCTGATGCTTGATGGAGCCAGGACTCTGTGACTACTAGTATGTCGAGCTGTGATTCCATAATGAGGTCGTGAACTTCTATAGCATGCGCCCCTAAGGAGCGGGCATTGATAAGCGCTCCTTTAAAGGTGGATAGTAATTTATTGGGGGTGTCCGGAGCTGGTTTGGAAGTAGTGTTGGGTTTCTGGCTAGGAGTATGGTTTTGATGAAAGGGAGGTACTCTGGGCCTAATTTGTTTGGGAGGTGTGTGTTCAATATGTCTCTCTTTTGGTAACCCATAGAGTGAGCTTCTCCGGAAAAAATTCGAACCAGCCCAAAACCACCCACACGTATAACGCTAAGGTGGTAGCAAAGAGGAAAGAGCTAAGAAATTTAAAAAGATTGGCAGTAAAAACCAACACCGAAGAATCGTGGAAAGCCCATTATGTTGCCAACATGGCCTACAGATCCTGGATAAAGCAGCAGCGCGTGATTTTATACCAGAAAGACGCAGAAGCAATGCAAAACACCTTGATGACTAGGAACACAAGAGATTTCTGGTCACTTTTGAAGAGTACAAACGATCGAAATGTGCAATCGCTCTCTAATTCAGTCCCTGAAAAAGTCTGGTTGTCGCATTTCACTGAACTTTATCGCCAACCTCCTATGGCAGAATTCCATCATTCGCCAAAGATCAAGGAACCATGGCTTGATTTATCAAACGTGACTGACATCCTTAAAGTAATCACAAACTTAAAATCTTCAAGAGCCCCAGGGCCCGATGGTCTAACAAATCTAGACCTAAAGAAACATCTGAATGTTTGGGCTGAAGCCATTGGTGAGCTATTCAACTTTTGTGTAAATGAGAAGCAAATCCCCACTACTTGGACGGAAGCAGTCTTAGTCCCAATTTTCAAAAAGGGGCTAAGAGGCAACCCAGCAAACTATAGGCCCATCGTTCTACTTGACACCATAGAGAAAATGTTTGCGTCTCTTTTGCTACAGCACTTTAAAGAGTGGGCCCAAAAATCCCCAGCCATGGATAGGTTCCAAACAGGTCTTCAAAAAGGGGCCGGAACATCTATAAATCTCCTAATTTTAAACATTCTTAAAGCAAAAGTGAAGGGAGGGGAGCCCAAAGTTTATATGGCCATGGTGGACTTGTCTCAGGCCTTTGACACGGTGGATCGTCTGAAACTATGGTCAAAGTTAACAACTTGGAAGTGCCCTGGCCAGGTGCTAGAACCAATAAAAGCTCTCCACACAGCAACATCCCTCCGTGTCCCTTTAAATCGTCAAGGCATTCTTTCTGATCAAATCTATACGGATTGCGGTGTGAAACAGGGCTGTCCCTTAGCCCCAGCACTTTTCATAGCTTTTATTGGTGACTTCCAAGAGTCAGAGAAAAGTGTCCGTTCATTTGCTCCAAAATTCGAAATTGCAAAGTGTCCAGACTATGGTACGCCGACGATCTAGTTCTTATCGATCAGACGGCCGTAGGACTGCAGAGACAATTGAACAACCTAACCACATATATGGAACAAAACAACTTGCAAATCAATAAAAAGAAAACAGAAATTCTGATATTCTCGAAATCAATCAAAGAAACCCAAAGCAAGCCATCTTGGTTTTTGGAAAAGACTAAAATAGAAGTCGTAAAAGACTTTAAATACTTGGGTATTCAATTTGACAATTCTCCAAATGACAAATATCTTCAGGACTCACTATGGGAATAAGAAATCCGACAGCCCAAACCCGTGCTTTGGATCTTAAATTTGGAAAGTTTTCTTGGACACCGGCACTCCAATTTTATAAAGCGAAAGTTATTCCGGCAATGACTTATGGTATGGCAGCGAACTTAAACTTGCTCCCAGAGATTTGGGTCAAGTTAGAGGGTTTCTTTTGGAAATCAGTATTGGGCTTGCCCAAATCTGCCCCTATGCCTGCTATTCGACGGGACTTGGGTCTTCCGTCCTTAGCCTCGGTGGTGGCTAAAAGCGCAGTCCAATTATACAGAAAAATGTTGGACCCAAGCTCGCTACCAATTTTTCAGGTTGTGGCACTTGAAATCAAGAAAGGCTCTTGCAAACCATTAGCTGCATGGGTGGGAAAAGTGCAGAAAACACTAGAAGATATCGCCTGCTCAGAAGAAACTTTACTCACGAATCCTGGACGGGTTAAAAAGAAGCTAGAGCTCCAGGATTGGATAAATACAAATGAAAAAACATTACTTTATAAGTCTATACATCATCTACCTCCGGCTCTCAATCAGTTAAAGGTCCCACTGAAGTCCGTTGAAAAATTTCCAGAGAAAGAACTCAGGAAAGCTTTTATGCGTGCACGACTGAACATCCTCCATACAAGGGAAATGCTGGCTATTCGTGCTTGTTCAACGGGTTCAAATTGCCGACTGTGTGGAGTCACAGATCAGGTCGAAACTATTCACCATCTCCTTTTATCCTGACCAGCTCGAACAGCTGAAAGACACTCGTACTTAGCACCACTAACTTCAGACTTTTCTGTTTTAGAAGAAGAGACTGTTTGGTCCCGCCTGATGGCAGGCGAATTCCGCGAAATGGTCCCGGACGGTAGCTAACTTTTTACTGTGGCTTTAAAAAGAGCTAATTCCCAGCACTTCACCTAACTCTGAACTCTGGGGTGTAAGTCTCCAGCCTTTAGGTTCTAGCCCAGTGACTCTACCTTGACCAATAGTGGTGTCCTAAAGTACCAAACGGAAAAAACTGCGAAAATCTTTTTACGAAGTGTGGACCTACAATTTCTTCTTTTGTAAAAATCAATTTGGTTAAATACAAATAATTTAAAAATAAATAAATAAATAAATGGTGCGAATACCCGTGCATCAAATAGCAGTGCCATTTAAAGCTCCAATTACATCATTAACTTAACTTTCAGAAGACTGCTTTAAAAACATGAAACTTTGAGATCAAAAATTGAATTCAAAGCTTGATAACCCTATCTCAAAGAGATCCCAGGTCGGGAGGGTGTGTTTTGGGAAGAGAGGGGCAGGTGTGGGTGGGAATGGCCACAGGGATTCACATGGCCAGTCAATGGGTGGGTTAATAGCCACACAGCACCTTCAGCTTTGCATCCCTTCTCATATGCCATTTTTGCCCAGCTGTACTAAAATGCTAAAGCGCCAATTATCCCAAACTAATACAAGTCACAAATACACATTGTGGTTCTATGGGGAGGGTTTTGGCTGCTTAGACTGTAGTGTTATAGCTGCAAGCAACGTGCGAGAATCTCGGCCAAGTGGGTCTGGGCAGGGGCAGGAATATGCCTGGTTTAGCACCGCAGAATTTAAGATCTAGTAGCCGGACAGACCCCAGAGCAAGGGGAAAGGAAGAGCAGCCCACTCATGCAGCACCCTCTGGTTGCTGTAACCGAGCGACTACACAATTCCACACCCCGAATAGCATGCATCTTTATGTGGTTCTGGTGCAGCACACCACCACTGACATTTCACTTGTACCTTGTTGGTGAGGTCTGGTATGCCAGAGGTCTGGGGCTTACTACGAGCTCACCCGTTCAGCTCCTAAGTGCCCAACGACCCTGCTCACAGAACAAACGGAGGACAAGAAGTACATAGACTTGTCCAAAACATGAACTATCTACTGGCTCACTGGTCTCGCCTTTTCTCCCCCCACCCACACCTCATGCCCCACACACCACACATCAGATTTCACACATTCATCCTGAAACAAGTATTTCCCTGCCTTCTTATTCTACCCAACATTCACACACCCTCTTCCCCTTTCTCGGCGCCCTGCTCCTTCCTCCTCCCCCGTTTTTCCCCTGCCCGAATTTTCCTTTTCACAGGAGGATAGTTCACTTGGAAGCAACACACGCACGGGGTACCACGGGTTCGATCCCCGTTTCTGTGCTTAGAAACCTATGGGTATTACGCGCATTATAAATAACCTATCATAGCATACATACTCGGGTCTGTCTGCGCCAGGTGTCGGCATCGGCACCAGGAGGCCACTATAGTGAAACACAGGGAAGAAAGCAGAACACTGCACACCGTTCCAGGCCACTTGCAGAACCGCCTGCTCGCTGTGGCAACTAGACCATGTTCCGAAACACAGCAAACAAACCATACTTAGGTGCAGGGCACCGCGATGGGAACTTACCTGACATCCCAGCCTGCTCAGAAAAAATACCTGCCAAGCGTGGATCGTCAGGCAGGTGGTGAGGATGCAAGAAACACTAGAGGAGGTTGCCTACCAGCGTTGATAGCAATGACTTGATACCCGTCTGGGCAGTATCCTTTTAATGTGATTGTAACGCTCACCTGACTCCCACGGAGGCGCTTGCCTGGTTCGTGCTCCTGTGACCTCTTCTAAGGTGATGCGCAGGGTTCGGAAGACGGACTGGACCGGGCCCCCAAATCTGGCTTGTCTGGCTCGCAGAAGTATCCTTCTGTAGGCGAAAATAGGGGATTAACTGTCTACGGGGTAATGCAATCGGCCTCCCACTTTCCCCTCTCACCCTCCTCGAAACCCTTCTGTGATTCCCCGTAGCGTCTCACCTTAGGGTCTGGAAGGACAAGCTCTCCATCCTGCTTCTGATGCAGGGGCACGTTGGTATCCAGTTACTTCACTGGATTTTCGGATTGGTGAGAACCAAACTTGCTTGGCTTCCAGGTAAGTTTTTTTATAAGAGGTTCCCCTTGTGTCCATGCATTAATGTACCAATGCTAGTGTCTTTTTCCGCATAGGGGCCGGGGTACGGAATGCCGGGGAACAGGCACCGACCCGAGATGAGAGGTGAAATCCTTGTAGAAATCAGGTAAGTCTTTAATGAGCGTTTTTTGGTAATGTCTTTTCATTCACGCATTAACGCTGATGTCTTTTTTTCCCCTTAAGGGCCGGGTTCCGGAAATGCCAGGATGCGGCGCGGACCCGAAATGAAGAGGGAATGAATCAACAGATAAGTCTTAACATGGAGATTTAGCTTTCCTTATTCCCTTCTCTCTCTCACCTTTTGTTCTTATCTTTTTCTCCCTAGGCGCTGGGGCGTGACTGCGAATCCGGATGATCGCTGCTGAACATGGAAGCGCCCTGTAAAGGTGAGTGGATTGCGGCGCTGCAGCGATCGACGCGATGAGCTTTTAAATAAAAGTCTTCCTTTTCAGGATTGTCGGCGAGATGTCTCCGGGATGAGGATTTAGCAGGTAAGGACTTTTCCTTCTTCTGTTCTCTTCTTCTCTTCCTTTGCAGGTGATCCAGGATGCTGGCAGGCGTGGCAGAAGTCAGGATGCAGGAGCAGACACAGTGAGCGTCCAGCTGCTAGATGCAGAACAACGCGAAGCACGTGTGGCTGTTCGGGTGGGGTTTAAATAGCCTTGGAAGAAGTTCCAGGTATGTATCCTTCCTCCAATCAGGTATGTATCCTTCCCCGACCACGCCCGGATGGTAAATTAGTCCCACAGGTAAAGTAGTTCCTTTCAGGCCTCAAGGAGGCCGGGATCCTGCAGCATGGTCTGCATCAGGTAAGTGCACCCAAGCACTCCCATAATGAGCCTGGCGCCTATGGCGCCAGGACTGATGTCTTTTATGAGCCTGGCGCCATAGGCGCCAGGACACTGTCCAAAGGGCCCCTATATGGGGTTGCTGGGTCCTTCCTTGGGGACTGGATGTCCGCTTTCGGGGACGCAGGGCTTGAACCGGCTCCCCAGGAGCGGGCATCATGACAGTGATCTGGTCAGACTACATAGAATGATCTTATGCATTCTCGTAGTCAAGATGCCAGTGGTGTTTGGGGTGTCTGGTTCCAATATCCAGTGGTTTAGTCTTGGGAGGATAGCTCAGCGGCAACATGCTCTCCTTGGAAGCAAGACGGCATGGAGCAACACAGGTTCTATCCCCGGGTCCGCGTTTAGAAACCTCTGGATATTAAGCACGTTATAAATAACCTATCATTTCATATCTTTGGGGAGGCTACCCTTGAGTGTTTTGGGGTTGCGCAAGGGCCAAAGTCACTAGGAAGTACAATACACCTAGTGGAGTTTACACTGCATTTATTGCAACACTCCGGCGTGCCCAGCCCCCCATGAAACCCACACCATTTTATGCCGGAAACCCAGCCTTCACCGGGTGGTGATGGGGGGTGAAGTGCTGAGGCACATGCCCCTAACCAACACTCTCTTCCTGCCAAACTGACATTGTCCCCCAAACTGGTCGACTTGGCGATTCTCCCTGGTTTTCCTGTCATGTTCTTTGTTTGTTTGTTTATTTTACTTGTACAGCGCGCCTGACCCAGGGGTATCTGGGCGCTAGTGTATTGGTTGGAATATTTTGTGGTGTTTGGTTTCCTTGGTCAGTATTCATGTGTACATGTTTTATATCCCTGGGCCTTTGGTCTTCTGGATCAGATTATCTGATTTATTGGTGGGTCTATCTGGGTATGCCTCTGTTCCTTGGGTGGAATATTTGGTGGATTTTGGTTTCCATGGTCAGTATACATGTGTACATGCATTATATCCCTGGGTCTAAGGGCTTCTCGTGAGATTATCTGATTTATTGGTGGGTCTGTTTGGGTTTGTAGAGCGGATGTGTGTGTAGAGCGGATGTGTGTGTAGAGCGGATGAGTGTGTGGAGCGGATGAGTGTGTGGAGCGGATGAGTGTGTGGAGCAGATGAATGTGTGGAGCGGATGAATGTGTGGAGCGGACAATTGCGTAAGAGTGGAGGAGTGCGTAGAGCGCAGCAGTGCACTGAGCAGATGAATATGTAGAACGGATGACTGTATAGAGCGGAATAGAGTGGATGAGTGTATAGAGCGAAGGACTGTGCAGCGCAGATGACTGCATACAGCAGATGAGTGTGTAGAATGGTCGAGTGCATAGAGCGGATGACTGCGTGGAGCGGATGAGTGCGTGGAGCCGATGACAACATGGAGCGGATGAGTGTGTAGAACGAATGTGTGTGTAGAGCGGATGGGTGTGTAGAGCAGATGGGTGTGTAGAGCAGATGGGTGTGTAGAGCAGATGGGTGTGTAGAGCAGATGGGTGTGTAGAGCAGATGGGTGTGTAGAGCAGATGGGTGTGTAGAGCAGATGGGTGTGCAGAGCAGATGGGTGTGCAGAGCAGATGGGTGTGTAGAGCAGATGGGTGTGTAGAGCAGATGGATGTGTAGAGCAGATGGGTGTGTAGAGCAGATGGGCCTGTAGAGCAGATGGGCGTGTAGAGTCCAGGAGTGTGTAGAGCGGACGAATGCGTACAGCGTAGAGCGGAAGGGTGCTTAGAGCGGATGAATGCATAGAACGCACGAGTGTGTAGAACGGACGAGTGTGTAGAGCGGATGACTGTTATGAGCGGATGAGTGTGTTGAGCAGAGGAGTGCGTAAGAGTGGAGGAGTGCACAGAGCAGATGAATGTGTAGAACGGAGGAGTGCATAGAGCAGATGAGTTTATAGAGCAAATGAGTGTATAGAGCGAAGGACTGTGTAGAGCAGATGAGTGCGTGGAGCGGATAAGTGCGTGGAGCGGATGAGTACGTGGAGCGGAGGGGTGCGTAGAGCGGAGGGGTGCGTAGAGCGGATGGGTGTGTAGAGCGGATGATTGCGTATGAGCGGAGGAGTGCGTAGAGCGCAGGAGTGCACTGAGCAGATGAATATGTAGAACGGATGAGTGTATAGAGCAGATGAGTGTATAGAGCGGATGAGTGTATAGAGCGAAGGACTGTGCAGAGCAGATGAGTGCGTGGAATGGTCGAGTGCATAGAGCGGAAGAGTGCGTGGAGCGGATGATTGCGTAGAACGAATGAGTGCGTAGAACGAATGGGTGTGTAGAGCGGATGGGTGTGTAGAGCGGATGGGTGTGTAGAGCGGAGGAGTGCGTAGGGCGCAGGACTGCACAGAGCAGATGAATGTGTATAACAGAGGAGTGCATAGAGCAGATGAGTTTATAGAGCGGATGAGTGTATAGAGCGAAGGACTGTGTAGAGCAGAGGAGTGCGTGGAGCGGATGAGTGTGTGGAGCAGATGAGTGTGTGGAGCAGAGGGGTGCGTGGAGCGGAGGGGTGCGTGGAGCGGAGGGGTGCGTGCGTGGAGCGGAGGGGTGCGTGGAGCGGAGGGGTGCGTGGAGCGGAGGGGTGCATGGAGCGGATGGGTGCGTAGAGCGGATGGGTGCGCTGAGCGGATGGGTGCGCTGAGCGGATGGGTCAATAGAGCAGATAGGTGCATAGTGCGGAGGTGTGAGTAAAGCGGATGAGTGCGTCGAGCGGATGGGTGTGTAGAACGGATGAGTGTACGGAGCGGAAGGGTCCTTAGAGTGGACTACTGTGTAGAGCGGGTAACTGTGTAGAGCGGACGAGTGCATAGAGCGGGCGAGTGCATAAGAGCGGATGGGTACGCAGAGTGGATGGGTGCGCAGAGCGCACAAGTGCACCGAACGGACGAGTGCGCGGAGCGGACAAGTGCGCGGAGCAGACGACTGTACAAAACGGACGAGTGTTTAAGAACGGGGGAGTGTGTAGAGCGGATGTATGTGTAGAATGGACTAGTGCGTAGAGCGGACTAGTGTGTAGTGCAGACTAGTGTGTAAGAGCGGATGAGTGTGTAAGAGCGGACTAGTGCGAGTGTGTAAGAGCGGATGAGTGTGTAGAGCGGGCGAGTGTGTTGAGCAGGCGAAGGCATAGAGCGGGCAAGGGCATGGAAAGGGCAAGTGTGTGGAGCGGATGAGTGCGTGGAGCGGATGAGTGCCCCAAACGGACGAGTGCCAAGAGCGGACGAGTGCATAGAGCAGAGTGCGTAGAGCGGACGAGTGCGTAGAGCGGATGGAACGGGGGACGCATGTGGATGGAACGGGGGACGTATGTGGATGGAACGGGGGACATATGTGGATGGAATGAGGACGTATGTCAATGGAATGGGGAAGTACGTGGATAGAACGGGTGAACTATGTGGTAGGTACGGGTGAAATATGTGGATGGGATGCATAAAACAACTTTGAATTCATGGAAATGATCGGAGTACATGGAACAGATTTGAGTGCATGGAACGGACGGAGTGCGTGGAATGGACTAGAGAGCGTGGAACGGATTGGAGTGCATGGAGCAGACCGGAGTGCACGGAGCGGACTGAGTGCTTGGAGCGGACTGGAGTGCATGGAACTGATTAGAGTGCATGGAACTGACTGGAGGGCATAGAAGTGCACGACATACATGGAATGGTTTAAGTGCATTGAACGTTTGAAGAGCATGTAAACCATCATATCACATCACCATGCTTACTCTCTTCTTTACACCACCACTCAACTAGAACACAGAGATATTATGACACCATTCGGTATAGCTGTTCTCATACCAACATCTGCCTCATACTCCACATCACTCTAACTAAACACTGCTGGTGACACACCCTCCAGCCAGGCGTTCTCCTCACGCGTAACGCAGCCAGAACCGGTCTGGATAAAACCTGCCAGATCGAACACATACCCCTGATCTCTCAACCACCACACCTACAGCTATGAAGCAGCTATTACACGAATGCCACACCAGCTACACACATACCCGGTGTTCACACACCTTTGACTCTCTACTCTCTCTACTGACTTGAACTTTGGTTCCCGAGGGCGTTCAACCTACCAGCGCCTTGAGACCATACCAATGGTACATAAGGTGTTATATAAATGCAAAGTAACATAACATAACAAAGCGCAAGCTTACTCAGAAAACAGAACTGAAGCGTGCTATATATGCCTTCGATGACATCATCCTCAAGAAAGAGGCCCTCAAGGGACATCAAATCTGCTGCATCTCATCCAAATGTTTTTTCCAAAGCAGCTGAAGCTGGATATTGGAGATCTCAAAGATGAGGAATACGTGGGAGGACACAATCCATCCGAAAGAAACCACAGAAATGGAGAGCGTGGAAATACAATGGCAGGAATTAACTGGTTAAAGACTGAATACATGTGTACATTTGTTTACCAGGTCTGAGACTTAACCGACTCCAGCCGCAGCACAGTCTTCCCACGTGAGCATCTGGAAGCAAGGTGAGTGAGCAAATGGGTCCTCCTAATGCAGCTACCAATTGTAAACCTTTCCTACCTTGAGATGCATTTTTAGCAGAGTTTTCATTTTGTTGAGTGTAAAACGAACATAGGACAGTCTTGGGACATGCCAATTCCCTCAAAAGGCACTCCGGCACATTAGTCACGAAACATGCATGTTTTTACATAAATTAAATTCCTCTACTCAAAATGATAAATCTAAACAATTGCTGGTTGAACGTACCTTCGATATGAACAAAGTAATGCATAGTTGAATCCAAAATGGGTAAAATCTGCCAAGAACAGGAAAGTTCTCTTGATAGGTATGGGGAAGCAACAAAAAAAACGTCTGAGCCTTGAGTGAGGGGCATAAGAGATGCTAATGAAAAATTAAAACGTCAAGTTCAAAACTTACGGTCGAATGGTAAAGAGAATCCAATTGTCTCCATTCCGGTATCTAATCCACTCTATCCCTGGCAAAGAGACAAAGGCGTTGGAAATGGCAGAAGACATTATTCACTTCTTCAGCAATACTCCGACACCCCCAAACCCACCACGTCCGACCTAGTAGCCCATTCTACAACTCCCCTTTCCAACCCATCAAGTTTTGCTGCAGCTGCCAAGGCAACCGGCTTATTAACCAAATAGTGTGGGAGGGGAGGGGACAGGGTGAGAGAGAGAGAGTATGCGGTTGGGGATATACCACTGTGTCTACTCCTCTTGGGCCTTGCTGTACCGGGAACAGAGTGAACTAAAGCTGCAGATCCTCTCGTTAAAGCAGCTACAAGACAAGTTAGCCAGGACTACTGATCAAGGTACAGCCTGCAATTATTATAAGACGGTGGGACACTGAAAGTTTGAATGCCCAAAAAGAACTAAGCATACTTTTAAACCCCATTTCCGTAAGCAACCCTCATTTAGATGCCCCGACCTTTCCCAGCAAAATACTGCAATGGCTGGTCCGGCAGAAAATTCATACTAGGAAAGCCTTAGAAATAATAACCTTAGCACAAGCCTCTTGATCAAGAAAGACCCTATGAACAATGTGTGAAAGAGGAACAAACTGCGCCTTGATTTGTGGATACTGCAGTCAGCAGGTCACGTCTCTGGTCAGAGGCATCTCCTACTTCTCCTCTACCTCTGTCAAAGCTGTTGATGGCTTTAATCAACATATTTTGCACCCTGTAACAACCTATATTGTCTTGCAGGGTCCAATGGCGGACCACCATACATTTCCTGTTGTACCTGCTCCCTCTCCCATTTACCTTTTGTGGTGAGAGCTTTTGTACAAGGTAGACTGCAACAGTCATTGTACACCAGGTGGAGAGTTTTTAGAGGGTTTTTAGATGTTCTATGTGAGAGAAAAAAAGAAATGTACTTGCCCTTTGCGACTACAACGCTTGCCTCTAAAGATGTCAGATTCAGTATACAGCTTTTGTTGCCCCAGGTTCCTGTTTGCTTTTACCTCAGCAAGACAATGAAGCAGGTTGCATATGTAACATACTGACAGTCAGGTTATAACAACTGTTATTAACTCACTATTGCATTAAGAAATAATTGACACAACTACAAAGCCTTGTATACTCCCATTTCACCTGCACAGAAACCCAGCAAAGACGCATACCATTTCATGCAGAAACTGCGTGCTGTCAACTCAGTAATGTTGCCCTACCTATCAGTGGTCCTGAATCCTGCCACCATTCTTCCTTGCATTCTGCTTTCAAAAACCTGCTTTACTGTTGTAGCTGTGCTCTGCTTTCTTTTCCATACATATCCATCAACACTGACACTATTTGTCTGCCAATGAGATACTAGGCTACTGCAGGGATTGACTGTGTCTTCTAACTTGTTTGCTCAAATATCGAAAAAAGGAATTATATAACATTTTATTGTATTACCTGGAATAACTGTACTTGTGTGGATGACACTTTCCTGTCTTGAAGCCTGTAAACAGGACATTACAGTGATTTTAATCACCCTAGCCTTCGGCCATATAGCCTGCAAACAAAAGCTACAGTTACACCATTTGCAGCTTCAGGAACCAGTCCTTTGACAGATTGTTGCTGCAATTATAAAAACACCTAGACCCACTGTTAGCACTGAAAAAGCAATTCTGGGAATGCCCTAGTATTGTCGATAATTAATGTTCACGTATGCTGGTCTTGTGAAACCACTACAGAATATTAATGTCTAGATTCTCCTAAACCTTACTGCGGTCTCCCAAAGCAGAAAAGGCATTCACATCCATTAAACACACCATCTCCAGTGCAACAGCCTTAACAATGCCCAATTATAAGAAACACTTAACACTTTTTTTGCCATGAACATGATAGGTTTTCTGTAGCTTCATTAATGCCAAAACACATGAACAAATCGCACATTAGCATACTATAGTTACTGTTCTCAATCCTGCCTCTTTAAATAGGAGGTTCTGGGTGAGCACTTTGCCTTTTTATAATCTAACTTGATTGAGTTATACACACCTCAGAAAGCAACAACTTGCTTATGGTTAGTATAGGCTACAAAAAATCTAGGGAAGATAAATAAATGTAGCCAGTCCATAGTGAAGTCACTTATAATCATTTGAATGAGATTCATTTATTACACGGCCCGCGGTAGAGGCCGTGTAGTTTTGGTTAAGTTGCTAAACTCATAGGAAGAGCACATTCGGTGGCTTATAACTTCGCTCCCCCTGGAGGAATCCTCACCAAACTTTATTTGCAAAGTATATGGGCCGCTCTGAATTTTCACGGCAAGTTTGGTGAGGTTTCGTGCAGGGGGTGGTGAGATATAGGGGGAGACCCAAATAATTTATTTTCCTCCCATAGACTGAATGGGCAGAAACTTTGCGCACGCCTACAGCCCAAACGGCTGGACAGATTTGCACCAAATGTGCGGCAGGAGCTGGGGCTTGGTTCAGAAAGTGTGCTTTTGTGTTTTTGGTTGAAATCCAACCAGTACTTTTGTTGCAAATAACTGAAATGTATGTCTCAAAAAATGTGTGATCTCTGGCTCTGCTCCGCTGACCCATTTCCCTGTTCCCTTCGCGGATAAAAGTCTCATTGGCTTGCGGTACAGCGTGTTGTCGGCGAACTTTGGACGCGGACTGTGGGTGGCTGGAGAGAAGCGTGCTGTGCGTCAATGTCTTTGGGAAACGCCACCATGGTGTATCGTAGGATAGTCTTGTGGTGTGTGTGCCAAGGCCATAAGGCATTGTGTGCATGGGTGGGGCTCTTGTATGTAAAAGCGTGGCCACTGAAAGTAGTCATAACTGGCTCTGCTCCGGCGTCCCATTTCCCTGTTCGCTGCGCAGTGAAAAATTTGACTGCGCTGCAGTGTGCAGTGACGTGATGTGCATCATAACTTTTCGATAACGCCTGCATGTTGTATCCAAGGACAATGCAGCGGCGAAAGGGCCTAGAAAACATACTGTACGGCATTTGGTGGTGGGAAGAAGGGATTGAATGGGTGGGGGAGTGAGAAGTGCTTCCTCTGACATATCGGATTAGAAGAAGACAGTGGTGAGCCAGCGGTATCCATCGCTAGTACACCAATTCGCATTTACCTCAACCAGCAACAACCTTGTCTGGTGAGTGGAGGCAGCCTTTGTTATGGCATGAAAGGTCCAGCTGTGATTTTTTTCTGTGATGAGTGGTGGCAGGCTGAATTGCAGAAGGGGAGTGTATGCCACATGACATGAGCTTTTACACATAGCATGTATTATGGTGTGTTGTGTGTGCTAAATCCGTAGTTCCTTCGATGCATGGCTTCAGCCCTTACACAGGAAAGTATGTCCACTGGTTGAAAAGGTATGTGCACTGGTTGCAAGTAGGTGTCATACTGTTGCTTTGAGTGTGTGGTTTGGCAGCATTGCACACATTGTTGGTTGCATGGGTGTGGTCATTGTTACAACATCCTACAGTTGTCGGTGTATGTGTGTAGATGCTGCAGTGAGCAGTGTGTCCACTAGGTGCAGTGTTGGAATAATGTCCGTACAGAAGAGTGTACGGTTAAACTGGGTCTTATATGTGCATGGGTAGTCTGCATAGCGCAGATTAGCAAGTGTTGTCATGTACTATGCAGTATTGGTTGCATGCACGTACTACAGTGTTGGGAGCAGCACCAATGTTGTGAAGAATTTGTTGTTTGCTTGGCATTAATGTAATAGTTTGTGAATGAAAGTGGGTAGCGGTGCCAAACATTGTGGTTTGTTTGTGCATTATGTTAAGTGGAACTTGTGTGCTTGCATCCCTGCTTTATGGTGCAGTGGTTGGGTTGAAGTGCTGGTCCCTATGTTGTTTTTGTCAATTCTGGCATATGGCTACATGTTCGCCTGCATGGCTGTGTTATGTTGTGGTGGGTGTGGGTAAGGCCTAGACTGTTGAGGGCATGGCCAAAGGCCGTAGGCCATGCACCAAACTGTCTAGGCCTAGGTCTTCACCACAGCTACCACAGCTACCACAACAATAATGCAGGAATACAGTTGTAACTCTGCATGTCTTCAAAGGTGGGGACCTTTACACAATGGTTGTGGAGGACATTGTAGACTTGGAAGAACAGCAAAAGTGAGCTGCTATGCGTTCGTTAGCATATGGTGTAGGTTATTGCATGTGTTGCACATTAGGGAGTGACGTGTGACCATTTCCGTTTGCTAGGGTTTGCCCTTTACAAGACCCTTCAAATGTTGTGTTGCATGCATGGCTGGAGCTGTTACACCCACAACCTATGTCCACAGGTTGCAAGTAGGTTTGCCATTGTTCGTTTGTGTGTTTTGGCTGCATTGCATACATTGTTGGTTCCATGGGTGTGGCGATTGCTGCAGCATCTAACAGTTGTCGGTACATGGCTGAAGATGCTGCAGTGAGCAGTGCCGCAGCGTGTCCAGTGGATGCTGTGCTGGAATACTGTCCGTATAAGAGAGGGTACGGTTGAAGTGGATGCAATATGTGCTTGGGTAGTTTGCATTGAGCAGATTAGTAAGTGTTGTACTGCACTGTGCACTTATGCTTGTATGCAGTTCCTTCTTACAGTTGTCGCTGCATGGGTGGAGAGGCTGCAGTGAGCAGAGCAGCAGCGTGTCTACTGGGTGCAGTGTTGGAATAGTGCCCATATAGAAGAGGGTACGGTTGTACTGGTTCCTATATGTGCTTCGGTACTCTGCATTGTGCACATTACTAAGTATTGTCATGCACTATGCAGTACTGGTTCTATGCACTTACAAGAGTGACGGGAGCCGGACCAATGTTGTCAAGATTTTGATGTTTGGTTAGCAGGAATAGAATGCTTTGTGAATGGAAGTGGGTAGGTGTGCCAACCAGTGTGGTAGTGGGTTATGGTAACTCGAACATGTGTGGATGCATCGCTGTATTATGGGACAGCGGTTGGGTAGAAGTGCTGGTGCCTATGCTGCATTTGTGAATTATGGAACCTGGCTACATGTTATTCTGCATGCCTCTGTTATGTTGTGGTGGGTGTGGTCAAGGTCTAGACTGTTGGGTGCATGGCCAAAGTCTGTAGGACGTAGGGCATGCACTCAACAGCGTCGCCCTTCTCCACAGCTACCACAACACAATGCAGGCATGTAGTTGTAACTCTGTATGTCTTTGAAGTTGGTGACTTTTACACAATGGTTGGGGAGGACATTGTAGCCTTGGTAGAACAGCAGAAGTGAGCTGCTATGCTAGGGAGCCACATGTGACCATTTGCATTTGCTATCGTTAGTCCCTTGTACGACTCTTGAGTTAAGAAGTGCATTAAGATATTGCGGCATGAAAGGAAGTGCTCAACAGCACACATGTCAAATATGGCCAATGTACACAGGCACCTACATACCGTTCGGCACACCCAATGCAATATTATGCAGCCATGGATGCAAATATGTGGCCACAGTGAAAGCTGGCACCCTCAATGGCAGATGAGAAGTGAATTGTCCATGACATGAGTATTTAAACATAGGGTGTACTATGGTATGTTCTCTGTGGAGAGGGCCTAGCCACTTGGATGCATGGCTGCAGTGGAAAGGGATGAAGGACTGTCCCTGCTTTACTGGGGCACGGCCCTCAATGTAGCTGGGAAAGCGCATGTGCCATACGCTGCCCTTTTAAGCATGGTGGGCATGGAATTGGAACTGTGGGAATTAGCCAATCAGGTGTCGAGGGTGTGCCTCACTGGAAGGGCCGGTACTATTCCCCCCCCCCATCAATCTGTGCAGTGAGGGTGGCAGGCAGCGATAGAGGGACGAAGAGTCCTAATAGTGGGCGATACCTTTGTGCACGATCTGTACAGGTATGCCACGCAAAGAGGCATAGCTGCATATTTTGCATTGGAAGGAGTGGAAGCTCTCTGGGGCACTGTCTATGAGGGCACTTTCGGCAGTATGGTTAACCTTTGCAGATGTGTGGCCTTTGTCGGTACTGTTGTAATGCATTATGGAGCTCTACATTTGGGGTACATGTCACGTGAACATTTGTTCCGTCGCCTAAAGAAGTGGATGGAAGAAGTGATGTGGATTTTTCCTACTGCCAATGTGGTTTTCTCAAGCATACCACCAAGAGAAGCATGGGACCATGCCGGTGTAATTTGTCCCCAGCCAGAGGTCGGACGGTGTTTCATTAACAGAAGCATGTGTCAATGTATGTCCACTGCTGGGATGTTCTCCACCGACTATGATATCATTAATAAGCAAAATTTGCAATGGTTCCATGCAAATGGCATTTTTTTGACCAACATTGGCAATGTTGTTTTGTTTTACACTGTGCAACAAATGTTGAAGACAATCCTCTAACAATGTAAGGAGGCAAATGAAAGAGAAAGTCAGATAAAGAGCAAAACCAAAAAAATCTTTGTAAGCATGTACTAAAAACAATAGAAAATCCTTCCTTTTCCGATGGACTAAGATAAACCTAATCGTATAACCTGTTTCACACTTCTTCCCCTCTATTCCTCCCCCTTCCTAGTATGATACCTCAGCGGATTCCACGGTAGTTTCAGGATTAAAAGTGCCACATGCAGCCCTTTTCAGGATGGTAGTCATGGAAATGGGACTGTGCCGGCAAACGGGTTGCTCAATAAGGTTTGTGGTTGTGGTGTGTATGGAAAAACTGTGGTAAAAGGGCTGTTTTTACAGAGAAATGCGGAAGAGCATGGTGGAAGTGTGCAAGGTAAGGGGCAGGCATCCCGTTTGTATGCATGCACTGTATGTACTTGTTGGAAATTGCTAACATACTCTTAGTATTGCTTTTCTGTGATAATTTTTCATATGTTTATAGTAAGTGGGGTGCTGCGGACATTTTTTTATGACGCGTACAAGGTAAGTGGCAGGCATCCTGTCGAGACAAGGGAGGGGGAACAGGGCAGGTGTCACTGAGATTGCCCAAGTGTATGGGGAGGGGGACAAGAAAGTGCAGTACACATGGGAAGAAGAAACCATGACAATAAGTTAAAAAAACGGGCCGATGGTGGCAAGTGCAAGGATAAGTGCAGCCATAAGGTGGTGGTGGAACTGTTAGGGTTACAGAAAACAGTGCCCAAGTGCAGGGTTTGCCAGTAAGGCAGTGCAGGGGTGCGACTGGCGGGGGGAGGTTGTTCGGGCCCGAGATCAGAGGGTGGCCAAGTAACTAGTGCAGAATCATTTTCAGCTAGGAAGTCAGTAGGGGATAGATAAGAGGAGATAAAGCAGATGGAAAGAGAAAGGGTTTGAGATGGTTTTCCTCAAGCTTCAGGGAGGCAGGAAAGCTGTTGCAGAGGGAGCCCCCAGCCGAAGGAAGAGATTAACACCAACTGATTGGTTGCTGAAGCGAGTGATCCTGACGGAGTTGGAGGCAAATGAAGGAAGAGCTCGAGCACGGACCTATTTAGGAAGTGAGAGTTGCAGGTATTAAGGTCCCAGAAGGCCTTGTGCATAATGCAGAGGGTTTGACCTTATTCTTCGGAGCTACTGGGAGCAAATGCAGACAGTTCAGTCCTGCAGACATATGATCCCTGTACTTGTGGCCAAGCACAAGGGGCGCAGGTTTAGTTGAAGAGGGCAGAGAGTACAAGCAGCCAGAATTTACAACGAGGCTCTTGCAATAGTGTAGCCTACTGAGATCCACAGCTGTGTAGACAGTGAGCTTTATGGACGTTGCTGTAGGTTGGTAACATACATTCAGTGCTGCTTTTGGTGCCATATTTTTACGATTTATAAAGGACATGCTTTAGTGGGGAAACAAATTCATAGTATTGTCGGAAGGAAACAAGAGACTTCCTGATATGACAATGGGTGATAGGGGTAAATGGAAACGTTGCAAGCATATACAATTGCAGTGCCACTTGACGGTAGTGGATGGGAGAAAAAAACAATGGGCCTCATTACAAGTTTGTCGGTCCGGGAACCACAGTACCGGTAAGCTTGCCAGTACCGTAGTTCCCGGACTGGCAAACTACGAGTTGTGCTCGCGGGTGCGGCCGGGGTGGGCGTTCGCCTGTGCCCCCCATCGGAACACTGCCGCCTTTGGTGGAGAAATGAGCGGCTGCAGCCGCTTGAAGTGAGGGAGAGCCCTGATGGTGGACGCCAGCCCTGGCCGCGGCCACCCCTGCGAGCGGAGTGCGTGCGCGAACAGCAAGAGGCACTGCCCGGCGGCGTCTGCCGCCAATGGAGAAAAGAGAAGAGAACTAGCTGCATGCGGTGTTCGATGCGGTGGAGGATAGGCTCTGCGGTCCCCCGCCCAACAAAAAGAAATGAATACCCGCCCCCCCAGGAGCCGAGTGGGTGCGCAGATAACCCCCAAAATAGCTGGCGGCCCCCTTTCCCGGTCGCGGCCCTCTGTAGAGAGGGTGCTCAACGACCGGAGGGAGGGGCAGCCCTGTGGCAGTGCCGGCCGGCCGTGCCTCATACGAATGAGGGAAACGGCCACAAGAACGGGAGGTGAATGCCCCACAGGCGGCAGCACGTTCCCCCATGGTGCTGTCTCTGGATCTCCCACTGGGGTCCTGGGCTGGTAGCTGTGCATTAAAGCTCCGGAATCGGAGCCATCAACGTGGGTGGCATCCATTGCAGTGCTCCTTTGATTATCCCGGACCCGGCAGTGAATGGTCAAAGTGGCCGCTGTCGGGGTTGAGGCAGAGCAGAGGCTGCTAGAGTGTTGCCCGGGCCTCTGACTAGTGGTAGAAATGCGATGCTCCATGCCGGAGCAAAGAAGATGAAGGCGGCACGGAAGACCACAGGTCAAGTGGCGGTAGGCAAAAGTAAAGACTCCACATCAGTGAAATACAGAGTACCTCAAGCTGAGGCAATGCAACTAAAGTCAATGCTACGCATCTGTGCACCTGGGTACAGTTAACACTGTGCTCTTGTCATCTGAGCAATGATGTCAGACCCCAGGCCTACTTAACTGACAGGTATGCTCCATGTCAGAGCTCAAGAGGAAAATAGGGGTGCAGAGAGATTGGCAGTGATGACCGGGCAGATGTACTGACCACCAGCATCACGGGTAGCGGCAACAGAAGGCCAAGCCCATCTGGAATACCGCGTCAAACGGCAGTGAAACCGGTAGCTCCACGTTGAAGCAGTGAGAAGAGAAGCCCAACAAAATCCCTGGCTAAGACGGACAGTGAGGGGCTGGCCCACTCCCAACCAACAAGATGCAACATTGTATTCATGCTGACTCCCGACGCCCCAGCGTGTACCTGGGTGACACAGGCAGTGATAGCAACAGTGTGTCGAAAGTGCCATGTGGTGCCCGCCACTGCGGTAACGTGGGAAATCTCCTGGACGAAGGATGGAAGGCGGGGTGGGGCCGCCCTAGGCTGAGGTCAGAGGAAATACATCCTACCAGAAGAAGGAGAGGGTGCCCATACAGCAGCAGGAGGGTGAAAATCTTGTGAAGAGGAGCCTGCGTTGTGAGGCATATGCTATTGGGGGAACCCAACAAAGATAAGACAGCACCTCAACAGTCCAAGCTTCCCAAAGTCCCCGCAAAGGGCAGAAATTTGGCTGGCTATAAAAGATGCAGCCATTCCGATGGCCATTCCCACCCCGCAGTGCAAACATGCTCGTTCCCGCCGTACAATAGCCCCTGGAAGACCTGGACAAACGGCGGCCGTGGTGGGTCACACATGCCTTTGGCAAAGCATGCCACATGGTCCTGAGCCATTCAATCCAAAATCCTCTGGTGGCGGAGTTGAAAAGGGGAATGTTGTGCCGCACCAAAGACTGCCAGGTGCGCCTCAAGAATGGTACCGACTGCCATACTCTGTACTCTGTCCAACGTGGGACTGTCACCCCATGCCACCCAGTGGGTCCTGCTTCCGGTGGGCCGCACGTCCCACCAGTAACACCAGTCCAGTCCCACAAGGCCAACCTGCATAGAAACAGTCAGTCCGCAGCAGTGCCGTCTGGAAACAAAGACACAATGCCATGGTTGTCTCCGACAAGATCGTCCAAGGCACAGACAGCAAGTGGCCCAGACTGCCGGCCAGTTATGTCAGGGACAACATGCCATCAGAGAACCTGACCATGCAACGAGGAAAGTAATTTGCCTGCTCTGTGTGCACCCCATGACGCTGTTATCACCCTGCCTGTCCTGTGGGCGACATCAACACCGCGGCAAATCCGTCAACCTACCTGCATGCCACTGATTGCACCCTGGCTGCCTGTCACCAGCCTACGCCTGCCTGCCCTCCCGTTGAAGAACCAGGCCAATGTGGCTTTGTGGGGAGGTACCTGCCACCCCCCTTTCCCCGAGCTCAGCCAATAACTGGTGTCTGACCAAACCAACACCTAGAAGCAGTGCAACGGGCAGGGTGTGGGTTGCAGCTCATCGTGAGTGCTTGTGTGCCTTCCTGCACCCCTGGATGAAAAGAGACACTCATGACTGGGGGAACATCGTGTAGAGAGGGTGTGAGTGATGTCCTGTCACCCATGTCTGATCCACAGCGCATGGAGCAGCCTGGACGCCCTGCTATCTGCGTCTCGCCACCATGCCCTGGGCATCATGTCTGGTCGCCCCATACCGGGGAAGCGGTAGATCGAACAGCAGGGACGCCCGAAGAGCTGCGTTTGCTGCACTGCCCTCAACATCAATGGACTGAGCCGATGTGGCCCCTGGTGCCCGCCAGGTGCGGCTTTGCAAGCTGTGTACTGTACCATCAAGGGACCCGGGGGAGGTGGTCAGTGACTCCTGCACGGATTGCCCATTACATCAAGGGACTAGGCCGATGTGGCCCCTGGCATCATCCGCCAGGTGCAGCTTTGCCGGTTTTGAACTGTACAATCGATGGACCTGGTCCCGGGGGAGTGACTCCTGTACAGATGTTGATGGAGGACAAACTGGTGTCCTGCAGTCTGGACATTGCTTCAAGATGATTCAGTAGGCATGCGTGTTGATGCTGTGAACCAGCATAGTATGTACATGATTAAAGTGGTCTCAGTAAAGGACTGTCATGTGAGGCTGTGCTCCCGCAGTAGATAGGCGTGCTCTATATGGCACCAGTGGTTAACCGTTAGCGTCATGCAGTGGTGGCAATTCCGTACCCCAGGTTAATAAAGGGTTGTAGCGTATGGTCAGTTACCAACCATCCATTGACGGCGTGCCCCTGTGACCGTCACCTGGGGGTGAGAGGTCGGTAGGTGATATTGGTATAAGAATATGAGGCCATATGTCTATCAATAGCACATCCTGTGGGAAGTTGGTACCCCGAGTCAAAAGCAATGTTGTTCTGTAACTGGAGGGAGGAAAATCAGTTGCTGTGTAATATAGTTTGTTTTTTTTCTTATGAAAAAGGAGGAATGTGGTGTAGTGCACCCTTCTGTGTGAATTGCCCCTTTAAGGGGATGTGTCCCTCCCACCTCTGTATTGCCCTTTTAAGATGGGCCATGATGATAAAAGGAAGCCCTGCGGGCACATGCGTTGGAACGGCTGCAGACTCCACAACAGGAGCACCTGAGTCCGTGTCTCATTCCAGGTGGGAGGCCAGGCCTGCATGCCCTGATGCCGTGGGACCTTCGTGCCAGCGGCCTGCACGGTCAGTTGCATGGCTGGCTGTGCCCCCACCCCCAAGGGTGCTGATGCCACATAGTACCAAGCGGGGGGCCTGCCGGATGTCCAGGGCAGGCCCCAACCCCCTCAGGCACTGGGCCTGTAACGTTTTGAGGTGACTAGCATTTGGGGTGCCTTCCGGATGTCCATGGCAGGCAACCCCTAACAGTGTCTTCCGATTGTTTCTGTGTCTGCAGCCATTAGACCTAGAACAGATACTGTGTCTGCAGTTATTATCCACAGATGGGTCAGTAGACCCAAGAAAAGTACTGGATCTGCAGCTTAGCCCTCGGGAATCATTACTTTCAGAGTAGGCACTGGAACTGGAGACAGCAGCAGGTCTGCAATCATTAGCCGGCGCAGGTATTAAATATACAGTCACTTACACCAGACTACGGTCGGTGTAGTGGCTGCCCAGCAGTTACTGCGTCTGCGAGCATTCCAGATCCTGCACTGTACCGTAAATGATCTTCGGAGCCGCTACTGTATCTACAATACCAACAACAGGCTGCTCTGTGTAATTTCAAAACCGGATGTTTAGGAAGTCACGTACTTACAATGTTTAATTTCAACACGTGATAAGTACAAAACAACAAATTAAAGCTTCAACGTGCTTTTCCAGAGGTTGCAAAAGGGCTCCTTTTACAAATATAACAACAAAGGGGTGAGCCCGTCTAAGTTAATGGACGCTAAAAGAAATGCATATAAAATTCACTACAAGACATAGATCGCATACACTCGCCTGATGCTACCTGGAATCAGGAAGTGAGCGTTTTATAAACAGAGCCCTTATATTGCTTTCATTATCAATCACACAATTAAAGTCCCTATGAGAGCATATTGCATTGTGTGTTTGTTTAAATATTTGCCGACACTTTCTACAATGCCTTTATGGTGTTATGACGCAAATCACGTATTTCTGTTAAGTGGTCGTGACGTTTCCACGCAGAACGGCTACGTGCTTAGGAAGAGAATCACGGAGGAAGGAGCACTCCATGCTGTGTACAGGCAGTGGCGTCATGCTCATCCTGGCGTTCCAGCAACTGCAAGCTGGAGCGCTGGACCAACGGCAGATGCGCGCGATTATCCCTGGACCCATCTGACCCCAAAAAACCTCTCATCTGGCGTGCATCCACAATGCTTGGTCGGCAGACCAAGTCAAAAGGGCACAGACACGGGACTTCATGTCCCAGGATGAACTAGCGCTGCGGCTCTCTTCTAGGAGCAGGGAGCCCTTTCCCTGTACCTCAGCACGGTTAGCATTCGAAAGATGCACTCTGCCAATTCAAATTTGGAGGACCCCTTTTTTTAATTTTATTTTTTTGCTTTCTTTTTATTTAGCAGAAGTCCTCTGGGCAACTTTGTGTTGTAACTCCACACGCAGCACATATCCCAGGGGGCACACGTCCCCCAAATCTCCACAGACCTGGGGACAAACGGCTTCCAGCCTCCCCTTTGATTGTGAAATGGGCCCTTCGACCTAACTTCCTCAGGATTTCTGGGTCCTTTATAAAGATGCGAGGTAGGCCAAACAGATGAAGTTAACACAAAGTTTATTGCAGACAAACCCCAGACCCCAGCAGATAACGTGCTCAACTGACAACCGTAGAATGTGGAACCCTGGACGTAGAGAACAGGCCAGGGCTACGTCCAAGGTTCCAATGCATTACATTACAACACTTATTCCCCTGCAGGGAATACAATAATAACAGCAAATAACAGAAACCCCAAGTGACACGATGTAGCCATCCTCATTCACACACTATGCGCCCCGGACCCAGACATGCACACAACTACTGCAAGGACAGTTCAAAACTCTGAACCCCACCATCATGTAATCCTTGAACCACAGGGAGCGTTCTTCTAGCGGGGCGACACATGCCGCCCCCACCGACGCTACTGGAAGGCATCGCTTCCCCCGACCTCAGGCACAAACTGGACCACATCTCTCTCCGGCTCAACCTGCCCATCATTCAACCCATCTCTGGGCATCACTCCACCCCCATATGCACGGGTACAAAAGGAATGACCCATGTCATCCAAACTACTGGGACTCACCTCCAACTCTCTCCTTAGCACAACCACACGCCTCGTGTTCCACCTGGAACCATCGTCCAACTCCACATAACCTCCTCCCACCTTTCCTATTCGACAATGCCAACTGCACGGCACCCTTCACAAACCTATTAAGCATTTCCACCATCTGTTGGCAGCGGGGTTACACAATGCATTTCTGTGGTGGCGAATCCCTAAACTTTTCATGAACTCCTGCATACACCTAGAAACAAACTGCACACCATTGTCTGTTACAATACCAGCTGGTACATCTTCCCTATCGAATACTTTGCTAAGGAATGCCACAACCTTTTCTGCTGTTAACTGTATCTAACGCGGTTGCCTGCACCCATTGCAAGGTGTAATCCACCAGAACCAATAAGAATCTAAGACCATTTCCCAACATGTCCACCGCTACCTTTGACCACACCTCTCCTGGGCAATCCACCGGATACACTAGTTGCACCCTGGGTGGTTTGCTTTTATCGTTCACTGCACATGCAACGCAATCATTCACAATCTCCTCTACCTCACCATCCATGCCAGGCCACCAATACGACTCCCTCAGTCTCCTCTTGGTTAATGATCTGCCCAAATGCCCCCTGTGTGCCAGAATTATTAACCTGCACCTCAAATTCCGAGGCGGTACCAACCTTTGACCTCTGGCAAAACCCCATAGCCCTTCCGATAATTAATTCCACACATGCTCGTATCCTTTGTCCAAATCTTTATCGATGCCTCCCACTATTCCACACTTGAGACCCACCTTAATTTTTTCCAAAGTAATGTCTGCGGCACACTCTTTGTCCCACACCTCTTTGTCAACAGCTGGAAACACACTTGCTACCCTAGTACATTCATCCCAACTCACTTGCTCATCCTTCCCTTCACCAACTGAGCTGGGTAAACGTGACAATCAGCAACAGCATTCCTAGTGCCTGGAATGTATTCCATCCTAAAGTTGTATTCCTGAATGTCAACCATCATTTGACGATCCTGGGGGAAGCATTGGATAAACCCTTGGTGGTCAAAACATAGACAAGGGGTTTGTGGTCAGTTTGTATAATGTACGGGATGCCCCACAAAAACGTCGTGAAATGCCTGGAAGCCCACACCGCAGCAATGCCTCCTTTTCAATCACTGCATACCTCCTTTGGGCATCTCTTAACACTCTCAAGGCAAATGCTATGGGATGATAGCTACCTTTATCCCACTGTTCAAGCACTGCCCCATCTCCCATCTCACTGGCATCTACAGTCAGTACCATTTTATTCTTAGGCGAGAACGTCCCGAAAGGTGGGGTGTGGTCTATGTCATCCTTCAGCCTCTCAAACTCCTCTTGACAACTCTCTGTCCACACAAAACGAACACTCTTCTTCAATAAGGCTCTCATATTCACTGTCTTCTCGGAATAAGAAGCAATAAACCTGCCATAGTATTGTCATAGCAAGGAAGGACCTGAGTTGCTCCTTATTTACAGGGGCAGGCGCATCCCTCATGACTTTCACTAGCCCCTCCTTGGGACATATACCCATCTTGTCTAGAGTGTGTCCCAAATAGGTTACACTCGACACTGCCACATGACACTTGACCCACTTCACCATCAGACCACTCCTTGAAAATCTTCATTACTCTCAGCACCCTGTCATGCTCGCCACGATCCTTTCCCCACACCAAGATATCATCTTGAAAGTACTCTACACCAGATATTCTGCATCAACCTTTGAAAAACCGTTGACGCTGAGGCCAAGCCAAAAGCAATCCGGCAGAAACGGTATGCCCCAAATGGCGTGACAAATGATGTCAACGGTCGTGAGTCCTCGTGCAACTCTATCTGGTGGTATGCTGACGATAAATCAAGAGTGGAGACACGTGGCCTTTCCCACATTGGCCAACAACTCGTTTATATTGGGTAAAGGGTGCCGGTCCACTCATATGTTGGTATTCAATTCCCATAAGTCCACGCACAGCCTCATGCCCCCATACACTTTATGCGCCAATACCACGGGTGCCAACCACTCTGAACTCTCTATCTCTTCAATGATAACAGATGCCTGGAGCTTGGTAAGTTCATCCTTTAACCCCTCCCGGGCCAATTAGGGGACGCTTCTCACCTTGTGCACACGGTACCGCACCACTTTTGAGAATTATTCTGTGTGAGAACCCTTTAAGCTTACCCAACTCTTCTGAGAATATAGTGGGGAAAGCCTCTCTGAGATACTCATCCGTTATCGCCCCCTCAATCAATTTGACCTCTCCTGTCCCTACACTCAGTATGGGCACAGGCTTCCCCTGGCGTATATTAATTTCTAGGACAGCTTGCTCATCCCAACCCAACAATGCATCACCTTTATGTGCAACGTATAATTTCCCTTGGGTGGTACGCCCCTCAAATTCAATTCTTGCCCACTTATAACCCAACACTGTAATGGGCACGTGACCATATGCGTAGGGATTTATGTCGGATGGTAGCAGAATGGACCCCTTCTTATCATAACTTGCTTTGTACAATTCTGGGGAAATCATGGTGTAAGGGGACCCCGTGTTCACCATCACTTGCACTTGCACACCGTTAACTGACAACATGGCCCACGGCCCTTTCTTTTTCTGCGCTTTTGTCACATTCAACACAACCTCTTCATGGGACCCCTTGCACCATGCGTCGTGTGCCATACCTCCATATAACCCACAACAGTCTCAGAACCCCCATCGGTTCCAACAACTTGACTGTTTGTCTATTCTCAGTGATGGTCTTGCACACTCGGGCAAAATGCCCCCTTCCTTTACATTTCCTGCATTCCGCATCCGTTGCTGGGCATTCTCTAGCACCTGTGGCATGCCCTTTCTAACCGCATTTCCTGCATGCTTCTCTCTGACCAAACGTCCCTTTGTTTTTTTTTAATTTCTTTATTAATTTTATTCAAACCAAACAACAATACAAACCAAACTCGCAGTGCAATTTGCAACAATTTCAATAAACACATTTAGTCTTTGGTCACTGCTCTCCCATTCCCACCCCCTTTATGAGCCTGTTTGTCCTTCGCATTCAGTATCTGTTTCGTGTGGCAGAGTTTCGCTGCCCTCGGATTCCGTTGGATCCGATACTCCTCCGAACATTTCCGCTAGCAATGATTTCCATGCCATCAGGGAGCCCACTTCCTCCTCCCCACTCATGCTGCTAGTCTCCTGCCATACCATCGTTTCAGCCTTCGCCCATTTCTGTAATTCTTTCCACCACACCTCCACCCGTGGTTTGTGGCACTTCTTCCACCCCATGGCTATTCTTCGTTTGGCAAGCACATAGGCCAAATCTTTCAATTTACTGACATGTTAAGTTTCGGTGATCTGGGGAAACCACCCAACAAGCAGGTCCAGACTGTATGACGAGCGTGACCCCTTTCTCTTCTAGTTTTTGTGCTACGTCACCCCAGAAGCATTCAATTACCGGGCAGGCCCAAAACATGTGTATCATGTCGGCGTTTTCCTCATTGCACTTAGGACACGCCTGGCGCCCAACATTTTTAAACTTAGATATCCTCAAAGGGGTCATGTACGCCCTGTGCGTTATATATAACTGTATTTGTTTAAATCTGGCATTTCTTGACACTTTCTTGTGGTATCCCAAGACACATTGCCACATCCCATCCTCCATAGGGGCTCCCGCTTCCGCTTCCCATTCCAATCTTAAGTGTACTGGGTCTTTCCCGACCTTAGACATCACCATCTCATACAATCTAGAGATCCCATGCCCCCCCTCTGATGTGTCATATATTGCCCCAATAATAGCATCTGGTTCCTCTGTCAAGATTGTTTCGGGCCACGTTTTGCGAATCTTCTGCACCATTCTGTGATACGTTACATATTGACCCGTATGTAATCCTGCTGCTTCCCCAAGTTCTCCAAAATCCCTTATGGTCCCCTCCTGCAAAATGTCCCCTAACGTGACCAGCCCCACCGTTTCCCAGTAGGTCCTGATAATCACCCTCAGTTGCTTATCTCCCCCCTCGCCAATGCAACCAACGGTATCTGCGGGGAGCACGGGACAGGGTTTTCCATCAGTCGACAGGCTCTACGCCACATTTTCCACCCAAATATCATCATCCCAGGGCGCCCTTTCATTTCCGATTCGGGTAACCAGATCATTTCCCTTAAGTAAAACGGAGTACAGTTTTGCCCAAACATTTAAGCATCGCTCCTCGTCCCATCATTGCTAGGGGCAGCTTCTCCCAGAACCTCATACATTTCCTGATTTTCTCAATGGCTATCTCGGTGTTGCACTGATGTTCCTCTTCCGCCGTCTGGTACACGTCTATCCCAAGGTAACGGAAAGAACTCACCGACCATGGTACTTGTAGCACCGGCAACCTCTCCACAAGGGTTCCCACATAGCCACTTAGTGGGAATATGCTGGATTTCTGGGGGTTCACCGCTATGCTGGATAACCTGGCATACCTCTCCATCACTTCCAAAATGTATTGTAGATTTTCATCTGGGTATTTTAGATATAGTAACAAATCGTCTGCATACAAGGATATTGAATGTCGCTCCCCTCCCACCTCAATACCTACCGTATCATATTGTTGCCTGAGGTATATTGCTAGAGGCTCCAGGGCTAGAATGTAAAGCATCGGGGACCAGGGGCACCCCTGTCTAGTGCCTCTGCTAAGTTGCCATCTCTCGGATATTACTGATTCTGTTCAAACTCTGGCCAATGGTTCATTGTATAGCATCTTAGCCCATTTAATATAACCCAGCCCTATTCCATATCCCCCCAGTGCCGCCAACAGCCATGGTCACTTAACCGAGTCAAAGGCTTTAACTGCGTCCAAGGACACAATCGCCATTTCGCCTTCACTGCTACACCCCCATTCAACCACAGATGGAGTCTCCTGTGGTTGTGAGTTATGTTCCTACTCGGGACATAGCCCGTTTGATCTGGATGAATTAATTTACCAATCACTCTCCGCAATCTGTTCGCTAAGACAGCTGTTAGTATCTTACTGTCCTGGTTCAGCATCGATAAGGGCCTGTAGGAGCCACAACTATGCCCTGGTTTATTGGGCTTCGGGTGCGGTACTATAATTGCTTCTCTGAGCGACTCCGGCAACCGTCCTACCTCAAATGCTTCGTTAAGCATTACTAGCATAGAGGGGAGCACTTCCTCCCTATATACTTTATAGAATTCACTAGGGAACCCATCTGCCCCCGGAGTTTTGCTAGTGGGCAACTGCTTCACTACCTCCTCCAATTCCTCCAAAGTAATTGGTGCATCCAGCTCTTCCCTCTCTTCTTAACTTATCTTGGGCAGTCCTATATCTCCCAGTGTTTCGGCTATCTCTTCCGGGCTGCTCCCCTCACTATCCTCATATAGCGCCTCATAATAGTCCGCAAATTCCTTGTTGACCCCATCTTAAGTATCCACTTCCTCGCCATCCCCTCTTGTTATAGCCCTGATCGGAGGTCTAGGGGTTTCAGTCTTGTATAACCAAGCTAGGAGCCGTCCCGTTTTATCCCCCCTGCATGCTGTCTTTCTATGTACTTTGTGTAATTGAGATTGCAGAGCCTTTCCCAGAGTTCCGCGCACTGCTGCTGTAATTTAAGTACTAGCTCCATACCTACATCGCCTCTCCCCAGTGCTTTTTCCAATTCCTCCTCTGCTGTATGCAAGTCATCTATTACTCCACCTTGCAACCCCCTTGACTTGGATATGGCAACCCCTCGCATCACCACCTTAAAGGCCTCCCATAGTGTTCCTGCCGAGTCAACACTGCCAGTATTCACCTCAAAGTAGTTAATGATCTCATCTCTCATGTCCTCCCTAAAGACTGGATCCCTAAGCGCCTCTGCACGGAGGCGCCACGTTGGAATCCGCGCTCTCAGGGGGCAATGTTGCCAACCGAGGATCAAGGGCGAGTGATCCGAGAGGACCCTCGCTTTATATTCTATATGATTGCACTCTGTCATCACATCTGGAGTGGCGTAGACATAGTCGAGTCTTGTATGCAGCTGCTGCGGGGCCGAATAGTGTGAGTACTGTATCAGTGGGATGTTTTATTCTCCAAACGTCTACTAGGCCGAAATCCTCTAGCAGCATCCGCAATATTCTGGCCGCTGGGGTAGGCCTATCAACCTTATCATCCGACCTGTCTATCTTCGGATTTATTACACAATTGAAATCCCCACCCCAAATCACTGCACTGCCCACACATGCACCCATGGTGGTGCACAGGGTTCTGAAGTATGCCGCCGTGTTATGGTTAGGGGCATACGTGTTCACAATACATATTTCTTTGTTTTCTATCAACCCCTTCAATATGACCATCGTCCCGTCAGTCTGCACTACTTCCCCAATTAACTTAAAGGTGACATGCGGCACCACCCAAACAAGCACTCCTCTAGCATGGGCAGAATATGATGAGCCCACCACTATACCTTTCCATTTTCTCCCAATTTGCTCTATCTTCTCTCGTGTCAGATGCGTTTCCTGTAGCAGAGCAATATCTATCTTTTGCCGTCTCGAATACAGCATGACCCTATTTCTCTTCAAATAACTGTTAAGTCCTCTGACATTCTTAAGCTCCCCCATTGTTCGTTAATACTTCCCCTTCTTACATCAGGCCAGTCCTCCCTGCCCGCACAAAAACAGTCCCTTCTCAATAGTCCGCATAGGCTCATAAAACTAAAACTCCCCATAACTATATACACCCTCAACTCCCAGCTTCCCTCCCCTCCTCCCATCCGTCCCTCCCCTTCCAAAACCCTCCCCAACTGCTGCCCAGCTCCATTCCTGGATCTCAGGCACCCCCACATCTAGCCCTGCCTAGCACAAACTTCTACACAGGGCCCAGTAGGGTGAAGCCGCCCTAACGGCCTCTGAACTAATAATCTATCGGGGTGGATAGCTTCTATCTTGATGCTCCTATATCTAATTTATGCGCTGAATGCTGATGCTGCACCGTTACCAATTACATTTGCTCCCACTATATTCCAGTCCATGCCGAGCACCAGGCTCGAATGTTATTCAGCGTTAATCCTGTCCTACATTTCAAGTATATTCGGGATCACCCTCCCACTTACGCCCTCAGTGTCCATGTTACAAGTTCTTATTCGTCCTGCTCCCGCCGGTCCCGATCCACTTCCTGTTCCGGGCAACCCTGCAGGTCCAGCCATTTCACAGCGTCCTCCGGAGTATATATAAAAAAAAAAAAACGCTCTGTCTTTGTGAAACACTTTCAATCTTGCCGGATACAGAAGCATGTACTTAATGCCTGCTGCTCTCAACCTCCTTTTGACAGCCACGTAACAGTATCTTTGCCTCTGCACCAGCATCGTATAGTCCGGGTATGCTGTGATGTTGGTGGATGCTCTCTCTATCGTACCGCCCTTGCGAAAATATTCCAATATCTTCTCCCTGTCTCTATAGTTCAGGATCCTTGCGATGAACGGTCTCGGCGGGGCCCCAGGTCGAGGTTTTCTCATAAGGGCACGATGTGCCCGCTCCACCGTGAACCCCTGCGAAAGTTTGTCTGCTCCGATCCCCTGAAGGATCATGTTCTCCACGTAGTTTGAGGGGTCTTGGCCGTCCTCTCCCTCCGGCAGGCCGACCACTCGGATATTATTCCTTCTCGCCCTTCCGTCCGCTTCTTCCACTCGATTCTCCAGGTTAGCGACCTGCTGTTTTAGCACATGAACTTCCTTTGCGTTGTTCGTGCTGACTTCTTTTGTAATCTTCACCTCACTTTCCAGACCACTAGTTCTCTCCGCCAGCGCCCTGACATCTTGTCGTAGCAGGGTAAGTTCTGTTCTGTAAGGATATTTGGCGTGTTACAGCACAGAGTACAGCACTACTGCACAGGTAGCATTTTTATGCAGCACCACTACATGGGTGTGGTGCATTGCTATATGTGTTGCCAGAGTAACATGGACATATAGGTAAAGACAGGCTATTCAGTCAAAAACGATTTTTACATATAAGATGCAAATCCATTTTTACAGTTAAAAGCACACATCTGAACATTCAAAATGCACACTATTTTTCACCTGAAATGCCTATGTTGCAAGAGACACATATGAAAATAACTAACCTTATTAATAACTAACCTGACTAATAAAACTTCATTTAACATAATCCACTAATAAAAATGTGTCTCCACTGCAGAATTAGGCCTACTCTGAAAGTGAACTTTTAAACACATTCATTTTTTTCTCTGCTGCTCTGTCCACATAACTACAGGAAGCAAAGAGCTCGAAGGAACAGGAAATCACTTTGTTACAATTGCCACTGTAGAAGTGAGCTATTGTGTAGTGAGGGAGGAGATGACATGATTGATTCTGATTGGAGCAGCGTCATAGCAAGTATCATGCTAGAGGCTGTGATTAGAACTTTGCTGGAGAAGCTTGAGAAGAGGGGGGAGGCAGGCGACATCTGGCAGAGCTGGGAGAAGGATCTATTTTCTGGCTGGGGCATTCCTGCTGCAAAAGCTGAGAGTTCCAGGCAATAACCCCAGTTTGAGAACGGCAGACGCTTGTTCTCACTGGGGTTGATTTTCAAGGGAGCCAAACTTAGAAAGAGAATAGCCGGAGGAAACTCATGCTGAACAGATAAGGTAATTATAGAAGCGAGTGGGAGCTGTGCGAAAGTGTGCGAAACTGTTCAGTCAGTGTATTAAAGGGAGTCTCAGTCTCTTATCAGCATATTTAATGTTACCAATTGAATATATTCTCGCAGCTCTCTGTTCATTTTATCACAAATAATGTTGTAACATTTCATTTATTTCTGTAAAAAAAGTTAAATTGTGTTTAAAAGAAGTTTCTATAATACAAAAATATTTGAAAACAGGTAGCTAGTGTGTATTATTTCTCAATTTAATTTTGCATGGGGAAAGGTTTAAATGTGGGTAGATTTTTAAACAGTGCAATTGTCATTTTAAAGCAGATGTGTGCATGATTCTATTCAGTATGCACATTTGTGAGTGACTGTAGCATAGCCTGTTGGAGGTACATGAGTCAACGGGAAGAGAGACTCTGGATATAGTTCCCTACCGTATATAAGGTAGTGGAAATTACCACAAAAATACCACAATAGCCCATGGTGGCACACAACACTAACACTGAAACTGTGGTATCCCTAAAATGTAGGCCTGAGGTCTCTCTAGAGATCAAGAACAATTTAGATAAAAAACAAGGGATGTTGGATATTGGGGCCACGAATAAACCAACCACTATACCAACCAACCACGCAAACTACCGCTCATATCATCTAAATAGGTCTGAATTCTGAAATAATGCAATGTATTATTGTCATGTGTGACCCAATATGAATATAGAGAGTGATTATTGCTAAAGGTATTTTGGTGGTAAGAAAATACCGCAAAGCCCCAAATATCAACAAAATACCCAACAGTTCCCACTGCATCAATTTTGTTTTCTAGGGCTTTTCGTAGGTCCGCCATTGCCAAGCTCCATTTAGTGCTCAGTGCGGTTATAGCCTCTAGGATTTGCTGTTTATCCTCCTCTGGGGCTTCTTCAACAGGGGTCCCAGCCCCGCCTTGCGTCGATGTTGTAGTGGTCCTCTGCGTTTTCGCAAAGGCCTCCATTGTAGGTTGTTTGGTCTTAGCCCTCAATCCTTTTACCAACATAATGCCACCCTTTGCCCCTATCTGGCTCTGGCCCAGAGTGGTTGTTGCGACTTTCCAGTACTTCGATCGTCGGGATCTCCGCTTTCTGACTTCAAGTTGCTATGGCACTGAAGAGTGTCATTCAAGTGGGTTGCATCCTCCCACGTATCACTTCCATCCGTAGGTCCTGTCGGTCCAAGAATCCATAGCTACCTCCTGCAGTCCAGTTGCCTAGGTGCATGAAAGACCCCTTAGGTTGGGTGCCCCCACTGAGGTGTTACAGGCACTCTTATTTAGTGCAGTTGCAATGTCACCCAGTGCCGTTCAAAACATGCACTCAGATTACACTACTTTCGCATCCCATATCTTCCAAGCCGTATTCCATACAGTGTTAGGGTGTATCCACAACCAATGTCAGTGACAATCCACTGTACTGCTCCTCACGGATGTATTCATGTGACTGTCTATGGAGCCTGGTGCTGTTATGATCCACCTGCAGCAGCACTGTGGCTGTCGTGGTTTGTGGCGCCTTCCCCCTCGCCCATCCGAACTGCTCTACAAAGAAGAGTGTGTCTGACTGCAGCGGCTCCTGCACTGCCAAGCCCTGCAGTCTATTATGTCTACGGCGCCTTCCGACGCCCGCCCAGCTTGCAACGGTAGATGTCTCACCGTCCGCGTTGCAAGGGCTACCTATCCATAAGCACCTTCAGCTTGCTCGGCACCGCTGCCCTTTCCCTGTACAGCACTTATGTGCCGGCACAATGCATGTGGGATGCAGCCGAGTGCCGATCTGTACACAGAAAAAGGTTATGGACCCCGCCGGCGGTCCAGAAATGCTGCTTCCCTCGAGCGGGACGCGGCTGCTTTCGCTTGTGAGTGCGAGCCGTCACGGTTCGCCGAGCTTGTTGCAGCGAGCTTGCAACAGTAACAAGCCGCTCCTGCCTTCCAGTCCGGGAGCGGCAGATTGGTAACACGGCCTCCTCGGGGAACTCAAGATTTGTTGTCCAGGCAGTCGTCCGCAGTCCGTGTTAGTCCCATGGAGTCAATTTCACTTCTCGTCTTCGCCAGCCTTCTCTTTGTTTGCCGCCATCTTGGCAACAAAGTGTCCTCACGGCCGCACCAGTTAGAGGGCCTCATCACGACTTCGGCGGTAACCCTTAAATCTGGCGGTAGCGCTATTACCGCCGGATTTAAGGGTCCGCCGAATCAGGGCTTTGGCGGATTTCTCCCCAGCTCTGAGCGGGGGGGAAATCCGCCAAAAATGTGCGCTATTACTGTCAGCGGGAAATCCGCCGGCGGTATTAGCGCGAAGATTCCCCATTGAGCCCAATGGGGAATGGGGCATTCCCGAATGGGCTCAGTGGGGAATGGGGACTTACATTACCGCCGAACTCGTGATCCGGCGCTATTAGCACCGGGGAGTTCGGCGCTAGGGCTAATACCGCCAGCGCTAATAGCGTTACTGTTACCGCCCAAGTCGTGATGAGGCCCTTTAAGTCTGCAGATCTCGCTTCCCCCAAACCCGACAGGCTCCTACGTCAGGATTATCATAGCCTTCAACTTCCGACGCTTGATCTTCAAGTTTCCAGACGCTCGCTATAATTTCAAAAGGTAACTGCAGCAAAACGAAGTCGGATCATCCGGAGCTCATCAAGAAGCACGTCCTCTCCCATGGCTAGTTAGCCATGCCCCCCAAACGTCCCTTTGTTGTCTCTGAGTTACCTCTTGGACTACTCAATGGCCCTTGCTATCTCAATTATCTTAGGGGAGGATTTTTTTCAATCCAAAGCCTCTCCCTCACCCTGGAGTCACTGGTCTTCATCATTACTTGGTCATGATGTAGTCATCCAGCACACCTGTCAATTTGCAAGAGGAAATGAGTGTCTGCAATGCAGTTATGCCATCTATTCCTTCACCTACAGCCTGAGTCCAGGAAATGAAGTGATATCTCTCCAAGACTACGTTTGGTCTCTTTCCGAACCACACCTCCAGTTTTTTTTAGTGCTGTCTCGTATGTCCTTACTGCACCCTCACTTCCTTCCCCTTCGCCATCTGTCGTGGCTCGCACCTCTTCACCAGGAAGGTGCCTGAATAGTCTCAGACCCTCTGTTTCTAGGCAGTTCAGCAGTGCTGCTTCCTTGTCGTCGTCACTTTACCTGGTACCACCTGCTGCTCTCAAATATACTTTGAAGGTATCCACCCAAAGATCCCAAGGAATGGGAGGATCTCCAGGTTTAGGAAGGAAGGCTGGGGGCAGCCGGGTGTTATTTTGCTGCATTTTGGAAGTGCTCTTTTGCACCTTCGTCACACCTGCTCCTTGCAATGCACAGCTGCTGTCACTGTTCTTTTGCTAGTCCCTCCTGTTGAGAGACCGTTGGAGCCAAGGCTCGCTGTCCCTCCCCCTAGAATTGTCACCACAAATTGTTCTCTCCCCTTTTCAGGTCTAGGGTGCGCCCCAAACACTGCACACGCATGCGCTGGCACCTTGACTAGCTGAGTGGCTATTTTTCCCGAAAGCTTGGATCCCTTCTTTGATCTTCGCTCGGCCCGTTCACTCCGCCCGGCCAAGGATGGGGTTGGTAGGTGACAGCTACATTCACTCCTGGTCCGCTACGCAGGCACTCTGTTGCTTTGGGCCAGCCCCCTTTGGCTCCTCCCTGGGAAATCTTTTCTCCCCTGCCTCTGGGCAAAGCAAAGCTCGGTACGCGCAGGAACGCTGCCTTACCTTCTCTTCCTCCCTGCCACCTTCAGTGTCGGGCAGGGGAAGTGCCAAATCCAGCTGTAGCTGCACCGCTGCCTCACGTTGCCGGAACCAGTCACCGGCAACCCCCGCAACTCATGGAGGGGCAGCCGGGCTGACGTGCAGGCGGGGCCTTCACGCCGATGGGCCACTTCTCTCCCCGCCGACATGGGAAACCACAGAGCTTCTACGCTGCTGGACTTCTTCTCCCCCTTCGCAGACACGCGGACAGCACACGTGGCTTCACGCAGGGTTTGCACTAAATCCTCGTTGCCAATGTAAAGATGCGAGGTAGGCCAAACAGATGGAGTTAACACAAAGTTTATTGCAGACAAACCCCGGTCCCCAGCAGGTAACTCGCTCAACTGACAACCATAGAATGTGGAACCCTGGATGTAGAGAACAGGCCAGGGCTACGTCCAAGGTTCCAAGGTTCCAATGCATTCAAATGCATTACATTACAACATCCTTCTGGCTGCATCCTCTTCAGGATCTCCATGGGCTGCACTGTTCCCTGCACAAGTCAGTTGGTCTCATAGGCTTTGGGTGCTCTTCCGCCAACTCGTTGCCAAATTAACATTCTCCTGGTCATAAGGTAATTAATGGATTGATTTTTTTTCAAGGGCCTTCGGTTTAGTCACCCTAATTGTGCTAGCGTCATCCAGACGTGGACCCCTTGCTCACTGTGTTCAGAGAGGCACAGCTCCACCTCACTGATGATGGCCAACAAGCTGAAACACGTGTATGGGGTTGCTGTTGGTACTCTTGTTCAGAAGGCAATTGCCATAGCATTTCGGTGCTGGACTGCCCATATGGGCGGGACAAAGACTGATATGCAAATGGATATTTCACATCTCTGAAAGGTACAGTGAGCTAAAATGTGGCTGCGTACTCTAGAGAGGGTACCATCCCATAGAACAGGCCATTATTTCCTTGCTCGATCTCATAGAGGGGCTCCCATAACTCATTTATTTATTACCATTTCAGACCAGGTTGGTAGAAAAGGAATGCTTCTTTATTAAGTCTTCGTTACAGATATAGATCAAATGTAGGAGGGAGGTAACAAGCATCCTTTTTTAGTTTCTGTCTTTCTGTGTACCAACCAGCACTCCAGGAATCCTCGGCACACTCAATTCCACTTGCAACATTCAATTCCAATACATTTCATGCAGCATCTCGGCTCACTGGACACATACATACACAGATCACTACAGAATGTGCCTTCAAGAACGGCTAATGATGGGAATAGTAATAACATACATTCTGTAAACCCTGTAATTCTGTGGTATGCTCTGATTTAGGCTCTTTTGCTAATGTCTTGCACGTCGTTCTGTCACTTGGTTGTCTGGTAAAGGCACCCACGGATCTCCTGGCTCTCAGAATCGCTCCATCACTGCCTCTGCTCGCAGATTTAGTGGTAATTAATTCACCGGCTCTTCATTGCTGGATCAACTATTTCTTTCTCAAAGTTAAATGATATGTTTTACCCTTTACAAGATGAATGGAATCTAGATCCTGCCTGAGCGGTCTTTCAAAAGGAACAATCTTTCTTGACCCCAAATGAGTGGCAATAAGTCGATTTAGTTCTAAATTCAGATCCATGTAGAATATTGGGATACATATCAAGGCTAGGACACGTTTGTGAAATGGAACTAGGTGAACAGGTATGATTGTCGCTAAGTGATAACGAAACAAAAATTTCCATATCTTTGATTGTAAATGAACTCAAGGTAGACTCCAAATTGAGAAAGTGGGCAGGGACCCCATATTCAGTTTACATACAAATGCGTGTAAATCTGCATTCATGGAAACAATGCCATAGTTCTAACATGGTGCAAAGGATGAGCCTAAAGACAGTGCCTTGGACTTTTCTGTGGTTAGAGCCAAATTTGACAAGTTTGCAATTATTGGTTGTGACCCCAGTTTGCATGTCGATTCTGTCTCAATAATCTAATCCTCATTTTGTTTCTGAAATCTTTTAATCCCTGCCGTCTCCTTTTCCATGTACATCTATTCATTTTTCCATAATACGTCCAATGGCGTCCTTTCTGATGGCTCCGTTTGAGGATCCTTTCTCTAAAAAAAGCACCTTAGGATTCACCTGCTTTAGATTGGTCATTTTACCTACTAGCCGATTAGTCATCATCAGAGTTCTTTGGTGTAGCGTGATTTTTAGATGATGGATGAATAGTGATCAAAGCCTTTTGCAAATGGGAATACTGTTCATTTCATAATACTTTTGATCTCTAATACTTTTTTGTATTTCACTCTATTGAAAAACACTTCAGTTTAGGGGTTTAAATGTAGATACTTAAAAAAATATTTCCCTTGAGCAAATTAAGCATAACCATGGTCTTTCACATGTAAATTGATGTTTCATGTAACAAAATGTCCCATTCCTGGTCAACATCAGGTTCAGAGTTATCCTGTGTAGGGAAAATGCCAGTTTTCTTAGCTAGATGTTTGGAAAATTCTGTGCAGAAGCCCACCAAAGGACGGTGAACAAAGGAACCAAACCTGGTTTGGCGCGCAGAGTAAAACACAAGAAAGACCTTTACAAAAAGAAATGGCAATAAACCCATCCGGAACCAAATAAAAATAAAAGGGGTCCAGCGGGTTACAGTTTGAGGCTACCACCATAGCCTCTAACGTTACGGAGTCTATTGTCATAGCTCGCGGTAGAATAAAAATGGTAGATACCACTGCCACCAGCCAAATCTTAGAGAAAGGGGAACGAAATAATGTTCCTTGAGAAACGGACAAAAAGGGATAACTATTAACCCTTCCACTACTCTATTGGAAGATAGGTTGTATTGGGTCTGTAGATTTAAAAAGTCTAGTAAAGTCAATGGCAACTTTACATGTCCTGGGAGACAGTAGTCAGTCCCAGAAAAAGGAGTTTAAAGTGGGAAGTCTGAAAAAGAAAACCCTGTAACACTGCACTTAAGGTGCTGTGCGACAAACAGTAAAATGATGATGCCTATGGAGTGTGTGAGACTCCATAGTCCATGAGCAAAAATGTACAACACACAGCCAAAACACATGTAAGAGTGGGGAAAAAGGTTCACACGCCTACCAGGTGAAAAAATAAATCCTAGAAATACAGCAAAGCTGCTGAGGGACTCAATAGGTAAGGGAAATTAGCAATTCTGGAGAATTCTCCCTAACACCCGTCCCCCCCAGGCTAAGGGACAGGAGGATTTAATCCACTCCTGGAGGAATCTCTTTACTCTAGTCTGTTACAATCATCCTAGAGAGACGATCAGCATTCTGGTGGTGACATCCTGACCAGTGCTCAATGGTGAAATCAAACCCTTGCAGGCAGATTGACCATTTTAGTAGTTTTGGGTTTTCCCCTTTATTTACATTAACCATCTCAAGGGTTGGTGGCCTGTCTGAATCACAAAAGTAGATCCATACAAGTATGGCCTAAACGTCTTCAGAGACCACACAATAGCAAAGCATTCATGCTCAATGGTTGCCCACCGTGTTTCTGGTTCCTTCAGCTTCCTGCTGATGAAGCAAATGGGGTTTTCCCTACCTTTCTCATCCAGTTGACTAAGGTCTGCACCTATACCTGGATTGGAGGCATCTGTCTGCACAATGAAGGGTTGGTGATAATCGGGAGCTCTTAGGACTGGAGCTTGACAAAGGGCTTTCTTCATGTTTTCAAAGGCTTGAGTGCATTCCTCATTCCATCTAACCTTTTTAGGGAATGTTGGAGAGGAGACTACATTCAAAGCAGAAGCTATGGTCCCATAGTTCTCGATAAAATTCCTGTAGTACCCGGTGAGACAGAGGAAGGTTCTCACCTGGGTTTGAGTAGTAGGGGTGGCCCAGTTTTGTACCGCTTGTACTTTGCTAGGCAATGGCCTTATTTCACCTCCTCATACCTCATGACTAAGGTAGACCACTTTGCTCTGACCAATTTGACATTTGCTTGCCTTTATGGTCAGATGGGCCTGCTCAAGAGCCTGCAATACATATCCCGAATGGTCAACATGTTCTTTCCAAGTAGGGCTGAACACTGCTATGTCATCCAAGTATGCCATGCAGAGGTCCTCCATCCCAATCAGAACTTGATTGACCATCCTTTGGAATGTAGCAGGTGCATTCTTTAATCCAAAAGGCATAACCGTAAACTGGTAGAGGCCTGCTGGGGTTGAAAATGCAGTTTTCTCCTTGGCATGGTCTGTCGGGGCTATTTGCCAATAGCCTGACGTCAGATCAAATGTACTGAGGTACTTGGCTGCACCAAGTTTATCCACCAGTTCATCTGTCCTTGGTAAAGGATGGGCATCAGTCTTTGTGACTGCATTTAGAGCTCTATAGTCCACACAGAATCTCGACTTCTTGGATTCTGCCTTTGGTACTAGATCAACTGGACTAGGCCAATTGACTGGTAGATGGCTCTATAACCCCGAGATAAAGCATCTTGTTGACCTCTTCCTTTATGCGGGTTCTTACATGGTCTGCCGTTCTGTAACCTCTGCTTTTCACAGGTAAACAGTCACCAGTTAGAATGTCATGCTGGCCCCAAGGGGTCAAGACTGGTGAAAGTGAAAACAGGGAGCCAAACTGATTTAACAGAAACTTGCACTCCTCCTGTTGTTCAGATGTCAGATTAGAAGAGAGATTAACTCTCTCTAATGGGGACTTACATTACCGCCGAACTCGTGATCCGGCGCTATTAGCACCGGGGAGTTCGGCGCTAGGGCTAATACCGCCAGCGCTAATAGCGTTACTGTTACCGCCCAAGTCGTGATGAGGCCCTTTAAGTCTGCAGATCTCGCTTCCCCCAAACCCGACAGGCTCCTACGTCAGGATTATCATAGCCTTCAACTTCCGACGCTTGATCTTCAAGTTTCCAGACGCTCGCTATAATTTCAAAAGGTAACTGCAGCAAAACGAAGTCGGATCATCCGGAGCTCATCAAGAAGCGCGTCCTCTCCCATGGCTAGTTAGCCATGCCCCCCAAACGTCCCTTTGTTGTCTCTGAGTTACCTCTTGGACTACTCAATGGCCCTTGCTATCTCAATTATCTTAGGGGAGGATTTTTTTCATTCCAAAGCCTCTCCCTCACCCTGGAGTCACTGGTCTTCATCATTACTTGGTCATGATGTAGTCATCCAGCACACCTGTCAATTTGCAAGAGGAAATGAGTGTCTGCAATGCAGTTATGCCATCTATTCCTTCACCTACAGCCTGAGTCCAGGAAATGAAGTGATATCTCTCCAAGACTACGTTTGGTCTCTTTCCGAACCACACCTCCAGTTTTTTTTAGTGCTGTCTCGTATGTCCTTACTGCACCCTCACTTCCTTCCCCTTCGCCATCTGTCGTGGCTCGCACCTCTTCACCAGGAAGGTGCCTGAATAGTCTCAGACCCTCTGTTTCTAGGCAGTTCAGCAGTGCTGCTTCCTTGTCGTCGTCACTTTACCTGGTACCACCTGCTGCTCTCAAATATACTTTGAAGGTATCCACCCAAAGATCCCAAGGAATGGGAGGATCTCCAGGTTTAGGAAGGAAGGCTGGGGGCAGCCGGGTGTTATTTTGCTGCATTTTGGAAGTGCTCTTTTGCACCTTCGTCACACCTGCTCCTTGCAATGCACAGCTGCTGTCACTGTTCTTTTGCTAGTCCCTCCTGTTGAGAGACCGTTGGAGCCAAGGCTCGCTGTCCCTCCCCCTAGAATTGTCACCACAAATTGTTCTCTCCCCTTTTCAGGTCTAGGGTGTGCCCCAAACACTGCACACGCATGCGCTGGCACCTTGACTAGCTGAGTGGCTATTTTTCCCGAAAGCTTGGATCCCTTCTTTGATCTTCGCTCGGCCCGTTCACTCCGCCCGGCCAAGGATGGGGTTGGTAGGTGACAGCTACATTCACTCCTGGTCCGCTACGCAGGCACTCTGTTGCTTTGGGCCAGCCCCCTTTGGCTCCTCCCTGGGAAATCTTTTCTCCCCTGCCTCTGGGCAAAGCAAAGCTCGGTACGCGCAGGAACGCTGCCTTACCTTCTCTTCCTCCCTGCCACCTTCAGTGTCGGGCAGGGGAAGTGCCAAATCCAGCTGTAGCTGCACCGCTGCCTCACGTTGCCGGAACCAGTCACCGGCAACCCCCGCAACTCATGGAGGGGCAGCCGGGCTGACGTGCAGGCGGGGCCTTCACGCCGATGGGCCACTTCTCTCCCCGCCGACATGGGAAACCACAGAGCTTCTACGCTGCTGGACTTCTTCTCCCCCTTCGCAGACACGTGGACAGCACACGTGGCTTCACGCAGGGTTTGCACTAAATCCTCGTTGCCAATGTAAAGATGCGAGGTAGGCCAAACAGATGGAGTTAACACAAAGTTTATTGCAGACAAACCCCGGTCCCCAGCAGGTAACTCGCTCAACTGACAACCATAGAATGTGGAACCCTGGATGTAGAGAACAGGCCAGGGCTACGTCCAAGGTTCCAAGGTTCCAATGCATTCAAATGCATTACATTACAACATCCTTCTGGCTGCATCCTCTTCAGGATCTCCATGGGCTGCACTGTTCCCTGCACAAGTCAGTTGGTCTCATAGGCTTTGGGTGCTCTTCCGCCAACTCGTTGCCAAATTAACATTCTCCTGGTCATAAGGTAATTAATGGATTGATTTTTTTTCAAGGGCCTTCGGTTTAGTCACCCTAATTGTGCTAGCGTCATCCAGACGTGGACCCCTTGCTCACTGTGTTCAGAGAGGCACAGCTCCACCTCACTGATGATGGCCAACAAGCTGAAACACGTGTATGGGGTTGCTGTTGGTACTCTTGTTCAGAAGGCAATTGCCATAGCATTTCGGTGCTGGACTGCCCATATGGGCGGGACAAAGACTGATATGCAAATGGATATTTCACATCTCTGAAAGGTACAGTGAGCTAAAATGTGGCTGCGTACTCTAGAGAGGGTACCATCCCATAGAACAGGCCATTATTTCCTTGCTCGATCTCATAGAGGGGCTCCCATAACTCATTTATTTATTACCATTTCAGACCAGGTTGGTAGAAAAGGAATGCTTCTTTATTAAGTCTTCGTTACAGATATAGATCAAATGTAGGAGGGAGGTAACAAGCATCCTTTTTTAGTTTCTGTCTTTCTGTGTACCAACCAGCACTCCAGGAATCCTCGGCACACTCCATTCCACTTGCAACATTCAATTCCAATACATTTCATGCAGCATCTCGGCTCACTGGACACATACATACACAGATCACTACAGAATGTGCCTTCAAGAACGGCTAATGATGGGAATAGTAATAACATACATTCTGTAAACCCTGTAATTCTGTGGTATGCTCTGATTTAGGCTCTTTTGCTAATGTCTTGCACGTCGTTCTGTCACTTGGTTGTCTGGTAAAGGCACCCACGGATCTCCTGGCTCTCAGAATCGCTCCATCACTGCCTCTGCTCGCAGATTTAGTGGTAATTAATTCACCGGCTCTTCATTGCTGGATCAACTATTTCTTTCTCAAAGTTAAATGATATGTTTTACCCTTTACAAGATGAATGGAATCTAGATCCTGCCTGAGCGGTCTTTCAAAAGGAACAATCTTTCTTGACCCCAAATGAGTGGCAATAAGTCGATTTAGTTCTAAATTCAGATCCATGTAGAATATTGGGATACATATCAAGGCTAGGACACGTTTGTGAAATGGAACTAGGTGAACAGGTATGATTGTCGCTAAGTGATAACGAAACAAAAATTTCCATATCTTTGATTGTAAATGAACTCAAGGTAGACTCCAAATTGAGAAAGTGGGCAGGGACCCCATATTCAGTTTACATACAAATGCGTGTAAATCTGCATTCATGGAAACAATGCCATAGTTCTAACATGGTGCAGTGCCTTGGACTTTTCTGTGGTTAGAGCCAAATTTGACAAGTTTGCAATTATTGGTTGTGACCCCAGTTTGCATGTCGATTCTGTCTCAATAATCTAATCCTCATTTTGTTTCTGAAATCTTTTAATCCCTGCCGTCTCCTTTTCCATGTACATCTATTCATTTTTCCATAATACGTCCAATGGCGTCCTTTCTGATGGCTCCGTTTGAGGATCCTTTCTCTAAAAAAAGCACCTTAGGATTCACCTGCTTTAGATTGGTCATTTTACCTACTAGCCGATTAGTCATCATCAGAGTTCTTTGGTGTAGCGTGATTTTTAGATGATGGATGAATAGTGATCAAAGCCTTTTGCAAATGGGAATACTGTTCATTTCATAATACTTTTGATCTCTAATACTTTTTTGTATTTCACTCTATTGAAAAACACTTCAGTTTAGGGGTTTAAATGTAGATACTTAAAAAAATATTTCCCTTGAGCAAATTAAGCATAACCATGGTCTTTCACATGTAAATTGATGTTTCATGTAACAAAATGTCCCATTCCTGGTCAACATCAGGTTCAGAGTTATCCTGTGTAGGGAAAATGCCAGTTTTCTTAGCTAGATGTTTGGAAAATTCTGTGCAGAAGCCCACCAAAGGACGGTGAACAAAGGAACCAAACCTGGTTTGGCGCGCAGAGTAAAACACAAGAAAGACCTTTACAAAAAGAAATGGCAATAAACCCATCCGGAACCAAATAAAAATAAAAGGGGTCCAGCGGGTTACAGTTTGAGGCTACCACCATAGCCTCTAACGTTACGGAGTCTATTGTCATAGCTCGCGGTAGAATAAAAATGGTAGATACCACTGCCACCAGCCAAATCTTAGAGAAAGGGGAACGAAATAATGTTCCTTGAGAAACGGACAAAAATGGATAACTATTAACCCTTCCACTACTCTATTGGAAGATAGGTTGTATTGGGTCTGTAGATTTAAAAAGTCTAGTAAAGTCAATGGCAACTTTACATGTTCTGGGAGACAGTAGTCAGTCCCAGAAAAAGGAGTTTAAAGTGGGAAGTCTGAAAAAGAAAACCCTGTAACACTGCACTTAAGGTGCTGTGCGACACACAGTAAAATGATGATGCCTATGGAGTGTGTGAGACTCCATAGTCCATGAGCAAAAATGTACAACACACAGCCAAAACACATGTAAGAGTGGGAAAAAAGGTTCACACGCCTACCAGGTGAAAAAATAAATCCTAGAAATACAGCAAAGCTGCTGAGGGACTCAATAGGTAAGGGAAATTAGCAATTCTGGAGAATTCTCCCTAACACCCGTCCCCCCCAGGCTAAGGGACAGGAGGATTTAATCCACTCCTGGAGGAATCTCTTTACTCTAGTCTGTTACAATCATCCTAGAGAGACGATCAGCATTCTGGTGGTGACATCCTGACCAGTGCTCAATGGTGAAATCAAACCCTTGCAGGCAGATTGACCATTTTAGTAGTTTTGGGTTTTCCCCTTTATTTACATTAACCATCTCAAGGGTTGGTGGCCTGTCTGAATCACAAAAGTAGATCCATACAAGTATGGCCTAAACGTCTTCAGAGACCACACAATAGCAAAGCATTCATGCTCAATGGTTGCCCACCGTGTTTCTGGTTCCTTCAGCTTCCTGCTGATGAAGCAAATGGGGTTTTCCCTACCTTTCTCATCCAGTTGACTAAGGTCTGCACCTATACCTGGATTGGAGGCATCTGTCTGCACAATGAAGGGTTGGTGATAATCGGGAGCTCTTAGGACTGGAGCTTGACAAAGGGCTTTCTTCATGTTTTCAAAGGCTTGAGTGCATTCCTCATTCCATCTAACCTTTTTAGGGAATGTTGGAGAGGAGACTACATTCAAAGCAGAAGCTATGGTCCCATAGTTCTCGATAAAATTCCTGTAGTACCCGGTGAGACAGAGGAAGGTTCTCACCTGGGTTTGAGTAGTAGGGGTGGCCCAGTTTTGTACCGCTTGTACTTTGCTAGGCAATGGCCTTATTTCACCTCCTCATACCTCATTACTAAGGTAGACCACTTTGCTCTGACCAATTTGACATTTGCTTGCCTTTATGGTCAGATGGGCCTGCTCAAGAGCCTGCAATACATATCCCGAATGGTCAACATGTTCTTTCCAAGTAGGGCTGAACACTGCTATGTCATCCAAGTATGCCATGCAGAGGTCCTCCATCCCAATCAGAACTTGATTGACCATCCTTTGGAATGTAGCAGGTGCATTCTTTAATCCAAAAGGCATAACCGTAAACTGGTAGAGGCCTGCTGGGGTTGAAAATGCAGTTTTCTCCTTGGCATGGTCTGTCGGGGCTATTTGCCAATAGCCTGACGTCAGATCAAATGTACTGAGGTACTTGGCTGCACCAAGTTTATCCACCAGTTCATCTGTCCTTGGTAAAGGATGGGCATCAGTCTTTGTGACTGCATTTAGAGCTCTATAGTCCACACAGAATCTCGACTTCTTGGATTCTGCCTTTGGTACTAGATCAACTGGACTAGGCCATGGACTGGTAGATGGCTCTATAACCCCGAGATAAAGCATCTTGTTGACCTCTTCCTTTATGCGGGTTCTTACATGGTCTGCCGTTCTGTAACCTCTGCTTTTCACAGGTAAACAGTCACCAGTTAGAATGTCATGCTGGCCCCAAGGGGTCAAGACTGGTGAAAGTGAAAACAGGGAGCCAAACTGATTTAACAGAAACTTGCACTCCTCCTGTTGTTCAGATGTCAGATTAGAAGAGAGATTAACTCTCTCTAATGGGGACTTACATTACCGCCGAACTTGTGATCCGGCGCTATTAGCACCGGGGAGTTCGGCGCTAGGGCTAATACCGCCAGCGCTAATAGCGTTACTGTTACCGCCCAAGTCGTGATGAGGCCCTTTAAGTCTGCAGATCTCGCTTCCCCCAAACCCGACAGGCTCCTACGTCAGGATTATCATAGCCTTCAACTTCCGACGCTTGATCTTCAAGTTTCCAGACGCTCGCTATAATTTCAAAAGGTAACTGCAGCAAAACGAAGTCGGATCATCCGGAGCTCATCAAGAAGCGCGTCCTCTCCCATGGCTAGTTAGCCATGCCCCCCAAACGTCCCTTTGTTGTCTCTGAGTTACCTCTTGGACTACTCAATGGCCCTTGCTATCTCAATTATCTTAGGGGAGGATTTTTTTCATTCCAAAGCCTCTCCCTCACCCTGGAGTCACTGGTCTTCATCATTACTTGGTCATGATGTAGTCATCCAGCACACCTGTCAATTTGCAAGAGGAAATGAGTGTCTGCAATGCAGTTATGCCATCTATTCCTTCACCTACAGCCTGAGTCCAGGAAATGAAGTGATATCTCTCCAAGACTACGTTTGGTCTCTTTCCGAACCACACCTCCAGTTTTTTTTAGTGCTGTCTCGTATGTCCTTACTGCACCCTCACTTCCTTCCCCTTCGCCATCTGTCGTGGCTCGCACCTCTTCACCAGGAAGGTGCCTGAATAGTCTCAGACCCTCTGTTTCTAGGCAGTTCAGCAGTGCTGCTTCCTTGTCGTCGTCACTTTACCTGGTACCACCTGCTGCTCTCAAATATACTTTGAAGGTATCCACCCAAAGATCCCAAGGAATGGGAGGATCTCCAGGTTTAGGAAGGAAGGCTGGGGGCAGCCGGGTGTTATTTTGCTGCATTTTGGAAGTGCTCTTTTGCACCTTCGTCACACCTGCTCCTTGCAATGCACAGCTGCTGTCACTGTTCTTTTGCTAGTCCCTCCTGTTGAGAGACCGTTGGAGCCAAGGCTCGCTGTCCCTCCCCCTAGAATTGTCACCACAAATTGTTCTCTCCCCTTTTCAGGTCTAGGGTGCGCCCCAAACACTGCACACGCATGCGCTGGCACCTTGACTAGCTGAGTGGCTATTTTTCCCGAAAGCTTGGATCCCTTCTTTGATCTTCGCTCGGCCCGTTCACTCCGCCCGGCCAAGGATGGGGTTGGTAGGTGACAGCTACATTCACTCCTGGTCCGCTACGCAGGCACTCTGTTGCTTTGGGCCAGCCCCCTTTGGCTCCTCCCTGGGAAATCTTTTCTCCCCTGCCTCTGGGCAAAGCAAAGCTCGGTACGCGCAGGAACGCTGCCTTACCTTCTCTTCCTCCCTGCCACCTTCAGTGTCGGGCAGGGGAAGTGCCAAATCCAGCTGTAGCTGCACCGCTGCCTCACGTTGCCGGAACCAGTCACCGGCAACCCCCGCAACTCATGGAGGGGCAGCCGGGCTGACGTGCAGGCGGGGCCTTCACGCCGATGGGCCACTTCTCTCCCCGCCGACATGGGAAACCACAGAGCTTCTACGCTGCTGGACTTCTTCTCCCCCTTCGCAGACACGCGGACAGCACACGTGGCTTCACGCAGGGTTTGCACTAAATCCTCGTTGCCAATGTAAAGATGCGAGGTAGGCCAAACAGATGGAGTTAACACAAAGTTTATTGCAGACAAACCCCGGTCCCAGCAGGTAACTCGCTCAACTGACAACCATAGAATGTGGAACCCTGGATGTAGAGAACAGGCCAGGGCTACGTCCAAGGTTCCAAGGTTCCAATGCATTCAAATGCATTACATTACAACATCCTTCTGGCTGCATCCTCTTCAGGATCTCCATGGGCTGCACTGTTCCCTGCACAAGTCAGTTGGTCTCATAGGCTTTGGGTGCTCTTCCGCCAACTCGTTGCCAAATTAACATTCTCCTGGTCATAAGGTAATTAATGGATTGATTTTTTTTCAAGGGCCTTCGGTTTAGTCACCCTAATTGTGCTAGCGTCATCCAGACGTGGACCCCTTGCTCACTGTGTTCAGAGAGGCACAGCTCCACCTCACTGATGATGGCCAACAAGCTGAAACACGTGTATGGGGTTGCTGTTGGTACTCTTGTTCAGAAGGCAATTGCCATAGCATTTCGGTGCTGGACTGCCCATATGGGCGGGACAAAGACTGATATGCAAATGGATATTTCACATCTCTGAAAGGTACAGTGAGCTAAAATGTGGCTGCGTACTCTAGAGAGGGTACCATCCCATAGAACAGGCCATTATTTCCTTGCTCGATCTCATAGAGGGGCTCCCATAACTCATTTATTTATTACCATTTCAGACCAGGTTGGTAGAAAAGGAATGCTTCTTTATTAAGTCTTCGTTACAGATATAGATCAAATGTAGGAGGGAGGTAACAAGCATCCTTTTTTAGTTTCTGTCTTTCTGTGTACCAACCAGCACTCCAGGAATCCTCGGCACACTCCATTCCACTTGCAACATTCAATTCCAATACATTTCATGCAGCATCTCGGCTCACTGGACACATACATACACAGATCACTACAGAATGTGCCTTCAAGAACGGCTAATGATGGGAATAGTAATAACATACATTCTGTAAACCCTGTAATTCTGTGGTATGCTCTGATTTAGGCTCTTTTGCTAATGTCTTGCACGTCGTTCTGTCACTTGGTTGTCTGGTAAAGGCACCCACGGATCTCCTGGCTCTCAGAATCGCTCCATCACTGCCTCTGCTCGCAGATTTAGTGGTAATTAATTCACCGGCTCTTCATTGCTGGATCAACTATTTCTTTCTCAAAGTTAAATGATATGTTTTACCCTTTACAAGATGAATGGAATCTAGATCCTGCCTGAGCGGTCTTTCAAAAGGAACAATCTTTCTTGACCCCAAATGAGTGGCAATAAGTCGATTTAGTTCTAAATTCAGATCCATGTAGAATATTGGGATACATATCAAGGCTAGGACACGTTTGTGAAATGGAACTAGGTGAACAGGTATGATTGTCGCTAAGTGATAACGAAACAAAAATTTCCATATCTTTGATTGTAAATGAACTCAAGGTAGACTCCAAATTGAGAAAGTGGGCAGGGACCCCATATTCAGTTTACATACAAATGCGTGTAAATCTGCATTCATGGAAACAATGCCATAGTTCTAACATGGTGCAGTGCCTTGGACTTTTCTGTGGTTAGAGCCAAATTTGACAAGTTTGCAATTATTGGTTGTGACCCCAGTTTGCATGTCGATTCTGTCTCAATAATCTAATCCTCATTTTGTTTCTGAAATCTTTTAATCCCTGCCGTCTCCTTTTCCATGTACATCTATTCATTTTTCCATAATACGTCCAATGGCGTCCTTTCTGATGGCTCCGTTTGAGGATCCTTTCTCTAAAAAAAGCACCTTAGGATTCACCTGCTTTAGATTGGTCATTTTACCTACTAGCCGATTAGTCATCATCAGAGTTCTTTGGTGTAGCGTGATTTTTAGATGATGGATGAATAGTGATCAAAGCCTTTTGCAAATGGGAATACTGTTCATTTCATAATACTTTTGATCTCTAATACTTTTTTGTATTTCACTCTATTGAAAAACACTTCAGTTTAGGGGTTTAAATGTAGATACTTAAAAAAATATTTCCCTTGAGCAAATTAAGCATAACCATGGTCTTTCACATGTAAATTGATGTTTCATGTAACAAAATGTCCCATTCCTGGTCAACATCAGGTTCAGAGTTATCCTGTGTAGGGAAAATGCCAGTTTTCTTAGCTAGATGTTTGGAAAATTCTGTGCAGAAGCCCACCAAAGGACGGTGAACAAAGGAACCAAACCTGGTTTGGCGCGCAGAGTAAAACACAAGAAAGACCTTTACAAAAAGAAATGGCAATAAACCCATCCGGAACCAAATAAAAATAAAAGGGGTCCAGCGGGTTACAGTTTGAGGCTACCACCATAGCCTCTAACGTTACGGAGTCTATTGTCATAGCTCGCGGTAGAATAAAAATGGTAGATACCACTGCCACCAGCCAAATCTTAGAGAAAGGGGAACGAAATAATGTTCCTTGAGAAACGGACAAAAATGGATAACTATTAACCCTTCCACTACTCTATTGGAAGATAGGTTGTATTGGGTCTGTAGATTTAAAAAGTCTAGTAAAGTCAATGGCAACTTTACATGTTCTGGGAGACAGTAGTCAGTCCCAGAAAAAGGAGTTTAAAGTGGAAAGTCTGAAAAAGAAAACCCTGTAACACTGCACTTAAGGTGCTGTGCGACACACAGTAAAATGATGATGCCTATGGAGTGTGTGAGACTCCATAGTCCATGAGCAAAAATGTACAACACACAGCCAAAACACATGTAAGAGTGGGGAAAAAGGTTCACACGCCTACCAGGTGAAAAAATAAATCCTAGAAATACAGCAAAGCTGCTGAGGGACTCAATAGGTAAGGGAAATTAGCAATTCTGGAGAATTCTCCCTAACACCCGTCCCCCCCAGGCTAAGGGACAGGAGGATTTAATCCACTCCTGGAGGAATCTCTTTACTCTAGTCTGTTACAATCATCCTAGAGAGACGATCAGCATTCTGGTGGTGACATCCTGACCAGTGCTCAATGGTGAAATCAAACCCTTGCAGGCAGATTGACCATTTTAGTAGTTTTGGGTTTTCCCCTTTATTTACATTAACCATCTCAAGGGTTGGTGGCCTGTCTGAATCACAAAAGTAGATCCATACAAGTATGGCCTAAACGTCTTCAGAGACCACACAATAGCAAAGCATTCATGCTCAATGGTTGCCCACCGTGTTTCTGGTTCCTTCAGCTTCCTGCTGATGAAGCAAATGGGGTTTTCCCTACCTTTCTCATCCAGTTGACTAAGGTCTGCACCTATACCTGGATTGGAGGCATCTGTCTGCACAATGAAGGGTTGGTGATAATCGGGAGCTCTTAGGACTGGAGCTTGACAAAGGGCTTTCTTCATGTTTTCAAAGGCTTGAGTGCATTCCTCATTCCATCTAACCTTTTTAGGGAATGTTGGAGAGGAGACTACATTCAAAGCAGAAGCTATGGTCCCATAGTTCTCGATAAAATTCCTGTAGTACCCGGTGAGACAGAGGAAGGTTCTCACCTGGGTTTGAGTAGTAGGGGTGGCCCAGTTTTGTACCGCTTGTACTTTGCTAGGCAATGGCCTTATTTCACCTCCTCATACCTCATGACTAAGGTAGACCACTTTGCTCTGACCAATTTGACATTTGCTTGCCTTTATGGTCAGATGGGCCTGCTCAAGAGCCTGCAATACATATCCCGAATGGTCAACATGTTCTTTCCAAGTAGGGCTGAACACTGCTATGTCATCCAAGTATGCCATGCAGAGGTCCTCCATCCCAATCAGAACTTGATTGACCATCCTTTGGAATGTAGCAGGTGCATTCTTTAATCCAAAAGGCATAACCGTAAACTGGTAGAGGCCTGCTGGGGTTGAAAATGCAGTTTTCTCCTTGGCATGGTCTGTCGGGGCTATTTGCCAATAGCCTGACGTCAGATCAAATGTACTGAGGTACTTGGCTGCACCAAGTTTATCCACCAGTTCATCTGTCCTTGGTAAAGGATGGGCATCAGTCTTTGTGACTGCATTTAGAGCTCTATAGTCCACACAGAATCTCGACTTCTTGGATTCTGCCTTTGGTACTAGATCAACTGGACTAGGCCATGGACTGGTAGATGGCTCTATAACCCCGAGATAAAGCATCTTGTTGACCTCTTCCTTTATGCGGGTTCTTACATGGTCTGCCGTTCTGTAACCTCTGCTTTTCACAGGTAAACAGTCACCAGTTAGAATGTCATGCTGGCCCCAAGGGGTCAAGACTGGTGAAAGTGAAAACAGGGAGCCAAACTGATTTAACAGAAACTTGCACTCCTCCTGTTGTTCAGATGTCAGATTAGAAGAGAGATTAACTCCTTCTATTTTCTCATCCAAAGGTTGTCCCCTGAGGAGATAAGGTAGTGGTTCACTCTCCTCCTCCTCTTGAGCTGAAGATAGAAGCAGAGGTCCCACTTCTGGTCTCGAGAGATATGCCTTCATACTGTTGGTGTGAAAGACTATCTGGTGTGCCTAAGTCCACCAGATAGTTCTCCTCTCCAAGTTTTCCCACAACCTCGAAGGGTCCTATCCATTTGTCCTGCAAGGCCCTCTATCTTGTTGGCACCATAACTAGTACCAGCTGGTCTTGAGCAACCTCAGCCATGTTGGCCTTCTGGCCATGCCAATGTTTGACCAGAGCCTGACCTGCTTTCAAGTTATCACTAGCTCCTGCCATCATGTGTGAAATCCTCCTCCGGAGACCTATCACAGACAGTCACTCTGACTGGCTTGGGGAAGGAGCACTCTCCAACCCCTTAATCAGGGCCAAAGGACCTCTGACTGGATGGCCAAAAAGAAGTTCAAAGGGACTATATCCAACTCCCTCCTGAGGGACTTCTCTATAAGCAAAGAGAAGGCATGGCAGTAGAAGGTCCCACTTTCTTTTAATGGGTTCTTCCAAAGCACCTTTCATAATCTTTCTACCAGTCCATTGGTTTGTGGATGGTAGGCTGTAGAGAACGTGTAAGTGACAGCACAGTTTTTCCACATGGCTTGCATGTAGTGGGACATATAATTGGATCCCTTGTTGGATATCACTTTCTTAGGAAACCCTACTCTGGTAAAAATACCAAGTAGGGCCTTAGCCACAGCCTGAGCTGTAACAGTTCTCTTAGGTATCGCCTCAGGATATCTAGTAGCATGGTCTACTACGACCAGGATAAACCTGTTTCCTGAAGATGTGGGAGGGTCAAGGGGACTAACAATGCCGATGCCCACCCTCTCAAAAGGAACTCCCACCACTGGGAGAGGCACCAATAGTGCCACATTCTTGGCTCCACTCTTGCCAGAAGTTTGGCAAGTGTGACAGACCTACAGAATTTGCCAACTTCTGCACCCATCTTAGGCCAGTAGAAGTATAAAGAGAGCCTTTCCTTGGTCTTTTTGAAACTCAAGTGACTAGCCAAAGGTATCTCATGGGCCAACTGTAGGAACTGGAGTCTGTTTTCTAGGGGCACTACAAGTCTTTTGCAGTCCCCAGGGATAGACTCAGTCAGTGTTTTATTTTTTTTCTCACGGATTGACGAAAGTTGGAAGTTTTAGGGCTTTGTTTGGGTCATCGTAAATGTGCGATCGGGTAGGAGAATTTCATCCATGCGTCTGCTCTTGTGGGTCCCCATTTTCTTCTCGGGTGCAGCTTTCCAGATGGGCTTGTGTGGCTTCATGGTCCATGGAGTGTCTTCCGCGGTCGTGTCCAGGTGGGAGCTCTGACCAGTCTCCTTCTATGTCGGATACTTCTTCGCAGGTAAGTATTCAATTTTTGCTAATTCCTATGTCTCCTTCCATATATTCGCTGACAATGTATAATAAAGAAGTGTCACTGGAAGCGCTCAGCAACTGAACATCCATTCTTTCTGCGGGCAAGTTTGTATTGTTTGCTGCTTGTGGTTCAGTGGAAGGTTTGTCGTATGTTGATAAATATGTCAACAGGTCCAGGGTTCTCTTGTCTGCTATTTCCTGTTCTTTGGAACTACTCGGTTATTCAGTTGGCTTATGGCCATGTGGGTTGAGTCCTTTGTTTTTTTTTGGGCAGTAGGTTTAGTCTCTTTTATTGTCGCAGCTTTGCTCGATGTTAATGTTAAAGTTAGGTTTCTTAGGAATGCTTGTGAGCCTTTCCTGGATGGTTTGATGGTGTTTTTTATTTCCCCCTGTAGGTTATTGGTTTTCTTTCCATTAGTAGTCATGTTTTATTTTTGTCTGATCAAATATCGGGGAAAGCATCTGCGATAGATCTGGCTGACCGTGTTTTTTCTTGTTCAGTGTGTCCCTTGAGACGAGGTGCCAATTTGTCAGCATTAGTATCGGTGTGTTCAGTAGTCTTTGATGGAACAGATGAGGTGTGGGGCAGTGGAGTTTGTACTGCAGTTGAGGACATGGTGTTTGTGATCGTCGGGTTGTTTTCAGGATTTCCCTTTGTTGTTGCTGCGTGAGATGTGGTTTTTCTCAGAATGTGCTCTTGATTGTTTGGTTTTTCTTGTTGTTTTGTCAGGAGTAGGTTACTAAGCATAGTGGCGATTTGCGCCTTGTCCATTCGATCTTGCCTGGCAACATTAAATAAGCGATTCTGCCAATTGTTGCTGATTTCAGCCTCAGTGTCCATTCGGGTTTGGATCTTGTTAGCGAACGTCTCCATGTGTATTTGTTTGGTATGAATCATCGCGATTAGGGTGGCTTGATCGCGCATTGCTTCGTTGATGGATTCATAAAGTTTGATGAACGGAATTAAGGCCAGGGAGCAGTTATCATTGTGCTTTGTAGCTCAGCCATCGTTGTTCGCAGTCGGGTATTGCATTCTTCCTTCAGGGAATCACATAGGCATTTAGGTTTCGTCTGGGTTTGGGTTTCTTGTGCAGTATATATCTTTTTGTGTAGTTGGGTATAATCCCCGCTTTGCATGGATAATACAATGTTGTCTTGTGAGCAAGGGCTGGTCACTGTTTTTCCAGATTTGGTAGAAAAGCACCCTTCAAGGTCTCTTGAAATGGGCCTAATATAAGGGAGGCTTCCGAATACTTAGTTTCTCTTTTCTTGATGATTCATGATCAGCTCGATCTCAGTGATGTTGAGAGAGAGTCGGGCAGCGCGTTGTTTTTCCAGATTGGTCGAGGAAGCGCCGCAATTGGTACTGTTCAGTTGTTGTTTATTGTAGTTTTGTTTCTTTGGCTTGAAGTGCCCTTCTCTTTTGTGCCATCAGGGGTGTAGTCATCGGATCTTTTGTATTGTAGGCTGCTGCTGTTTTATTTTCAGCCTTTGCATGTTTGTGTTGATTCTCAGTTAGCTCTTCTTGGGTTTCCCTGTTGTGATGTTGGTGGAGCGAGGGGAGATCCCCAGTGGTTCGTCACTTTTGCTGTATTTTTGTTTTTTGTTGTCTGTTTTATTGTGTAGATTTAGGGACGAGATAGGAAACCATGCTTTGTGATCTCTCTGATGAGGCTCAACTGGTGAGTTATTGGGTGAATTAGTGGTTTCTGGCATTTTTTATCATTTGTTCTCTGTTGGAAATCATGGGGAAATTGCCATTCGAAGAAGGATTAGTCTGGGCTTCCTCGACATCTTGGGGGGCGTGTCTTCTGCAGCAAAATCGTTGTTATTGTTTGTTTTTGCATTTAAGTGGCACCCAATGGAGGCGCGTGTCAGCCGAAGTTCATCACCTTCTTCATTGACCATGTTGTTCTGCTGCCACTGTGGCGTGAGAGTGTCACTATATTCGCTTACCAGTGGAAAATTGATGGAACCTAGAGTTCCTTCTTGCATGTCAGTGGCAAAAGGGAGATTAGAGTTCAGCTGAAATGTCGTATCTGCGGAAGTTATGAATTCGCTCTTGGGGGTTGCTGGGAAAGAGTAATTTTGCACGTTGCCTGGTGCGGAGAGCAGATGGACAGCCATGGTATGGCGCAAGTGCAAAGCGGGCATAGATGGAGGGAATAGCGAAACAAATAGGTCAGGGGGCGGGATTTCAGAGAAATGTATGTTCCAGCGTAAGCAGAGGCTTGCCGGGCGGTCCGGGTAAAGTTCAGGGAGAGGGGGGGGGGGTGGGCCTCTTTCGGCGGGCGGGGGGAGGCTCGGCAACAGTAAATCTCTGCAGCACTTTCCGAGTGTGTTTAGGCTGGCCTCCTGGGAGTCTCCCCAAGTATGTTATAGCAACTCTTTCGACAAGTGGAAAGTGAGAAAAAAAGAGCCGAAAGAGTAAAATGAAATTGATAGGCTGTTGAAGGCACAGGACAGCACGACGCGAGCCGGAATTCAAAGGGGCATCCCCCGCAGTCTCCCACTCGTACAATAGTCTCAGTTGGGTTTGTTCCGCTATCCCGCTTACCCGCAGGTCAGGTGAGAGCGAGCTACGAGCTGGATCAAAGGGGCATCTCCCGCTCGTAAAATAGTTTCAGTTGGGTTTGTTCCGCTATCCCGCTTACCCGTAGTTCAGGTGAGGCGGTGGTCCAACGCCTGTGGAGGCTTTCACACGACTTCGCCTTTATCTCCAGGCGGTGTCTCCGCTGCTCCACTTGCCACTCCCTGCATGCATAAATGCTGGAATTCTGGAATGCTCGGTGTCCAACTATCACTGGCCCACAGAGCCCAAAGACCAAAAGACTCTGCTGCCATACTCCGCGGTCCGCTCTGTGGTTTTCTGGGGTTTAGTAGGCAGAGGCAAAGAAAGAGGACTGGACTGCTCACGGTGCTCCAACACAGTTCTGGAAATTTGCAGCGACTGATTTGCCAAAAGACTCTAATGCCAGACTCCAGACTTACAAAATAGGACGGACAGAAGTGTTGGCAAGGGGCGAATACCACATCTCACCATTGGGTGTCCCCATCCCACTCCCCGAGGACCCCTCATTCGGGAGAATTCCCCCGCCCCTGCACTGGTACACACCCAGGGACTGGTTCCAAAGACGATGGCCGTGCCCTGGCCACCTTAGTGACAAATGCCCGGGGACTAGCTAGTGAGACACCCTTTGGTTTCTCACAGGCATGTTTAATAAGTTTTATAGATAGTAGTAGTGATTGATGTTGTGTTTGGGTTGCATTAAGTAGCTTGTAGAAGATGCTGTTTCATTATTAAAGCTTTTAGCAGCAGCTGAAAAGGTAGCTGAGGGGTCCAGCAGTGAGGTAGGGTAAGACTCCTCTTGTAGTAACACGAAGGCTGTACTCCGCATCAGCAAGAGTTCTGCCATGTTGGGACAGACCAGTTAGAAACTGTAGCCTCTGGAAGTTAGAGAATTGGGCCGGCTCGTGGAGCGTTTGCTCTGTTCATTCATTTAATTAGAATGTATTTATCGTTCCCCCAGTGAGTATGCAGACTGCCAAGGTTATGGTAGAAAGGGAGACGTGCAGCACAGATGGCAGCTAATTGTGCCAGGATGAGCCACTCTCACACGAGCTGAGAACGGAATGTTGCTTTCTGCCAATTAGATTAGTGTTGCCGCTGCGAAGGACAAATCTCATGAGAATAGGGCCTGGTGTCAAGCATGGTCAAGGAGGGGAGCTAGATTTGGAGTTATGGTGCCCCCATTGAGAAGCAGCCGGTCCATTTGAGCTACAAGGTTCTGAACCCTTAGAACAGAGGCATATACTAAATCCATTCCCGAGAGCGGTGCCTCCTCTGCGTTTTTTTTTTAGAAAGCACCTGGTTGCCAAGGAAGTTAAGGTAGGAGACCTGCTGGGAACGTAACGTGTTCTATGACGGGAGTAACAAGAGGTGATACCAAAGAGTACAGCTGCAGGGCAGACAGGGCCATCAAGGGGATGCCAAGGTATCTATCTGGTCTCATGAGGAAGCCTTTGTATTACCAGGAGGAGTTGTCCTCGTTATGCACATTCGCTCAATGATTGGGTCGTGTCGGAGGTATGCACATGGCGAGTTGTCGAAAAGTTATCTTGGCCAATAGGGAGAGTCCACTGTTGCAACAATGTACCTGAATTTAGTGGACCAATCACATCAGTGTCTTCTGCTGATTATGCCATTAGGTCAATTTGTAAGGGGCTGTATTTAGATATGTTGGACCAATGGGGTAAAGAACTATAGGGGATGTTTATATTTGTGTATAGGTGTTAGCCAATGGGGAACGTGGTGTTATGTTGCATCTGATATTTTTTGCTTTGGGGTTTTCCGCTATGAAAGATGTTACTGAACATGGGCGTTTTAAGCTTGGGTTTAGTTCGCAGTGTTACTGGACTGACTGACACTCCTGGTCGTGTTTGCATGTAATACAATGTTTTCTTCTTGCAAATGACGCACTTTATTGATTACCCCTTGAAGTTGTTTTTATCCATTGGGTTTTGGGACTAAGATCACCATCTAATTATGAATGAACGAAGCTTGGAAGCTGAAGGGTTGCAAACTATGACCTTCTTGCCCCTGTTGTGCCAGGCCTCCAAAGAGGCATAGCTGGTCAATTTTCATCTTCCCAGAGGTTATGACTTTCTGCTTTATCGACCGTGGGGTTCAAAGTTGCTGGGGTGACAGCCACTTTGCGGCTGTCACTCTAAAATCTACTTTCAAATGTAACCCTCATCTGGGGCTTCCTCAATGGTCAACATGAAAAGGTTGGTCCCTATGTGATGGATGCGCCCAAACCTTTGTTAACACCCCAGTATGTTAGACATGCCATTTAGTGGCTCTTACCGCAGTCTGGCCGAATTTCACCCTAGTCAAATTCAGAATAGTTTTTGTAGTTCTTTAACTGCCTTATGTGACCCTGCACCTCGTCAGTGGCAAATATGAATAATTTGCCCTATTTCATTCCTGCCCTCACCTTACTCATGTTAGCCCATTCAGGCAACCATTTTATTTTTTGCACTGGCCTCAGGACCTCTATGACCAGGTCAGTACCCCTCTCTGCCTTGGGTAGGAGGCTTAACAGTGAGAAATCCAATGCCAGTCCTATTCCAAAGGAGGATGGTGGTAGTTGCCAGGGCCCCAATACCGAAGTGCCAATTTATATGTGAGCAGTAGTCATTTGCATCAACCCAAGCCTCTTAAACTGAATGCCAACCAGTTTTTTCTTTGTATTCTCCAGAACAGGCATTCACAGCATGACTAACCGGTCAAACCAGCAGAGAGAGAGAGAGAGAGAGAGAGAGAGAGAGAAAGCAACCCTCCAGCATCCCAACTACCCATTTTCCAGTGCAGGAATCCTGAAGCAAGCAGAGCAAGAGAAGCCCTCCAGCGTACCACGCTATCCCCGTGTCCCAGCACCGGAGACTGGGGGGGGAGAGAGAGGTTGCAGAGAGAAAACTGCAGAGTTTAGGTGGCTGATAGGCATGCTGCACACAACTCCCCAGTGTTAGTGTTGGCCACAGAGGGGCTGCAGCAGGCTCCCTAGACCACCAGGGACTAAAACCAGGGGTGCATACCCCCACTCACACTCTATACTCCCCTTGGGGGAAGCATGGCCAAGGCACCCTAACACAAACATGGACATTACATGACCCGGACCGCCATCCCTATTGCCGGGTGGCATTGTATGGGGAAAAGAGGTGGAGCTTAACATGCTATTTTCTATATGAAACACCTCCTGGGCAGTCTAAGGATCTCATGGTGGCAACAGTAAAGACAAGTGATCACAGTTCAAGGGTGTTCATTAAACTGTAAATGCAGGGTGGAAAAATGCCTAATCTAAACCTAAATCTAAGATGGGAGCAAGCTTCGACCATCAAATGAAAAATCATGTCAAAATAATAGGGCCTATACTAAAGAAAAACCTATTGCCAATTCCTTACAACTAATTACAGAAAGTGTGTGGGATAGGGTTTCAATAAAGGAAGAAGTGTTCCAAATAATAAGTCAGGATGTCATTGCCAGGGCTCTCCCTTCCCTACATTTTCAGCATGGGATAAGGTGGGACCTTGGCGCACAGCACACACAAGCTTTCTCAGCATGAACTGACAGTTCCGTTCAAGCTATCGGGTTCTTCGATGGTTAAGGCTCTTTTCAATAAAAAGTATCTTGCCTCCGCGGGCCTGATGTATTCAACAACAAACAAAAAGTTCCTTTCTCAATGGACTTTAGGTGAGGACTTTTCACCCCTCGATTTCCCTCAACTGGGCTCGGACTCACTTGACAAGGGGTACCATTCACTTTCCCTGGTCTTCAAATGCTTCTTACTTTCACAAGTCTTAATGTATTTTTAACCAGTTCTTTAGGCTTCGCCCCTGATTTTTTGGCTTCCCTGTGCCGGGTTCACTCTCGACAATTTTTAAACAAACATTTCACTATGGGACTTTAGACTTTTCCCCGTCTCGATAGCACCCCTCCGCCAGGTTCACTCTTGCCAACCTCTGCAACACTCTGTTCATATACTAGTTTTCACCATGCAGGATTAATTTCCCTTTCTTTCACAATCATCTGTCCGTCAAAGACTTTCGACGGTACAGAGGATTTTACAAGACCCCTGTATGACCACTTTGACCTCTCTTCGCCTTTTCCCAAGGCCTTCTGGTTACGGTAGTTTCTTATCGGGTAATCGCTCAGAGTTTCCTGCTTGAGCATCCACGTGGTGCCGGATGCCTCTGTTGTGGGTTTTCCCTCTTTCTCAATAGTTCCTTTAAATCTTTAAAAGCTCAAATTTAGCTGCTTGCTACTTTTCATTCAACACAGTTTGGTTTCTTATTGACTCTTCCCCTCGACTCACTGGCTGTGATTAACCGCTTGGCTTTCCTCTCCTTCAAGCCAAGGATGGTACCACGGAGGAGGGTCTTGTGTACCATTGACACCTGCTGCAATGTACGCTGGCCTTTCTTCGCGGTTTTATGTTTCCGTCTGCAGAGGTTTCATGGGCTTTGATAGCAAAGGGCAAGGCCACTTCTCTCCTTGTCACCCTCTCAGTATTCACTGTCTTTCGCCTCCTCTTGAACTGGCGTGCTAAGTTAGCCCTCGTGTTGTGCGGTCTGCTTTGCTTGACCGCTGCTCTCGTGCTACACCTTTTATCCCTGTGGGGAAGGGAAAGGGCTATCAGGTGTGTGTGATTCTGGTCAATTGCCTGACTTTGCCTGACCCTTGTATTGGGACATATCAGATAAACTGCTCTGGTGTTAGTCCGTTGTCTTTCGTGTTGTGCGAAAGTGTTCGTGCCGGAAAGGGGGGCAGTGTTTAGGAATATCCTACGTGTTAGGATGGGAAAAGGTGTGGGAAGAAGGGGGATACTGCGTCTCACCCGTCGGTGTCCCACTCCCCAAGGACCCCCCATCCAGGTGATCCTCCAGCACTAGTCCACCCACAGGAACTGGATCCAACAGCGATGACTGTGTCCTGGCTACCTGGATGACAGATCCTCAGGGACTAGTTAGCTAGGGAGACACCTTCAGGTTTCTCAACAGCAGGGAGACAGGTCTAGAATGGGCAGTACTATATAACCAACCAGTGCATAGTTGTCAAAGGAGACCCCAAGAAACAGGAAGTTGTGGGCCAGAGAAAGAGGAGGTGGCATGCCAAGAGAGCAGTACGAGGAAGTATAGAGGATGCAATTTTTGGAGTATGTGGGAAATTGGTCAGTGAGTGAAAGTAGTACTGCATTGTGAGAGTGAGTGACAAATGCATTTGGGAGAGGGTGTAAATGTGACCGAGTAGAAGGTGGGGTGGAATTGGAGTAGTAGGCTGGAGGAGGGAGTACTAGGCTGGAGGAGGGAGTAGTAGGCTGGAGGAGGGAGAGGTAGTGTAGATGAAGGAGGTACAACATTGAAGAGGGGAGTTAGTGGAGAAAAAGTTAGACATCGGAGGTAGATGCAGGGAGTACAAGAAGTGAAGGATGGTTAAATTGGGAATAGGAGAATAGTGAGAGGAGAACATCAAACAGAGCGGAAGAGAGAGGAGCATGTGGGCATGACAGGAAGAAGAGCAAATTGGGCATAATGTCTGGAAGACACAATCCACTATCCCCTTTTAGTTGGGTAACCACTAGATAGTGTAGTGTTAATCAGGACGTCCCAGAGTGAGGTTTGGTATTGGCCTTTAGATATTCCCTGCAAGTATGAGACAGACCCTAGACAGTAGAGATAAACCTTCTGTATATTCTAATCTGGGGAATAAGGATACATGGTTTAAGGTGAAATTGGTGCATGTAGAGGAGAGAGGGAGAGGGGGATGGCCGTAGAGCCCTACCTGAAATTAAAAGAAAAACCCTTGAACTGTCTCTGTGCATTGGATTGTGTTTTGAGCCACCTGCGACAACCTCACAATAAGCCAACTCATTTTTAGTTTTGGCTAGAAGGTGGTGCTTTAGCCGAAACTAATGCCTTGGAGTGCAGCTAGGGAGAGATGGCTCATGAGGAGGGACACAATTAACCAACCCATTGACTGCCTATGACCATGCTAATCCCTATGGACATTCCCACCGACTTCCTGACTCTCCCTGGCCAAAACACACCCTCCTGGTATCTGCGTTCAGCTGACTGTATCAAGCCCAAAAATCAAACTTTGCATTCAAAGTGGCTGCCAGCGTTTTTTTAAACTTCTAAAAGAGCTAATGCTTTAATTGGTGCTGTAAACATGATACTAGTGTAATAAAAATGTCTTAACCAGACCTGCCTTCAGCCACTCGATTCATAAGCACTAAGAGTGTCCTTCCCTGAAGGCCTGTTAAAAAGACGCATGGGCAAAACCAACAGTTTTGGCTTATGTATAGTTATTAGATAGGCATTTTCCAGGTACTGCTATCATATGCCCAGGTACATAGACCATTTTCAAGCTGCTATCATTAATGGCCAGTTAGTACCACAACAGCAATGCCTGGCATATACATTTGCCATGTCTACACAAAAGGCAAAACTGTTGGCATTGACTTAGTACACTTATCTTGTGCAGGTCCTCCCAGGCCTCCATCCCATTACTGCGCAGGCAATCACCCGCACACATTTCATTAAGTGCGTTTTTTCATTTTCAGGCCTTCATAGGCCATCCCGTACTGGCTCTCACAGGCCACATTATATTCTTCAACTGGACCCTAAAGGCAGTGTGAGAAGCCTGAGAGTAGTTTCCCAAGTAGATCTCGGGAATCCCTTGGGTGGCCAGGGAAGCACTGGCCCTCTCAGATCCCAACCCTTAGGGTAGACGAGCAAGGATCACCTGGGTCAGGAAGCTCAGGGTTGTGCTTGGGGGAAATACCCCAGGCGAGATGCAGTATTATAGAGAGGAGGAGGAGATCCCTGAGACCTTTGTAAGTTGTACTACCTTTGTCTCCCATCCTCCCAAAGAATCTTCCTTATTCAACTCCAACCACCCATCCATATCTGGTAAATCCTCTAGGATCCCAAATCCTGTTGAGCTCAACAACCACAACTCCCAGAATCCCTGTTTTACTGTTTTGTCACCCAAATACTCACAAATATTCTTCTCCACCACCCTCTGATTATTCCTGCCCGAACGCCAAGTCTACTTTGACAAAAACACTATCGTTCCCACAATCCCCCCTGTTCATTTCACAATGATAATCCTGATCATTCCCATTTGTTTCACAAACCCCACCAATCTCACCCGTCTGAGTCTATCAACCCCCCTGGTACAAGGCCATACCTTTCCCCCATCTTGCCACGTGGGCTACATGGAAACTCCACCCCACCCCCCTTTCCGACACAAACACTTTCTCGCAACACGAGAGCCGACGGACTAATATGAAAACTGTTTACCTGACATGTCCCAACCCAAGGGTCAGGCAAAGTCAGGCAATAGACCAGAATTACACAAACCTGACATCCCTTTTCTTTCCCCACAGGGCTAAAAGGTGGAGCACGACAGCACACTACGAGCAAGGCAAACTGCATGACAAGAGAGTTGTCACAGGGCGGCAGCTCAAGAGGAGGAGAAAGGCGGTGAGAACCGAAGGGGCGAAAAGCGACCTTGCCCTTTCTGACCCATACCCGCAACGCCTCTGTGGATGAAATAATAAGACCGCGATCAATAGCCAGTGTGTCTTGCAGCAGATGTCAACGGTACACAAAGCTCTCCTACACTGATAGCAGGACAGGGAGAGACACTTGCTACTGTGGTACAGCCATTGACTCCAGAGACAAGAAAATCCAAGCGGTTCATCACAGTCGGTGAGTCGAGGGGAGAACCGATAAGAAGCCGAACTGTATTGAACGAAAGTGGCAAATTACACATTTTTTCAGGAAGACAAGCTGCAGAGGGTCCGGACCCACGCGGGTGCTTAATTGAGAAACTTTGGTTGATTCCCCTTTTCGGTGAAACTACTGATACCAGAAGTCCTTAGGAGAGCCGGCAGGAACTGGTCAAAGTGGTCATACAGGGGTCTAGCAAAATCCCCTGTATAGTCAAAGTCTTTGACCAGCAAACCATTGGAAAACTGAGGAAAGCGAATCGCGCATATTGAGAAAGCAGAAGGAAGTAGAAGGAACTGAGAGGCTCGCAATCATGAACCTGATCGAGGGATGCCTGCCGAACGGGGAGAAGCACCCCAGTGAACATTATGTTGACAAAGAGTGAACCCAATAGAGGGATGTCCACAGTGGATGTTTAAAAAGACATTAAAACTTGGGAATGCAACAGGTGAAATTGTACAAGAGAAGGCCATAGTGAACCCGCCAGAGGAAAGCCAACATTCGAGAAGGGTCTGAGACCGTAAGAGGGGGATACAGGGGTGAAAAGTCATCACCCAACGTACATACAGAAAGGAACATTTGGTTTATTATTTTGAACATATCAGGTCCTCGGAGGCAAGAGATTTTTTGTAGAAAAGAGACTTAACCACTGATGGTCCTGATACTTGAGCAAGGAACTATAGTCTTGTGCTGGGAAAGCTCGAGTGTGTGCTGTGCTTCAGAGTCCTGCCTTGTCCCATGCTTAAAACATGGGGAAGGGTGACCCCACCGGCTACCACATCCTGACTTATGATTTGTGAACACGTCTTTCTTTCTTGTGAACACTATCCCACACTCTTTTTGCATATAGAATAAGGATTGGCAATAGGTTTTTCTTAGTATAGGCCCTTTTTATTTGACAAGACACCACTAGGACTGCCTTATTTTCTGATGGTCGTAGCTTGTTCCCATCTTAGATTAAGGTTTAGATTAGGCGTTTTTCTAACCTACCTATACAGTTTAATAAACACCCTTGAATTGTGATCACTTGTGTCTGTCTTTACTGTTGCCACCATGAGTTCCTTACAACAGCCATCTTGTTTTTTGCACTGGCCATCAACAGCCACCATCTCATTTTTGCACTGGCCCGTACACAGGCCACCATCTCATTTGTGCGCTGGTCTTTACAGGCCACCATCTAATGTGTGCGCCTTCCCTCACAGGCCAGCATCTCCTTCGTGCGCTGGCCTTCACAGGATGCCACCTCTTTTTTATGCTGGGCATCACAGCCCCCCATCTCATTTTTGCTCTGACCATTACAGGCAAGCATTTCATTTTCATGCTTGCCATCATAGGCCGCAATCTAATTGTTCTGCTTGTCCTCAGAGATCAGATCATTTTTGCAATTGCCCTCTTAGGCTGCCATGTAATTCTTCTACTGAACCTCCAGAAATGCCATATTCTGCTTGCCCATTCTGGTCACCATTTCCTTTCTTTCCCATGATTGAAAAAGCCACAATTAAATCATATTTACCCCTACAATGTGTGCTGGACTTTCACCAACCCATTTTCTGCTGGCTTCTTCCAACCACCATCTCCTCTCCTGCCCACTATGGACATTCTCACACAAGCACTTTACCACTCAAATCTGTGCTGGGCCATCTACCCTGATCAAGCTGCTGCACGTTATTCATAAAGCTCAAACCTAGTTGAGAATGATCCGTTTTTTGACCTTTTGTATGTTTGCTCTTAAAATTCAGATGGTCGCCTTGAGCCAAACCTCGTTCTGGGACAGTGGTTCTTCCTGCCCTTTTCTAACTTGCTGCCATTGTTTAACATTCCTGTGTCATAGAGGATACACGCAGCCTGTTTGGTCATTGATCACTCCCGCTGAACTAGCTGTCCAGGTATCCACCACATTCCACCTTCCACTTGCCCTACCCAGAAGGATAAGCTTCCCATGCTGGATTGTTTGAGTTGGGGGAAGTTTCAAGATATCAATGCAGTCATGTTTTGCATTGATGAGTACTGCACTAATACTGTGGCAAATATACCATCCATGGTGAGACCCTCCAAGTCCTAGATAAAATACAATTTACCTTCCGATTAATCAAAACATGGGTGAGATAGAACTAGCTTTTCCTGAAGCCTCCAAGACCGAAATTCTGTTGGGCTTCAGGAGAAATACTTTGCAATCTGCGACTACGCTTTATAGAAAACTAGATTTACTGGGGTACATTAGAGACTCAGAACCAGGCGAAATCACAGAGTGACATTTTATTCCAAGTTGTTCATGTCAAAACAGGCCATAACCAATCACCTTCAGGTACTGATGAACTCCTTAGCCAATATCACCAATACTCTCCATAGCCATCACATGGCACGGAAACTGCTCTCCTGAACACCTGTGAGAACTTGCTCTCAAACCTCAACTCCAACTATCCCTCTATTATCCTCCTTGATATGTCCTCTGCCTTTGACACGGTCAATCATGCCATCCCCCTTAACCGACTCTGTGATTCTGTGGGCATCACAGACTGGGCGCTGCCTTGCTGACCTCTTTCCTTTCAAATCGGCCCTCTCAGGTTCAAATGGGCCCTCTTCTCTCCTCTATCTCACTTTCTACCTGCAATGTCCCTCAGGGCTCTATCCTCTTGTCGTGACTTTTTAACATTTACTTTTCTCCTCTTGCCCACCTGATCGCCACCGTCTATCCTCACTTCCAGTGTTGTGCGGCTGACACAGCTCTCCTTTAAGCTGCCCTCCTCTACCTCTCCTTCCTCTCTCATTCCTGATTGTCTGACCGCTATTTAGGGATGGTATGCTGCTAATGGTCTGTCTTAATGGCAGTAATACTGAGATACTTCTCATTGGTACCCCCTGCTCCCCGCACCCTTCCTTCCCCTCTTGTGAGGAAAAAAAACTTGGGGGTGATCTTTGACTCCTTTCTCTCCTTCTCACCTCATATTGCTGACCTTTACAAGAAGGCTTACTCTCAGCTTCACCTCCTCAGAGGCATTCTCCCTTTCCCCACCTTCACCCACAAACTCAATGTCTCTAGAGCTTGGTTCTCTCCAGGCTGGACTACTGTAACAGCCTCTTCCACAATCTGCCTCTCTCCTCCCTTTGCCCTCTTCAACTTCTCCAAGCAGAGAGTGGGCAGGGGGTAGATCTTTCTTCTGCAGGTGCCTCCCTCTGGAATGGCCTCCCCGGCCCTCTCAGACTTGAGCTAGCTCTCCTTTAGTTCCAGAAGCTTCTCAAGACCTTCCTTTTCTCCTCCTCCTTCCCTCTCCTTGTCCTTGCTAATTGCCTGGCCCCTTCTGAGTCATGCAGGGGCTAGGCCCTCCCTCAACCAGTCTGCCTCAGCACCCTCCCCTACTAGCACTTGCTTTCGGGCACCCTTCCCTCCTCCCACTACTGAGTATTGTCCACCCCCCCTCGTCGCACTTCTTGACCCTCATACCATCCCCCAGTGCACTTGCCTCCAGACTTCACCTGGCACTTTTCCTCCAGGACCCCCCTAGAACTACCCAGCCCCTGTGGCCCCTTTCCACCTGCATCCCTCTACCCCTCCAGCCCCCCTGCACTTCCTGTTTGCTGCACTTGCACAATACAAATGTCACAAGGCCTAGTAGGACCATTTATTGTTGTTTTTATCCTCCTCTGTTCCCCGTCTCACCTTAGTCTTGTGGCACCTGGAAACACTTTCTGTTGTATAGGTGCCATACAAATGTTCAATAAATAAAATACAAAAAGAAATATTACTTCTATGTAATGCAATTTATATTGGCTCACTATTCAGGCTAGAGCTACGTTTAATGCTTTATCTCTTGTACATAAATTCATCTATGGCAAGACACCACTTTATTCAATCCCTGTTTAAATGTCTGTCTCCCTAACCAGCCCCCACGGTCCTCAAATGAACTGTTGATTGATGTTCCTCATTGTTATTGCTCTCTCACCAGGGGGCACTCCTTTTTGGTTCAGATGGAAAAAACGGCTCACATTTAATTGGACATTTTTTCATCTGCTTCTTCGCTCTTTTCAGTTTTTCTTCGGTCCATTCCTTAGGATCTTCTTTTTGATCACTGATGAATAGTGAGCTCGGACACCTTTTATAGGTCGTGAGTGCCTTGCAATTAAACAAACCAAATCAAATCATACCACAGAAAATCCTTTATTACCAAATATGCCATATAACACACCTCTTGCTTTTCAGCTGTGTAGACCTAATGCACCTCCAGTGCTATAAATACCTTTTTTTTTTAATGTCTTAATATTCGCAAAATGTTCCTACAGCAAGAACACACCCATCTTGGAAGCGCAGATATCACTGATGTATGTCATTGAAATAAAACTCATCTGTAGACCGGTCATATTTTCTAAAATACTTAAACACAACTAAAGTCAGAGGGTTACCATATTCTGTCCCAACCCACTTACATTTTAACACTTCACAGACAGAATACATTTATTCAAAAGTTAGTCCTGCACCTACAGTCCCTACAAATAATTAAATGTCCCTAAAAGGTTCTCACTATCCCTTGAGTACATTCACCCTAGTCAAGTAGGGTGTGTCACCTTTCTAGGTGAGGGGATAGAAGAGAAGCTTGCCCTATCCCACCTCACTACTTTCCTCGATAGCTAAAACTTCTAGCGCACCGTTTGGAAGTTAAAAAACCTCTGATTTCTTTTATATTGCTTCCATTCAGTGTGACTTATTATTTGTAGATTGAAATCAATCTTCAATCTCAACCATAAAAGTGGATATATGACTATTATATAGATCATAATATTTCCTTTTTAATAAAATACTACAATTACACCAAGCCCACCATTTGTTATGTGAGTCTTGGGATCAGGACATCACCCTAAACCTCTATATGTCAACCGGTTTCAGCGGGAATAAGCCACTTTCTGCTTTCTTCAGGACTATATGTGTGGCCAGAATGGTCACATTACACTCTAAAAAAGACAATTTTCTTATTTCTTGTCTTGAACTTCCATGTGTCTTGTCTGGAGGGGGCGTCTTGTATTTTCATAGGACGTCTTCATCTTTTTTTCCCAAAATCCCTGGAAGGGAATACATGTAGAAGGGGAACCATGAGAATGTATTCTTGTTTCTGATATCGTCTAATTATCTAATATGTGTCACTAATCTTACCTGTCTGGCTATCTCGTATGGATCCGTATGTTACCACATCAAGATCTTCACAGTTCCATTAATGTCTGGATGGTTGCGTCCTGGAAGTACATAGTCCAGGGTCATATAGCTCTAAATTAGTTGTGCATGCACTAGTGTGTTTCTGTGCGCTCTGAGTTTCACTTACCCCTAATGTCGGAATCTTATCTCAAGATATGGTGACTTCCGAGTCCCTTTGGGGTGGTCACATCTTGTTCTGGCCCCCAGTTGTTTGTTCAATGGTGTTCCCCTTCGTGGGTAAAGAGGAGATCTAAAAAGATTAAATGTATGTGGGGTTTTAGTTAAATTGCTCCTGTGCCCTCATATTTATGCATTTATTTTTGAGACACAGTCTCCAGGATTAGATGTTCATGCCCCAAGGTATCAGAAGCACCAAGTCTCACCCTCCCTCCCGTAAATACGGGTATGCATGTATAATAAAGCTTCTGCTGGACCGCCCGTTTTCGTAAGGTTCGGACAGTCCGCATATGTGGTGATACATTTATGCGTCTGTCCTTCTAAAGCCCTGAATCCAACATAATGTCTACAGACCCCAAATTGTAGGTAGTCAGTCTAGCCCTCCCGCGTGAGCACAGGTACAAAATAGCTCCTGTTGGGCCGGCCGGCTGTTGTACTGTCTCACCTTCTAACAGTAACAAATAGATTTATCTATTAACACATTTACTACATAAGTAATAGAAAGAGGACTACTTTGTGCCAAAAGCCCAGTCACGTGTCTGCATTTATAAATGACGTAGCTTCTCAAGAGGGGGAGGCTGACCACAAAGCAGTCCAGAGACCCTGCTGGGTATGAGGGGGAAGGAAACTAGGGGAGGACCGAACCCTTAACTACTCCCCTTCTGCCAGTTTATATGTTGGAAGTACATATTTGTCTCACACCATGCTTCCCAGGCACTTTTTATCTTTTGCAGAGCCTTTGAAGCAGATGAGCAGCATAGCTCTGAAACCACAACCAATGCCCTATGTCTACGACAGAGCCAGAGTGAGCGAGACACCCATGAGTGGAAGCAGCCCTCCAGGATGCAGTGAATCCAATGTCCCACAGTGTCAATGGGGAGAACCTGGGAAAGAGAGAGCGGTGTTGCATGATAGAAATGTGGACACGCCAATTAGCGGTTGCTCTACAAGAGACTTGTGTTCAAAAATAGTCCACTAGGGACATGGGACATGTGAGACAATACTTACTTGGGAGAACGACCACCAAGGAAACCCCGACACAGACTGGAACACTGAGCTTGTAGACCTTCCATGGTTGACCCGTGGAAGCGCTGTGTGGAGAAAGTGGGTGTGGCTTAGCGCCATTTTAAAACGTTCTCCTGCACATACACACCTGAGGAGATAAAAGAGGAAAGTAGATTGGCTAGGCAAAGCTGGCCAACGCAGGAAGAAGCGAAGTATAAAGGCGGAGACAGGACACAGGGAGGTGTGGGTGGTCTGAGTGAGGTCAGAGGCAGAGGAGAGGCTGGTGGACTAAGAAACGAGTAGGAAGGAGCCGCAGAGTGTGGAGTAGTTTATTGGAGAAAGGTGAAGTATTCGTTTAGTGAGTGCAACAGTGCAGCAGTGTATTTGCGTGACAGATGAATTGATGTTAGTGTAAGTAGTGTTTGTGAATTGAATGGCACTGGGTGAAAGAGTATTTGTGTATTGCAGAGGGAGGAGGAGAGTAGTGTGAGAAGAGTATTGGTAGTGGTGGGAGGGAAGTAGTGGTAACTGGCAGAAGAGTAGCAGTAGTAATGGGAGGAGAAGTAGTCATATATGAGGAGTCGTAGTCATGTCTGAGGTGTAGTAGTGTGGAGGGAGGAGTAGTAACAGGGTGAGCGTGGGAGTAGTAGGTGGGGGAGTGCGGGAGTAGTAGTTGGGGAGTGCTAGTAGTAGAGCGGAAGGAGAATAATTAACATCAAAGAGTGAAGGCGCGAGGAAGGCAGAATGAAACTTTAGAGGGACAGAAGGTTGGTGATTGGAGTCGCAAAGAGGAGGAAGCTAGGATAGGAGTGCAAGGTAACTATGGTTGTGACTATAATCGGGTAAATATTACCGAGCAATTGCAAGGCACAACCTGATTCCCTATTGGAACACTAAACTGTGGTGAGAGTAGGGACAGTTAGAATGTCCCTCAGGGCGATATATAGCCAGTTCTCAGGGATAAGATTATTAGTTGAAGCCAGCTATTAGATGAGAAATCCCACAGGAGATGAGAGAGAGAGAAAAACAGCCCTACCACTGTGCCCCAAACTCCTTTTCCAAGCCGGATGCTACCTTGAAGTGCATGCTCTTAATTTTATTGAAACGTTTGGAAAAATCCCTACTGAAAAGTGATGCAAAACATTTTCTTTAAAAATTAAAACCCTTCAAAGGTTTCTGATGTCACTGTGAATTAATATGGTAATCAGTGACACCTGATTTTAGCAAATATAATATATAGGTACACCATTTATCTGTAGCCCTGAACATATGATAAAGGAGGCAGTGAGGAAGACGGGATGGGCGATCATTAAGTTAAGTTACTAAAAAAGTGAACAAGTGAGAGATAGAGGCAAGTGTCATTAAGAGGAGCACCTGGATCCTAACCGTTCTCTCCCTCCCCTGAGACACACGACCCGGGAGATGAACCCAAGGAATCATGACTGCTCGCACTATTTCGGATCAACCCCTACTGCTCCCGTGATTGATAAGTATGTTGAAAGGTACCCACTCCAGCAGCCCTACATCCCAGGAGCAGCACAAACATTACCCAGGGTGAATGAGGAGGCTCTGGACGCCCTTAACAATACTTCCATTGACAGTCTCGACTAAAGCACCAAGAAGATGTGCTCGATGTCGTTAGACATCATCACATAGCAGCATTAGACAGGAAGCACACGTGCCATCTGCACATCTGGACACAACCACGCACTCGAATACACAAAGAACACATGCATGCAGTTATATAATTGGAGCACGGATACATACACATACTGTCACAGCTTTTATTATTTTGCCATTAGCCTGACCGCATCAATGCAGAAACTGCAAGAAGCAAGAGATCCTGTGCAAGCCTTGCAGATGTTTATGGTGAGAATATTAGCCTGCATCACATCTAGACAGAAGATTAGCATTGCGTCACATCCATATAGAATTGTGAAGACTAGCATTGCGTCACATCTAGACAGAACTGCGAAGATTAGCATTGCGTCACATCTAGAGAGAATTGTAAAGATTAGCTTGCGTCACATTCAGATAGAATTGCAAAGATTGGCAATGCGCCCCATCTACACAGGATTGTGAAGATTGGAATGTGTCCCTTCTAAATACTGATGCCACTAACCAACCCCACTAAACAATCTCACCCTTCTGAATACACCTCTGACACTCTACACAAACACAACCACACTGCCAAACAACTACAAACCGCAGGCACTTCACTACATCGCAACAACGAAACCTGAAACATACAGCCTCGTACAACAACACATGATGGCTACCAACCGAAAAGCATACCTAAGCTCAGCGAACGGTGCTAACCGAACTGAGGCTGCCCAACAACACATCACAGCTCTCTTGCTCTTTTCCCGCTCAACCTTACTAACCCACCCCACCCTCTTTCCTTTTTCAGATCCGCCAGAGCACCAGGGGACCACTACGGTGGTGATAGTGTGCGGTATAAATATCCTTTAACATTAATATATGCAACTAACCCCATGGAGCGGCAGGAGCAACTGAGGGACCTTACGGTGCCATAACTGACTAACCTATGGATACTTTGGAGTAGCACAATATGTAGGGCCCATGCCTTGGCTTAGGAAAATTACAGTAGGCCATAACCGTCTCAGTACAGGTTGAGCTGAATTCAGTGTGAACAAAAGAGCAACAGTGTGGAATAGGGCCTGCTGCCAAGGCCACTGAATTACGAGTGACATTCCATTCCCTGAACTGCTGTAACACCAGCACAGAAAGACACATAGTTGTTCTTATTACCTTGAAAAGGTACACTCCGAGCTGAGAACTGACTTGGGTCCCAGGCCTGGGGCGACAGCTCTAGCAAATCACATTTCAGGACCCTAGGGGCGGGTAGCAACCGGCAAAAAACAATAAAAAGACCCTCACACTGTAACATTTTAGAAGTAGCATTTTTCTGGGATGGTCCGGGCCTGACCTCTGACATGGAAGAGCCAATCACCTAACCAATATAGGGTCCGCTATAGGTGGACTACTACTCAATGCCCAATCACAGGCTGCGATAGTTTTCCGGGAGAAGGGCCCAGGTTGTGATGTCATGCTGTTGCCATAGCAATACCAAACTGGCCTGCGAGCCAGAGCTCTCTGAGAAGGGCCTGGATTCCTCCTTCTGTGTACTGATCCCTGTTGGTTTTTGGCTGTAATAAACAGTAGTTTTAACTTGCTGTCTGTCTGGGCCTGCGTTCCTTTTGGGAAAGGGAAGGAGTTGGGCCTGCCATGAGTTTTGAGTTTACGAACTCCTAGAAACCCTCGACCTGCCTGGGAGTTTTATCCTAACAGTCAGTACTCCGCCGCCCTACCTTGCTTCTCTGTGTATGGCAAGAAGTGTAGAAGTAAGGCCGGCCCTGGCCAATAGCCACCTTGCCATCTGATTCTTTGTTACTGCAAGGGCGCTAGCGGAAGAGCCATCCTTCAAGGAGAAATACCCCAAGATGGGGAAAAACCCAGTAGGTGATATGGAGGTCCAGGAGTAGAAAATAGATTAAGTGACACCATGGAACTCCGGGAATGCACATTCAGGGTGTCATGAATCCAAACATAGAGACAGGAAGTCGAAGGAAGAACCCAGGCAAGAACCAGAAAGCAGCCATGTAATTAAAATCAAGGGGAGCCGGAGAAGAGAAGGACGGAAGGGAACTGCCAGGAAGCAGAGCAGAAGCCCAGGAGGAGCGGGGAACGGGAAACATCGACAGTGCTACAGGCTATATTGTGATGTAGAAGAGGCTGAAGGGGGCAATTCAAGAAGGCTGCGAAACACTAGACTGCTGAGGCACGTACTTGTAAGCGTAATAGCCCATCGCATCCTGAACGTCCCTGGTCTGCAATCCTTCAGCGCTCCCACAGCAGCAGGGATCTGACACCAAGTGGAAAAGAAAACAGCCAGGAATGTTGGGAACATTTGTATGAAATCTATGACAGAACTGTTTGGGCAAGAGGTCGAGCAGCTGGGGTAATACAACTTGCTACAGTAATGATTATGCATGCAAACAATTTGATAAGCAATGATAATAAAAGTGAAGGTGTATTATAAACACTTAAACTAACACAGTGCAATCCTGTAACTGGTGTCTTACAAAGAGGGGATGTTAGGGAGTGAATGACCAGTTGATGTTAGGGAAGAGAGGATACATAAACCAGGGACTGGACAAGACACACAGGAGTGCACAGCCTTAGGAATTTGGATGTGAACAGATTTGAGGGTCCGATGGATCCAGTGGCACAGAGGTAATTGTGGATGAGCGATGCATCTGACAGTTAAGAGTTGTCTTTCTATGATTAGAGGTAGAGCTTCAGTGTTGATTTGGAATAGTAGATGGTAGTGGTGTTTTTGACATGAGGGCACGTTGGTTCTGGTGGTAAATGGCAAGTATCAAGAAGCCATAAAAGTGACAGGATGGCAGATTAAGTAGGGTGTTAGAGTGGAGGTTGCTGTCAGATCTGTTATGGGGAACAATGGCCCAATAACACTTGGAATTGTAAAAGTAAAGTGATCTTTTTCGGGAAGTCAATGTGTATGGGCAAAATAAGAAACTGTAGTCATAACGTGCAACAGAAATGTCAGGATCACTATGGGTGCTGTAACTATGTTCAAGGGGAAAACTAAACATTCAAAATGGCTTTGCTTCAGCCATGTGAGGTTCCAGGGTTCTCTTCCCCTGGAAGGTGATGACAACACAAAGCCGTTCTCAAATGTCTATACTAAGCAAAAGTATTTACATTATAGTCTCAAGATCTGCAATGTTTGGGACTTGCCTTACTCTGTGTTTCCTGTTCTCAGCTAGCATTAGCTTCACTGTGATGTCTCCACAACCCTTTCTGACATGCTGTGGCCTAAGTGTGGGGCCGAAATGAAAGACAGACACAAAGTTGTCATTTATAGTTAGACATTTTATTAAATAAAAATGGGTTGGGAGAATACCTCTCTGGCCCTATTGTACAGAGGATCTTCCATACCTCGAAACGAAAAACTCAGGATCTGCCTGTGTCAGGATGTCAGTAACTAAAAAGCTGTCCGGTGTCCAAAACATCATATCCTGGCCCTCACACTACAAACACAAAACAAAGGGGTGCAAGGAAATGTCTTTAACTTGATGTTGGCAAAGGTGTTCAAAACCAAAATGTTTAAGAATTACTTCAACAAAAATGTTCTCCAAGGTAAAGACCCTTAGCTCTAGAGGATGGTCTTCTTCCCCTGGATTCCTAGATAGGATTGCAAAAATAATGTCCCTTTAGTTAGCAGCTCCTCTGTGTCTTCACTGGACTCACAAAGTTCTTGTTTAAACAATAAGTTATTGTAACAGTGTTTCTGTAGTATTTCTTGTATCCTTGTAGATCACCTGGTATACTTCCCAGCCAGGGATCTCTATATATTTTCTACTGCCTGGTGTACTCGCCTGCCAGGACTTCTTCACAGTTCTTTGGCTATACCACAAAAGCATATACTGTGAGATGCTTCGTATATCTGTCTATGGCATCTACTTGGCCCTGTCTGCATTCAAACATTCTTTTTATTTGCTCAAGCATTTCTCCCATTCTAGCATCTTATGCATCTGTACTTGATTGGGTTTTGCCTTTGTACTTTGCCTTGTCTGCATTCAAACATTCTTCTTATTGGGTGTTGAATGTGTATTTTGCCATGACTGCATTCAAACAAACCTCATTTTTGTTTGCAACAGCAACTTCGTACCATTCAAACATTCGTTGGTGCACTTGTTGAAACACTCTAGGGTCCCAAGCTGCTTTGGGCAGACTCACTGGTTCCTTCCAGCGTCTCCGACTCTCTTTGGAGTGTGCAGACGTTCTTCCAGTATCCTGCATGGCTCCACGCTCACACGCTGGTTTTCTTTTCCGGCTCGGATTGAAGAACGCTGTTTAGTCGAGTGGCCCAACGCCCAGAACCTCCTGCGTGGCTCCCAGCTCTCCACGGCCCTTCTTACTCGCAAGTGGCGTTTCTCTCCGGTCTCGGCAGCCTTCTCATTTCCACCAGACCTGCCTGTGTGCCTCGCGCTCGTCAGCCTCAGTACAGGGATCAACATCTTCTCCTGCACTGCTCGATCCAATAGTGCGGTTGCCATCTTTAAATGTCCCACACACTGAACACTTGTAAAAACAACTAGCCTTTATGCTGTACTTCGAGCTCCTCTTACTTTGCACAAATTCTCTCATCCTCCTCCTCGTTTCAGTACCTGAGAGGGTATGGTAGTTGGAGTCCATGGAAGTCTTTGGGCTTTTAACTCTTAAATGGTTTTTCTCAGAGATTTCACATAAAGACACATCAGAAACAAAAGGTGATGTGTGTGAGTTGTGGGTGTTTGGATCAAAGGTGGGGGCTCGACCAGAATAGTTTAGAGAAGAGGTTTCTTGACTTTTTCTACAAGGGGGAACCGTTGGATGACAGTAAGGCATTAAGGTCTTTGGTGCCAGAGCGGCTTCCTCTTGGTAAAAAGGGAGAATTCTGTGTTTACTCCCTCATATTGCTGTCCCCAGGATCAGGTAGCGGCTACTGTCCCCTGGGCACATGGGAGGAGATTTTCACCGGGGAATCTGTGTGGACTCCATTGTATTCATTACACCTCTCTCATACTCTGCTCCATATCCCCCTGCCGCTCTGCTTCCCAGGCTTCTTTCTTACTGGCTTCTAACAAGTTTTCTGTCGCTCTGTGCTCTTCCTCCACCTCAATACTCTCTCACTTTCTCTTTCTCTAAACCCTTTACCCACTCTTCAATGGTACACTCGTCTACCAGTAGTCAAAAAACCTCCAAGGTGCTCTCCTTCGGTAACTACCTCAGCTCTATGTACTCCCAGTTGCATATCTTTTTTCCACCTTCAACACTGTTTTGAGCAATAATGTCCTTATCCTTACCTCCATCACTCTCTTGGACACTGCCCTCACCTTCTTCCTCCCTTTTGGCACTGCTTTCATTGTCCTCACCTTCTTTGCTTCTCTGAGCACCACCCTCCTCTGCACCACTATTACCTTCGAAGCCGGGAACCCATCTGGGCGCCTCCTTTGCTTCTTTCAGCACCCCCTCTTCTTCTTATTCGAGTCACCCTCTTTGACCACACTGCTCACCCTTCGGACACTTTCCCCAAGTACTTCTTACAGGCTCTTGCACTCCTGCTCCAGCCCACCACTCTCTCAAGCTCTTGGGCACCTGCTCCAGTGTTTCACTGGGCTCCTCGTCCAGCTCTTTTACTCATATTCTTCTGCTCCCACCCCTCTCTTGGGTGCCAATGTTTGATCTCTTGGATGCAGATGGCACCTGCTACGCCAACTACGCTGATGATACCCAGTGTCTGTTTCCGCTTTCTGGTGGTTATACAAAAGACACTGGAGTCATCAATGGTACTATTCACTGCTGGATGGCATTAAATGGATTAGCCCTGAATAACTCAGACTGAGATTATGATCCTGGGTACAGGCCCCAAACTGCTTCTCTTAGATCCAGCCTATGCATATGTCCAAATTGCAGACTGTCTCCTTCCCACCTTAAAAAAAGTAAAAACCCTAGGAGTTACTTTTGACCAAGTGCTCACTATGAAACACCATGTTGGCTCTGTGGTATCGAATGCCTCCTACTACTTCAAACTCCTGATGCAAATCAGGTCTTACCTAGACATATCAAGCTGTGCCACAGTGGCCAGTGCCATCATTGGTAGCAGACTGGACTACTGTCCTAGCAGTCTGTTGGGTGTGGGCAAAGGTGAACTTAACCATCTGCAAGTGATGCAGAATAATGCTCTAAGGGCGGTAATGGGACTATGCAAATCAGATAATGGGCCTCATTACGACCCTGGCGGAGGACCATGGTGCAATTTGCACCATGGTCCATGGCGCTAAGCTGCCAACTCCGCCAAGGTGGTTGGCGGACTTACCGCCCCATGCCGACCTTGGCGGGGCGGTGAGTCCCCAATCCCCATTTTACCCTTCCCCATTCCCATTCTTGCCCCATAGGGTATAATGGGAGTGGGGAAGGCGTTAATTACGCCACCGTAAATTACGGTGGCGTAATTAACAACAAGTCCCGTAGCGCCATGGATTTCTCCGCCTGCAAAAAGCAGGCGTAAAAATCATCCATGGCGCTACGGGAACTCGTAGTCTGGCGGAGAGGTACGCCATGCACTACGCCGGCGTAAAACCCTCTCCGCCAGGGTCCTAATGAGGGCCAATGTGTCATCTGCCCGGAGAGAACTACCTTGGCTGCCCATTGTCAAGAGAATCCAGTATCGCACCCTCTGCATAGCACACTCATGCCTCTTTGACCAGAGTCCATCCTACCTGGCAGATCAGCTGAAATGGCTCCCTGACAGATGCTGTCTGAGGACAAACAACTACTTTGGATATCTTAAGCCAAATTGGTACTGTTGCAGAATGTCTGTTTCCCATTTTCTACTCCGCATTTGTGGAATACCCTTCCACTTGATCTCTGGCGTTGCCCTGGCCTTTCTATCTTCAAAAGAAAGCTGAAAACTGTCCTTTTTGAATAATCCCTCGGATGCCTGATGCAAACTAGTCCCTTGATCTACACCCGCTATCTCTCACTATTTCCTGTTCTCTGTTGTGTGCCATGTTGCAGCGCTCCTATGCCTCAGGGCCCTCATCTCTAGCGCTTAAGAAATACATTAAATACATTAAATAAATAAATGTGGCCCAGCCCACTGGACCTCTCCTCCAGTTTTCTGGACCTTGAGCAAGCTCCTGCTCTCTTCTACAACCAGCTACAAATAAATTCCTGTCTCCTCTCCGGTCTCCAGTTCCTTTTTCCAAGAACCTCACTGATATATTGAGGCTGTGTGCTTTCATAGTGCTGTATTCCTGCCTTCCAGCCTCTCCCTGGGAACAGGGGATTCAGGTGTGTTAGCAGGGATGGGGTTGATCTTTGGGATGGCTTAAGACCCAGAAATGGGATTTGGGATTGGCTTGTGTTTCCCCTTGAGTGGTCCTCCCACTGCTTGTCACACACTGTTGTTACCTTCTAGGGTTGCCAGACATTTGGTCGAAAAAAATTGGTCGACCAGACAAATGGTTGAACCAATTTGATCGAAAACCAAATGGTCGAATTTTTTATTTTTTTTATTTTAACCCTTTTTTTTCATTTTTTTGGGGGGGTCCCCCCCCAACCCCCTTTTTTTCTCTAAAAACCCCTTTTATTACTAAACGAAAACCCGAAAAATAAATATATAAATAAAAAAAAAAATTCGACCATTTGGTTTTTGACCAAATTGCGTCGACCAAATTGCAGTCAACCAGTTTTTTTTCGACCAGTTGACTGGACACCACCTTCTAGCCCCTCCCTCATTTAAGGGAAGTCAAATGTGTCTTTGGGCAGCTGTTATAGGGATTGGCTGATGAGCCTCAATGCTCACGTCTGTTTTTTTTATGTGGGACTTGAGGATAGCTGGTACATCCTCTTGGGTGGTTGTTCTGTTGTCATTTCATTGACCTCACCTTCTTTACTTCTATGAGCAACACCCTCCTCTGCACTACTATTACCTTCAAGACATGCACCCATCTTGGCGCCTCCTTTGCTTCTCTGAGCACCTCCCTTCTTCTTATTAGGATTACCCTCTTTGACCACACTGCTCACCCTTTTGACACTTTCCCCAGTACTTTTACAGGCGCTTGGACTCCTGCTCCAGCCCAGCACTCCCTCAAGCTCTTGGGCACCTGCTCCAGTGGTTCATTGGTATCCTCGTCCAGCTCTTTTAGGGATTGGCTGATAAGCCTCAATGCTCACTTCTATTTTTTATGTGGGACTTGAGGATAGCTGGTACATCCTCTTGGGTGTTTGTTCTCCTGTTGTCATGCCCTGGAATGGACTACTTTACCTTATCTGTTCTTAGCTGTTTGAGAGTGGAGGCCTTGTATATTGGATGGCTGGTTAACTGTTGAGGTCTGCATCCTAATTCACATCACCCTATAGCATGTTGTACATATATAAGGGATTCTTGCACCCACAAGAGGGGAGCCAGGTGTACAAGTGCTTTTGGCTATGCAGGGCCGCCATTCCTCCCTTTCCTGTTAGGGGTAGTAGCTACAGAGTCCCATGTTTCAGTGGCAACGAAAATACTGTGCTTCGGGGAGAGTCTCTATCTCCCATATGGTCTAGGGTGTATGGCTCCACAGTTTGTTCAAGTCGCCAGAGGAAGTTACACAGGACCCTGTGGGGGTAGGGTATCCCTAACTTCACTGATCAAGGGTCCCATTAATCCGCTACTAAGGCAGTAGCCCTTCACAAAGGAAGGGGGGATCTATCAGTCCTCCTGTGATTGGCACATAATCCCATAGCTTAGGGAGGTACCTGGCCCTCTTGGTCCCCCCCCATCAAGCATCTCCAGAAATAGGCAGGGGACTTGTCCCTTTCTGCAGAGTAATCTAACAAGAGATAGTATTGAACAGGTAATGTGGGCCAGTATGCAAATACATGGATGGATTTGAAGAAAAGTTATAAGAATTTGGATAGGGACCAGTTTGTTGTAGGGAGCCAGCAACCATGTAGGCGGTGATGGATAGTGCAAGAAAAGCATGAGATTATAGAAGGTGCATGTGGCAAAGCTGAGGTTTTTTTGCAGTAAGAAGGAATAGAGGGGGATGCCAAGGGCAGTAGTCAAGTCGACTGAATACTAGAGTTAAAATGAGGGTTTTAACAGAGTGGTAGGTGAAGAGTGGACAGATATTTTTAATATCAGGCTGGACAATCATGGCAGTGGTAGACCTAGTAGCAGTAAAGTGAAGAAGATTGAGATTGCTCTAAAAAAGGACCTGAGGTTGCGTACCTTAGGTTATGGGCAAAGCAGGTCAGGGGGGAATGATATAGTGAGAAAAGGGAATGGGCTTCATTGAAGGCTGGGATGAAGGTGATTTTAGTATTTGAGGATTTAAGCATCATATACCCAAGTGCTATCCAGGGACAGCTTTTTGCAAAGAAATCAAAAATGCATGCAGAGAGATCAGGTGTGACTGAGAAAAAGATGATGACTTGGGTGCCTTCTGGAAATGTTGATATGAGAACTCAAAGTAGGAGATGAGATGACAGTTTGAGGAAGTGTAAAGGGTTAACCGAAGGGGCCAAGGACGGATCGTTGGGGGACACCAAGATGGAAGGTGATCCGATCAGACATGGCTGTGTTCTCAGCGATTGAGATGGTGCAATGGTAGAGGCATTAGGCAATGCAGTCAAGGGCAGTATCATGGATAAACATAGCAGCGAGGGTGCAAAGGAGGATAATAAAACAGAGTTTGCAATGGTGAGCAGAGGTCTGAAAATTAGAAACATGAGAGAGCCAGTTTAATAGAATGATGACTGCCACAACCAGACTGAAGTGGTCATGGACAGGGCTTGTGTTGCAGAGATCCTGATAAAGGCTATCCTTTCAAGAACTTTAGAATAGTAAGCAAATAAATAAGTCAGCATCAGGTTTGTTAGGGCAAGCTGAAGGCTTTTTTTTAGGGATAATAGGACAGTAGCTACCTTGAAGCAGGAAGGAAAGATCCCAAGAGAAACTGAGAAGTTAAAGAAGGCTGAGTAATAGAAACTGGTACAAGGTGCTAGGTCATGGAACTTTAACAGGTTGACAGGGGCTCAAAAGGGTTTGGTTGTCCTCGGACAGAGTACCAGTTCAGTGGGAGAATAACTATAGGTAGGAAGTGGTGGGGGATGAGAAGGGGGAAGGCAGATTAAGGGCAGAGAAGGGGAGTGGGGAGAGCATTCTAGAGTTTACAGATCGTGGGTGTGATGTATTTGGCAGTTTCATTAGCAGAGAGTATGATGAGGGCAAGGAGGAGTTTGCATATCTTCTGCAGCCTGAGGATAAAGAAAAGACCACCTCCATCCCTACAGGACTATTCCAGTTCACGGGCCTTCCCTTTCGGCTTCATGGTGCTACGGCAACCTTTCAGAGGTTAACGGATCAGTTACTCCAACCATACACCAGTTTCTGTGGGGCCTATCTTGACAACATTGTTATACACAGTCGTTCTTGTGAAGAATATATGCCCCATCTATACCAGATCACCAGGGCCCTAAGCAAACTGGACTAACCGCCAACCCAAAGAAATGCCACCTTGCCCAGTTGGCTCTTTGTCGGTAACGGAATAATCCTACCCCAGTTGGAGAAAGTTAAAGCTTTAGCCGAGAACCAAAAGAGATTTAAGGGCTTTCATAGGGTTAGTAGGCTATAATAGATGATTTATTACCAATTCTTTGCCCATTACTTAATGCCTAACTGACAAATTAAGAAACGCAGAACCCCAGAAGATCAAGTGGGAGAAGAACTATCAGGCTTACTTTCGATTCCCTCAAATCAATTTTGTGTAGCGAACACATCCTTAAAGTGCCAAATTTCAAAAAGAGTTTGTCCTCCAAACTTGATGCCTCAAAGCTAGGACTAGGGACAGTGCTGTCTCCAACCTATGATGGGATAGACACCCCGTGCAGTTTATCAGCTGCATGCGATTCCCTAGGGAAAGAAGCTATGCCACGATAGAACATGAGGCTTTGGCAATTAAATGGGCAGTGATTCTGCTATTACCTCACCAGGAGAAAATGAATTCACCCTAGTTACAGACGATACCCCTCTCCTGTGGCTCAGCTCAAGGAAAGACACCAATCCAAGCATCATGCAATGGTTCCTTGACTTAGCCCTTTTTTCAGTGTGGAGCATCGCAGAGGTAAAGATCAGGGAAATCTAGATTTCCTCTCCCGGGTTCCCTTTGGCAGAAGAGGTACCGGACATCTTAAGGGGAAGGGTATGTGACGAATCCCACAATTTCATCACTGCCTCCAAAAGGGGTAGTCCCTTTGCATGAGGCCAGGGTGGTGATAGTCCCCCTGAGGGTTGTACTCAGCGAGTGGATCTCATAGGAGTGGAAACCCCATTCGGGACCAGAGACGATCATATTAGCCGAATGCAGTATTCCCACCAAGTACATGACCCTGGTAGCCCTTTCCAGGCTTACCCCACCTTTCCTGCCTCTTCAAACCTACCCTCCTACCCTATGTACTTTGCTAAAGCATTACCAATAGATAGTACTGGGATGAGGAGGCATCTTAGCAAGTTACCACATCAACACTCACGTAGTACTGAGACAAGGAGGGAATGCAGAGCAATACCAGCTGCCATTGGAACCATTTCCATCAGTCTAGTGGTTCACAAATAGTGATTGGAGGAAAGAAGATTAAAAACCAACAAAGGGCTTGACAGGATGTCAAGCCGTCCTTGGAAAAACCGCGAGAGCCAGGAACAGCCGACATGCAGGCGGGTGCTGACCTGGGGATGCCGAACGGAAGGAGAGAGAGTCCAGGGCCGGTCCAGGACGTGAGGACTACGCGGCCCGCAAGTTGACCAACATTCAAGACGTCCCAAACATCAGTGGACCGCAAAAGTGCAAAGGCAAGTCATCCCCAAAAAGGGAGAAGCCTGCAGAGTCACCGGAGGGAGAAGGAAGCTCCTGAAAGTTACTGAAGTGCTGTGAATAAGCTCAGCTGCATCAAGGGAGCCAGCACTCGCGTAAGCCATACCACAAGGTATGCAGGGAACCAAAAAGGCTCTGAAACCTCAAGGAGGTGGTCGCAAAGCTGGAAAATGGGACCCCAACACAGTGGGAGGAGAGCAAGAACATACATGGACATGTACTAAGGCTTGGCAGGAGAGTAAGCCAAGCCCATAGAAGGGAAGACTAAAGTCGGAATTGCAGGTCTGGGACTAGCACCAAAGAAGAATGGAAAGATAGTGGGAAATCCACACAATGCTTGTCATGGTAGTGAACCAAGTCTGTTTGATCCATTACAGCCTGGAAAGTTCATCCAGGCAACCTTTCTTCATCGCAGTGATTGGTGAGAGGGAACCATGTCTGCCCACAAGGTTCAGGTACACATTACATCTGGGAAAGAACATCCAGGCAACGCTTCTTCATTGCAGTGCTTGGTGAGAGGGAACTAGGTCTGCAGTCAAGGGTCAAGGACCCCATTACAGCTTGGGGAGTATCCATGCTGTTCTTCTTCAGCACAGTAGCTGGTAAGAGGAAGCAAAAGCTGCCAACCAGTGCCTGGGACCACAGCGAACTAACTTGTAGGCCTGCGGAGGGCTGGAGAAAGTAAGATATTTCTCAAACAGCCAAGGAGTGGCTGAAATCACATTAGAAATCTTATCAAAACCAGAACTGAATTTTGCACAGGGGAAGGGAGTCATTCCTCTGGATCAAGAAGACATCTCCTTTGATTTAGTTAGCTTAGTGTGTAAGGGGCATAGTTAGCATTTTGACACTGACACTCTTAGAGTTAGGGCAAGATAGTGTTTTCTTTTCCTTTTTACCACTAGAATAAAGCTTTATGGCAAACACCATCACCCCACTGTGTCAGAGTCTTACTTCTGCACCCTTAGACCTGTTAAATATAAGAAACTGCAGTCCTACCCTGTGGGTGGTCTCAAGCACATCACAATTAGAAAAATCAAAATGCCACATGATTCAAAGTTTGCTGTCCCAGAGTCCGAAATGGTCTGTGGTCCACGCTCAGACTCATCCGCGGTGTCTCGCAAATGTATGCATTAAATTAAACGTTTTGGATGAGACTCTAGTGGAAACAACTAGCAAAGAGAGCTGCAGGTAAGGGCCATCTAGGGCAAGTGAATTCAAATGGTGGATGCAGCTCTTATAGCCGTGCCTAGCGTAGCAGTTGGCCAGTGTAACTGAGCTGGGAAAGTTGAAGTTTGCGAAGACCTGATCCAATCACAATGCGTATTAAATAAATAAATATTTCCCCTTTTGGATCTTTGTCCTCCCCTTCTTCTGCTAATCATCTCAGATACTCTGCTACCACTAAACCCTTACTTGTAGTCACATGGGTGCACCTCCTACGTACAGGGCTCAGCATATTACTAGTTTCTTTTTTAAAATATATTTTATTAACGTTTTGCATAACTTACAGACATTTCCTTACTTGAACAATAAATAAATGTTCCGTCTGTATCCTTTAGTTCCCACCCACCCAACTACCCCCACAACGCCTTCAGCCTATAACGTAATCCTGCATATATATATGCTGTACACTGCTTGTCCATACTAGGTGACCATGACCGTACTTATTCTTCCAATAAGGGTGAAAGGCTTGAATTCCCTGTTTGTTTCATGACATATGCGGAGGCCCATAGTTCTTGAAGCATTACTCTCCAGGAGTTCAAGTCTGTATTCTGCTCCCCATGTTCCGGTGGGCTGCTTCCTGCCGAACTGAAGCTTCAGCCAGCAACCATTTCTGTGACTTCCAATTCATCGCAATCCTGCGTTTTGCCAGGATGCACGCCAGGTCTTTCAGATTGCTGACATGTTTCGCCTTTTTTGGTCGTGGAAAGACGCAGAGCAGGCAGGCCATAGGAGAACGTATGTTTAATATTATGTCTGCTTTGGCTAACATTTGTGCTATGTGAGCCCAGTATTGTTGGATACTCCTGCAGGCCCAGAACATGTTCACCATGTTAGCGTTTATCATCCCACATTTTGGGCATCTTTGTTGTTTTTCTTTGCTAAAGCTAGCAATTCTCAGTGGGATTAGATACGCCCTACGCGTTGCATATAGCTGTATGAGCTGGAGTCTCGCGTTTGTAGATACTGTTTTTTGGTAAGCTATCGCTCTATCCCATCCCTGTTATTGGTATTTGCAGTTCATCTTCGCAGTGCTGGCGGGTCACTTCAAACTCACTTCCTCGTTGGGCCATAATTAGCTTGTATAGTCTTGATACTGCATGGCCTCCTTCTGATATACCATAGAGTGTTTCTATTGTTACGTTCTGCATTAGCTCCCCCGCCCCTTCTGGCCATTTCTGCCTCAGCCTTATGAGCAAAGCGGCATGTTACATGTGTTGCCCTTCATGAAATTCCGTTTCTGAAGTGAGTGTACTAAAGTCTATTGGCTTCCTGTCCTGCAGTAAGTCTCCTATTGTCGCCACCCCTCGAGGTTCCCAGTATCGTCTCAGCTTTATCCTGGTTTATGCATCTTTGCCTCCCAGCGCCGTCAGTGGAATTTGGGGCGAATAGGGTATTTTGTTTCTTAATAGCCGGAAAGCCCTATGTCATACCCTTTCCCTAATGTCAGCAGGAGCAGGGGCTCTGCAAAGTGTGTCATGTGTTTTCATGGCGCTTGTCTCAGAAAGAAGCGTTTACATGTGGGTTGCACTTTGGGGGGTATCTTGCATCTGCTCATCCGACAGCCATCCCGTGACAAACTGGAGTTGGCATACCACAAAATATGCCTCAAAGATGGGCACCTTAATACCTCCTTGATTATGTGGTTTTTGCAATTTTGTTAGTGCCAATCTACATCTGGAATTGTGCCACAGGAACCCCTGACATACAGCATCTAGCTTCCTAAAGAAGCCTCTTGGTATATCATATGGGACATTAGTGAAGTAGTGAAGGAGTCTTGGGAGGACTACCATCTTCAATAACGGCTCTCTGCCCATCAGTGAAAGAGGCAACCTGGAGTAGAAATCCATAGATTTCCCTATCTTGTTGATCGCCTTCTGTGTGTTTCCTATGTGTTCCATTTTTGGGTCATGGTAGATATCAACCCCAGGTATTTTAATGTTTCCACCTCGCACTTCACCGGAAGCACTAATAATGAGTTTACTGTTTTACCTCTATAATCCGCCAAGGTGAACAAGGATGACTTCGTTTTGCTAACTGTAATACCTGAAAGCTCTAGATAACGCTCATATACCTTCCGTATGTATTGTAGGTTAGTTTCCGGGTGTTGTAGGTATAGGAGCATATCATCTGCATATAGAGAGATCAAATTTTATCTGCCATATGTGTCTATGCCGGCTTCTTGGTATTCCCTACGGAGAATCACCGCCAAGGGGTCTAGAGCTAGTATAAACAGCATGGGCGACCATTGGCATCCCTGCCTCGTACCTTTCCCAAGCGTCCGATGTTCCGAAATTTGATTGCCTGTCTTCACTCTCACAACCGGCTTGCTATACAGCAGCCGTACCCATTTAATATATGCAGGTCCCATACCAAACCTCTTTAGTGTGGCTAGCAGCCATGGCCATCTAACCGAGTCAAATGCCTTGACCGCATCCAGTGAAGCTGTTGCATAGAGATTAGTGCTACTCTTAGTGTGGTCAATAATATGGTGCAACCTATGCAAATTCCATGTAACTTTCCTGTTTGGGATATAACCTGTCTGGTCTGGGTGTATGAGCTTGTCTATTATTGGTTTAAGCCTGTTGGGCATTAGGGACGTGAGAATTTTCCCGTCTTGATTGAGAAATGACAGCGGTCTATATGACCCGTAGTCCAAGTCTGGTTTGTTTGGTTTAAGTATTGGGATGAGAAGCGATTCTCTCAGTGATAATGGCAGGGCCTCTACGTTGAAGGCTTTGTTTAACATTGTCAGCAGTGGGGGCATGATATCTGCACAGTATTCCTTGTAGAATTTGCTAAGCAACCCATCTGTTCCCGGCGTCATCCGAGTTGGCAGCCCCTTGATAGTTCTTTCTAATACCTGTAAGGTTATGGGAGCCTCTAGCTGTTCGGCAGCTTCGAGATCTAAACTCAGGAGGTCCATCTGAGCCAGGGCCTCATCTATCTATGAGGATTGTATCTTCAATGTCTCAGTATATACATTTTTATAATAGTCTAATAAGCCTTTGTTTATAACCTCTTTTGTCATGCACACCTCTCCTTCCTTATTTTTAAGTGTCCTTATCATGTCACGTTTGGATTTACTTTTGTATAGCCAGGCTAGCAGTCGTCCTGGCTTGTCTCCCTCTGCATGTTGTTTTTCTACATATTCCATATAGTTTAGTGCACCAAGTCTGGCCCCATGTTTCAGGCATTCCTGCTTCAATCGATTGGCTTTGCGGGCTCGGTCTTCAGACGTACCCTCTGTACTGTCTATTTCTTCTAGTGTGGTTTCTGCCTCAGCTAGCTCTCTCTTTATTGTGGCCTATATGCCCCCGCCTTGTCTATTGCTATCCCCCTGATTACCACCTTAAAGGCTTCCCACACCGTTCCAGCAGATGACACAGTACCTGTGTTATGTGTGAAGTAGTCTTTAATGCCTGCTTTAAGATGTTCGTGGAACGTGTCGTCTTTCAGGGATTCACCTCTAGGTTTCCAAGTCAGAATACATGCTGTGGGGGGGAAAACAAGCCATCGATGGCGCATGGTCCGATAGTACTTGCGCTTTGCATTCGGCAGTCGTGAACTCACTGAAGGTTTCCTCCTCTGTGAAAACATAATCTAATCTAGTGAGTAGATCTTTCGAGGGGCGGGGGGTGTAATGCGAGTATCTGCGGGTTAAGGGTTCTCCATATTTCTATTAGGTTGAACGCTTGTAGCAAAGTGTTTAGGGCGTTTGCTACAGGGGCTTGGTGCATCAGTTTGTCATCTGACATGTCTAGTCTCGGGTTTAATGTACAATTGAAGTCTCCTCCCCATATTACTGTGCGATTTCTGTATGGGCCAAACTGGGGTTACAAAGATCGGAAATAGGCAGCAGCGTCGTGATTTGGGGCATAAGTGTTTATTATACTCATTGCTTTTTTTTCCAGAAAGCTGTGTTTTATAATCATTTTACCTTCTCTGTCTTTGACCGTCTTAAGAACCCAGAAGGGGACAGTCGGCGCTATCCATACTAGTATCCCTCTAGCATATGCCGAGTATAGTGAACCCAGTGTGGTACCCTTCCATCTCTTGGCTAGTTCCTTCTGTTTCTCATCAGTGAGGTGTGTCTCCTGCAGGAACGCTATATCTGTCCTCTGGCGGCTCAGATTTGTCTTAATCCCATTCCTCTTAATGCAACTGTTAAGCCCCCTGATATTCCAAGAGGCTATTCTAAGTTCTTCTGCCATGGATAATGTCTGCTGTGTGACCCAGTAATCCCAGCGTGACCAGCGTGCTTATTATATTTTATGGTGTAGGCTGACTCCCCAATATCCTTCCAACTTCCCTGCCCACCCGCTCCCTAACAGTTTCCCAGCTCGCTACCTTGTGCTCAGGCATACTCTCTTTTCTCCCCGTCCCGAGTTATCTTGTCCACTGGTGTCCGGAGTGCAGCGAATGGATACGTAACAGCTAGTATCCTATAACAAAAACAGTCCTAGGGTAAAGGGCACTCTTGTAGTGTGCGCCTGGTTTCTAGGAGTCTGTCTTGTTTTGTTCCTGCTATTTGATCTGAGAGTTTGCATCAATGGTTTCCTTCAGTTTGGTACTTCCTGTGGGAAATTAACCGTTAGCCTGTTCCTGTTCTTGCCAGGGTTATAGGGTGCCTCGCTCACGCCTCTACTGTGTCTGCTGCTTGTCCCTCTGACCTTGACGGGATGTTCTCCATGTCCACCCACTTATGTGCTCCCTGCGGGATATCAAAGAAACCGGCATGCCTTTTACGTATGATTTTCAGCCTCGCTGGGTATAGCAACATATGTTTGAGATTGGCCTCTTCGAGTCTTTTCTTCACTGAGGTGAAGTGCAACTGTTGTTTTTGTACCTGTAGGGTGTAGTCGGGGTACGCTATGATTGTCGCAAAAGCTCTCTATATCGTGCCACCTTTTCTGAAGTGTTTGAGGATCTTTTCCCTGTCTCTATAGTTCAGAATCTTGGCTATGATTGGCAAACTTATGTGGTGGGGCCCCTGGAGGAGGTTTTTTAGCCAAGGATCTATGTGCTCGTTCAACTGTAAAGCCCTGAGACAGGGCGCCTAGGCCAATCTCTTGCAATAACATGTTTTCAAGAAAATCCGTAGGTTTCACTCCTTCTTCACCTTCGGGAAGGCCCAGCTTCTGACCTTATTCCTTCTGGCCCGACCTTCTTCGTCTTCAACCCTCACTTTCAGGTTTCTCATTTGTTGCTGTAGTGTTGCTATATCCTTTGTGGACTCTTTCAGGCCCACCATGGTCTCTGCAATCTGTTTTTCCAGGGTGCCTGTCCGTTCGGCTAGTGACCTGACGTCCTGTCTCAGAAGGTTCACGTCAATGCCAATGGCATCCATTTTTCCTTCCAATGCAGTTTTCAGAGCCGCGACAGCCGCCAAAACTTGCTGATCTCCTTACATTTGTTCCAGCTCTGCTTGTCGTGTTGTGTCCATTGGCACAGTTGTTGTGTTTGTGCTGGCTAGTGCTGTAAAGGTGTCTAGCATGCGCTGTTTAGATTTGCTTTTAGAGGTTTTGGCCGCCATGCGCGCTTTCTTAGCTAATGCGCTATGTGTCGTTCTTCGGCTATGTTATTATTATCCAATATGCTTTGGGTCCATCGTAGTGTTGCTTAGAGTCCAATTTGCAAGGCCAGGTTTCACCGGTGTGGTGTGAGTCAGGGGCCCTGCCGCGAAGCGCTGTATGTGACTGCAGTGTGTTTATAGACAACTCCCCTGCGTTATAATAGCCCGGGGCAGGTACTTATCTATGTGCGCTGTGTTGCGCCTTCCCACTGGGTGTACCCTGCGGGTCAGGCACCAAGTGGTTATTCCTTCCTTGGCGCTCCGCGTCGCAGTTGCAGTTTGTTGTGGGGGTCAGCCTAGCATTATGGCACAGCACGTTTGCCCACTGTTACTCGCCTGCTGCTGGTACGTCGTTCTCTCCTGCAGTGCAGTCTCGCCACTGGTAAGTGCTGCTGACTCTGCTGTGGCTCGACCACACTTTTGCCCTGTTTTGCTTGCCCTCCAACTGGTTGCTCGTGATCGTGTGCTGACCATGCTGTGGGGGGGCAAAAACGGTACCAGTCCTCTGGCACAGGATCTCCACGGAGCGCAGGGACGCACAGATCTGCAGCCGCTGGCTCAGATTATGCGTGCTGCAGCTGTACCTCGATGACGGTGCCACTCAGCACACTCGCGTGCATGCCCTTAGCTGTATGTACCTCCTGTTCCCGGGCTGCCATACTCCTCTGCATCAGCAGCCACTCGGTTGTGCTTCAAGTCCTTTCGACTACGGTGTAGCCGTCCACTCTGTCTGGCGGCGCACCGTAGGAACCACTGTGTTTCTGTGTGCTCCCTGCATGTTTGCCTCCTCAGTTGGCTGTGGCAAACCGCACAGTCTGCTCCGCGACGCAGGGTCTCTGTGCTCAGGCGTTGCGACAGAGTCTGTGTTTGTTGCCGAGGGCACCCTCCACCATTTTGATTGTGTAGCCGCGCTCACGGATGAAAATGTTGGTGGGTTCGCTCTCCGTTGTGCAGTCACCAACCATGTGTAAACTTCACACACTCTCCCGTACTCCTTCTTCAGACCGTTTCTTCGGTGGGTCACAGGACTATCAGGATCTGCTACGCTGGCACGGATCATGTTGGATCAAGCAGGAGCTGCTCTCAAAGGGTCCTCACTGCATGGTACTTAGCCACGCCCCTCTCAGCTGCTTACTAGAGCTGTATTAGGGGCACACAATGGGGTAAGAGCCTGGGATTTAGGAATACAGAGCAAGAGGTGAAGGTAAGGGAATGGTGGTGCGGAGAGGAGGCGATGAGAATGCCAGAGAACAGTTGGGGAAGGTACAAGGAGTAGGAAAAGGAAGCAAGAAATAAGAGTGTCGGGAAGGTTGGAAAGAGAAAGGACTGGTGGCAAGGAGAAATATAAGCACAGAAGCTGTGATGGAGAGAGAAATGAGTGGAGGAGGTGGAGAAGAGAGAGAGAATGACAGGAAAGGGGGAGGAGCAGACAACAAGAGCAGGACCATAGGCCCAAAAGAGTGGGCAAAGGAGGGAAGCTATTCAAAGACCTGGACTTCTGGAAAAGTTCTGTTAGTGAGTCCAGAAGTCTAGGTATGAATTAAGCAGGGCTGAAAGAAAAGAACCCGATGTCAGACCCCAATGAAGAGGACCCAGGACACCAAGGGTGGACGTGACAAGTAACCTAAAAGTCCTGGAGGACCAAAGTGACATCCTGGCCTGTCTAGTGACAGCCAAGATAGACCAAGAAAAAGGCAAGAAAGAAGTGTTGGACACTAGAAATTGAGGATTCAGTGACTGCCTTTTTGCCACTAAGAAGGCATACCCGTCAGATATAGAGACACAAAACCTATTTACCATCTTATTACTGACGTATGAATATGGCTTGAAGAGAATGGCACAGTGCAATCTGCTTCTCTTTGCTGATTCCATGTGAAGAAAATGGGAGACAGGAGAGCCAGATGCAGGTTCCACGAGGAAATAAAACCCTCCGCAAGGTGATCAAATGGACATCTGGACTTCATGATATTAGACTTTTGAGTTGTATGCTTGAGGAAGGAATCCGTAATCGGTAGGCGAGAACAGCGGATGGAAGAGGCTCTGTGGTGGCAGCGAATTGGAAGGCTTCACAAAAGGCTCACCAAAACAAGGGCACAGAGGGAAATTGGAGGGCAGTAGGGCAGAAGAAGGAAAGGAGCAGAGAGCTAGGAAGGAAGGACAGAGGAACGTCTAACAGGGAAGGTTAGTACCTGTTTTGAGGTGCGAAGTCCACTCTTACTCCTGGTATAAAAGAATGAAAACATGGCATGCAAGACATCGGGCACCATTTTGGATGAAGAATAGACCAACAAAACAAGTCTGCACCGTAAAAGAGCGACGCTGTGGAAAAGGCGCCATTGTTTCCATAATGACCACTGAGTGATTCTGACAATACCTGCTTTGGGGAGATGGAAGGATTAAGGACGAGGAGGCCCCTAAGGTGACTCGGCGGACCTCAGATACTTATGTTCCATAACCCTAACCTTTGTGTGCAAGGAAAAAAATAAAGACATTGGCCCTCATTACGACCCTGGCGGAAATCGAAAAACGATGGCGGAAATGCAATACCGCCATCGAATAGCGCTCGGTGCGATTATGACCCGTCACCGTAAAGTACGATGCCATTAGCGACACCGTAGTGAACGCCAACGCTAACTGCACCAAGTACGCGCGCGCGCGTCATGCCAAACCGTAATTAGCACCATGGCGCAAGGGTACGCGAATTCCGACCCTAGCGGACATGTACTTAACGCCATCAAGAACGGCGGAAAGTACCATTCCGCCATGGTGAGAAGTACGGCATCGCGAATCAACCGTAAACGGCCCCACTGAGTGCCTGTACACCGCTCCCTGGCCACATAGTACAACTCCCCGTAGGTGCAACGAAGTCACAATGCAACCAGTGAAATGTACAAGTCACCCATGCATGCCAACGAACAAAAGAATCACAAGAGGGGCCAATGGGAGCTGCAGGGCACAGATGGCACGAATACAGAAGCTATACCAATGGACATGACCTCAGTCTCCCACCAAGAAACGCACGCAAACACAGGCACCTGTGACCAGCAATATTCCGATAATCACATCATTCCACCAATCCACCTGGCTGACCGGCATCTGTTACACAAAACCTAATCCCCCGCCCCTGAGCATGACATCATTCAAACAGTCATATTGGCAGCCCTCACCCCTGACCTCACTGGGCTTAGTAGGCAAACGCGCCCAGCACAGTACCACGCAACTATACTCCGAAGCTGGAACCCAATGCAGATCTCCTCACAATACATCGCTCCCCAAATAGGAATATGCCACATCACTTGCAAAGAAGAACGCTACACGGCCCATATCAGAATAGTAATTTAATGCACAACAAATTCACCAAGCCCATACAGCCATTAGGCCATGAACTCCAAAACACATTTCACCATTGTGGGCTGCATCCGCAATAAATGACCAGCTACTTCTTGTGTGACGCCCTGTTCCTTCATGGTACACAGGGGCTACATTCTCGTACGAAAAGGCAACATGGAAGCGCCTAGAACCGCAGGGCCGTCCCAATAGGGAGGCACTAGTCCAGCTGAAAGGCCGAAATGTTGCTCCGAGCCACTAGTACTGCGTAAGGGCATGTGGCCCATTGGCGATCGTCCCATAAGATCGTAATGCTGCTCCACTGATTAACACGAAGCAGCAGGTGTCGGGAGTAAAACCCATCTGCAGGAGTGGCATACAGATGGCAGTGGCAAAAGGGGAGGAGATACCTGTCAACCAAAAGAAAAGAAAAAGAATAGAATGGCCATCAGAACTACATTCGAACAACTCACTTCAATGATCACACTAGATCCACAGCCATATGCATGCTAGCCCACTCCAAAGGATCATCACCACCCCAAAACCACTTGCGACTCATAACTATCCATATCGAGGTGAAAACACCATCACAAACGAGTGTACCTGTGCATGCGTCTGTGAAAACAGAATCCATCAGATGGGATTGGTAACGTGCATGGACACAAGTGTCTGAAGGCGCGTCGAGACAGGGAGGGCTCAACAAGGCCAGATAGACGATGGTCCCACTATGGCAGCCCTGCATCACATAGCGCAGGGGAGGCAGACAGATTCCAAGAAGCCCTGTACATGGCAAACACTGTATCAAATCATCTGTCCATGCATCCATTCATCATTCCCTCATCCCGTAATGATAACGCCTGTTTCCATACTCACATAACATGTGAGAATTCCATTGAGTCTGTGCGTTATGCAGCCTGCAAAATCCACTGTGCCCCAGCCCGTAATTCCAGTGTTGTGAAGTAACATGTATTTGGGAACGTCCGGCCTCATCATCCACTTCGCTATTGCGCATCCCAAACTATTCATATCAATCATTGCATCCTCGCCATGGCCCCTGTCCCAAGGACACTGAACAATAGAACGTTATATTTGCAGTCAGACCTGTGGGCATCTCCTCGCCGCTAGCTGAAGACCGAAAGCGCCGCCCTTCGAATTCCTCATTTGCAACATCACGTCGAAAAGGCATCTGTGGCCGCTTGAAATCACAAATTAATCCATCTAGTGCGGCTGTGTGTGAAAATGGCAACTGCCTTCACTCACAAATGGGAGGCCCCGCCCGTCGTTGCACCTCGGTGCAGTGATGCATGAGGGTCCACCGTTACTCGAGTACTACGTTCCACTGACCCTTCACAAGTCTGTTCGCGACTGCAAAGAATGCATGTGAAACAATGGGACCATAGCCGAATGATCATATCAACCAATGTTACACGGCCATCGGGTACTAATACATGATTGTAATAGCAAGATGCCATTCCTCGAATTGCAGCGTTGTGTGCGGGACGTGCTCGCCCAAAGGGGAGAGCAGCTTGCACAGGTGGAATGAATCACCACAGGTGGAGGCCATACAGCCTGAAAACACATAAATTGCACACCCAGTCTCCTCCCACAACCACACCCACTCCGAAATGCTACCGGCAGGACTCGCGATGTTGGCCCTGGGGGACCTGATAGCACTGCAAGTACTCCAACTCCAAGAAGAAGACGAACACCAACTACAACCGGCCGCACGGAGGAGACGCAGGAGGAGGAGGAGGGCAAGGCAGGGCCAGCAAGGGCTGCCAGCACAGCCACTACCACCACGCAGGCAGCCCGCAATCCCACGCCTCCGAGCACATCCGTTCAACCTCACTGATGAGCAGATCCACACCCTCTACCGTTTGGACCGGGACACCATAGCCGCCATTGTGGACATGACACAGGCTGACCTTGTCAGCATGATAGATAGCCCAACCGCCATCCCACCCCTACTGAAGGTGGTGTCTGTACTCCACTTCCTGGCCACAGGCACCTACCAGCACACAGTCGGACAGTTGCATGGCATTTCTCAGCCACTGTTCTCACGGACACTATTGCAAGTGCTCGATGCCCTCCTGCAGCACGCAGACGACTACATCTCTCTACCACGCTCGGAGCAGGAAATTACCAACACAAAAGTGGGATTCCATGCACTTGCCGGCATACCGGGTTGCATTGGTGCCATCGACTGCACCCATGTGGAATTGGTCGTCCCACATGCCATGGAGGCCCAGTACCGCAACCGAAAACAATTTCATTCACTGAATGTACAAATGGTGTGTGACTCCAACAGGATCATTACACATTGTTGTGCCCGATTCCCTGGATCAACCCATGATTCTATGGTCTTGAGGAACTCAACAATACCACGCTACATGGAGCGACACGCAGGGAACAGATCCTGGCTACTCGGTGAGTCTCATTTCATGCATGATGATGTGGGGTATGTGATGCGGCAATGACCTGGCAGGAAGGGGGGGGTGCGTACGTAGCAATGGCATTCCACATAATTCGTTTATCGTCCACATACAGGTGATGCCGGATATCCACTGAAGAGATGGCTCCTCACACCAGTCCGGAACCCACGGGACCAGCATGAGGAGGACTACAACCATGCCCACTCACGTACCCGTGTAGTCATTGAACAGGCATTCGGCCTACTGAAGACCCGTTTCCGGTGCCTCAGCAGGTCTGGCGGGGCACTCCTGTACCGCCATGAGAAGGTTGCAAAGATGGTGATGGCATGTGTCATGCTCCACAACATGTGCGTACGTAGAAATGTGCCCATGCCCCCTGACGCAGAACTGCAAGCACCTGAAGATGGTCATGATGAGGGTGGGGATGTGGCAGCACCTCAAGGAGTCTGCGAGGCACAGGAGGGCCGTGAAATTCGTCAGCATCTCATAGATGCATGCTTCTAGCACTCACACCTGGTGGCTGATACATGGACACGGGACTCGTGGCACTGTGTGTGTCTGGTACATGCACAATATGGACTGTACGCCTATGATGGCCTAGTACACAAAGATCATTGTCCACACATCTCATTGGTTGATCGTGCATTGTTTATGGCATATGTGATATCATGTTGAACACCCTATCGACCCGCCACTCAAGTGAGCCCAACACACCCCCTCCACCCTCCTACCTCCCCCCCGAACACCAGTGTCCAAAGATGCTCATTGTCAGTGGGCAGTCGCTATTGCAAGCCCCCTCTGCGGGTATCAGGGGCACCCCTGCCTGTGGAGCGCAGGTTCCTCCCAGATCTACGTTGGGGGCTGCCCTGGACGGAACTTGCAACGGATGATGTCTCTGCCTGCTCACGTCCATGCATGTCCCTAAGGGTTTGTGAGAGCTCAGTGAGCACACGGCGCACTGCGGCAAGTTCGACACATACGTCTTTGGACGTCGCATGCAGTTCCGCCCTCAGGCTCTCGGTGCTTCTCTCCATTTGGACTCTCAGGCTCTCGGTGCTACTCTCCATTTGGACTCTCAGGCTCTCGGTGCTACTCTCCATTTGGACTCTCAGGCTCTCGGTGCTACTCTCCATTTGTGCCCTAAGTGTCTCAGTTGATGTTTCTATGTCTGCCTTAGTGCCCCCACATCCATCGGCATGGCCCTTGAGGAGCGTGGCCAGTTGCTGCTGTTGCACGATTAACTGGTCGAGGGACTGTTGCCTGTGCTGTGCCATGGCCATTTGCGGTGGTGTCACAGAGGGGCTGTTCGCCTCATGTTGCCCTGCCACAGGGCTTGTGGGGGATGGCCAGTCGTCGTCTTGTGGGTGCCCCTGCGTGGTATCCTCATGGTGTACGGGATGGAACAGACAGGGGGATTGGGACAGGTCATGGATGGATCTGACTTCGACATCCCCGTCTTCTGTGTCGGAGCATGCTGCCATTAATGGGGTGTCACCTATGGTGCTGCTGCCACCAGAGGCAGTACCTTCTGTGGCATCCATTGGGGGGACCTGTGGTGGTGCTGTTGTGGGCATGCTGGCTGCTGGGGTGCCTGTTGATGTTCCCTCCTGTGTGCTGCCACTTGATATGTGCTGCTGCCGTGTCTTGATGCGTGCAGCTGAGGTGGAGGGTCTTTGGCCGTCGGTCTTGGCCCTCTTTGCAGGTGTGCTGGTAGGGGTGTCCTGGAGCTCGTCGTTTGGATCGGACCCTGTGGTGGAGTAAAGGAGGGCGAGCGTTATTAATGGGTCTGTGGGAATTGGAATGGCAATGTATCACATGCATTGGGGTGGTACCTGAGGGTGATTTGGGTCGGGGCCTTGGAGGTGCTTTCATTTGTGTGTGGAGTGAGGGTGCAGTTGTTTGGCAGCCTGCAGTTAGGGTGTGCCTGCTGCACGTGTAGTGGGTGTTTTTGGGGTTTTTACTTATTTATGTATTTATTGTGAGTTTTAAAGTGCGCTATCAGGCCAATGTGTGGGGACGTTCTCCTGGCCATGTGTTGCTGTTGCGCTATGTGGACACATGTGAGTCACATGATTGGACATTGTGGATTTGGCATGGTTTTATTTGGGCCACCTACCTGATTCTCCGGATGTCTGCACTCCTTTCTCCATCCCTCCGACTCCCTCTATGCTCTCCATTCCAATGGTGGAGGCACAGATTTCTTCCCAGGGGGTCAACTTGATGGGTGATTCCGATCCTCCCCTGGTGGCTGTGGCAATGTTGCGGTTGGCAGAAAGTATGCTACGGACGCGTATCCGCAGGTCGTCCCACCGCTTCCTGCATTGCTGTGGGTTGCGGGGTGCGGTCCCCACCGCACTTACCCGCTGTGCCACCAGGGCCCATATGGCCTTCTTGTTCGCAAGTGCCGTCCTGGTCATTTGCGTGGAGAAGACGGCGGCGGCATTCTCCTGGAGGGTCTCTGTGAGTACGGTGAGTTCCTCACGGGAGAAGTGGACCTGCCGCTTGCGGTCACACGCTTTCTTCGCTACTTTTCCCATTTTTCTTGGTTTCACTAGGGTGGATGACGGGTTGGGATGTGTCTCAGGGTGGTGTTTTTAGTGGTTGTGTGTATTTTGTGGTTTTATAGGTGTACGGCGTGTTGTTTCCCGTTCCGGGCCCATGTTTTTACTTCCGTTTCCGTATATTTACGGTCACCGTACTTTCCGGTTGGCGCTCACTGCGGTGTCCGCTATGATGGGTGGCGGTATTGCACCTAGGGCGCCGTACGGCGGCGGTGTGGGCCGTTTTGGGGTCATTTCCGCCATCGCGGACTTTGCACTTCCGCCATGGCGTGGTGCTCGTGCCCGATGGGTCGGAATGGGCCGCACTTTGCTCCATCGTGCAATGGCGGAAACGCTATTTACGCTGTGGCGGTCCGGTCAGTCACTTTCCGCCAGGGTCGTAATGAGGGCCATTGTCATTTTGCACTTGTCTCAAGTCTTTAGTTGATCACGTGACTGTGCCAGGGCCACCAAAGACAACAGGACAACTTCAAGTGTCGAGAAGGGGCAGGGGCTCTATAGCAATCACCCCAATTACCAGCAGAGAGAAACTTGGGCCAATCATAACTCCCCGGCGCAAGAACGGAAGACTCAGCGATAGGGCAACGTTTACTGTCAATTATTATCTAACAAAATCACAGAGATCACACTAGAATAACATGACTTCTTGTCATGATGCCTACCCCCGGGGACCCAGACCAGGTCCTGCAACCCCGGAAGCAGGCATCAAGTTATTTTGAGCAAGCCCAAAAACCCCTGTTAGGGGCTGTTTGGGTGCGGTCCTGGCACCTATGGCGCCAGGCTCATATGGAGAGTCAGTCCTGGCGCAGTAGGCGCCAGGCTCATAGAGTAGAACTTACCTGATGCAGTCCATGCTGCAAGCTTACCTGATGCAGAACATGCTGCAAGAGCTCCAAGCCAAATGAGGCTTGGAAGGGACTATTTTACCTAGGGACTATTTTTTTACTCGGGTGGGGCTGGGGAGGAATACTTAGCTGGCACTACTTTGGAGGCTATTTAAACCACGCTCGAAGAGCAGCACACGCTTCGCGTTATTCTGCATCCAGCAGAGTAACGCTCACCGTGCCTGCAAGCCTGCATCCAGTCTTCTGCCACGCCCGCCTCGTGTTTGGAGCTCCTAGAAAAAGGGAGAAAGCAAGAGAAAAGGTTAGAACAAGAGCAATACCTTTGATCCTTACCTGAATTCCCGATCCATCGCGCCATCGAGCTGGAAGAAAGAAGTTATTTTATGCGCGTCGCCTCGCCTGCTGCAGCGCCGCGCTGACCTCACCGGCCTTCGCAGCATCTTCATATTCCACCGCATCCTCCTGCATGTTCCCGTCACATTCCGGCACCTAAGGAGTAAACAAGAACAGCAAGGTGAGCCAAGGGAATACACAGAGGAATATAAGTTACCCCCCATAGACTTACCTGATTTTAACACCGGGGGTACTATTCCTCTTCACGAGTCGGCGCAGCTTCTACTGCATCTTCGCCGCGCCCCGGCCCCTAAGGGGAAACAAAAGGACAGCAAGGTGAAACAAAGGGACTATCAAGGGGAACCCTCCTCACCACAATAGACTTACCTGATTTTACCGCCGGAGGTATTATTCCCAGAGACTTCATGTTTTCTCTCAGCGCCTGAATAAGGGAGAAAGCAACAGGTTACATATTGACATTATTTATCGAACTGTTTTGGAAATACAAATCCTTACCAGAATATTACCGGTTACCACGAGGAACTTTTCACTAGGGTCAAGCTGCAATTTGCAAGGAATCGGACAAGAGTGAAAGTCAGGCATTTGAACTCTTACGAACTACATACTTTTCGAAGTCAATATTGTTCTGGAACTCACCAATTCCTTCAAGCCAGTGAAGCAACTGGTTATCAACGCGCCCCTGCGCTCAATGCAGGATGGAGAGCTCATCTTTTCAAACCATCAGGTGAGACTATAAGAGGGGACATCAAAGGTGGTCTGTGGGGAGAACAGCGGGGGTGGGGGGATTTACACTCAACTCCATGGGTGGTTAATTCCCTTTCTCCATTTGCAGAAGAATATTCCTACGGGCCAAGCAAATGAAGCTAGGTGGGCCAGTCCAGTCTGTCATCTCGGCCCTATGCGTCACATTGGTGGAGACCGCAGCTGTCCAGTTCAGATTGACGCCTCTGTGGGAGCCAGGTGAGCGTAACAGAACGTGAAGCCTACCCACAACTTCCCACCCGGGCGTTATGGATACCTCAGAGACTGACCAATTGGCCCAATTACTAGGGGACTGAAGGCAGAAGTGCATTCCGCCTGTCAAGAAACCAATGCTCTTAGGAGAGAACTGATTTTATCAAAGGAGCGAACTGATGACCTTGCTAGGCAACTATTGCAAAGCCAGGCTGGACAAGCACCCCTACCTGGTTCCGGGGGAAATCCAGCTCCTGTGTCATTGAGTAACCCTGTGCAAATAAGCCTACCAGGTAATATTCCATGAGCTCCGCCCGAACGCTTTGCCGGGGATCCCAAAAGGTTCGCCGTGTTTATGAACCAATGCCGCTTGCACTTTTTATGCAGACCTGGAGCCTTCCCAAACGATCAAGCCAAGGTAGCCTTTGTATTGTCATATCTCAGCGGCAGTGCAGCTGATTGGTCAATTCCACTAGTTACTCAGGATGACCCAATTCTTCGGGATTTTCAGGGCTTTCAAATGAGCATGGAAAGACTATTTGCCCGGCACTCCCAAGGACAGGACCTGGATAACGAACTTCTGTCCCTACGACAGGGTAACCAGGACCTTCTATCCTACATCGCAACCTTTAATAGGTTGATAGTGGAAACTGGATGGCCTGAGGTAAAACGAATCACGTTATTTCATCGAGGGCTTCGAGGAAAACTCAAGGATGTCTTGGCTCAAGTCGTGAACCCACCTCAAGACTGCGCTGAATATATAGACTTAGTGGTCCAGTTAGATCACAGACTTCAGAACAGAAAGGTTGATCGAGCCAAGTTTGAGAATCGGGTGTTGGTCAAAACCCACGCTAACCCCAAAGGAGCAGATGCTTCAGAACCCATGCAAATCTGAGGGGTTAAAGGACCCTTAACCCAGAAGGAAAGAGAAAGGAGACGGCAAATGCAATTGTGTCTATATTGTGGAACCTCTGGGCATTTTCTACTGGATTCCCCTGTAAAACCACCCAAGAAGGTGGTAGGAGCTGCTGATAAAAGCCATATGGAGTCAGACTCGGGAAACGACCACGCCCGACAAGCGTAGAGGTCCGCTTGCTGAGCTTGAAGAAGGATACTCAGACCTCGCATTTCATCATACCAATGGTCCTCGTAGATCCAAGCCAGCATACATTGATAGCGGGGCCATAGGAAACTATGTGGACTACGAATTGGCTTCCAGGATGAATCTACCTCTCTGCCGAAAAACCACCTCAGATGTCATCACCACAGTCGATGGAACTGAAATTGCCTCTGGGCCTGTAACTCATTCCACCACAGAGATGACACTATTGGGTCAGGATGGGCATCGAGAGACTATTGTGTTTGATCTAATCAAAGCCCCACAGTTCCAAATAATACTGGGGATACCTTGGTTGCAAACACATAATCCTTGTATTGATTGGCGAGAGAAGAGAATAACCTTCCCGGATTGTGCACAAACCTGTTACCCAAAGAAAAATTAGAAAGCAGGCCTGGCCACAGTAACAACAGCAGTCATGCAACTACCTCCAGAATACCAAGAATTCCAGGATGTCTTCCAAAAAGAACAGGCAAACACCTTACCTTCTCACAGATCGTACGATTGTCAAATCAATCTCATGCCCGGTGCTCAACCCCCTTTCAGCAGGATCTATGCCCTTACGGAACCTGAGAAACTTCACTTATGACAATATTTAGACCAGTACCTTGGACTTGGATGGGCTTTATTCGCCCATTCAAGTCCCCCGCATCTTCAGCTTTGTTCTTCGTGCCCAAAAAGGAAGGTGACCTCAGAACGTGCATAGACTACCGCGCATTGAACCAGATAACTGTTAAGAACCGATACCCATTGCCTCGGATCCCTGAACTACTAGACCAAGTGAAGGACGCTTGTATATAAACTAAATTAGATCTCCGGGGGGCATACCATCTGGTACGTGTAAAAGAGGGCGACGAATGGAAGACTGATTTTCGCACTAAGTATGGGTTATTCGAATACCAGGTGATGCCTTTCGGGTTGTGCAATGCACCAGCAGCCTTCCAATACTTCATGAACAATGTCCTTCGTGAACTCATTGATGTTTGTGTTGTCGTATATATCGATGATATTCTAGTATACTCCTCTTCAGAATCTGACCATGTGAAGCACGTCCGAGCAGTCCTTGAGAAATTGCGCCAGCACAAACTATATGCAAAACTAGAAAAATGTGTTTTTCATGCCACAGAAGTTGAATTCCTTGGGTTTATCCTGACCCCAAAGGGAGTCCGAATGGACTCACGAAAGGTGGACGCAATCCTTAAGTGGCCATCACCAAGTTCAGTTAAAGGAGTACAAAGTATGCTCGGCTTTGCCAATTTCTACTGCAGATTCATCCCAGATTTTTCACATGTCGTACATCCCATCACAGCACTCTTGCGAAAAAATAAACGCTTTCTGTGGACTGAAGAAGCTGAAAAAGCCTTCCAAGAGCTGAAAGCGAAATTCACGTCAGCACCCGCGCCCTGAACTTCCATACATAGTGGAAACTGATGCATCCAGTCTAGCCATGGGAGCTGTCCTGTCTCAAAAGGATCCTGAAACTGGCCAGCTTCACCCAGTAGCATTTTGGTCCAGAGAGTTCTCGGCACCCGAGTTAAAGTATGCGGTTAACAAAAAGGAGTTATTAGGCATTAAATCCACCTTCAAGGATTGGAGGCACTATCTTCTCGGTGCCAGACATACCATTACTGTGATCACCGATCACTGGACTTACCGTATTTAAAAACAGCCAAGGCCCAATTGTCACATCAACTCCGATGGGCATTGTTCTTTGCCGATTTCGATTTCGTGATAACCTATCGACCAGGTTGTAAGTATGGTAAAGCAGACGCCTTATCCCGAATAGGGATGGGAGAGGCAGAAGTGAACCCAGAACCAGTACCTATAATTTCCGAACAAAGGATTCTTGGCATGACTACTCTACAGACACTAGAGGACATTCAGGTAAAGATCCAGCAACTCTTTGATTCTACAGCCGTGCAGGACTGGGTAAAGAAAGGCCCGGACTACTCTGTCACCAATGATCTGCCTTATTACCAAGGGCAGCTATTTCTGCCACACAAGAAACTACAAGAGCTAGTCATTTCCCGTTATCATGATACCCTAATGGAGGGGCACCCAGGTATTGCAGAAACTGAAGCTAAAATTAAAAGACAATTCTGGTGGCCCACCTGGCGAAGGATATTAAATCATTTGTGATGTCTTGTGGCATTTGCGCCCAAAACACAAGTCAAAAGAAAAAAACAGCTGGACTCTTACAACCTTTAGACATTCCACCCACACCATGGCACACCTTATCGTTAGACTTTATTACTGATTTACCTCCTTGTAATGGATTTAACACCATTCTAGTTATTGAGGATCTTTTTTCCAAGATGGCACACTTTATTCCTTTAAAAGGATTACCTTCAGCCTCAATCCTGGCCAAAGAGTTCCCCGAAAACATTGTTCGCATATATGGGTTTCCGTCCGTGTTGGTCTCTGACCGGGGCAGTCAATTCATTTCACATTTTTGGAAGAAATGTTGTCAATTGGTGCAAATCGACGTGAGATTATCGACCAGTCACCACCCCCAGACCGATGGTCAAACGGAGAGGACCAACCAGACTCTTGAATAATACCTGCGTTGTATGTTACATCAGACTGAGAGTAATTGGAAAGACATTCTTTGAATCTCCAAATATGCATACAATAATTCAGTACATTCTGGAACTGGACAAAGCCCCTTTTATACCCTATATGGGCACCATCTTCGAACCTCAGACCTTGACTCACCCCAACACTTAGAAATGCCTGCAGTGGACCATCTACACGCTATGATTACACAAGCCTTTAAGGAGGCAACTGCACATTTAAAACAAGCGAAGGAGAAATATAAGAAAGATGCTGATCGGCATAGAAGTGATACTCCACAGTACCAGATAGGGGATCAAGTATGATTGGCCACAAAACACATACCTCTCATGGGAACGCGGACCTTTAACCCTAGATATTTGGGACCTTACTCTACTAAGGCCATTATCAACCGGTTTCCGTCAAGTTGGATTTACCTGCTAATATGCAAATTCACCCCGTCTTTCATGTGTCACTTTTGAAGCCAGTGCAACCAGGGACAAGACTAACCAAGCAACCAGACCCCATCCTTATAGACTGGGAACCCGAATTTGAGGTTAAAAACATCCTGGACTCCAATATGGTGAAGTCAAAACTTTTTTATTTAATCGACTGGAAAGTTTACGGACCACAGGAAAGGTCTTGGGAACCTAGTGACCACGTACATGCACCTCGATTGGTGAAAAGATTCCACCGAAATCTCCCAGACAAACCAAAACCACGGGGAAGAACGACTTTAGGAGGGGCCTTGGGGAGGAGTGCTGTCATGATGCCTACCCCCGGGGACCCAGACCAGGTCTAGCAACCCCAGAAGCAGGCATCAAGTTATTTTGATCAAGCCCAAAAACCCCTGTTAGGGGCTGTTTGGGTGCGGTCCTGGCACCTACAGCGCCAGGCTCATATGGAGAGTCAGTCCTGGCGCCATAGGCCCCAGGTTCATAGAGTAGAACGTACCTGATGCAGACCATGCTGCAAGCTTACCTGATGCAGACCATGCTGCAAGAGCTCCAAGCCAAATGAGGCTTGGAAGGGACTATTTTACCTAGGGACTATTATTTTACTCGGGTGGGGCTGGGGAGGAATACTTAGCTGGGACTACTTTGGAGGCTATTTAAACCACGCCCGAAGAGCAGCACACGCTTCGCGTTGTTCTGCATCCAGCAGTGTAACGCTCACGTGCCTGCAAGCCTGCATCCAGTCTTCTGCCACGCCCGCCTCGAGTTTGGAGCTCCTAGAAAAAGGGAGAAAGCAAGAGAAAAGGTTAGAACAAGAGCAATACCTTTGATCCTTACCTGAATTCCCGATCCATCGCGCCATCGAGCTGGAAGAAAGAAGTTATTTTATGCGCGTCGCCTCGCCTGCTGCAGCGCCGCGCTGAACTCACCGGCCTTCGCAGCATCTTCACATTTCACCGCATCCTCCTGCATGTTCCCGCCGCATTCCGGCACCTAAGGAGTAGACAAGAACAGCAAGGTGAGCCAAGGGAATACACAGAGGAATATTAGTTACCCCCCCATAGACTTACCTGATTTTACCACCGGGGGTACTATTCCTCTTCACGGGTCGGCGCAGCTTCCACTGCATTTTCGCCGAACCCCGGCCCCTAAGGGGAAACAAGAGGACAGCAAGGTGAAACAAAGGGACTATCAAGGGGAACCCTCCTCACCACAATAGACTTACCTGATTTTACCGCCGGAGGTATTATTCCCCGAGACTTCATGTTTTCTCTCAGCGCCTGAATAAGGGAGAAAGCAACAGGTTACATATTGACATTATTTATCGAACTGTTTTGGAAATACAAATCCTTACCAGAATATTACCGGTTACCACGAGGAACTTTTCACTAGGGTCAAGCTGCAATTTGCAAGGAATCGGACAAGAGTGAAAGTCAGGCATTTGAACTCTTACGAACTACATACTTTTCGGAGTCAATATTGTTCTGGAACTCACCAATTCCTTCAAGCCAGTGAAGCAACTGGTTATCAACGCGCCCCTGCGCTCAATGCAGGATGGAGAGCTCATCTTTTCAAACCATCAGGTGAGACTATGAGAGGGGACATCAAAGGTGGTCTGTGGGGAGAACAGCAGAGGTGGGGGATTTACACTCAACTCCACGGGTGGTTAATTCCCTTTCTCCATTTGCAGAAGAATATTCCTACGGGCCAAGCAAACAAAGCTAGGTGGGCCAGTCCAGTCCGTCATCTCGGCCCCACGCGTCACATTGGTGGAGACCGCAGCTGTCCAGTTCAGATCGACGCCTCTGTAGGAGCCAGGTGAGCGTAACAGTTCTCCAGGGTTTTCGTCTCCTGAACTTGTGTCACCTGGTTTTATCCAGGCATGACATCACAAAACAAAGTTCCATCCCTGAAACCTATTGGGCATTCAGATTGCTCAGTTTAGAGGATCTATTTACACATTCTATGAGGGTTAGTTCTCCTACTGTGTAGCCATATTTGGTGGCTCCTCCTGGGACCACCTCTACATCTAACGAATACACTGTTGCAGGGTCTTAAGGAGTCTATTGGCTCCTGCAACATTTTGAGTAATTCCGCTATAAATCAGCTCAAAATGAATTACCGTTATTGCCAGTTGGTCAGGTTCCGTCTGATTACAAGTGGTGGTGGCGGTGTACATCCCCATTTATTTGGGCTCATTGGACCCAATGGGGCTTTTTTGGGGAATTACTGTGGTGGAATTACTGTTGTGGTAATGTCATGATTTACAAAGGTTACAAACGAGTTAAGGCAGGTGTGCCACAGATTAGACCACTTCACTCACTGTGCTTACGAAGTACACGGTTGCACATATGGCAAAGGCCAGTGTCAAAAGACAAAGTAAGACATTTACCGTAGACAATATATTGTCATTGATAAACAACGCTTGTGAGTTCCTCGGAAAGCAAGCACATGGCTTGTTCCGTGGCTCTAGCAAAAGCGATTAACAAGACATGATAGATGCCTCTTCCTAACCACAGATTAGCAGCCATTGGTCTTCAATGACTTAATGCCTTGAAAATACACGTGGTCTTGACACCATCATAGTAATAAGCTATAGATGTTCTTTGGGCAAAAAACACTTATTCACACACAATGCAAGTGTGGCTTTCAAAAGACAGAATCGGACACTAACTGTAAACCCACAGGCACTTGCCATTAGGGTCAGCAAAAGGTGAACAGTTTCCTCCTTAAGCCAACCACAAGTATCAGCTTCCTGTGTTAGATGGGCTCGTAGCAGAAAGCAGCCATAGACAGGAAGCAGGGTACCAGAATACATGTGTGGTTAAAGCGTCCAAAGCAATAGTCACATTTAAACCCCTTCAGAAAACGCATTCAATATAATGGCATTCGAAGTAGGCCAGGAAAAAATACAGCACCTTGCCTGTTCTTCGAGCGGAAGGCCATGCATTTCAATGGAAATAATCAAGAAGCAAGGACATCACCTTTCACTTGGGTTCTCACATAGGTAAATAATGTGTGCACTGCAAACCGAAGTATAAGAGCAGATTCAGACTCTAGACTTTCTCTCCAGATCGAGGAAGTGATGCACATAGTACATGTAGGCTAAGTCACGGGTGTTAATATAAAAGCACAACAGACTAAGGCTAGCGAGATTCCGCAGCAGGCAGACCATGAGATCATGGGGGGTTGGGAAGAGCAGTCGATTGCAGGTCGGAGCAGCAAGCCCAGGAAACCGTGAGTTTCAAGTGTGTTGGTTGAACCTCTCTTGCATATGTTAGACTGACGGCGTGTTTTATTATGTCTCTCCACTCCTGATCATACCGTAGTATAGCTTAGACAAACATAACATGAACTCCATGATTGCTCAAGCTGGTGTTTCAGAATGATGAATTGTACTTTTTCTTCCTTAAATGCAAATCATGCTTATAGCTTATGCAACAATGCTGGTTCTCTATCTGACAGTATGCTACTTTTTTACTGCGTTAATCATAGCTGGTGTAATGATGATCAAATCTGGTAGGGATCAGAAATGATATTAAATATATTGACTTGCTACCTTCCAGTGTAATTTTCAAATTTTTGAGTAATGCTTCAAAATGAGGTCTCTCTGAGTCAAAACGAACTACACAATATTCTCTGGCTGAATTTTGGTCAGTTATGACAAGAGGTGCAAACACTCAGGGAAACTGTCAAAGCGTTCGGCCGGAACCCATAAGGCGCCTCTCATCATAACTTAAGACTTTTGATTCTGTGCCCACACCACACAGCCCTACCTAGGGTCGAGGGGGGCGGCCAGGGAATCACACCCTAAGGGGCAATTAAGTTAGATGGCACCCCAATAAGATGCAACGTCTTAAAGATGACCAGAGCATTACTACTATTTAAATAAGCTCATGTCCCAGTCACTGGAGAAGGATAGGGCAGAACATTTGTTTTCTTTCTAAAAAGTTTTTTTTTAAATGTAGAGGTTAGAGTGCGTACAGGAAATGGCACACAATGAAATCAATATTCCCATCCATTGCAGAGTGGCTGTATATGATTGGCTGAGAGCTGCGCAATGTCATGCAGTGAACACAAATTTCACGGTGGCAGTTGCGCAACTTAGTGGACTACCAGCAGAATCACTCTTTACCTACTTAAAGACCCCAGGTAACAGGACAAATAATGTATATGCAACTCTCCTAGTGAGAGGAGACTTAGACACCATTCAGTATCTCCCATATCAGTATCCTGAATTAGCTCTTACACATACAAATCATGTCAACTGGTTTGGAGGTATTCTAGTTTACCCACAAACAGGTGCAAGGCATGGCCCACTAGCTACACCCAATCTGTCACTAGAATTCTTAGCTTGGTTTCATCCAAACCGTGGAGGTCCATTCTTGCAAGCTGATTACAAGTTGTTGGCCACCCACTTTGACACAGTGCGAAGCATCGCGCTGCAATACGCAGCTCAGCAGGGTCTAGCGCCTGCGCAGCAACCTCAACAACAGATGGATGCAGGTGGGGTGCAACTACAGACATTGATAATAATATTGGGATCCTGTCCATCCAAGAATGAAGACATTCCCAAGTGGTATTCTGAAAAATTAGGACAATTGCAAGCTGCTTATCCACAAGTAACTCCCCAGCAGGGACACCGGGCCCTAGCTATGTTTCTTCCATTTGGCTGCACACCGGCTCTAGCGAGCTGTGACAGCTGGATCTCAATCTATAGCTGGCTTTATTTACAGCTGATAGGCACGCCGTCCATCACATCACTAGCACTGATACTAGCTGACATCATGGGAACACAAGGCGTGGCCGCAGCCATGAATCTAGGCCTGTCTATAGCATCTAACAATTATCAAATGGTTGAGAGCATAATCCTACCCTTATTAAAAGGAGAGCCTGCAAGGTTAGAAGTCCATAGAAAATTGTCCCAATTAAATGAGCAAGAAATAAGGGAGCAATTTGGAGACATAGTGACACCCACCTATCAATCATTGGGCAGGGATCACTTGGGCAGAAGACCAGCAGACACACATAAAAAGGGTAACAAGGATCTTAAGCCAGATAAGGACACACACGATGAAGGGAGATCCTCGAAAGGACAGGGTTCATTCCAGGGTAAAAAGGGCAATAAGCCACAGAGCCGGCAATTGTCACCCATAGAGGAAGAAAAATATCCAGAGCATGGGTATAAAAATGAGAAATCTGCAGGAGATAGGCAGAGCCCGCAGTGGCAAGGTAACCACAGGTAGACGGTCCTGGGGTAAGACCGGAGGCCAGTCCCATTTTAGACCTACTGACTATGATTTTAGCGACAGGAAACACATGAAAAGTCCCCAGAAGTACGGCCCTGATGAGACATCTCCTTCCCAGCAGGCACGAACACCAGATCGTTCTAAGGCTGAGGGGAAGGAAGTGAAGGTCGAAAAGAAACACACAGCAGCACTACAGGTATCAGAGAATACAGAGTCCACGTACTCATCGCATCATTCCGAAGACTAAGCGACACGTGGATTGGATTGAAGTCCTATTAGACTCTGGGACTGACATTTCCATATTTGAATGCAGCCACAAGGCACTATTGGAGCACACAAGGGCACACAGGAATGCACAGATCACTACTCCCACTGGGCAGACATTGGCACATAATGCAGTGTATTTTGTGACAATTCAGCTAGAAGGCGAACACCCCAAAAAGATTGAAGCACTATTTTGGCCACAGCTACACATTCAATGTAAAGGGCTGTTAGAATTTAAAGACTGGCCATCTTTGTATGTAAGGCAAGCACCAAGGGGTGAAGAAGTGGTAATGCCTGCCTTTTCAAAAGAGGTGAGTGGGGAACTAATGCAAAAATATGCAAGAAAATGGTCAGCGCTGGCAGCAGTGCAGCTGTTTAAAAATCATGTAGGGCACGATAAAGAATGTCCAGCACATGTGATTCCAGTGCTGAAACCACCCCCACCACAAAGACATTAACCAGTTAAACCACAGGCAGTTGCCCACATGCAAACAACAGTAGACCAGCTAATGGACCAGGGAGTAATCACAAAGCAAGCTAGCCCACATGACAGTCCGGTACTCCCAGTTTTAAAACCTGATGGTACCTACCGTTTTATTGTAGATTTTTTAATTTTGAAAGCACATTGTAAGACAACAGAGGCTGTCCAGAACCAACACAGTTCTGGATTGCTAGCTAACTTACACAGATGCAAATATAAAACAAACTTTGATCTAGGCAATGGGTATTTCACACAACCTTTAAGTGTAGAAAGCCAGAAATACACTGCATTCACTTTTAAGGGAACTAATTTCCAGTTCACTAGAATAATGCAGGGGTATAAAAATTCACCTAGCACATTCTCAAGCAGAATACAGAGCTTACTTGCAGACATCCCTAATTGTTGGCAGTATGTAGATGATATTTATATCACCCACGAGAATCTCAGTGAACACTTGCAAGAAGTGGACAGAGTCATTCACACGTTGGCTGCAAAAGAATACCTGATTAATTTTAAAAAAATCAAGAATAACTCATCGTGAGGTTACCTTTCTGGGATTCACTCTTTCAGATGAGGGCAGGGGGTTATCAGCAGATTTTCTTGAAAAGTGTGCCAATATAAGACAGCCCACTATGCTTAGGCAATTACAGGCCATTCTAGGGCTGTTGAATTTTGGCAGATCGTATGTTTCTAATTTTGCTGAGCTAGTGAAACCATTGTATGCTTTGATAAAACCAAATTTCAAGACAGCTCACTGGCTGCCAGAACACACTCACATTCTGCACCAGGTATATTCATGAATGACTCACACTAGTCCTTTGCAGAACAGGAATACAGATAAAGACTTAGAGATAAACCTTGTGGTGGGAGACAATGCTTTCACATATACAGTGTGCAATCTAGGGGAGACTAAACCAATTGCATATAAGTCACATGTATATTCCACACCTGAGTTAAAATGTACACCTGAGGAGAAAAGTCTGGCTTCAGTTCAGGTGATTATTCAGAAAGAGAGACCGCTGGCAGCAAATAGAACCATACACATAAACACACCTCTAGCTCAACTAGAAGTTGCCACAAAAGCTAGCGTCCCAAATGCAAAAGCATTACACACTAGATGGATTCAATGGTCAGCATCTCAACATGCTCCAGATGTAAAGTACCATTATAAGGCAGAATTGCAAAGACTGAGTGGATTGAGTTTGACAATGGGCATAGAGACAGACATCTCACGGCCTGACATGCCATTGTTTGATTTTTTCCAGGTGATTTACTCAGATGGGTCAGCTATCCCAGCAGTGGGGACACGCTCTAAGTACGCTGCCGCATGCGCAGCAGTCGTAGGATGCTTCACACATGAAGAAGAGTTTATACATACTGATATTGCAACCAAGCACCTGGGAGACATGTCTGCCCAGACTGCTGAATTGCATGGGTTACTACTTGCATTGCGCCAAGCAGATTCGGGGAAGCCCACTCTAGTAGTCTCAGATTCAGATTACATTGTCAGGGTTTATAACACTGACTTGCATTGGTGGATACAAAATGACTTCAAAGACATTAGGCATAAAGCTAGGCAGCTCTGGAAGCAGGTTTGAGATCTTAAACAGACTTGCCCGTTACTATGGGTAATGCACACAAGAGCACATACCAAGGGGCACATTCATAGCACTGGCAATGCATTGGCAGATAAATAGGCCAAAGAACACACAGTGAGAAAAACAATAGCAGCCATAACTCGCTCAGCGACTGCAATGGATAAGGAAATAAAAGAGTCTTGTTTAGGTATTGTACCTATGCCAAAGGGTTTCCCCAGTAATTATATGTATGACATTGAAGATAATAGAGCAATAGTCACAATCCCTATGAAAAAATGGGATCCTATTCAAAGATTAATACCAAATAGAGCAGACAGGGAAAAGTTGATTGCAGCCACATACGCTGGACTTGCATCTACCCATTTTGGGGTGAGTGCAACGGCACAGCTGCTCCTTGATCGCTTCTGGTGGCCAGGGCTTCGGCAACAGGTGAAAATATATATTGCAAACTGTGACACATGTTTACAGGCAACTGTGGACCACAGCAAGAAACCTAAGGAGGTTCCTTTGAGAAAGACAGCCTCGCCCTTTGAGATTCAATACATGGACCATATAGGCCCGCTACCAGCAGTTAACAAATATAAGTACATTCTAGTAATAGGAGATTCTTGCACTAGGTTTACCTGGATGATTCCTCAAAAGAAAGCAGATTGCAAATCAGTCGTACAGGCATTTAGGACTGTAGTAGCCATGACAGCAACTCAAACGTTCCATGCTGAAAATGGGCCAGCTTTTTCGGGGCGAGCCCTGAAGAAGGCATTAGAGGCGTGGGGAACAGAGATGCATTTCTCGCATCCATTCTCGCTGAAATCGAACAGAATTGTGGAGAGGGCAAACCCGTCTGTAAAAATGGCCTTGACTAAAAGCATTCTGTCATTGGGGGAGGGGACTGGCTAGACCATGTGCCTTTAGTGATCAAGAGTGTGAATAATTTACCACGCCAGTCTCTATGCAACGGTAAGACCCCATTTTAACTCTTGTTTGGGAGAAAGATGTATATGCCTGACCTGCATGCTCTTCCCAGCCCCATACCCAGGAACGAGCAACTGCTGGCGACAATGCTGCTGAGGGAATCCCGCCAGGTGGAAGCTGCTGAGGCCAGTCCTGAGAACACTCTCAAAGCAGGAGATTGGGTCCTGGAAAAGATCCACGACAAGACTCCATTTGGCCCGTCCTACAGACGAGCAGTGCAAGTAATCAGAGTGAAAGGGTCCAGAACTGCCATCTTACCCGCAATACCACCTAAGAGAGGTACTAGGCAAGTTTCTGTGGACCACCTAAAACTTGTGCCAGATGGTTTCTGCAATGTTTCCATGAAACCTCCCTCTTCCGAGTGAGGAGCCCACGGACGATGAAGAAATGGAGATCTGGCTAATGATGATAAGTGTGCAAGATGGGGAAGAATACGCCACTCTTGATTACACGTCATCAATTCAGGAAAGTACTGCATGTCTGCCAATTTCGAAACAGAAAGCCTTCCAAGTTGATAAAGTGATGAAAGAATTCTTTTGGACAGACTTCCTAAAACAGTGTTATAAACTACTGGCAGTGTATTTCCGCCTACTGTGGTTCAGCTTCATTTTATTCTTCATCTCATTGACTTCTGGGCATTTTCTGAGCAAGGATTCCACTCCACCTGTAAGCAAAGAAGTTTTTCTAAAGCCTTTAAGTTCTTCACACATGTTAGAGAAAAGAGAGCTTCCAGAGCCAGGAACTCCTGTCTCAATACAAATGTTTCCTCTAACTATGGGTCACGTGTGGATGCCATCATTCAAGACCTATAATGGCCCAGCAACACAGCTACAAGTCCACACCTTTTCTGTGATTGATGAATCGAGAATGTTTACACCCAGTAATCCCGTGTCTAGAACATACAGAGAACTGTTAAGAACTAGGCTTCAGACATTTGCACAAAATGCACTATTTGATGTGTTTGATGATGTGGATGACCTCCATGAAATGGGGCCCCATGTGTGTTATGTGCGATATTACAATGCCTTTTTACTTGTCAAACGTGAACTGATTCTGTGGCCTAAATACACATTCTGGGAACACTGTGCAGTGCCTTTCCAAACTGATAGTCCTGAATTCAAAGCACAGTTCCCATATATTTCACTGAGACCATATCAAGCAGGGATTACATGTTTGAGAATCAGTACAAATTCCCTCCTGAGCCACATGATGCACAAAATATGTATGTTGCAGATTCAGTCATCTTTGACAGAGAATACTTTGCAAACATGACTGAACAAACATGGTGGGGAACAGTCCCTCTATGGTCTACTTGGGGTCAACAGATATGGCAAATTAAAGGGATTCATGCGTTGGATATGGCTTGTAAGTTCCCACATTTAATGTATTTCTTAAATTACACGCAGTTCCAAACCACTTGCAGTAATAGGAACCTGAGTTTCTACCCTGAATGGGAGAAAACAGAAGGTGAGTTCTGGAATGCGTTCTATAGAGAAGCAAAAGAACGCAATGGCACCAAGCATATTAATTATGCATCAGGGGGACCTGTGTTATGGGCGGTTCAAGCAAATGAATGCAATAAAAGAAAAGCAGGACTCAGTGTGGGCCCATACAGGGCTTGGAACTCCCATAACACCTCCCTGACACAAGCTATATCAATAGGTAAGCTGTGCCAAGGAATGCTTTCACATTATCACCTGAGTGAGGTGATACAATCTCTAGATAGCTTCATAAAGGAAGAGAATTGGACGACTATCATGCAGTTAGCTGCTGGTCTGAAACGCACCCAAAGTGGAGAACAGCTACCTGCACCATCTCTGACCCTACAGTACCTTGTGAGGTGGGAGAGCATCCATAACAGGAAAAACGTACACTTGGTCACAAGCAATAATGCAAATCCTGCAAACTGAAAGTGAGGCAGTACAGCGAGGATTTCATGTTTCAGATGCTAATGATCAAACGCTACAACAAGGGTTCTATGCGCTGAGAGATGTCATAACAGATGATGTGGGTTTGATTCAAAATGACTTATCTATCATTAGAAACGTCCAAGAGGCTTCAGTAAGTCTTTCCGTAGTAACTGATTTTTTGGACACTCTCAGCAGAGGAGTCCCAGATTAGAATGTGATTTCATGGCCTGAACAAATACAGGCACTTAACTTGACCAAGGTTGCAACACGCCAGGCAATGTCTGGCTCCACATTCTTATTGCTTAGTGTGTTAGCACAAATTGGATAGTGCACAGGGTACTAGATATTCCTATTCAAACAGCACCCTGTATCATATGTCAAGAATTACACTCTTGGGGTAATGTACATTGGGTGAATGATATGTGGATCAGAGAAGATTATGTGGTACCTTATTCACATGCATGTGTGTCATCAGCTAGGCTTGAGCTGACACTGTACTCATTACGTGATGGCAAAGGTTCTACTAGAATAATGTGTGAACATGCTGAGCCAGTGAATTCCTGTGACAGTAACTCGAGATGCACACTGCAAATTGTACCGATTGACTCATTCTACTGTAAAGCACATAGATTGCAAAATGGTTCATATTTGGTGCATTTCAACCAATCTTGCTGTCATGTCCCAATAGGAATACCAACTCTGATCACCGTAGGTACACAAGTTAAATGCAAATGCTGTGGGTTCATTCTGGATCCACCTAGCCCATTTCTAGTGAAATCATTAGTCTGGCATGGCGGCTATTTACAAAAACCTGAGTATCTGAAATTGAGTTTATACATAGCAAAGCTGTTAAAAATGCGGTTGGAGGTGAGAAATACCGAAGATACGTATCTGCATGCACACGCCTCTGTGGTCAAACAGATTGCATCTTTGCTCGGCTCCGAGCATACAAGACAGGAAGCCTTGCACGCTCTGATTGACAGCTCACAGTTTAATGGGACCAACACTGGCCTTTCTGCAATCACTAAAGTAGCATCAAGTCTCCTACATAAAGGGCTCATTGCCTTGGACACAGTCATTAGAACATTGACTTCGTCGAGTGCTCGGTACAGTTGGCTGGTGATAATACCTGGACCTTTTCTCATATTTTGCTGTAGAAACTGAAAATTATGACAAGTCACAGAATTACCGCCCTGGAAACAACCCGTCACTGGTACAGAACAGAGCTGTGCAGATGTATGGGATATGAGCAGTGTTCACTGTTTCAAAAGCATTTTATTTTTTCGTTGACCAGGAAGAAGTCTACCGTGTCAGCCATCGCTAAGGCAACGTGGCAATCACTGCGTCGCCTGCTAGACTGCTACTGTGGCGCAATAGAATCTCCAGGACATTGGCTGTGCGTAGAGACATTTGCGCAATTCAGAGGTACTTCTCACAATTATTCTATTGTGAGTTTGTTGAGAGTCCCTCTGACACCGCTCCTGATAATGGGGGCATGCCAGAGCAAGAGAAACTGCGCAGAGAACAAAGAAAGCGATTATTGCCCAATGCATCCAGCACTTGCACAGGCATTACCAAGGAAGCACCTGGTCCCTCTGCATCACAGCCGGACCCAAGTAAGCCACAGAATGATCGATGCATGCTCTCAAACCCAGACCACAAGGCAGCTGGGGAAGCAAACAATTCAAATGACGGATTCCTCTGGTTCCAAGAACACATGTCAGAAGGGAAAAATGCCTAAAACAGTGCGCAGTGATGACATGAGCATTCTGTTCTCATCTCTGCAATGCTTCTTAACCTACCTCAGAAAGAGACTTGCTTTTAATTCAGTGGTCAGAACACCTGACATTCTACACAGGTCATCTAAGCAAGCTGCTCAGTCAGACAGCACTGAACTGAAGAATTATCACATTCTACCTCAAGATGCAAACGTGAATGCAAAGCAAACATATGAACTGGATGACCTCCACATGCTGATCGCTGTGAGTGACAAAGACACTCACATACTGGTTTATTTCCAAGGACACCGATATAGACTATTAACTGTTTATGCATGTGACAATGTGCTCAAGATCACAAGCTCGACAGCTCATTGGGTCAAAAAACCAGGACGCAAGCTATGTTGGGTGCTTATTACTAATGGATTCTCAAAGGATCCTGCAGCGTATTCTGAAGCCATTGCCAGTAATGATTTAGCAATCAACCTAAATACCTCCTTGTGAACACAGGCATTATTAGCTATGTCTAGTAACAATATAATGGACTCATGCTGAATACCTCAATGTTGGATATATGTATTCATTCATGCTAATGTTAGCAAGTAGTGCTAACCCTTTCTAACTTTGATGCAGCTGTTGATTTTTATTGTTTGTGTATAGCACACATTACAGGCTCATAGGCACATTGCATATATATCAAGCAGCTTAGTTTAATTCTTGCATGCAACAGCTGTGTGTTAAAATATGATGTATACATGATATTTCCTTGTGCCACCAATATAGGCAATCTTTATGTAACTATAGCTCCCAGTAAGCGTATTCATGACTTCACAGAGCTACAGGTCTTTGATCTATGGCAAACTGCCTTGAGGGAGGTATGTCATGATTTACAAGGGTTACAAACGAGTTAAGGCAGGTGTGCCACAGATTAGACCACTTCACTCACTGTGCGTACGAAGTACATGGTTGCACATACGGCAAAGGCAAGTGTGAAAAGACAAAGTAAGACATTTAATGTAGACAATATATTGTCATTGATAAACAACGCTTGTGAGTTCCTCGGACAGCAAGCACCTGGCTTGTTCCGTGGCTCTAGTGAAAGCGGTTAACAAGACATGATAAATGCCTCTTCCTAACCACAGATTAGCAGCCGTTGGTCTTCAAAGACTTAATGCCTTGAAAATACACGTGGTCTTGACACCATCATAGTAATAAGCTATGGATGTTCTTTGGGCAAAAAAACACTCATTCACACACAATGCAAGTGTGGATTTCAAAAGACAGAATCAGACACTAACTGTAAAGCCGCAAGCACTTGCCGTTAGGGTCAGCTAAAGGTGAACAGTTTCCTCCTTAAGCCAACCACAATTATCAGCTTCCTGTGTTAGATGGGCTCGTAGCAGAAAGCAGCCATAGACAGGAAGCAGGGTACCAGAATACATGTGTGGTTAAAGCGTCCAAAGCAATAGTCACATTTAAACCCCTTCAGAAAACGCATTCAATATAATGGCATTCGAAGTAGGCCAGGAAAAAACACAGCACCTTGCCTGTTTGTCGAGCGGAAGGCCATGCATTTCAATGGAAATAATCAAGAAGCAAGGACATCACCTTTCACTTGGGTTCTCACATAGGTAAATAATGTGTGTACTGCAAACCGAAGTATAAGAGCAGATTCAGACTTAAGACTTTCTCCCCAGATTGAGGAAGTGACGCACATAGTACATGTAGGCTAAGTCACGGGTTTTAATATAAAAGCACAACAGACTAAGGCTAGTGAGATTCCGCAGCAGGCAGACAACGAGATCATGGGAGGTTGGGAAGAGCAGTCGATAGCAGGTCGGAGCAGCAAGCCCAGGAAACCGTGAGTTTCAAGTGTGTTGGTTGAACCTCTCTTGCATATGTTAGACCTACGGCGTGTTCTATTATGTCACTCCACTCCTGATCATACCGTAGTATAGCCTAGACAAACATAACATGAACTCCATGATTGCTCAAGCTGGTGTTTCAGAATGATGAATTGTACTTTATCTTCGTTAAATGCAAATCATGCTTATAGTTTATGCGTCAATGCTGGTTCTCTATCTGACAGTATGCAACTTTTTTACTGCGTTAATAATAGCTGGTGTAATGATGATCAAATCTGGTAGATATTAAATATATTGACTTGCTACCTTTCAGTGTAATTTTCAAATTTTTGAGTAATGCTTCAAAATGAGGTCTCTCTGAGTCAAAACAAACTACACAATATTCTCTGGCTGAATTTTGGTCAATTATGACAAGAGGTGCAAACACTCAGAGGAAGGAACTGTCAAAGCTCTAGGCCGGAACCCATGAGGCGCCTCTCATCATAACTTAAGACTTTTGATTCTGTGCCCACACCACACGGCCCTACCTAGGGTTGAGGGGGGCGTGCAGGGAATCACACCCTAAGGGGCAATTAAGTCAGTAATTCCGCCAATTCTGACAATTTTTGGGCATTGAGTAGGAAGATTTACCTCCAGCGTTTTGCTGTAGGTAAATCCTCCACTCAAAGCCAAAACTTGGTTATTGCCAATTTTACCACTTATCGTCCAACTCATAATGAGGCCCTTTATGTCTCTGGATTGGGCAGAATGTGCCCTCCCACTCCTGGGTCCCTGGACGGTTACCAGGCTGAGTGTACCTTTTCAAGGCGATGAGAATGAGCATGGAGGTGCTGTGTGTTTCCTAATGTTCTCTAATCACCTAACCCTTGGAGAGTGCATTCAGTTGGTTGTTCGTGAACAATACTTGCATCTTTCCAACTCTGATTTGATGGCAACAGCTTCTCTCCGTCTACCTTGATTGAAAGGGTACTGTCTTGCTCTGCTAGGTCACGGGTGCTGAGACCACAAAATGGAGCTCTCCTGCCTGTAATTATGAGGATTTTAGCCTGAACTTCTTGCAGGTGTCTTATCGTTCTAGTAACTGGAACTTTCCATCTGTACCCGTGCTTGGCGGGGTGCATCGTTTCTGCTTGCCTCTGGCTGCAGCAATCGTGTCTGCCCATCCATGTATTTGTAGTCTGTCTCCCCTTCCTTATTCACTTCAGTGAGCGTATAGCTTCCATAGTTTGCTTATGGATTTTCCCATGGTAGTGGCAGTCAAGCATGTGCAATCTAGGTATACGTATACTTTGGCGTATTGCGGTTCAGCTTTGGTGAAGAATATAGAAATATATAGAGAGATTTGCATGCATGTCTGTTTTCTGCCTACATGAGTCAAAAGCATGTTTATCGTGTCTCTATGCAACAAACGAATGCATGTCCATGCAACTTTGTGAATGGATGGCTATGTACTTCATGTCTAAGTGTGGCTACATCCTGATGATGTCACTGATCTCTCAATTTGCAGTGAGTCGACTTGTTTGATTGATGACATCTCCATCTCCTCCAAATCATCGATTGGGTATGGGCTGAATGGCTGTCTGATAGAGTAACGCTTCTCACATCTGCGATACATCGATGATGGTGGTGAAGGGCCTAAGAGTGAGGTGCATCTGTCGTGTCTCTGTCTTCGGTCTGAGAGTCGTGTGGGGGTCATGAGGGCCATACTTGGACCTCCGTCTTCACAAGGAGGCAGAATGTTAGCCAGGATAAAGGTATTGAATAAGTATCACAGGAACAGAATTGACACTATTTTCATAGATGTTACAGAAATAAGCAACGTTGAAGTGACCAATATCCAACTAAGTGGCCAGAGCAAGGTTAGAGGATAACGAAGTTTCAATAGGCCATTGTAATGGATGTTGGCCTGTTGATTGCTTACTGCAAAGCAGAAGTAAATACTATTATTTTGGCATTTGGCAGATGAAATATATGAATGTACAGTTTTGTTGCAGGGAATGGAGGTTTTCCACTCAATATTTTACAGGTTGATCAAATTTGACAGTTTCTAAGCACTAACTTGCGTTGGCTAATAAATCAGCAGTTGCTTTTTTAATGCACAATCTTACTTTAGTCAATGGGTGACAGTCTCCCACATCCTACATTCTCTGTCTACTGTTTTGTTTTAACTAATGAACAGGGAAAATATGTGGCTTAAAATACATTTTTTTAAACTTTTCAAAAATATTACCTAGGAGAATTTCCAAATTCCTCCCATACATGGAAGCAAGATAACTCAGCAAGTTAGTGTTCCCTTCAGACATCCGAGTGAAACCTGAGGCCAGAGATTCGAATCCTGGCAGGATCGACTCAGCACTTCGTTCTTTAGAGGATGGCAAGTTTAGACTTAAGGAGTTTGGTAATAATGCAGCTTATAATAACAGTGGTTAAAAGCGTTAACAATCAGTCTTTAAGTGCTGCATTAAAACACAATAGTATTATCAGCATTGCTAAAGGGTTGGTCAGCTGACCTCCCACCTTTCAAAGCTCGTGTCTAGATGTGCTCCTGATAGGATTAGCTTCTAATACCATAGCATAGTCAAAAGGGCTCCTGTAGGTTTTATATAGAAAACGCTATTTTAGAAATTAATGCATAAAGTGTCTAAAAAGCAAAATTATTCTAAGAAATGATAAAAGTTGCATTGCATTTGCTTTATTTCGTTTATTGCAAAGGTTGACAAATACCATTTTTATTACAATGTTCACCTTGTACGTGCATTACTGATTTGTAGACAGCTGATGGTTCATTGTTTAGAATGGGGTGTAAGCTGCATGCTAAATGTATAATTCTTGTCAAAAATCAATTGCCCCATTTTGTAAAATTTAGGAGTATGTTCAGAACATATCAGACCGATGAACAGCTATCCGCATGCATCATATCAGCCATGAAACTGCAGTCTTATTTCACTGTGAAGAACAAAATCCACATCTATGTTACGGTATTTATAAAGCAATATTTAATCATCTGATATGACGGATTCCTTATCGGACAACAAAGTTTAGGGTGGCATCTATAATTAGAAGACATGATATATGTTCACACATTGCAATGCCTCTATAGGTATGTCCTGTTAGACGTGGAGTACCTTTATTGCTTTCAATTGCAGAAGCAGTCTGCCATGCAGAATGAATGTCGGTGAAATCCTGTACATTCCACATCACCCACGAGTAACTGGACCCCAGAGGGCCTAGTTGCAGACATTCCCTCTAGCAGAGCTGGCATTCTATCTAACTATTTCTGCCCATCTCCCTCTCCCCTGGATGCTCGTATTCTATGCTGGGTCAGTATGTGCAAGGTGGAGTGGCTGGCCCATGTAGGAGTCCATGGAGCATGCGGAAAATGCTACGCCCTGACTAAATGACATGATTTTCACAGTGGTATATGTGCACATTTCAACATGTATTTATTAGTTTCTTGTTCTATCCTTATTCCAATGATATTAGAAAAGAAGAGAAAATGTGGTTCCTAGCAGGCCATAAAAGAAATGCAAAATAACTAATGTACATGATATAGTCAACAATATTTCAAAACGAATTCTAGGAACCCTAGACCAGAAGAAGGGCTTCCCATATTCACTGGACACCTCTGAAATACTTTGGGCCCCTGCGGTCAAAAAATTAATATTGGCAAAATATGCAAATACTTTAAAAGAGAAATGCAAATGTACGCGCACCCAAAGGTCCTGTGTGCATTTAGTTTACATCTACTCTGTCATTGGAAATAAAGGTACGGGTAGCAGTCAGCGCAGTGTCTGTTGTAGTTTGGCACCCCCTCTCACATGTTCTTCAATGCGGGGCGCTTCAGGACTCAAACTGCTGCTGATAAACACAGTGCCCTTTCCTGCAAAGCGAAATCATGAGCAAGAGTTAGTAAACCGCCATCACGGGTACAAAATGCTGTTTTTCATATAAACAGAGCCATTATATGGCAACATATTTCCATAATAGGGGAAACAGTTTATGTAAATAGCAAATCGAGTGGATGCAAACTTACTGTGAGCCAATCTTAGGACACTTCCCTCCTGTTTACATTCCTCCTCGTTACAGTAGGTTGGAGGTTAACTTCCCACCATGCATATTATATGGGTGTGCAGAACTAGATTGCCATTCTTCGAAAATATACTCAAAGAATAATGACAAACAAGCATACATACTTACATTCTGCTCTAGAACAGGTTGAAAGCAGATCCCTATGCAGACGTAAACATTAAATATCACGTGATCGCCCCTAAACCGTCAACTCCCTGCCAACCCACCAAAGGCACTTACTTCCAGGCCGAGTTTGCTAAAGAGAACTTGTGATGAGGCACGCAGAGGATTTCCAGGGAGTGTTATTCAAGCACAAGTGTGGGCCACACTCAGGGCTGGACTGGGAACTAAAAGAGGCCCCGGAAATAATTACTGGGGACCAAAAGAGGCCCTGGAAATAAAGTTCAAAGTGGCCCCAAATGACACATTTTCAGCAAGCCCAATGCTTTTCCTATGAGAAAATTTGGAAATACCACAGAAAAGAGGCCCAGGGTGCAGAGGCCCACCGGGAAATCTCCAGAGTTCCGTATAGGCCAGTCCACCCCTGGCCACACTCAAACCTGACTGAATACGAGCAGGTTGCACGTACACGTACACACATGCATTCGGATTCAGATGACCATGCACTATGACCTGGTGGCAACAGCAGGTCCCTGTCCATAGACCGGTGATATAGACCACCCGAGAACGGGTCTTCCCGACCCACCTGGGAGAGAGTTAGGTGCGGTCACTAAACGTACAGAATAAACAAGATGGCGACAGTATAGCGTTAGTGCCCGCAGTAGAATCAGGACTTACCACTGTAAAAATGGTAGGTCCCTATTCTTCCTTTGTCCCACCCCATTCTTCATTCCTTCTCTCGAGATGGAAAATGAACATCCCCACACCACTTCTTGCATCCACAACTCACTCAAAAAGAGGTGTCATGTGTCCAAGAGACATGGCCATCGGTCCCAGAATGTGAGTGCGCATGACCATTACTTCTCTTACACATTATGAAGGACTCGCCTCCTTTCAATACTTGAGGAGGAAGGTCTCCACGAAATGTGATGCGAACCACACAGTCACTGCATCCTTCAGCGAAACACCAGGGATTGTCTTTTAAACACTTAATGATGTATCAGGGTTGGTACTTACACACCTGTTCCTTTGGCGAACCACCTGTTAGGCAGAATCCTGTGCAGTTCCCTTGGGGACCACTGAAAGAAGATTAAGACTACAGGCGTAAGCAGTAAACCCAATCGGTAGCCGTCTGCACCACCCAGATTTACCTGGTAGCTGTGGCTGAGCAGTCAGACTTCTCTCAAGAAGAGTAGGGCAGTATACAGAGGATACATAATAGGGCCAAAAACACAGCAGAGCAAACAAACACTGACCAGAGCTTGGTATCAAAAGTATATAATTATTTATTTAACACACACTTAAGGAAATGCACTATAATTCAAAGCAAGTTCAAACACAATCAGAAAAGTATACACACCTCCCTTAAGAATTATTAGACAAGTGTAAGTCAAAACACCACTATTTGTAAAAACAGATGCGAGCGCGTAACTTAGATGGCACTCCAATAATTAAGTTAAAGGGAGGGAAAAAGGCAGGTCATGAAAATAAAACAGTTCCCAACACATTTCTAAGACCAAAACAAGTTAGTGAAGGCAGAGTCTACTGTAGAGCCAAAGTTCATAGGCCAGGCCCACTTTAAATGGAGCAAGGTGAAAATGTGCCCAAGATCACACAGTTTAGAAATGCATTCAAGTCTTTGTAAAAAAATGTTCAAAAGAGGTTGGGTTGATTCAGAAGGTACAGTTAGAAAGTCTGGGGGCCAACCCAGTTGGAAAGCCAAGGATTTAAGGATCACCTTTAGCAAACCGTAGAAAGGGAGGCCAGGTGGAACACAGTACCTTTAAAGTTGAGGAAGCTCCAGCGGTAGCAGTTGTTCTTGGCAGCGGGTGCAGTTCATGGTTTGGACCAGGGGAAGAGAAGATCTCGTCGAGGAGGAAACTTGGAATTGTTGCACTGCCAATAACCGAGACAAATTGAGCTTTGGTGAAGGGTCCGCCTTAGAAAAGTTTTTGTTGGAGAGACCAGCCGCGGAGTTCGTCGGTTAAAAGGTGCGTTCCTTTTATTCGCGGTCACAGTGGTGAAGCTTGGCTATCCGGACGTTGGGGTGCTTGGCACAGGCGATTCGACCAAGAGACGTCCTGGAAGGCGAAATGGCGAACTGGTTGATCCCACCAGCTCAGGGGAAGAAGACTCTTTCAGCAGAAGATCTTCTCTTGTCGTCGGGAAAGTGGTGAGGTAGTTGCAGCAGGGCTCCACCGGTGGTGTTGTCATTGCAGATGGCTCAGCTTCTCCCCTCTTCGGATTTCTTAGGTCCTGTGGTAACTTCTGAAGTTCCATTCCCAAAAGCCCTGCTTTTATGCAGAAAACCCCCCATTCAACAGCCTAGCTGTCACTCATACATGCTAAGTGGTGAGCAGCGCGGCTCACCACTGAGCCAATCAGAACAGAGTGTTACTTGAGTTGCAAAGGCAACGCAGTCTAGGGTGCCCATTCCCCCACCCATCTCTCTTTTCGATGAACCTCCTAACATGTGATGCGTTCCTTGCCAGTTGTTTGGTCCCTGACAGCGCTGTCACCTTTGTGCTCGAGATGATCATCACTCTCATCGGGTCTTGTTCGAATATGGGTTGATATTTCTTTATTTGCAGTTGTCGCAAAATTACACCCTCTCCTACTTCAAATCAATAGGTCAGCATACACCTTGTTCATTCATCTGTTGTGGATCACATTCCTTGATGCTCTCATCATTTTCTGGTACTTGAGGCCTCATCCCCAGAGCTTCAGTCATATTCAGCATCCCAGAACGAGTTCAGCTGTAATGGTCTCTGTGCTGCTGTGTGATGGTTTCTGTAATGTCTTAACAACTTTCAGATGGCCAGCTTTAAAGGACTACCCTTGATCTCAGCCCATTATTTGTTCTCTTAAGGGAGGACAAAAACACTTCCGCTGTTTCATTAGCTTGTGGCCATAATGGGGTGATTTTTCAGTGAGCAAATCAGGTACTCTCCGACCCGTCGGAACTCGTGGCTGTTTAATGGAGGTCAAAATCTACCACTTCCGGAGTACCACACTCTTTGAATACTTCGTCAACAGTGCTGCCAATCCTTGGGTATGCCATGGACAAGACCTCTTTTACAACTGGAAATTGTGAATATTCATCAAAGATGACAAGAAGGTAATTCCCTATATGGGGAGTTGCTAGGTCTGGAAAAGACCCGGGGCTAAGCTGATGTCAGAACTGTTGGGACTGGGGGCTAGCTAGTCTTTTGGCTGTAGCTCCTGAGATTCTATCCAGGGCTACAACCAAAATATCAGGGGCTATAGCCCCCATAGCCCCCCCCAGCAACGCCCCTGGTGGCTACCCCTGTAAAAATCAACAGCGAGCACGTGCCATGTTGGATGAGATCACTGGTGATATGATATGATAGGTTATTTATAACGCGCTTAATACCCAGAATTTTCTAAGCACGGACCCGGAATCGAACCTCTGTTGCACCGCGTCGCCTTGCTTCCAAGGCGAGCACGTTGCCCCTGTGCTATCCTCCCGAGACACAGAGGGTGGTGGCTCACTATTTGCTGTGTATTGATACGCTTCATATGATTGTATGGACCATTTAACCAGCTCACCCAAGTTCAGCAACCACACATGGCTCGGCAACCGTTATTTAGTAGCAACAATGCCACGGTGTCTTTCATGAGCGATGTCCACCAGTCTTTCATGCAGGCCCTTTGCTCTGAAAATAAATTCTGGTGCCCCTCAGCAGCAGTCACATGGGATGGCTAGTTCTATGTTAATGTCTCGTGGATACCCCAACTCCCGAAGGCTGCTGCCCCATGCCAACAGAGAAGCTTTGCAGGCACCACTATTGGTTTGTAGTGTCCATTGTTCAGCTACGCAGAGTGTCTCATCTTGCTCGGCCTCCTGGAGCAATTCATCTAACACAGCTGCAATCCATGGTGGGATTTGCAGTTGATGGGCTATGGCTTCCTGTATGAATATGGAGGGTTGAGTTCCATTTGGGTCGCAGGGAGAGGTATTCTGCTGGATACTTCTCACGGACCGGCATTTGTACAACCATGTAGCTATATTCTTACAATCTGATTCCCCACTGCTCTTTCCTCCGTGGCATCCTTTGTTCTGTAGTTGCCGAAAATCGACAGCCTGGCCTGCTGGTCAGTTACCAGTTAGAAGTATTTGCCAAACTGGTGGAAATGTTTGCAGATCCAGACCATGGCTATTCTCTCCTTTTCCTGTTGGAATTATACGGCCTCTGTTATTGAGAGCGCCCTGCTAGCAAAAGCAACTATCATTGTGTGAGGATCACTTCTAATCCCACAGGGCTAACATTTCCACCCATATTTTATTTATTTATTTTATTTTTTGGATTTATAGAGTGCGCTGCAGCCCAAAGGCATTGAGGCGCTATGAGGAACGTAAGAAGGTTTAATTCAGGGTTACAAGAATGCGGCCCAACAGGGCAATGCTTGGTACAATTTGTTTCGTTGCATAATACAGTTGATGACTTTTACTTAGATGAACAACCGAGATACATGCAGAGGATAAAAAACATGCTGAAACAAAGAGCCTAGTTTTAATGGCTTTCCGGAAGGCTGCATGGGAGTCAATTAACCTAATCTGGGATGGGAGAGTGTTCCAGAAGGTGGCGGCCATAGTTGGGAAGCTGGAGCCACCCGCCCGCATTCTGCGGGTACTATTTAATTCGTATGGCACTTCTCTACCAAATCTCACGTGCCTCTAACTTGCCACCATATTAAATAGAAGGAATAAATAGAAATTGCAGGGGGCCGCAGGGTTTGTACAAGTAAATGTATATAGATATGACAGAGAGCGTTTGCGGAAAGCATGTAACATGGGGATTGAGCCCCTTCATCTGTTCCACCGATAATACGGGTAAGACTTTGCTTTTTGGATCGCGATTTCAATATCTATGACTCCGGCGCTATGTCCAAGCCACAAGTGCATTATTAATCTTCTCATTCTCAATGGGCTATGGGACCATGTCCCAATTGAGATTATTAGTTCCTCAAAGAGTGATCTCTTTTTAACACTTTATGATCTCTTTGACTTACTAATTATTTAGCATATCTAATAATCTGCTCATTGATTCAATAAACAATCTCTCTCGCCTGGAGATTCAGGATTTCTTTGGCTTATTCATTACTCAGCATATCCTATATAATCAGCTAATGGAATAAACCATCACACATATTTAGGTTATGGGACCTAAGTGTGTAGAATCTGATATGAATATAATATAGACATACTTAATTTTTATTTCAGGAATATACTTTGTGTCTGATACTGACGGTTTGCTGAACCCTTAGTAGGGTATTATTTTGCCAAATTACGAATTCACATCAAAGCAGCTGTGCGGATTACAGATTACAACCCATGTGGGAATATGGATTAATGTGCATCTAGAGGTATGCCGCGTGCACATTATACTGTAGCGCATTAAGTCAGGAAAGCTCAACAAACAATTTGTTGTTTATTTATTATACAGCATTCTTATTGCTTTTTTTTCTTATAGCAATTTATTCACTGAAATACGACTTTGGGTAAGATTGCCTTTAACTATGGATATAGGTAGAGGAATACACTGGTACAGCCAACCAATGGTCAACAATCTAATCACACTGGTGGATTTGTTAAACATCTTCATGACTTTTTCCTTTTTCCATTTCACTATTGATTGGGTGACTATGGTGACAAGTTTCGTTTGGCACGGTCTTTACAATGGGGTACCTTTCTCCTTGTTTATTGTCAAATTCATCCTGGCATCCTGGAATTGGATTCTGGATGCTTTTCTGATGACGAAATAACTATATGGAGCTTGTTGACTTTCTACATTGATTTTTGCCCTTTTTGTCTTATTTTTCCCAATTTTATGCTTTGTAAACAATGTGCATCATCTGCTTGACTTCCCTCTCCGGCAATCCAAATGTGGTATGTCGCAACAAATGTTCTTATTGATTACGGTTCACAACTTTTTCATCTCAATGGTTCAAATTGCTTTTTCAACATTGTGGTTATGAATTCGTTCAACGCTCATGTGAATTGGATGATAATGTATGATTCTTTTGTTACTTTGTACTCGCATTGAATGTAACATGATGTATACCGCCTTGAAAACGACCTGTCGGTCGAAACACATGTCGGCTGTTCAACTTTGAGAATAAATATCCATATATTCCAAACTTTTGGGAAGCATTTGTATTGGAACAGTGTAATTTGGACGTTTAAGGGCTATATTTGAACTTGAGCACGATTCACCTTCCCACCATCACATTTCTAATATATGTAAATGGCCTGCAAGCATAGCATCAGGGCTAGTGGGATCACTAACATCACTTAACAATACAGGTAATTGGGCTGCAGGCATGGCATCTGGGCTAGTGGCAACACAGAGTAAATGTGGCACAGGCTGGCTAGCAGCAGTAGATATAGTAGGCCTTGAAGACAGAGGTAGTTTCACACATCTTGTGGCAGAATGTGTAGTGGGCTGGTGCATAGCCTGTGTTGCAGAATGTGCCAGCAATGTACGAGGCTGGGCGCATGTGCCCCTATGTGGAGGCGATTCAGCACGGAGTGTGCCGGCAACCGATGAATGCAGCGCCTTTCCTAATGTTGCGGGCTGCTTATCATCATGGGTGCCGGCGTGTCAGGTTTTGATCAAGGGACGCCGAGGGAGATGTAGTGAGCAAGTGCTCATCAATGAGCGGGTGCCAGGGGCATGAAACATATTGGATGGGCAGTTGGGAGAGTATATGGCAGTGGGAGGCTGCGTGCTCCTGACTCCTAGGCACGCGTTCCTGCGAGCCAGGGTTGGGGTGATAGATGTGCAGCGCCCAGCAACAAAGCGCAAACGGAGGCACTTGTTTCTAAGAGCAATTGGGCATGCCTTGGAAGTTGTGGGAAGGGGGAAGCCAACATGACCCTTACGTTGAGCGGGGCAGCGGGAGGCAGCAGGCGGCAGCTCCGAGCAGTTGAGCGCCGTAGGGAGGGTACAGGCATTTTCTCCTGGCCTTCCGTCCGCTGCTTCTCCTCCCGGCGCGCCTCCCCTCCATTTAAAGCAGGAGGGGAGGACTGTGTGGGACCCAATCCGGCCACTGGGGTTTTATTTTGTTTGTTGTTGCCACAGCGACCCCGGCAGCAGCCATCTTATGGGCTGCTGCTTCCACGTGGCCCGTAATGGAGACGGGTGGATTCTTCTGGAACTGCAGTGCGTCAGGAATGATTCCAATTATTCCAACAGCTGAATGGGGCATCAGCTGATTCTTCTCTCGCAGCAGAACTGCATAGAGGGAATCAGGTGTTTTTTCCTGGCCTTCCCTCAGCGGCTTTGCCTCCCGGCGCACCTCCCCTCCATTTAAAGCAGGAGGGGAGGGCCGTGCGAGGTGTGGGGCCCAATTGGCCAGGGGAGGTTGTATTTTGTCTGTTGTTGCCACGACGACCACAGTGGCGGCCATTTTACGGGCTGCTGCTTCCTCGTGGCCCCTAATGGAGATGGGTGAAATATTCTGGAACTGTTATGGACCCTGAAATAAAAGGTCCTTTGCATAGATCTCTGTTTTTACGGTTCTTTTTCCAAAAGAAACCTAATGAAAATTGACCAAGAGTGACGCCTTAAAATAACACCTGCTACAACTATAGTGTATATTCTCAATATTTGATGGTTGAAAGTACTCTACGCTTTAAAGATGTGCTCAAACCAACTCTTGCAAAAACTCGATTGATAAAATTTGTATATGCTTTAGCCTGACTTTGATGTAATATATTCAATTGTGAATATGTTGAAGATATAAACTTTGGAAGTGTATCAAATTCTGAAACCGATTTTTTGACAAATTCAATTGTCAGCTTTATTTGGGAAAGGTATGCAGTTTTCATAAAAGCAGAACAAATCAATAAAGTACCAAAAAACATTATATACATCAACTTAAAATCCTGACATCACATTAACATTATGAGTTCAAATTAAAATAATACATTCACAGCATTACAATTGATTGATCTTATTTTAAAAGCATTAATCACTGTGTGTGTGTGTGTGTGTGTCACACTGCCTGGAAGTTGTTCTCACTCCTCCACTTTCTGCAACAGTGTCCCACTGCGTGACATCAGCCTTCATGTGAGACTATTAATCTACACCTCTGGCAGGTTCGTCTGTCACCCTGTGACTCCACTCCAGCATCTTTGGACTTGGCAGCCTTCTTGCTGCTTGCCCATTGGGGCAGTGGCTGCAGAGCTGCTTCATGACGTCTATCTCAGCTGCTTGTGTGTCAACCCTCTCAGATATTGTGGCAAGTTCTAGAACTGCTGTTAAAGGGAGTTTTTCTTTTTTAACAGTTGTTTCCAGAAACTTTATGACGCACACCCTTCAATGACACTCAAGGGGTTCTGAAAAGGCACCACATTTTCAGTTAATCGCCAGCTTTCGCAGGCTGGTGAAAAATGTGTGAACTTTCATGTGGTTTGCATTGTTTGAATGTATACCTTGCATAGTCCTGGTTCTCCCTGGTCAGAAATCCTTTGTTTAATGCCACAATCATGGCCTAGTTTGTCTGCTTCTCTTCGTCTGTCGAGCATCATCATGCTCTTGACTTTTTCGGCCACTAGGTTTGTGAAAGTGGCAACAGTGTTCAGACATCTTGATCTCCTGAGCACATTCACAATATTCAAATTCTTCCACACATTCTGCCCACTGTTTGGCTTGGCGTAGGAAGGTGTCAGGATGAAAGCTTCTGGGCATTTCAGAATTAGCACTCTTTCGAATGTAGTGGAAGGGTTGCTGCCCACTTCTTTTTTCTGCATTGAGCCTGATATGTCCACTATTCGTTCTGTCTAATGTGGGTGGTGTGATGGATCGCAGGTATTCGTCCCATCTCCCCCAGGGGGAGAATCCCCCCGTGATGCTAAGGAGGTGAGGCTGCTCCGAAAGACCCTCCCTAGGGGTGGAGGCAAATGAGACCACACCGGGAGAGACTCCTCCTTTGGGGACAACGACTCTGTTCCTGTGAGAAACTCCCTGAAGGAACTACCATAGCCGCATATATGGGACTTTCTCCCATGGAGAATATTATGGAGGCTTTGTGTTTGGCTGAAGGCAATGCAGATAGAAATCCGTCTGAAGAAAATAATGAAAATATGCCTTTAACTTGAGATGTGTATATAACTGCAACGGGTCAGAGCAGACAGAGAGACCGCGAGATGCATGGGAAGCCCCCTGACCTCATCACGTCTTCTGGAGGAGGATTCAAGGTAGATCGCTGAACCTGTGACTTTCGAAGATGCAGAGCAGCAGATTGCACGATGCCGGAATCCTGGTGTACAGGACCACAAGGAAAGTGGTACGAATCATAAGCGAAGGAGAAAGTACTTCATGCAGAGTGGTTGGCAGGATGCCCGAAAAACAGTGCCAAGACTACCGAGATGGGAAGTCTGAACACCGTCCGAGCACCAGCATATGCAGAAGGTAGACATCCGATTCTCAGCCGAGAATGGGAGACCGAAGGACAGCGAAGAGAGCGAAAAGCAGTACCCAAAGGAGAGCCGAGCCCTGCAACCCTTCCCCACATCACGAGAGGTATAGGGATCCCAGAAAACAGCAGAAGGCTACCAGGGAATCATTTACGTGAAGCAACTTGTCCCAGTCTTAAGGACAAAAACATAACCAGAAAGCTGAATTGCTGGAACTGTGAAAATCAAAGGGAAAATGTAATAAGTAATCTGGTAAAGAAAGACCAGGAGTATATGGAAAAAGAAACGCGTCTTCCAATACCGACAACAACATATTGTGGAAGAAGCCAAATAAAAAGGGAAGTGAAAAACAAGTGTTAAGAGAAACATTAGAACAACCCCTTTGGGGAACCAAGAGAGACTGGGAACAGAAACCCTGGGAACAAGGGCAAGAACCCTATATGTGTCATGTTGAAGCGTGTGAGAAGGAGAGGCCTAAAACATAACAAAAAGGAAAGATAAGGTTCACAATTGAAAAGGATATAAGATCCCTAAGTCCCACAGAAAGTACAAGTGACAGAGAAAGCCTAAAAGGGAATAGAAAGAAAGATACTTTGCAAAAGCCTCAACAGAAAGATTGTGACGAACGTGTATGTGATACCAAAAAGAGGAGAAATGTTTTTAGGAAAAACTTCTTCCAAGGGAGAACCATAGAAAGGTCAACAACCAAAACATTTCTTGAAGAACAGCAATACCTAATAAGAAAGACTATTAGAATGGACTAGATTGCAAAATATATTGTTGGACAAGAAACCTGGATAAAGAGAAGACCAAGGGAAGAAGAAAAATTTGTTTGGCCTATATTTTCTTTAGTTATATTTAGTGGTAGGGTCAGAGAGGGTTAGCTTGGACGGAGGACAGAGTTACTTTGGACTTCCTGACATCTGACGAACACCATTAATTTCTTTAGATAGGTAGGGTGCTCCCTTTAGTCATCGGGAGGGATAGGCCTTATTATTTTAGTTTAATGAACATGTCCGACTCCTCCTTCTGACCCACCACATTTTCCTTTCAGTTTGTTGGCCGCTGTGTATCGCTTGTATGGATGTGAGTTGTTCTGTGAGTGGGTATGGCACCATGCATACAGTTTGTTAGGTGTGTGCTGGCTTGTGTAGGCTGTTTTAGTGGTGTTAGGGTGGCACAGCGAGTTGGGGGTGTACAATTGTCACCTTTTGGTGGCAGCATCAGCAGCTTGCATACATCCCTGGGTTCACTGGTGCCAGTCTCGGGTCCACTGCCTTCAGCAATGGCAGCTGTCAGCAAGACTGCTGACATACCGTTGAGGTTCATGGATGGTGGCTTGGAGGTTCTGTGCGGTTTTGCTTGGAGTTGGACGATGGTGGGCCTGCTTGTTTCCTCTCTCATCTCCAGTTGATGTGTCTTGTTGAGAAGGAAGAAACGCAGGGACATTAGAGGTTTTAGGAATGTAGTTTTCCCTGTAAAGGTACACTGTGAAAAGCAAACTTGTACCCTACTGCCATCTCACTCTCTTGTTCCAGAGGAAAGAGTATCCCACAAGCCGCCCCACTTCCATGTGCTTTCTAAGAGAGCCTCACCATCGCTAACTGAAAACTCTGAAGTCATGCTAGGCAGGCACACTTCTACTTCCTTCAGCCTTATACGGGGTGAGTCGTGGGGTGCAACATAAGGGACGAAAGATAAGATGGGGAGGAAAAGGTTGAATAATGGACAAAGACCGTAAACTGGAAGAGAGAAAGGGGAGAACCAGCTTAGGCAAGAAAAAAGAAAAAAAACAGTAAAAGCAAGAAACAATCCAGCGTTGTAGCAAACCTACACAGGGAGTAGGGTAGGTGGTAGATCCAGGGTCGATGCAAGGATTTCTGGCACCATAGGCGAAAAGTAATCTCCTCATCCCCTCACCACTTTACATGTCTTGTCCACCATGTTTACAAGCTGCAGTTTCTCCATCATGTTTTAGACCTTCATATAGCAAGGTAAAATTAAATCACTCTCTCTTACCCACACAATAAATAATATACAGGCTGGATTAGAAACTATGTCCAGATCAGATATATTGACAACACAAATAGGCAGAATCAAGAAAAATAAATGTATGATATCACTAGAATTGAAAATAGTGACTCTCAGGCATCCCCTATACACCCACTCCCCATCAACTAAACACACACGTGTGCCACTGTGAGGCAGTTTTTGGGACTATTGTGAGGCACTTTATTTGCATAAAGTAGACGTCTATTTAAAGGCTATTGCTTCCTTCCACCAACCCCACTGGCTCCCTGCGGGCATCCACAAATTTGAGGTGGAACAACCACTTGCTTTGCTCGCCAAATCTATGCATCTGCCCTGCCTTCACCTGTATCCATTAAGCCTCCACGAAAGAGAGTGGCAGAAACCTCTGCTCGAGTCACTGAACGTGAGAGGGTGTTAGTGACTGTGGCAGTCAGTAGTTCTGCTACTGCCAATGCTAGCTATGTTTGGTTGTAGCCCCCTCACATCCTCTTTCCAGACACCAGGGATGGCAGAAAAATACCCTTTGCTGGGCTGCATTCGCAGGCGAGTGGAGGGAACTTCTTTGGTAGCTCAGAGATGGTAAGGAGTACAGGAGTGAGCCATCGCATAGCAGGTCCAAAACACCATCTGGTGTTTCCGGAAATCCAGCTGATGAAAATATTTTGCCTAGCCTGATGACTGGCAATGGGCTGTCATTAGGGCCAGATACAGAAATGGGGCAGTGGCTCTGCCTCACGGCCAGGCTGCCATGAGATAGAGTGAAGATGTGGTGAAAGCTCTGCTTCCAACTGGTTTTCTAATTAGGGGCTTTAGTGTGCTGTGTAGCTGGGAGTTTTAACCAATTTTACTAGCCCATTGTTCATTAAAATGGCCCATTTCTCACAAACTGCCCAAACTTGCTGCATAAAGTTTTTTGTTGTGTTTCAAGACCGGGTGCCACAATGCTTCCTTAACTTGCTAACAGGTACAGTACTGGCATAAATGATGCAAATTATATTCACACACAGAAAAGACAATACAAAACGTGCAGCAGAAGTTGAAAACTCCCTGACATACAGGAACATGGGTATATGAGCAAGTTACCATCACACAAAGAACATGCACCACATAGGGATCAGTACTGAAAGCTTCTATCACACACTGGACAGATAGATCATGGCCAGCTACACTGCAAGTTACTGTCGCACACCAAACAGGTACAGCATGGGAAGCGGCAAATTCCCACACAGGCACCCATAAGTCACAGTCTAGGAAGCAGGACTGCAACATTTCCTAAAGTACAATATTTCCTCACAAATACAACACATAAGGTTACTATCTGCATTGGACCATCACAGGCTTCCCTCACAAACAGAACAGGTACAGGCAAATCATAGGCAGGACCAGCACAGGCTTTCCTTAAACAGGTACAACACAGACCAGGCTACTGCAAGCATTCCTCAAAATCCACCAGGAACTGTATAGGTAGGGCCAGTGGACGGTTTTCCCACACTGCGACAGCATGTGAAGGGCCACTACAAATACACAGGGCTAGTGCAACATTCTAGTAATGGCCGGAAAGAACGGAAAAGAAATACTGAATGCGCGTTTTGTGCACATTCGCCATAGTAGACAACTTTGGATCCCATAATACTGATCAGGGAGATTGTGGGGGGCCGGAGTTGCAGGGGTGTCCCCACCCCCAAGGACGGTATTATGGGCTGCGGGGGTTGCAGGGTTGTCCCCCACTTACATAACATGGAAAGCGGGCAACACATGTCAAAAGAACGCATTTGTCATTTTCGAAATGCAAAGATGTCAGCTTCGCTGTATTGAGACTTGTTCTTTTCAGCTGCGTTTTTTTCACGTAGATCCCAATATTCCATCTCAAACAGATACAGAATTTATATAAGAGCCAATTTCTCTCACAAACAGTTCAGCATTGTAAGTGGAAGTTGCCTCACAAAAAAGCCAATGCAAGCGCCCATCACAACTAAGTACAGTTATGGAGATGACAGGCCAGTGCATGTTTCCCTTAAAAGTGGGTACAAGTACATCATGGACAAGTCGATTACATGTTTCCCTAACAAATGGGAACACAGACAGTATGGTGAGGATCAGACAAGCTTCCCTCACAAACAGACACAGTATACTCACTGCAAGCTTCCCTCACAAACAGACACAGTATACTCACTGCAAGCTAGTACAATATGGGCAGGGTAAATTCAAGTCCTGTGCATGCCAGGGCCAGTGTATGTTTTCCTCAGAAATATGCACACGTGCAGCATTTGCAGGGCAACTTATTGCAAGGACCTGTGTACACTTTACTCAAATTGGTATACTTCCAGCACAAATAGGATCAGTGCAAGCTTCCCTCAGACACTGGTACAGGCAGAGCATGTGCAAGACTATTGTGAGGTTCCCTCCTAAACTAGAACAGGTGCAGCATGGTCAGAGCCAGGGCAAGCTCCCTCAAACAGACATCTTGCAGAGCATAGGCGGTGGCAGTGCAGGTTTCTCTTGCTAATACAGAATGAGCTCTAAATCCAGGGGAGAGATCCTCTTTTATATGGCTTTCTAAGTCAATAAGCAGCTTCTACCAGTGACTGTGTGTTGGCTGGGGAGTGGGGAAAGTACACGGGAGGGTGCACTATGCAAAGTTGCCTGCTTTCTGCACTCTGTCTCGTCAATGGGTAATTCCCAGACTTATCTGACTGTGGATGGAAGGGGGAGGTGAAGAAGATGGGGTGGTAACACACACACACACACACACACACACACACACACACACACACACACACACACACACACACACACACACACACACACACACACACACACACACACACACACACACACACACACACACACACACACACACACACACACACACACACACACACACACACACACACACACACTCTCTCTCTCTCTCTCTCTCTCTCTCTCTCTCTCTCTCTCTCTCTCTCTCTCTCTCTCTCTCTCTCTCTCTCTCTCTCTCTCTCTCTCTCTCTCTCTCTCTCTCTCTCTCTCTCTCTCTCTCTCTCTCTCTCTCGCCGTCCAAGGGGGTGGGAGGGGACAGCCAGAGACTGCATGTGTGGCCCTTTGGAATGCAAGTGTACTGCAGGCAAAGTGCCATTGGCTCCCTCTATGTTTAATAGCACCCCCAGGGGATTATTAGCTGCTGCGGCCCTGCTTTTAAGTGCCATCAATTTTGAGGGACAGACCTTTTTTCCATCAGCAATTGTTTGTGTGGCCATCCAAATTGTTCAATTTGTGTAATACTTTACACAGTAAGTTTAAAGTTTGACAAGCTTTTTTACATTAGAAGACCAGCATACAACTTTGAAAGGTGGGGTGCTATGCGTTTACTCTTAAAATGCACATATTCTCCGCCAGCATGCTTATTTTAAATTTATAACCTGCACTGGATATAAATATACTGGCAAAGACAGCAAGGCTTGACTAGTACAGTTCAGTAATGCTTTGTAAGTAAGCACAGAGAATTGCAAATTGGGCATCTTTATTAACTTTCCAAGAAATGCTAGATAATGCTTGCAGCTGTGAATGCGCCCAGATATAAAGAAATGCAACTTTCAAATAGTGTTTGATCCCAAAATAAAGTCTATTTATTCATGAGGTATTTTTAAAGTTGCATTAATAAATATGCATTACTTCCACTCGAGAGCAAACGCAGCATCACGCCTATTGTGGGGTCAGTACTTTGAGTCAGCCCTTCCAGCATTGCGTAAAACGTTATATCTATCAGGTTGTTCATACTAATGAAAATGTGTTTGAGTAAAAGTGCTGCAAGCACAGCGCACACTTCGACATATTCTGAGATTGTGTGGATAAGGTCCTTTTGCTCTTATTTGCTTAACTTGCACGAGGCCCTTACACCCTCCCCAATCTCCCTTCTGCTCCTACCTGTGAGGTGTACCTCGCCTGGCCCATGCTCTGGCGCCAGTAGTTCCAAGAGGGTTCTACCATGACTCTTGACTTTCCTGGTGTGCGTGCCCTACATCTGACCACATTGTTTTATCAATATTTCTTCCGGCTAGGCCACCGTGCTTTTATTTGACAGATTAGTACTCTGCTGTTCACAAACATGTGTCAATAGGCAATGGCCATGCTTCCACTGTCATGTTAGAGACTCCAAGAAACGTGAGCTCTGCGATTTGCAGCAGGGAACCCCCTATTTGTAGGAAGACATTATGTAGCTTCTGTAATTCAGATTGGTTTACATCCCTTGTAATTCATGAAAGCAAAGGGGACCAACTGTTCATTGGCACCCCCTGCTGGCCAGCACCATAGGCAGCCTCCTAGTTTGCCTAGTGCCTGCACTGGCCCTGTGAGAGCCTATAAGTGTCGTGGTTGAAAAAACCATCAGATGTCAGTAGAACTGAAGCCGAGAGAAAAAGGTGAGGGTAAAACGAAGATACTAGAAGAATTTCCATATGACAGTGTAAAGAAGTGAAGTGATAATCGTCAAAGGTCCTCACAGAAGGGGGCACTTGGAAGGAAGTTAAACAATTCCCCCATGGCACGAGGATGCTGGGGGAAAAGTCCAACAATGCTGCAACGGCATGACGATGCAGGGGATGATAATGAGCACCAAGAGCAAAGGCACAACAAGAACAACCAGGAGGGAACTGTCAGAGCCACAGGACCCCACTCCAAAGCAGAACCCACCTTGGGGCAGGCAAGCAGGAGAGAGGGCAACAATAACACCATACACAACAAAATCTAACAACACAAATTAAAAGACGCTGCCCAGGAGAGCAGGAACAGTGCAGAGACAGGGCCAGGTGAGAGCGTGGAGCAATGGAGTGCATGGACACCAGAGACAGACATGCTTCCCCGCTCTCCAATCCTGGGAAGCATAGCAAGTACAGTGCAGCTCTGGCCAGGGGATGACACTCTCGCTGCTCCCTGGAAGACCCATGGCCAAGAACCACACCAAAGGTGGGTGCCAGTGCTGCCTAACCCCTGGGATTGGGCTGGGGACTCCAAATTTTCAAAACGTTTTCCGGGTCTGCGGGAGACAGCGTTAGACCTCTGGTTTGAAAAATGTTTTATGGGGGAGTCAGACGGATATTATTGCGCGTGATTCTTCGACTGAATTCGAATCTGTGTCTTCCCGAGAACGCGAAAGAGCATTTAGCTCACTGAACTATTTCGCGAATAGAGTGTTTGGTGAGTTTTGTTTGACGTGGCCACCCTAGCCTTCACTGCCATGCAGTTATACTCTTTTAGGGTTTTATACTTTTGTTATGTTGGTTTATTATGATTAGTGCATTTTTCAAGTAATCTCTTTAAAAAAAGAGTATTCATGAAATTCAATCAGTTAACACATGTCTGTTAATATAGACACACTTTTCTACCCCGGGGTGAGGCAGTGGCAGAGTTTTTAATACTTTTTTTTAATACTAAAGGGAGGTGTTAGGTGTGTGCTGCGAACAGCCGAAATCTCTGTGGCAGCTCTGGAGGGTGCCGTCTTTATTCCACCTAGAGGCTAGGGAGATAGTGGTTGACTGTCAACACTCGTCACATGTCTGGACTTGCCCCTGCACCACCTCTTCCATCAACACTCTTCCATCAGGAGCACAGCATGGGTCACCTATATCCTTGAAGGATCAGGAGGGCTGTTAGAGCGTGCCCATGTTTAATGCCACTCGGCTTCACACCCATATCCCCTGAATTTAAGTCTTCTCCTTGGTGGGTTTCAGATGTATAGACTGAGATGCCTGTCCTCCAAGACTTAGTTTGCATGGGAATCTGTTAGTTAAGGTATGAACACATTTATGATATTCTCACAGCAAATCTCTACTGGCTTGTGGCACAAATATTTCAGAACCATTTTATGGCCTGCATCCTCAGAGATGTGAGCTTTCCATTTTACCCAGACAACTCACAGATGGTGCAAATTCATGGCCTTTAAATGGCTCATCAGTTTCTGCGTTTTTAACTTTTGTGAGCCAAGAACTTCTTCTCTAGTGCTGGCATCACAGCCTGAACACTCCTTGATGACCCAGTTCACTGGTGGAAAACCTGCACGTAGCTAGTCAAGTGGTGATCAAATAACTGTCTCTACGTCTTGGAAGATCCCTAATCTAGGCTATTCTGTGCATAGATGATTGACTTGTAAATTGGATATTTCAATGACTGCAATGGAGTCTTGCTGCGAAAACTGAAGATGCACTGAACCAGAAGAGGAGCAGTAAAGATTTATAATGTTTTATTTATTTATTGTGCATTTAGTTAGTTTAAACTTTAAGCGCATTTTAATACATAAAAGTGGATTTTGAACCAAATTAAAAGTAACAGTTGTTTTGAAAAAAAACATAAATAAGCATATTTCAAAATTCCTGGGAAAAATTGCTAGACATTTCATTATTAGAATCTGGCCTCAGTCGTTTTGCCTGAATACAGCAAATTTCTTTTCACCTTAAGCTTTTATTTGGTTATGAAAGGATATTTAAAACATCTGGTATGCTGCCTTCCAAGTACGATAGGCAGCGGCGACTAATATCATTGATTCTGCGTCGTTGATACTGGACCAAAATTGTTCAGTTTCCATAAAATCAATATTTAGCACTGCGTGTGAGTATCCCTTCAGGTAGTGAGACTTTGGTGCACAAATTGTCGTTGAGTCTCTATTTCATTTTCACATAGTCGACACTTCCGGTCCTCATATAACGTGCCTGACAATGCTCCTATATATTCTCTAGTGGGTAGTAGGTTTAGCCTAAGATACAATACGAAACGTTTTAAATCAGCAGAGCTATATTTCGTCAAGTAACTGCAAGGAGCCTTAGGTAGAAAGCTCTGGTGTGAGTATTCGCTGTATCTGGATGTCAAGTTTAACAAGTCAATGTTGTAGGACTTGTCCCATCCCTTCGCCTTTTCTTTAATCAACTTTTCGAAGTTTGTTTTTTCCAGTAGGGTGTCAATGTCAAGTGTAGGGTGTTAGGAGGGTAGCCATTTCCTGTGAGACCTGGCGTAGCTCTGCCAAGTAAGTATTTTTGTCACCTAAAAGCATATTCTCACAAACTTTCAGAAATTTCAGATGATCCTCCTTGGCTCGGTTTGGCAGCAAAACTATTCCATGTATATCAGGAATGAAAATGCCTGCTTGGTTATCAACAAATTCTCTACTATGAGGCAGTGAGACAGATGAGCACAAGATTCAATTTGAGTGATGTGGTCGAAACAACTTAGCAAGATGAGGAGGTCCTGAGCCACCATGCAGATAGCCTTGAACTTGGCCCTCTGAACCACGTTCACTCAGTGCAAGCATCTCAGTGCCAGGGTGTCATACGTGTTCAGAATTATGGATCTCTTCAACATATTTAAAGAAGGCAACTGCGAAACACTCCGAAGCATTCTTCTTTGTGGCTTCTGGTACTCCCTTTTGAGGAGCCTTTCTGTCCTGGGTATTAGAGAGGTGTCCCCATTCCATCCTCTCAGAAGGTCGCATTGTCTGATGTGTACAGCTCTTGTTGCACATGCTTCAGTGATTCCAACACTTGAGGGTTCCCCGCTGCTGTGTTCTGTGGCACATCATTTATGTATCATTATAACTGATTTTTAATAAGCTTATTCAGGGTCGGAGTGGGACAAGAAATGAGCACGGACAGCCCAAAAAAGTGTCCGACAACAAAGAAAAGTGACCGACATCCACACATTCCAGCAAATATGCTGTTTTGGATCTTGTCCTACTCTTTTGCCCATCCATGGAAGCCACTGTTGGTTCGATGGCTCGGACTGGGTGTCGTAGCCCTCCTTGCTTAGGAAACACAGTAGCTGCAAGTCATTGAGGTATCTCTGTCTTGGGTCCTTTTCTCTGTCAGAGTTTGGCAGCGCTCACGATTGCCCGTTACATTACATGCATGCATTGTTGCCTGTTACATGAGAAAGTGAGCACGTGAGGCAAGCAAAGGAGAGGAATCCGTTCAGCTGCGTGGGCACCTTCCGCAGTTTGCTGTAGATTGATCGCCTTCAAATAATACCTAAGATGGAAGTTGGCTTAAAAGAGACCTGTAGGTAACAGCTTCTAATGTTCAATAGACGAGACTTGCATTCCTACATGGCCGAGGAAGTGAATATTAATGTGCTGAGACGTTCAAACTATTATTCAAGCACTTAAGGTAAATTCTGTTTGTGGCGTGAAATGCCCCAGGAAATGAGCAGGCCAGTTTCCTCATTACTTTACTAGGCACAGTGCAGGCAGCGCAGCAGTGAAACGTTCCACCGCATTTTCTAAACGGGTAGAGCACAGGTGGCACTTGCTGAAGAGGTAGAGCAGAAGCACTACCAGCGCAGGCTCCCTTTACACCGAATGGATGCGGCACAAGAAGCATCAGTGCAAGCATCCCTTCCACAAAAGGTCTGGCACAGGCACCAACAGTGATAGAATAGATGCACAGCACTGCCAGGAGGAGAGCAAGCTTCCCCCCTGCATAACATCTATTGTGCAGGTAGCAGTGGGGTGGTGTTGCCACCCTGAGAAAAGTTGCAGGACATGTGGGAGCAGTGCAAGCTTCCCTCCCGCAAAGGAGGTATGCTGTGCAATACCGTCACTGCAATACAAGCTTCCTTCCCACCAAGCTGATCTTCCTGCCACAAAATGTGTACAACACCACCACAGTGGCAGTGCAAGATTCCTTTAGATAACCTCCCTAACCCACCTATTTCTACTCATATAAAAGCCTTGTCATCTACCATTTTGAAACCAAATCTAGTCTCTTCCAGCATGGCAGCATCCTTCTCATAAAGTCTTTGTCAAAGATGTAGGGCTGCAGGGGCCTCCTGGGAGAGAGTCTGTGAGTAGTTGCACAGGCCCCCTGTGCCTAGCTAGGATTTGCCTTTAGTAGTTACTAAGTTCAACACTTTAATAAGGTCAGTCTAACCCAGAGCGTGGCTGACTCTGTACAGACCCAACCGGCCTGCCAGGGGCAATCAATTGTGAAGAATCATTTCTCGTTTTTCCTACAGGCTTATCTTCCTCTGCTTGGCCCTGGATCATGGCCCCATTCCCTGCACACAGCAGGTTTGGTGCAGATTCTGCCCACATACGTCCCTGCCCAGCTTAGTTAAAGATCACAGGCATGACTCAGGCTTGTTATTTGAAAGAGGCAAAATGAAAGATTATTAGTTGCTATTTAATGGCTCTTGATTTTCAGGCGGTTCCACACATGTTTCGATTCACCTCTGTACAAAATCAGCAGCCAAAGTTATTTCCGCACAACTTAGCACTCGGTTCTCAGCCTCGGGTGCTTCGTCCCAGTCAGGCCAGAAGCATTTTTCATGAAGCTACACTGAGTTTGTAAACGGTAGCATCATAACTACATGTATGAATAGGATCTGCTTTACAAGGACATGCATATGTTGTGGCTTGACGGTAGCATTTCAGGTAGGAAAGATGACCCCCACTTTCTAATCGGACATATCTGCGCCCAATCAGAACTGTAGGGCAACACCGAGGGTAATTGAAATCCTTGTGTTTGGGCCATTTCTGTGCTTGCAGCTCACATACAGATCTGCCAGTGCATGTAAGCCCAGCCCCCATATGATTCCGGTACTGGGAACCCACACTCCGGTATTCCAATGCACAAGGGCCAATTGCAGTCCTGGCACTGGGTCCAATGTACATCACTGCGACCTTGTAGTACCCGTACTTGTCCAGTACTTGCATAAAAGCAGCAGCTCTACCAATGCATATTAGCAGCCCAGATACACCCATATGACTCCACTACTGGCACCCACAAGCCCCAGCACTTGTTCTATTCCAGGGGTTGGATCCCATAAACTGCTCTAGCAATGCACACCACCCCAGCTCTCAAGTACTGATTAGATTACACAGCAGCAGTGTTATGCTTTCAGTACACACACCCACACATGGCTCTGCCAGTAAACATCAGCACAGCCCTGCACAGTGCACACACACATAATACCATTGTTGAGACCTCCACCCTCTTCCACACACAACTCTGCTAATACACATCCTCCCAGTCCTGCACCACCCATAAATACAGCTTGAAAAATTCCCCCAAAACACATCACAGCCTGACGTGGTGATTTCACAGCTAGGCAAAGAGTAACACATGCCTGTTTGTATAGCACGTCTCTGAGCTCAGCTGAGCCTGCAGACAACGCAGCTTGCTTTCCGCCTTCTGCCAAATAAATGAACGACTGCTCGTTAGGTCCAGGGAGCTGGCGAGCTTCTCAAGCGCCTGACTTGCTACTCCCAGCTATATTGTCTCCAATGCACGCAGCCCGGGGAAAAATGTTACAATCTATAGTCTCCCCAGGCCTGGCATCCTCAATAGTTTTCTTTCTGCTGCAAGATGTGATCCGAGCTTGATTCTGCAAACAGATTGAATGCTGAGAGCCAGGCTGCCCATGGCCGAAAGCCTGATAGGACGATCCAAGCCTGAGCTCATTCACTTCCCCCAGGGGGGCGTTAACCTTTCATAAACTGCCATGTTTTACAGTGACGCAGGCAATATATTCTTAGATGTGGCCACATAATTCGACTCTGGTAAATCAGGTTCACATTTGTCAGGATTTGCCATGAGGTCAGCCTTTGTAAGATAGTCCTGCACACTCAGCAGCATTTCCACATGGATTTCCTGTGACACCTCCCTAATTATTCTGCCTTATAGATTGCAAAAATACTCTGAAGGCCAATGATACCCAAAGCTCAGCCACCTATATCTGTATAAACTAGGTAAGCAGGGATACGATTCTGTCTAACTCGGGTTGTGGATGAACCTTGCATAGGTCCACTTTTGAGGATACCTCACCCTATTTTCCTTAGGCGATCATAATACTGAAATATACACCAGACTGTCTCTCTTACACAACCATTTGACTCTACCTCATATTGAAGCATAGTCCATTTATCCAAGAAGATGACTTTTAGGATACACATAACACACATGGAGTTGGCACTTTTGGCTGGCTTAATGCTATCGTTTTCTAATCAATATTTGATTTCTTTTTCAGCTTGATAGAAGATGGAAAGGGAACTTCCTGCAGAATTAATTAATCGGCTTCAATGTTTCATTGCCATGTGGAATTATTCCCACATCAGTATACTGGGTCCCTTAAACGTGTTGGATTTAACTCAATTACAAGGTGTGATATAATACGCAAGAATTCAACAAACATAGACACATTACTTGAGCCATCATAAATCACAACACAGCTTTACCAGCAATGATGTGGAAAGCTCATGTTTTCTCCCATTGTCTTTATGGAAATTGAGTTGAGTATTTTCCCCTGCATGTAAATGTTGCTGTCCCCACTGATATACGGGGGTGTCGAAAAAATTTAATAGTAAGGCCATTCCTGCACTTAGCTACATGGCTCCATGTGTTATTATCCCCGCAAAAATATTGCCCTATTTTTGCGGCGATATTGACCCATGGACCCTGCGGGGGACACCCCAGCAACTGATGCATTATTTTAAAATGTGTGGGGGACACCCCGGATCCCCCGCTCCCACAAATTACCCCCCCCCCCAAATATATCGCCTATGGCAAGACAAACAGCCATATATACAGCAATATTTTTGGTGGGGATATTTTGTAGGGATACCAGCTACACATGTTGCTTTTCGTGACGACACCCAGAGTGCTGATTAGGAGGTCACTCGTGTATCTCTTGGATGATATACTGTTGGAAATACAAAGGCTGTCCTCCTCAATAGGCCAACCAACATGTTCCTTCAAAATGAGAAGTACATTGCTGAGGAAAGTGCTTGTGGACAATGGGGGCACTACCTGCATGGGATGTTAACTCAGAATGGCTTTGCCGTGGAGAAAACTGCTTGGGAACAAAGTGAAGCCTGCCAGACTGCATAGTTGTGGGACCCCGCACGGCAGGCAATGCAAGAATCAGGACTTGTTTTGATCGAAGATAGGCAGCATTCCATAGGTCTCCTACGTGGTTGCTGTCGAAACTTGCGAGCGGCAGTTCCTTGAGGCAAAAGGAAACAGCAAACACGTGAATCCTCGTTGGCGGACTCTCATATTGAAACCATGGGACCATGTCACAGTAAATGTGGTGAGTAGAATCAGCTGGAGGTTTAGGAGGCAAGCACCGGGTCATCCAATTTCATAGCTTTCATTTTAAAAAAACCCAGCTAGAAGTTATGAAGTCATTATCATTTCAGTGGTTAGAGACACTGAAGGATAAAAGGAGCTTGGAGTTTTGGGAAAATGTGGCAGTCAGGAGTTGGAGGTGTATTGAGGAAGGGTGTGTGTGGTGGTGTAGAGAGGAGGCTAGAGGCAGTACAAGATGACAGAGAAGGATGAGGAGGAAGGTGAGCGGATCTATATAGAGGAGAAGGAGGAGACAACCACAACTGGGATAGAGGAGGTGAAGAGCAAGGTGTGCATGTCGAGGCATAGGAGGTTGAGAGGAGCTATAAGGAAGAAAAATAGGATTGAGTTGCCATAGGAGGAGGTGGCAAAGCTTAAAAGAAGAGAAGGGAGGTGAAGGAACGAGAGAGAAGTCATTAGGGGGATGGGGCAAGAACATCAGTGAAAAGACAGGTGGAGGAGAGTGGAGGGAAACATAAGGAGGTGTTGGGGAGAATAGCTGAGGAGTAGGCAGACATTAAAAACATCCAGGTGGTTGTGGCAAGAAGGTTGAGGAGGAGGGGAAGAGAACCCACAGAAGTAGCAAGGAGACTGGAGGGAAAGTGTAGAACCATGAAGCTAAGGGAGAGGGTGGAGAGCTTCATAGCATGGTGGGGTTTCGATGACAAAAGAGGCCCAGGAGGAGAAGAATGCGGAGATTAGAGACACAATGGAAGAGGTAGCTTAGGAGCAGTAGGTGCCCAAGTTATCGGCCAGGAATGTAGCCAAGGGAAATCAGACCCAATTGCTGGGTTACACTGTGTCGGGGTCTGCAAACAGCACCAGCCAGCAGGTTTGAGCCTGATAAACCCAGGGGCCATTGCAATATTCTCCAAGGCTGGTGGCATTAATTGCTGAGGAAGAGAAGAGTGACATCCTGACAAGTTCAAAGAAAGTAAAATAATCTAACTTCAAGAGTCGAGAAAGAAGTGCTGGAACACTTGATCCACAAAGGTCTGAGAGATGTTTTCGGATTGCCAGTTGGCAAGCGCTTAGGGAGAGGGGGAAAGTCTGATAGACTACTGCTACACAGAAAGCTTGGTTAGTTCATGTTCCTTGAGCATCCCACAACATTGCTTCAATTTTATCTAAATCCTTAGTATCAGCTAAAATTACGTCTTTTTAAGATTTATTTTAACACCTGCTCTTTAGTCTTTGGTGTGCTTATATGCATAGTTCTAAAAGTCACAGTCTTAGGCACTTCTCATTGCTGAAAAAGTAAAACTCCCAGTGTTCCTCCAACAGTTCTATTAACTTGCTTTTGTAAAGCACTAATTCCACCATTACTAGCATCCTGGTGTTGAATAAATGAGAGGCAGACAAAGCCAAACAGTAGAGGCAGTTCCTAAGTAGAGAAGAGCCAGGTCTTTAAAGACTTATGCAAAAGTAGCAGATCTGGAATACACCCCAAATTCCACAGACGACAAAGATATCCCACCTAGATGAGACAGGCCGAATTCAAACTGAGCAAGTAAATGATCTCTAGTAGAGCACAGTGCTCAGGTAGGAAAGTATCTATGTGGATTTGAGCACAAGAATGCCTGATGATTACCAGAGAGTTTTATGGATAAGACATAGAACCCCATTACCGCCAAATTTGTTTACCATGACATCTGTTAGGTCCCCTGGATTAATGAATGCTGGGATACTGGTGGCAATCTCAAGTTTTGGAATTCCCAGGACTCCATGGGGATTTGGTTGAATTCACAGTGAGCCGTAATTCCACCATGGTAAAGCCAACAGTTTTTTTAGGTAAAGTGGAGGGTTTTCTTCCAGCTTTTTGCTGGAGGTAAAGCCGGCCACATCATGATTATGCATTGGCTACCCATAGCCAACATCAATAACTTCCAGAGAGAAATCCATGAGATCCTTGAACCACACATAGCGTGGACATAGGCGCTGCTTTGTCACCACTATTAAAACTGTCTGTCCGAAACTTCTGTGTCTGTGGTTAACTACAGCAAAAAGGTGCAGTGACACATAGCATGTTGCATCCTGTTGTTGTGATGCTTCATGCAGCATGTCCTGGTAGCTCGGCTACAGCTAAGAGTGGAATGGCACTGGGGGAATCTCCAACAGAGCAGATAAGGCAATGGCAGTAATGCAGCATTTCATGAGATTGAGGACTGGATGGATAGATTGTACACATATACAACTGGTTCCATCCATGGAGCAGGCGCCTTTAAATAGAAACACTCAGTCAAGGATCAATAGACCCAAAGGTCCCTGCTCCTCGGGCTCCATCCTTTATGCTGTCGGACTGAGCAGCAGTTTTGTGCCTGCGACCATGGCCAGAGTCCAGGATGTGAAATGTGTGATCACTTTATGGGTTAGGATTTGCAGATCCTGGCCTGAACATGGGATGTTCCTAAGCCTGCCAAGGTTCTGGGTCATCTTCTGTTCAGGAGCTGACATGATGGTTTGGATCACGACCCTCAAGTGGTGTGTGGCAGGCCATGCACTCAGGGTATATCCCATCAAACATGTGATCTCCAGGGGGGAAATCAAGTGCAATAGTATATGGTGATGCATATTGAACCACACAGATGTAATGGAACAACAATGAGATGATTATTCAGCACTTCCGCAGGGATGACCAGTGCTTACATCTGGTGGATATACTGTCAGTGAAACCGGCAGTGCTCAAAATGGTGGATCGCATTTGCATGCTGCACATGACGGTGACTGTCCCTTTGTAGGGTGCATTCTTTTGGCTCAGGGATGATCCTCATAGGGTAGAAGGCATGAGTCTTTTAGGAATTCAGTACAGAAACAGGCCCGATCTCTCTTTAAATATTCAACATTTCTGGATATCACACTTGGAGCCGGGCACAGCGCAGAGCATGTGGTCGACTTTCATAAGAATAACTCATTGTGTGCACTATATGAGTCTTTGAATCAAACATACTCATTATGGAGCCTGAAGATACTGCATGGCGACGTTTGTGCTCTTAGCATTTTAAAGCTGCCATTTTAACATCGATCTGTACAATACTATTCAGGCACTGACCCACTGTTCCGGGTGTCAGTGTACACTACCACAGGATTTCTCCCTCTGTATTGCGCACAGAAGTTATTTAGGACCCACCCTCTGCCCAGTCGTGAGATGGTCAACACCCTTGGGTGTTTAGATACATGCAAATGGCTAGGGCACAACAATTTGACAATTACAGAAGTACACAGGCCAGTGCCCCAATACATTATCTACCAATGTGTTCTGGGGTTTGGACAAATGGGGAGCCCTAGCCATATTACTGGTAATCAGAACACTACCTATACATCATGTACCCCTGGCCTCCGCTAAGGCATAGATAGATCATACAGGGGAGCTTTGGACCTCTCTTGCCGCTTGCTGTGTTTCATTGAAATGAACTACTTGCATTCATGTTAAAAATCTTTCTTTCTTCTTCTTTCCTTTCTCCCCTCTCCCATTGCATTGTCACCTCATAGGATGGGGCCTGAAAGGCACTGGAGAAACTAAAGGCAACTAGACACTATCAGTTTAGGGTGATTACATTGAATGCATTTGGACGAAGGCGAATTCTCGAATTTCTTTTTTTGACAGGTGGATTTTGCAGCATATATATATAGACCCCCGTAGCCACCCTCCCTTAAACCCCCTACAATAATTATTCCCCTAAACCCACCACCCTCATATATATGCAGCAATATTCATCCAAACAATTGCAACCAATTCTACCTCGATTAAATTTGCAGCGCAGTAATCTACCCGTCCCCACACTTATCATCTGCACAATGGAAGCCACCTTCACCCAACCTTTTCCCACCTTATGGCCTTCAAGGAGTGGTGCAATAGCGTAATTCTTAGAGAATTTCCATTCTGCCATTGAACAGTCTCTCTATCCACAGCCTTTCACCCTGATAGGCTATTGTTGGGTTTGCAGTGCTTAACTATCTCTAGTATTAATGCATTCATTCACTTGAAAAAAGAAAATAGCAGTGGGATCAGACTTGCAACTTGATTTCAGGACATTTTCCGGCCAGGGTACGTGTCAGGCATAGCTCTATCTAATGCCTTTTAGCTTTGTAAATATGGTTCTGGGATAATCCTTGAAAGAGGTATAATCCAGACAGTCTCAACGGATGTTGAGAACCTCCTTGCAGAAAAAATCCCCTTTGCCACTTCAGTTTCTCCCTCCACTCTGTGATCTTTAACTTTATTGCTTATACTTTTGTCCAAGTCAAAAGCAGTCTTACCTGCACATTTTACAAATATGCCAATCAAGGGGTGTTGCACATGCGTTGTACGGTCTTACCTGCATAGTTTGGTGGTGCACTCTAATCCTTGCAGACAGTAGGCTCCAGGGGGCTTGCTACCAACCATCCGCCAGAACGGTGTCATGCGTGAAAACCGGCGGAGCGACTGCAGTTCAATGTCGTCGAGCAGCGACGTTAACACGGAGGCTTCTTCTTGAGACAGCGCATCCAGCAACATTTGGTTATCAAGGACGGGATGTGAAAATACCTGCGGATTCCAGAAAAAGTGAAAATTGCTACTTTTCTTTTGAAAGAACACATACATCTGAAGATAAACCAGCATTGGGTGTGCGCTACCATCCATCTTCCTGCCAGCTTCATCTTGCGGAAACCTACCATATTATTCTGACATAAATGGTACAAGTTTTTGGCATCTTACGCTCTAGGGTGAGGGACCACTGCGATGGGAGACACTATCTGTTAATGTTGGAGCCAATGAACAATCTGCCTGAAAAAGCCTGACTGCGGCTGCTTCCACGGATCAGACTCGATCAGAAATATTTTGGGCGTTCAGTACATGATGCAGTGCTACGCATGGAAACCATAGCTAAATATGTGTTAAAGTGCTTAATAGTGCATCATACATTGAATTTGTTCTGATCAACGGCGTAGGTCTATTTGACCTAAAACATTTGACCTAATCGAATTTCATCGAATTTATTTGAGCTTTTTTCGGTCTAAAATGGAGGGAGGGGGAGACCCCCACATCCCCCCCACCTCCCCTCAACCAAATCTATACCCTTACCCACCCCCATATATATATTTAATGAAATTTGACAAAATACAGGTAAAAAAATGCGATCAAATGTTTTAGGTCAAATGTTTTAAGGTCAATTATGCTAATACCCGATCAACGCCACGCATGCATTCATACATGCACAGCAGTGATTGGTAATGGAGGCTGGAATGCATAAACACAGCAGCTGCCATTCCAGAAGAGACCTACATACTATAATTTCTTTTTGCACAACATTAGTAAGAATCTGCTGGGATCGCTGCCTCTACACCTGCTTTAACACTGTAATGAGGATGGAGAAGCAGGTCGATTTCCTGCATGGGGCGAGAAAATGCACACATCAGATTTCCTGCACTGCATTCAGTTCCATGCAGGGGCACTTTAGAATTCTTCTAACATTGAGGAAGGACTATCATGATCTTTCAAAATCCTCAGTAGCACAATTAGTATCAGAATTTAGGAATTCGGTTTTCCTTTTGGAGTAAGCCATTGATTATTAGAATCAATCCCCTATAACTTATTTTTCCATCAGAGTCCCTTCTACAGCAGATTTTGTTTGTATATGCTTTCAAAAAAGTTAATTTGTGTCCCGGACAAACACATTACTGATGTTTCTGCACGTAAAAGATATGACTGCCAGTTAAATAATATAGCAGCCTTTGGGCCTGATCTACAAAGCAAATGAGAAGATGTCCGGTAACATTGCAAGTGTGCACCTTTTATTGTGTACCTGATCTACAAAGCAAATGAGAAGATGTCCGGTAACATTGCACGTGTGCACCTTTTATTGTGTACCTGATCCACAAAGCCTTCAATTGCAGGCAATTTACATGTGACTGGAGCATCTTTGAGATGCACGTGCGCAAATGTGATGAAGAGCATGGAGCATGCTGGGGGGTGTGGCGAGCAAGCCACCACCCGCAGCTGCTCAGACTACCCCTCTTGTGCTTGGTTTTGCTCAGCTTTCTCTGGAGCAGTGTGCAGGAGAGCAGTGGAAAGCTTCATCAGGATGTGGAGTTTTCTGCTTTTGTTCCTACGAAGTTTTTCTTTTTATATATATAGGCCATTTATTATGTGCCTATACACGTGTGTGTCTCAAGGCGTAACAAGGGGAGGTGGCGAGGATGGAACAATCCTACTTGCCCTTGTACATTCAGCCAACGTGCAAGTGCAGGTTATTTATAACACGCTTGGTTATCAAGCGCGAATCCAGGACTCACACATGTGTTGCTCAGCGTGGCCTTGCTTCCTAGACCTGCGCCTTGCCACAGAGCTATCCTCCCTGCCAAAGTCATTTGAGGTGCCCTAATCCCGAATCCCAAACCTGACCTGAATGCTTCAAGCCGCGCGATAACTGGTAAGGTAAGCTTAGGTATTTACAGTAAGTGCACAATAGGTAAGCACACCTTTATCTTTAAAGAGCCCCAACAAATTCAGACTTAACTTATTTATTTTAATGTTTGTTACGCGCCACATGCCCAAAGCCTACCTTTGTGGTTTTGTCGTGCAAAGAGGTGCCCGGAAGTGGCAGCATTGTTGTCACTAGCATTGGCTGGTACTGTCATCACCATTGCTCCTCCAGAATCGATTTGAACTAGAGTTTGGACATTGCGGGGGAGGGGTGGGGAAGCGTAGGGGAAGTGTGTATTTTGAACTATTGAACTACTGGGTCTCGGTAGCGGCTCTCCTTCCAGGTTGGTCCGGCCTAGGGGGTGCAATTTAAAGCTTGAGGCACCATCACGTGACTTCTGGGGGCGCTGGCACACAGCACTGCAGCTGTCCAAGGCATGATGCGAAACGGCGGGCAGCACTTCGAGGGGAGCCCGGAAACATTTGGAGCCAACACAAAGCAGTAATCTTCAACATTTATTTTAATTGCATAGTGATGATTATTATTGGGCCTGCACTATTGGGCTTGCAGTTTGCAGCCTGTCGTGTATACGGTTTAGCACAGGAGTGTGTTTTGTCGTGCTAGCTTCACCTTGCTCTATTTTGGAGACGGGACCATGGTGGGGAAATGGAAAGACCTTAAGGATCCCTCCACCATCTCCTGTAAACAAAAAGAAGGAGCCCCCACGAATAAAGAAACCCTGTTGACTGAAGGGAGGCCAGCAGAGCCTGGCGTCCTCCAGGTCGAGGATCCTGAGGATTGGGGGGGGGGGGAGGCACCAGCACCCACCGATATGGGGAAGCCTGATTGATCACAATGGTGAAGGAAGTGAAGTGAGGGAAAGGAGCTGCAGTGATGAACCAAAGGGACACAGCACAAGCTATTGGGCTTGTGCGCAAACCAGCGGACGCCTGTTGGGCTTTTGGCACTATATAAAGAAATAATAAATAAATACAAAATAAGTGGACAGTAGTTGATCTCCTCAGGTTGGCGTTTGACAAAGTAACAGTGAGGTTTGATTAGCTGCAGTGAACGAAGTGGTCGGGAGCGGTGCTCCTCTACTTAAAAAAAAGAAACGTACTGTTCCTATACTTTAATTTGAAAAATAAACCATTCAGGAATTTGCATACATTGCATAGGGTCAGTATAGGTGGCACAAACATGATGCCAAGCCCCCTGTTGCAGGGTGGCAGCAGCATACCGATGCTGGGGGGGGTGGCACAATACACAGCATACGGGCGGTCAGGTGGGTGGGGGGCATTTCAAAAAGCATACGAGCGACCAAGGGGGCGGGGGGCACATCACACAGCATACAGGCGACCAAGGGGGTGGGGGGCACATCACACAGCATACAGGCGACCAAGGCGGTGGAGGGGGGGTCACATCACAGAGCATACGGGTGACCAAGGTGGTGGGGGGCACAGCATACAGGCGACCAAGTGGGTGGGGGGGCACATCACACAGCATACGGGTGACCAAGGGAGCGGGGGGGGCACATTCCATATCATACAGGTGACCAAGGGGGTAGGGGGCATATTCCAAAGCATAAGGGCGACCAAGGGGAGAGAGGGCACATCACAGAGCATACGAGTGACCAAAGGGGAGGGGGGGCACATTACCAAGCCTCATCATAGTCCATTTTACTTGTACATTTTTACAACTTAACGTGAAAATTCTGCAAGCACAGCTGTACGTGCAGTTAATGGGTAGGTGGAAGGGGTGGCTTTAATCTATAGCATGCCCATTAAGAGCTGTGAATGATGAGTGATTAGAAAGGGGAGGTGGGATGGGCGTGGCCTAGAGCACCGAAGTTGCGGACGCTCCTTTGATGGCCTCTGCGGTGAGCCCGCTATAACTCATGCTTCTGCAGGATTTGGCTCCCCTTCCTGGGGTGTAATGGTCATTTAAGTGTGGGAGGGTCTGGATCAGATGCTGGTATGGGGGCGAGGGGAAGGAGCCCTGGGAAGACCTAGAGCGAGCGAGTCAAAGCCTGCGGGCCCGCCGCTGCGTCATCCCAAGATGGTGGACGGGACGGCCGGGACTTCCAGCACCTGCACTTGGAGCTCCGACAGCAGGGCTTGATGGGGTAGCCTTGCCTGCTGTGCCTCACCTGGACTGCACAGTCACCCTGGTCCCGACACCAAAGCCAGCCCGAGGGAGGATCTCGCCGAAGCCTACCTGCTGCCACTGCGGCCCTTCCCCCTCCCCCATCCCCATATGCCAAGATGCAGCGTTGCGGTTCCTGGGCCTGGGGTGCCGCTGCGGCGACCCGCATCGCCAGCTAGATTGTGCACCTCTGGGGGTCCCTGGGGAATTCAGGACCTGCCGGCCTCTTCTTTTCACTCAGGCGAGCAGGGGGGGCTCGGAGCCCTTGAGGGGCTGGGGCAGCCCGGGCTCCGTTTGGAGCGTGCCACCAGCCACCTACAGCGCAGCACCACCCCGAGCCCCCACCGGCCTATGCGGCTCTGTCTCGGGCCGGGGAACCGCAGCGTGAAAAGTGCCCTCTGGAGTCGCGGCTGCATTGAGAGCGGCGTTGCTACACAGACAGCTGGAATCACTGCCTGAACCGGGCGGCTGGTCTACCCCCAAGGCCCTCATCCATTCCTGGAGCGCCCTGGCCCACACGGCAGCTCCCTCCCCTATCCAGCAAAACGAAACTCAGTAAGACCTTGGCCCACGCTGACTCCGCTCCTCTTCATCCCCGAAAGCCATTGAATTCTCTTTCCCACCTACTGGCTTGATGGAGGTCCCCGCAGCCACGCAAACAGTAGGACCAGTCATATAAAGGACATTTTGTTTCCCTCCTGCGTCCAACAGCTACTCTCCCCCAAAGCTCACCTCTGTTTCCTGGGGCGCCCCGGCCCACGCAGCGCCCCCCTCTCTTTGTGCCTTGGTGGCTCGGAGAGCCTCGCCTGCAGCAGCTGCATTGAGTGGGGGGGGTCCTTCCCCTTCCCCACGCCTCCTCAGTCCATGGCTTTGGGATCCTGATGCTGAAGCCCACCTTACATCATGAGCATATATTAAGGCTTATCACCCCCAGCAATGTAAAGCTCTGCAGAAGGTCCTGGCCCACGCTGTCTCCGCTTTCCTGCACCCTGAAGATCATTGAACTCTCCCTCCCACTATCCTGGCTCCACCATGGCTAAGCAGTCTAAAACTACCAAAAACCCAGACATTGCCACAATGTTACTGACAGCTGACAGACAGAAGCTCGATCTGCCTAAATTCATGCCTCAAAAGACCCCGACCGCGCTTCAATTTTCCTACAAAGGCTCGCTGTGGAGAATCAGCCACTTTGAAGATGCTGAGAGGATCCTGGACCCTGACTCGCCTGGGGATGCTGCTAAGCCGGCCACTGGGGACGCGGAGGGCGAATCCCCGCCTCCTTACCAAAACCCAGACGAATTTCCTGGTCAAGAGAACTTGGAGGAGACGATAACCATGGGCGTAGGACATGGAAGGGGCAGGGGGACAAATCCCCCCCCCCAATTTTAAGTTGGGGGATACAATGGCATTTATCCCCACCAGTTTCCCCCATGTGTGTGTGTCTCTGGAGTGCAGCATGTGCGTCTCTGGTCTAGTGCAGCATGTTCAGAGTGAGGCGTACAAACTTACTTTGCACGCCACGCAGAGGTTCAGCTGCTTCAGCAACAGTGCCGGGTATTGAACAACAAAAACTCGTGGTGCGTACCTCCTCCCCCTTGATTGAAGATTCTTGTAAAAACAACAAGAACTTGTGCGGCAGCGTCCCTCCTCCCCTTCCTTGCAGGTATGATTCTTGTAACAACAACAAGAACTTGTGCGTATCCCCTCTGCCTCCCCCTCGCGCCTGCGTATTGGAGCGTCACGTGTGCCCAGGCCGGGCCGGGAACATACATGTCACGTGCCAGCCCTGAGTGCGCAGTGCACAGCTGCGCAGCAGCCTCCTCCACCCCCTCACCTTCCAGAAGCCAAGCAGCGCGACGCATGCTGAGAGTGTGGACTCGTCTCGACTTCGACTGTCCAACTGCTCCTGCTGCGACGACGCTGTCACCATGCCGACTCGACCCCTGCAGAGACTCTCGACGAGCGGGAAATCTACAAGGTAAGTCAAAGTAGTGGCCGGGTGGGTGGCCCCCCTGAGTCCAGGCCGTGGCGCTGGCGGGGCGCAGTGCCACACATCGGGTAAGAATGGAGCCGGGGGGGAGGTGGGCGGTGTGAGTGACCTAGTAGTACCTGCCCCGGCATATGCCTTTTACATTACTACCATTCTCAGGGACACCCTTGAAGACCCGCCCTTGGACATTTCATATGCTGAACCGGGAAACCTTGCACTTTAACAACCCAGGTTTCACAGGAAGGAGGCCTTTGCTTAGCTGCCCGTCAGCACCCCAATGCCTGGCAACCCATTTTGCTCACCTTCATTGAAATTGTCTGATCCGCATTCTTACTGTGAACAGCAAACAGTCACTGCTTTGATAGATAAGTGTTTAAAAAGTTAGACATTCTCTAAAACGTGCACTCTCCGTCCAGCCTTATAAAGTTGTCAATCAAAATAAATAAATATGTATTTATTTTGAGAAAGAGCATACATGATTGGTAATCGTTTATTATATGATGCCGCTTAAACACAACCAGAGGGTAGTAGCAACATGCTACACCTGAAGGCTGTGTGCTTTGTAAATGTGACATGAACATACTATGATACAGTTGTATTCCTTTCTCCCAGTTTTATAAGACACAATGGCAAGGGTAATACGGTGCTTATTAACTGTTTGTGCTGCGTCAGTGTGTCTTGCATATAAAAACATCTCAGATACGCAGCATTTTATGCTTTCTTGCTTAATAACTAAAAGGTTTTTGTAAATAAAATATTTACCAGCATATGTCCATACCGTAGATCACTCTGCACCTCATGGGAACTATGCCACACATTGTCTGATCTTTTCAGATATATCTTTTTCCCTTCTCAGGAGATTATATACTCTGTGCATGCCGACAAGTTTCTGAACTGAATGTGAGAATGCCTCTTCATCAAGTATTCCTACGTAGGCAGCTTATTTGTTTCTAGGGAGAGAGGAAGGGAGGCATGTGGTAATATTGGAGGGAAGGTCCTGGTCCCCGAGTGCATTTTAATTTTGTGAAAATTCGAGTTCTTTAACTAAAAGACAATAAATAAATGGACCCTGTCCCCCCCAGATTGTATACATCTCCTACGCCCCCGATGATAACCCATGGCGGTTGCATTGGAAATAGGGGAAGGCTGGACTCTCAGATGCTGTGGAGCGAGTGATGAGCTGGCGTGCCTCTGGGCCACCTCTGACCTCACTGGGTAAAGCCCAGCACCCCTCCCTTCTTCCTCGCAATCGACCCGCCTCTCTGAGGGGACTCTGCCATTCCCAAATCTAACAGTTGTTAACATTGATAGCGGGCTCCCCACAGCCCATGCCTTGTTCCAGGCTACACACCATCTATGAGTCCTTGGAATGAAACACAATTCTGGTTGCTTGCCCCGGCCTTGTTCGCTGAGGGCTCGGTTTTGGCCCAGTTGGCCAAGGGGGGTGCCGTACCCAAAACTTCGGCCCCCGCACTGTTTAAAGTTCCGGCCTCCCGTTGGTGGCCCGGATTAAATTCCCAAAGACAGGGTGCCATGCACCTGTGGACCCCCCGAGGGGATGGCTTATCCACTTCCATCTCGACCCCCCCATCCAGAACCTGTGATAGCTGAGAACTCCACCCCGACCATCAGACCTTGAGAGTTGTCTCCCTCAATGTTAATGGGCTGAACTCTCCCCCCAAACGGAAATCTATGCTGCAGAGATTGCAAGATGAAAACTCTGCAGTGGTTCTACTACAGGAGACTCATTTATTGCCATCAGACTTTGGGTGGTTACTATCCAGATCCTTCCCACTGCAATTTCTATTCTCTGACGAAAGGGGGGACAACGGTTTTCTTTGCTAAGGGACTAAACCCTCAGATTCTGGGAATTAAACTATGTCCCGAAGGACGATATGTGGCAGTTAAGTGCCTCCTGCTGGTTCAGTTATATACTTTCCTCTCTGTGTATGCTCCCAACGATGGGCAATCTGCCTTCCACGACTCATTGTGTCCTACTCTCTCCCCCTTTATCAAGGGACAGACTGTGATCGGAGGTGACTTCAACAGGGTTTCAGACCCCACAAAGGACAGGTTGCACCACCCCTCCCCCAAGGACTTCAACACAGCGCTGGCTCTTCTGCGCCTCTTTAGAACTCTAGATGTAGTAGACTCATGGAGGGTACTCCACCCCACTGAGAAGGATTCTTCCTTCTACTCCTTTGTACATAGGACCTTTTCAAGGATTGGTCTCTTCCTGCTACAGCAATTCGGAACTTTTTTAGGGAAAGCCCAAACGCAGACACCTCCCCAGCAAACACCTTGGACGCCATGAAGGCCATGCTTCGGGGGGAACTTATTGCACAAGGAGTGGCATACAATAGAAGTAAGCATCAGTACCGCCTAACCCTTGAGGCAGACCTACAGGAGGCCGAAAAAATATGTAAATTAAAAGGGTGGACGCCAGAGACCCAAAGGGCTGTCCGCACCGCCCGACAAAAAACTAGAAGCCCACTACGCCGAACACAAAGCACATCTCATGGCTAAAGCCAGGCAGTTTTACTACGCTAAGAACAACAAAGCAAATAAACTGCTGGTGGCTAAATTAGCCAAGGCTAAGAGGAACAACACAATTCTAGGTCTGCGAGATCAACGGGCCGTAATTCATTATGCCGAGCAAGAAAAGCAGCAGCTAGCAGCAGCCCACCTGACTCAGGTAATGACCGCACTCCCACGAGACCAAAGGGAGCAAATGGAATACTTTTAGGAGGCAAGGATCCCCCAGCTGAAGCCCTCGGTCCGAGACAACCTGGATGCCTTAATTACAGGTGAGGAGGTGAAAGACGCCATAAAATCTCTTAAACCCCGGGCTCCTGGCCCTGATGGATTCTCCAACAGATTTTACAAGAGTTTTCAGCCCCAGCTGACTGCCCCTTTGGTGGCTCTCTTTAATTCCTTCAGAGAGTCAGGTGTCGTGACCCCCTCCATGCAGGAGTCAATCACCATTCTCCTACCTAAATCGGGGAGAGACCCAAAGGACCCAGCCTCTTATAGGCCAATTGCCCTATTAACACAAAATAGCCCTCTATGCAGATGACGTCCTGCTCACCATCGCGGAAGATGATTCCTCATTAAGACATGCCCTCACAGAGATAGATAACTATGCAAGGTTCTCCGTCAATTTTGATAAATCAGTAGCCATGGGAATTGGCCTGACCCTGGGTGGACGTGAGTCCCTGTCCCCAGTATGTCCTGTCCAATGGGAGAAGGTGATTCCTATCTGGGAGTCCAGAGTCCGGGTCTCTGCACACCCGAGGGAAATCTATTGGGTAAACGTCCCCCGTCTTTTCAAAGAGCTGGAAGCAGACCTAAAGAGGTGGGCACTACTGGAAATCTTGCTAATGGGGCGTATCACTGCCTGAAAAATGAACCTTCTTCCCAGATTTCTGTATGCTTGCATCTCCCTACCCGTCAAAATTCCGCCATCTGGACTCCGGGGCATTCAAAGGAATATACTCCAATTTATTTGGAGGTGCAGAAGAGCCAGGATTCCCCTAAAGACGATGTTAGGTAACCCTCGGCTGGGAGGTTTGGAAGTACCTGACCTACAGAGCTATTAGGTGGGGGCACAGCTAGAGCATACACACGGTTGGCTCATGTCCTCGGGCCACCCTAGATGGGTTGAACTAGAGCAATCCCGCCTACCCCTCCCCCTACGCTTTCATCCATATATTCTGCCCCCACTACGGCGACATTGGAACACCTTACTGGCATCCACAAAACATACTCTCTATGTCTGGGATGGGGCCCTAAAGCGCAAGGGGATTCTGAGGGGTCTTGGGCCGTTTTCCCCAGTCTTCCATAACCCAGCATTGTCACCCGGTGCCTGCCCCTGAAACTTCAGGAACCGGATTGCAGGGGGCCTTGAGACTCTGGACCAACTCTTTGTGGGGGGCCTCCCCCGCACTATTGAACAATGTAAAGAACCTTTTCGGCTGGAGGAAACGGACAGGTTCTCCTACGCCCAACTCTGCCACTGGTGCTCGCATCCACAAACCCTACAGGCAGCAACTCGCACCCCTTCGCCCCTTGAACTGACCCTAAAAGACCCGCCGGCCCGGGGTAGGATTTCCACCTTGTACAGACGCTTCCTACGGGACTTTCTGACCTCCAAAACATTATTTATGGTGCAGTGGGAGGCGGATTTAGGGCACCCCATAGAGGACCAATCCTGGATGGATATTTGGACCCAGACACACACATCGTCCTCTTGCATCACCAACAGGGAGTGCGCCTACAAGCTCCTGCTGCGCTGGTACTGCCCCCCCCCCTCAGCTGAATCATATGAATCGGATGCTAGACCCCGCCTGCTGGAGACTCTGCGGTCAACCAGGGTCCTTCTCCCACATGTGGTGGGCATTCCCGAAAGTACAACTATTCTGGAAACAATGCTTAGCCACCATCGAAAGCATTACCCAGGTCACTAGTCCACTAGAACCTGAGCCTATTCTCGTAGGAACCCCGGTAACGGGGAGCTACCCGAGATCTGGGAAAAGGTGTAAATTATTGACCCAATGTCTTCTGGCAGTGAGAATCATGATTGCCCGCTCTAGGAAGTCGGTCGAGTGTCCCATCATGATCTTGTGGTGGGGGAAGAACTGGGACATCTTGGTGGTGGAGAAGGTGACGGGCCAGGGCCGGACTGTTACACCATTTCCAAAACCTCTGGGCTCCATTCCTGGACTTCGACAGAGAGTTCCCAGCCCTGACTTATAAACCCCAGGGAACTAGAAGGGTCTTGGACTCCAAGGGGTCCCCCCGGGGGCAGAAAGAGCTGAGAGGGAGGCGGAGGAGGCGATCTGCAGAGATTTCAGCTTGGGGAGGGCAGTCTGGTGAGGCGGAGGGGAGATGGAGGCGATTTCTGAATGTTGAAAAATGTGCATTGCCGAATGTTATTCTGTTGTCACCCTACTTTGGTTTAAAATAAACATGGTTATAAAAAAGAAAGGGGAGGGGGGCGTGGCTTGGACTGCAATAGTTTATCGACTGCTCTGTTCCCGTCCGTTACTGCCTTATTATGGCTCAACTTTGCTTCTTTTGGGATATTTCTACCTAAATACCAGCATGTTACCAGTTATACCAGCTTTGCTTGTATTTGTATTTATTTGCATTTATTTTGTTTGTAGTGCGTGCCTTGCCCCTGGGCATCTGGGTACATGTTTAGCGGAAAGTTACGAGTTGCAGCGATATATACATTATATATTTTACAAGTTACATTGTACAGTTTCAATATATACATTTTACACATATTACAAGACGTTAAGAACATTGCATAGAGAAGTGTATACAGTATAGACCGTATACAGTGTAAACAGTCTATAGCAGTGTATAGACAGATCGCAAGTGAGAGGATTAACAGCTGTATAAATTAAAGTGAAGTGGCTGGGGTATCCCGTTCATGTAGCCACTGTTTGGTTTTATGTTTGAAGGAATGGAGTTGTGGAGCATTTCTGAGAGTATTGGGTAAGGAGTTCCAGAGCTTAGCCGCAAGGACTGGGAAGCTCGAGCCTCCTGCAGTCTGTAGCTTGAAGCTAGGAATAGCCAGTATGTGGGCCTGAACCGATCTCAGGGGTCTGGTTGCTCTATGTTATGTAAAGCGTGTGGATAAGTAGTCAGGGGCTGCATTGTTCTGGGCCTTGTGAGTTAGAACGAGTGCTTTGAGGGATATGTGATGGGTGATGGGAAGCCAATGCAGGTTGCATCTAGTGTTGGAGATGTGGGAGCGCCTGGGTACATTGAGGGCTGCCCTTATGGCATTGTCCTGAGTGACCTGGAGTTTATCGAGGTTTCTTTGACTTGTCCCTAAGTAGAGGGCGTTGCAATAGTCGATTTTAGACATGATGAGGGTTCTGGCGAGGATCAAGCAGTTGCCCGTTGTCAAAAAGGGACGGCATGCTGTGAGTTTGCAAGTATAAGATGACGCTGAGACTACTGCATTGGTTTGTCTATTGAGGGACAGGGTAGAGTCTAGGTAGATTCCAAGTGTTTAGTGACGTTAGAGACTTTGATGTCGTTCCCGTCGATAATGAAGGATTTGTTGTTTGGGGTCAAGTTTGGTGAGTTTGGAGTGAGAGTCTGGAATGAGTAACTCCGTTTATTCGTCATTGAGGCAGAGCCCATGATGTGCCATCCATGCCTGGATGACAGTGTAGACTGCATTGAGGGCTTTGGCATAGGTTACATAGTCGCCAGTGATAGGGATGAGTATCTGGGTGTCGTCCGCATAGTTAGTGTAGGAGACACCCAGATAGTCAAGTATATCAAAGAGCGGTTTAGTAAACACGTTGTAAAGTTTGGGAGATACACAAGATCCTTGTGGGACTCCACACGGGACGTGTGCTGGGTCAGCTGCGGCTAAGGAAGAGAAGACCCTCATGGTTCTGTTTGCCAAGAAGGAGCTGATCCAGGATGTGGCTGCGTTGGAGAAGTGAGCAGCAATCTTAAGGTGGTGGCAGAGGATTTGATGATCGACAAATCAAAGGCTGCTGAGATATCAAGGAGGAGCAGGAGTGCCTGTTTGCCCTTGTCTTTCAGGTCCTCGATTTGGGTTTTCAAATCAATCAAGGCTGTCTCTGTGCCGTGTCTAGGACGGAAACCGGATTGTCTAAGCCCTAATAGATTGTTGGTTTCAAGGTAGTCCTGTATTTGGAGATAGGGCGCTCGGTCCGGAATTTTGAGAAGGTATGGCACAGTGGTGATGGGCCTGTAGTTGGAGGGGTTACTGGGGTCAAGGCTAGGCTTTTTGATTAATGGGATGACCCACGCATCCTTGAGATTGTTAGGTACAGTGCCCGATTTGAAGGATGCATTAATGAATGAGGTGATGAATGTTGTCCTGTGCAGCTAAATTAAAGCTTTTTCCTGAGGTGTTGAATTAATTCTCTGCACTCGATTCTCTATCACAGGGATGCGTCTGCTGGCTGCCGTTTCGCGTGAGAGTGGGGAGAGTTGCGGTCAGGGCCTTATTTTATCCCGCTGATTTGACAGGATTTGAGTCTTTAGTGGAACGTTGCTTCCATCTAGTGGACAAACAAGAACAAGCAGGCAACTTTATATTCCTATGTATTTCGCGTGTGAGCTGGATGTTGGTGCTTCTTTTTTGGACAAGTATCTCTGCTACTTTGATATTTTGATCTTTGAGTTTGTGGCTGTGATTTTGAGAGTCAAAGGCTCTGTTTGTTTTTAGGACTAGGTGTGCTCTTTATCTTAACCTGACCTGGGCGAACTATACCTATTGTGGCTTCAAGCAAAGGGCCGCAAAGAAACCCTCAAACTTCTAAGGATGCTATCGCTCCCACTTCCTCAGCTAGGCATAAGAGGCCAAAGAGTGACTCCCCCCCACCCCTTCGTCCCCAAGACGGAAACATGGATGTCTTGCTACAGGAGATTAGAGCTCTTAAGCGTTTTATTGAAATTACCAAGCAGAAACAAACAACTTGATGATAGCTGCGGTGTTTTTGACAGTAGAATGGCTGAAATGGAAACAAGGGTGTCTCATTTGGAAGACACTGTGCCCACCAGAGTCCTATACCTTGAAAATGCAGTAAAGGAGTTACAGAAGCACAAGGAATTGACAAATAAAGGAAGACGCAACATCCTTCGCGTGTCAGGCCTCTCAGAAGGATGCGAGGGAGGTGACGCCATATCCTTCCTGCAAAATATTTTAGCTGCATTGCTTCACATTCCACCTGAGACTATTATAAATATCCAACGTGCACACCGTATTGGTCCTCTAAGGAGTTCACAGCCATCATTATCAAGACCACGCACTCTCATCTTCCTCTTGCTTGAATACAAACAGCTGCAATACAGTTTGACAAAAGGAAAGGAAAAAAATACTTTGTTCTGGCAAGGCATCCGCATCTACATCTCCCAAGATGTGGCTAAAATGACAACACAGCGCAGAAAATAAGGTTTATCTCTTCGCCCGCGTTAAAACAACTGAATGCCAGATATGGCCGGTTTCATCCTTGTTCATTTAAAGTGACTCTTAATGGGGAAACTTCGGTTTTTGATGATCCTGCTGACCTTAACTCATTTATGAGATCCGTAAAAAACTGAGAGCATCATCTCTGGCTAGGTCCTCAAACACAGGATCATTACTACGTTCTGTACAGTTGCTAACCTTTTCTCATGGTATTGCTTTATAGATTGCTCTACTCCTTATTGGGCGGGCATGCTCTCGGGTAGCCCATCAGCCTAACAGGATCTTGCATCGATCCTGCCTGGTGTCACCTAACTTCTTATCTGCTTTTTTTGTTACTTATGTATAAACTTGACTGTTTCCTTCCAAAGCAGCGTTTTCTCTCTCTTCCCTTGCTTTTTTTCCTGCCTACCTATATTGTCAAGTATTTACACCTTTCCCTCTCCTTATGTGTCCTTCCCTCATGGGTCAGCCTTTTTTGCTTTGCCTTACTTACCAGATACATGTCATATTATTGTCTATATAATTGGTGATTTTACCCATGCTACTTGGAACACTGTATGCCAGTCACTGCATTTCTGTACCTGTAGATATTTTTCGCTAAACCTCTATAATGGTGTTTACATGTATATCCTGCAACATCAAGGGGATGAACAATCCTATCAAGAGACATACGATTCTTACTCACCTTAAGAAACGCACTCCATCTGTAGCTTGCATTCAAGAAACCCATCAATCAATGAATTCATCCATGAAGCTCAAATCTTATTGGGTGAGGGAGGTAATTGCAAGTCTAGCTATTGGTAAATGAAATGGGGTTGCTATACTAATTAATACAAATCTACAATATAAAATCTTACGTCAAGCTGTTGATGATGATGGGAGATGGGTTTGGGAGAAATTGCAGATTGTACATGATGTTGTTACTATCTTTAATATATATATGGCCTGACCAAACCTGACCCAGAGTTCTGGGCGACTATTAAGATAACTATTTTAAAATCTGACCGTACCAACCTTATTTTATGTGGGTATTTTAATAATACTGTAAAATACTCACTGTTCATAAGACTCCCTTGATTAAATGTGCTTCTCAATGTCAATGGGAAAACGATTGTGACATGGTTTTGGATGATAATACAGATTTCTACATCTTCTAATATCACACAAAGTGCGTACTTCTTCCTCCACAGAGCCTTTATAACCCTGATGAAGCTAAATTAAAACAATCAAGGCTCTGATGCATTCTGCTGGTCCTGCAACAACAGTCTTGGATCCTTCAAACATATGTTCTTTGACTGTCCCCTTATACAAAAAGGTGGCATCATTTGTGGTCTGTCCTCAAATCTGTCATGAATGTAAACCCTGATTTAACCTTTGCCAATATTTTGTTGGGAAGCCCGGCTCTACGTATGCAACTAGAGAATGAGACTTGTGTATTGTATGATTTGTGCATTGCCATGGCTAGAAAGCTCGTCGCTGCTATTTGAAAACAATTTCAGAATCTTTCGCGTTGTCGGGTGGTGGAACAATGTTTGTCAGAAGCAAAAACTTGAACAATGTATGGCTGTGCACCTCAACAGGGCATCTACATTTGAGGCCAAATGGGCTTATCACAAAAATTATTTCGCATTTTAAAATATGTCTACTCATGGTTCATGGTTCATTCTCCCCCTGTTCAATGTTTCAATTACTCCGTGTAACCTCACTAGCATCATACGGTTTCTGCACCTTTTGGCTACGGATATAACAGTACTCGTTGCTCTCCCCTCCCCAGTATCGTCCCCTGTTCCGTGTCATGTTTGTTTCATTGTCTTTTGTCTTCCCCTGGTCTGCCCCTCATAGACTATTATATCAGCTATAGTTCTGAGGCATTATTGCAATCAAATGTTGTATTTCTGACTGTGTCAAGTGTTACTAGTGATTCATATATTACCTGTGCTATGTTACTGCTTTACTTGGTTGCATTGGATCAATACCGTTCAAGAACTACTGTTATCTCTTTTATATTGTTGTTCATAAAAATCATTCAAAAAAAAAAAAAAAGAAAGGGCAGGGTGCGGCGTAAAGCTGCATGCGGTGTGGGACAATTAATAACGGTAATGGAAGGGGTCGCCCCAAATACATTTTGCATTTTCTTTTCACTGTGTTTCTTTCAGCCTTTACACAGTGGTGTGGTGGAATGGAGGAATGGTGGGACCCAGGTATGAGGTTTGTATTGCGTGTGGGAGGGGGCGTGGCAATGGGGTTTGTGAAGGAGTGGGGGCAGGCCTGCAGGGAACACGTGTTCCCTTCCTTGCCGTTGGGCATCAACTCCCTTGGAGCACGCATTAATGAACCTGCAGCGTCATATAACAATTCGGGTCACATTTCTTCTGGCTGTTGGGAGAGGGGAAGTATTACAAGGGTCGTTTAAGTTCCAGGACCAGTGATATGGATGAAAACTAACAAGGCATATTTAGGCCCAGTAGGATTAGAGGTGGAAGGGGGTATTAACACCCTTCGGCTTTGGGGACACAGCAGTGAACTTTCTCCTAACCGATGTACCACTAGTTGTGGTTACGACCAGTCTGTTCATGCTATCTGAAGTTACAGTGGAGTCTACAGGCTGCTTGCCTAATTAATAAAGTAACACACAGACTCAACACCAGAAGGGTGGCTGGAGCCCTGAACCCTCGCACCTTGCTAATGGCTAGTAAGGTTTGCATGGCTCGAGACCAGGTCAACGAGTAAATCCAGAAAGTGTGTGCTGATGACTCTCAGACATTCCTGCCTGTCTGGCCAGCTTTTGCTGGAAGGGCTGCTCTGGGTGCCCGAAGGAGCCATTTCCCTGTATTTCATAGTATTTGAGCTATTTCTATGCATCTGTCCACCCTAAGTGTGACCTTACAAATGAGCAGTGGCTCCAGAATTTGGCATGGAATCTGGTGGGGATTCGGTTAGAGGTTTGGTCCTGGATGAGCGATGCAGGTGTGAGGTGCCGTGATCGAGGCTCTGGTGAGGTTGGGAAGGGGAGTATGGATTGACAGCAGAAGCAGGCGTCTCCTGCTGCCCCCCTTAAGCAAGCAGGATTAGTAGGCATAAGAAGGTCCGCCCCTCCAAATCAGCCGGGGGTTGCCCTGATGGATGACAACAGAGGTTTGGGAGGGGTTAGAGCGTGGAGAAGGAGGTGAAGGTGAAACTCTTTTAGTATCAGTTGCAGCTGATCCTATTACAGAGGATAATGTGGGGTTGGTGGGGGCTGCCCTCACTATCGTGAGCTTGAATATTGTCAGGTAGTCTGTCGCTTAGGTGATGAGGACTGGCAGGATTAGAAAGGTTAAGTGTGGTTGGGCGTTCCGTGTAGTCTGTCATCTAGGTGATGAGGACTGTCAGGATTAGAAAGGTTAAGTGTGGTTGGGTGTTCCGTGTAGTCTGTCATCTAGGTGATGAGGACTGACAGGATTAGAAAGGTTAAGTGTGGTTGGGCGTTCTGTGTAGTCTGTCATCTAGGTGATGAGGACTGACAGGATTAGAAAGGTTAAGTGTGGTTGGGCGTTCCGTGTAGTCTGTCATCTAGGTGATGAGGACTGGCAGGATTAGAAAGGTTGTTCTTCTATTAATGATTTAATGAGTTTAAGAGGGTGAGGATGCACATTTCATGCACTGCTACAGAGGGATAAGAAGGACGTCCCGTTCAAGGACTGAGAAGAACTGGCAACAGGAGCTAAATCAAAGGACAAGTCCTTCAGGTCTCTGGTACCATGGTGAGGTGAAAGACTAGTCTCCTCAGTTAAGGAATATCTCAGCATAACAATTGTGCATGGGATATTTTTCTCCTCAACGTGGCTCTACCTATTAGTAGCACGCTAGGCCTTGCAACTGGGGCAAGAAGGGAAGGATAGGACAACTATGGCACACCCTAGTGAGGAAAAATGTTTTAAATATTAAAAGTCAACTTGGATACTAGGTGTTTAGACAAAATGCTTATCAAGTATGAGGTGCAGAGGAGAGAGGGGCAACCATGACACCTTGGTTGCACAATACAATGAAGAGAATTTAAGTTCCCAAACCGGGAACTTACGTCCCCTGCACACTATCTAATATCTGGAATACCAGACCAACAAGTGGATATATTTAACAATTGATTTTTCTTAATAAGTTCAAGAAAGTCTGTAAATGGTAATGCATAAAAAGCGGTAATTTGTTCAAAACAATGACTTTGAATCAGGTAAGGTTACAAGAAACATTCTTGATTGTTTATTCTTGATGTTGAAGCTGTGGAAGGCCCAACGCGTTTCGAGTGCTACAACACTCTTCATCAGGGGCAATAACAAGGGTTTCTAGGAAAAAATATATATATAATATGTACATTAGGAATATATTTACACTAACAACATTTGTTCAACAACATTTCCAAATAACTCATTTTAGATCAGGATATGTATCACAATAACCCATGGCATGCAAGGATTACCTATGTAACAGGACGTATGACATTTTTGAATATACTGAGTATATACTAACTTTCAAGGGGACAACCTATCTTCCATTAATACCTGTAGAAACTAATGGACAATTCACTAGGTAAATAGTATCTTCACTGCTATGATCGAATGAGGAAATATATAGAAAAAATATATAGAGAATAACTTCTGAAAGTCAATACATTGAAGTTTAAATAAGATAGAGTGAGTAACTGTGGAATTATTTAAAGAGTCTAACCTTGTGTTTTTTTATAAAAATGAGAGAGGTACTTCAAGAGAACGGAGGTGGTCTGGGGCGGGAAAACCAGGCCTTCGTCTTAAACAAGACAGCGGGTCTTAGATGGTAAGTCCTTATCTGTAGAGATGAACATCAAAAACGTCTATTTAGACCATTGTGTGTGACATAGTTGCAATAGAATAAGTTAAGCCAGTAATGAGTCACTTACAGCAGTAACGCGGTTGACCAATATCAACGAAAGCTGAGGGGAAGTGGTAGGCAATGACCGCAAAAAGTATGGAAGTTGTTCAGGGCTGGAGCGCTGAGAAAAAGTAAGTAGGGTCTCAGTAATGGACACAAGAAGTGAGCAGGGTGTTCGAAAGCTTTGTTTGTAAAAGAACGGGGTGAGCCAGTATTAGAAGCTTAAAATTCTTACCTAGTGTAAACCAGTGTGGCACACATGGAGACCAGCTGCCGAAGGGTTGCTCGACTCCATGGGAAGTGCCGCCACTGTTTATAAAATAGTTAGTAGTGTGACGTAATCACGTGCTTGCGTGTAATGCGTCATACTGTGCGCTGAGCTCTAGGCTTAGATAGATGAAAGTTAGCCTCAATTAAATCTAATTAGTCTCCTCTGGAAGGATGCTTTACAGGGGCAAGTACGGCTGTAAGAGCATAATCAGTTGAGTGAGAAGAAAAAAAGAAAAAACAGACCGCGGCGTGTTTACAATGTGACGTCATTACGCAAAGACGTGCATGATGCAACATGTAAACAAACCTAGTGACGGGGTGAAGGAAATGATATCATGTGTTCTTAAAGTTAATGACAATGCCCAAAATGTGCATAATCCTTGATGGTTGAAATTAATATAGTTCGTGCGAGAGTCTGGACTCTAGATGGCTAAGCTTATAAAAATCATATGGATCAACATCCACGCATTTAAAGTGTCATGAATAAAATACAATTAGAAAACTGGAGTTGTAGTTGTAATTATAGTAAAAAATAGTTGATACTAATGGTTAGGTACATTCTCATAATGCTACCAACCAATGCCATCCTGCCCACCCTTTTGGTTCACAGTCTAGTAAGGGGAATATCAATTGTACAGATTGTATAATACCGGGATGGAGTGAACAAAATGTCTGGATATGAATAAACTTTGAAAACATTTTAACATTTCTATTTAGCTGTCCAAGTTGGTTGGTTCACAATCTTATAATGTGGTTATGAAAATTCTAACCAACAATCATAGCAAGTGTTTTAAAGAGACATTGTTGGAGATGCATGGAAAGAGAAAATTTGTTTAAATGAATGGACCTAAATAGTACTCTTCATTTAGACCAAGTGGGGTCATTGCATCTAGTCTATGAATCCAGTACAATTCTTTTTGTGCCAAGAGTTTGGGTAGGTCACCTCCTCGTTGGAGGGGGTGTAATACCTCTAGTATGGCAAATCTCATATATTATGCTTATTGTCTCTAAAATGACGGAATACAGGTGACTTCACATTTTTTGTGCGAATCTGAGACTTATGTTCAGTCCATCTTTCTTTTGCTTTTCTACTAGTTTTCCCAACATAGTATTTCCCACAGGGGCATCTAATGGTGTAGATGACATTTTTGGAGTCACAGGTAGCGAAGTTTTTTAGGAAAATCTTTTTACCATTGTTCGGATGTCTGATGTAATTACCTTTGATGATGTTCGAGCTGTGTTGACAATTAAGGCAAGGAAAAGTGCCATTACTTGATGGCTTCAGAGTCCTTTGGGTAGATTTTTTAGGTCTTTCAGCTTTGATTAGCATATCTCTGAAATTCCGTCCTCTTTTGTACGCTAGCATTGGGGGGACTGGAAAGAGACGGTTGAGGTTAGGATCCGATTTTATAAGATCCCAATTCTTCGTGATGATTTTTTTGACTTGAAAGCTCTGGGCAGAGTACTTCAATGTGTAAATGAGGTTTGACTGAGTTTGTTTCGGTTGTTTGTTAAGTAATAAGTTACGGGGGTGTGCTTCTGTCCTGGAAATAGCTTGAGCTACTACTTCTTCCGGGAAACCTCTTTCTAAAAATCTTGATCGTATTGTATCAAATTCTGTCTGAAGTTTTTCAATGTTGGAGGTTATCCGTTTAGCCCGCAATAGTTGGCTATATGGTAGGTTTTCTTTTAAATGTCTCGGATGAAAACTGTTGAAATGAAGGGAACTGTTAACATCAGTTGGTTTTCTGTACATTAGTGTTGTTAATTCCATGTTTTTCCATTCTACTGTTACGTCCAGAAAGTTCACCTGTGGTGTGCCAATTTCCATAGTGAATTTGATTCGTGGGTTACATTGGTTAATATATTTCCAAAAATCTGTCAGTTCCTGCTGTGTACCGTTCCAAATGCCAAATACATCGTCAATATATCTTAACCAGCAATGTATTCTGTGTTTCCAATGAGGTTGATCCAAAACAAAGGTTTTCTCAAAGTAGAACATGAAGATATTTGCGTAGGACGGAGCCACAGCCGAACCCATAGAGGTACCTGAAATCTGTAAATAGTACTTATCATTAAATCTGAAATAATTGTTATAGAGTATCAGATTGATAAGTTCAATAGCAAAGGTTTTTTGAATCTGAATTTCATCATGTTGTAGAGGTTAACTTTCATCTATCTAAGCCTAGAGCTTAGCGCACAGTATGACGCATTACACGCAAGCACCTGATTACGTCACACTACTAACTATTTTATAAACAGTGGTGGCACTTCCCATGGAGTCGAGCAACCCTTCGGCAGCTGGTCTCCATGTGTGCCACACTGGTTTACACTAGGTAAGAATTTTAAGCTTCTAATACTGGCTCACCCCGTTCTTTTACAAACAAAGCTTTCGAACACCCTGCTCACTTCTTGTGTCCATTACTGAGACCCTACTTACTTTTTCTCAGCGCTCCAGCCCTGAACAACTTCCATACTTTTTGCGGTCATTGCCTACCACTTCCCCTCAGCTTTCGTTGATATTGGTCAACCGCGTTACTGCTGTAAGTGACTCATTACTGGCTTAACTTATTCTATTGCAACTGTGTCACACACAATGGTCTAAATAGACGTTTTTGATGTTCATCTCTACAGATAAGGACTTACCATCTAAGACCCGCTGTCTTGTTTAAGACGAAGGCCTGGTTTTCCCGCCCCAGACCACCTCCGTTCTCTTGAAGTACCGCTCTCATTTTTATAAAAAAACACAAGGTTAGACTCTTTAAATAATTCCACAGTTACTCACTCTATCTTATTTAAACTTCAATGTATTGACTTTCAGAAGTTATTCTCTATATATTTTTTCTATATATTTCCTCATTCGATCATAGCAGTGAAGATACTATTTACCTAGTGAATTGTCCATTAGTTTCTACAGGTATTAATGGAAGATAGGTTGTCCCCTTGAGGGTTAGTATATACTCAGTATATTCAAAAATGTCATACGTCCTGTTACATAGGTAATCCTTGCATGCCATGGGTTATTGTGATACATATCCTGATCTAAAATGAGTTATTTGGAAATGTTGTTGAACAAATGTTGTTAGTGTAAATATATTCCTAATGTACATATTATATATATATTTTTTCCTAGAAACCCTTGTTATTGCCCCTGATGAAGAGTGTTGTAGCACTCGAAACGCGTTGGGCCTTCCACAGCTTCAACATCAAGAATAAACAATCAAGAATGTTTCTTGTAACCTTACCTGATTCAAAGTCATTGTTTTGAACAAATTACCGCTTTTTATGCATTACCATTTACAGACTTTCTTGAACTTATTAAGAAAAATCAATTGTTAAATATATCCACTTGTTGGTCTGGTATTCCAGATATTAGATAGTGTGCAGGGGACGTAAGTTCCCGGCTTGCAACTGGGGCAACCATACACACACACATCGTCTTCCCACAGCCATTAGTTCACTGGCTACCTCACGGCACTTGACAGGTCCTCGTGCGATTACAGCAATGAGCACCCACGTTCTTACCCTCCTTGATACTGGCCTTCCGGGCCCCACAGACCTGATCAAAAGCTGCACATAGGGACACTGCATCCTGCACCCTGCAACCCACGAAGGGTTCAAATATACCTATCTCCCCTTCCCTTCTAATAGGCTTCCTCAGCATAGCAGTATCTGTGGATTATCCCAGTGACTTTTCCTTGGGGCACCTTCCGGCACAGCAAAAGACTAACAAATGAATCTGAACCAACCTCATATTGGTAAGCTCATGCCTCCATGTTCACCATAGTCTATCCTTGTGCCCTCATCCCATGGGGGTCCCATACAACATATCTAACGTCCTGTCTTCCTCTCTCCCTCTTCCCTCAATCCTCTCTCTCCGAATGCATTGTCTTATACGACGGTTTACTATTCCATCAACATTGTCGTGATTAACATGTAACCTGCTTACACAATTGACTCACCACTACTCCGACAACTGTTTAAATGACAATGGGGCGCATTACGAGTTCGGCAGTAACCGTGCAGTACTATACTACTGGAAGGTTGCTGCCGGACCCGTAAATACTTACCGGCACCGGCTATGCCGGAAACACCAGGGTATTACAACCCCGGCATTCTGGAAAGTCGGGCTCCGGTAAATTGTATGTCCCCATTCCCATGGGGTCCCAGAGGACTCCATGGGAATGGGGACCACGGAATGACTGGCGCAGTTATTAACGGTGCTAGTGCTTCCGTGATGGTCTGCCTACCGTGGCCGCCGTGGCCGGCAGGCTCTGCCCTGTCGGGCACAGGGGCTCCGGCAAGTAGACTCGTAGTATGCTGGTCGGGAAGCAACGGTGCCATTAAACTTACCAGCATACTCGGTATGAGCCCCAATGTATGTATTACACTTTAATTGCCAACCATTCACAGTGCAATGTAATATGAATTCAAACCTAACCACAATTGGGCATACACACTATCGGGTGATACCCTCAATGTTTACTGTGACCATTATCAATATTCAGCTTTAAAAATGACCCCTGAGGTTCAAAACATTTGTCGGCTACACAAATAAACGCTTGTTGTACTCCTAAAATCAAGGTTTACTACTCATTATTAGAGAGAACATACTGTCATCCACATTACTGTACCTGGCGTGAATGTGAAGGGTCTCAAACCTCAATTCCAGGGTTATTTTTCATGGCTATATAGCAAGTCCAATGGAGAGTCCGTCAACCAGGAGAAAGAATCCCTATAGTTTGAGGAAGCCTTTGGAGAAGGTCCATCTCAGATCCTTCCTATTACCTCACTAGAGGATGGCATGGGCCTAGTAAGGCAAAGTTTGATTACCACGTCAGGTACTGATGAGGCCCGACTAGCCTGAAACACGTGTCTGGGGTTGCTGTTGGCACTCTTGTTCAAAGGAGGTTTGCCAGGCGTTTCGGTGCTGGACTGCCCTTGTGGGCGGGACAAAAACTGATAAGTAAATGGTTATTCCTCCTTTGTGAAAAGTACAGTGAGCAAAAAGCGATGGCTGCAGACTCTCAAATTGGGTAAAAACCACAGAACAGGTTATCATGCCAGGTTCTTTCTAGAAAGGGGCACCTGCTAACCTTTTTGTATTTTTGCAAGGAACCTGGGGTTGGTCACCCTAAGTTACCTGTGGGAAACCAGACATGGGTCCCTTGCTCACTGTGCTCAGAGAGGCACAGCTCCACTTTACTGATGAGGCCTGACTAGGCCAAAACATGTGTTTGGGGTTGCTGTTGGTACTCTTGTTCAAAGGAGGTACAGATACAGGTACATGTGCTGGTTAACTGTTTGAATGAAAAACGTTATATGGAACAAAGGGAAACAGTTAACCAGCACATTCATTAAATGAAATTGTTTTTTGTTATTTTCATGCATTTGTTAAAAGCAATGAATTTTATGTATTTGTTAAATGTGCTCACTTTTGTGAAATAAAAATTAGTGAGAAAAAGTCTTGGAAAAAGACGTTTTTAGTTTGGCTCTACATTGCTCTAGGCTTCTCATAGCTACATCGGGCTGCTTTAAGTAAGAATAATTAGGATATCACGTACTAGATACCATGTGAATTGCAACTATAGCTTTCTAAATTTAGTTTTTACAGCTTTTGAAACTCTGTTGTGTGAATGTTTGAGACCCCCTCATTAGCTGTACCACTTTTGGGGCGATCCCCTGTTATGTGCATGTTGTTTAGGCAACCTTGTTGCTGAGGGAGTGGCAAAATAACAAAACTTGGATGGATTTAATCCAGGCTAATCCTTTTTTTGTTTTATTTATCTCTCTATCTTGACTACCTCTTGACGCCAATTCTGACTTTGGGTCTTGTGTGTGGCTAGCTGACTGTGGCATATCACAGATTAATACTTTCTATTTTTTTCTTCACTCATATTATGGCTGAAAGTCAAAAATTCAGTTTCACTGAGGAACAGATCTCAGAAATACTAAGTGGTCCATCTATTTTTGACCCCGCAGGAACCAACCCTAATTTAGCTCATTCCTCTGATAGTGATGAATTACTAAAACTAAAAAAGATACATTTTAGGACTGAATTACATGGTCATTTTTTGCGTGAATATTTAAAATCAAATACGATTCCTTCTGGCCTAATTGTAAGAAACGAGCCCTGTCTCTTTTTGTCTGACAAACAATATACGACTACCTTTAGTCAAATTGCCATTAAATGCAGTCGCGATTTTATGGTTCTAACAATTACCACAGCACAAAGAATCGGTCTGGAAACTCAAAAAGAAGAAGCTAAATTCTTATCTAGTACAATTATCTCTGATGCAAAAGACCAATTAGACTCGGTTAATAAATTATTTGCAGAATTCAGAGCCACTACGATTGGCAAAAAAACTAAGAAACTTGCGAAGGATATCCGCAAATTCAAAATAGAAAATGTTTTTCCTTACACCAAAGAAGCCTCTGCAGAAGCGGCTAGCAAACAATCAGCATCGAAACGAGGACCAGGGAACAAAAATAGAGGTGTTTCCTTTTCAATTTCTAGTAGCAGTGGGTCTGACAATCAGTCAGCACATAACGCACAACAACCTTTTGGTTATTTTCAACCAAATAACCCTTTTTTAGGCAGAGGAGGATTTGGCATACCACAATGGGGCCCTCTGTGGTTCCAACCATATGTACCAATGCGGAGACCCTGGGGCAGGCGTCGTCGTGCTCGTTGAATCAGGTAGAACCACAAATACCCATCTTCAATTTAGCAAACTTGTGCCTCACTCCATCACAAATTTCTGTTTTATCTAGAGGCCTGTCATTTGTCCCCACCAGAGGAATTGATTGGTTCTCTACGGAAAGGCAAGTTCGGAGATTTTTACGAACCATAAGGCTTAAATCTTTCTTTCAAGACGTTCAGGAGAGAGCACAGGAGCAGGACTCTGGGCTCCGTTGTCCATCCACATTTACTCCTCAGAACAATCAAATGTCTAAAGAGATTTTAACCTTTGAGAAAAGCGTACTTAAGGATCTACACAATTTAAAGACCAGAAATACTAGATTACATATAAAGCACAATCTGACTGCAGAAGAGAACAAAGCGCTTTCAGAACTGGCATCTAATGAGGCCATTGAGATTAAACCCGCTGATAACGGCGGGGGGATAGTCGTGATGACTAATACCCATTACCTGGAGATGGTAAACAATTTATTGACGGATTCAGCAAGCTACAAAAAACTGAAAAAGGACCCCACGAAAGATATTAAAGCGGAAATCAACCAAGTAGTGAAATATGCATTTGATCGCAACTGGGTCACGGAGAACGAACATGATTTCTTAACAACCAGCCAGGGTCGCATTCCGACCCTATACGCGGTACCTAAGGTGCACAAAAACATAACGAATCCAGCTGGTCGTCCCATAGTCTCAGGTTGCGGTACTATACTCGAACCACTTTGTAAATTTATAGATACGTTTCTAAAACCTCTGAGTTTGAAAACAAGGACCTATCTGCGAGACACCATGAATACTATTCAAATTTTTGAACATCTAGAATTTGATCCCAATAAACACATCCTAGTTACAATGGATATAACCTCTCTATACACCAGTATTCCTCAGCCACAAGCTCTAGAATGCATGCTGCAACTTTTGTCAGAATCAAACACACAACAGAGGGTGCCAATCAATTTCATCATGGAATTGATGGAATTGGCATTATGCAAAAACTACTTTGAGTTTAATGGGAATTTCTTCTTACAAACAAGAGGCACCGCGGTGGGTGCCGCCTTTGCACCGAGTTTGGCAATTCTTTTCATGGCCAATTTTGAAAATTAACATATTCTTTGTGAATCCAACCCCTTCCAAAAATCGGTTTCAAATTGGAAGCGCTACATAGACGACATTATTTTCATCTGGGAAGGACCAGAAAATGAACTCCTAGAGTTCTTTTCTTGGCTGAACCAGATTGATACCAATATTCAATTCATACTTGAATACTTCAAGAATCAAGTCATTTTCCTGGATCTTATCATCAAGCATCAAGATGGAGAGCTTAAATGTTGCCTTCACAGAAAATCCAGTGCAAGGAACACACTGCTACATTACACGAGTGACCATCCTCGGCATCTTAAGGACAATCTCCCATACGGGCAGTACTTACATATTAGAAGAAACTGCACTGATATTAATGACTTTAATCAACAAGCGGATGAGTTAGATACTAGATTCCAAGAGAGAGGTTATCCAAAATCACTCATTAAAAGGTCTTGCAAACGGGCACGCTTCACGGACTGTGCTCTTTTACTCACCACAAAAACCCAACAATCAGAGAATGACAACATGACGTGTGTTCTCATACATGGCATTAAAGCCTTTCAAATTAAGAAAATGATCCTAAAACATTGGGACATCATCAGATTGGATCTACCTGAGGAGCCTCTACCTCGTTTTGCCTTCAAAGGGGCTCCCAAAATTCGAGACAAACTGATTCATTCAAGCTTCTGCAAAAATGCACCAAAAACTGGTTTATGGGATTTGCGTTCAGCCAAAGGTCACTACCCATGTGGTTCCTGCAGTGCCTGTACGTTTACCAGAAAAATGAAAGATTTCAAAATAAATGAACGAGTATGGACTCTGTCCGACCTTACCAATTGTAAAACCAAAAACGTGGTTTACTGTATTGAATGTCCGTGTGGACTAATATACGTCGGACAAACCAGCAGAGCAGCAAATGTTAGAATTGCGGAACATCGCTCACGCATAAGATGCAAAATTGTAACGGCACCTCTAGTCAATCACTATTTGACTTTGAAACACTCACCTAACAACATACTGTGGTGGGTCTTGGAAACAGTTAAAAATGCCACTAACACACACTAAAGTTTGTTGGACAGAGAGGCACGGTGGATCTTTCGATTGGGCACCCATACCCATGGATTAAATGAGGAATTCATTCCACCTCTTTAACTCTGCTACATTCTTTAATCACACTCCCTCTGTGGATGAGCCAGTATTTAGACCTTGCATTGTTACTTTTAGTTTCTTGGCAGTCATTTTTTTTAGGCACCCACTTATATGCCCTTTTTATGTCTCAAAAATGAAGTGGCCATTTACTAGGTTGTGTACACCAGTTGATGCTTTCCCTGCCTGCGGTTTTTACACCACAGGTTTTGGTTTTTTGGTTTAGCCAGCTCTGGCGGGCAGCCCCATTCATGCGACTTTAAAGCTTTAGGCTTCGGACACTTCCCCTTCTACAGGATGTGTTTCTGATAGCCCCTCTGGGATAGGATTCACTTTTCGAACCTACCCAGTAGGAGGAGTGCCAGCCCTATACCAATGCGTTGCAACTGGATGGGGATTTTCGCGGGGAGCGCGGCCCTGTTTCGCGCGACTGGGAGGTCCGGGTTTCGGGTGATCTCCCTCTCACGCAGCCCCGTTTAGCGCTACTGAAAAGTCCAGATTTCGAACACTCCCCCTCCCACAGGGTGTGTATCTGCTGGCCCCTCTGGGATTGGATTTGCTTCGCGAACCAATCAAGAGGGAGGTGTGTCAGCCCCACACCTATGCGCTACAGCCGAGTGAGGATTCCCACTAGGAACGCAGCTTACAGACCCTACGTCATCGCGTCGGCCGTAATACATCAGGGAATGCCTGCAATTCACCCTCCACTGTCAGACCTTTGCTGGCACCGGCACTGACTACATCAGTTTGAGCATCGCTCCGTCGACTCCCAGGAGACTAGTAAGTACACTTGCCCCTGCAGATTAGTTCTTTGCTCTTATGGCGCATTTTAATTAGCCTCGCCATCATTCGAGCCCACGCATTTACACTTGCCTTATACTTGCCACCCATGATTCTTGATTTCAAACAGTTTTGCAGTGCAGCTTTACCCACTTTTAAAATCTGTGCACGACATTTTAGAAAAGGGTCTGTGAATTTTAAACGTGGTTTAGATGCACACTCTTCAGTGCATTCTCTCCATTTTGAAACGGATTACAACAGGATTCTTCCTGTCTCTCTTTCTTTCTTTTTTCTGTTTTTGCTGGCAGGTATTCATTACTGCATTATCCATCGGATACCTCTGTTATTTCCACTAACAACTTGTGGCATCCACCTTTTCTTTTGAAGACGGTTATGATTAATGGACTTGATTTATTCAAGACTTTTTCTGTGTTTGAAGATGAGTACACCACACTCCTTTATACACAGGTATTTCTTTTTTTCCTTTCTCTATGTTGCCACTACAATTTTTTGTAGACCTTGCAAACTTTAGATTCACTAGTGTATATTTTTATACATTTTTTTTTACTTCAGTGATTTTCTCCAGTTACTGCTGTCCACGCTCTATTCCGAGGTCTAATTGACGTCCTGATCCCCTGCCTTTGAAGGATTCCCCCCACATTTATTTTGGGTAAGGTTCCCCTTCTAGGCAGCTTTAATGAGTAGTCCTTACCAAATAAAAATGCTTTGCCTAAAATAATAATGGCTATGAACACTTGGCAACCTAGGATTTGCATTTGAGAAGTATGCAGCAAGTCACAGTGTGTTTTTATGTACATATTTCATTATGTGATGGATTGTTTTGTCTGCTTCCCTGCAGGGAATTTCACTACTTACTCTGCCCCGAGGAAGGCGGTTCTTTAACATCAGTGGCCTTATAGGTGGCCCGCCGAAACGTAAAAGTGGTCTCTCTTTTTGTTGGAACTTACTTTTGTCTCCAATAACATATTTTTTTCTCTTTTTTTCTCTTTGAGGCCCTTCTTTTTCAAACCTGAATAATGTGAAAGGTTTACGTTGGCAGACCTGTATAAATGTATTTACATTTTGTTTAATTAACTGAACTAAATAGTTCTCTTTCTTTTTTCTGTTTGTTTCATATAATGTATTTGGTTTTCATTCAGACAGTTAACCAGCACAATCATTAAATGAAATTGTTTTTTGTTATTTTCATGCGTTTGTTAAAAGCAATGAATTTTATGTATTTGTTAAATGTACTCACTTTTGTGAAATAAAAATTAGTGAGAAAAACTCTTGAAAAAAGACGTTTTTAGTGTGGCTCTACATTGCTCTATGCTTCTCATAGCTACCTCGGGCTGCTTTAAGTAAGAATAATTAGGATATCACATACTGGATACCATGTGAATTGTAACTATAGCTTTCTAAATTTAGTTTTTACAGCTTTTGAAACTCTGTTGTGTGAATGTTTGAGACCCCCTCATTAGCTTTACCACTTTTGGGGCGATTCCCTGTTATGTGTATGCAGTTAAGAAAAGGGGCAGGAACCGATGAACACATGTTTTGGCTGTTGCTTCTCAGAGCAAAATATGTTGCTCTCTACAAATGCATGCGCTTCCTAGGTTTTGTCCACCTGAAAGCTGCATTTGACTCTAAATGACCCTCGCTTTGGAGGGACGTCTTTTGATGTCCAGGCTCCCCGCGTGTGGAATCTTCTTCCTGATCCCATACGCCTAGCTGTCAATTTGTTTATCTTTAAGAAGTTAAAAAAAAACATCTTTTTAACATTGATCGGGACTAAGTCTGGATTCTGTTCTCTGCCCTTACCACTGACGATCCTCTGCTCCGTCTTCCTGTATATGTCATGTTACATTTTATGCGTGCGCTCTGAGGCCCACAGGCGTGTGGCGCATTATAAAAATTAAACAAAAAAAAATAAAAAATAGGAATGTTCTGTGGACGACCGTGAGGAGAAAAGATGACTATGGCCCATCACATACATCCTGGAAGGATAGCCAGAAATGCTTGTCGGGGAGAGGTCACATGGAACTTCCCTATCGGGAAGGGGGTAAGGCTGGGATGTATCCTGCTCTCAACTCCATTTAAATTGTTTATCAACTATCCTAATGGCTGGTTGCTACGGGTTGATGCCGACCCACCAAGGATGGGAAATGTAAAGGCCCCCATCCTCCTTTTCGCAGACTATGCCGCTTTACCGTCTCACCAGATAATGGGTTGATTAAATTCCACTAACACACAAGATAATAGCAGGGGAAGCCCCACTAGAAGTTGTGCAAACATATGACTATATCAGAATTTTCTTGGCGAATTCCAGTACATAGAAGCTCCAAACTGAGAAGAGTGAGCTGGCGTTAAAGTGGGTGGGTGTTGGTTTTCTATGCTATAACTGGATGATGGGGGGAGCTCTCTTTTTCAAAGCCCTTTATGCAAGCAATCTCTGGGGCATGCAAACGTAATGAAGTTGCAGCTAGCGGAGAACTCATGCTGTAAATCACTACTGTGGCTACCTATCTCTTCTTCAAACATTATAATGCTGGAGAAATTAGGCCAGAAGAAAATCAGCATGAAGCACCCACTAAGACCAGCTCTCCCGTGGGCTAAAGTGTGGGCACCAGAGGATAATACGGTTCATGAAATCCATCTTCACGAATGGATGCCCGCAAATGCTGTCATCCCTGCGATACCTGGTCCCTATAAAGGACCTTTAGGCACCATGTATTTCAGTTATTTATGGCACTGACCTGATTCCATTTCACTGCTTGATCTTAAAGAAATTTAAAATAACTCACTGCGAGATGATAGCTGGATTTCAACGTGAATCTGCTTGGGCAGCTGCTAGGCCAGATCTTAATTTTGAATCAAAGTGTTCTGAGGGCCAGGAGTCATGTCTTGAAGAAATGATGGTCCTGGAAATGCACACTTTGTGCCTCAGTTTCAGCTAGTTGTTTTCCCGCTGAGAACTCTAATGGGGAATTGACGTAGGCTGGACTTACAAGAGGCTCTTTTTTGGCGTACTCAGCCCAGTGGTGATGCGTACTACTGCTTTTTTTTATTTTGAAAGCTTGGAGACAACAAAGTTGTTTCACTAAAGGCTCTGGTGCCCGGACTGTGAGGTTTGATGAAGTGACTTTGTGCCTTCCAAGTGAACTCGAACCCTAAGATTTGGACTTGTTTCGATTACGTTGGATTAATAATTTTGGTGAATGTTGGCTTTAGGAAATGTGTTTTTATATCTGTTTGTAATGGTGATTGATAATTAAAATATAAAACCTGAGATGAGTGGGCATTACAAGTCAGGTAATGGCCCCAGGGCCCAAACCCGCCCACCAAGGGATTTATAGCTAATGGCACACAGGAATGCTTAAAGGTGGGATACAGCGCGGTTGCCGTTTCTCACCTTAAAAACAAAAACTCTACAAAATAATAAATACATAAACTAAACACAAATGAAGGCAGTTCATCAATTAAAAGCGCTATCAAAATTCACTCACTCACCAACACCTTAGCATGTACATGTTTACTGCGGCCTTAAAAAATGCATTCTCCTGAGTAAATGCCCATTTTAGCAGCTCTGGAAACATACCTTGCAAGAGACATTTGAGATATCGTACAATGCTTAGAAATTATGCAATCCATTAGAAATGTATTACATACAAAGTCACTGTGAAATTGTTAGGAGGAAATGCTGAGGCTTGGCGTTAACAGGCAGCATTACCCGAATCTCTTAATATATGCAGCAAGAATCTGCAACTTTTATATTATTTTACCATCCACATACTTGATAATAATGTATTACTTTTCATAAAGATGCAAAACAGTAACCAGTATTGCAATTTCGTCTGTCAATTTTTAAAAAATGTTTTATTGTTACGGCTGAAGAATTTCAACCGTTCAATACAATCTTAAAATTCAACTTAAATCATAACATGTAAATTCAGCACATAAAACCAACCATTATACAATATGATGCAATACAATTTCGTGTTATTTCAATACAAGACAAGTACTGCTTCAGGTAGACAATAGAAACCCCAATTCTCCTCATTAATCCTAACCTATAACTCTAATTCATACTATATACCAGCTATTCATCCACCATTAAAATATTAATTGCTAACAAAAATCGAATAGTCGCTAAAATTAAAGAGATGTGCTGCCCGCTACAAATCAATGCCTATACTTTGTCTTCTGTTAAAAGTCTATAATTCTCAAAATACCAAGAGAAAAATAAAACCTTTTTATCTAATAATTTTGAACAAACCACCACCAAATGCCTTAGATTTTGCAGTTTCTCCTGGTTGGCAGAGAAGCGACAACCTCTCTGCTTTATAGGCCATTTCAGTCTTGTAGCTATAACTTCATTTGTTGCCCATAAATTTAAAAAACAACTTAAAAACCAGGAGCGATATTTACGACATGGACATTTCTACACATACGTCGGCAAGGAATTCATTGATTTTGTATGTTGGGAGAAACTCCCGGGTATGCCAGATGGATACTGGAAGTTTGTGGACTTGGAGGACCCAACACCCTCCAGAAGGATAAACAAAGTACTCAGTCAACGGCAAGTTCAAACTGCGGTTTATTACAAACAAAACCAACAGGAATCAGCACAGGAACAGAAAATATTCATGCACATCTCGCTCTTCCTCGGCTCACAGGCCGGTTTTACTCTCAAATGGCATCAGCACTTCTTCACAACCTGGGCCCTTCTCCAGAAAACCTATCAGGCCAGGTGATTGGGTACTGAGCATTCTATAACCTATACAATACACTGTAGATGTTATTCTACTGGCCCTCGCATGTCAAGTGGCTGGATGTTCCATCCCCAAATTACTAACTATAACATTGTTGCAGTGTTGTGGACTTACCATTGGTTATTGCCCATTGCTACCCACCCCTAAGATACTAAACCGTGATTGGCTAGAGATGACGTCCCCAAGCCTGGGACCCGAAATTTTTTTCAGCTATCTGTTTACCTTTTCAACGTGATGAGAAAGATTATGTGTCTAGATTGTAACTTGTGTGCACCTCCTTTGCCGTATGAGAATGCTCTCCTGTCCGGCGCAATGCTTGTTGCATACTGGTTGCAGTCTGTGTCTGGCTGTGTGGGGCGGCTCTCCTTTCCCACCGTTGATCACTGTCCATTGTTTGCTTCAGCTGCGTCATGTGTTCAGAGACCACAAATTTGAGCACTGTAGCTCTGAATTATGAGGATTTATTTGTATTTTTCTGCAGCTGGTCCTTTTGTCATCTGGGGATTGGAATGTCATCCGTATATCTTGACCTTGGCTGCGGGTCCTGTCTCACGTCTTGCTCTCTGTCCAGCCTGAATCAGCTCAGCTCGTCTCTTGCTCAGAGGCCTGAGGCCTGCTGTCATTTTCCTAAACTTTATAATGCGGTTTCTACAGTGTCCATGCTATACTACATTTTCCATAGGTTAGTCACACTTGGCTCTGTCAGGTTCCATAGGTGCTGCTACAGCTCCATAGGGTTATTCATGTTTAAGCATCTGCAAGCTGTGCTCAGGATCTCTTGTGCCTTGTGGTTTCTGCATTGCTGCATTTGGCATTTGGCTAATGGCAAAAATAAAAAAAAGCAATGACAGTATGTATGTGCATCTGTCCCCTAACTATAGAACTGTACGCTCGTGTTCTTCATGTCTAACGCATCTATGTCGTGGTGTCTCTCTCAATGACAGCAACATGGCTATTTGGTGCTCTAGTCCAGACTGTCCATATAGGTATCTCTGACCATGGCCTGCGGCTCTTCATCCACAAGTGGATAGATCTGTACCGTTCCTGGTCTGTATGACTGGCTGAGGGGATACCTCTCAATGTATTTATCAATCATGGGTTCGTTAGGAATTTGTCCGAAATAGAATGGATTATTGCAGTGTTTCCTGGCTTTTCGTCTTGTCATGAATTTAGTGTGGGGGCTGGGGGTGTCAGGATGCCAACTCCCTCTTCATGTTGCATACTGAAAGTGTTTAAAAGATTTAGATTGATTGCACCAATCCCTTCTCATCATCCAATCGCAGCACCACCGTTTCTGTTTGGCTTGGTCCACAACAATGTATCTTAAGAGATGTAAGCTACCCTCAATGTTTCAAAACAATATGCCTTCCATTTTTGCAAGGATCGATCAAATTGCTTTTCCAATAATTTACCGATAATAGGGACAATAGATTTGGCTTGACCTATAACACACCTCCTAAGAAGCGCCAGAGCTCTCCACGTAACCATTATTTCCAATGACAATAGTCCCAATTCATATCAGATTAATTGAACTGGCAAATTTACTGGAAGGGCCAAGACCCTTTTCCAAAAGATACCCTCTATTCTATTCCAATCAGAAATACGATCAGAAAATGTTGTTTCAGCCCCATAAACCAATTTGGGGACTACTATTTGTTTATATAACCTTATTGTTTATTTAACTATATGTTTATATAAACGTGAATAACCGTATGGAACTGCAGAACCTTGCACAAATGGAAGGCAGATTGTTTTGAAACATTGAGGCTAGCTGACATCTCTTAAGATACATTGTTGTGGACCCCCCCCCCGACAAAGCCAAACAGAAACTGTGGGGGTACGATTGGATGATGAGAAGGGAGCGGTGCAATCGATATAAAGCTTTTAAACACTTTCTGTACGCAACATGTAGAGGGAGTTGGGATCCTGCCACTCCAGACCCCTGCACGCTAAATTCATGACAAGACGAAAAGCCAGGAAACACTGCAATCATCCATTCTATTTCGGACGAATAACCCACCCTGCAGCAGCACCTATGGGACCTGACAGAGCCAAGTGTGAAAAACCCATGGAAAATGTAATAATAATAATAATAATAGGCATTATTATTATTATTATTATTATTATCATTATTATTATTATAGTAAGTAACCAGTGGGGTCACATGAAAATCTTCCATATTTCATCTGAATAATCAGACCCTGTGCGCAGCTGCTTCGGCCTTTTGCCTTATTTCGGCTCTATGTGGAGCCTCTGAACTATTATTGTTCATACAAACCCCCAGGTACCTGTATTCCTTCACAGATGTTAACGGGGCCTTATACAGGTACCAATTAAGAGATTATTTCTTTTTGACTATTTTAGATGTCAAAATGAAGACGTTAGAGTTGTTGATGTTGATGTGTAATGCGTTCTCATTTGCATAAGCTTCTAGCCTCATTAATTGTCTCTGTAGGCCCACTGGCGTCTGGTCCAACAGGACCAGATTGTCTGTGTACAGTAGCCATGAAATTGGGAGTTTAACCAGTTTTGGCGGGAACGCCGCTGCCTTAGACAAATAAGGTCTGCTATGAAAAGGATAAACAAAGCAGGGGCCAGAATACTCCCCTATTTTAACCCTCTATATGTGAAGATATTTTTAGTCAATAGTCCCTGCTGGTTAAGACTTACTTGCATAGAGGTTTGAGAATACAATTCTTGGATCAGGACCTTTATGTGTTGGGGATCGCCCCAATCTTTCAGTTTTTGAAACAACCTCCCTCAGCCCACACAATCGATGGCTAATTTAAAATAGTTAAAAGCCATATAAACTGCTTGGCCTGTCTGAAAAACATTTTTACTAAGCTCAACGCCAATAGATTAATCGCAGTGTCTAACCCTGACACAAACCCTGAGTGGTAAATATCAATGAAGTCAGTCTCCTTGACTCATCAGTTTAAATCCCTCAAAATTAAACGCCCAAATATTTTGCCCAGGCAGTCTAAAAGAGCTATTGGTCGGTAGCTCTGTGGCCCTTCTCTGTCCCCCTTCTTGAACTCTGGCATCACCACCGATTTCTTCCAGAACTCTGGGATGGATTTTGTTTCCATGATTTGTTTAAATAAAGTCACCAGAATCCTGACCCATGCCTCCAGGTGGTATTTAAACATCAAGTTTGTTAGACCATCAGGTTCTGGAGTGTGCGAGGACCACAACTTTGAGATAAGACTCAAAATATCGTCTTGATCAAAAGACAGAACCACTACGCAGTTGACCTCCTCTCTAACTATACTCTTGGCACTCGGCGGCAGAGCAAATAGATTCGAATAATAAACCAACCAGGTTTCCTCTTGCATGCGGTTAGCCTGGAGGGCCAATTATTGGTCACTGTTATGAATCTTTGATAGCGATCAAATTTCAGAACTATTTTAGAGTCCAATTCCCATAACATTTATTTCGCGTCCGTTGTGCCAAGGTGCACCTGTGGCCTCTAAGCCAATGTCTATGTCTTCATTTTAGGCACTTCACCTGGGCAGGTCTTAATGCCCAATCCGAGGATCCCAGTGCTCCTATGCCCCGTCTTAATGGACTTTTTCTTGCCTTTAACCATTTCATCCTAAACGTGCTTGTGTCTAAAGGACCGTCGGCCAAAAGGAGCACCTCTGTGCACAAACCAGTTTAATACAGAAACATATCCCCACCACCTCCATCAATTGGATCAAAGGGAGTCAAAGGCTGTTGGTTAATTAGATGGGAGTGGAAGACTGCTAAAGTCTGGTCATTCCATTTAAACATGTTTCTGCCCTCAGGCCCTTCCACAGTAAGGGAGAAAAATTATCTTTTATGATTATGTAATGAGAACCCCCATTTAACTAATAACAAGTCGTTATCACTTCTAATTTGCAATACAACTTTTAGCTCTTTAGTTCTTTCATCACCATTATTAAATCCCTAGATACAAATATCAATTGTTGCTGCCAGGGTGTCCCTTCTCCATGCTGGATGGGGTTGGGGCGGCGATATCTCCGTTTACTGCTCCATTCAGAATGCAAAGGTCTCACTCCTCCATAAGAGCCATCCATCTCTTTGATCTCAGATCAGTTTTACCCTCCGGGCACTGGGGACACAAAATGCTTACGTCCCCTGCAATTACACGTTTTAGGATCATCAGCACACAATTTCAACATACTTGGAACCCCCTCTAGGGAAGAATCCGTAGAGATCACAGCCAGGTTCCAATATAAGTTAGGCAAGGCAAAACGACGTTGAATCGACCCTTCCGAGTTGGACCAATGCAATTTTGTTAATTGGCAAAATGGGGTAGAAGGTTCCCAAGCCTCCAACAGGAACCCCAATCCATTTCTACAGGCCGTCAACAACCAGGATGATAGTCTACCTTTAAGCCCCCTAGTGGCCTCCAATAACCTAAGTGAGTAGCCATCCCAGGCTGGGCGGTGCAAAAGCCAAGTTTCTTTGAGTAGAACAATGTCCAGGGTAGTCAGAGGGTTGTCACATTTGATAGAGTTTTATACAGCGTTCCTGGCTACGAATTCCCAAATGTATCCATTTTTATTAATCTTAAGATAATAACAATAAGCAATTTCTTAGGTTGACCAGAGGCACCAGGGTTTTGTTGCACAAAGATTTGCAGTGGGGCTAATGAGGAAATGTCTGTGGACATCCCCGATTTGTACCTGACTTCTTAAACCTACTTCTCACATGCAAATGAGATTAACAAAAATTATCGCAGGGACATATGCCAGGGAGTAGATTTTTCAAACCTTTAGGGTGCAAGTGATGGGATGCACTATTGCATTCCAACAATTGCTCCAAACAAGATGCACCTTATTCACAAAGCCGTTTCAATGTATGCATGTTTTCACCCCCTACACAAGTAAGGGGGGATGTTGGCACATTTCAATGTGCATCCCCAATACGCAAATGGGATGCACACGGAAATGGGCTAGCAATCAACACATTCCCCTGGCCCTTTTTAAACAGGTTCAGGGAGATGCACAATAAATAAATGAAAGGACACAGTGCTTTAATGCATTCTTTTTTAAATTGGACCAACAGCTTTCCCACTTTCGTTCCTATTCCCCAAACATGGATAGAAATGCATTTTTCTGTTTGTTATATTTCACAATGACTGGCCCTTTCGAGGCCTGTGGGAGCCCGTCAAATATTAGTGTCAGGAGTGCAAGGTATGTGTTAGGGCTGGCCAGCGCTTCATTTGCATTGCCGCACAGCCCCCCCAAAAATGTGCAGGTCTCCTTTGTGAAAACAGTGACCTCTGCATTTCTTAAAGTGGCACAAGTGAAAAAGGTACTCTAGATCTGATCCAGTTTTAGGCCTAGTGAATCAGGTATCAGCTGGCAGGTGCAAATCTGAGCGTTTCAGGGGCATCTCCAGATTTTCGCTATTGGTCATTTTGATGAATCAAGTCGCAGGAGCATTAGCCCATTTGTAAGGGGAAGCGTGTACATCCCCCAATGCCAAGTGAGGGGTTTCCTGTAAGTTATCCAAAAGGAAAGAAAGGCAGAGGAGACACAGAGGCTGAAAGGTGGAGGAGTGGGTCATGGATGACTAACAGAAGTGAAAAGGAGTAAAACAGAAAGGTTAGTATAGTAGGAGGAACTAAAGACTGCCGGAAAAAACATAAGTGAGGGTACGCTCAAGGGCCCAGCGGTAAACATGAGCTATTACGACTCAATGATGGCATAGGTTTATTCGCGGCATTACAGTCCATTCAGTCTGTAGGTCATCTTTTTTTACAATAACGGATGATCTCACGTTTTCTGATGACTTAACAATGTTTTTCTTCACTCGCAAAATGTCCCTGCAGACCAGCTTAATCTTAAATTCCAGATAGAAAATTGCCACAGTTGATATTTCAGCAAAATGATACGGTTATTGTTCACAACATAACCATCCTTTACCGATAATATCAAAAGAAGTGACGTTTGCCTTTTGACCCACATGTTTCAGAGGAGGTGACAGCGGACGGTTCTTGGCGCGGATGACATCCCAGGACGTACGCAGAAAAATGTGAAAGTTAATGTAAAACGGATAAATGCATTCATATTTCATAGAAACTGAAAGGAACAGGCATGGGAGCTGCTAGAGGGCAGGCATGCAATACAGTTTCCAACCCTGCTGACGCCAACGTTGATGCTTGCCCATCCGTTTTTGTTGCTTCCTGCGGAAGGAGTACGGATTGCGCAAAGAAACCCCTATACTTCCTCTCTGCACGTGTTAGAAAGTCAGTGGAGGTCTCACCTGCAAGTTGAGAGTTTTGGGGGTCAAATGTTCATGAGCAACCTCATGAGTCATTATCCTGATCCCCCAATGACTTCTAGATTTGATCTGTGAAGATGGCAAAAGTGATTGTCAAAAGCTGTTGCAGAGTTTTCAGGGCAGCACTGGTTGTGGGAAAGTAAAGTGTTAGAATGGGACAGGAAATATTTAGACGATAAAGGCTGGACAGGGGTTGTTGGGGGTGTGCCCAGACCCCCGGCGATTCCCGTAAACCCCCAGCACACGGACTCACAAACACACGTCCTTCTGGCTCGGGCTTCCCAGTCGCACTGCCGCGGCTGGGAACGCCCGTTTATTTATACTGCACGTGGCGGCGTGCAACGTCGCACTGCCATGTGCGCATCCCGTCATCGGGCAGCGCCACACTCCTCCTTTTTCGGGAGGACAAACAACAAAGCATTTAAGAACTACACACTGCAAAACAATACAACTTTAACACCCACTTTCAAAAACACCCCTTTATTCACATCCACCCAGGTCCCCTTACTTAATTGTCCTCAGCCTCGGGCTGACCAAATAAGTGTCCCAATATGTAGTCGCTGAGGTGAGCGGGTTTCCCTCGCCCAGTCCTCTGGGGGTACCTCCCGCTCACCTCCGGCACGGGTGGTCTGTCCATGGCCGCTCCCCGGGCCGGGGATTCAGGCAGGCAGGGTGCATTTCCTCCGTCCTCAGGGACCACCAGTAAGTCCGGATCGGGGGGCAGGTCAGTCCTCGGGTCCCCTAGTTTCTTGAAGAAGCTCACATTGCGTGTTACTGCGGACCTTCCATCGGAGGCAGTTACCATAGAACCCTTGACTGCAATGACGTCCAGCGGCTCCGGCTCATATGGAAGGGACAGCTTTCCATGGGGTGCCTATTTCGAATGAGGACCTCATCGCCCGGCTCCAGCCGCTGCGGGCGAAGCCCTGGCCGGATGTTTTCCTGCTCGATCCTCGCTCACCGGTCTGCCTCAACCTGCTGGTTGTCGATCACCCCCGGTTCTTTCTCACCCACCTCTGGTAACAGTCCACGAGGGCACCGCTTGAATAACGCCTCAGCCGGTGCCACCCCGGTGGAGGCATGTGGAGTTGTGCGGTATACCCTCAGGAACTGATAGAGAGCCCTTTGGAGGGACTGTCCCTGGCCTTGGGCGATTCTGAAGGTCTTGTTTAGAGTTCTCATTAGCCGCTCGGCTTCTCCATTGGCCCTCGGCCAGAGGGGCGTGATCTTCCAGTGGATTACCCCGCAGCTATCCATCAGCTCTGAGAAACGCTCGCTCTGAAACGGTGCCCCGTTGTCCGAGCACAGTGTGTGGCGGAATCCGTGGGATGCAAACACCTTTTCCACGGCCACCATGACGTGTTCAAACGCCACGACTCCACAAACTCCACCTCTGGGTAGCGAGAGTATTCGTTGACCAGCACCAGGAAGTGGGTGCCTATCGTGGTGAGCCAGAGTCCGCATGAACGACTTCCCATGGTCGCGTCCCTCGAGGCATGGCTTCGATGACTGGCTCCCGCTGCAGAGAAGACGCCGCCTGACACCAGATGCAGGCCGCCACAAAGTCGTCCACTTTCCGTTCCAGTTCCGGGAACCATACTTTCAGCCTGAGGCGTGCCTTGGTCTTGGCAGCACCCTGACGACCACGGTGGGCAAGAGTAATCACATCCTTCACCTTGGCCTGAGGCACCGCAATGCGGTCTTCTCTGAGCAGAAGGCCGGAGGCTGAAAAGGATAGCTCCTCCCGGACCTTCCATAGCTGTTCCAGGCCTCCTGTGTGCGACCCCCCAGAGCCTCCAGCACTGACTTCCAGGATCCCTGCTGCATGGAGTGCCTCAGGATTCCGAAACACTCATCCTCTGCTGCGGCTACCTCCAGCTCCTCGAGGGGCATTGCATTAGGCGTGGCCGCCTCCACCACCACACGGACATGTTCATCTGCCTCTTCTGCACAGGTATCATGGTCTGCCTGGACTCCCTCCCCAGGCGCACCCGGGTGTCGCGAAAGATAGTCCGCTGCATTGTTCGCCCCCGGCCGATACACCAGTGTGACTCCGTATTCTAGGAGAGCGAGCATGCATCGCTCAATCCTCGCCGGCGGCTTGGATGACGACCCTGCCAAGATGGGAATCAGCATGTTGTGGTCCGTCACCACCATCACCGGGCATCCAAGAACATAGAGCCGGAAGTGTCTGCAGCCCCAAAGCACCGCCAGCGCTTCACGCTCAATCTGCGAATAACGCTGCTTGGTATCCGATAGTGCCTTGCTGGTGTAGGCAACCGGGCAGACACCCCATCGCGATCAATCTGCGTCAGCACGGCCCCCAGGCCAAACGGGCTGGTGTCTACAATGATCTCCGATGGTAACGCAGGGTCAAAGAATGACATGGTGTCCTCTGCGGTTAGCGCACACCTGATGTCGTCAAAGGCCACCTGATCAAGTGGGCCCCAGTTCCAGGTGGACTCTTTCCTTGTCAGGGCTCTGAGCAGTTCCGACCTGGAGGCGAGGTTCTGGATGAATCATCCACAGTATGTAACCATACCCAGGAAGCTCCGCACATCGGACACGGATTCCGGAGGCTGCGCCTTTTTAATGTCTTGGACCTTCTTTGGATCTGGTGACACCCCGCCCTCCTTAAACACGAAGCCAAAGAATTCTATCGATGGTCGCAGAAATTTGCATTTTTCTTTATGGAGGGTGAGGCCCAGTGACTGCAACCTCTCAAACGTTTTCGCCAGCTGCTGCAGGTGATCCATCTCAGTCTTGGCAAACACCAGGATGTCATCACTGATGTTCAAGACGCCCTCTAGATCTGCCAGGGTGCCCCGGATCATATTTTGGAAAACTTCCGCAGCTGATGACACACCAAAGCTCAGTCTTTTGTAGCGGTAAAGCCCTCGGTGTGTGGTGAAGGTGGTGATGTACCTCGACTCGGGGTGAAGAACCACCTGGTGATAGCCTGCACGGAGGTCCAGCTTCAAAAAAAGACACCACCGTCCTGCACCTCCGCAATGATGTCGTTGATTGTCGGGGTGAGGTGCCTCTCTCTCTTGATCGCTTTATTCGGCAGCCTCATGTCGACACAAATTCTGACGGCATCTGGTTGTTTGGGCTTCCGTGCCACCACAATCGGGGACACCCAGGGAGTCGGACCCTCCATCTTCTCAATTATGTCCAAATCGACCAAGTTGTACAACTCCTTGTCCACATGTTCACGAAGGTGGAAGGGTACTCTGCGATGTTTCAGGGCGATGGGCTGCACGGATTCATCAATATGCAGTCTTACTGGATCACCAGCCATCTGTCCAATCCCACTGAACAATGCAGCATACTTTTCCAGCAGGTCATTAATGTCCTCCAGATAGACGGAGTACGCAAAACTTACAATGCCGAGGGCCTCTGCTGCTGCACAGTTTAGCAGGGTGTTGGTGCTCACCGGCATCACGTAGCAGCGTGCCGTGATCTGTGAGCCGCTGTGTTCTACTTTTACCACAAAAGCACCGTCCAGAGGGAAGGCGCGCGAATATGCGCGCCTTCGGTGCAAACAGCTTGGGGGGCATGACCATGGCGTCATAGTGTCCCCGGGCCATTATGTTGACTGACGCCCCTGTGTCCACCAAGACTCGGACTGGAGACCGGTTAACCTCCACCACGCATCTCGGCTGTCTTCTGTTCTTTCCTTTCAGGACCGCCACACTGGAGACGAAGAAAACGTTCTCTTCCTCCTCTTCGTCTGCTTCTTCTGCCTGGGCCTCCTCTTCACCCTGGTCCACCTGAGCAACATTTGGCGGTCTACCCTGACGAAGAAGCCCGGATCGGGGCGGGCCTTGCGGCACCATCACAGGCATGGCCGCCTTGCATACCCTCGAGAGGTGATCCGGCAGCCCACACATTCCGCATGTTCTTCCTGCCGCGGGGCACTCCGTCGGGTGGGGCAGGTCGTACCCACACTTTTGGCACGGCTCCCCTGCCCTTCCAGCTCTGTCACGGGGTCCACCGCCTGGCCTTCTGGTACCTCTGCTGCCACACCACATGGCACACACCTCCTCAGTCTTGATGGGGCGCGACCCAGCCTCCATTTTGGCTGCCCTTGCTTCAGACACCTCATGGCACCGCCCCAGTTCGAGGATACGTTGGAGCGTGATCCCGGGCTCCCTTAGTACCTGGCATCTGGGCTTGCCTGAGGAACACGCCTGGATGAGCATGGTCCCAATCATGTCGTCCGCATCTCCCTATGTACAGGCCAGCGACAGGCGCCGCAGGCGTCCATAGAAAGTGTCCAAAGTCTCGTCATCTTTCTGCTTGGCGGACAACATCACGAAATGTTCATATTCCGTGTTTGCAAGAGGCAGAAAATGAGCTTGAAGCGCGGCTTTTGCCTGACCGTATGACCCATCCCCTGGTGGAAGTGATTTAAAGATTTCCTGGACTGAGGGCCCCGCCGAGTACAACATGGTTGCCAGCATGCTGTCGTCATCTGCCACCTGAGCAGCTCGAAAGTACATGTCCAGGCGGTCCACCCACCTCTTCCATCTGGGCCCCAAGCTAGAGGGCGGGCCCGAGACATCAAACTCCGGGATGGGATGCAAGGCCGCATGAGCATGCACCTGGGCCATGGCAGGAAGTCCTGGCTGGACAATAGGTGCAACCACCGGCTGCGCTGGAGGCGGAGGGCCTGCTTGAGCACGTGGAGGCTGCTGAATCGGAGGCTGCTGCACCGCTGCTGCTTGACCACCGTCCAAATCCTCAGTGTCACTCATGAGTCTGAGCGCACAGGCACACCCCGCATGTGAAATGGGGGCCACAACTCAGACTCCGACCCCATCCAGGCACGGGAAAGTTCACCAGTGGAGAAAACAGCTGCAACACACCTCGTGACCATGAAGAGGACCAAAACAGCAGAGCCACCAGTCTGATGAGTGAAAAACACAACTGCAACACACCTCCGTGATGATGAAGAAGATGAAGAAGAACAGGGCCACCAGTCTGATGATGAGGAGGATAAAGAAGGCCCCAGCTTTCAGCTGGTCCAAAAATTGAGTCAAGAAATAATTGTGGGCTATGCAGGCCCTGCCATTGTCTCCCTCCTTCTTGCTTGCACTCAACGTAGGAGACCCAAAATTTGAAGAAAAATCAAAAATCGGGCATAGGCATGCAGGTATAACTGCCTGCTAACAGTGTGTCCAAAAATTAGGCCTGGATGCCACTCACCGCCCAAACCGGAGCTCTGTGAGTTTCCACGGCCTTGTATTCAAAATGACCGCCAGCCGTGTGGGTGATGCACGGCCTACGGCACGAAACGAAGTTACAGCAATACTCTGTTTCAGAGAGAAAAAATTGCAGATTCGTCAACGCCGGGCCCAGGCATCATCTCCCCACTTGTCGCCACTGTTGGGGGTGTGTACAGACCCCTGGCGATTCCCGTAAGCCCCCAGCACACGAAGGACTCACACACACACATCCTTCTGGCTCGGGCTTCCCAGTCGCACTGCCGCGGCCGGGAACGCCCCGTTTATTTATACTGCACGCGGCGGCGTGCAACGTCATGCCGCCGCGTGCGCGTCCCATCATCGGGCAGCGCCACAGGGGTTACTTTTTACCAAACTCTTTTTATGGCTGGATTACAGGCGGACAATGCTGGCTGGTTGATGTTTTGATGATTCATTACGTCTCGGGGGGATAGCCCATGGGCAACGTGCTCGCCTTGGAAGCAAGACGACAGGGAGCAACATAGGTTCGATCCCCAGGTCCACGCTTAGAAACCTCTGGGTATTAAGTGCGTTATAAATAACCTATCATATTATAAATAGATCTCAGATAAAGGCCGGAGGCTGCTGGGTCAACAAAGGTAGGTCTTCATGGGAAACGTGCACAGTGGTCGTCTGAGGAAGTAACAATCCATAACAATTTAAACTAGATGCTAACAAGCCACCTTGGGCACGACTTGAGCTACCAGGCCCTGCCACCAATCTCTTGCAGTCTTGCAAAGACATCAGAAATCCTAGGTATTGGGTGAGTTCACTGCAGGGTCCATTGTGCTAGTGAATTCAGCGCCAGGAACATGCCACTTCCCAATTCACTGCCACCACTGTGGTGGACAGTGGCCATGACGCAGGATCATACAGGCGGGGGCTTGAGCCATTAGATCTCTTTTACCCTTATGCTCCAGTCTTCACTGTAATAGCTGAACGGCACGTCCACAACAACGGCACAATCTCTGAGGAAATATGCAGATTTCTGGTTACCCTGACAACCCAATGCCTCTGATTTGCAACACTCCCTACCTGAAGACGGTGGGCAGGGATGGAAAATCTTCATGATGAAACTCACTTTCAACTTTGCCTTATTACAATGCCATCAGCATGTACGCCGAGACGTTCAGCCCGATCACAGAATGCAGCTATGGAACAAGCATAGCGCTTTCCCCCTGATTTTTTCAGCATCTGCACTGTGTGTTAATTTCTGACACCACTTGCATGCAGAAGCGGTATGCACATGCAGGCCCAGAGCAGATGCCCACATGCCTGCACATTCTCATGTGATGGAACCACTACTGCAACATATTTACAGCATCACCTCACAGGCATTTCGCCCTTCTAATGGAGTTAAAACATATACCTTCTGGAGAAAAACACACACACACACACACGCACGCGCGCACGCACACACACACACCCCCCCCCCAACACCACCACCAACACCCCCCCGCCCCACTTTAAGCTCTGACCTATTATTACACAAGAAAACATTATTGAAACCTTACCTCGTCTTCACAAATGACGAGTAAAAAGTAGTATCACCACATAAGTATATAATTGCAGTATACAGCAACAAAAAAACACATCCATAGCTAGCATACGATAAATATTAAAAAACCACACACTTAACCATTTAAAATAAATAGGTATAATATTCACATTCAGTAAAATGATTTCAAAACATACACCCACACTGAATAAAATACTTCCCTCAGAACAACAGATACTATTACTATTTTCAGACCAGATTTTACACCGAAACACTAACTTTTCCATGAGAATGACAAACCAATGTCAGCTTTCAAATGTTTTAATTGAATGGGTGCAAACATGCACATTCTGGCTGCAACAATTTAGGAAAGTATGCCCATGTAAGAACACTCATTATGTAGGCTTTGCCCATAATGCCAGTAAAGAATGCTATGCCACTGCAAGAAAACATGTCCCTTCTGGCTGGAACAACACAGGGGAAATATGACCAGGTAAGAACACTCTTCCTGTTGGCTTTTATTTATTTTTATTTTTGGATTTGTAGAGCGCACTACAGCCCGCGGACATTGAGGCGCTATAAGGAGACGTCAGAAGGATTGATTCAGGGTTGCAGGAATGCGGCCCAACAGAGTAATACTTAGTACAGATTGTTCTGTTACATACTCAATTGTTTCATTACATAATACATTAGATGAACGTTACAAGGAAGCATGCTTTGCCCACAATACCAATACAAAATAAATGTCATGCCACTTGGAGAAAACAGGTCCATACTGGCTGCACCAATACAGGCTAATATGGCCACGTCCAAACGCTGATTAAATTGGCTTTTCCCATAATGCCAATTGCAAGAAAGCGTGTTCATGGCTGCCTGCACTTTTGCAGCTCCCTAGAACCTCAACTAGGAACATTTATCAAGTTGGCTTTACCCATAATGTGAGCAAAAACGCTGGCTGCTGCACCATCATTCTAGTTCAGTGTGTTCTGTTATAGAATCTAACTTTTCTGGTGCATATGAGTATGGTCACCAGGCAAATGGTGACACTGAAACAAAACAACAAAACAAGAGCCTGTAGTTGCCCACAGGTGACCCACATGCACTCTTATCGGACAATGTTATTCTCTAAATTTCTAAATCAAGATACTTTTCAAAACTGAAATTAATACATTACACATTTTAATAAAGTGAGCTTGCAAAGAACAAATGTATAAATCCTAATTAAATACATTACCCCTGTGTTTTGGGCAGTTTGTGCACTAGAAATGCAAATTTCACAGGGTTCCTCGGACCCTTAACACAAACAACAAAATTCCAAATACAAGTGTTTGATATACACATTGTTATCATATACATTTAACACTTCTGCTGTGGCCAACCCAAATGATTATCCAATTAGCCAACACATTTCAGATATTGGGCTATATCCATCTTAAGGGCTTTTGAGTTGCCGCCATGAGTCAATTATAATCTCTTACTGTTCATCTGTTGACCTGAAATTATTAAGGGAATTATAATGTATCCAAAGGCAAATACACCTATGTGTTCCAGAACATCTAAATTGCAAAACAATGACTAACCTCTACTCGTGGTCTTAGGTCAAAATATCCTATTAATGGAAACATATGCATTACTCATGTAACCATAACTACAAACCATACAATAACAAAGTACATCAATCAGGAACTTCCATGCAATATGCAGTGAAGTTGCACAGTTCACTCACCTGGATTAAACCACATTTTGCTCTTTAAGTGTAACTACTATCTTCCAAGATGGTGGCTTCATTCACCAGCACTGGAGTGCTAGGTGTGTCTGAGGCCACACACTCATGATTGGCTGCAGCTGTGGATATATTGTACAATCCGGGAAGCCGGCAGGTGAATGCCGGCCCCCATTCAGGACATTGCCACAAAGTCCCACTTTCAACTCTTCCTTCTCAAAGGAATTCTCCCTTTTCTCACTTTCCCCCAGAAGCTCAATGTTACCCAAGCCCTGGTTCTCTCTAAGCTTGACTACTGCAATAGTCTTCTCTTGAATCTACCCTCTTCCTCTCTACGACTTTCCCATTGACCCTAAAGAGATTCCATCAGTTCATTCAACAGGAGATCCTTCATGTGTTGTCCTTTCTGAGTGATCAATGTTGAATTTTCCATGCAATTACACTCCCTTGAAAGCACAATTTCTTTTAACTTTGTTTTTATTTGCATTTGTGATAATAGATATACGAACAAACTTCAGAGATTCTTCATCAATAATCCAACCAGTGGTATCCCCTTGCCCCCATCTCCTCCCAACCCATCTCCCAAGGGGGACCCCTGTTAGGCAGAATCATATGCAGTACCCTTTGGGAACACCACATACAATTAAGACTACAAGTGTAAGTACAAATTCACCTTTGGTACAAGCCTGTACTACACAGTAAAGTGGTAGCGATGGCTGAGCAGCCAGAATTATCTGAAGAGTAAAGTGAGCAGTATCAGAAGTTACACAAAGGACAGCAGTTGCTATGGTTCAAACAAACACTGACCCAAGGCACTCCAGCAATTTAAAAAGGGAGGGTAAGACAAGGTTATTAAAAATCAAGCAGAACCAACAAGTAAGTAGGCAGGGCAATCTAGTAAAGGCTTAACTAGGATTCAAATCAATAGGCCTGGGCCAATGTTAATGGTTCAGAGTCTTTGCAGAGGTTCAAACAGTTCAGAGTAGTTCATGGTTAAGTCTTTTCCAAGAGTTCAAAACGAAGTTGGTCAGAAGAAAAGTTATTTAAAAGAGTAGAGAAGCACAAGCCCTCGGATTGGCAAAAGATTTCAAACACTTACACCGCGGTCGGACGGAATGAACAACCGGGCTTGCACAGTACCTTAGTAGAAGAAGAATGCTGTAGCTGAGGCAGAAGTTCCTGGCAGGTCCTGCAGGCACATGGTTCCTGAAGCGACTGTCAGACTGACAAGAAGGAGGAAAACTGGAGGGTCCTGCACTGCCCAGGGAAGAAACCAGCAGCAGAGCAAAGCAACAAATAAAAGGTGCGCTCCTTAAAACCCAAACAGGGTCCGGTCCTCCTGGCTATCCGGTTCACTGCAGCGGTGCACAGCAAATTCAACCAGGGGAAGGAGGTCTTACTTGGTGTTTGGCAAACTGGTTGATCCCACCAGTTCAAGGGAAGAAGATTCCTTGCAGATCTTCTCTGTCATTGAAGTTCAGGAGATTTGGACCCGCAGCAGGGCTTCACCAGGAGGTTCAGTCGTTGCAGTAGTCCTCTTCCTTCAGCTTCTCTTCAGTTCTCTCGATCCAGTGGTGACTCTGCCTTCCAAGTCCTAGAGACCTGTTTTCCCCCATTCACACAGCCTGGCTGTCAATCACACAGCAGGGTGGCTGTCCTGGCAGGACAGTCACCTAGCCAATCAAACAAGAGTGCGACTTGGGTCTCCAAGGAGACCCTGTGCAGGGGGCCTAAAGCCCCTCCCTCACATCCTGTCCACCCAGACACTCAGGCGCCTAAGAAGGGCTTCTTTGCAGAAGCCCACCACAGGACGGCGAACAAAGGAACCAAACCTCGTTTGGCGCGCAGAGTAAAACACGAAAAAAGACCTTTACAAAAAGAAATGGCGAATAAACCCGTCGGAACCAAATAAAATTAAATCTGGTCCAGCGGATTAAAGTTTGAGGCTACTAACATAGCCTAAAACACTACCAAGGCTATTTTCAAAGGACGCAGTAGGGAAAAAATGGTAGATACCACTGCCACCAGCCAAGTCTGAAAGAAAGGGGAACGAAATAATGTTCCATGAGAAACAGACAAAAAGGGATAACTATTAACCCTTTCCAGTACTCTATGGAAGATAGTTTGTACTGGGTTAGTGGATTTAAAAAGACTAATAATGTCAATGGCAACTTTACATGTTCTGGGAGACAGTAGTCAGTCCCAGAAAATGGAGTTTAACATGGCAAGCCAGTAAAAAGATGATACCTATGGAGTAGGTGAGACTCCACAGTCTATGAACACAAAAATGTAAAACACACAGCAAAACACAAGTAAGAGTGGGAAAAAAGACTCTTACCAGGTGAACAAAAAAAATCCTAGAAATCCAGCAAAGCTGCTGAGGGACTTGGTAGGCAAGGGAAATTAGCCATTCTGGAGAATTCTCCCTAAAACTCGCCTCCCCCCCAGACTAAGGGACAGGAGGATTTAATCCATTCCTTGACGAATCTCTTCACTCTAGTCGGTTATCAACATCCTAGAGAGACCATCAGCATTTTGGTGGTGACATCCTGACCTGTGCTCAATGGTGAAATCAAACACTTGCAGGCAGATTGACCATCTTAGTAGTTTGGGTTCTCCCCTTTCATTTGCATTAACCATCTCAGGGTTGGTGGTCTGTCTGAATCACAAAGGTAGATCCATACAAGTATGGTCTAAACTTCTTCAGAGACCACACAATAGCAAAGCATTCACGCTCTATGGTTTCCCACCTTGTTTCTGGTTCCTTCCGTTTCCTACTGATGAAGCACATGGGGCGCTCCCTACCTTTCTTATCCAGTTGACTGAGGACTGCACCTATACCTGTATTGGATGCATCTGTCTGCACAATGAAGGGTTGGTGATAATCAGGAGCTCTTAGGACCGGAGATTGACAAAGGGCTTTCTTTAGGTCTTCAAAGGCTTGAGTGCACTCCTCATTCCATCTAACCTTTTCAGGGAATTTTGGAGAGGAGACTACATGTCATCCAAGTATGTCATGCAGAAGTCCTCCATCCCATTCAGAACTTGATTGACCATCCTTTGGAATATAGCAGGTGCATTCTTTAATCCAAAAGGCATAAACTTAAACTGGTAGAGGCCTGCTGGGGTTGAAAATGCGGTTTTCTCCTTAGCATGGTCTGTCAGGGCTATTTGCCAATAGCCTGACGTCAGATCAAATGTACTGAGGTACTTGGCTGCACCATGTTTATCCACCAGTTCATCTGTCCTTGTCAAAGGATGGGCATCAGTCTTAGTGACTGCATTTAGAGCTCTATAGTCCATGCAGAATCTCAACTGCTTGGATCCTGCCTTTGGTACTAGAACAACTGGACTAGAACATGGACTTGTAGATGGCTCTATTACCCCGAGATCAATCATCTTGGTGACCTCTTCCTTTATGTGAGATCTTACATGTTCTGACATTCTGTAACCTCTGCTTTTCACAGGTAAACAGTCACCAGTTAGAATGTCATTCTGGCCCCAAGGGGTCAAGCCTGGTGAAAGTGAATACAGGGAGGCAAACTGATTTAACAGAACTTTGCACTCCTACTGTTGTTCAGATGTCAGATTAGAAGAGAGATTAACTACTTCTATGTTCTCATCCAAAGGTTGGCCTCTGAGCAGGTCAGGTAGAGGTTCACTCTCCTTCTCCTCTTGAGCTGAAGCTAGAAGCTCCCACTTCTGGTCTTGAGACAAATGCCTTCAAATGGTTGGTATGAAAGACTCTGGGAGCCGCCTTAGGTCTGCCTAAGTCAACCAGATAGTTCACCTCTCCAGGTTTGCCCACAACCTTGAAGTGTCCTATCCATTTCTCCTGCAAGGCCCTCTGCCTTGTTGGCACCATAACTAGTACAAGCTGGTCTTGAGTAAACTCACCCATGTTGGCCTTCTGGTCATGCCAATGTTTGACCAGCGCCTGACCTGCTTTTAAGTTATCACTGGCTTCTGCCATCATGTGTGACGTTCTCCTCCGGAGACCTATCACATAGACAGTCACTCTGATTGGCTTGGGGGAAGGAGCACTCTCCAACCCCTCCTTAATCAAGGCCAATGGACCTCTGACTGGATGGCCACAGAGAAGTTCAAAGGGACTGTAGCCAACTCCCTCCTGAGGGACTTCTCTATAAGCAAAGAGAAGGCATGGCAGTAGAAGGTCCCACTTTCTTTTAAGGGGTTCTTCTGAAGCACCTATCATGCTCTTCATAGTACAATTAAACCTCTCTATCAGTCCATTTTGTCTCTGGATGGTAGGCTGTAGAGAACTTGTAAGTGAAACCACAGTTTTTCCACATGGCTTGCATGTGGTGGGACATAAAATTGGATCTCCTGTCAGATATCACTTCCTTAGGAAACCCTACTCTGGTAGAAATACCAAGTAGAGCCTTAGCCACAGCCTGAGCCGTAACAGTCCTCATAGGTATTGCCTCAGGATATCTAGTAGCATGGTCTACTACAACCAGGATAAACCTGTTTTTTGAAGATATGGGAGGGTCAAGGGGACCAACAATGTCAATGCCTACCCTCCCAAAAGGAATTCCCACCACTGGGAGAGGCACCAAGGGTGCCACATTCTTGGCTCCACTCTTGCCAGAGGTTTGGCAAGTGTGACAGCTCCTACAGAATTTGTCAACTTCTGAACCCATTTTAGGCCAATAGGAGTATAAGGAGAGCCTTTCCTTGGTCTTTTTGAAACTCAAAAGGTATCTCACGGGCCAACTGTAGGAACTGGAGTCTGTTTTCTAGGGGCACTAAAAGTCTCTTACAGTCCACAGGGATAGACTCAGTCGGTTCACTGTAGAAGAGGCCATCTTCCCAATGCAACTTATGCTTCCCAGCTTCTTGCCCATCAAGCTGAGAAGCTGCCTGTTGTGGAAGACCTTCGAGAGTAGGACACTCTCTTTGTCCTCTACTGAAGTCTGCCCTATTGGGTCCACCTTCTGCCAGTAAAGACTGCAGCTCAGGATGTTCAACAGGATCCAGATCTCCAACTAGAGTAATGTCTTCTTCCAGATATGACTCTTCAGAAGCTGGCTCAACCACACAGGGTTGTACCTCACACTCAGCCTCAGCAGGTGGAGGAGTCACAGGTGTGACTTTGGACAATCTTGGCGATGTCCTTGTTAGTAGCACAGGGGTGCTATCTGCTTTCTTCTTGGAGGTCTTGGGTTTCCCCTATGCCTTTTTCTTTCCTGAAATAGCAGTGAGCAGCTCCTGTGGACTGGGGGTGATAGTTTCCTCTATCAATTCCCCTGGAGAGCCTCTCAAGGTCCTCACCCTTGCAGGCCTAGTGAGCTCCTGTCTCCTCTTTCTGGGAGGCCTGGGGGTACTGAACACAACTCCAAGAGTTTTCAGGTCATTACCCAACAGGACTCTCCCGGGCACGTCACTCTGCACACTAACAGGTATGTTGACAGTCATGTCATTGCACTGGATGAGAGCTAGTAACTGGTGAAGCATTTGCACAGGGCCTCCAGCTAACTTGGTTAGGTGTTTGGGTGCTTTAGCAACATCCTTTACCTTGAAAAATGATTCATCAACCACAATTATGCTGGCTCCGGTGTCTCTAATGGCAGGGTCTCCCGGCCATTCACAAGAACACTATCTTTATAATACTTTTTTGTATTATCTGGGATGGAATTATAGACATCTAAATTATGTTGCTCCCACAGACCCAGGGACACTAAAGAAACACAAGCTGAGACTCTCATGGGTTCATCAGCCAGTAGGTAAAAGTTTCCACTTGCCATAGGTACTTCTTCCTCTGGGGAGAAGGCTAAGGAGACAGTGTGGACCCCTGAAGGTTTATCCTACACCTGGGATCCCCTTTCACATGGTCAGCTGACCCACAAACATAACATTTCCCAAATGTTTTGATGAATGGGGGCTTGTTCTGACCTCCATCTGGTTTGGGTCCAGATGGTGCACTAGCCTGATTCGGTTTCCCTTGTGGCTTACCCTTATTGTTTTGTTTGGGGCCCTCTTTTGGATCGGAGGTATTAGAATTCTCCTTGTTATCTTTCTTTGGCTGCCTTCCCTCATCCTTCTTCTGAGTTGCCCCAGAATCCTTGTGAGTCGCCCTGTTGGCAACCCACAAGTCAGCAGCCTTAGCTAACTTATTTGGATCTATCTCCTTAGAATCAGCCAAGTGCTGTCTGTGCTCAGGAGATGTCATGGGTATCAGGCAAGTATTTGGGGCAAGCTGGGTGGAGGCTTGGCAGGCCTGGCATAGGCACACAAAGAACCCATAACAAATCCCTCCTTTCATTCCTTCCTAGTGTTTGTAGTACAGCTCACAGTAAGCAACATGAAGCACTGGAGGAATCTTGGGTGTGGCATAGCCAGCCGCACCCAAACACTAGAGAGCTCATGAGTTATCATGCACTTCCTGTTTGGCAACAGGAAGTGGTAACCAGGAAGTGGTAACCAGGAAGTGGTAACTTCCTGGTTACCACTTCCTGTTGCCAAACAGGAAGTGCATGATAACTCATGAGCTCTCTAGTGTTTGGGTGTGGCTGGCTATGCCACACCCAAGATTCTTCCAGTGCTTCGTGTTGCTTACTGTGAGCTGTATCAGCAACACACTTGCCGTGCTCTGGATTACCCAGCATCTTCTTACCTGCTCCGGATCATCCTGTTTCTGCTTACCTGCTCCGGATCATCCTGCTTCTGCTTACCTGCTCCGGATCATCCTGCTTCTGCTTACCTGCTCCAGATCATCCTGCTTCTGCTTACCTGCTCCGGATCATCCTACTTCTGCTTACCCGCTCCGGATCATTCAGCTGCAGTTTACCTGGTTCTTACTCCACGCCACAGCTATCTCCAGTCAAGAGGGGACTTCTACACCGGCACCTGTAAGAACAAAGAAGAACAGCGTTAACACGTGCACATCAGTAACGCTGCGCATACTCACCGAAACTTCCCGCAACGCTGGAATCCAGGTTAGTTGCACGAGCGCACAAACCCCTGTAAGAAAGAAGAGACATTATTCATTGCACTCGCTCCAATAACGCGGACCCTTAATTCACTGCACTCTCTCTCTCTCTCTACGTGGGGAATACTTACCAAAAGCCTCAGTGCAAACTTACCTAACCACCAAGTCTCCAGTAGCGCTGAACCCGGACTCGAGGTGCTAATACCACTTCCTTTCTCCTGCAAGGGAAAGAGAGAGACATTACCAGGTGCACTCGAATTGAAGGCGCTGTGCAAACCTACCAGCAGCTAGATTCTACACGCAGCGCTACTCATCCACAAAAATACCAGCAAACAAAGACAATACGGACAATTTGGGACACTCAACATTCTCCGCGCAACGTTCACTTGTGGGAAAGACTTTCTAGCCAGTGAAGAAACTGGCACCTTGAACTCTCGGCCTCGCTGTGAAGGCATAAAACAGTGTTTGGCATCTGAACTCAGCCTACAGACATTGGCACTAATCACATGAGTGAATCGTGCCCCTGCAAATGCAGGATGGAGTGCACACCCTACTAAAGATCAAGGTAAGCCCATAGGGGGACATCACAGCACACAGTAAAGAGAAGGGAAGGGCCCAAGGGAATCGGGTGAATTCAGGTCTGAGTGTAAACCTTGTATTTGACAGGTATTCCTCCAGGTGAAACAGGGCAAGTGAAGACTCTGGGTCAAGGGAGGCTCGTCCATCGCTCCTGCAGAGACACAGGTGAGTGTGACAAGAGAGCAGGCTTCATAAATTTCTCCAACATAACAAGATTTTCATACCTTCATAAGTGTTTACTCTGTAACCCTTAACCCAACCATCTAAGTTTTTCAAACATTCACATACCCAGGTAGCCCAAGGGCTACCATCATGCTTTTTGAGGGTCCTAATCCTCTTAAGGTACTGGGAAGGGGTCTTCCCAAATCTAGCAATTAAAGCTAGCTTCACACACTCATAATCCATCCTATCCCACTGGAACCACCTTCCTCCCTCCCTGAAACTCGAGGAGAACCATCTCCGGTTCCGGAAGCACCTCAAAACCTTCCTCTTTGCTTCTGCCTTCTCTCCCTCTCTCCCCTGCTGAATTCCTGGCTGATACTGCACTGGTTACCTGGCCACCCTCCTGATCTCGGGCCCATGCCCCGCCAGTTGCACACCTGCACTGCCTCCCTGGCAACCCCTGCATCTAGGGACTGTTTTCTGTATCCCTTACAGTCCCCCAACAAGCACTTATGTTTGCACTTACCTTGCACTTGCCACCTTTCTGGCCGTTTTACTATCTTATTTATTCTACTATCCCATGCACTGCACTTTCCCATCTCCCTTCCCCCTTTCACTTTTCCTTTTCCCCCTTCCCATGCACTTGCATGATCTGAATACACCTGGCCTACTAGGATCGTTGTCTGTCTTCCCTTGTTCCCTCTCCCTTGCCTTGTCGCGCCTTGAAACACTTGTGTATAGGCGCGTTATAAATGTCATATCATATCATATCCACCTCCCCAACTCCATCACAACATCAGATGCAACAGTGGGTAGCCTAGAGAAGAGCCAATGAAGCAACTGATTCCCTGTAATGTCTTGAATCCCATGGTTATACCCAAACATTGCCAACCAATCCAAAATATCAAGCTTAGCCTCATACATACCAACCATTTCTTTAGGCATACAGGGTCTCTTAGGACTAGAAGACCTAGAAGACTCTGGGAAACAAGCATTTTCAATAGACAACTTTTTAATTTCTAAGGCATGGCTCATCTCCATTTCTCTGAGCTTAAGTTCTTGATGCTTTTGTTCAGTTTGAGCATTAAAACGTTTGAATTCCAATTGAAGCCTCATCTTTTCTAGAGCAATGAATTCAGGACTGAGTGTAGGACCTGTAGGGGTCCCAGTGGACAAAGGTTGAGGTTGTTGAGCAGGCAGAGGAGCAGTAAGGCCTACATTGTGAGACACATCTGCCTCATGTAACTCATCCATAATAATTGACACATTTTCATCCTAATTATGTTCCACATTTGCTGGAGGGTTAGGTATTTCAGACCCACTCTCCAAACTTTGTTTCTCTAACAACCTTTCAATTAATTCAGACTGTTTGCCTTTAACAGAGAGATTCCTTTCTCTACACAGATTTTTCAGATAATCAACAGTGTAACTAAGGAGGGTCTCGGTCTCCTGACAGTAGCTTTCCATATCAGACATGACTAAAATTTGCTTTTTAGTGGTGTTTAGCCTTGTGGTTAGTTGATCCAAGGTAATAGCAGCACTCTAAGTGTAATCACTATACTTTTATCCTCACCACTGTACACCAGTGTTAGGTAGGATCATATGCAGTACCCCTTGGGAACACCACATACAATTAACACTACAAGTGTAAGTACAAATTCACCTTTGGTACAAGCCTGTACTACGCAGTAAAGTGGTAGCGAAGGCTGAGCAGCCAGAATTATCTCAAGAGTAAAGTGAGCAGTATCAGAAGTTACACAAATGAAGTGTGAGCAAAATGGCACACCAGCAATTTAAAACGGGAGGGAAAGACAAGGTTATTCAAAATCAAGCAGCACCAACAAGTAAGTAGGCAGGTCAATCTAGAACATTTTACTACAACTAGGACTCAAATCAATAGGCCTGGGCCAATGTTAATGGTTCAGCGTCTTTGCAGAGGATCACACAGTTCAGAGTAGTTCGCTGTTAGGTTTTTGCCAAGAGTTCGACACGAAGTTGGTCGGAAGAAAAGTTATTTAAAAGAGTAGAGAAGGACAAGCCCTCGGACTGGCGAAAGATTTCAAACACTTTCACCGCGGTCGGATGGAACGAACAACCGGGTTTGCACAGTAACTTAGAAGAAGAAGAATGCTGTAGCTGAGGCAGATGTTCCTGGCAGGTCCTGCAGGCTCACGGTTCCTGAAGCGACTGTCGGAGTGACAAGAAGGAGGAAGACTGGAGGGTCCTGCACTGCCCAAGGAAGACACCAGCAGCAGAACAAAGCAACAAATAAAAGGTGCACTCCTTAAAACCCAAACAGGGTCTGGTCTCCTGGCTATCCGGTTCACTGCAGCAGTGCACAGCAAATTTGACCAGGGGAGGGAGGCCTTGCTTGGTGTTTTATTATTTATTTACACTTGTAGAGCGCACAACAGACCTTGGGCATCGTGGCGCTTGTTACATGAAGACATAGTTCACTTATTTACAGTAGCAGCAGGTTTACAATTTGACAGGTTTTTGAAAGCAATACAATATATGTGCAGAGTAACGAAATTAAACATTAGATTGCAGTAGGTCATGGTAAGAGTGTGATCGGTGGGAGCTGGGGTGGTGGGTACGAGGAGAAGAGAGAAGAGAGTTAGTTGAAGAGTGTTGTTTTCAAGTTTCTCCAAAAGGCAACGAGTGAAGTTTCAGTTCGGAGAGAGGTCGGGAGAGTGTTCCATAGCTTTGGAGCTATGTATGGGAAACCTAGCCCTCCTGTCTTGGCCTTGTTGATGCGCGGTATAGTGAGTTGGTTGGTATAACATGTCCTAGTGGGTCTTGCTGATGTGGCTCTAGAGAGAGTTTCAGCTAGGTAGGCGGGTGCTGTGGATTTGATACATTTGTGAACTGTGGTAAGAATTTTAAATGTAATGCGGTCTTTGACTGGAAGCCATTGTGCATCCTCTTTAGCTTGAGAGATGTGGTCCCTTCTTGGGATACTTAGTGCTGCTCTTAGCACATTGTTCTGAGTGATCTGGAGTCTGTTCAAGTTTTTTGCTGATGTGCCTGCTAGGAGGGAGTTACAGTAGTCCAGTTTGGCACCTATGGTAGCTCTGGCAATTGGGAGGCAGTTAGTCTTGGTTAGGAAGGGTTTGATGGCATTGATGAGTTTGGTGCTTAGTGCAGAGGCTGAGGCTATGGCATTGGTTTGTTTATTCATGGATAGCGTGGCATCGATGTGGACCCCTAGAGTCTTGACGGATTAAAGGACGGGGATGATGGCGTTATCTATGTTGAAGTTGGCATAGAGACTGTCTAGTTTTGCTAAGGTAGACCTTTGCCCCAATATGAGGATCTCAGACTTATTTCCATTTAGGCATAGACCATTTTATGCCATCCAGGCCTGGATGGTGGCATATATGTGGCTTAGGGCGGCCGCATCCAGATCGTACGCACCAGTTAGTGGTAGAAGTACTTGTGGTGTATCGTCTGCATAGGTTATATATGCTATCCCGAGAGCATCGAGTTTGTCAAAAAGGGGCTTAGTAAAGAGATTATACAGCGTGGGCTCAGTACATGAAACCTGTGGGACTCCACAGTGGATAGTGGTGGGAGGTGCATTTGCTGTGTTTGAGAAAACTTTCATTACTCTTCCTTCAAGGAAGGAGGTAATCCATGAGGTTGCTTGGTTGGAGAATTGCACAGCTTGAGTAAGGTGCATGGTGAGAGTTTTGTGGTCAACCAAGTCGAAGGCTGCTGAGAGGTCTAGGAGGAGGAGGGCCAGTTAATCTTTGTCTAAGATTTGAGTAATTTGTTTTTTTAGTAATGTTTCTGTACCATGTCCTTTGCGAAATCCAGACTGCCTTTTACCTAGGACAGAATTCGTCTCAAGGTGCAATTGGATTTGAGTATGAGCTGCTTTGTCCAGAAGTTTAAGAAGGAACGGTAGGGTGGTTATGGGCCGATAATTATTAGGCTGGGAGGGGTCTAGCGTGGGTTTTTTCAAGAGAGGGTGAACCCAGGCCTCTTTAAGGCTGGCGGGGACAATGCATGTTTTAAATTAGGAGTTGATGAAGGCGGTGAGAAGAGGAGCAAGGGCGTTGGCAATTTTTTTAAAATCTTAGAGGGGCAGCTGTCCCCTTTGCAGAGAGATGGTTTAAGGTGGTTGAGAAGGTCTATAACTTCAGGTTCTGTGATGTCCTTGAAGGAGAATTTAGGGAAGTGAGAAGAGGAGTCTGCCGTGGTCTGAGTGTGTGAGTTTTAGTTTTGTAGAGCTTTAAACTGAGCCTGGATTTTATTTTGGAAGAGTTCCATTTTATTTAGCATAGCAGCTTGAATGCTTGCGCACCAGGCTTTGTCTTTAATGATTTCATCTGTGCTGGTGGGTAGGGCATTGAGTTCCTTGACTATGGTAAATAGTTATTTCGTTTGGGAGTTGGCATTGGAGATATGTGAGTTAAATGAGTTGGATTTTGCGGTGAAGATGGATTCTTTATAAATTAGTGCAGCTGATTTAAAATTGTCTAATGGAGTCAGATGGGTTAGCTTGCCACATTTTAAGGGCAATCCGCTTGTTGGAGGGCATATTTTGCAGTTACTCTGAGAACCAGGAGTTTGAGTGAAATGATTTCTTCTCTTTTTTACATTCTAGCAGTGTTACGGTGTTTACCGCATTGGTGTTTGGCGAACTGGTTGGTCCCACAAGCTCAAGGGAAGAAGATTCCTTGCAGATCTTCTCTGTCGTTGAAGTTTAGGCGATTCGGACCCACAGCAGAGCTTCACCGGGAGGTTCAGTCGTTGCAGTAGTCCTCTTCCTTCAGCTTCTCTTCGGTTCTCTCGATCCAGTGGAGACTCTGCCTTCCAAGTCCCAGAGACATGCTTTTTATGCAGTTTTCCCCCATTCACACAGCCTGGCTGTCAATCACACAGCAGGGTGGCTATCCTGGCAGGACAGTCACCTAGCCAATCAAACAAGAGTGTGACTGTGGCCTAAAACCCCTCCCTCACATCCTGTGCACCCAGACACTCAGGCGCCAAAGGAGGGCTTCTGTGCAGAAGCCCGCAAAAGGACGGCGAACAAAGGAACCAAACCTGGTTTGACACGCAGAGCAAAACACGAGAAAGACATTTACAAAAAGAAATGGTGAATAAACCCAGCCGGAACCAAATAAAATTAAATGTGGTCCAGCAGATTAAAGTTCGAAGCTACTAACATAGCCTAAAACAGTACCAAGGCTATTTTCATAGTCTGCGGTAGGGAAGAAATGGTAGATACCACTGCCACCAGCCAAATCTTAAAGAAAGGGAAACGAAATAATGTTCCATGAAAAACAGACAAAAAGGGATAACTATTAATCCTTTCCAGTACTCTATGGAAGATAGTTTGTACTGGATCTGTGGATTTAAAAAGACTAATAAAGTCAATGGCAACTTTACATGTTCTGGGAGACAGTAGTCAGTCCCAGAAAATGGAGTTTAACATGGGAAGCCTGAAAAAGACAACCCTGTGTCACTGCACTAAAGGTGCTGTGTGACGCACAGTAAAAAGATGATGCCTATGGAGTAGGTGAGACTCCACAGTCGATGAACACAAAAAATGTAAAACACACAGCAAAACACATGTAACAGTGGGAAAAAAGGCTCACACTCTTACCAGGTGAAAAAAATAAATCCTAGAAATCCAGCAAAGCTGCTGAGGGACTCAGTAGGTAAGGGAAATTAACCATTCTGGAGAATTCTCCCTAACAACCCCTGAGTACGCCAACAAGTAAAGCAGTCTTTGCAATATTTATTTCTCCAACATGTCAGTGGTTAACCAACACCCACCAGGGAAAAGTCTTGGCCGTGGTCAGCGGAACTGCTTCTGCTTGGCTCCCTGATCCACTTCTTGTACTCTGTACTGCATTATAGTTGTATGTTCCCTGGGCTCGCTCTGCCTCCTCTCTACAAAGGAACACTCCCCAATCGTCCCCAAAAGACCCCATCCTATCGTGCACAACTTCTGTCAATCTGTCCTTTACCATCATGTCCTACACCTTTCGTTCCCACACTGGCTTCATCAGCAAATTATCACTTTTCCATCCCTGGGACACAGCTAGGCATCCCGCCCTCAGCATTACTTCCCACATTCTGGGGAGCTTATACCCATTTCTGTCTCTGGCCAGGAATCCCAACAGTATTTGGAAAGGGTCCAGCCCCAGTTACACCCCCTTAATGTCCTTCATCCAACTGAGCACCTTGTTCCAGTATACTTGAATCTTTGAGCATCGCCACCACATATGAGCGAGGGTCCCCACCTGGCCACACGCCCTCGGACACTGCAGGGATATACCCGGGAAAATCTTTGATAGCTTCAAAATGTTAATGAGCTGGCACAGAGACCCACAGAAACTATGCTCCATCACTGAGGTAAAAAGATCTCCCTGAAAGACCACCTTATAAATCCTCGCCCACTCCTTTGCTCTGATGTCGCTCCCTACAAGGTCCTCCCAGTATCTTTGAAATGTCTGTCTCCCTGTCAGCTTTTCAGTGTTCATTGCCTTATACAATCTAGACAGAATACCTTTCCTTGTTTGGGCCGTGTCTAGGGCCTTCTCAAAAGGTGTAAGTTCCCTTGTAAGGTTATTACCCCACTTGGGGTCGGTTATGATGCCTTTATTTCTTATGTTTTTGAAAACAGAGACCCTGTGACTTCCCAGGACCTCTGTGGCTTCTTCCAACCCCAGAAATGACCTGTCCTTGAATAACTGTCCCACCCTTTCTCGACCCAAATCGGACCACTCCTGCGCAAACGTCAAAGTCCTGCTGGCTAGATTGAAAGGGAGTCCCCATGTCGAAGACCACGGTGAGGGCCATATAGATACGTCTCGGCTGGCTGTGTTGTCCTTCCAGCTGGACTATAGCACACCTTCAAACTCCCAGGGATAGTTCAGGGGTGGGCCCAGAGGTAGTCTTTAACCTTGAGGGGGTGCGTCACTGGGTCCTCCAGGTAAGTCCAATAAGTACTTGTTTTATCTCTCATATGCTCTAGCATGACTCTCAGTTGTGCCACCCTGTGGTTTAACCTGAAATTAGGGAATCCAAACCCTCCCTCTTCCCTTGGGACTGTCAAAGTCTCAATTTTTACCCTGGGTGTTTTATTCTGCCAGATGAATCTACAGACATCTACCGCCAACTCCCTAAAGAACCTTTCCGTAGGCTGTCCTGGGATGCCAGCGAAAACATATAGCAATCGAGGGAGACATTCATTTTTATGGAGATCATTCTCCCATACCACGTTAAAGTGAGCAGGGCCCACCTCTTAAAATCCAATTTTATCTTGGCCAGGAGAGGGTCATAATTCGCCTTGATCAAATCTCCCAGATGCCATGTGACCTGGATCCCCAGATACTTTATGGCCTCCTGCTCAACCCTCATGCCCCTGAACTTGTTCCTCAAATCTAGGAGAGGGCTGCGATCCCAGATAGGCATTATACAGGACTTGTCCATGTTAATCTTTAGGCCTGAGAGGGCGCAACACTCTGCTATCTGTTCTAGCAGGGGCGGCAGTGACTCCTCAATGTCAGTGATATAGGCCAGTATGTCGTTGACGAAGAGTGAGAGTTTAAATTCAACCTCTTCCCGCTGATGCGGCTTATCCGCTTGTTCACCCGGATCGCAATCGCTACGGGTTCCATGACCAGGGCATAGATCAATGGTGAGAGGGGACAGCCCTGTCTCGTGCCCCTTCGTTAGGGCAAATACCTCAGATAACCCCCCATTAATGAGAACTCTTGCTTTGGGGCCACCCACCCCAGGAAGTTTGCCCCATCCCCATTTTCCCTAGGACCTTCATCATGAAGGGCTACTCCACCCTATCAAACGCCTTTTGCGAATCAAGCGATATTAGGTAGGCATCCTGCTGTCCAGTCTGGCCGCTATGCATCAGATTTAGTCTTCCTAATGTTATCTGCCCCCTGCCTCTCACTAACAAAGCCTACCTTGTCCCAGTGGACCAGTGGGGGAAGCACCCTTTCCAGCCGAGCTCCCAGGATCTTAACATCGTTGTTCAGGAGGAAAATGGGTTTGTATGATGAGCACATAGTAGGATATTTCCCTTCTTTAGGGATAGCTACTATCATAGCCATTAGCATTGTGGGTGGAAGCGCCTAACCCTCAAGACAGGCATTGAAGGCTCTGACCGGGTAAGGTGCCAGGGCTGATCCGAACAGCATATAAATTGTCATTGAAAAACCATCCTCTCAGGGCGCAGCCCCCATTTTCATACCCTTGATAGCCAGTTACAATTCCTCTACCATTATGGGCCTATCTAGGTTTTCCACCGCGTCTTTCGCTATTGTTTGGGCGAATTCTCTTATAAGGCTAATTTCCCTAACCTAGTGAGTCCCCCAGCAGCTTTGCTGGATTTTTGGGGTTTGTTTTTTTCTCCTGCTAAGAGTGTGACTCTTTTACTCCCACTCTTAGACATGATTTGTGGTATGTCTTTGCCTTGTTATGTGCTTATGGGCTGTGGGGTTTCTTTTTACTTCATAGGGTATCATCTGTTTTTCTGTATGTGTGGTACACAGCACCCTCAGTGCAGTACCACAGGGGTGTCACAGTGACCCCCAAACATAGACTCCATACCCTGGGACTGACTACTGTCTCCCAGGGCATGTAAAGTCACCATTGGCTTTACTAGTCCAAAATTGTGAACAGAACCAGTACAAACCATCATATTGTGGAAGAACTGGTAAGGGGTAATTCGATTGCCCCGGGTCTGTTTGCGAGGGGGCACTGTCCCGTCCCCCCTCGCCGAGTTTCTGACTGGTGGCAGTGGTTACCATGCGAAATATTCCACCAGAATATTTCCTATGGGATTTTCCCATTGATTTTAAACGCACCACCTTTTTGGTGCAATGTTAAAGATACCGCTGGTTTATTTATTTAATATTAAATCATCGGTTGGGTCTTTTTGCCAGAACTCGATTCTAAAATGGCGTTTGTGTCTGTCTCTGTAACTCTGACCAAGGTCGAGCCCTTTGTTCCACTATTTTGGCGGGCTTCTCCACAGAAGCCCTCCAAATGGTGCCACTCTGTCTGGGTTCCACAGGAAGGGTGGAGGGGGGGATTGGCACCCTGGACTGCGTTGCCTTAGCAACCCAAGTCGCACTCTACTCTGATTGGCCCAGTGGTGAGCCGACCCGGCTCACCACTTAGCATGTGTGATTGACAGCTAGGCTGATGAATGGGGGTTTTTCTGCATAAAAGCAGGGCCTTTGGGACTGGAACTTCAGAAGTCGCCACAGGACCTAAGAATCTGAAGAGGGAAGAAGCTGAGCCACCTGCAACCGACGACACCACCGGTGAAGCCTTGCTGCAACGATCTCACCACTTTTCCAATGACAAAAGAAGCTCTTCTGCTGGAGAGTCTTCTCCCTTTGAGCTGGTAGGACCAACCAGTTCGCCCTTTTTCGCTTCCAAAGACGTCACTTGGTCGATTCGCCCGTGCCAAGCACCCCGGCGGCCGGAAAGCCAAGCTCACCACTTTTGACCGCAAATAAAAGGACTGCACCTTTTAATCGGGAACTCCGCAGCTGGTTTCATCCCTGTGCAGTGCAACGACTCCACCTTTCCTCCGTGACGAGATCTTCTCTTCCCCTGGTCGTAACCAGGAACTTCAACCACTGCCAGGAACAACTGCCCTCGCTGGAGCTTCCTTTCTCTTTAAGTTACTGTGTCCTGCCTGGCCTCCCTTTCTACAGATTGCTAAAGGTGACCCTTAAATCCTTGGCTTCTAAACTGGGTTGGCTCCAGGCCTTCTAACTATATCTTTTGAATCACCCCAACCTCTTTTGAACACTCTGCAAAGACTTTCAGTGCACTTTAAACCATGTGAACCTGGGCACATTTCGCTTTGCTCCATTTAAAGTGGGCTGGCCTATGAACTTTGGCTCTACAGTATAACCTGCCTTTCTCCCCTTGCTCTGCACTCTTAAAAGTGTTGGGAACTGTTTTATTTTATGCTCTGCCTTTTCTCTCCCTTTTTAACCTAAACTATTGGAATGCCATCTAGGTTAAGCGCTTGCTTCTGTCTTAACAAATAGTTGTGCTTTAACCCTGACTTGTCTAATAGTTAACAAGGGAGGTGTGTATACTTACCTGACTGTGTTACTTTTCATTGAGAGTGCTAATGTATTACCTAAAGTGTGTTTTAAATAAATAATGATATATTTTTTATACAAAGCTCTGGTCAGTGTTTGTTTGCTCTACTGAGTTTGGCCCTATTGTGTATACTCTGCATATTGCCCTACTCTTCTTGAGAGAAGTCCGACTGCTCAGCCACAGCTGCCAGGTAAATCTGGGTGGTGCAGACTGCTACCAATTGGGTTTACTGCTTACTCCTGTAGTCTTAATCTTTTTGCAGTGTTCCCCAAGGGAACTGCACAGGATTCTGCCTAACACTGGTGGCAGGGGTGGGATTTGTATTGAGTATACATTTTAGAGTGTCTAAATACCTTAGTGCAACTAACCACAAAGCTTAGCACTGTAAAAGTAAATTTTTAACAAGTCAAGCTATGGAAAGTTACAGCCAGGAGTCCCTTTCTGCACAAACTGCTGATTTTTAAGAGTTCTATGTAGACATAAGGATCTTCCTGTTAAAAGCAAGAAAATTGAACTAATAGAAAGATTGTTAGAAAACCAAAGTCTGGGTAGTGGGTCATAGGAACCTACCTCCCCAGCAAATGTAGACAACAGTGATGAAGGTAATATGGATCAAAGTATTGATAATGTTGTTGTAGATTCAGAAGAGGAAAGTGAGACTAATGTAACTGTCCCCACTGCCCCTCTGCCTGCTCTAGCACCTCAAGCTATGTCTACTGGACCTTTGCCAGGTCCCACATTAAGTCCTGAATTCATTGAACTAGAAAAAATGAGACTTGAATTAGAGTTCAAAAGAATTAGTGCCCAATCTGAACAAAAGCACCAAGAACTAAGGCTCAGAGAAATGGAGCTCAAGCATGAGCTAGAGATGAAGAAATTGTCTGTTGAAAATACTTCTCTCCCCGGATCCTATAGGAGCTCCAGTCCCAAAAGACCCCAGATGCCTAAAGAGATTGTGGGTATGTATGAACCTAAGTTGGATGTGTTGGATTGGTTGGCTATGTTTGAGTATAATCATGGGCTCCAGAACATCACAGGGAATCAGTTGTTTCTTTGGTTGTTCTCTAGGCTCCCCCCTTGTTGCATCTGATGTGGTAATGGAGTTGGGGGAGGTGGATAGGATGGACTATGAATGTGTGAAGCTAGCTTTGATAGCTAGATTTGGGAAGACCCCTTCCCAGTACCTTAAGAGGTTTAGGACCCTCAAAAAGAATGATGGTACCCCTTGGGCTATCTGGGTGAATGAAAGTTTGAAGAACTTAGAGGGATGGATTAAGGGTTACAGAGTGAAAACTTATGAGGGAATGAGAAATCCTGTTATGTTGGAGTCAATGTATGATGCCTGCTCTCCTGAGCTCAGACAGCACTTAGCTGATTCAAAGGAAGGAGATCCTAGAAAGCTAGCTAGGGCTGCTGACTTGTGGGTGGCCAACAGGGCTACTCACAAGGATTCAGGGGTTACTCAGAAAAAGGATGAGGGAAAGCAGCCACCAAAAGTGAATCCAGAGAATTCTAATACCTCCCATACCAAAGAGGGCCACAACCAATAAAATAACCGGGGTAAGCCACCAGGGAAACCCCATCAGGCTAGTGCACCTTCTGGTCACCAACCAGAAGGAGGTCAGATCAAGCCACCATTCCAGAGAGCATTTGGTATGCTATGTCTGTAAGGCAACTGACCATGTCAAAGGGTAGACCTACAGTGATCAGCACAGTCTCCTTAGCCTTCACTCCTGAGGAGGAAGTACAAGTGGCTAGTGCTCACTTTGAAGTCTTTGCTGAAGACCCCTTGAGTCTTCAAGCAAGTGTATCTTTAGAGCCTATGAGTCTGGTTAGCAACCAGAATAGGGAAACCTATGTGTCACGATGCCTGCCCCCGGGAAACCAGGTTTGGCCAGCTACCCCGGAAGCAGGCATCATGCCATTTAATGCAAGCCCATGAACCCCAATTAGGGGCTATTTGGGTGCAGTCCTGGCGCCTATGCCGCCAGGCTCATAAGTTCAGAATAAGTCCTGGCGCCATGGGCGCCAGACTCATGGTCAAGGACTTACCTGAAGCAGACCATGCTGCTAACTTACCTGAGGCAGACCATGCTGCCAGTGACCAGAAGTCAAATGAGGCCTAGGAGGGACTATTTTTCCCTAGGAACTATTTTTTACTCGGGTGGAGCCGTGGAAGGATACTTACCTGGAACTACTTCCAAGGCTATTTAAACCACGCCCTGACAGCAACCCATTCTGCACCTGCAGCGTAACGCTCACCGTGCCTGCAGCAGCTTCCAGTCTTCAGCCACGCCCGCCTGGATGCCGGAGCTCCTGAAAACCTGAAAGAAAGCAGAGGGAAGGTTAGAACCAGAGTTTTTACCTGCAATCCTTACCTGAATCTTGAATCTTCTTGGCTCTGACCTAGAAGGAAGAAATCATCAGATGCGCGCCGCTTCGCATCCTGCAGCGCCGCGCGGGAACTCACCTGAAGCAATCCTCCGCATTCTATCGCGCTTTTCCGCATCCAGCGGCCGCTCTGCAACACCTTCTGGAAATAAAGACAATAAGGTGAGCAAGGGAGCATTCCCAGACAATAAAGGCAATCCCCAGGACTTATCTGATACCACAGGGGGTACTTACCTCATCTCGGATCGGCGCAGCCTCCACAGCTTCTCCGCCGTACCCCGGCCCCAAAGGGGAAACAAAAGCAACACAAAAGCGCAAGTGGGGGAAACCGAATTCCGCTACAGACTTACCTGGTTACTGCCTGAGGCCGCAATCACCGGAACCTCCACCGATTCAGCGCCTGCAAAAGGAAAGGGTCACAGGTTAGACCAGGTCCTCATTATCGAACTGAACAGAATCCATAAAAATTTACTTGCATCTTACTGGTTGCCACTTGGAACTCTTCTCAAGAACTATTAAGGCAACTTAGGGAATTTGGACAGAGTGAAGGCAAGACGTTTTTGAACTCTTTTTAAAACTATTTCCTTACGGAGTCAATACCGTTCTGCAACTCTCCAACATCCCACACCAGTGAAGTAACTGGTCATCTACGCGCCCCTGCGCTCGGGGCAGGATGGAGAGCTCATCTTTCCAAACTATCAGGTGAGAACATAGCAAGAGTTCGGAAGTAATTTGTGGGAAGAGATCGCAGGAGTGGGGGAAGGTGGGGTTGGTGCCCAGTCCCCGCAGGTGGCTAAATCCCTTTTCTCCATTACAGAAGAATATTCATACGGGCAAAACAAGCTAAGCTTGGTGGTCCGGTCCAGTCCATCATTTCGGCGCCCCGTGTGTCGCTGGAAGAGGTAACAACAGCCCAGTTCAGATCGACGCCCCCGTGGACACCAGGTGAGCGTAACACTATGACTCCCTACCAGCAAACTCTAAAATATACTATATGGACAGTGTTCTTGTCAATGGCCAGGATACCCCTGCCAGGAGAGACACTGAAGCTAGCAGAACAGTAGTGGATGAAAGCTTTTTCAAACCTGAGGATGTGGCTAAGGCACCCAAAGGTCCCACTAGAAATTCTTGAGGCCCTGTCCAGATGGTTCCTATTCTACCAGCCCTCATTCAGTGTAATAACATGACAGTGAGAATTCTTGTCAGTGTTAAGACTGAGGTGCCTTGGTGAGTCCTGTTGGGGAATGATCTAAAAACTCTAGGAGTAGTATCCAGTACCCCCAGGCCACCCAGTATGGAGATGCAGAAGCTAACCAAATCGGCTAGAGAGTCCACCTTAAGGGACCACTCTAAGCCTGTGGGAACCTCTACTGAGAACTCCACTACAAGCCCTGGTGTTAGTAAGTTGACCTCTAACCCAGGCAAATTTCAGGCTAAAATGTTAGGGAAATGGGAGCCCGAACCAAGCTCCATCATTGTTCGCCCAGTTTTAGAGTCTTTGACTCCCCCTGCTTCTAAGGAAGAGGTGGATAGACCAACTGGAGCCCTACCTAGGCCTAAGAGAACTGGTAATTCTCAGTGCTGGTGGAAACCAGAAAGGAAAAGTCTAAGGCCGAAAACCTTCAGACTGTTGGACCTTCCACAGAAGACTCCAACCCAATTCCTAGTCTTAAGGGGGAAACTCCTAAAGTAGGTAAAGGTAGATCTAAGAGGAAGGAGAAGCATGTACCTTGCTTATCTCCACCCCCTCCAACCAAGAGGCCTGAGATCCAACCTGCTCCCAACAGAGAGGTGGTGAGGACCTTGGAGGCCCCTCTAGATCTAGGGGAATCCTTTATCAGGACCCCTTGAAAAAGCCTAACACAGGTTCAGAAATTGTGCCAACTTCTGAGGGACTGGTCAACCAGATCCCCTATAGATGTAACAAGGAAGATGTTCCTCAAAGGGTTTGTAGGTCATATAGCTTACAAAGGAAAACCTTTGATTTTTCCATTGAACACAGGTCAAGGTGTCACCACCAGAATGCTGATGGTCTCTCTAGGGTGTTTATAACCGACTAGAGGTATGAGATTCATCCAGGAGTGGATTCAATCCTCCTGTCCCTTAGTCTGGGGGGCGGGTGAGTGTTAGGGAGAGTTCTCTTATAAGGCTAATTTCCCAAACCTAGTGAGTCCCCCAGCAGCTTTGCTGGATTTTTGGGGTTTGTTTTTTTCTCCTGCTAAGAGTGTGACTCTTTTACTCCCACTCTTAGACATGATTTGTGGTATGTCTTTGACTTGTTATGTGCTTATGGGCTGTGGGGTTTCTTTTTACTCCATAGGGTATCATCTGTTTTTCTGTATGTGTGGTAAACAGCACCCTCAGTGCAGTACCACAGGGGTGTCACAGTGACCCCCAAACATAGACTCCATACCCTGGGACTGACTACTGTCTCCCAGGGCATGTAAAGTCCCTATCGGCTTTACTAGTCCAAAATTGTGAACAGAACCAGTACAAACCATCATATTGTGGAAGTACTGGTAAGGGGTAATTCGATTGCCCCTGGGTCTGTTTGCGAGGGGCACTGTCCCGTCCCCACTCGTCGAGTTTCTGGCTGGTGGCAGTGGTTACCACGTGAAATATTCCACCGGAATATTTCCTATGTGATTTTCCCATTGATTTTAAACGCACTACTTTTTGGTGCAATGTTAAAGATACTGCCGGTTTATTTATTTAATATTAAATCACTGGTTGGGTCTTTTTGCCAGAACTCGATTCTAAAATGGTGTTTGTGTCTGTCTCTGTAACTCTGACCAAGGTCGAGCCCTTTGTTCCACTATTTTGGCGGGCTTCTCCACAGAAGCCCTCCAAATGGTGCCACTCTGTCTGGGTTCCACAGGAAGGGTGGAGGGGGGAATTGGCACCCTGGACTGCGTTGCCTTAGCAACCCAAGTCGCACTCTACGCTGATTGGCCCAGTGGTGAGCCGCCCGGCTCATCACTTAGCATGTATGAGTGACAGCTCTGTTGATGAATTGGTTTTTTTCTGCATTTGGGACTGGAACTTCAGAAGTCGCCACAGGACCTCAGAATCCGAAGAGGGAAGAAGCTGAGCCACCTGCAACCGACGACACCACCGGTGAAGCCCTGCTCACCACTTTTCCAACGACAAGAGAAGATCTTTTGCTGGAGAGTCTTCTCCTTTTGAGCTGGTAGGACCAACCAGTTCGCCCTTTTTCGCTTCCAAAGACGTCACTTGGTCGCATCACCCGTGCCAAGCACCCCGGTGGCCGGATAGCAAAGCTCACCACTTTCGACCGCGAATAAAAGGACTGCACCTTTTAATCGGGAACTCCGCAGCTGGTTTCATCCCGGTGCAGTGCAACGACTCCACGTTTCCTCCTCGACGAGATCGTCTCTTCCCCTGGTCGTAACCAGGAACTTAACCACTGCCAGGAACAACTGCCCCCGCTGGAGCTTCCTTTCTCTTTAAAGTACTGTGTCCTGCCTGGCCTCCCTTTCTACAGATTGCTAAAGGTGACCCTTAAATCCTTGGCTTCTAAACTGGGTTGGCTCCAGGCCTTCTAACTATATCTTTTGAATCACCTAACCTCTTTTGAACACTCTGCAAATACTTTCAGTGCACTTTAAACCGTGTGATCCTGGGCACATTTCGCTTTGCTCCATTTAAAGTGGGCCTGGCCTATGAACTTTGGCTCTACTGTATAACCTGCCTTTCTCCCCTTGCTCTGAACTCTTAAAAGTGTTGGGAACTGTTTTATTTTATGCTCTGCCTTTTCTCTCCCTTTTTACCCAAAACTATTGGAGTGCCATCTAGGTTAAGCGCTCACTTCTGTCTTAACAAATAGTTGTGCTTTAACCCTGACTTGTCTGATAGTTAACAAGGGAGGTGTGTATACTTACCTGACTGTGTTTTAAATTACTTTTCATTGAGAGTGCTAGTGTATTACCTAAAGTGTGTTTTAAATAAATAAATATATACCTTTTATACAAAGCTCTGGTCAGTGTTTGTTTTCTCTATTGTGTTTTGGCCCTATTGTGTATACTCTGCATACTGCCATACTCTTCTTGAGAGAAGTCTGACTGCTCAGCCACAGCTGCCAGGTAAATCTGGGTGGTGCAGACTGCTACCAATTGGGTTTACTGCTTACTCCTGTAGTCTTAATCTTTTTGCAGTGTTCCCCAAGGGAACTGCACAGGATTCTGCCTAACAGCTATCCCAGGGAGGGGGAGGTTCTCTAAGAAAACCTCTAGCCTCTCCTCATCACCCCTGCACTGCGTGGAGTAGAGTCCCTTCTAGTATGCTGCAAACTCCCCTCCAATTCGCTGTTCATCGTAGGCCATGCTACCCTCCCTAGTTCTCACACCCCCTACAGTCCTCCGCTTTCTCTCCTCTCTTAAACCACCAGGCCAAGATCTAATCCACCTTTTCTCCCTTCTCATGATACTTTTGCTTCAGGAATAGGAGTTTTTTCTCTGTATCCTGGACCAGAATGGTGTTTAGTTGTGTCCAATACTGCCGGAGTCCGTCCACCAAGTCTGTGGAGAGCGGCGCTCCCCAGGACGTCCAGGCTGCAACTCAGCTATTTTATGGTGCAGGGCTTGGTCCTATTTCCCCCTTTTCCTCTTGTTCTGGGCCCCTATCCTCATGATGACTCCTCTTATTGTTGCCTTAAAACCTTCCCACAGGGATTGGACCTTGACTTCCCCAGTATTATTATGCTCAAAGTATTCCTTGATCGCCGCAAGCAATTCTTGAGTCACCACTTTATCCCTTAACAAAAAATGGTTGCATCTCCAACTACCCCGGGGGAGACAATGCCCTCACCCTCCCCAACACTACTTTCACCATGTCGTGGTCTGGCCACGGGCAACCTGTGACTCCACTACCTTCGCGCTCAAGTGCCCGTCAATCAAGATTAGATCTATCCGTGAGTAAGAGTTATGCACAGCAGAGTAATATGTGAATGACCTATCCCCTCAGCCGATGATGTTAGAGAGTTGACCAGGCCCAGGATTTCGTTGACCTTCCTAAATCTTTCAGAGTCCCGATCGGACGGGCGGGGTCCTTGCTCTTTGCCCAACCTCTTCCGGTCCCTCAGGGGTCAAGCAGCATATTAAAATCCCCTCCCACCACCAGTTGACTCTCCACAAATTAGACCAGCCTGTCGCTCACCCCCTCCCAGAACTCTCCTTGGCCCGTGTCCGGGGCATACACCATTCCAACCATGATCGGAGAGCCATTAAGTTTCACTCTCACAAATATTAAGCACCCATGTCGATCTACAAGCTCCTCTTCCACCTGGAACCTCAGCCAGCCCGATGCCAGAAGAGCAACCCCTCTCCTTTTCTTGGTGTCTGAGGCCGTAAACACTTCCCCGACCTCTCTTGCATACAATCAGGGTTCCCTACCCTTCTACCAGTGTGTCTCCTGGAGACACATCCAGCCTAATTTCGCCCTTTTAAATTCTCGCATAACTAGTGATCTCTTGCTGGGCGTGTTGAGACCCCGGAGCCGAAAACTATTTCCCCTGTGGTACCCATCTCTCGTTCTTCTCTTTCTCGATCCGCTTCCTCCTGCTACCCAGACCCCCTGCCTGGGGTGTGTTCCCCACTGTGGCACGAATTCTCGATTTGAACCACTTGAAGACTGTAACCCTGAATTGTTGAGAACTGTTAAACTGAAAACTTTTAGTTTAACATCTGAAAAAGATCTCAGATGGTCCACACCTCCCCTACTCGTGTCCTGTATCTTGTACCCACGCCAGTCTCGCTGCACCAGGGAGCCATCTCCTCCTCCAGGAGGCCTTATGCTTGGGCCCGCACAGTGTGCCTCTTTTGCTTGGTCGCAGGCCCCATCCACTCGTTGGTGTGACCATTGCTCTCTCCTGAGCCTGCCGTATCTCGGGGGTCCCCAGGTCTCCCCCGGGGAATCTCCTGTGCCACATTCTGCCTCCTGCGCCTCAACCTCCTAGACGCCACTCCACTGGCATGACTCCAGATGTGCCCCTCTCCACTCCGCACCAGTGGGCCACCTCGTGGGGTGTTGCAGCTGCCTCCTTCCCACCTTCCGATCCCCGAAAGTCCTCCTCCAGGTCCTCCGGAGGAGCTGTTGTCACTGTTTTCCCATTTGGGTTCTCCTCACTCACCGCAGGCACTGCTGGGCCTCTGCCACCTCCAGTGTGGCCCGGGCCTCCCTCCTCTCTTCCCTCCACTCTTGGGAGGGTGGGGTGGTCGCCACCTTGTGGTCTGACCTCTGCACCAGGGGCGCTTCCCTGAGTTCTGCGGTCCTCCTTCAGGGCCTCCGTATATCCTGCACGGGACGCGCGTGGTCCGCAACAGTGAACAGCCGCCTGCAGTTCTCCCTTGGGCCCTCTCTCTCTGTGGAAGCTGTCTTGCCGTCCAATCCTCCTCAGATTTGGAGAGGGGGGCTCCTAGGCTTGTCCTACTAGAGTGGGATTCTCATTGCAGCTTCGGGGGCGGGGGGCAAAAAGGAGGGGCTGAATCACCCTTTGCTGTACCAGCTCAGGAGATGACACAGCTAGCTGCTGCTCACCATGCGCCCCTAGTGGTCTCAAAAGTTCAATTTCACATGATTGAGTAATGTTTATCCATTCATCTAACAAATCGATGATCACACCAACCATTTCCGGGAAGTTCTTTCTCATAATGTTCCTATAGACGTTGATAAACAGCACACGCACCCCCTTCAACAATGCATTCGCTGCCACAACAGCCTCACACTGTACATGCAGCTCCATTACCTCAGTCCAGTAATCATCATCCAACCCGATAAAAAGACCCCTGCAGGGACAACGCTTCGGCCTTTTAGCGCTCTTTTTAAAATGGTGGCATTGCCGTCTAAGATGATTGCATCTAATATCAAACTTCCTGCGAAAGGAACACTCGGTAATCATGGACCGTTGCTGTTTTTATATAAAAATCTATTTTATCCCCGAGTGCTCCATGGCAAAACTGACAAGCTAGTATGGTCAAAGATGTGCTGCCATAGGTCTTAACTCAATGTATTCCCTAAAATACCAGGGAGACATGACCAATCCTTCCCATCAAAATCAGAAATTGTATTTGGAAGGTGACATGGACCTTGAGTGACAATGGGTACAAGTTGGTAACTGACTGCACCTGTCGCTGTTGTCAATTGAATCAATATCCCTGGTTCTAAACTGCTTTTTCAAACTATTCATCGGATTATATATCCATGGAAAGACATCGATTCCCATTAATAAAAAGGATTCAGTTTGACTAAGTACCAGGCTGTAGACCAGTCTAGATCTTATGCACAAAATTACAAAATCTAATCTAGGCTCGTCTACAAACTCGACCCGGTCAATGTCTCGGGAAATCAATTAACCTTACCGCCGGAATCGCTGAGAAAAAGGATATCATGGAACGATTGGAAATAGGTTTTTAACGCTATTGGTTGATATTTTATCTATATATATATACATATGATGGGTTATTTACAACGCGCTTAATACCCAGGGGTTTCTAAGCGCGGACGGGGATCTAACCTGTGTTGCTCTGTGTCATCTTACTTCCAAGACAAGCACCTTGCCCCTGATCTATCCCCCCCCCCCAAACATACATGCCTACTTGTAATTGTATGTGATGGATTGATGTAATTGAAATGTGAATACATATTTACTGTAAACCACATAAACGCAACAATACAAAGACTGCACTGCAATCACAACTGCCTGTGTGTGTGTCTGCACAACACCCACAGATGCCCGTAATTCGACCCCCACCACACCCACGTGTTTCTCTAATTAGAAGGCTGCGCTGCACCCCGACATGCCTTGATGCACCCACCCCGGGCCCCGGCATGCCCTTAATGAAGTGAACACATCTGCCTGTCTGTGCGGACTCTGCATCTGATTATTGCAACGTACCCACATGTGCATGTCGCGGTTGCGAGTTTGACCAAATGAAATATTAAGTTTCAGGCTCTGTCTATGCTGCCCCTGAAATGATATGTGGATGCTCGCGGCTGCTCTCCTGGCGCCTTCTGAAGGACACACGCCGAGGTCGCCTGACAGACGAGAGCAGCAGTGGGCTGTCCTAGAGGGGGGTCTGGAGATTTCCTGGGGGGGCCTCTTCACCATGAGCCTCTCGCCTCATCCCTTTGAAGTAAAGAAGTTTACAGAAAGTTGCAGTATATTAGTCTTCGCTCCAAATAGATGTTATATATCAGTGTTTAATTACTGTTTCATTACTGTTTAATTCCTAAATAGTGATTAAAACGTGCTTTAATTAAATAGTGCTTTAGAATTCACTATTTGGACCCACTTTTTACAATCCTTTTATTGTATAATAAAAGAATTCTCCAGCCTCACCCCAGCCCACTTCCCATCCCTACCAGGGCTCCCTCCCCACCTGCAATGAAAGACACTTTTATTTTATTGCAACAGCCTGTGGATTCGTGCCTAAACCCTGCCAGTGCCATAGCCACTGTGCTATTTCAGAGTTGCTGGAATCACTTTTGTTACTTGGGCTTGCTTGCATGGTGATATGATATGATAGTTTATTTATGTAGCGCCTATACACAATGTATTTCAAAGCGCTTCACGACAAGGGAGGGAACAAGGGAAAATACAAAACATTCTCACAGGCCATGAACAACAAGAATGTGAAATTAACTATCGTACTCGGCCTAGCAACATTTCAGATAGTGCAAGTAGTAAGACACAGATAGGAAGCTAGCCCTGATGCCATTTCTGGTAGAGAGAATTACACAATGGGAGGAGAGAGGCAGGAGTGGAACACAACAAGCGACTATCCTACTAGGCCTGACGACATTTCAGATCGTGCTGGATGGGGGGAGGAGAACAAGTATGAAAGGGGGAGGGGACAACCAATTATTGCTATCATACTAGGTCCAGGGACAATTCGGATAGAGTAAGTGTTGGGGGCGGTCCTGAGCCCCCATAGCGTGCCCGCAAGCCCCCACCCGAAAGGACACACACACACACAGCCTTTCGGTTCGGGCTTCCCGGTCGTTCTGTCCGCGGCCGGGAACGCCCCTTTATTTATATTCGGGGCGGCGGCGTGCAACGTCACGCCGCCGCGTAAGCCCGTCATTACGGGCAGCGCCACACTCCTCCTTTTTCGGGAGGAACCACAACAGCTGCAATTTTAACTGTAATAACTTTTAACACACACCTACACTACAAATACCACTGCACACCCAACACCCCTTTATTGTCAACCACCCGGATCCCTTCATCACAGTTTACTAGCTAATTGTCCAAGAACATACTCGCTGAGGTAAGCAGGTTTCCCTCGCCCAGCCCTCTGGGGGTACCTCTGCCTACCTCCGGCCCGTGACGTCCTTCAACCGCGGCTGCCCGGATTGGGGAGTCTGGGACATCCTCACGGAGATCTCCGTCATCGGGGTCCTCTGGTGGGTCAGGTTCAGGTGGAGTCTCAGTCCGTGGATCACCCAGCTTCTTGAAGAAGCTCACATTCCGGGTGACGGCAGATCTCCCATCCGAGGCCGTCACCATGGATCCCTTGACCGCCACGACATCCAATGGCTCAGGTTCATAGGGGAGTGAGAGTTTCCCATGGGGGTGTCGGTTACGGATGAGAACTTCGTCTCCCGGCTCAAGCCTTTGAGGCCGGAGACCCCTTCGCAGGTTTTCTTGGTCAATTCTCACTTGCCTTTCCGCTTCAACCTGCTGGTTATCAATCACTCCAGGCTCCTTCTCCCCGACCTCGGGTAGATGGCCCCGGGGGCATCTCTTGAAGAGCGCTTCTGCGGGAGCCACTCCAGTGGAGGCATGCGGGGTGGTGCGATACACCCGCAGGAATTGATACAGGGCCCGTTGGAGGGGCTGACCCTGTCCCTGAGCGATTCGGAATGTCTTGTTAAGAGTCTGCATGAGTCTCTCCGCATCGCCATTGGCTCGGGGCCACAGCGGTGACACCTTCCTGTGCTGCACCCCGCAGCTCTCCATGAGCTCAGAGAACCGCTCACTTTGGCAAGGAGCCCCATTGTCTGAGCACAGAGTGTGGGGAAACCCGTGGGCTGCAAAGATCTTCTCCACTGCCACCACCACATGCTCAAACACCACGGATTCGACGAACTCCACCTCTGGATATCTAGAGTGCTCATCAACAATTACCAGGAAGTGGGTGCCCACCGACGTCGAGCCAAAGTCTGCGTGGACGACCTCCCAAGGCCGTGTGCCTCGGGGCATCACTTCTATCGCCGGCTCCCGTTGCAGAGGAGAGGCTGCCTGACACCACACGCATGCCCCTACAAAGTCATTAACCCTCTTCTCTAGTTCAGGAAACCAGACCTTCAACCGGAGCCGCGCCTTGGTCTTGGCTGCGCCTTGATGTCCGTGGTGGGCCAAAGTGATGACCTCCCTCACTTTTGAAAGTGGGACGACAATCCGGTCACCCCGGAGCAGCAGGCCCGACTCCGAAAACGACAACTCGTCCTTCACTTTCCACAGCTGTTCAAGTGTTGTTCTGGCCTCTTGTGTTCGCCCGGCCACAGCCTCGAGGATGGACTTCCAGGAGCTGTGTTGCATCGAGTGCCTCAATATTTGAAAACATTCGTCTTGGGCCGCTGTGGCCTCCAGCTCCGCCAGTGGCATCGCGTTTGGTGTGGCCGCCTCCACCACCATCCGTACAAGGCTGTCAGCCTCTTCTTCACAGATATCATGCCCCTCTCCCCCGCACACCCCCGGGTGACGGAGAGGTAGTCTGCTGCATTGTTGGCCCCAGGCCTATATACCAAGGTAACGGAGTACTCAAGGAGGGCGAGCATCCACCTCTCGATCCTGGCCGGGGGTTTTGACGATGACCCAACCAGGATTGGAAGCAACGGTTTGTGATTGGTTACCACTGTCACCGGACGACCCAAGACATAGAGTCGAAAATGTCTGCAGCCCCACAGCACTGCGAGTGCCTCCCGCTCGATCTGGGAGTACCTCTGCTCAGTCTCTGAGAGTGCCTTGCTGGCGTATGCCACGGGGCGAACACTCCCGTTGCGATCCACTTGAGTTAGCACGACCCCCAGGCCAAATGGGCTTGCATCAACAACGATCTCTGATTCCAGGGCGGGGTCGAAGAATGCCATGGTGTCTTCCGTCGTGAGGGCAGCCTTAATGTCCTCGAAAGCGGCCTGCTCAAGTGGGCCCCAGTGCCACGTTGACTCCTTCTTCGTCAACGCCCGGAGTGGTTCCGATCTTGAGGCGAGGTTTTGGATGAAACGCCCACAGTAGGTCACCATCCCCAGGAAGCTCCTCACATCAGACACCGATTCGGGAGGTTGCGCCGATTTGATGTCCTGGACCTTTCTTGGGTCGTGCGACACCCCTCCCTCCTTGAACACAAAGCCGAAGAATTCAATGGAGGTGCGCATGAACTCGCACTTTTCCTTATGAAGGGTAAGGCCCAGTGACTGGAGCCGTTCCAGAGTCTTTCCCAGCCTCCTCATATGGGCCACCTCCGTTTTTGCGAACACCAGAATGTCATCGCTGATGTTGAGGACGCCCTCGAGATCTGCAAGGGCACCCCTAATGATGTTCTGGAACACCTCAGCGGCAGATGACACTCCAAAACTCAACCTCTTATATCGGTACAATCCCCGGTGGGTGGTAAACATTGTTATGTACCTGGATTCAGGGTGGAGAACGACCTGGTGGTAACCTGCTAGGAGGTCCAGTTTCGAAAAGAACCAAGCCCCTTGTACTTCTGCAATAAAGTCGTCGATCGTGGGTGTGAGATGCCGCTCTCTCTTTATTGCCTTGTTAGGGAGTCTCATGTCCACACAGATGCGGACAGAATCAGGTTGCTTAGGTTTTCTGGCCACCACGATCGGAGACACCCAGGGGGTCGGGCCTTCCACCTTTTCGATGATGTCCAGGTTTACTAAATTGTCCAGCTCTTTGTCCACCTGCTCCCTTAGATGAAATGGTACCCTGCAGTGTTTCAGGGCAATAGGTTGCACGAACTCATCAATGTGAAGCCGAACCGGTTCACCGGTCATCTTTCCGATCCCACTGAAGAGTGTTGCATACTTGTCTAGGAGATCATTAATGTCTTCCATGTAGACTGAATAGGCGAAACTGACAATCCCCAGGGCCTCGGCAGCTGCACAGCTGAGCAGGGTGTTGTCGCTCACAGGAGTTACATAGAAGCAAGCCTTGATCTGTGAGCCGTCATGTTCAACACTGGCTATAAAGGCACCATCTAGTGGTATCGGTTCCAGCCCTCCAAACGCAAATATGCGAGCCTTCGGTGTGACCAGACCTGGGAGGGGTTCAAGCGTGTCATAATGTCCTCTGGCCATTACATTGACTGAGGCCCCTGTATCCACAAGCACCGGGACTGGGGAGTGGTTGACCTCTACCACACATCTAGGCTGCCTCCGACTCTTTCTTTTTAGGATTTCCACGCTCGAGACGAAAAAGATGTTCTCTTCCTCCTCCTCCTCGGCACCCTCTGCCTAGGGATCCACTTCGCCCTGATCTACCTGGGCCACATTCGGCGGCGGGTTCTGGCGCGGATTCCACGTCCGTGCCTGGCCTCTCGGCACCATCACCGGCAGGGCTGCCCGGCATACCCTTGAAAAGTGATCGGCCAGTCCACACCTGCCACAGGTCTTTCCCACCGCCGGACAGTCTGTCGTGTGAGGAAGGTCGTACCCGCATTTCTGGCACGATTCCCCGGCTCTGCCTGCCCTGTCACGGAGTCCTCCACCAGGACGTCTCATGCCTCTGCCACCTCGCCACACGACGCACACCTCCTCCGACCTCACTGACCGGGATCCTGCCTCCATCTTATTGGCCCGAGCCTCCGCCACCTCATGGCAACGGCCGAGCTCCAGTATGCGGGGCAGAGTGATGCCTGGCTCTCTCAGGACCTGCCTCCTGAGTTTGCCGGAGGAGCATGCCTGGATTAACATTGTGTGCATCATGTCTTGCGCGTCCGTCCACGCACATCCTAGGGAGAGGCGGCGCAAACGACCATAGAAGGTGTCCAGCGTCTCATCATCCTTCTGTTTGGCCGACAGCATAACAAATCTCTCATAGTCCACATTGGCAAGGGGGAGGAAATGTGCAAGGAGTGCCGCCTTGGCCGCGTCATAGGAGGCATTGGCAGGTGTGAGGGATTCAAATATTTCCTGGACTGCAGGCCCTGCAGAGTACAGCATGGTGGCCACTCTGCTGTCATCGTCCGTCACCTGTGAGGCCCTGAAATACATATCAAGGCGACTCATCCATCTCCTCCACCGGGTCCCATGCTCGAAGGTGGCCCTGATGCGTCAAATTCCGGAATGGGCTGCAAAGCGGCGTGGGCCGCCGGTGCTCTTGCCTGAGCCATGATGGGGGGTCCAGGTTAGGCAGCTGGCAGCGCTGCAGGAGGTCCTTGCAGGGGCAACTGTAGAGCCGGTACTGGCTGTTGCATTGGAATTACTGGAGGCTGCCCAGCCTGTTGTGGAAGCGGTGCCGCCACGGCCCCGTCATCCGCATCTTCAGAGTCAACCATAGGTCTGAGCGCACAGGCACCCCCACCAGTTGTCCTGGAGGCCGCAACTCAGCCACCCTTCACCATCCACAGTGTGAGTATCTATAACAGTTAAATCCGATACCAGATACACACTACGAGCCTCACAGCTCACCTGGGACGGCCACCAGCTCCAAGGACCAGGAATAATGCGTGCTGGTATGAATGTCTCGCAATCACAGCCTTCTCCGATGATGAAGAGGACGAAGAAGATACCACAGCCACTTGATGATGAAGGGGACGAAGAAAGATGCTGTCTCCATCCAATGCCACCCACCAGTGTATAGGTGTTCCAAAAATTAAGCCATAAGCATGGAGTAGGCTAAGCAGGTCCAGCCATGTTAACCCTTCTCCTGGCTTTCACACGACGTAGTAGCACCAAAACTACATGAGAATCCACAATCCAACCATGGGTGTGCAGATCATGCTGCCTGCAAGCAGAATTTCCCAAAATTTGGCCCGGATTCAATTCCCCCTCCAAACCGAAGCTCGGAGAACATCCGCGGCCTACCAGACAAAATGGCCGCCGGCCGCGTGTACGAGCCGCAGCCACGGCGTAAGACGGAGCATCAAGGTGTCCGTTCATGCAAAAAAATTTCGGAAGCCTTCACTGCCGGGCCCGGGCATCCGCACTCGCTCGTCGCCACTGTTGGGGGGCGGTCCTGAGCCCCCACAGCGTGCCCGCAAGCCCCCACCCGAAAGGACACACACACACAGCCTTTCGGTTCGGGCTTCCCGGTCGCTCTGTCCGCGGCCGGGAATGCCCCTTTATTTATATTCGGGGCGGCGGCATGCAACGTCACGCTGCCGCGTAAGCCCATCATTACGGGCAGCGGCACAGTAAGTGCATAGAAAAAGTAGGGGAGAGGGGAGGAGAGACAGAGAAGGGAAGGGAGAGTAGAAGAGAATAGAATAAAAACTGTGAAAAGAGCAGAGAAGCAGAGGCTGAAGTATGTGGCCGCTTTGAAAAACATTTCCAGAGCCACTTGTAGTTGCCAGTCCACCCCTGGAAGAGAATGTGTCTGTTGGGTGAGTCTCTTGGTGTGAATACTTTCTGGCGCCCCCACTGACACTGCTGTATACGGCGATTCTTAAATTAAACTGTCTATAACTGGCTGTGACTAAAAGTCTTGCTCTAAACCACAAAGCATTGCGAAATCAGCCATATCGCAAATATCCGCTGTCAGCAGTGAAATCACACACGCGCTCATTTGAGGGAATTGAGCATTGAGCACGGTCGAGAGGAGGAGGGATTGTAACTCACAGTTCCGTCACCCTATTCCTCTCCGCCATAAAAATAGTCCAGCACTTGAGCCAGCATAATTTTCATGCTGGCGCAAATGCTAGGGATTGCTATAGAGTCCGCCAGCTTAAAAGCAGACAGAATCCATTCTAAATGCCGTCTGCCATGCATACATGTTGGGCGACGTTTACTTCATTTGAACGGTGGAGTACAAAAGGGCGGTGTACATTCATGTACTCCACCTTTTTCCACTCCCTTTAGCACTCCACCGTGCAAAGGAGGAACATTTTGCGGTTGGCGAGTTCCTGCAAAAGTCCAAACGTTACAGGTTGCCCTGCCGGCGAATTACCGGAGACTCAAAAATGAGCTCCACTGAGCTCGGCCATGGTTTCTTAGCGCTAGGGCAATCCATTCTTCCTCTGAGTGAGTTAAAATAATGTATCAGTTCTCAAGATGTATCCTGTTTCCGATGTGAGAGCTAGATATATGCCATCCACGCATTATTTTTCTCATTGTGAAGTCTGAACTTATTCATTATAAATGTACAAGGGCCGCAGAAGGGATGGGTCATCAATCCCTGCTATTACGGTAAGGGCAGTGCTTTAAGTGGGCTAGGGCCAGCCGGGGCCAGGCCCCGGCAGTCTCTAATAAAAACGGCTGAGCCGGGCCCTGCTGCGGCTACTGCTCCTACCACATCATGGCCAGATACATTATCCCGCCACGGCCGGAGCTGCGATGGGAGTTCCACCCGCCATTTAGTCAGGCAAGCTGACAGAAGTGCCAGCTAGCCACAGTCACTGTGGCTGGCTGGCCCTTCTGTCAGTCACTGTAACTTCCTCTGTTGAACCCTCACACGAGGGGTCGCCAGAGGAAGTTACTGTCCTTTTGTTTCCCCTACCCCCAAGTCACTTAGGCGTCTTTAAGCCTGGCGAACCCGGGGGCTAGTGACATATTTCAAGGTTTATGAAAGATGTGTTGACAAGTACACAAACCATAGTAAGTTACACATACAACTATATAAATGCTTACACACATTTATATATGTGTTTGAGTACATTACTATGTTTTCTGTACTTTTCAGACCACGCCCATCATGCAAGCCATGAGCCCAAATGAGGCCCCCCTCAATTTCTTACACCACTTAAAGTCCTGGGTAAGGGCCTGAAAACGTCCTTGTGCAATTACATGGCCAGCTCTTTATCAATGGCGAATGGCAAAAAAAGTGAACTGGGAGAGCAAGAAACTCATGGGTAGGGCCAAGCCAGGTGGGTCTGGCCTGGCTCTAAGGGACACATGCGAGCTGAGCCAGGAAAAGAACTGCTCAAAACAGAGGCAAGCGCCGGAATCGTTTTTTGATGGGGCGTAATGAACTGTGGTTGGGGGAGACAAAAGGGGGTGGCGGAGCCCAGGGAGGATGTGGGAATCGGCGCTGGTGTTCTTTGGTGGATGGTGACGTGCAAAACAGGAGAGAAGGGTTGGGTAGAGAAAAGGGGATGGCAGTGCGCTCTTGAAAAGGGGGCAGGGGAATTAATGCCGGTGTTCTTTGGAGGAGGGTGGTGCGGGAAGGAGGTTAGGGGGAGAGAAAATGGTAGGAGTGGAAAAAAGGGGGTGGTGGTGCTCGAGGGTTGGGCGGGGAGGGCCAGAGCCAAGGAAAGCAGTGGCCTGCAGCAACATGCTTCAAAGTCGCCACTCTGCTCCCTCATGCCATAAGAGAGATTGCTTGGACTCGCTGTCCCGCCCTAGCCAATTAATGAGCAGTGGAGAAGCAGGACAGGAAGTCAGTTGGCATCGCTCCTGTACTTATAACATGACATCCGAGAAGCATTTAGACAGGTGCTGCAGGCAGCAGTTGGGTATCCTGGTTGCCCCCATTTTGGGCAGGCACGGACCGAGGGGTATCAGGCCAGAGCACCAGTGATGCCGCTGGCCGGCCCTAGCCTCATCTGGCTCGCCCAGCTGTACAGCAAGGTTCCTCCATTCAGCATTCATGTTTGGTTGCTAAGAACCTTGGAGGGCATTTGCATCCGAGACGTCTCACAGTTTCAGATGGCTACTGAAATGTACGTCTTCTCTCATGACAAACAGCTTGCCCCTCTAAATTCCCCCTAAACTGTGGAGTATATCCCTGCTACCCGTTTGCTCTTTAGGGACTTTTTCTTTGCAGTGTGCGCAATCATACTATTTTTCGTAACATATTTCAGTAAGGATGTATATATTTGTCAGGAGGATTTATTATATGTTTTTACCAACCAGAGCTGAGAATCAAGTGCCTAACTTGTCGACTGGGCTCAAATCCTAGCTTCACCACTTGAAGTGTGTGACCTTTGACAATAATTTTTTCTAACTGTGCCTTAAATGCCAATATTGAGAACTCAGAGTACCGGTTCAGTTTTAATTGAGCGCTTTTTAATAAAAAGCCTCAATAGTCATTTAACAGAATACAGTGTTGCTTTCTATATAATAAGCTTGGTACATACAATCTGTTTGGACGGTCCTTTGTCTTTTCGGACTTCCACCCTGTGACTGTTAGTTATCATTTTTATACTATATGTCTATCCTCCTTATGTATCATCAATAAACCATCAACAATTCTTTTTTGCATTTATCCAAAAATATACTTTTAATTAATCTTAGAAACATATTTTACATAAAACAATCAGTTTTGCTTAATTTGATTGACCAATTATTGAATATGTATCATTAGTCTTTGATCTTCCCTTCTCATCAATAGTACAAAAACCATGTGATTCTTTTGTTCTTGGAGAGAACCCAACATTGAAAAATAAGCAAAATCACCCAATGTGTAGGTTTGAGTTTTACTACTACCTTGTCCTCTTTACTATCAAAACATTCATACCAACATGTTTCATTTCAATCATTCATTCTTTCACATTCACTATGCAGGAAATTGTTCAGGGGTATACAATTCAAAATGGATCAAACAACTTCTTCTTAAGATCAGTCGTTTTTTTCTTAACAGATCAATGATTAACGAGGTTCAATTCCTCGCTATTCTTAATTTTTCATCAGTCATAGTGTCTTCCTGAAAAGACAAAAAATGTGCCTGGTTTAATTATAGCCATGCTTATTACAATTTAATTGTATTTTCAATTATGTTCATCGAAAACAGGAGATTCATTTCCTTCATTTCTATTACAGCTTAATTCTCTGAGTGTTTCATTTCTAACATGAAACTGGCCTTTGTTTTAACTGTTTCCCCTCCATTTAGAATTATAGGTGTAGAGGTCTAAAATGGGGTGTGTGCTCCTGTTAGTGGCACCACAGGGCTAAGGAGATGGACCACATTCCTTCCATAATCTTTTGTGAGATGAGATGATATCCACAAATTTAAAGTTTGTCTATTGCTCAATCAGATAACTCACCATCTGTATTGGTACTGCGCTGTATTGGACACTTACTAGGTATCAGTTACTAGGTATCAGGCTCTATTGTTTGGGCTGTACCAGTAACTGATATCTTCCGAGTTATCCTATGTTTTCTATTGGTGGAAAGGAGACACAAACAGGCCAAATATAGAATGCTATTGATCTGTCCTTTCTACTCCGTACACTTCCTTTCACTCTTTGTTTGCAAGGCTCACCTTTGCTAGTCTTTAAGGCTGCTCCATACGTTATCCCAGCTTCCAGGTTTCTTATGTTATTTCTATAATCTTGCTTTGAGCTCTTTAATAGCTCACGTTAACTCCCGGTTCCTATTAATGAACCAATAAGCAAAGAAGTCCTTATTTAGAAGACAAAAAGGGGTATAGCTTCCCTCCCTCATATATAAACTCTTAATTTTGGTGTATAACGTTTACTTTGGGTAGTCTAAAACATGGGTCCATGCATATTCACGCCTTCTTCGTCTCGCGTGTGCATTTGTTGGCGTTACTCTTACTTCCTGTTCTCGTTCTGGACGTATGCAATGTTTTATATTTACATCATGGTTTATGGCTACCAAGGGAAGACTTTCAGATTAGTTTAGCTTTTAACTGATGCTCTCGATCTATCTGCTTTCTACTAACCTTCGAACAACAGCCTGTACATCACGCCCGCGCATCTCCCGTTTCACCGGTGATCTTCTGTATTTCCTAGTGATGATGTCGAGCACCCGAATCACAGCATCTCTTTCTCTAACTCCATCTGGAATGAGTCTTTAACTCTTTACTACACACAATGCTTCGGCTTACTTTTTTCACGTTCCTAGGTACGTTGTCTTCATTCTGTCTTCCGTTTTAAAGGTGCCTCTCTCTAATAGGCTTCAAAGCTTTAACGTTTCTATGGTAACTCTCAGTCGGACAGGTTACATTGTCTCCTCTCCATGATATTACCTATAGCACCCGCACTGACGGTGCACATTTAGACCTGTTAGTTTACAATCAGTTCTTTGAGAAACACACTAGCTGCAGCTGCTTTATATCATTTCTTTAGTGTTTCATTTAGTGTGTTGTAAGATTACGCACACAGTAATTGAAGGTAATTAATTTATTAACTGATTTACAAGTTAATAACATGTCATGAAAGTGTCCCACTGGCCGTGGCTCTCATATGCCGCTGCTCTCACCAACTGCCGACACATATTGTTTACATTTCAAAGAGGTCTCGTAAACAACGCATGTCAGCCTCTCATGCTGCCCATGAGAGGCTGATACTTCACATCCTCCCTTCTTCACAATGTTCTTTACAATGAGGACCACAACTCAAATGCTCTCTTCTTAGTCACATAGATACTTCGCCAAACCTTGAGGTCTGCAATAGGATCTCCCGCACCTTGAGTGGTGCACGCTGTCTGAGTTTCCACCAGGCATGGAAAAATCAGAACTACATCTTTTTACATTTCGTTCCATTCTGGTCACTCTCACCAAAATCTTTGTTCGACTCCCCAGATGAGACATCAACTACACCGCACAGTACACACACTCTTTCCATGTTCCATACACGTCCATCGTCAACCCTCACAGCGTGTTTGAACACTTCTAATACCACTATTGTTTTGAACCACCTGCAGGCCATCGCTAAGAGCGGGAGTTAGCTTTATCCTCACTGTGTCTCCTACAGAGGGTGCAATGCTCTTGGAACTCATCACACCTGTACAATCATGCACCCTTTTTTTCTTAACTTGAATACTCCTGATACACTCCTTGACACATTCAGGTCTCACCTCAGTTTCTGTACTCCTCTCTAACCAGGGTAGAACCAACTTTGTATTGGCCTTATGCCCTCGACTGAGTTCAAAGGGGGAAATACCTGTTGTCCAGTAAGGGGAAAAACGATGAGCAACAAAAGTATCCCTCACAGCTTTTTTTCCAATCCATACCATTGGACCATGTTCAACGAATGGCCTCTTTGAGAATGCGATTGAATCTCTCCATGATGCCATTCATCTGGGGATGGTATACTGCACTAAACTTGTGTTCTATGGAATGTGTTCTACAATATTCTTCCATTTTCTTAGCTCGAAATTGGGTACCATTATCAGTAACCATACACCTTGGAAGACACTCCTGTTCACTGATTTAATTGAGAAAACAAATAACAGACTTAGCGGTGATCTCATGTTTGATTGGGACCTCCGCCCACCGAGTATACAAGTCAATCACCACTAGACAGAAAAATCGTTCACCGTCACTCCATACAGGGCCCAAAACATCTAAACCCAATTTGTCCCAGGGTCTAACAGGGATGTCAGTCAAAACCATGGGATACCTTGAACTAGCACACACTTTGTCACATTTACAACAAAGGATACAGTCACGGACTGCTCTTTCTATTTGGACATCGCATCCGGGCCATCAATATTCGCTTCTTATCCTCTGCTTGGTCTTGATTATGCCTTGATGTCCCTCGTTTCCAAGGTCTATGATCCTTGGTCGTACATTCAAAGGTGGAAGGATTTTGTCCCCACGCATCATTAAACCGTCATGGAGACTCAATTCATTGATGATGTTGCAATAGGTGCAATTCTTGTGTCGCCAAGATAACTTCTCCTCTTCATTCTTTTTCCATCTTCTTGTATTAACTCCTTCAATTTATGAAGAGATGCATTCTCCTTCATTGCTCTTTCCCATTCTTCCGGTGAAATGGGAGCAGTGTCGATGCTGAAAACCACCCCATCGTCTAAATCTTCCTTGTCAGAATCCATCGCATTTGTGAGTCTGGATAGGCAATCAGGTGAGTGGTTCCTGACACCTGGTACATGCCTGACTATGTAATTGAATTCCTGCATATGCGTAACCCACCTCCTGATTCGTCCAGACACCTTATCCAGGCCCTTTGATGTGAAACTTTCAACCAACGGTTTGTGGTCCGTGCGAAACTCTAGGTCAGTACCCCATATGAAATTCCTAAATTTATCAGCCGCCCATCTGATGGCTAAAGCTTCCTTCTCGATAGTGGCATACAAATTCTCAGCATTTTTCAATAACCTGGACGCAAATGCTATACGAAATTCCTTTCCATCATATTCTTGGATGAGAACAGCACCCAACCCAACGTTGCTGGCATCAGTGGTGACTATGGTTTTGCGGTCGCTTCTGAAATTCTGTAAAACAGCAGCCTGGGCTAAAGCTTACTTGATGGCTGAAAATTCATCATCACACTCTTGGGACCATGTAAAACCGTCTCTCCACTTGAGGAGCTCACATATGTACAATGTATGTTCTGCAAAATTTTTGAACTAATTTCTAATAATACTATGCCATTCCAATAAACGTACGAACCTCCTCTTTGGAGGTCGGCCTGGGCATCCTCTCATTTGCATCAAATAATTGTTTCTTTGGGCGTACGCCATCTGCTGGGATTTTGTGGCCCAAATATGCAATTTCTGTACAGTTGATCCTGCACTTCTCCTTGCTTAGTGTCATTCCTGCACAATTTAGTCTCCCAAACACATATTTCAGCATCTCTTTGTGTCGTTCTAGATTGTCAGCATGAACAAGTATATCATCTTTGAAACATATAATTCCATCTGTGCCAACGAACAGCTTATGCGTAATCTTCTGAAAAACTAACGCTGCTGGATTGAGACAGAAGGGCATTCTCTTATACTGAAACAAACCATCAGGTGTTATAAAAGCAGTGAGAGCTCTTGATTCCCGATGCAGTCTGACCTGCTGATACACAGACATTAAATCTAGCATGGAGAAGAACTTGCTGGGGCCAATTGTGGACACTATCTCTTGAATATTGGGAAGTGGGTGTCTCTCAGGGATCACGCACTTGTTCAATTCGCGCATGTCAACGCATATTCTGAGTTTCCCTATCTTTTTCCTCGGAACAACTAACGGTGAAACCCATTCGCTGGCGTCTATTCTCTCAATGATGTCCTGTGACTCTAATTTCCTCAATTCGGTTTTCACCTCATCCCTCATGGACAAAGGGATAGTTCGTAGCTTTTGCACAACAGGCTGGTGACCTTGTATCATATGAATCTTGTGGACAAATCCACACAAACATCCAATTTCATTGCGGAACATTCCTTCACTCTCAGCTTGCATTGTGTCACTGGGGGCTTTGTGAGTGCTACCTCTCTACGGCGAATACTGACTCCTCTGCGCTGGGATCTAATCTGACCTTGAGTTTCTGTTGATGAGTGCAACTGAATAAAGGGGTGCTCCTTTTTGTGTGACATAAATATTTCCTCTGGTTGTTCTCCCTTTGAACTTTAAATCACCCCAGAACCACCCAATTATATCGATCGTCACACCTCCATATACCTTGGGGTTTATATCAGTTTTATGAAGATACTCATGTTTGTATTGATCTCAATGGCTTTTAGGTAGCAACGTGTATTTTGCGTCAGAGTCTATCATCATGTCCATTATAATGCTGTCGACACATACTGCAGATTTGGGGCTTTCAATCTCCTGTTCATCATCAACTTCACGTGAAATCATGTAGACACATTCTTCTGCCTCTTCCTCGCTGTGTTCGTCACCAATGTAATTTGCTGTTGTTTTCTTTATTTTACAACATTTTTTTTTAATGTAATATTTTATTGGTTTTGTAATATACAAACTGTGGTCCTTACCGGACCAAAAACACAAAACAAACTAAAACAATAATATCGTACAGTGGTGCACTCAAACAAGCAAATCATACAAAATCGCAATAGAGTTGCTATACTACGAAGGAGGAGGATCCCCTGCTGCCAGCACGTTCTACGTATAGGGGTGCCACGTCGAGACTGGTTACATGCTTCACACCTCGTCTTCCAATTGGCGCCATATCTTATCCGCCTTATCGGGGCAACCCCGCTTTTAAACACTCTCCTTTCTATGGCAATGCAAATCTGTACATCAGTGATCCACTGGCTTATTTGCGGCGTCTCCGCAGAACCCCATAATTGTGCTATATTCCTTTTAGCAATTGCAGTAGTTGTCATAAAGCAAAGTTTTTCATACCTTGACAAGTCAATTTCACTGTCCGCTCCGAGGAGTAACAGTTTCGGATCTCTGGGGATTGTTTTATGCAGTACTCTAGTTAGGATGTCACAGCATTGCTGCCAATACTCGCGAATATTTGGGCATTCCCACAGTGTATGAAAGAAAGTTCCCTCCTCACTATGGCATCTTAAACAATTGGGTTCCGCTATCTTGCCCCAGCGGTATAGTGCTACCCTCGGGTAATAAATTCTATGCAATATTTTTAGCTGAACCAATCGTAGTCGGGTTGAGATGGCTACTTCCCTGGGGAACATCAGTATCTGAACCCAGTCTTCCGGTAATATCTCCCCAACTTCGTTTTTCCACTTCTTTTTGAGGCGCACCAGCTCCGTTGTAGCGAAGGAGGTGAGGGCATTGTACATGACTGTGGTGACTTTAGCCTGAATACTATCCGTTATTATATTGCGTTCTATTGGTGTGGTGTCTGGCATGTCAGCTAGTGTGGGGAGATGCTGCTGTAATGCGTGTCTGAGCTGCGTGTAATGGTACCTTTCTGTCTCTGGGAGGTTAAAGGATATAGCCAGCTCTTCGTAGGATCTGATGGTGCCGTTGGTTATAATGTCGCCCACACTCTCTATACCACATCCCCTCCATACTGGCCATCTCGGTAATTTGGCTACTTCGTGGAGGTTCCTATTATTCCATAGTGGTTGGATTGGTGTGACCTTATCTCCCCATCCTATAAAGATATGTGATTCTGCCCAAATACGGGGCGCCTGTGCCGCCATGTTTCGGGAAGTCGCTCTGGACATTGCTTTGTACAGCTCTAGTGGGGGCGATGCCCGTACATGTGGTAGTCCTGGGTCTGCGTGCATCGCATCATTTACTACAGACATGTGACTGGCCCAGTAGTATGTCTGTAGTCTTGGCAGGCCAATCCCACCTTCCCATATTGATGTTTGTAGTGTTTGTAAGGCAATTCTCGGGCGTCCCTCCCATAAGAGTTTTCTGAGTATGTTATCTATGTTCCGAAATTCTTTCATAGGTATATATAGGGGGGCGTTCTGGAGCACATACAGGTAGCGGGGAAGTGTCAGCATTTTGAACAATGCAGCTCGGCCTAATAGTGTCCGAGGCAGGGACCGCCAATGTCGTACATCCCCCGTGAATCTCTCTGTAATGGGTTGTAGGTTATTCAGTGTATAATCGTCTAGGTTCCTCGTGATCTTAATGCCTAGATACTGGAAGTGATCAGGAGCTATTCTATATGGGCATGACTCAGGAACCTCACTGCCTAGAGTATTTAATGCAAATAGTGTAGATTTAGCCCAGTTTACTCTCAAACCGCTAAAGGCACCGTATTTCTGGAGCAACTGTGTCACCACCGGGCATGTCGTTCTGGGGTCCCTCAGGTATAGCAATAGGTCGTCTGCATATAATGAGACTTTGTCTTCCCACTCCAAACCACCCGGGATGCCACGCCATATGGGTGTCTCTCTCAGCAACTGAGCCAATGGTTCCATTGCCAGTGCAAAGAGCAGCGCTGATAGTGGGCATCCTTGCCGGGTCCCTCTCCCCAAAGCAAAGGGACGTGAGGTCCAACCGTTCACACGAACCTCAGCCATCGGTGCCTCATATAGCAATTGGACCCAGGATAGGAACTGCTCCTGAAAACCCATTTTTCGCATGATAGCCCAGAGTGCCTCCCACCGGACAGAGTCAAAGGCCTTTTCAAAGTCTATTGCAAGTACACCCAGGGGAATATTGAGGGTCTGGGCCCACTCAATGGCTAAGTGAAGTCTTCTTATGTTCATCCTCGTGGATCTGCCCGGCATGAAGCCACACTGGTCCGGGTGGACTAGAGATGTTATGACTTGCTGTAGGCGTATCGCTAGAAGTTTGGCCAGAATCTTGGTTTCAACATTAATAAGGAAAATAGGCCTATATGACCCACATTGGTCCGGAGGCTTATTCGCTTTGGGTATAACAATTATTGTGGCCTTCCTCAGGTCTGCCGGGAGGTATCCCTTTGTCCGGGCTTGTTGGAACATGCGTAGTAGGTGGGGAGCTAGGTTGCTACAGCCGATCTTCTTCCAGGTCTCTATGGGGAAACCGTTCGGACCAGGGGTCTTCCCAGACTGGAGCTGGGTCATAGCCGCTGCAATTTCATCTTCCGTGATGTCTCTTTCTAAACCAGCAATTTGGGTCTCATTAAGGATCGGAAGGGTGATATCCTCTAGTATAGAGTTCTCAGGGGGAGTTGTGGGGGCCCTGCATAGGTCTTCATAAAATTTTGCGAATTCCTCAGCTATATCTCTGTCCGCGAGGCAGGATTCCAAGTTTTGGGACACAATCGATCTCACATGGTAATGTCCCTCGTCCCTTCGTTCAAGCCAGGCTAGGACCTTCCCTGCTTTGTCTCCAGTGTCATATATTCTGGCCCTCATTGCACTATGTGCCTGTTTGGCGTTGTCCAGTGCGATATTTTGCATTTTCTTTTGAGCCAGTATCAGCGCTCTATTAGTGTCTGGACTATCGCTGGTGAGATGTGCATCTTCCGCTTGTTTAACATTTGTTTCTGCTTCATGCAGTGATTCCAGGTGTATTTTCCTTTGGGCTGTCGTCCAGGAAATGATTTCTCCTCGTAGTACCGGTTTATATGCCTCCCAAAGTACGGCGGGACTTTCTACTGTTCCCGTATTAGTCTCAAAGTATTCTGTTGTGACGTTTTGTATACGTTCTATTAGCTCAGGAGAACCTAGATAGTAGTTGTTCAATCTCCACCTCGGTGGAGGCGCTGGTTTGCACGTTGTAAGTGATATGAGTAGGGGGGAGTGATCCGAGATGCCCCGCGGAAGATATTCTGCTTGCGTTACTGTGTGTGTTAATGTCGCAGGCATGAAGAAATAATCCAGTCGTGACAGCGATGCGTGCACTCCTGAGTGAAAGGAGTACCCCTTTTCTTCCGGGTGTAGGTCACGCCACACATCCCTGATGCCAAAAGCCTCTACAAACGTGGCCAGATTGGTTCGGCGATTGGGGTCTCTGTTGCGTAGATGCGTACGGTCTTGTACAATATTCATGACGTCATTGAAGTCTCCTCCCAGGACCAGAACATCTGAGGTGTCGCTGGTTAGTAGGGGCGTAATGTCTTCCATAAGTCTGGGCTGAAGAGCCGGTGGGGCGTAGATCGCCATAAGGGATATCGCCCTGTTCCAAAGCGTGCCCGTGGCATATGTAAATCTGCCCCCGGTGTCCTGTATTATTTTGGTGAGGGTGAGCGGTAGCCTGTTATGGATTAACATCAATACCCCTCTGGCTCCCATAGTAAAACCAGCTTGTATGGTTGTGCGGTAGTTCGATCGTTTAAATAGCGCGTTGGAAGTACCTGCCAAATGGGTTTCTGTTAGGAAGGCTATGTCCGGACTGTGTCGGTTCAGAAACTGTCTCACTAGCCTCCTTTTCAGGCTGTTTCCTAGGCCGTTTACATTCCAGGTGAGTAGTTTTAGCGTTTTGTTCTTGTTATCCTGCAGGGTTGCGTTTGTGTGTATGGTTCCAGCAGGGGACAAGGCCTTCTTTAGCAGGGGCATTGGACTCGCTTGATTCGCAGCAGGGAGCAGAAATTGCTGTCTGAGTGATCACCATCTTCTGTAATATGTAGTATTTCATTGAGTGATTCCAACTTGTAAACTTGTGCCGAACTCCCCCCTCCCCATACTTCATCCCCAACCGAAGCATCTGTCGCCCTTTCAACAGTTCAAACTTTACTTAAACAGTATATCTAGGCAATCTAGAACTTTGCCTATCGTTATGTATATGTTTCTTGCCAAAGAGGGGGCGGGTAGGTATCAGCCGTCAGCCATTACTTTCTTCCTGTCATGTGAGACACGTTATGTTTGGATTCGTTTTCTTCCACGTCTCGTGATTACATTTGTTTTATCCATTGCCGTTTTCCCTCATGCGTTCCCTTGTTGTGCCACATCCACCTGTCGCTGTGGTGAGTCGTTGTCCGGTGGTCTTTCTGGATGTGGCCTATTACGGTCGTTTCCAATCTTCTTCCTTCCACTCCAGTCACCCTCAATGTGCCTTTCTGCCCAATCCCATGCTTCCTTGGGATTTGTGAAGTGTACTGTCGTGCCTTTGTAGTATATTTTAAGTTGAGCGGGGAAAATCAGGCCATACTTGATTCCACACGATTGGAGGCGTTTTTTAAGTGGGTCAAAGGATTGGCGCGCTTTTTGGACCTCCCTCGTGAAGTCAGGGAAGAAGGAGATTTTTGAGCCATTGAAGGTGATGGACCCTTTCGGTCTCGCCATTTGTAGTATGGCATCCCTGTCTCTATAATTCAGAAGTCTTGCTATGACTGCACGCGGTGGTGCACCCGGGGTGGTCCTGCCCGATGGGATGCGATGGGCCCTTTCAATAGAAAAGAATTTGGAGAAGGATTCAGCATCGTATATATCCAATAGCGATCTTTCAAGGAACAGCTCCATGCATTCTCCTTCCGCCTTTTCGGGAAGGCCTAGGATGCGGACGTTATTGCGCCGTGATCTACCTTCCCCTTCATCTACTCTCCCCTCCAGGGACTTTATATGTTGTAACATGCCGGTTATCTGGCGGTTAACTTCTTGCAGAATGTCTTCGGTCTCCGATATGCGTGCTTCCGCCTCTCCAGTGCGTGCAGTCAGCTTCTGCAAGTCATGCCTCAGCAGAGATACCTCAGCCCCTATGGCGTCCATTTTCTTTTCCATGGATGTCCTGGAGCTGGCAATGGCGCCCATTACATCCCTGAGGGAGATGTCTTCTTCCATAATTCCAGGTTGAGCTGATGCTGGTCTCTCTGGTGGTCTCTCAGGTGAGTAGGACAGCGGGGTGGTTGCATACTGTTCTATCCTGCTTTGTGTGGAAGTTTTCCTCGGCCTGTCCTTTCCCATCTTGCGAAGCAGGCTTTATATTACGAGGAAAAGCACGTTCTGCGGTTGGGAAGAATTGATCGTTACGCCACAGAGATAAACTGGCTTAGTTGTTCAGAAGGTCGTTGTGTTCGGGCCGGCACGACGTTCTCTGGGCGTGCGCGGCTCAGGAAAGTGGTCCCTTGTTCCCGTGTTGTTAAGAGCGAGTATGGTTTCCAGTTATGGCATGCCCTTCACTGCCTGGAGCACTGTAGTTTCTTTGGCTACTTGACAGGAGATGATTATTCTCTTTACTGCAATCCGTGTCAGTGACTATGCATCTAGTCTGCTTTATGGTGGTGTCCCTTCTTTGAGCTGCCAAAGTGTCCCGCGTGTGCCCAGGGTATAGCGCACAGTTCCCGTAGTCTTCAGGGTGTGGGGGGGGAGGGGAAAACGACGTTCTCCGCTGTTGTAGCGCTCTCTCGTGCTCCCGAGCAGTAGGCGGCAGGCCACAACCGTACTAGCCCGGGCTGGGAGATCGTGTGGGCTGGGTTCGCACGATTCTGGCGCCCAAGAGGGGGCCGCGAGTGCTGCGGGGGTTCTTCCTCGGCAGCGCACCCCGGACAGATGGACTGAGTTCAGGGCCCGCCCCCGCCACTCCTTACCGGGTCTCGCGGCTTCTTCCCCCCGGCACAGGTCGGCGGCGCGGCGCGGCAGGTAGGTAGCAGGCTGGCAGGTGCTCGACTTCCACTCGGAAGGCCAGGGGAGGGGGGGCGGGGAGTCCGGCGCGGGTCTTCTCTCTCCGCCGGTCCGCTCCCGCAGTCACCCGCCCCTCGGCAATAAGCTGGTCCGCGCAGGGGGGGAGGAAGGGCAGTCTCCTCCCTCCGCAGCAGCGATCGTCTCTCCACAGCACCTCTTCCTCGGGAATCAGTGTTTGCAGCGTCCCTAGGTTCGCGCTCAACAGCGCCCGGCGGCCATCTTGGAAACTTCCAAGACGCCGTCGCTCCAACTCTTTGGCGGCTTATTTCTCTGGAACTGGCTGTCGGTTGCACACTCGGACCACCGGGTGCGAACGACGTTATGTTCCGACACTCGGAAAGATCTTTCTCTTCACATGGAGATTTAGTTTTTTGGTAGGATATTGCAGGATACGGCTGATGGCCTCAGGAGCACCGAGAGCTCACGTCTTCATGCCACGTCCGTTGGCCACGCCCCTCCTATTTTACAACATTTAGATAGGTGCTCTCATCCTTTGCATAACTTGCAGATGATTTTTAAAGTGGGACATTCAGGGTCATCCGCCCAATTGTCGCATTTGTAACATCTGCTGGGACTGTTCTTACGTCCACGGAAAGGCGCTCTACCTCTCTTGTCATTTCTGTCACCTGGTTTTTGCCCCTTCTCGTGATACTTCCTCACTCCCAATGCATCGTCAACAGGCATAATGTTGTCATTGGTGTTGGTGGGCTGCGTGTGTGCCGTCCTCTGTTTGCTTTCCTCATTCGGTATACTTATATTTTTCACTCTACCTTCTAAAATCTTGATGCAGTTGTCAGTGTGCTCCACCTCTTTTGCCACACGTAACACGACATCCAACAATGGGTTATCTTCTGGCCAGAGTTTTTCTCTATCTTTTCACTTATTGCATTCAGGCATGAACTGGTACCTCAGATGCTCATCCAGCTGGTCATTAAAATTGCAGGTGTTTGCCAACATCCTCAGACTGGTAATGTATTGCTTCACACTCTCACCATCTTCCTGGACCCTCTTGCCGAATTTATAGTGTTCAAGGATAGTGCTCAGCTTTTTTTCATAATGTTTGGCAATCTTTTCCACCGTCTTTTCGTATTCATTGAGGTTTGCCCCTTGTTCTTCAGCAAGTTCTGGCAAGTCTTCGAATCTTTCCCGACCTGCTGGTCCCAGAAAGTGTAACAGGAGGGATTACACACTGCAATTCTGCCCACAAACAACATTTGCATAGTGTTCAAATTACTTTATTCAACGTCTCCATGGAATGGCAGGCTCACCAACATCAGGCAAGAAGAACACAGGAGGTGGCATACCACTGAAAGCCATGTTGACCTGAGATGTCAGTATTTGTGAAGCTATATGCAATAGTGAGCTTTCTGCAGTTCTGGAGCATTCAGATTTGGTAGAAGTTCTGTTGGTGAAGGTCTATGATGTTGTGAAACTGGTCACCAATTGCGGATAGTTCGGATAGATCAGGTTGAAGTGTGCTTGCAACCTGACTGGTGCGAAAAATTATTATAACAGGTTAAGAGCAGATTGCAGATGGGCTCCTATTATATGATGGCGGTAGTTTTCCAGCAGGAAAATCAAAATAAAGCTGCCTTCTGTTAGGGGTTGATAAAATGTTGTTGCTTGCGCAGTGTCCTGAGGAAGGGATTCAAATGCAGTGCAGCCTTCCTTCTGAGTTCCCCTCTATTATGTGGATGTGGTAATCCTCCTGATAAGTACGTAGGAGCGTACGTACATGCTCTGATTACTTACCCGTAATCTTCATTACTCCTAGTCCTACTCTTCCTCGTCACCGTACTTACTTCATGAGGCCACTGCCTCTGACACAGGACCTTCTTCTATTTCTTTAAATTCCTATAACTCCTCCCCCACATCCATTTCACTCAGTTTCATATTACCAAGCCAGAGCATGGTTCCTTCCCCGCAGGCAGGGCGAGGAGGGTCGTCAGTACTGTGACGAGGAAGAGTAGGACTAGGAGTAATGAAGATTACCAGTAAGTAATCAGAACATTACCTCCACGTCCACTCTTCCTCGTCCCAGTACTTACTTCATGAGGTATACCAAAGCAGCAACGGGGAAAAGGTCCCAATGAGACACAGAGCTAAAAACAGTGGAGCAAGAACACCCACAACAACTCTTAATTCACATCCCCACAGACAAAACTCCAACCACGAAGGAACCAACCCCCCCGAGTGGGAGAAACTCAACCCATAGTGGTTGACGAAAATGCCTAGACCATCCAAGGCGGCAGCCATACAAATCTCTTGCAGAGAAAAACCCTCCCTGCATCGGCCCAAGAAGCCGCCAAACCCCTGGCGGACCACCCCTGATCGTGCGCAGGCACAGGCAGGCCAGAAGCCACATAGGCCCTGGAGATCACAACCCGGAACCACCAGAAAATGGAAACCACAGATGCGTTATGCCCAGCCCCAGCCGGACCACAAGCAATCAGAAGACTATCAGATTGGTGGAAAAACGCAAATCTAGCCAAATACTCCAACACGTCCCGCCGGACAGAATGTTAAGCCAAGCCACCTCCTTATGCATTCTCGGATCATGAAAGAAGTCAGGGAGAACCAGATCCTGAGAGGTGTGAAAACTGAGATACAATTTAAGGGAGTAACTTCGGACCACACCTCAGCACCACCGAGTCTGGCAGCACCCTCAGGAAAGGAGGGTGACATAAGAGAGCCCCAATCTCCCAAAGCCTACGGGCAGAAGCGAGGGCAATAAGAAAGCAGATTTCAGTGTACGATGTTTGATATCAATCTCGGAAAAAGGGCTCAAAAGGAGGCCCTTGAAGGAACCGTAATACAAGAGGGAGATCCCAAAAGGGGAAGCCCTTTATCAGCACAAGGACGGGAAGAAGAAAAACCCTGGAGCAACGTCTCCACCAACACCTCCCCATCCAAGTGACCATCCCCCCAAAAGGAATTTCATGGAGGCCCACTGAGAGAGAAGCATGGAAAAAAACTACCAGGCCCCTGTCAAAAGCCCTTCTGGAGTAATCGAAGGATATCAGAGAGGCCAGAACGCAGGGGAGGGACCATACCAGTCTCAGAAATGGCTCCAATGCCTGCCGAACACGTTCAGAGTGGAGGGTCTAAGAGCATCCATTATGTACTCAACTTCAGGATCCGAGAACCCCTGAGATATCAACCTAGACTGAGCAATAGCCACACTGCCCATTGCATCTGGTGGAATTCCAACCGCAGATCCCCTTGAAGGGGACACGGCCACCTCGGAACCAGCCAAGGTTCCTAGGACCGAAGCTCCAACAGAGAGGGGAGCCAACTCCGGCAGGACCAGAACTGAGCTAGCAACAACACAGTCACCCTGGACACTCTGATGCACCAAACCACCCGGGGCAGAAGGGGAACAGGCCGAAAGGCATAAAGGAAAAACCCCAAGGCCATAGTACAGAGAGGGCGTCCATCCCCCAATCCCCCCGGCCTGAAAGTGAGAGCAGAAGAGGGGAACTTCTGCTGAGGCCGGGGATGCAAACAGGTCTAGAACCGGGGACCCCAATCTGACACAGGTCACCACAAAGACCTGGGCCAACAGGACCAGTTCCGCAGAGGAGTGAGAAGATCCACCAGAGACACCAGATGAGATTCCTCCCAGGTGCCTATCAGCGCTGCCAGAGCATTCAAGGAGCAGCCGGAACCCCTTTTTCAGTTGACATATGCCAAGGCCGTCGTATTGTCCAGCAACTCCTCGTAGTACACCAGAGCTTGGACAATGGCACAACTCTTGCCAATTGGATGATCGCCGGCTCTCCCCAGATCTCACAACCCTTGAGCTGAGAGGACCCCCAATGTAGACACTTTCTGCTGGCCTCGGTAATAAGAGAGGCCACAGGAGAAAGGACTATGCACACATCAGCCTGTAGACCTGAAACCCCCGCCACCATAGCAGGGAGACTCGCAGCGCTGGGGACACTGAAAACAAAACTACGAAAGCCGAGACGTCGGGAGCCAGTGGGAGAGAGTATAAGACACCAGGGGACGTAACCGAAGGCGGGCTCAAGGAACCGGAAAACACGCAAGACACCACGTGCCCCATAACGTCAGCAACAGGCGAGCCGAGACATACTGCCTTCTGAGAACCCAGCCCAGACCAGCCAGCAAGCGCCCCCCCTGCACAACATCCAGAGTACGCTCTCCCCAGATGTCCAGACAAGCAGTGCAGGGTCTTGAGACCCATAAGCAGGTGACACATCCTAGAAGGCATAGGGACCAGGAACACTCGCAAGTAGAAAACTTGACCCTGAACAGGGAGAGGAACGGGCAAGACGGTAATCCACAACAACCGTTCGGAGAGAACGGATCCCATGGCCAACTACTTGGACCGTGAGCTGGGTACCAAAGTCCTAACCATGCAAACCTGGACAGGAGGAGACAGGAACAGCAACTGATACCCCCCTCCGGAAGGAGCCAATTACCCAGGAAGCCGAACCCCACCGGTCCCATACACCTCCGAGAAGATAGAGACGAGGAGCCAGGGAAAACCTCCAGTCACTGCACTTGCACTAGAGGAAAATCACAGGACGTTGAAGCATGCCTGTGCCACAATATAACAGCATGCTTGTCAGCCCACAAAAAGATCCTACTTATCAAAAGGAAGATACAGGACAGCCCAAAAGTCCAGCAGACCATGTCCCCCCCAGCCGACAGAGGAGCCACCAGGCTGGCGTCAAAAGGGCAGAGTACTGTCACAAAGCGGGGCAAAGCAATCAATCCCGGATAGCAGACATCAAAGGCAACCCCCCCACCTGGGGTATGCCTACACTGGAAAAACCCACTGAAGTGACATCCCCCTCCACCGGCACCAGGGGCCCTGAGAACCCCTCTAAGCACAGACATGTGCCACCATGTGCCATATCACTTCCCACAAGTCTGAGAGGAGGCGTGAAAGCAACACGTCGGCACCGGAGGACCTAGGCCCTAAACGAAGAGACACTGGGAACCCTCTGAATGGCCATTACTTCCATGATTCATTTTCTATAATTAAATGCCGGACAAGGGAAAAGAAAATCATCTCCTTTGACCTTCCCTCGTGAAGTTCAGAGGAAGAGGACAGGACAAGGAGTCTGCGGCCATAGCTAGCACAGACCCAAACACACCACTAACTCGCCACATGACTGAGAGGTGGCTTGAGCCCTGTATCCAGTAGCTGGTAGCCCCAAGCTCTAAATCGTTCCAATGCGTCGGTCTAGGAAGGATGAAGGGCTGAGTCAGCACTGTAGAGAGTCAAACCCGAAGTGTAGACTATGCCAGGCCGGTACTCTTCGAGCCGCTTGCAGACGTGCCCAAATCTGCGCCATTTTCACAGGCTGCATGCAAAGAATGCAGCCAACATCCGGTGCATCCTGGGCTGCGCGTGTCTGAGGAGCGGGTGGTATGTGACATGCCTGTGACAGAACAGAGCCCCCGCACTTTCAAAGACTCTCAGCCACTGTCACCCCACGCCAAGAAGCAGAGAGGCCTCACAACAAAAGGGAAGGCTAGCCCATACTAGCAAGTGCTTGCCATTATTTCCAATAAAGATGTCTACACAGAGCACGAGGAAACGGCATGTTTAAGGAGTCAAGATGGCCATGCCAGCAGGAGAGGAGAAAAATATCAAGCACAGTCCTCCCCTCTCCTTACCTTCCCCCAGAGAATGCAGCTAACATCCGGTGCATCCTGGGCTGTGCGTGTCTGAGGAGCGGATGGTATGTGACATGACTGTGACAGAACAGAGCCCCGCACTTTCAAATACTCTCTGCAACAGTCACCCCACGACAAGAAGCAGAGAGGCCTCACAACAAAAGAGAAGACTTAGCCCATACTGCCAAGTGCTTGCCATCATTTCCAATAAAGATGTGTACACAAAGCACGAGGAAACGGCATGTTGAAGGAGTCAAGATGGCCATACCAGCAGGAGAGGGGAAAAATATCAAGCACAGTCCTCCCCTCTCCTTACCTTCCCCCAGAGAATGCAGATAACATCTGGTGCATCCTGAGCTGTGTGTGTCTGAGGAGCGGGTGATATGTGACATGCCTGCGACAGAACAGAGCGCCCGCACTTTCAAAGACTCTCTGCCACTTTCACCCCACGACAAGAAGCAGAGAGGCCACACAACAAAAGGGAAGGCTAGCCTATACTGCCAAGTGCTTGCCATCATTTCCAATAAAGATGTGTACACAGAGCACGAGGAAAAGGCCTGTTGAATCAAGATGGCCAGAAACAGGAGGAGAGGGGAACAACATCAAGCCCAGTCCTCCCCTCCCCTTACCTTCCCCCGGGCTGCGCAGGACCCGGGTCACAATGCTCACGCTGCGGTCCGGAGCCCAGCAAAGAACCAAGCGAGGAAATCCCACTCAACTGTGACTCCAAGCCCCGCAGGTGGCCCAGGAGCAGCACCGCACCTGAGGGAGCCGAGGGCCCCGCCACACAGCCCCCCACAGGCAGCCAGCAAGCGGTGCTCCCCAGTGCCCCGCACCGGGAAGAAAAAGTCCAACCTGCCAGAGGCAGGAAAAATTAAAACTGAGTGAAATGGATGTGGGGGAGGAGTTATAGGAATTTAAAGAAATACAAGAAGGTCATGTGTCGGAGGCAGGGGCCTCATGAAGTAAGTACTGGGACGAGGAATAGTGGACGTGGAGGTAATGCAGTTTCCCTTTTTTTATGGTGTGTGCGAAGAATGTCTCAACACGGCACTGTCGCAGTTCTAGGCGGCGCCGTGGAGAATGTGCCTCCCCTCAGCAAACGTGCGTTGTCCACGATGACTGCAGCAGGGCTCTCTGAGGTGCCAGATCCTCATCGCCACTTGTAAGATTGCGCACACGGTGATTTAAGGTAATTAATTTATTAACTGATTTACAATTTAATAACATGTGACGAAAGAGCCCCACTGGCCGTGGCTCTCATACGCCGCTGCTCTCAACAACTGCCCACTCGTATTGTTTACATTCCAAAGAGGTCTCGTAAACAACGCATGTCAGCCACTTCCGGCGCATGTCAGCCTCTCATGCTACCCATGAGAGGCTGATACTACATGTGTAAAGTAAAACATCTCATGTTTATATATCTCAAACCAACCAAAATGATACTTGTATTTCAATTCTGGCTCAGCTATCTAATTTGAGCTATTCTTTTAGTCCATTACGGTTCTTTCTGCTACTTTTGCGTTTGAGTTTTTTAGTTAGTCCTCCATGATGAACAGTGTAGGCAGTTGGGACTATTTCAGGAATCGAGGACCTACCCCCTCGGTCATTCAAATATTATTCTTCTCTTTCATTTAGTCCTGTGCCCATACTTTTCGTCAGAAAAATGAGTTCTTTTTCTTTGTTCAGGAGCCTCTTCTCATCTGTATTGGCATAATTCTCTGGTTTTATTTGGTATATTACTGACCAAGTCAAAATCTCTGCTTTATGTATTTGTTCTATAAAATGGCTCACTAAGGGAGCTGTATGGATTTTTTATACTGCTCTTGTGCTCGGTGATACGTGTTTTGATGTTTCTTTCTGTCTTTCCCACATAGATCTTTTTACAGGGGCACCATATGGCATACACCACCATTTTTGAACTACAATTCGTCAATGTTTCCTGTCTCCATGCTTTATTCAGTCCCAGATCTATCTCTGTACTCTTTTTAGTCTGTCCACAACAGGCACAGCTTCCACATAGGGAGTGTCCTTTGGGGTCTTCATGCCCCAACTTTCTGTTAACGTGGGCTGTTTCTTTAATTGTCTTGTTATATCATTGCGCATAACCTATGCTTTGATCGTTTTACTCCTTCGATACGCAATCATTGGTCTTTCTAAAGGGCATTTCCCTTTTTCCATTATCTTCCAGTTCCGGTTGATAATCTTTTTATCCGGTTCGACAAGTTACTATATGTGTTGCCAAAGACTATATCCTCCGGTTTAAAAAGCCTCAATAGCCGTTTAACAGAATACAGCGTTGCTTTGTATACGATAAGAACAGCAACCATTGATATGCATATCATAACGTTATTAGTCCCTTGGCTTACTTATGGCAAATATATTGTTTTGTTCTGATACCAATGCATATGCAAATGTGGGGGTCCCTTGGCACACAGGGTTTACAAATCCTATGATTGGCCTTGTAAATGCAAGACTAAGCCCCAGTACGAAAAGAAAAGAAAATAAATAAATGCTGGTTTTTATATCAAGCGATTCATTTGAGCTTCCTCCCTCTTTTAATGCAGGAATAAGAAGCCTAACTATGATCACCCAGTCTGATGGTACTCAGTTTATCTGCCTTCTAAAGGATAAAGGCTGGAGACAGCTCTGCCAGGATTCAAACCTGTGCCCAGCCTCTGGACACAGAAGTTTATAGCAAATACTTAGAGCTATTTTTGCTGGCTGGAATCACACGGGACAGCTTGAGCCTTTCATGCTTCATATAGGACTTCTTGGGACCTCGGACATGAGCAACTTTAGCATTAAAAACAGTACAGGATACCCATCAAGGGACATTTCTAGGGGCGGATGAAGCAAACGACAGCAAGAGGGCGAAGGAGCACAAAAGCAAGATGATGAAGGGGCGCAGCTGTAGGATGATGAAGGGGCGCAGCTGTAGGATGATGAAGAGGCGCAACAGCAAGATGATGATGGGGAATAACAGGATGATGAAGGGGTGCAGATGCAAGGTAATGAAGGGGCACAACAGCTAGATGATGATGGGTGAAGATGCAAGATAATGAAGGGGGCACAGCAGCTAGATGAAGAGGCACATCTGCAAGATGATGAAGTGGTGCAACAGGAAGATGATGGAGGGGTGCAAGATGATGAAGGGGGAGAAACAGCAAGATGATGATGGGGCCCAACAGGATGATGAAGGGGTGCAGATGCAAGGGAATGAAGGGGGCACAACGGCTAGATGATGAAGAGGTGCATATGCAAGAGGATGCAGGGGTGCAAGAGGAAGATGATGGAGGGATGCAAGATGATAAAGGGGGCTAATCAGCAGGATGATGAAGGGGAGAGACAGCAGGATGATGAAGGGCTGCAACAGCAGGATGATGAAAGAGTGCAGATGCAAGATAATGAATGGGGCAAAACAGTTAGATGATGATGGGGCACCGCAGGATGAGGAAGGGGTGCAACAGGAAGATGATGGAGGGGTGCAAGATGATGAACGGGGCTCATCAGCAGGATGATGAAGGGGACAAACAGCAGGATGATGAAGGAGCGCAGAAGCAAGATGATGATGGGGCACAACAGGATGATTAAGGGGTGCAGATACAAGGTAATGAAGAGGGCCCAAATGCTAGATGATGAAGAGGAGCGTCTGCAAGATGATGGAGGGGTGCAAAAGGAAGATGGTAGAGGGGTGCAAGATGGTGGAGGGGGAGAAACAGCAGGACGATGAAGGGGAACAATAGCAGGATGATGAAGAGGTGCAACAGCAAGAGAATGATGGGGGACAACAGGATGATGGAGTGTAGATGCAAGATAATGAAGGGGCACAACAGCTAGATGAAGAGGTGCATCCGCACGATAATGCAGGGGTTCAATAGGAAGATGATGGAGGGGTGCAAGATGATGAAGGGGGCTCATTCGCAGGATGATGACTAGGGAGAAACAGCAGGATGATGAAGGGACACAAAAGCAGAATGGTGAAGAGGTGCAACAGCAAGAGGATGATGGGGCACAACAGGATGATGAAGGGTGCAGATGCAGGATAATGAATGGGGCACATCAGCAAGATGATGAAGTGGTGCAACAGGAAGATGATGGAGGGGTGCAAGATGATGAAGGGGGCTCATCAGCAGGATGACAAAGAGGAGCAACAGCAGGATGAAGGGGTGCAAGATCAGGATGATGAAGGGGTGTTGCAGGAAGATGATGAAGGAGGGCTGCAGCAAGAAGCGGAAGGGCACAACAGGATGATGAAAGGGCACACGAGAATGATGGAAGGGCACAACAGGATGATGAAAGGGCACACGAGAATGATGAAAGGGCACTACAGGATGATGAAGGGGCGCTGTAGCAAGGTGATGAGGGGAGCCTATCAGCAGGATGATGAAGGGGTGCATCAGTAGGATGAAGGAGTACAAGAGCAGGATGATGATGGGGTGTTGCAGTTAGATAATGAAGGGACGCAGCATTAAGATGAAGGGGCGCAACAGCAGGACGATGAAAGGGTACTGCAGCAAGATGATGATGGGGCACTGTAGTAAGAGGAAGAAGGTGCGCTGCAGCAACTGCATGTTGAACCTGTCCCCTGGGACACCACAGGACAGTAGCACAGGACAGTAGCACAGGACAGTAGCACAGGACAGAAGCACAGGACAGTAGCACAGGACAGAAGCACAGGACAGTAGCACAGGACAGAAGCACAGGACAGTAGCACAGGAGAGAAGCACAGGACAGTAGCACAGGACAGAAGCACAGGACAGAAGCACAGGACAGTAGCACAGGACAGTAGCACAGACAGTAGCACAGGACAGAAGCACAGGACAGTAGCACAGGACAGAAGCACAGGACAGAAGCACAGGACAGTAGCACAGGACAGTAGCACAGACAGTAGCACAGGACAGAAGCACAGGACAGAAGCACAGGACAGTAGCACAGTACAGTAGCACAGGACAGTAGCACAGGACAGTAGCACAGGACAGAAGCACAGGACAGTAGCACAGGACAGTAGCACAGGACAGAAGCACAGGACAGTAGCACAGGACAGAAGCATGCCATGTCCACATCAGCCTACCTCCCACGATATAGTTAAAGACTCACTGCTCAGCCATTTCAGGTGGCTCAAATGTCCCAAAAATTATCAGCACCTCTATGTAAAAATTAACATCCTCAACATTAACCATGTCCCGCTACATTGGAGCAAGTGTGACATTTATTCAAAAGGGACACCACCCGACCAGAATGGGTGATTGAGGGATGAGGGAGTTAAACAGGGGAGTGGCGAGAAATAGAGACAATCAAAATGAAATGATAGAAGACAAGAAGGGTAAACAAGCAACCAGAGCAGAAACTGGGGCGGAGGGCTGGGAGGAGGCAAGGAGCCGGGACGAAAGGGGGGGGGGTGGGGGAAGAATAATGTTAGTGACACGAGGGTGGAAGGATAAGAAGGACAAGGAATAAGGAAAACGATTGAAATGCAAAGGAAGGGAAATAAAGATGGCGAAAGATAAGGAGAAATAAATGAATGAGACACCTGGCAAGAAAGAAATCAGAAGTTGAGAGTGTGAAACGGGGAAAGCAGGGGATTGGAAAGAATAAAACAAACGAATAGGGACATAAAAAAGTAATGGAGGAAAAGATGAAAAGGAAGAGCAAGTTGGTCGAATTAAAGGAAGAAACAAGGAAAGAGTGTGTGCATCGGGTGAGATACGAGACAAGGAAAAACAGGAGGACAAGGCAAGCGAGAGTCAAAGACAGGCAAGAAGACGGAATAAGAACTTGAGTCAGCTGAGAGAAAAGGAGATTAATACCTACACTAACTATGCAGATGTTACCCAGATCCTCCTCCCACTTTCAGGGGATTACAACAAGGATTTGGCCCTGGTAAATGAGGTGTATCTCAACATCCCGGCATGGATGGCTACGCACGGCCTATGCCTGCATGATGATAAAACTGAACTAATCATATTGGGAACACCCTCCAATCTTACCAAACTAGGCCAGGATTACTCTGCATTCGAGATCGATGTTAATACCATCAAGGTGGCTAAGGAAGTGAAGACCCTAGGTTTTCATCTAGATGCCACCCTCTCCCTGAACAAACAGGTGAACACATTGGCCTCAGCCACAGCTTATACATGTAAGCTCATCAGAGCAGGTAAACACTTTATTTCTAATGACAACTGCTTGATTTTAGCAAGAGCTCTTGCTTAATCTAGAGTCGATTACTGTAATGCACTGTATATTGGGGCCAACAAATATATCCTACACATACTACAAACTTTACAAAATAATGCCCTGAGAGCAGCTCTTGGCATCTCCAGACGATCACACATTTCTCAGATAAGGCGCAACAATAATTGGTTGTCTGTCCAAGACAAAATCCTACTGAAAGTTGCGTCCCTCACACACAAAGCCCTGAACAATGCGGCCCCTCCTTATCTAACTGACAGATTTGTAGAAAGAAGATCCACCAGACCCTCAAGAATCTCTAACGCCAACACACTTATTATTCCAAGATTCAAATTGACCAAGGCCAGAGGCACCAGTTTCCGTGTCCGGGCAGCCCAAGTATGGAACTCACTGCCCCACACTATACGTGAAGAGAAATCTTACCTCAAATTTAGATTCAATTACATCAATCACCTGAAGCTATCGACCAACTATCCAGCGCCTCCTCCACCTTGCTGATATCCTAGCTGCAACCTGTATATAAATCTTTGTACTACTGTTATAATCTATATACTCTATTAGCAGTATATGTAGCTATGTAACACCTGTTGATAAATATCCTGTGGATAACTTACTGTACTATTGCTACAACCTGTAGATACTGTATGCATTGTGTGTAATTAGCTATTTTGCATGTGTAACTATGTAACTATGTATCCTAAGCCTCATATATCCTGTACTGCTGCGCCCTCTTACCCCGGGGTCTGGTGCGCATTATAAATGAATAAACCAAACAAAAAAACAAACAAACAAAACATTAGATGGTACAAGGAGCTACAATGGTGATTGAGAGAAAGGGTAAAAAGTCATTTGCATGCATACAAAGAATAGGTTTTAAACAGCGTTTCATGCTAGACCCTCCCCTCCTCCAATTCTATTACTAGCCAGTGTAAGACTCCCCCGTCCCCCAATTCTATTACTAGCCAGTGTAAGACTCCCCATCTCCAATTCTGTTACTAGCCAGTGTAAGACTGCCCCCTCCTCCAATTTTATTACTAGCCAGCGTAAGCCTCCCTCTCCCCAGTTCTATTACTAGCCAGTGTAAGACCCCCCTCCAATTCTATTACTAGCCAGTGTAAGACTCCTCTCTCCCCCAATTCTATGACTAGCCAGTGTAAGACTCCCCCTCCTCCAATTCTATTACTAGCCAGCGTAAGCCTCCCCTATCCCAGTTCTATGACTAGCCAGTGTAAGACCCACCCTCCAATTCTATTACTAGCCAGTATAAGACTCCCCTCTCCCCCAATTCTATTACTTGCCAGTGTAAGACTCCCCCAGTTCTATAACTAGCCAGTGTAAGACTCCCGCCTCCCCCAATTCTATTACTAGCCAGTGTAAGACTCCCCCTCCCCCAGTTCTATTACTAGCCAGTGTAATCATATTACATGGTGGAGGGCTGAATAGGCCAGGCTGGCACGGAAGCTTGGATAATGCAGGTTAGGCTCATCCATATCTGAGGGGCGGCCCTATCTCGTGAATTACAGCGGCCTTCTAAACCTTTTGTTTCTGTTGCCGCAGACACTGCTTAGAGGAGAAGGTGTGTGGTGAGAGACGAGAGATAAAAGAAGACATAACATACGACGAAGGGACGAATTATCAACATTGTATAGACACTTCTCTAAAGCTGGTGTTTTCATTTGGTAGTCATTTTTGTCTGTTATGTTACTCCAATTGAAACCCAGACTACATCTCCCAGAATGCGCTTGATTTGTTAAACGAAAGCCCTGGCCTGGAAAGCAGTTGTCTTGGTGACATGGAGTCAGCTGGCCACTCTACGCTATTTGGTAGAAGAAAAGAAACAGTTTGCGCAAGTAGGGAAACGCCTAGGCAATATGTGCAGCCCTTACACTTCGTGTTGTTAGACGTTTTAGCAGCGGGGCCAGGAGTTGGAAAACCTGCAGGGTTATGCGTGAGAGCATAGGAAGAGGAGTGTCTAGGAAGACTAGACTGAAGGAGTGTGCGCCTGAAGGAATGACTGGGATCGTTCGTTGCTGAGAGTGTCAGAGGGGGTGTGGGGGTGTGTCTGCCCATGCCGAGTGTTTCCTTAGTTAGATGTGGACATGCACATGACCTGCCCACACACGCAGACCGTTTGCTCGATTCGATATACTGATTAAAGGTCCAGGATACCATCATGTGCCAGATGTTGCCAGTATATACCCACATTCGCACATGAACTGGCAAGATGCGTCTTTGCAAGGTATTCACAGATACACGGCCACCGTGTGCCATCAGACACTGTGCTCGGTATTTCGATAATTGCTCCATTTACCTGCATCATACACCAGCCAGTGCCACTAACAGATGTTGGCATGATATGCTCTGGTACTCACCCCATTAGGCAGCTATTACCATCATATGTCGAGGTACGTATGCCATTTTCCAGGTAGCGGCCTCCTATTCTCTGCTACTTGTACCAGAGGCAAGGCTTGCCCATTGTGTGCCCAGCTACTCACATCATTTGGCAGATATTGTTGCCCTTTTCCTAGGTGCTCCCCTCATATGACAGCATGCCTTCTTCACCGCCTAACCCACCTACTTCTCTTCCCGGTTAGTGCTTTGAAGTAGCTTCAAGGCACTCCCTGTTGCCAATTGTATATTACTTGATATGGCCTGGAACGGCCCTGATTTCCTCACCTCTAACACCTTCCCTTTCTTCCACCCACTTCCATTCTTCCCCACATCCTCCAGCACCTCCGCTTTCTTCCACCCCTCTTCAATTCTTCCACTCCCCTCCAGCACCTTCCCTTTCTTCCACCCCTCTTCCATTCTTCCACTCCTCTCCAGCACCTTCCCTTTCTTCCACCCCTCTTCCATTCTTCTCCTCACCTCCAGCATCTTCCCTTTCTTCCACTCTCTTCCATTCTTCTCCTCACCTCCAGCACCTTCCCTTTCTTCCACCCCTCTTCCATTCTTCCCCTCATCTCCAGCACCTTCCCTTTCTTCCACTCCTCTTCCATTCTTCCCCTCATCTCCAGCACCTTCCCTTTCTTCCACCCCTCTTCCATTCTTCCCCTCATCTCCAGAACCTTCCCTTTCTTCCACCCCTCTTCCATTCTTCCCCTCATCTCCAGCACCTTCCCTTTCTTCCACCCTCTTCCATTCTTCTCCTCACCTCCAGCACCTTCCCTTTCTTCCACTCCTCTTCCATTCTTCCCCTCACCTCCAGCACCTTCCCTTTCTTGCACCCTCTTCCATTGTTCCCCTCATCTCCAGCACCTTCCCTTTCTTCCACCCCTCTTCCATTCTTCCCCTCATCTCCAGCACCTTCCCTTTCTTCCACCCTCTTCCATTCTTCTCCTCACCTCCAGCACCTTCCCTTTCTTCCACCCTCTTCCATTATTCCCCTCATCTCCAGCACCTTCCCTTTCTTCCACTCCTCTTCCATTGTTCCCCTCATCTCCAGCACCTTCCCTTTCTTCCACTCCTCTTCCATTCTTCGTCTCATCTCCAGCACCTTCCCTTCTTCCACCCTCTTCCATTCTTCTCCTCACCTCCAGCACCTTCCCTTTCTTCCACCCCTCTTCCATTCTTCCCCTCATCTCCAGCATCTTCCCTTTCTTCCACCCCTCTTCCATTCTTCCACTCCCCTCCAGCACCTTCCCTTTCTTCCACCCCTCTTCCATTCTTCCCCTCACCTCCAGCACCTTCCCTTTCTTGCACCCTCTTCCATTGTTCCCCTCACCTCCGGCACCTTCCCTTTCTTCCACCCTCTTCCATTCTTCTCCTCACCTCCAGCACCTTCCCTTTCTTCCACCCCTCTTCCATTGTTCCCCTCATTTCCAGCACCTTCCCTTTCTTCCACCCCTCTTCCATTCTTCCCCTCATCTCCAGAACCTTCCCTTTCTTCCACACCTCTTCCATTCTTCTCGTCCCCTCCAGCACCTTCCCTTTCTTCCACCCCTCTTCCATTCTTCCCCTCATTTCCAGCACCTTCCCTTTCTTCCACCCCTCTTCCATTCTTCCACTCCCCTCCAGCACCTTCCCTTTCTTCCACCCCTCTTCCATTTTTCCCCTTACCTCCAGCACCTTGCATTTCTTCCACCCCTCTTCGATTCTTCCACTCCCCTCCAGCACCTTCCCTTTCTTCCACCCCTCTTCAATTCTTCCACTCCCCTCCAGCACCTTCCCTTTCTTCCACCCCTCTTCCATTCTTCCACTCCTCTCCAGCACCTTCCCTTTCTTCCACCCCTCTTCCATTCTTCCACTCCCCCCCAGCACCTTCCCTTTCTTCAACCCCTCTTCCATTGTTCCCCTCACCTCCAACACCTTCCCTTTCTTCCACCCCTCTTCCATTCTTCCACTTCCCTCCAGCACCTTCCCTTTCTTCCACCCCTCTTCCATTCTTCCACTCCCCTCCAGCACCTTCCCTTTCTTCCACGCCTCTTCCATTCTTCCCCTCATCTCCAGCACCTTCCCTTTCTTCCACTCCTCTTCCATTCTTCCCCTCACCTCCAGCACCTTCCCTTTCTTGCACCCTCTTCCATTGTTCCCCTCACCTCCAGCACCTTCCCTTTCTTCCACCCCTCTTCCATTCTTCCACTCCCCTCCAGCCCCTTCACTTTCTTCCACCCACTTCCATTCTCCCCACATCCTCCAGCACCTTCCCTTTCTTCCACCCCCCTTCCATTCTTCCACTCCCCTCCAGCACCTTCCCTTTCTTCCACCCCTCTTCCATTGTACCCCTCACCTCCAGCACCTTCCCTTTCTTTCACCCCTCTTCCATTCTTCCACTCCCCCCCAGCACCTTCCCTTTCTTCCACCCCTCTTCCATTCTTCCACTCCCCTCCAGGACCTTCCCTTTCTTCCATCCCTCTTCCATTCTTCCCCTCACCTCCAGCACCTTCCCTTTCTTGCACCCTCTTCCATTGTTCCCCTCACCTCCAGCACCTTCCCTTTCTTCCACCCCTCTTCCATTCTTCCACTCCCCTCCAGCCCCTTTACTTTCTTCCACCCACTTCCATTCTCCGCACATCCTCCCGCACCTTCCCTTTCTTCCACCCCTCTTCCATTCTTCCACTCCCCTCCAGCACCTTCCCTTTCTTCCACCCCTCTTCCATTCTTCCACTCCCCTCCAGCACCTTCCCTTTCTTCCACCCCTCTTCCATTGTACCCCTCACCTCGAGCACCTTCCCTTTCTTCCACCCCTCTTCCATTCTTCCACTCCCCTCCAGCCCCTTCACTTTCTTCCACCCACTTCCATTCTCCCCACATCCTCCAGCACCTTCCCTTTCTTCCACCCCTCTTCCATTCTTCCACTCCCCTCCAGCACCGTCCCTTTCTTCCACCCCTCTTCCATTGTACCCCTCACCTCCAGCACCTTCCCTTTCTTCCACCCCTCTTCCATTCTTCCACTCCCCTCCAGCACCTTCCCTTTCTTCCACCCCTCTTCCATTGTACCCCTCACCTCCAGCACCTTCCCTTTCTTCTACCCCTCTTCCATTCTTCCACTCCCCTCCAGCACCTTCCCTTCTTCCACCCCTCTTCCATTTTTCCACTCCCCTCCAGCACCTTCCCTTTCTTCCACCCCTCTTCCATTCTTCCCCTCACCTTCAGCACCTTCCCTTTCTTGCACCCTCTTCCATTGTTCCCCTCACCTCCAGCACCTTCCCTTTCTTCCACCCCTCTTCCATTCTTCCACTCCCCTCCAGCCCCTTCACTTTCTTCTACCCACTTCCATTCTCCCCACATCCTCCAGCACCTTCCCTTTCTTCCACCCCTCTTCCATTCTTCCACTCCCCTCCAGCACCTTCCCTTTCTTCCACCCCTCTTCCATTCTTCCACTTCCCTCCAGCACCTTCCCTTTCTTCCACCACTCTTCCATTGTACCCCTCACCTCAGCACCTTCCCTTTCTTCCACCCCTCTTCCATTCTTCCACTCCCCTCCAGCACCTTCCCTTTCTTGCACCCTCTTCCATTGTTCCCCTCACCTCCAGCCCCTTCACTTTTTTCCACCACTTCCATTCTTCCACTCCCCTCCAGCACCTTCCCTTTCCTCCACCCCTCTTCCATTCTTCCACTCCCCTCCAGCACCTTCCCTTTCTTCCACCCCTCTTCCATTCTTCCACTCCCCTCCAGCACCCTCCCTTTCTTCCACCCCTCTTCCATTCTTCCACTCCCCTCCAGCCCCTACACTTTCTTCCACCCACTTCCACTCTCCCCACATCCTCCAGCACCTTCCCTTTCTTCCACCCCCCTTCCATTCTTCCACTCCCCTCCAGCACCTTCCCTTTCTTCCACCCCTCTTCCATTGTACCCCTCACCTCCAGCACCTTCCCTTTCTCCCACCCCTCTTCCATTCTTCCACTCCCCTCCAGCACCTTCCCTTTCTTCCACCCCTCTTCCATTCTTCCACTACCCTCCAGCACCTTCCCTTTTTTCCACCCCTCTTCCATTCTTCCACTCCCCTCCAGCACCTTCCCTTTCTTCCACCCCTCTTCCATTCTTCCCCTCACCTCCAGCACCTTCCCTTCCTTGCACCCTCTTCCATTGTTCCCCTCACCTCCGGCACTTTCCCTTTCTTCCACCCCTCTTCCATTCTTCCACTCCCCTCCAGCTCCTTCACTTTCTTCCACCCACTTCCATTCTCCCCACATCCTCCAGCACCTTCCCTTTCTTCCACCCTTCTTCCATTCTTCCACTCCCCTCCAGCACCTTCCCTTTCTTCCACCCCTCTTCCATTGTACCCCTCACCTCCAGCACCTTCCCTTTCTTCCACCCCTCTTCCATTCTTCCACTCCCCTCCAGCCCCTTCACTTTCTTCCACCCACTTCCATTCTCCCCACATCCTCCAGCACCTTCCCTTTCTTCCACCCCTCTTCCATTCTTCCACTCCCCTCCAGCACCTTCCCTTTCTTCCACCCCTCTTCCATTCTTCCACTCCCCTCCAGCACCTTCCCTTTCTTGCACCCTCTTCCATTGTTCCCCTCACCTCCAGCACCTTCCCTTTCTTCCACCCCTCTTCCATTCTTCCACTCCCCTCCAGCTCCTTCACTTTCTTCCACCCACTTCCATTCTCCCCACATCCTCCAGCACCTTCCCTTTCTTCCACCCCTCTTCCATTCTTCCACTCCCCTCCAGCACCTTCCCTTTCTTCCCCCCCTCTTCCATTGTACCCCTCACCTCCAGCACCTTCCCTTTCTTCCACCCCTCTTCCATTCTTCCACTCCCCTCCAGCACCTTCCCTTTCTTCCACCCCTCTTCCATTGTACCCCTCACTTCCAGCACCTTCCCTTTCTTCCACCCCTCTTCCATTCTTCCACTCCCCTCCAGCACCTTCCCTTTCTTCCACCCCTCTTCCATTCTTCCATTCCGCTCCAGCACCTTCCCTTTCTTCCACCCCTCTTCCATTCTTCTACTCGCCTCCAGCACCTTCCCTTTCTTCCACCCCTCTTCCATTCTTCCCCTCACCTTCAGCACCTTCCCTTTCTTGCACCCTCTTCCATTGTTCCCCTCACCTCCAGCACCTTCCCTTTCTTCCACCCCTCTTCCATTCTTCCACTCCCCTCCAGCCCCTTCACTTTCTTCCACCCACTTCCATTCTCCCCACATCCTCCAGCACCTTCCCTTTCTTCCTCCCCTCTTCCATTCTTCCACTCCCCTCCAGCACCTTCCCTTTCTTTCACCCCTCTTCCATTCTTCCACTCCCCTCCAGCACCTTCCCTTTCTTCCACCCCTCTTCCATTGTACCCCTCACCTCAGCACCTTCCCTTTCTTCCACCCCCCTTCCATTCTTCCACTCCCCTCCAGCCCCTTCACTTTCTTCCACCCACTTCCATTCTCCCCACATCCTCTAGCACCTTCCCTTTCTTCCACCCCTCTTCCATTGTATCCCTCACCTCCAGCCCCTTCACTTTCTTCCACCCACTTCCATTCTTCCACTCCCCTCCAGCACCTTCCCTTTCCTCCACCCCTCTTCCATTCTTCCAATCCCCTCCAGCACCTTCCCTTTCTTCCACCCCTCTTCCATTGTTCCCCTCACCTCCAGCACCTTCCCTTTCTTCCACCCCTCTTCCATTCTTCCACTCCCCTCCAGCACCTTCCCTTTCTTGCACCCTCTTCCATTGTTCCCCTCACCTCCAGCACCTTCCCTTTCGTCCACCCCTCTTCCATTCTTTCCCTCACCTCCAGCACCTTCCCTTTCTTGCACCCCTCTTTCACTCCTCCCCTCACCTCCAGGCCCTTCCCTTTTTTCCACCCCACTTCCATTCTTCCCCTCACCTCCAGCACCTTCCCTTTCTTTTACCCCATTTCCATTGTTCCCCTCACCTGCAGCCCCTTCCCTTTCACCCACCCCACTTCCATTGTTCCCCTCACCTCTAGCACCTTCCCTTTCTTATACCCTATTTCCATTGTTCCCCTCACCTCCAGCACCTTCCCTTTCTTCCACCCCTCTTCCATTCTTCCCCTCACCTCCAGCACCTTCCCTTTCTTATACCTCATTTCCATTGTTCCCCTCACCTCCAGCCCCTTCCCTTTCTTCCACCCCATTTCTATTGTTCCCCTCACCTCCAGCCCCTTCCCTTTCTTCCACCCCATTTCCATTGTTCCCCTCACCTCCAGCACCTTCCCTTTCTTCCACCCCACTTCCATTGTTCCCCTCACCTCCAGCACCTTCCCTTTCTTATACCCCATTTCCATTGTTCCCCTCACCTCCAGCACCTTCCCTTTCTTCCACCCCTCTTCCATTGTTCCCCTCCCCTCCAGCCCCTTCCCTTTCTTCCACCCCATTTCCATTGTTCCCCTCACCTCCAGCACCTTCCCTTTCTTCCACCCCACTTCCATTGTTCCCCTCACCTCCAGCACCTTCCCTTTCTTATACCCCATTTCCATTGTTCCCCTCACCTCCAGCCCCTTCCCTTTCTTCCACCCCATTTCCATTGTTCCCCTCACCTCCAGCACCTTCCCTTTCTTCCACCCCACTTCCATTGTTCCCCTCACCTCCAGCACCTTCCCTTTCTTATACCCCATTTCCATTGCTCCCCTCACCTCCAGCACCTTCCCTTTCCTCCTCCCCTCCTCTCATTGTTGTCCAGTCGCATTTAGAATGGCCCCTGGGTGGGTGTGTAAAGCACTGTATTAGCCACCTAAGCTTGAAAGAAATGAATCTTCTTGGCTCTATTTCCAAATGGTTGCTGCTAATGGCGACAACGGTTTTAGTAAATTAAAATTGATAATAAAAGAGCTATGGCCTTCTATGCCTAAAGAGAGCTTGCTGGTGTTTGTTATGCGTTCGATTGAGAGTGGAATGGGGGGAAAAAAAGACTACAGGGTAGCAATAATCACTTTTGTGGCAGCAAAATCCGGGCAAAAGCCCTCCCTTTAGTCAATTAACAAATGAACGAGATAAGGACGAGGAATTCCTGCTTGTAATATTGCTGTACATAGCGTTTGCTACTGATTACTTTTACGGTCTACATTGTAAGCTAGCCACTTGATACCAGCAAAAGTGAAAACTACAAGCCCCAGTATGCAAAGTGTATCAGTTAGAAGGCAGGACGACTGGGGTGCTCACGCATGCCATGACATGGAACAAATCGCCAATTATGTTAATCAAAAAAGTTCTTTAATGTTCCTAACAAACAAAGACTGCAGCATATGCACGAATTCAATTTTAGTGCCTCCATGTTTTTTTTCTAATGAAACCTCTTCAGAATCAAGATGGACAACTCAGATCGCGGGGCAGCAAGAATGTTTTCTACCGGAAAGTGAAACAGATTGACCCCCTGTTTCGCAAAGTTACCACGTCAGCCAGCCTACTCCAAACTTTATATTTTTTCCATCATAGGCCATTCATTACTCCTGTTACACCGCGCAGAACGATAGATGCTGGAGCTGCCTACATGCTGAGGGTTCTTATAAGCACATGTTTGTAGAATGTGAGCAGGGGAAAGTATATTGGAAACATTTATGGAATACAACCAAGCTTATCTTCAATATACAACAAGGCTGTTTCGTGACATTTCTTTTATTGGGTAGTGCCCTACTACAGGGTGTCGTAGAGAGTAATGCTTGCTATCTCTTTGACCTCCTTATCCTTGTTGCAATCCAAACTATCTGTTCCACCTGGAAAGGTCTTGGTCATATTAATTATAAAATGTGGAGGAACTCTAGATGTAACATGCACAGGTTAGAAAGATGCAGTGACCCTCCCCCTCTCTTTTGCTTAAACATGAATTGAAGTGACAGCTATTCTTTGGGTTCTTATTTAATGTAACTTCCAATTGATAGCAATGTATAGAACCAGTTATAACTTCCTGCTTACCCCCACAGCCCCCCATTTGTGGGTATTTGTATTCTGTCTTTGTCTTTGGATGCCTTGTATCTAGTTCTTAAGTGTACTTGGCTCTTATGATATTTTAGTCTTGTATTTGCATTAGTTGTAATCTGATATCCTAACATCTTTTTATTGTGTCCTATGTAGTTATTATTAATTGACCAGTATTACTCTTGTTCCAAATAACCATTTTCAAACTGAAAAAAAAGTACTTCCATGAACGATCATCCTTTATCCGCCTTGTCCATCAGTAGGGCAGGTAAGTCCTTCTGCCATTACTAAAGACGTGTGTTTGCCTCAAGTCATTTCAAGGCTTATTTGTGGGCCTGAGTTACAAGGCGTTGTTCAATGGGAATATAAATCAGTCCCTTATGTGTTCTATATGGACAACCTGAAAGCTGAGTGTTCAATACCTCCGAGGCGGCAGTATATGGGCTATGTGAGTATTTAGTAGAAATAGACAATACAAATAAGTTCCCTAATCGGGAACTCACGTCCCCTGCACACTATCTTTTGTCTGGAAAACCAGACCAATAATTAGTAATGTTCAAAACATGCCGTTAATGTAATTATCTATATTTTTAGAAACAGAATATTCTTGAAAGAAAATTTCTCAATCAAACAATTTTAGGTCACAAGAAACCATCTTCTTTTTATTCATGATGTCGAAGTCAGGAGGGGCCCAACGCGTTTCGAGTGTAGCACACTCTTCATCAGGGGCAATAAGTGATTTCTTGTGTTTTTAATCTTTATCAAGCGCCGTCAACAGGCCGATTTCCGGGTGGGTCAGTCTTCAGGATTGGGATTTCCAACTTAAAACGCTAGATACGGTAAGAAGCTATCCAGGCTTCCACTTCTCAAACTGGTATATGGAAGTTCAGATATTCACTCCTTAAGTGGCGGCAGCGGTAGGTACCGGCTTACAACGCCAATGGGTCCGGTTTACGGTCTCTATGAGCGCAGCCCAGGTCTTTAATCCGAAGTACTGTCCCTAGAAGTCAGGATCCCTCAGGATGGGCAGGGGAAGTGAGTTCCCGACTAGGGAACTAATTTGTATTGTCTACATATCACGCAACGTAGGTGTCAAGGTTGCATCCTTCTCCCCTGCACCTTAAAGGACATCTTCAGTTACATCTATTTTCTTCTCCACATCTATTATTCCTAATACATATTTGACTGAGGGTGTGCTTGTGGTGTCTATAATTCTTCCCATATTTAGTAGAAATATACATTGCACCCTTGTGCAATCATTGTCTGTTGCAAGTGGCATGCCACACATTGTATAGTGTTAAATGGCAAAGCTTATGTATTCTGCTTTCTTGCAACATTCGGGTTATGGGTCACTAGGTGACCTTTAAAACTTGCTGTGTTTAATCGCATTCAGGCTGCAGCTGGTTTGCTGAGAGGTGTCACTTTGCAACTGCAACCAGTAAAACAGCTGAGATCCCCCCAACCCCCTCCCCTCCCCCATCAGGACAGAGTAGCATTTGTCAATGAGAAAATCCTATTAAAAACGCTTAGCAAATCAGACCCGGAAAATGTGCTGGAACATAACCGTACACTTGGGATCGATTATAGACAGTTATTTAAATTGGACATTTGTTGGCGTCTGTGCTCATTGCCAGTCTGGCGCACACAGCGTGTCCCACTGATTGAGAATAGCTGCTCATGCATTCGAGTGCACTTTAAACACAGCTATTGATTACCAATATGACGAGAAATAGGCGTGGCATTGCAAAATGTTCACTGTGCACACGGATTTTTGAAATTGTGAGAGACACTTGGAAAAGACAAATATACCCCCACCCATCTCGTTTCTCAATATCCCCCCCCCCAACCTCTCCCCCCCGCTTGCAGTGTTTCGATAGAAAACCAAACATAATTAAACGGAGTGATCCGTCTATTTGCGGGACCCGAGGCCAGATTGTCTAAACTTTTCCTCTGCAAAAAAAAAAAATAAATAATAATTAAAAAATAAATGAAACAGGTGCATTTAGCAGCAACATGTCTGCTTGTAGAATATGGAACGGAGCAAACCGGTTTGGCCCCAATCCATATTATCTAAAATAGTTGCACCAGGGCAAAGATACAACAGCCTGCTTTTTTTAAGCGTGCAAAATAATACATGTAGCACACCCTTTTTTTGCTGCATACTCAGCATAAATGATATACAACAAAGTCTGCTTTATTGTTACTCCAGTGCAAACATTTTAAGTAATACAGATTGGGACCGAGCCTTAGTGCCCTACCCCACAATATGCAAACAGCAGAATTGTCGCGAAATTAATTAGCTCCATTGTTGCGACCAATGGCATAAATGGCATAAAATCCACCCCCCTGTGTCTGGGGCACACACCACTTTCCCGTTTCATTGCTTGACTTTTGCAAACATCAGTACAATTCGCAGAAAGGAGGTTCATAGAGCCGGACTAGCTTAGTTTGTTGAATGTATGTTAGTAGGGTAAAGGTGGCGGTCTTACCTGCCAGGTGCAGAGTAGGAGCAGGACGGCCACTGCCGAGGCCCGGTGGCCCCCGGGCCGCTTCATGGCCAGGGGCTGCGCGCTGCTTGCCATGCTCGTGGTCTGGGCAGCGTGTGGTGGAGTCTGCAGCACTGCTTGTCTGCGAGCTTCGCCCCTGCCTTGTATTCTCCCCCAAACACACCCCTGCCCTTCTCTGACGTCACCGGCGGTAGTCAAATATTTAATTTTAAAAAAATGCGCGCTGTTTAACTGTTACCTGCCCTGACGGCCCCTCCCTGTGGGCGCCGAAATCCCGCCTGGTCAGCTGCCCGTGGGCACGCCAAAGGGATGGCCGAAGTCTTTGCTGGAGAGCTTCAGCCAGCCTGAGGAGAATGTAGACCTTTCGCTGTGGCTTCCGTGCCAAACTTGCTACTACTGTGCATCTTGCGTATCTGATCCCGCGGAGATACTCCACAAAGCTCAGCCTTGGAGGAGGAAATCATATCGGACTGACAACAGGAATGTGTCTAGTGCACTGGAAATGTTGCCTTTGACGCCAATATAAAACGAAAGCACCCAACGTAACTTTTATCGGGGCTGGCACTCGCTTGCTCTTACTGCATTCATACCGTTTACTGTTAAGAGTTTCTGTAGGCAACCGAACGCTGCCTTTTTGGGTATCAGAAAGGATGTTGGGGATCATGGGGTGAGAGGATGGATACCATAAGAATGCTGTAACATACGTCAAGCGATCGCCCCGGATGGGGGGTATAAAATTGTCTTGGGTACAGGGCCGGCCTTAGGGCAGGGCAGGCCGGGCGACCGCCCGGGGCGCCCTGTCCCCACAGGGCACCATCAGCCCTACACCACGCCAGCTCGGGGGAGTCTTTCAAGTGCTCCCCCGAACTGGCTTAGTGGGAAAAGTCGTGGCAGGCACACTTTTGTTATTAAATGCGCCCGCAGTGGCGGGTGACATTTAATAACAATAGGCTGCAGATGCTTGCATCCGCACCCTATTGAGATGAATACCGCCCCACTCCGACGCAGGCGCGAGGTGGTTTTCATTGTAATAGGGCACATGAGCGCCCTATTCCAGTGATTAACTACCAGGCGCCGGAGCGCGGACAGATAAAAAAAAAACAGCCAGGCCTGCAACCCCCCCCCCCCCCGATGACCAGGTGCATGCGGCTAGGGGTGGGGGGTGCCAATTCGCCTAGGGTACTGCTGCCACTAAGGCCGGCCTTGCTTGGGCACCAATGAAAAAGTGGCCCACTGTTGCAAATGGCAATTCATTCCTTTTGTGACAGACTGTTTGAGTAGTACCCAAGAGGGAGTTTTTGATGAAATATAAAGCACATTGTGCAATTTATAGAATAGGGGCCGTTGCCAATGAGAACATTTGGAAAAATGGCTTGTTATTAAGAATTACATGGAACACCGCAGAGGGTATTCCATTGAGGGGTTTGTTGAGATATACAAAGTGAGCATTATCCCCTGAATACTGTATGCATTGGAAGTTCTTTGACCAGCGCAGGTAAACTGGCGAGGGAAGCTTGAGGCAACACGATTGTGCTCTATTATCAAGCTCCCTGAGGCCGTACCTGTCGAAGCACTAAGGCTCGAACACGGCTTACCATGTGTCTACTCGCTGTGGTGCACCCAAAGAGTCCTGCTCTACGCTAAATTGCGCCAACTGGATCGTAGCTCTAACGCCTTTTTACAGCTCTTTGGTGAAGGGCTGGATTAGAGCGTAACAATCCTTTCAGAGAACTACAAATTTTCACCAAAAACCATTTCCAAAAATTGGGTATTGAATTAGAAATGTTTGACGTCAGCCCCGCTTTTGAAAGGATAATTAAACTCAAAACCCAGCAGTGGGACATTGCCTCTAATATCGAAAAATGACATAATTACAAACGTATAGATACTATTCTTACCAGAGTTTCATGGGTAACAGCCTGCATAGCTATTTAACTAAATGTTGGAGCATTGAGTTAAAGCGATTCATCATATACCTTTGCTTCAACATCCTTCCTACCAAAGAATATATCAGCCCATGGCAAACTTCTACACTGCAAAACCTATCTTTGTTCCAGCTGAGCGTGGGTTGAGCGGTCGCCGGCAGCCCAGAGGGAACTGCAGGCCCTGGAAGCCCTCCCGAGTCCATCCGTGAGGAAAGTGTGTTGCTTTAAAAATATTTAAGTTTAATTTTTCTCTGCGCTCCGAGCGCGTTGTTGTTGCCTGATCCCCCCTCCCCTCCCACTTCCTGGTTCTCCTCTTCTTCCCTCCCGCCTCCCTGCCCGCCCACCCCCCTCTGATTGGCTGCCTGGCTGCCTTCCTCCTGGGCTACTCGACGCCCGCTCCCCTGCTCGCATCTTGTTCCAGCTGAGCGTGGGTTGAGCGGTCGCCGGCAGCCCAGAGGGAACTGCAGGCCCTGGAAGCCCTCGAAGCCCTCCCGAGTCCATCCGTGAGGAAAGTGTGTTGCTTTAAAAATATTTAAGTTTAATTTTTCTCTGCGCTCCGAGCGCGTTGTTGTTGCCTGATCCCCCCTCCCCTCCCACTTCCTGGTTCTCCTCTTCTTCCCTCCCGCCTCCCTGCCCGCCCACACCCCCCCCTCCCCTTCCTCTCCTCCCTCTTCCTATAACCTCCCCCCTTCCTGGGCAGCCCTCTGCCCGGCAGCCCCTGCGGCTAAGGGCCCCAAGGCCAAGGGCGACTCTCGCAGTTGCGGCTCCCTGTGTGTCTGCAGGTGTCCGCAGGGGACGCCAGGCGCCAGCTCCTCCGCTTTCCGGCCCACCCCTCCTCACCTTGCTCACCTCATCCACATTATGCCTCCCCCTCCCTATCCCAATTTACTGTTAAACTAGGGTGCTTTTTCTCCCCTCGCATGATTCTCAAACTTAGGTGGCCCTGACCTAATACGCATTACTGTTTGCTCTGCATTGTGGTAAACTAGCGCCCTCCACTCACTTCCTGTCTGCATACTCGGGTCGTCCGCCTCCCCTCCTACTCCATGCTACTCTCTATCTCGCCTATCTACTCTAACTGCTTCTCTATTGACTATCCTGCTCTCCTCACTAAATCCGGTAGGAAAAAGTTTAAAAAGGACATCCTGGTCTCCAACCCAAGCCTCCCTATCGCTGACACCTACACGAGCGCCTGCTCCAAGGAAACTCTCACTGACATTCTCTTTTTCGTGCCTTCTCCTGACCTATGGACCCCTCACATGGTCGCTGTGCTCTCTCCTTTCTCCTCCTCTCCCATTAATGGTGGCACCCGTTGGGATGTCCTCTTGGCCCCTTTCCACTCCTCTAAGGCCATCATTAATGTCTATGCCAACGGGACCGTCTTGGTCCAAGGCCCTCAGGCCAACCTTCACCTCTTTGATAGACGCTTCCCACGCCTCATCAACTTCCTCTCCGCTCCCGCTGTCCCCCCTCCTCTGTCCTCGGCTACCTTGCCTCTCCCCTCCCTCCCTGCCCCTTCTCTTGCTCCCTCTTCAACTCCTTCTCTAACACCTCCGCAGGGCGTACCTCTGATCTGTACCCCTCCCCGGAAGTTTTTCAAGGGTGGCAACCTTCTCCACATTGCCACTCTAAATTCTCGCTCTGCCATCAAGCACTCCTCTGATATCTGTCGCCTTCTTGAGGAACTGGACCTCGACGTCCTCGGTCTCACTGAGACGTGGTTCACTGCCAGCTCTGCCACCAGCTTCGACACACTCCTACCTGAAGGCTACAAGATCCTCTCCGTGCCCAGGCCCAACCATTCAGGGGGTGGTGTTGCCCTTATCTTCCCTGAGTGGATTCCTGCCACTGTCACTCCTACGCAGACCTACTCCTCTTTTGAATGTCTTGTCTGCCGACTCTCTCTCTCTCCTAGCCATTCCCTTACCGTGGCTACTATCTATCGGCCACCTGGTCAAATTTCCTCCTTCCTCTCTGAGTGGGCTGACCTCTCCTCCTCACTCCTGTCCTCAACCACCCAACTCCTCTTTCTCGGTGACTTCAACATCCACCTCGATGCCTCCTGTCCCCCCACTGGTCTCTTTCGCGAACTCTGCAACTCTCTCTCACTCTCTATTCTCCCGTCTGGGCCTACCCACTCTGCAGGGCACACTCTTGATGCTCTGATCTCCTCTGACCTTCCCCTCTCCCTCCCTCTCTCCACTCCTCTCTCCTGGAGCGATCACTTTCTCCTATCCTCCCACCTCTCCCTCCCTACCCCACAGGCAAAGCCACCCTCTTCACTGCCACCCACCTTCTCGGTCATCCGACCCATGAAGCGCATGTCAGCTGAGGCTTTCGCCGCTACCTTCTCGCCCCCTCCTCCCCCCTCGGCTGACTCCCACCCTGACACAGCCCTCTCCATGCTCTATTCCGCTATAACTGATACTCTCGATATCCTTGCCCCCGTCATGAGAATCCGCCTGAAGCCCAAAGCCAAATGTAACTCCTGGTATGACTTGGATCTCGTCACCCTAAAACGCAAGTGCAGGGTGGCAGAGAGGAAATGGTGTGCTTCATGTTCATCCTCTGACAAACTGGCCTGCCGCCTGCTCCAAAGGCAATACCGGCTCTCCGTTCTCACCAAGAAGAGAGCCCTTATCCAAGCCCGCATCTCTGAGGCATCTAACAACTCGGCCGAACTCTTTAAAATCTGCAAGGAGCTGGCCAACCCTGCTGCAGTCTCTACCTCTCCGGTCCCCTCCCAGGCCCTCTGCACTGCACTGGCCTCGCACTTCATCTCAAAAACTCAGGACATCCTATCCTCGCTCTCCTCCTCTCTCCTCCCTCCCTCTCTTCCCGGCTCTTCCTCTTGCTCTCTTGCAGCCGCCCCTCCGCCCCCCTTCTCTGCTTTTCCACTTTTTTCTGCTGATGAGGTTTCCAGACAAGTCCGATCTATGAAAGCCTCGTCAAAACAGGTTCACCCCTGTTCCTCCAAAACCATCAAGGACCACATCGACTCCCTGGCTCCTGCCCTTGCAGACTTTTGCAACCTCTCATTCGCCTCTGGAGTCTTCCCATCCCCCCTCAAGCACTCCCTTGTGCACCCCCTCCTCAAGAAACCCTCTTCCGACCCCTCCTGCCCCGCTAACTATCGCCCAATCTCCATTACTCCCTTCCTGGGCAAGCTCCTGGAGAAACTGGCCATCTCCCAGCTTAACCTCCATGCTGAATCTGTTGGTAATCTTCATGACCATCAATCCGGCTTCAGAGCGGCCAGAAGCACGGAAACTGCTCTCCTGAACATCCGTGAGGACCTGCTCCTGAACCTCGATTCCAACACTCCCTGTGTTCTCATTCTGCTCGATCTCTCCTCTGCCTTTGACACTGTCAACCATGCCATCCTGCTAAACCGCCTCCGTGATAACCTGGGTATCACTGGTCAGGCTCTGGCATGGCTGACCTCCTTCCTTTCCGGTCGACCCTCCCAGGTCCAAATGGGCTCCTTCCTCTCTGACATCTTTTTCTCCACCTGTGGTGTCCCCCAGGGGTCCAACCTCTCTCCCTGGCTTTTCAACCAGTATCTGGCACTCCTTGCCCGCCGCATCGCCGCTCTCTGCCCCTACTTCCAGTGCTATGCGGACGATACCCAGCTCATTTTCAGGCTACCCTCGGCCTCCTCCTCTCCTTCCCTCATCTCCGACTGTCTGTCTGCTATCAAGGAATGGTGTGCCGCCATTGACCTCTGCCTTAACGCCAGTAAGACTGAGATTCTACTCATCGGCACACCCACTCCCTCCTTCCCTTCAGCTCTCTGGCCGGCCTCCCTTGGCCCCCCTCCTGCCCCTACCTGCAAGGCTAAAAACCTCGGGGTCATCTTCGACTCCACACTCTCCTTCTCTCCTCATATATCTGACGTCTCTAAGAAGTCTCACTACCAACTGCACCTCCTCAGAGGTATTCTTCCCTTCCTCTCCTTCCCCCAGAAGCTCACTGTCTCCCGAGCCCTGGTTCTCTCAAGGCTGGACTACTGTAACAGCCTCTATCTAAATCTGCCTGCCTCCACTCTCCGCCCTCTGCAACTTATCCAGAACAGAACTGCGAGACTTGTCCTTGGCCTCAAGCCCAGGGACCGTATCTCTCCTGGACTGAAATCTCTTCACTGGCTCCCAGTGGCTGCGAGGATTAAGTTCAAAACCCTCTGCATTGTCCACAAGGCCTTCTGGGGCCTGGGGCCTAAATACCTTCAACTCTCTCTTCCTAAATATCTTCCTTCACGAGCACTTCGCTCATCCGTCTCCAACTCCCTCATGGTCAGCCGCTTCTCGAAGCAACAAGCTGGGGGTAGATCTCTCTCCGCAGCAGGGGCCTCCCTCTGGAACAGCCTTCCTGCCTCCCTGAAACTTGAGGAGAACCATCTCCGGTTCCGGAAGCACCTCAAAACCTTCCTCTTCGCTTCTGCCTTCTCTCTCCCTCTCCCCTGCTAAACCTGCTTAACTCCCCACTGAATTCTGCACTTAACCCGCATCTGGGCCACTCTCAGCGACCTCGGTCCAGGGCCCAGCCACTCTCCACCTGCACTGCCTCCCTTGGCCCCCCCTGCACCGTGGGACTGTCACTGTATCCCTACAGCCCCCTTCCCAGCACTTGCTATGCACTTACCTCGCACTTGCCACCAGCTGGCCCTTTCTATTCATTATTTATTTTACGCTACTTACCTTGTACTGCACTTTCCCCCCCACCTCCTCCCCTTGCACTTTCTCCTTTTTCCCCTTACCTCGGCACTTGCGCGATCTGAATGACACCTGGCCTAGTAGGATCGTTTGTCTGTCTTTCCCTTGTTTCCCCCCCCCCCGCCTCGTCGCGCCTTGAAACACTTGTGTATAGGCGCGTTACAAATACCATATCATATCATATCATATCTTGTAGACTCTGCCGGATAGAGGTTGAAACTTTTCAGCATGTGCTCCCCTCTTGCCTGGTCATGAAGGATTACTATTTGAGGGGCTATGGGGGCTTCATCAGTTGCATAGATAATATACATGAGGACCAATTTTGGTCAAAACTGTTAGGGGCCCAATCTGTAGTGATTAATGCGGCTGCTTTTGCAATTTGGAACATTGTGTTAAAGGAAGTAGAGTCTTGATAAATAGATACATTATTAATTAATTTCCTCCACTAATTCTTTTTGATGTATTGTTTACCATGAGATTATGTAGCTTTTTTATATGAATAAAATCATGTATTTGTATGTATATTTTGTCTTGTTTTTTAATTTTATGTTAAGGAACATTAATGCTAAATTGTTTTTTTAATATTTTGATATAAAGATATGTGCTTAAAGTTTTGTAATGAAAGTAAATGCCCACAAAAAAAATGTAACGAATATGTATTCAGAAACAATGGTCATAACTACTAGCCGCATAATGAAGTAACTCGCCAAACTGGCCCACATTGGCCAAAAAAGTGTCCAACTTTGACCAAAAAAACTGGACCACACCAGCACTTTGCATTTTTGGTCCAGTCATTGCTCTATTGGCCTACAGACCAGTCCAAGCCTGATCCCTGGACATACTTATTTTTTGAAAACTCTGCCTTTCCTTGTATCTGACTTTAATTTCATCCGCCTATTTCCAAAGCTAAAGAGTTGGCACAGTTCATTCTCTGTCTTCTGCCAGAAACTCTCAGCCTGCAATCTCTCTTTCCAAAGTAGTCCAGTTTTTGCTGGAGTCTCCTTCCCATGCAACTATGCCATTTCCTATGCATTGGTCTACAACCTTTAGCTCTCCAGATGCTTTGGACTACAACTTCCATCAGGCTCGGACTGGCCCACAGGGCAATAGGCCTGTGACCAAACCAAAAATGCAAAATGCTTGTGTGCGCCAGTTTTTCAAATCAAAGTGGGCCACTTTTTGTGCCAATGTGGGCCAGTTTAATGAGATCAGAGTTGAGAATCCAATATCATCGATGGACTCCAACTCCCATAAAATCACTCAGGTACTGAGACGAGGAAGAGGAGTAAGAAGTGTGTGCACAGGAAGAGGACTGGAAGTCTTACATGCAGACTAGTTGCGTCATTGCCGAAACAGGAAGCATTGCGGTGGCCATCTTGAAAAACTCAATCCAACGAGAATCTCCCACTTCCTGCAGCCATCCGGACCTGGAAGACAGCCAAAATGTCACAAGAGAGGACCAGAGGCAAGGTGCCAGAAAATCGCTGTTGGAAACCAAAGTTCAGTGAGGGAGAACTGGTGGTGCTCACTGAAAAGGTTGTTGCCCACTGCAAGGAGCTGTACGGCAGTAGGCAGCATAAAACATCGGGCCAACGCAGGACAGCCATCAGCCAGAAGGTGACTGACGTGTCCAGCGTACCCCATGATGGAGAGGACTGTAGAAAGGGCTGGAATGACCTCAGGGTCAGGGTGCATGGACTCCTGTCTCACCACCACCAGGAATCCCTTGTGACTGGAGGTGGCACTGTGGAACCACTGGTCCTGACTGCCTGAGAGGAGTGTAGCATGGTCCTGGACATTGAGGGCAAAGAGGGAGTTGGAGGTGGGTGACAGCAGCCAGAAGGCGAGTCACCCCCCCAGCACAAGTGCATGCACAAATGTTAGCCAAACACAAGACGCCCCAGTTACAGGGACACATGTCAGGAGACCCAGAAGCTGGGCAGGCCAATCAGGGTGAAGTGACAGGGTGCCACATCAGCCACCCTCCACATTAGCCACGGGGCAGGGCACCAAGGGCACCCCTGAATGTTACAGCAGTGGACAAATGACTCATGCACACCACAACCGTGCTGGTACACCATGTGCCATTGGTATTGTGGTGTACACCACAGCGCAATACTGCTGGCTGCACAGCAGCACCCCATAGAGCCATGCCAGTGACCTAGAGGAAGCCACTATATCCACTCCCATAAGGTGTTTGACACCTGGAGAGGAGATGTGGGGGCATGAAGGACCACAAGCATGCAAGCGATACATCAGCTGGCCCAACATTGACACCCTGCCCTTCCCACACACAGCCCAAAGGCCAACTGGCCATGAGGCACACACACATTGCTGCAACCACCCCCAAAATGCTGTGCCTACATGCAATGTCTCCTGACCAACCATGCCCATCAGCCCCAATGTATAGGGTTCCACTCTGTACCATGGTATGTGTCTTGCATGCCAACACACATGGAAGAACCATACCTTACATATATTCCTATGTCTCCTACATCTGGAAGTGGTGCCTCCAGGCCCACAAGGTCAGCCACCACCACCACCACCCCACAAAGGCGCACACAGGCTATGCTTAGGCAGATGGACCGCCATGAGACACCACGACCCTGCAAAGACAAGACTGCAGGTGGCACAGCAGGCCCTATGGCAACACACAGGCCACCAGGAGAACCCCCAGGCCCACTGCAACCACTCCCACAGCTGCATGGTCCGAGACAGAGGTCACATCTCCTGGCAGGGCGACTGTAGAGTCACAGGGGGACATCAGCCCAGGGCCACCACCCCAGAGAGCCCTTAGCGCTGCCAACGTGCCTGGACATCTGAGCAGGACGTGAACATGCAATCCTACGGCTCCCGTGCCTACAGCCTAGAGCCACAGCACAGCCCCTTCCCATTCAGTACACACCACCAAGCAACAATGTGCTTCAGAGAGGCTGGATGAGATGGAGGGGCAACAGAGGGAGATAGAGGCAATTGGGCACACCCACACCCATTCAGAACAACTCTAGGCGATCCATGACTGCCTGCAAGGGGCCACCAGCAGGATTGTGCGGGCCATGTCAAGGAACCGAGCAAAGGCAGCTGCCAGTATTGCCACCCTGACTTTGTATGGGCAAACGGTGTCACGCCCTAGGAGTATCTCACAACTCCTTCATGACCATGGAAGCCGAATGGTAGTCGACCCTCCCACCTTGGTTGGCACGGGTTCCTTATTCTGCGATAACAGGTAACCTTGAGGCCGTCAATGGGGGCAAGGGGGTTTGGGGAGAATTGTGGATAGGAAAGGGGTGATTAGGAAAACAGGATTGAGGGTTAGAGAAACTTGCAATTGCATAGGTTTTGGGGGTTTTAGGTAAGAGACATACAACATAAACACTTGCTGGACCGTACCCTGTTGAGGTCCCTTGCCCCGTACTCACTTGACAATACCCTACTAACCTTATTCCCTAATGTACCCCCTCTTGGTTAAGGAGCAGCAAACCCTGTGAGCACATTCCTTCTTAATGAAGAGTATGAGATCCTTTAGTGTTTTCCAGCATACCACCTGCTCAGTACCAGCAACAAACATAGCACAGTAAGCAGCCACATACACATAACATAGCCTTTTGACCCATTAACATTAAAGCGACATAGATTGCTTGAGACCCTCTCCACACACCGTGGAGAGTATGACTGAAGTTTTGCTGCCTGCACAAATGGCGTTCTTCATGACAATGGACTTCCAACATACATAAACAAAGAAAGCGTTAAGCATAGCCAACAAAGCACGTGCATAGCTAGTGTTCAGCGTTTCCTCGTGCTCTTTTATCTGTTCAGTGTCACTTGTCATTCCATGGATGCATGATATTGCATTTCATTTACTTTCACCGAATGCCCCCAAAAATGTGAGCAGTACACTTAACTAAGACCTGATGGGGGTGTGCAGCACCACCCCAGGCAAAGACCAGCGGGCGATGTGATCACTGCAGCTTGCGAGCATTGTAATCACTGCGGGTGGCGAGTGTTCCACTCCCGCTCATTACGCCCACCGGCGGAGTGGATGAACTGACGCAGGAAAGGAGCGAGCTCTCTGTAGCGCCCGCCCTGTTGCTTCCATGCCCCAACTCCTTCACCTCAGCCACGAAACAAATGTTGCTCCAGTCTCTTCCAGCCCGTGGCCGCAACCACCAAATCACCAGCAAGTGGCACGGGCCAGAGAGGAGCTTATCAAGCCCCCCACATTGCGTGCGTTACACATGCACTCCATGTTCCAGGCACCGTGGGAGTTTTAGTCCAACCCACCACACCTCCAGGGCTTATTAGACCGTGTGTTGTGACTCTGGACGCAAAACTCCCCATACCACACTCATGCTGCCCATTTCCTCACAGAGGGTCAGGGAGATGATGGAAGGGGTCTCAACAGAAACTTCCATTACTGCAGCCAAGCAGAGCGGGTGCTTGCAGGGGTGTCCGCTGCTCTCCTTGGGAGCAGTAACGTGAGTCGTGGGTTGCTGTGGTGCCCCCCGCTTACCATTGTGGTGAGTGGGAGACAAGAAAGTAAAAAAACAAAAAAATCAAAGCACCATGCAGCCTCAGCTCTGACCCACGTAAGTGGGAAGAACGGACATCGTAGGTAAGGTAAGTGGTGGGGTAGGTAAGGAATGTGGGCCGGGGAACGTGGGTAAAGTGATCTATTTGATTACTGCACCTCGCCGTAATTGGCGTCGACTTTTTCATCGACACAGTCACGGGCGGCACAGTGATCACATAGATTCGTCTCGACCCTTGCAGAAGCCATCCGCCAGAGCTCAGGCTCACACTCCAGCACATCTGGGGCCAGGCTCGATAGCCTCAAGTTCTATGACACCCACTGAGGGTTCACAGCAGAGTACACCCAGGTGCCGGTCCCAGCACCAATTGGGTCCCAGGTTACCAGGGACAAGCATAGGGGGAAAGAGGCCACAGAAATAAGATTGGGACACATTTTGCCCTGAGTGGCCGTGCTGGGGAGCTGATGGTGGGAGGGGGATAGTGTGCTGGGGAGCTAGTGGTGGGAGAGGGGAGGGGGAAATTGTGGGAGGGGGAAATTGTGCTGGGGAGTTGGTGGTGGGATGGGGTGAGGAGGGATAGTATGCTGGGGAGTTGGTGGTGGGAGGGGGATAGTGTGCTGGGGAGTGGGAGGGGGATAGTGCGCTGGGGAGTCGGTGGTGGGAGGGGGAAGGGGATAGTATGCTTGGCAGTTGGCGGTGGGAGGGGGAAGGGGTATAGTGTGCTGGGGTGGAGGCGGAGGGCGGATAGTTGGTGTGCATCATTTCATTAAAACTGCTGAACTTCATCAATGCAAGGACATTCCTGATTGTGTCATTGTCGTGTTTATTAATAGAGATGAGTATCACACAGTCGTGCATGGCTTGTGCCATGTGAATGTGTCAAAAACAATTGTCTATCAGTATCAGAACATTTGAACTCAGGCAGATATTGTGCAGCATGGCACACACGCACAATTCTACCCACTCTCTCTGGAGCATACATCAGGGTTCCACCGGTACGGTCAAGGCAGCGGAAACGTGCCTTCAGGAGGCCAAAGGTACGCTCAATGCCCACACGGGTCCTGCTCTGAGCGTGGTTGTAGGCAATATCCTGCAGAGTTTGTGGATCATGCACAGGGGACATCATTAGCCAGGGCAGCTGTGTGTATCCGGAGTCACCCGCATGTGGGAGGCACAGCCATTAGTCACAGTGCAAAGTGCGGGGGTGGCCTTACACAGTGTCAGGGCAACAGACCTGATGAGCATGCATATGGGGCTTCATTTCGTGGCATGTGTCTGTACAATGTCTGTGCATGCTGTGCCACTCGTATCATGCTTTGTTTTTACTTCACATGCACCCTCTTCCCTAGCTGCAGATGTTACGTAAGGTGTCTTTCAGTGACATGTGCAGCTGATTTGGTAGCTGTCTTGTGGCAGTGTATTTCTCTCATGCATGTGGCATGGTGGGTTGCTATCAGCCCTCCCTAGGCTTCTGAGGCTAGCGGGTCGGCATTGCGGGCTGGGCACACATGGGTGTATGGCTGTGGTACTGGCAGGGTTGCTGTTGTGTGATGCAGCCATTTGTCAGCATTGCTTTGGATTGTGCATGTTGCATTGTGGTACATGTAGTCATGTTTGTTTTTGAAGTTGCTACTGTATGTGTTCATCAGCTTCTCCTTCCAGGTATGCCCGAAATGTGCATGCTCCCTGGGATGTACTGTGCCGTTGGTGCGGGAGGTGTGCAGGCCTTCGCTTGTCATGCCATGCTTTGTGTAGTTATTTGCACCCCCGCCCCCATTTTTTGTCAGATGCTTCACAGCACATGCATGCATGTAGTTTTACTCACCCACTATCCATGTCTTTTGTCCTCTCTGCCTCTCCATGTATCCTGGCAGTGTGTTGTCCCGTAGGAGCATGGAATCGTGGGTGGATCCAGGGTAGTGGGCACAGCAGTGGGTGATGTACAGGTTGGGGTCGGAGGTCACCTGCACATTCAGGGAGTTGGAGTGCTTTTGGTTACAATACACTGCTTCGTGGGCCTGGGGGGCCACCAAGGCAATATGGGTACAGCCCAGGGCTGCAATCACATTTGGCATTTGGTCAATGGCATAGAACTGTGCCTTCATGGCATTGACCTGGGCTGGGGTGGTAGGCAGTGGGATGTGCTATTGCACTTGCCACAGGAGGGCTTCCAGCACCTGTGCCATAATTGCATAGAATGTGGGCTGTGCCATGCCATCCATCATGGCCACAGAGTGCTGGAAGGTGCCAGTTCTGAGGAATTGTAGGACGGACACTAGCTTCAGCAGTGACAGCACAGCTTTCTGGATGTTGCTCCTGCTCTCTATGTTGTCTTGTATTGTGGTGAGTTGCTCAGTTATGCTCTCCCTGTTGCGCTGGTACTGGGTGACCATCTGGCTCTCAGTGAGGATCCAGGGTGAGGGCCTGACTCTGGGGATCGATGCATGCATTGCTTAGGCTCTCCTCCTCCACCTCCTCTCACCACCCCCTTGTGCTCCCTGTGCCCTCGCCTGGTTCTCCTGCATCTCTACGTCCAGATGCAGCATGAGCAGCTGCCTGTTCCAGCTCACAGTGGCTGTTTGGGTAGGGGCGTGCATTATGTAGCCCTCTGTAGTGAATTGGGATCACATGTGACTTTATTTCTGGCACCTGTGTTCATTTACCTCCACCTGGAGGTAATTGCACCATGTTTTTGTCGCTAATACCGCCGTACATAGACTTGTGATGCAGTGGTGATTGCACTTCCTGTTGCCAGCACTGATTCTGCCGGCTATAACAGCGCCGGCTGTATTAGCGCTGGCTGTAATAGTGCCAGCGGTATTAGCGCCGGCTGTAATAGCACCAGCAGATTTTACAGTCAGCTGTATTTGCACCAGCTCGTTATCCGGCACAGCGGTTTTGACGGCGCTAATTCCATTACCGACACTTTTATGGCTTACCGCCCAAATTGTGATAAGGCCCAAAATAAGAAGAATGTTTGAATGTAGCCAAGACGAAGTAAGATGTTTGAATGCTGTCAAGACAAAGGGCCTCATCACGAGTTGGGCGGTATCCTTGCGGTATTGCTGCCGGGATACCACCTGGGCTAATAGCGTTACTGCCAAACCCTTTGGCGCAATTAGCGCCGGATCACAGGTTTGGAGGTATCGGTAATTCCCCATTCCCATGGGGAATTTTTGGCTCTATTAGCCCACGCTAATAGCGCAGCACTTATTGCGCCCAGAAATGGGAATTTTCCCAGTGGATTTACCCCCAGCTCATGGCTGGGGGTAAATGCAGCCAAACCCATGATTTGGAGGACCCATACATTTGGCGGTAATAGCGTTCCCTCCGCATTTAATGGTTACCGCCAAACTCGTGATGAGGCTGAAAGTCCTAAGGCAAGCCCCAACCCAATACAGATGTGTGGGATGCCAATATGGGCGAGAGGTTAGCACAAACATTTTGTGATGAATTAGCAATGATTCCCCCAGAAAACCTGGCCTGGGCCATTTCTCATGTGGCCAGGGAAAGGCAGACATTTTCTGATCCCGACCCTGGCAGTGGTGTTCTGCAGGAGGATCACTTGAGGGGGAAGCAGTTCAGGAGGATTGGGAAACCCCATGTTCAACTTTCCCTGAAACCCCACCCTTCTAATGGCTTATTGTAAGAAAGAAGAAATAAAAAACTTTGTCATTAGGGACTTCAAGTCCCATAATTCCCTAATTACTGCGATGAGGAATAGGTCTAAGGAAGTACCATGTTGCAGGAGTGGTCAGATTGTTAATTCAGATGACCCACACCTGAGGGAGACTGCAAGGCTTAATAGGTCCACTCAGGTGCAGGTCATTAGCAAGAACAAATGCAAGAAGCAGAAGCAGAGTGAGCAGGAAGAGCAGTGTGATTCGTGCAGGCAGCTGAAGCAAAAGCTGGATAGGGAGAAGATGCCGGGACCACTGTTCGACAGAAAACAGCTGCTGGCACTAAGAGGGACGGTGCCACGAGAAACCTGAAATGCAGAGGTCAGGTAGAGTGCAAGAGGGAAGCTTACCCTGTGGGGACCTGCTATGCAGAGGCTGAACAGAGGGAAGTGAAAACAAGGGAAACTCTCCTTCCCAGGGGGCTGTCTCCAGTGGCAGGTGATGGCTGACCAGGAGAAGTAGTTTGCCGGGTTGCGAGGAGCCACAGAAGCAGAAGTCCTGTAAGCAGCGAGGGGATCGGACGCATACGCCTTACTTGGTGAGTTCACAAGCTGGTAGTGACCCGGCAGCTATCCCCGCCCGCTCACGTGTTAAAGGCATGCATTCACCAATTAATCAGTACTCGTGTATGAGGGAAAGTGGTCCTAAAAGTAATTTTTAATATCAAACTACTAAAAAGCAGCAAAAGCCGTATTTGACAAAACCAAAAGACTGCAACTTACAGAGTGTGAGTTTGTGAAGTACCCAGCAACCCGATGGGGCGATATTATTAAGAACTAATACTTACAGCCATTGCCCAAAACAAGAGAGACTAAAATACAAGTCAATTCAAATCCAGCAGATATTGCCAAAGGCAAAAGGGGGCTAATGAAAGGCCATACATTGTGAAATGTGTTGCCCATACTTTGTACAGCATATAGCAAAAGGTGATATAAATCCACATTGCAAAGCCAAGGGAGAAGCAGAATAACACCCAATCCTTGTCAGTATTTGGTTACTTGTGCATTGGGATTACAAGAGTGGCAAAAAGGCTTCCCTTCTGGAAAAGGTTATTCAGAAGGAGAGGAGCATTATTTGCAGAGGAGTATTAAAAAGAACCAATTTGAATCTTGTTTTCCCTGAAGAGTTGTTAAAAGTTTGAAGCTGCAAAATGATGAATACTGTGAAGCTGTTGTGAACCTCTTGTCAGTTGATATTAACCACAAAAGCACTTGCTGTAAATTACTGTTCGGGCAAGTTACTATACCCGGATGGCAAACCTGACTGCTGTTACATTACTAACTCAACCGCTATACTGTTTTTGTTGCCTTTGAATTGCCATACATGACCTCATTTATTTATTGTATGTATAAGTGTGTGGGACAGATATCGTTTGTGTTTCCATTAGTTTATTTTAGGCAGGGAAATCCTCGTCAGGGTAGGTATAGTGGGGCATTTATCCAACCTTCTAATTTAATAAAATTACATTTGTTGAAAAACCTTCACAAAGTTGTCCCCCTGACATTTCTGACCCCTTACAAATTACCAAAAGTTAGATTTACCAAAAAACTCATGGTATAAGTATTTCGAGATAACTAAAGAACTGAGAAAACATAAAAGAAGTCCTGGCAGGCGAGTATACCAGGCAAAAAAGATTGAACCGAGAATTCTGGCAAGAGAGTACAACAGACAGTCTGCAAACCTACAAAAGAAGCCCTGGCAGGTGAGCATACTAGCCAATTGAGAATAAACCAAGAATCCTGGCAGGGGAGTACACCAGGCAATCTACAAAGCTACAAGAAGTTTCAAAGAAAGACTTTTACAGAGTGTTGCTGCTTAAACAAGAACATTATGAGTCCAAGCAGGTCTAACATTACTATTACTGAAAGGAACATTTTCTTTGCAAACCCAATTGAAGAATCTAGGGGAAGGGAAACATCCTCTGGGTCTAAGGGCCTTTTACCTTAAAGAACATTTTCGTTGGAGTTATTACTTTTGGTTTTTGAACACTTTTGCCATCATCAAGACAAAGACATTTCCTTGCACCCTTTGTTATTTTGTTTATAGTGTGAGGACCAGGATAGGACGTTTTGGACAAAAAGGACAGAATATCATTTACGGACATCCTGACACAGACAGATGCTTAGTTTTGCTTTCTAGTAAGGGAAATTCCTCTCTAGAATAGGGCTAGAAAGGCATTTCCCCAACCTCTTTTTCATTTAATAAATGTCTTTGTTGAAAACATGAACACCTTTTGTCCGCCTCTCATTGCTGCCACCTCACATATGGTGTCAAGAATGGGGATCAGACACAGTTAACAGATCCCACACGAGTAGAATAAAAACAAACCCCACAGTTGTTACATCTGTGAAAGGTTGGAGTAACATCACCTCTCCCACCAGTGGGTCATATGCCCAAGAAAACAAGACAGGTTCCAGTTCCCTAACACATGTACCTGGAGAAAGATCTAGACAGGCCCTTTTTTCTACCAGTGGACTGGGACCTACAGAATGACCGTGAGAGCCCCTTCACCACCTGGGCCAGAGAGTAGGAGTCCAGTTTATCCCCTTGACCTCTCAAGCCATCCTGCCTACTAAGAAACATGTGGAGGTTATTACTAATAACCTCTTCATTCCCCACGAATACCAAACTCCCAGAAGGGACAAAATAATAATTTCCCTAGAGCTTAAGGTAGAGATCCCAGCCAGCTCAGCTATGTACCTTATGCACTTTGGTGAAACTAGATGAAAGGGGATGTTAAAGGTGTTGCTTCTTTTGTTCAGTGGGGAGAAATACAAATTGCCCCTTTGAATTTGCCGTACAATCAGTACAAATTAAGAGGGGTGAGCTGGTAAGACTCTTGGTGCATGAAACCCCATGAGAGCCTCTGTTCCAGTCTGACATTAGGAAGGGAGATGGAGAGAACTGTAATGCTTACCTTCAGATGTCCTGCAGGGGCGTCCCTCTTTGGCCCTCAGCTATGTATGTGCGGGTCCCCTCCCATGGTCAGGCGTGATGGTAGTCTAAAACACTCCTTATCCACCGAATTCGCAGATTTGCACATTGGCCCAGCGCACGGTGCAGGTGGGAGTGTTTTGGGATTGGTTTCCACTATGACTGATGTGGTTATGATGGCCGCTGTTTGGACTGGTACGTGGGCTGCTGTGTGACCTATGGGCAAAAAGTGGACACTTTTAAGTATTGGTTCTGTACTTATTACCCCCCCAACCTCCCTTGATCCCCACTAAGGCTGCTGGCTGGCAGGGGCACTGGCTTACCTTCTACATGTGGCGGCACGTCCCAGGGTGCAATCATCAGCACCAGGTCCCGTTGCTTCACTGGACATATGTGGTCCAGTCCGGCTGTGACATACGAGATGCTTCGGGTGAGTTGAATGTCTCAGAGTGGATGGTGGTTGCGCAGCAAAGTGCAAGTCTATAAGTTCAGTTTGCAGTTTTCTCAACTGTTTGTGCGTGAAGTGCGAGCTGCGTTGAGATAATGTCTGCGCTGCGTTGAATAATGGCTGCGCTGCGTTGCAATAATGTCTGCGCTGCATTGAAATAGTCTTGTGTTTCCTTAATGTCTTGTGTTTTCCTTCCGTAGGTGCGGTTACCCTGCAGCATGTTGCAGAAGCTGGAGAATATCAGCCTTGTCGGAACTGCGGCCGAAAGAAGGAGGTAATCAGTTTTCTGGTGTTGGCTCGCGCTGCGAGTCACATTATTGTCCTGACCTGTACTTTCTCCCTTTCAGGCGCCGGCGAAGAGTAGATCGGAGCGAGCAGGAGCCAAAGCGGGTACGTAGCAGAAGACCAGAGATCCAACGGGAGTTTCCAGTTGCTGTAATCTTGCTGAAACACCATGCTGGAACAGATGATAAGCGTTGCACTGCTCTCCGTGTAGCATGAGAAATGGTAAGCATGGGTGCAGCACAGGCTGTGACTTTATAGCCCTGGGCGGTACCCTTGAACACTAGACAACCAGGGATGACTTCAGCATGAGATATCAGGGGGCCATCTTGGATGCCATTCAGTGGTTTAACTTGGCAACCACCTTGGTGCAAGCTCTTAGCATAAATAGACTGCTGCAGCCAGCTACCCTTGATGCCCATATCTTGCCAATGCTACAGGTGTGGGATAACGGGTCCAATACTCTGGTCGGTTTGGCAAGGTTGCTATTATGGAGGACCATGTCCTGCCTTCTACTGGGAATCATGACAAGAACCCAGGGAAGCAGCCTGATGGGAGGTGGGACCAAGAATCTATTTTTCATGGCTCAAAACTGGAGGCAGAGAAAAACTCTGACTCTGGTAATGATCAGACCAAGTTAAGAATACTAGGGAGAAGGTAAGATTCCCTGATACCCCAATATCACGGGAGATCCCTTTTCCTTTGAAAACAGAAGATGCTGACATTCCCAAAAACAGGGTTACTCCGTTATCATCCCAGTGAACAAGGAGCATAAAATGTCCCCCTATAGGGGTGGGAACATTAGAGGATCTGGACGAAATGAGATAACCTCTGTATGCTCTGAGAAGGTCAGAACATCTGAACAACCAGAAGAGCTATCCCTACCACCTTTAGTCTGGTCACCCGACAGGGAAGATAATAGCTTTTCCACCGTCCTACTTTCTTTGGAAGTTTCCTGCCCAGTAAAGACCGAGGACTGTAAGCCTTCTAAAAACAAAGCCTTCTTAACTCCCTCCCAAGACATTAATCCCATAACTTCCGCAGGAGAGAAAGATTAAGAGAAAAATAACTATCTTGGGAGAAACCTATCTGTCCACTTTACCACTTTCTGCCCAATGGTTGGAGGGGAACTTTCCAAAAGGAGGTACAATGTATCCATGGTCACACTGAAGTTTACCCTGAAACTAAGATACCCTTAACCATCCTGGGACAAGAAGTGAAAATCACTGTTATTTCCCAACTTGCCGGCCCTGTTAGTCTTGGGGAGCAACTTGCCCAAATTTGTTCAATGGGCATAACAGGTGGCTCAGATAACAAAAAGAATGCACAAGGTTAGACTATCCTATCTAAAGGTGCCGGAACACTTCATTTTGGAACAGGAGACCACATTTGAAGGGAAAGCCATCCTCCTAAGGGAAGCCCCATTTCACAAACTGAAAATAGTCCTTGTGCAGGAAGAACAGTCTTAAGGGGAAAGGAATTTGATGAATTCGAAAGGACTCATCACTGTTTTCCCAGCGGTGACCTCCTTACATGTGGGCAGGGGACGGCAGCCACTACCTGATCCCGACCCTGGGGGCGGCTGGAAGAGGGAAGATCACATGGGAGGTGATAACTACCAGGAAGACATTTTTACTCCATTGGAGAAGATGTGGTATTTCCCCTTTCCAATGAGGAAAACCCCCTAAAACCTGAGTATCTGATGGCATATTGTCAGTCTGACGAGAACCCCACCATTGACTCAAACACATACAGCACATACACAACACCATTTTCTGATATGCCCTTATGTGAAGTCCTGAAACAGATCCTTTGTTTTGCTTTCTAGGTAGGGAAATTCCTCTTTAGAATAGGGCTATAAAACACTTCCTCAACCACTTTTCCATTCAATAAATGTATTTGTCTCAAAACATGAACAGCTTATGTCCGTCTCTCATTGCTAACTCCTCACAGCACATATCATTGACCCATTTTTGGACAAGTGGACTTTAAGGGGGCAGAACGATGAGGATGAATTCAGTCTTGGATGGGTTTAGTTGGAGGTAGGCAGCCAACATCCAGGACTGGATAATGGCTAGATAATCACAGAGACTAATGATGTCCTGCACGCTATTTACTCTCATGTAGAACTGAGTATCGTTTGCAGTGGATGGCTATATTGGGATCTTTGAGGAGAGTGCCCAAAGGCTACATGTAAAGGTTTAAAAGAATTGGTAAGAGGATGGAGCCTTGGGGTACTCCGCATGAGACCTGAAGTCAGTTAGAACGCAGCAGGCTCATTTGAACAGCCTGGTGTCTGCCTAAGAGGAAGGAAGTAAACCTATTCAGGACAGTGCCAGAGAATATCATCCTGTCAGCAAGGAGGAGGTGAAGGATGCAGTGGTCGATGGTGTCAAATGAAGTCGAGAGGTCAAGGAGGACCAGGAGGCATGAGCCACCCTCATCTATGATTTGGAGGGCCTCAACCACCACCTGGATGGTGGCTATGTCGATGCTACAATTGGGGCGGTACCCTGACTGATGGTCATTTAGGAGGTGGAGTTGTATAGCACTACATTTTCCAAGATTTTGCCAATAAACAGGAGGTTCATAATGGGCTGGTCATTGGCTAGATCGTCTGTTGGTTCAGCGGTCTGCAACCTGTGGCTCTGCTGATGTTTTAGACTACAACTCCCATGACACCTCAACATTGACTATTGGGGCTAGGCTTGTTGTGAGCCAAAGGTTGCAGACCCTGCCATATCTAAAGGGTCCTGAATTCTCTCACTTTTTACAGAGCAGTTTCCCTCTTCCCCTATAGCAAGATGTTGTGCACTTCAATTCACATGATCCCTCGCCGTTGACAATGCTAGCTAAGGCTGGTGTAAGTTGTAGTTCAAAACATCAGAAAGGCCAAAGGTTGCAACCCTACCCTATAGGCTCTCAGATTAAGACGATACATGGCCTCTTGCCCCATGGTGTGTCTCCACTGCACTGTACCTCTGGGGTGAATTCTACTACTTCTTACTGCAGTGACTCTACTGCTACATCCCTCGCCCCTGCAGTTTCTGTTTATAATATAACCTCTATTCGGTCTCTCTCTTCCCACCGACGCCTTTCTTTTGCACTGCAGTCCTTCTTCCCACTACAGTGTACATCTCCCAGTGCAGTCTCTATTTCATTTTGAACAGACACATGCTCTGATATCTGAGCTCTCATTTCCAACATGTATATATTCTGGAAGAAGGGGGAGAGAGTACTACCCACTGAAGATTCAACTCATTTAAACTCAGAAATATGCAGAAAGAGAGCTCTCGGTTTGCCCCCTGCCTTGCAAAAGATGTTCTGCAGGTCTTGACGTTTTTGGCTTATGCCATCTGTGTGCTTGTAGTTTTTCTTACCCCAATATGTAAGTATGGAGACAGTTTTCTAAAGCATGAATCCAGTTGGCTACTGTCATGCCCTGGCACTCGCAGGGTTTACCCTGTTCGATCCGCTGACATGGCGACATCTCACGTACCTTGGGCCAATGAGGAGGAGGCTGTGGCAAATGCACAGAGGGGCTTAAGGTGCGTGATGGCAGTTCATGCCCTGCACTGCATAAAGGCAGTCTAATTACACGTCAGCTCCATGCTCTCCATTCCACCTGCTGCATTTGAGGCAACGGTTTTTCTCCACTATACCACAAAATGGAAACGAAGATGGGATCTTGCAAGATCTCAATTTCACCTTAAAAAAAAAATGACAGATCATACAGAGGTTGAAGATCCAAATCCTCATGCACACGAGATGTGCAACTGATGTGAAGTGCACGTAGAATATCGAGTGATCTGATGGTCAGAGACCTCTACCCCCGAGCAAACACAACTACCCGTGCCTCTGCGCTTGGATGCCACAGATGCAGCGACAACTCGCAGTACACTGAGGAAATATTGCATGCACTATATTCTCACAGAGTGTACCCCCAATGTCTGACACTGAAAGCTTCAATGCTGAGGGTTCAAATGCAGATGCGTTTCGCCGCTCCACCCCTTTCGACATGTCAGACCTGCAGGGTCTCGGCACACAATGGGAGCGTTGGCTGAAACATTTAGAAAACTACTTAGACGCTTACAACGAAAACTCTGCTGACATGTTTGCCAGTCCACTTCTGATCAACCTAATAGGGGATGAAATTGAAGATCTCATCCCCGACTCTCCTGGCTGATCGGATTGGCTCATATAAAGAGGCTCTAATCTCTGAATGAGTATTTTGATCTGCAAAGGGACATTGATCATCATGAAAGACACACATGTAACAATGCGTGTCAATCTCAAGCTGAGTCCATGGATTGATTTGCAACAAGGCTTCTCAAACTGGTGGCTCCCAGTGAATTCCACACCTTCATGAATGAGGAGGGTATTTAACTCTGCATTGCAGGTGGGTGTCTGTCATCAGCTTTTCGCAAAAGAAATGCTGAGGGAGCCTTTTCCACTTGCAACTATTCTCATGATGGCCATAACTGAAGCAAGGACTGAAGCTCAAGCTGCCCAAATAGCAACTGGCAAGGATTTCTAAAGTGACCACTCTACCAAATTTCACATTTGACCAACGGTAAATTACTGGAGTAACACACCGGTGAGAAGGTACTTGTCACGAGGCAAGTGCTATAGATGCAGGCTACCATTTCCGCATGAAGGAAATGTAAAGTGTCCTGCCATAAGACAAGAAGAGAAAATCACCCAGCAAATGTGTGTAATTCTACACCCGTGAGGTAAACATGTACAATCCTACACCTGCCAAGTGCGAGGCCAACGCCAGAAGAGAACTAGTGAGCCACGTTTGCCACGGGACGGGTCGTCCTCCATGGCCCCAATCGCTTGTTCACGGCGAGGGTGAAGGTAAGGCTTACACGATGATTGATCTGGTAAACGCTAAAGGAAGCAATGTTCACATGTTGGTACTTGGTAGGGGATCATGCAGCCACGTTTGTCATAGACACTGGTGCAACGCTGAATATCATGTGCATTTCCGAACAAAATAATGAAACCGCTTATTCTGATACCATCCGAAATTAGGGTTTTTCAACGGCTATCAAGGTCCCGGTGAAGAATCATGAGAAATTCTGAACCACTGCTCACTACAATGAAAGGAAGTTGCTGTTGGAAGGTCACATTCTTCAGGGGGAAGTTTCTGGGAGTAATCATTTGGGGAAAACTTCAGCACAATTCATGAACATTGCGGCATGGTGTATGTCACGCATAGCTCACCTCCCATAGCACACCAGTTTCAATCTCTCGTACAAGGGCTAGAGCACCGCAAGGATGATCCAGTGGTGCTTCACATTGATGAATCGGTAGGGCCAGTAGTCCAGCAACCTCAACAAATGCTGATTCATGGGCAGCCACAAGTTGAGAAAGAAATTAACTGCTTGCTAGCGAATGACATCATCGAGCCGTGGGTTCAACACATTGCAGCTTTCCTGAAGAAAAACACAGCGGGTGAAATATGCATCTGCGTGGACATGAGGCTGGCGAACAAGGAAGAGAAAAACATCCAGGCATGCATCTGGATGACATAAGTTTGCTCAATAGAACACAGTTCTTCCTGAAGCTCAATCTCAACAATGGGTACCACCAGATAGACCTGAATGCGCAGTCAAGGTACATTACCACCATTGTCACACAAATAGAATTGTATAGATACAAGCGTATAAGCTTTGCCATCTCCTCGGCTGCCGAAATCTTTCAAGAGAGCATTTGCAAGGTGAAAAGACACATTGGAAACTGTTTCAATTACAGTAATGACATTCTAATCTTTAGTTTCACACTGGAACAACATGACCAGGCTCTTTCACGAGTTTGCACAGCACTGGTGGAGGCAGGTCTGATCCGAATGGTGAGTAGTGTGCATTTCACAAGTCACATTTGAAGTTCTTTGGACATATATTCTCCCACAAAGGCATGAAACCAGATTCTGGAAATGTGAATGCAATCTTTGAAGTGCAATCTTGAATGCTTACCTCTGATTTGTACCCCTCCCCAGAAGTCTTTCAAGGACGGCAATTGTCTCCATATTGCCACTCTTAACTCACGCTCAGTTGTCAAACACTCTTCCGACATCTGCCCCCTTGGGGAGGAAGTGGACCTCGACGTCCTCATTCTCACCGAGACATGGTTCATGGCTAGCTCTGTCCCGTGCTTTGACACTCTCCTCCCTGATGGCTACATGAACCTCTCCGCACCCAGGTCCAACCGTTCTGGAGGGGGTGTAGCCCTGATCTTCCCTCAGTGGATTTCTGCCTCTGTCATTCCTACGCAGGCCTACTCCTCTTTCGAATGCCTTGTCTGCAGGCTCTCTCTCTCTCTCTCTCTCTCTCCTAGCCACTCCCTTACTGTGGCTACTATCTGTCGGCCACCTGGTCAGATCTCCTCCTTCCTCTCTGAGTGGGCAGACCTCTCCTCTGCACTCCTGGTCTCGACCACTCAACTCCTCTTTTCTTGGAAGCTTCAACATCCACCTGGATGCCTCCTGCCCTTCCTCTGGACCCTTTTGCGACCTTTGCAAAACTCTCTCACTCTCTATTCTCCCCTCTGGCCCGACTCACTCTGCTGGGCACACTCTGGATGCTCTTATCTGCTGAGACCTTCCCCTTTCTGTCCCTCTCACCACTCCTCTCTCCTGGAGTGATCACTTCCTCCTTCCCTCCTAGCTCACAATCTCTACCACTCAGGTCAAGCCAACTCCATCACTGCCACCCACCATCTCGGTCATCTGACCCATGAAGCGCGTGTCAGTTGAGTCTTTTGCCACCACTTTCTCACCCCCCCCCGCCCATGTGGCTGACTCTCACCCTGACACAACCCTGTCCATGCTCCACTATGCTATATCTGATACTCTTGATTTTCTTGCCCCTGTCATGATGATCTGCCTGAAGCCCAAAGTCAAGTGCAACTCCTGGTATGACCCTGACCTCGTCACCCTTAAATGCAAGTGCAGGGTGTTCGAGAGGAAATGGCGTGCTTCATGTACATCCTCAGACAATTTGGCCTACCGCCTGCTACAAAGGCAATGCCAGATCTCTGTCTGCACTAAGAATAGAGCCCACATCTTAGCCTGTGTCTCCGCAGCATCTAACAAGTCAGCAAGGAGCTGGCCAATCCTTCTGCATTCTCTACCTCTCCTGTCCCCTCCCAGGCCCTCTGCACGGTCCTGGCTTCTCACTTTATCTCAAAAACTCAGGACATCCTGTCCTCTCTCCCTCATCTGCCCCTCCTCCCTCTACTCCCTACTCTTCCTCTGGCCTTTCTGCGACCACCTCCCCTCCCTTCTGCCTTACTCCTGTTCTCCCCAGACGAGGTTTCTAGACAAGTCCGATCTATGAAAGTCTCATCAAAAACAGGTTCATCACTCTTCCTCAAAAACCATCAAGGACCACATTGACTCCCTGGTTCCTGCCCTGGTTGACTTCTGCAACCATTCTTTTGCCACTGGAGTCTTCCCTTCACCCCTGAAGCACTCTCTTTCTTGTGCACCCTCTTCTTAAAAAACCCTCTGCTGACCCATCCTGCCCGGCAAACTATCGCTCAATCTCCATCACTCCTTTCAAGGGCAAACTCTTGAAAAAGCTGGCCATCTCCCAGCTCAATCTTCACACCAAATTTGTTGGTTGTCTCCATGATCATCAGTCTGGCTTCAGAGCAGCCAGAAGCACGGAAACGTCTTCCCTGAACATCCATGAAGACCTGCTCTCCAACCTTGATTCCAACACCCCCTGTGTCCTCATATTACTTGATCTCTCCTCTGCCTTTGACACGGTCAACCATGCCATCCTGCTCAACCATCTCTGTGATAACCTGGGGATCACCGTTCAGGCCCTGGCATGGCTGACTTCTTTCCTTTCTGACCGACCCTCCCAGGCTCAACTTGGGTCCTTCCTGTCCTCTATCTCTATCTCTACCTGTGGTGTTCCCCAGGGGGTTTAACCTCTCTTCCTGGCTGTTCAACCAATACCTGGCACTTCTTGCCCACCGTATTGCTGCGATCTGCCCCAATTTCCAGTGCTATGCGGATGACACTCAGCTCATTCTCAGGCTACCCTCAGCCACCTCTTCTCCCTGTCTCATCTCTGACTGTCTGACTGCTATCCAGGAGTGGTGTGCCACCAATGATCTCTGCCTTAATGTCAGCACGACTGAGATTCACCTCATCGGCACACCCGCTCCCTCCTTTCCTGTCACACTCTGGCCGGCCTCTCTTGGCACTCTTCCTGCTCCCACCTTTGAGGCTAAAAACCTCGGGTCATCTTCGACTCTACACTCTCCTTCTCTCCTCACATCTCTGACATCTCTAAGAAGTCACACTACCAACTGCACCTCCACAGAGGTATTCTTCCTTTCCTCTCCTTCCCCCAGAAGCTCACTGTCTCCAGAGCTCTGGGTCTCTCTCGGCTGGACTACTGCAACAGCCTCTTTCTAAATCTGCCTACTTCCAATCTCCGCCCTCTGCAACTCGTCCAGAACAGGACTATGAGACTTGTCCTTGGCCTCAAGCCCAGGGATCGTATCTCCCCAGGACTGAAATCTCTTCACTGTCTCCCAATGGCTGCAAGGATTAAGTTCAAAACCCTCTGCATTGTCCACAAGGCCTTCTGGGGGATGGGGCCTCAATACCTTTAACTCTCCCTTCCTAAATATCTTCCACCTGGAGCTCTTCGCTCATCCACCTCCAACTCCCTCAGGGTCAGTCGCTTCTCCAAACAATGAGTTGGTGGTAGATCTCTTCTTCGGCTGGGGCCTCTCTCTGGAACAGCCTTCCTGCCTCCCTGAAACTCGAGGAGAATCATCTCCGGTTCCAGAAGCACCTCAAAACCTTTCTCTTTGCTTCTGCTTTTTCTCCCCCTCTCCCCTGCTCACCTCCTGACTGAAACCTAAACTGCATTGGTTACCTGACCACCCTGTTGATGCAGGCCCAGGTCCCTCTCCCGCCAGTCACACACACCTGCACTGCCCTCCTGGCAACCCCTACACTTGGGGACTGTTCTGTATCCCTACAGTCCCACCTCCATCACTTGACACCTGCTGTCTGCACTTACCCTTGCACTTACCACCTTCGGGCCTTTGATTTATTGTCATTTGTTCTATTCCTTGTACTGCACTTTCCCCCTTCCCCTTTCCCATGCACTTGCACAATCTGAATGACACCTGGCCTAGTAGGATCGTTTTCTGTCTCCCCCCTGTTCCCCCTCCCTTGCCTCGTCACGCTTTGAAACACTTGTGTATAGCCTGTTATAAATGCCATATCATATCATATCATATCATATCATATCAAGTCTCAGCTTTCAAGGACATGCGTGATGTCCGGTAAATTATGGGGATGGCCAGCTATTGCAGCGGATACATTATGGACTTTATTACAACAAGCACCCCACTAAGGGAGTTTACAAAGCAGCCGTGTCCTTTCAATCGTCCCCTTTGTGCAAAAATGCCTTCCAACAAATAAAGCAGGACATTGCCTTAGCTGATCACATGGCATACTTTGATCCGTCTCTATGCAATGAAGTGACTGTGGATGCCAGTCCTGTTGGCATGGGGGTTATACTAGCGCAACTTCGCCTGGGGAGGGAATCTCCTAGAGCAGTGATTGCCTATGCCAGCAAGGGACTATCAGACGCTGAACAACAGTACTCTCAACTGGAGAAGGAAGGAGTGGCAGTAGTTTGGGCTTGTGAACACTTTCACATGTTTCTCTTTGGCAAGCCGCTCACAATAGTAACTGAACACCAGGCATTAATCACCATATATGGGAAGCTGTGGTGCAAAATGCTGCATTGCATAGAGGCGTGGGGCCTTTGCTTGCAAGATTATGATTTTAATATCATTTACAAGCCATGAATAGATTACAACTCGGCTGACTTCATGTCCAGACATCCTCTATCTCACCTTGCACCCAGTACGTCTATTGCAGAGGAATACAACAATTTTTTCACCCAGTCACTGCCGTCTGGACCTGTGTTCCTAGCTCTCATTGTTGAATTCACCCGCCACATTGGCAAACTACTCAAGGTACAAGAACTCATGGAATCTAGGCAATGAGGCTCTGTGACCCCGGAACTTCGTCAAGAGAGCCATATTTCTATGGCTGACCTGTGCACCTTGAAGCAAGTAAAGGACACAATGGGCCTCATTACGAGTCCGGCGGTAACCGAGGTGGTAAAACCTCAACCGTTTACCGCCGGACTCGTATTACCATTCCGCCTACGTGATTCCCGGAATTACCGGGGCATTACAACCCCGGTTTTCCGGGAATCACGGAGGCGGAATGGTGTAAATCCCCATTCCCATTGAGTCCTATGGGACTCAATGGGAATGGGGATCATGGAAACACCGGCAGCATCTCATAATGCTGCAGGTGTTTCCTCGTCCGTCTGCAGGCGGGCGGTGTTAAACCCGCCAGGTCAAACCTGGCGGGAACATCACCTCCCGCCTGCAGGAGTCGGGATCAGGCGGTCCGGAAACAACAGTGGCGGCGGGTTTACCGCCACCGTTATTTCCGGACCGCCTGATTTGTAATGAGGCCAAATATCTGTCTCTGTGCAGGGACTCGTCACTAGGGGCGCTCGTGCTTCGTCAGCAAGTTCAGGATCTAGATCATGAAGGGCATCAAGAGGTGGTTGCAAACGGTATCTGGTCATTTAATCGAATGGCAAACTATCTAGCACCAAACCATCAAATTTTATCCATCGAAATACTATTCCATAGAATTGCCATTTCGTTGAATAAAATTCGATGGATCCATCGAAATGTAATGTTTAGATTAAGGGTTACATTAGTGTTAGGGTTGGGGCTAGGGTTAGTTTAAGGGTTACATTAGGGTTGGGGTTGAGGCTAGGATTAGATTAAGGGTTACATTACGGTTAGGGTTGGGGCTAGGGTTAGTTTAGGGGTTACATTGGGGTTGGGGTTGGGGCTCAGGTTGGGGCTAGGGTTAGATTAAGGGTTACATTAGGGTTAGGGTTGAGGGTTAGGGTTGGGGCTAGGGTTAGATTAAGGGTTACATTAGGGTTAGGGTTGGGGCTGGGGTTGGATTAAGGGTTACATTGGGGTTAGGGTTATGGTTGGCGCTAGGGTTACATTAAGGGTTAAATTAGGGTTAGGGTTGGGGCTAGGGTTAGATTAAGGGTTATGTTAGGGTTAGGGTTGGGGGGGCATGGAGGTGCCGGGGGGGGGGCTGTGGGGAAACCCCCTCCCAATATACAAAATATATGCAAGGAGCTGGCCAGTGCTGAATTTTTGGCACTGGACAGTTCCATGTAACGTTACAGAAAAAAGCATTGAAATGCTATCTTTTACATGTAAAAGTGCATTTCCATTGAAACCAGTCCATTTATATTTTTGATGGACTGGCACTTTTACATGTAAAAGATAGCCTGTCGATGCTTTGGCATTAGATGCTTTGTATTCAATGCTTTGTTATGTCGACCCTTTATTTTCGATGCAATCACTATAAACCGTTGCAAACGAGCCAGATCGAAGACCCCATGTGGTTTCCCGAGCTTGAAGCTCTTGTGGAACACACCATACAATGCTCTATTCTGTGTCATGTATCATGGGCCAGAGGAACCTGAGCCACTTCATATGTCTGAGCTGCCTGAGACTGTATGGAGCAAAGTCGCGGTCGATTGCTTTGGGCACCTGAGGATGAGAAATACTTGCTAATGGTAATGGGCCAATACTCCTGTTTCTCCATTGTGCAGGTGGTTTCATCTATATTGGCAGCGGCAGTAATTCCTGAGTTGGATACGATCTTCATAGCGTGTGGAATTGCGGTAGTCTTCAAGTCAGATAATGCACCTCCCTTTAGCGGCATATAAGTTGCCCATGAGATACATAGGGTGTTTATTTGATCATGCTCGGAAAGAAGGCATGAATGAATGCTTACGTGGATCAGAGAAGACATGCTGACTGCTCTTCAATACACACTGGCAATCAAGTGCTGGTTCGCCATCAGCAAGTGCAGATGTCAGAATCTCTATTTGACCGAGTGCTTCTGACAGTATCCCATGTCAATGGATCCATGGTATATTAAACAGATGTGGTGGTGCCCTGTGGATTCAAAGAGGGTTTAGGAAAAGAGACTAAACTGCAATCCTAATCAATCATTATTCAGTTTTATTATTGTTTCATGAAAAATGATTACAAAAATATTCAATAAAACATTATTAAACCTTCCATTTCATTCATTCATATGTACCCAATGTCAAAAGTACCACACTATTACATCAATTCATCATTGAGAACAATTTATATACAAATAAAGGCTTCTACTCCAGCCTTTTAGCTTCCAGTTTTCTTACTAGGAGAGGTCTGACCACTCTTGCTGTTAGTCCATAGAGAAACACGTTATCAACTATAGGTGTCCCAAATCTTCAACATTCACTGGATCCATGGTGACAGCAAGAACTCCTGATCGCATGATTACACAAAACGTTTCCCACTTCAAGAAATATCTCGTGAGATTCACAAAAAAAAAAAAAAAAAAAAAAAAAAAAAAAAGAAATATCTCGTGAAGAATGGGGTTGATCCAGAGGAAGAGCCGCCTGAGGAATGCTTGGCAGCTAGCACAGGGCCAGTGGGCGTGAGCGAGCAGGCGAACACTCCTCCTCAACCTGTTAAGTGCGCCAGAAACCTGTGCACTTCATTAAAGAATTCCGAGTACAAGATGCGGTTCTACTCGCAGAAGGTTGCCCGAGGGAGGTGTCATGTCGCAAGGTTAACCCTGTTCGATCACTGCTGATGCGGCAATGTCTCACAGTACCATGAGCCAATGACGAGGAGGCCAAGGTGCATGCATAGCGGGGCTTAGGGAGTGCAGCAGCAGTTTGCAAGCTGTCCTGATTAAAGGCAGTCTATGTACACGCCGGCTCCATGTGTTTCATTACTCCTGCTGTGTTGGAGGCAACGGTTTAGCTCCAATGCACCACAGCTACCAATGGAGTGCTTACCCGAGGAAGGTGGTGTTACAATTACAGGCGACAGATTTGGACAAATCTGGGAGAAAGTGAGCGGGAGGAAGGATTGGGGGAGGGCTGGCTGGCGATGAATCAGTATTCAGCACCCAATAGCGTGTTCTCTAAATTCTAATGTTTTAGGGCCTCTGTGAAACTTAAGGTAGAGGGACAATCTAATTGAAGGAGGCAGCGTATTAGAAAGTCCTGGTGCACATCAGGAAAAGTCCTATTTTTTTCATTTTCTTATTCTTGCAATTCTTGCATTCCATCGTGGTGATGTCATTGCTTCTGGTGGGCTTATGGCGTCCAGAGAAGGTGAGTTATGTTGCCTTGTATGTGATGCAGGCTCATTTGAAGGCCGGGAGTGGCAGCCTGTAAAGTTTCCCACGGGCTGGCATGTGCTAGATTGATTCGAGGAGTGCTACTGTCAAGGCTGGCCTGCCTGCAACAATTAAAGGTGAGAGTGGAGCTGAGCTTGGGCAACTGTTGGGAAGTCGGGGCCTGGAATGTAAGGTTTGATTGAGTACAGGGAGGAAATGTGGTACAGGCGGTATGCATTTTCTTGGCAACATGAGTGCTGAAAGGTAGGTAGCTGTCGATGGTGAATCCTAAAGATTTTGTGTCCGGTCGGAATCCATCTATTTCCATCTAGGTCAAACATTCCTTTCTATCGATTTCTCTGAGTCATTCCTCACTGGGAATAATTCAGTTTTGGTGGGGTTCACCTTCACGTGGATACTCAGCATCCAGTACGTTATCCGGGCAAGGCAATGTTTCAGATGGTAGATGCTGTGGACAGTTGACCTTCACGTAGAACTGAGCTTCAACTCCATATGAATGGATCCTATTGACAATGTACACGAGCAGTGCTTCCAAGGGATCCACACATACTGTAGATTAAAAATGCCAGGTGAGAAGTTGATATACATCAGGACTCTACAGTTTATGAGTTGGTTTTGGAACTTGTGTATGCCTCGTTGGGGGACCTTGTGTCTATTTATGAGGTAAGCCATTTCGGGACACTGTCATTAAAAAACTACATGAAGGAGGTGAAAATGTTGATGAGTGCCTTGTGGTTGAACGTAGTGATGGCAACACACAGGTCAAGCTGGACTAGAAGGCATGGGTTCATTTTATCCATAATGTGCAGAGCATTGTAGACTATTTGGCTGGTGGTTGTCTCTGTCCTACATCTGGGATGGAACCCAGACAAGTAACTCAGAAGGGTGCTGTGTCTGTTGATGCTTACAAGATGTTGGAAGTAGACATTTTTTCTCTGTTTTTCCCCATGAAGAGGAGGTGTGTGATGGGCCAATTGTTAGTAAGGTTGTCTGGGCTGAGTGGTGGACTTTTCAACACAGGGTGGAATTGGAGTCATTGATGGTGTGCAGGAGTGGTGTGTGTGCCTCATATGATGAATTACATATTTGTGCAATAAAGATTGCGGTTTTTGTAGGTGATTGCTGTGAGAAACCAAAAGGAGTCTCACCAGCTAGTCCTCGGGGACTTGTCATCCAGGTGGCCAGGACACAGTAGTTGCTTTTGGATCCAGTTAATGGGGGTGGACCAGTGCAGGAGGATCATCTGGGTGAGGGATCTTCAGGGTGGGGGGGGTGAGGCAGCTGATGGTAAGATGCAGTATTCCACCCTTTTTTGTACATCCAACCCCTCCAATTCTTTAGGATCCGATGTCCCAAATCCCTCCTGCCACCGTTCTGCACAAATACTAGGCTGATGAAGAAGGCGACTGAGAGGAACTCTTATACACCATACTGGACATGTCCCACTAATCGTGTCAGGCAAAGTCAGGCACTTTACTTCAAGTGCATACACCTGATTCCAATTAGCTCTCCTCACACGGATAAAAGGCAGAACCTAAAGACACACTCTGGGCAAGGTGAAACATGAGCACACGCATAACTTCCAGTGCGAAGGCGAAGCTACTGGAGCATAGGGGACAAAACCCCAAGAGTTCCCTACAGGAGGTTGTTGCCTCAGTAAGGCATTGAAAGATAAGTGGAGAAGGCCAGATCCCAATTTCAAAGACTGCATTGTGTTTCAAGGACTCCAGCGACCCTCCCGGGTGAACAACAGAGTTGGGGTGGTGAGGCCAAGCATGTGGTACTAACCTTGACCCATGAAGTGGAAATCGAAAAAGCAAGAAAGAACAGCACACAGCTGGTGAGTTGGCAAGCGACCTGAGAGAAAAGTGTGTGCTAAGAAAGATTCAAGTTTGCCACAAAATATTGCAAGTGAAGGCTGTATGTGTGTGGATGAGATGCGAAGAAAGGCAGACCTGTGAATGAACTTTAAAGCAAGAACAGCTGTAGAATCAGTGATACTGAGTAATGGAATGGTCTGGCGAAAAGGAGTAGCCCACTGGAAAGTGTCTGTGAAAGGTGCATTGTTTAAGGTGATAAAAGTAAATGAACTGTAAGAGTAAAAGTGAACAAAGTTAACCCAGAGAGAAGGGGCGAAGAAAAGCTGATCATGGAAGTCTGAGTCGAAGTTGTCATGTGGTGGTCTGTAAAAGAAATGCAGCGCATTTGAAAGTCTCTGGCTTCCGAAGAGCGGTCTGAGCCCGATTGAGGGGGACCTGAGGTGTAAAAGCTTGGGGAAGTGCGCCCCAGCAAGTGTTGTTGAACTGTGAAAGGTCTGAGCCCGGCAGAGGGGGACCAACGTTGAACTGTGCAAGGTCTGAGGGGGACCGGTGTAAACCTTTTGTTTCATTATTCTGAGAAGACTGGAACAGGAGCCTTTGACATGGAAGGCCAGACGGGCCTCGATCTACAATCCAAACTGTTTCAGTGTTAAAGCCCGAGCCAGAGTGTGTCATCCTGCCTATAGAGACTGCCTTAGTCCGTGCTGTCTTAACGTGGGGAGGAGAGCTGATTCAGCCACATATATTCTTTGTCGAACACTGATTTTCCTTTTATATACCAAACTCCTTTACACATTCTTTTGTACTAGAGATAGGGCAGGTATTAGATTGTTTTTAGCATGGGCCATTTTGAGTTGACAGACACGACTAAGACTGATTTGATGATCGAGACGACTTCCATCCTAGTTTCCTTTTTTTCAAATATCTTTTTATGTGCATTTTCAACAAAAGTATAACATGTACATACTTATTCTATTAACTACCTGTTACCCTCCCCGTCCCTCCGCCTTTGTCAACCTCAATCATTTTACGCTCCAAACCCGTCTCAAGTCCTCTCCATCTTTTTTCACTGGATATCTATCTTATTGCCCTATTGATTGTTCCTTACTGGTCTGGACATGAGCAAGGTCTGTGTGAGTTCGACCCAGGATGTAAAGTCGTCAGAGTCTTCCCCATTTCTACCCCTGGCGCCTGCAGCCATACTGTGGACTCTGCCATTATCAATTTCTCTAAGTCATTCCACCACGCCTCCACTGCAGGCGCTTCTCTCGATTTCCAAGCCATGGCAGCCTTCGTTTAGCCAGTATGTATACTAGGTCTTTCAATTTCCTTGTAGATTTTTCCTTCATAGTCTGTGAGTAGAGCCCTAGTAGGCAGGCACCTGGTGACTGTACCTCTAATGCAATATCCTCTCCAGCCATTATGTTTGCTATATCCTCCCCATATTTAATTACCTTCGGGCAAGACCATAACATGTGAAGCACCCCTGCCTCTGCGGACCTGCATTTCAGACAGCTCTGCCTTTCCGCTCCTTCAAATTGGGAGACCTTTCTTGGGGTCAGATAGGCCTTTTGCGTAATGTTGACTTGTATCATCTGTAATTTTGTATTCCTTGACATTTTTTTATGGTATTCAAAAACTCCACTCGAAACCCTATCTGTACATACTGTCCCATGTCCCTTTCCCACTTCTGCCTGATGGTTAACACCCTATGTGTTCCCTTTGAAAGTAATAGCTCATGCAGCCGTGACGTTGTGTGTCCTCCCTCAGCTATGTCATACATTGTGTCTTTCGCCTCTTGCTTTTCTATCTGTTCCATCAGTGCAGGCCATCTGTGTTCAATCCTATGCCTTATTGCGCACTACAGTAAGAATTGCCCCTCGTGTATGCTCGCGTTTTCTGCTAGAGGTTTAAAGTCTGCTAGGTTGTGCCCTCATAACAGGTATCCTATGGTCACCACCCGACCAGTTCCCAATATTTCCTGATGCCTGCTTTCCACTGTCCTTGTCAGCCATTACTGCTGCCAGTGAGATCTGTGGTGAAACTGGATCTGCTATTCCCAATGTTTTACAGGCTCTATGCCATATCTGTACGCCTAACATTATCAGCGAGGAATTGCTTCTGATGTGCGAGGTGAGAGTCCATAGCACTTCTTTTAAAAACAGTTGTTTTATTGCTGGTTGTAATAAATGTGTGTCAATGATAGGTGCATTCGCTGACCAGCCGACTACAAATTGCAATTGGCTCACTCTGTAATAACACTCATTTTGTTACTTTAATCCCTCCCTCCTCGTAGGATCTATGGAGAGTACTTAACGCAATTCTACTACGTTTGTTTTGCCTTAGAAAGCTCCTGCACACGTGTCCAATTTCTTGAAGAAGAGTTTGGGATGTCATATGGGATGTTTGCAAAGTAGTAAAGTAGCCTAGGGAATACCACCATTTTCAGTAGTGCGCTCCTCCCCATTAGTGTCAGTGGCAGCTTACTCCAGAAAGTCATGCAGCATACGACCCTGTCCATTGCATTTTGTGTGTTATACTTATGTTTGTCTACCAGGTCGTGGAATATCTCAATACCAAGGTATCGGAATGATTCCCGGCACCATTGCAGTGTCAGCTTGGGTAACAGCTCTTTCCTCATTCCTTTCAAGCCAGCCAGGGGGAAACAAGCATGATTTCTTTTTGTTAACTGTGATTCCAGATAGTTCACTGAACTTGTCTAGCATGTCTAAAATATATTGTAAGTTGGCTTCTGTTTGTTGGACGCACAGCAGCATTTCGTCCGCATACATGGACACCACGTGCCGTATACCGTCTATCTCTGTGCCTGCCTCACCAAACTCAACTCTCAGCTATGCAGCAATGGGCTCCATTGTCAGGATAAACAGCAGTGGCAACAATGGGCAACATTATCTGGTACCCTTCTGTAGCTCTATGATGGTTGAGTGCAACCCCCCGGTTCTCACCCTTGCTCTAGGCCCTGTGTAAAGTAATTTGACCCATCTAATGTACCCATCTCCAATCCTATATGTTTTTAGATAGGATTGTGTTGGCTTGATAGTATTACTGTGATTTGAATTGTGTGTTGAAGCTCAAAAGCCTTGATATAAATGTATATGTATTTTTAATATATCTACACCTGACTAGGAATGATTTGTAAGTGTCCTTTACTCTGTGTGCTCATTGAGGTCTTTCAGTCACCCTCACCCCTCCTGAGACCTAGTCTTGACCGCCGTCAAGCTACCTTGATTGGTCTGGGTTGTCCAGAAGGTTACCCTGTTCCAAGAAACTAGGCTGGCCTTCTGAACCTCTGTCCACCAGGTCAGAGTTCAGAAATCCATCTTAACACCGTCTTTCTCCTCGTATTATACTTCCATCTTGGAACTGCTGCTTCCCTGTGTGTTTTCCCTTGCTCAGAGTGTGCTTTCATGCTCCGCCTTTTTATCCATGTGGGGAAGTGTCATGGAAGTCAGGTGTGTGTACGTATCAGTAATTGCCTGACTCTGCCTGCCCCTTGTGTTGGGGCATGTCAGGTATACGGCTAGCGTGTTAGTCCATTTCTCTCCCAGTTAGCTGTCCGTGAGGAAGTGTTTGTGTTGGGAAAGTGGGTGGGGGATTGGGTTCTTAAGTATCCTACCTGGTAGGATGGGGAAAAGGTGTTATAAGAAAGGGGATACCGTGTCTCACCATCCGGTGTCCCATTCCCCAAAGAGCTCTCATCCAGGTGATCCTCCTGCACGGTCCACCACATGAGCTGGATCCAAAAGTGATGGCCATGTCCTGGCCACCTGGATGACAGATCCCCAGGGACTAGCGGGTGAAACACCTTCTGGTTTCTCACAACACCCTTGCTCCGAATGGGTCCCACAATGTCCATTCCAACCTTCTCCCATGGGACTCTCCCTGGTTACCAAAATCCTTTTGTTTAATTTGCAAGATACACAATATACAAGATACTCAGCTCTCTCAACCTCTACGTCACACCCTGGCCACCAATACTCTGCATGAGCTGTTTGCTTCATCTTGGTAATCACTTCATGCCCTTCATGGGTGATTTCAACAATCCTCTTCCTGAAACCAATGGAAGGTATGACTCTGTCTCCTCTTATAACATATTCTCCATCTGCATGCAAATCATCCCTCAGCAGCCACAAACCATTCAACTACGATCCTATCACACAACCCTTTGTGATTATCCCTTTTTGTTTGAGATCGTCCTTCACCTTTCTTAGAACCACACCATGGGCCATGCTTTCTTCCCATTCTACTTTCGCAATCACTTTCTGATCCACATGCAACACACAATGTTATGTTATGGTATTGATACTTGTAAAGCGCACGTTCACCCGAGTGCATCATGGCGCTAAGCAGCAAAGAGGCAGCAATATTATAAAGAGGGGCCTAAAACAATAGAGTTTTAAGGGAATGGCGAAAGGTGAGATAGTCAGCAGTGGCTCTGAGAGGATGAGGGAGGGCATTACAGGCCTTAGCAGCGGTCACTGAAAAGGCTTGACCACCCATGCTGGATAGTCTGACATGAGGAACTGGGACCAGAAGGCAGACAGAGCGAGAGGGGACATAACTCGAAACTTTGCCTGTAGATATAGAGTAAAAGGCACGGTGAACAATGCATATAGATTTAAAAATAATCTGCTTCTCAATAGGCAGCCGGTGGAGCTGTTTAAGCAACAGGGACATATGAGCTCCAAACGGAGGATGAAGGATAGACCTGGCAGCAGCGTTCTGGAGCATCTGAAGACGATTGATAAGAAAACGTGGATGACCAAAGTAGAGCGGATTACAGTAGTCAACTGCGCTAAGAACGAGCGCTGCGCCACCAAAGGAGCATGGAATTGAACACGATTCGCAGTTTAAAATCACAGGCCTTACAAACAGCCACAACCTGCTTATCCATAGAAAGAGATAAAGTGATTTTACCCAGAAGTTCTACACTGAGGAGGACGGCAGAGGGAACGGACCAAGAGAGATTGGGCAGAAATCAGCTGTCCAAAAAGAAAGAGGGCTGGAGGTTCCAACAACAAGAACCTCCATTTTGTTGTCATTTAATTTTAACCAATTAGCCACCATCCAAGAGCCCAGGTCCTCTAAGCACCTCCTCAGCCATGGGGTAGTATCTGATCGAGTGAGATCCAAACGGACCAAGATCTGTGTGTCATTGTTATAAGAGTAGTACCTGAACCCATGAGATAGAATAAGATAGGAGAGCGATCGGCCAGGAAAGAAGAGAACCACACCAAGACTTGGCCAGACAGACCAGCTGCAGATAACCGGGAGATCAGGGTGGGATGATCAACCGCATTGAACGCAGCAGATAGATCTAACAATAATGCTGCTATGACTCCACCCTGGTCAACCAGGCGGGCTAGGTCATCCAGCAGAAGGACTTTTCCATGCCCTTCCCAGGCCAAAAATCCAACTGAAAAGAGTCAAACCCATAGGATTCCAGGAAACAGTATAGCAGGGGAGATACAAGGGCCTCCAGCACCTTCATAAGAAAAGGCAGGAGAGAAATTGGGCCAAAATTGGCAAGCACTGCAGGGTCTAAAGAGGGTTTCTGAAGTAAGGGGATCACAAGGGCATGTTTCAGAGTGTCAGGAATGCATCCATCACGGAGCGAAGCATTAACTGCTGTGGTGATTTGGGAAATCAAATCTCCTGAGATTTCCTTAAGGAGGGCCAAGGGAATAGCATTGGCCGGAGATCACGCTTACTGTCATCTTCCTCATCATCTCCACCCATGGTTAAATGGGACAAGCAATCCCCAGGAATGTTCCTTTTTCCTGGAACATATTCAACCTCAAAGCGATACATTTGGAGTGCCACAACCCAACTCCCTATCCTGGATGAAACTCCATCTAATAATTTCTTCTGCAAATATTCTTTTAACGGCTTGTGATCTGTCCGTATAATGAAACATGAACCCCACAAGAATGTTCTAAACTTTCCAATAGCCCATTTCATGGCCAACAGCTCTTTCTTGATGGTAGAATAATTGAGTTCCGCCCCTTTCAATAAACGTGATGCAAAAGCGATGACATGTTCTTCACTCCCTGCCATCTGTGTGAAAACCACCCCCAATTCTGTATCCCTCACATCACTGGAGATAATGGTTTTCCTGCCTATTTTAAAATTCTGCAGAAAAAAGAGTGTTCTCCAAGGCCAGTTTGAAACCACTGAATTCCAAGGCACATTGCACAATCCAATCAAAAGGAGCGTTGTTTTTCAATAGGGACCTCATTTAACTGTCTTCTCTGTAAAGTTCTGGATAAACTTCAAGTAGAATTCGGCCATGCCAAGAAAAGAGCATAGTTCTTCCTTATTACTGTTTCTTAATAATTTGGTTATGCTACACTCCTCATATTGTCCACCAGTTCTTTCTTCACATTGATTCCCTTAGCCGAGACTGTGTGGCTGAGATATACAATTTCTTCTTCGTTGAATTTAAACTTGTCCTGACTCAAAGTGAGACCCCTTTCCATCATCATGGCCATGACCATTTTCAATCCCTGATCATGTGTTGGCTGATCAGGACCAAACACCAATATATCGTCCTGAAAGCATAGCACCCCTTGCACATCCTCATATATTTGATACATGATCCTTTGAAAAATGGATGACGCTGACACTAGACCAAACTGCATCCTCACAAATTGGAAAAGGTCATCTGCTGTAATAAAGGCTGTTAGCTGTTTGGATTCATTACGTAGTTTTATCTGGTGATATACTGATGTAAGGTCGAGCGAGGAAAACACACGTGACTCTCCTAGTGTTGAAAGCATTTCCACAATATTTGGAAGGGGATGGCCATCTGGAATGACACATCTATTCAAGGATCTAAGATCAACACAGAGTCTCAGCTTGCCATTGGGCTTCGTAACCACCACCAGCGGATATACCCATTTTGATGATTTAATTCTCTCAATTAACCTATTCTGCTCCAAATTCAACAGATCATTTTGAACCTGCTCTCTTAGAGTCATAGGAATGGACGTCACCTTATGCATGATATGTCTTGATCCTCGTATGAGCCATATTATGCACAAATTCATTCAGCCACCCTATATTACCAATGAACAGTTGTGAGTGTAACTTATCAGCATTACAAAGGAGGACACATTCATCATCATTGGGGTTCAATCTGATGTTCAACGTTTTCTGTTATTGCCAACTCAGCAATGGGATACTTCCTCTTTCCATGACATACACTTTTCCAGAAACAGACCTCCCTTTAAACTGAAAGTTTGCCTTTAACCACCCCACCATCTTGATGTTCGCACCACCATATGCCCTAGGCTTTATGTCGACATCTTTCAAAGGCATATCAGGAAAGATATCATCAAACATCTTCTTCAGGACGAGACTGTATTTCACCCCTAAGTCTATCATCATGTTGACTTGGTGACCATTGAACAACACCAGATCCTCAGGTCCTTCCCGATCTTCATCTTCGTCATCATTAACCGCAAATACTGCTTCCTCTGTGTGTTCATACCACTTATCAATCATGTATATAGTGTGAGATCTACTGCACTTTCTAAGGTGTCCATTCCAATTTGCACTTGGTGCATTTCACTTCTCTTGCTGGGCAGGAGATGTTGTTGGCAAGATCTCCCACAGCATTGCATCTGTAACAACGCTTCTGAGGCAGTACCTTCGATTGTTTGGACGTATTGGCAACTACCTTCGGTCAGACTGCTGGTTTACTGTTAGAGACAGCCACAAGTTCCTCAGAGGTACCCTCCAGCTGCTTGTTCTGCTGAACCTTCTTCTCCATGGTCTTCACACATTTGGTGGTATGCACCTTGGCAATGCATAATACTTCTTCTAGAGGTGGATGGCCCTTTCCCCACAAACATTCTCTAATTGTGCCATCCCAACATTCCAGCATAAACTGGTCCCTCAAACCTGTCTGCTAGCCAAAGTTGTAGGTTCTCACTAACCCTCTAAGGGCCGTAATAAAAGCCTGCACAGTCCCTTCCTCCTTCTGATACCTTTTTCCAAACATATAGCGTTCCAATATTATACTGAGTTTTGTCTCATGATGTCCGTCCAATTTTACAATACATTTCTCATATTCATTGAGCCCACCGGCCTCCTCATCACGAAGTTCAGGCAGATCGTCAAACCTCTCCTGACCTGGTGTCCTTAAGCAATGCATTAGTAGTGATTTCTTTATTTCTGAACTAACATTTCCACTTCTTCCATCTTTTCCAAGGAACTGGAGGGTTGCCTGGACTAGGAAGAAATGTGAGAGAGGGAGCAATATTTTGCATCATCTCTTCAACTGTGTGATCCCCTGTCGCAATCCTGAAACATTCCTTTAACTGCAAGTGTGGTTCACAATGTGCCTATAATACTGAGAAGCAACAATTATTTTCAATGTTCCTATTGGTTTCAATTCTCTTATAAAATTCTGACAATACTGCCAACGTATGCTATATTTTTCTTTTTCTTTGTGTTGCTGCACAGTCCCTTTTTCAGTGCATATAGCCTTATATGAAGCAAATGCTGAAAGTCTTACACTGGCTCTGCAGATAAACCTGCACATAAAGCATTGACAAACTGCTTTCTAAATGTGTATAGTGGATCCTTTTGGCAGTTCCATCTGTTTCAGACAGTTTGAAAAAGTAACAGGTCAAAAAGGCTCAGGCGCACACTGCGGGTCCTTTGTTCATTTGTTGCCCAGCAATGGGCAACCGCAGTGGAGAGCGTGGGGATGTGCGCGCTGCAGAGCCATCATTTAGCCATTGCCGGGCAACACACAGCAACAATAGAGAGCGTGAGGACGGGCACAGGTCCTCTTTTCTAATGTGCTTGAGCCTTGCAGAGCCGAGCGGCTCGACCACGGGCGATATAACAGCGTGCCCAAAACACTGGAACAAATATAAATGTCCAAATAGAGCAATCGCTGTACCAGTGGGATGTACAGCAGTCTTTAAAAATCTTATGAGAGTCTTAAAGATGGTGCGAAAGGCAGCAACATCACAGGAGATCTTCTACTCAGGCAGTGGATTTGTGCTGGTGGGCGCTCATTGCAAAAGTTGAAGTATCCATGCCATCCTGCTCAACCGTCTCCGTGGAACCTGGGTATCACTGGTCAGGCTCTGGCGTGGTTGACCTCTTTCCTCTCCGACGGACCCTCCCAGGTCCAACTTGGGTCCTTCCTCTCCGATATCTTTTTCTCTACCTGTGGTGTCCCCCAGGGATCTAACCTCTCTCCCTGGCTGTTCAACCAATATCTGGCACTCCTTGCCCACCGTATCGCCGCTCTCTGTCCCGATTTCCAGTGCTATGCAGATGATACCCAGCTCATTTTCAGGTTACCCTCGGCCTCCTCCTCGCCTTCCCTCATCCCTGACTGCCTGACTGCTATCCAGGAATGGTGTGCCGCCAATGACCTCTGCCTTAATGCCAGTAAGACTGAGATTTCACTCATTGGCACACCCACTCCCTCCTTCCTTGCAGCTCTCTGGCCGGCCTCTCTTGGCCCTCTTCCTGCTCCCACCTGCAAGGCTAAAAACCTTGGGGTCATCTTCGACTCCACACTCTCCTTCTCTCCTCACATCTCTGACGTCTCTAAGAAGTCACACTACCAGCTACACCTCCTCAGAGGTATTCTCCTTCCCTCAGAAGCTCACCATCTCCAGAGCCCTGGTTCTCTCTAGGCTGGACTATTGTAACAGCCTCTATCTAAATCTAATTGCCTCTACGCTCCGCCCTCTTTAACTTATCCAGAACAGGACTGCGAGACTTGTCCTTGGCCTCAAGCCCAGGGATTGTATCTCTCCAGGACTAAAATCTCTGCACTGGCTCCCAGTGGCTGCGATGATTAAGTTCAAAACCCTCTGCATTGTCAACAAGGCCTTCTGGGGCCTGGGGCCGAAATACCTTCAACTCTCTCTTCCCAAATATCTTCCTTCTCAAGTTCTTCGCTCATCCTCCTCCAACTCCATCAGGGTCAGTCGCTTCTCCAAGCAACGAGTTGGTGGTAGATCTCTCTCCTCGGCAGGGGCCTCCCTCTGGAACAGCCTTCCCACATTTCTAAAACTTGAGGAGAACCATCTCCGGTTCCGGAAGCACCTCAAAACCTTCCACTTTGCTTCTGCCTTCTCTCCCCCTCTTCCCTGTTGAATTCCTGGCTGAAACTGCACTGGTTACCTGGCCACCCTCTCTGATCTCGGTCCCAGGCCCCGCCAATTGCACACATGCACTGCCTCCCTGGCACCCCCAGCACCTGGGGACTGTTATTCTGCATCCCTACAGTCCCCTTACCCGCACTTATGTCTGCTCTTACCTTGTACTTGCCACCAGATGGCCGTTATTATCTTACTATTCTACTTATCCCATGTACTGCACCCCCCCTCCTCCTTCCCCCTCGCACTTTTCCCTTTCCCCTTTCCCATGCACTTGCGCGATCTGAATGACACCTGGCCTAGTAAGATCGCTGTCTGTCTTCCCCTGTTCCCCCTCCCTTGCCTCGTTGCGCCTTGAAACACTTGTGTATAGGGGCGTTATGAATGCCATATCATATCATATATCATATCATATCATGCAGAGGCAGTCACCAGGTGAGACATATATATTTATTTAAGACTCTGTATTACTGCCCATCAGCAGAACATTCTCCTCTCACCAGGTATCTTCAACAGTCACTCAGACCACTCATGCATTCTCATTCTATATTTTAGAAGACTTGCATTTTAAAACTTTCATCAATCGAAAACAGTAGATAATTCCTATAGTTATAATAGCCAAATTCATATGGGGGAGCCAATGCATGGTGTGTCTGAGTGGTGATGGTAGCAGGTAGCGATGTGTGGTGTATATGAGAGCATTTTCCACAGTGATGTAGGAGTGGAGAATGTTAGTATATAAATGTTCCTTAGGTTAGTGTTAGTTAATTGCTGGAGTGATGGTGCAACAGTGGCCTTCGTATCAATGTGTTCCACAATGTTGTAATGGATAAAGGCAAGTCCTTACCGGAAGTCTAGCCAGGAAGGGTTCAAGGTAAGTCTTTTGTATTAACTATATACAACAGTACATTGATAGATAACTCATCAGCGCTCTTTTACGTTTGGGTGGCTCTGCTGATGGTAGAGGGATACCATTGCGTGGTACTGTTGGTTTTTGCAATGCTACCCTGTGTTATTGCGGTATTTGGGGGTTTCAAATGTCTGTATTGTGTGTATTAAATGTCTCAATTACAGGGTTGTGGCTGGTGTGGGTCTCATTCCCCTGCTTTCAAGAACTATCAGATGCTGTGTGCTGGGTCAGTACAGTTTTCCTCAATGCCCCTGGTGCATGTGTTTGTGAGTTTCCAGGGTGCATGTGAATATGTATACTGATGTGCATGCAAATATGCTGTTTGTGTTGTGAAATTCCAGTGCTGTAGGTAGTGCGTTTAAGGAGTATTGGTTGCCGTTTTGGCCATATTGTTAGTGGCAGTACGGTTATTGTCTGAATATGGTTTGCCCCTGGTTAGCATGAGTGGGCTCATGCCTGGGAGGTAGCACCTACAAGTGGAATGTTGTCATGCCTATTGCCACCTCCACTTCTGCTGAGCTGCTTTGTTTACTTGTTATGGGGTAAGTGTGTCTGGCTGGGGTGTTATCTCTCCTTGGCCCTGCTTGCTCTCTTGGCTCATCTGGAACTTGTGGTCTCTGAGCACGGTTTTGGTCACATGTTGCCTTCTTCATGTCGTCTTCCCCTCCTTTGGCCACAAGTGTATTGTGACCCTGGATGTGCTTCACTGTTACTGGTATGGCGGCTGCAGTGTTTTCCTTTGTGGGTGTCCGTTTCCCCTCTTTGCCTTGTGTGGGAGTCTGTGAAGGTGGTGTTTTGAGGGAGCGGTGGGGGAGTCGATGTCTGAGAGGCGGCACATGGTGGTGTTTGGATTCTTCTTTGGTGTTAGGGAGAAGTGTGAGAGTCTGTGTGTAGTGTCTTTGAGTGGTGATGGTTGTGAGTATTTGAGTGCATTTACCAGAGCATGAGTGTGGCAGTGTGGATGTGTGTGTAATGTCATATTTGTGATTTAGGCAGGTAGAATGTTAGTATGGAGATATTCCTAAGGGGACCGTGAGTGAGTTGCCTGGGTGGTGGAGCACCAGCAGGTTCCCTATTAATGTTTAAGTGTATATATTTTCTAAGGAGGCCTTACCTTGACATTGACTAGGCTGATTCTTCCTACATGGACTTATCATTGTCAGTTATATCATAGCAATGGCAAAAGTAGGCAGATTTACCTTGAGGGTTTCTGCTGCAGCTGCCAAAACAAGAATGCTACCTTTCAGATTAGCATGGGAAGGATGTGTGCATGCTTGTTTAGCTTTTCTTCATGTTAAGATAGTTGCATCATATGAACTGAAGTGAAGGAAGCTGGTATTCATGTCGGCAAAATGGAGACCAGTGACGTCAATTGAACACAATGCGAAAGATCGCCAAACAGACATCACATACCCTGGGAACCCCTGCAAACCATAGGTGGAGTGACATCAAGAAGGTGACATCACATGACCTCTGTGAATATTATAATGTGGATGGGATAGATCAGTGAGTTCAGTGTTCACCTAAGAGTTTTGTGTTGAATAGGTTTAAATTCTCCCAGTGCCGACTGAGCCCTTTATCCTTCTGAGGTCGATAATTTGAGTAGTGTTAAATTGAGCAATAATATAACATATTTTCCAGTGCTTAGAAACAAGAGGAAACTGGCAAGAAGAGCTATATGTAGGTTTGATATTGTTATTACGAGACTACAGGAAGTAGTGTAAGATTAGTGAAATAGCTGAGAAGTTACTAGTGCTCTCATTGTAACCAACCATGAAGTGGCTATGATTTTCCAGTGGTGCAGCATTGTTATGCCAGATGTGCCCCTGGAACAGCTACTCTAAGCCACAGCCACTGCTATTGTAGGCGTCCTATCCCCAGGTGCAAACTATTCTGCTCAGTGCAGCCTGATGTGCTCAGGTGCAGGCTCATGTGTTTAAATATTGATTTTATTTGTAGTTGTGTACTTTATTTGGAAGATTTTTTATTTTCTGGAGGCTTGCTGCCTGTATGACAGAATCGCTCTCAATAGCCAAGAGTAAAAGTAGTTGGGTGCACGTAGATAACAGGAGGACAAACTGGACTGAAATAGGAAATGGGTCAGAAATGGATATCCTTCGCAGCATGTAGTAGACATAACTCTACAAACTTAAAAAGTATCTGGGCAAAAGATTCTAATTATGGACTTTGAGCCGTTTCCATACTGGGTTGTGGCATTTTCCCAACCACAGCTTTAAAGTGCACTTTTCCTATGTCCCTGTTTTCCATACCCTGTTTGTTGAACATCAGTGTGTGTATGCTACTCGGGCTGTTTGCCTTTGTAGTGGGATAATTGTTGACTAGAGAGCATGTGCCCATCTGCCTTCCTTCAGAAGAAACAGAATTATAAAATCAGAAAAGACACATTTGAAACTGCATTTTAAATGCTCCTGGAAATGCAGCTGACACAATGATTAGTTCATTTCGCTGCACAAGTAGGGGACAGATAAGGAATTAGCTTGCACAATTAGTGTGTTTTAATAGGCGTGTACCCAGGATAGGGGCTCACTACACAAGTAGGGCAGCGTGGCTTTAGGTAAAATGAGGTTGCAGGCTATCCATAGGTAGAGGTATCATGTGTCAGGCATGTTCAAGGACTCGATAGATAGCAAAATAAATGCAGAGGAAATGTGTCCTACAGAGGAAAGTAACGTGACAAGCAGCTGCCATTTTAAATTGCACCAGCCCAGCAGAGAATTGAGTTATACAGCTTTAAGAAAAAAGCCCCAGTTGAGCATGCTTGAACAAATACATTTAATTCAGGGAAAAGCTAGATCGTAGCTGCCTCAAAGGAATGTCAAAACCCAAGGCTTCATAGGGGTGGGTTACATGGTGGAAACAAGATACCATTGTGTGCATCCAGCTGTCGAGGTAAATTAAGTTACGATAACACTGCAGACCATTTCAACTCTATGGAACATACTGAACATCCCAGGAAGTCATAAGTAGTCGGCAGATTAATGCCTCTGGGTTTCGGCTAGGCGTGACAGAGGAACGCAATGCGACTAAAAATACAACTAATTGCTGCAATGAAATCTTAACAGAGTGGAGGTATCATGACTCACAAAACAGTTATTCATAAATGTGTCAAGAACAGGATGGCGGTTACTGTTCGGAGAATAGGTCCTTGAGACTTGGCTACAACATGGCAGGAGATAACATGGGCTATTTTATTTAATTAAGAACAAGGCGATACGCTTGTCCTCTCTCTCCTCCCATCTGCATAAAACATGTCATCATGCAGCCAGCTCATGGAGAGTGTGACCGCCTGTTAACCGATGAGCACATGTCTTTTTTCACAGCAGAAATAATTTAGTGCCTACGAATAATATTCAAGCATGATGAGTAGTACATTTATTATGGGAAGGTTTATGGGTGGGATCTTAGATAAGGGTGTCCAATCACTAGTTGTGGACATAAAGAATTATATATGTAGCTTAGTAGAGGGAGCCAATGACCAGGAGAGAAACTGTGACATCATATTGCCTATAAAACATGTTGTTTGCTGTTGAGTTGTGGCGAAATTCTTGAGTGAGAGCTTTGCTTTTAATCTTGCTTTTTCCCCCCCAAGTCCATATTGCAATAAAGCTGGGTTACCTTGCATTTGGCATACCACAATCACTCTGTGTTTTTTCTTTTGTGACAAATACCAGTTAGAGGACTATTTGGCTTTGACCTCTGTTTCATCTGGTAGCAGAGGATGGTTGGGGCTGTGGACATTGGGGTGCCCTGCCACCCTCAGTTTTGGACAGCAGATCAGTCAGGAGAGCAGATTTTCTTTTTTGGTTGTGCACAACTTAACAAGAAGGACAGCAGGGGCCGGCTTTGGAGTGGATCCCTGCTTGGTCCCACACTGCCCACTGGAAGCAACAGGAGGAGCTGGAAAATTGAGGGTACCCCAGAGCCCACAACAATTGAAGGTCCACGGAAAAAAGTGAGTATGCTAGGGGCATGGTAACAATTGGGGGGTGGGAAATGTATTGTATGGTATTTAAGAAACAGTGAAAAGTGATAAAGGATAGCCCTAGACAAGGTCTTGGAAGACTGTACAGTAGGGCCCATAAGGTCCCAACCTTCTTTTGAGGGGAGAGTTAAAGAGACAGAGAAATAAGAATACCCCGGGGCAAAAGAAAGAACCCGGAAGACAGCTGTATTTTATTGTGTTGTATTGTGTTTTTATTGATTACATTCTTTTATTATTATTTTTTTTGGATTGCCGGCATTGTGTGTATTGTGAGACAGGTCCTGTAGAGGGGATTTCTCTTTGTGTGTTGTGAGGGTAGCAGATAGTATTGGTTGATAGAGGTTGATGGGATAAGTATGAACATTTCGATTGTGAGAAGATTTTGTTGTTGTGGCCCAGAGGTAGGATTTGGATATTGGGGTGTGGCCCTAGACAATGAAAACGGATTTAATAGATGGTGTACATTTGAAGTGGGGAGGAGGTGTGAGTAAGGGAAAAGTTTGAGAGAATTGCAAAAACTATTTCTGTTCTTATTTTTGGTTACCTGCCCACTATTTTGCATTGCTTATTCTGTGTAAGTGCCAAGCTGCGCCCTGCTTAAAAGTTGTCACCATGTCAGATACCCCAATAATTCACCCATGAAAAGCAGTCTCTAGATATAGTGCCCAAAGCATTAAGTATCATGCTGAGTGGGGGAGAGGGAATGCTGGGAAGATGCACCTGTCATGGCCAAAAGAGGGCACTCACTGTAAAAATGTACTCCAACATAAGTGCACATACTTACACGCCACACACAAGGGCAGGAAGCTCAAGAACAGGCTGGTTGTATTACAACTTTGGAAGGCCTTTGAGGAAGAAACAGAGGGGCCTAATAAGGAATGGATGCTTAATATGTGTCATGGGGAGCGCGAGCAGCGCACAGCGCAGCCGCCTCCTCATGCTGCGGTAAGCGCTTACACACAGCCAACATAACCCTATCACCTGCTGAGACGGGCATCCACATACAATTCACAGTACCGCCAGTGTATGAGGAGAGCACACCAACCTCCACCATCCCAGGAATATACCTGGTATAAGCAGCACTTGTAGGGTATAGTAATTCCAGGTATGAATGCCCTGATGAGGAAAGTGATGATAGTAGGAGAAGGGTGAAAGTGGTAAAAAGGAAAGGCGCCATTAGTGCAAATGGAGACTGAAGCATGGCGCAGCTCCGAGACACAGTTAAGGGATAAGGAAGAATATAGAGGGCTACATAGCTCAGAAAAGCAGCTAAAGCAGCTAAGGAAGAGCTCTGGAGAGTGAGAGGCATGCAGATAGATGGTCACAGGGCAAGAAGCATGCCCATAGGTAATGGAGATAGTGGAGGGACAATGATGGAACCAGAGAAATGGTAGGAAGAAAAATATTGTTGAAACTCGATGGGAAAGGCACCGAAAAATAATTATGTAAAGGTAGTGGAGTATGAAGAAATGAAGGAAGCAGCCAGGGAGGAGGTCAGGAGGGAGACACAGGAAGAGATAGAGCAAAATGGACAAAGGGAGAAAGAGAGAAAATAGAAAGAAGCAGCAGAGAAGATGCAGAGAGAGGAACAGGAAAGACAAAGAAGGAAGAGTGAGGTAAGAGAAACGGATGAGCATGTAAAGAGGCTAAATGAGAAGAACAGGAGAATGGCAAGAGAAAAGGAATAAATTGAAGGAGATGAGCCAAAAGATGAGGAGAAATATGATGCCAGAGATGTGGGGAGAAGGGAGTGGGACAATAACCCAAGAGACCAGGGACAGAGATGTGTTGCCAGAGATGACTGGAACAAATGTAAGGGAGCGAGTTTTGATCTCATAGTTGAGGTTGACGACAGTGGAGAAAGTGACAGGGAGACAGATTGGGTAGACATTGATGGTAAAGAGGGGGGAGAAGAGGCATTGCAAGCGCCACAAATGGATACCAAAGGACCAGGCGTAACAGAAATAGCAGATTTACCAGGGCCAAACTTAAGCCTGTTTCCCCCGCTGCCCATAAATGAAGACCATAAATCACCATATTTCTTAAGAAACTTGCCAGAATGGCAGTGACACGGTGTAGCTGAGACATTGAAAAGGAGAACTCGTGCAGCATCACCTTTGTGCAAGAAAGGGCTAACACAATTCCCACTGCTCCACAAGGGATTAGGGCAACCCCACTATACACCATGGAACCAGACAGGCAAACATAACTTTATGGATAAGCTGCCATCACTGACAGCGAGATAGCATTAGCTATAGGTGACATGAAAAGCCTATTTGCATCCATATTGGGTGACCAGGCAGAGGACGCGTGGAAGCAAGCAGGCTATTTTGCAGTGACAGAACATAACACCACTAAATATGACGGCTCACCATTTAATAATTGTAGAGCTAATCTATAGAAGGCACTGAGGGTGCTATATCCAAATCAATCTGACATGAGTGCCATAATGACCTAGGAAGATGGGGCCTACTGAGGACCCCGTTGCCTATATTCAAGACATTAAAGAACGTTGGCATTAAGAAACTAAAGACCATTGGGATAAAAATATACCAGTGTTTTATCATATTCTATGTCAGGGCCTACATGAAGAAGTACATAGACAGTTAAAAAAACATTTTGGAGATGAAATGAGACCATGGTGAGAGAACAAAATAACTATCATACATCACTGTAGGTTAAAGCAGGAGAAGGATCAAAAGAAAAGAGAGCAAAGGCAAAAGGAATAGGCAAAATTGGAACAGAAGAAATTATCCAATATGGCGATAGAAGGAGCAGTATTGATAAATACAGGAGACAGAAATAATGGACAGGGAATTGTCTGACACAGCAGGGCATGGGTGGTTATTTTCCAGGAAGAGGGGAGAGTCCTTTCTACCCCAGAGGAGGAAGAGGATTTGTTCACTGAGGGAGAGTATTTGGGTTTGGTGGGGGACAGCACGCTTCGGAGGACCTGCAAGGCGCAATGCAGTATGGGCCAAGGGGGGGGTGTATCCAGCCCCATATGGTGCACCACAGCAAAACTAGGAGTAACTAGGAGTAATATGACTACACACAATATTCACCAGATCAGACACAAGCACAGCAGGTGCAGCAATCGCAAGGGCCACAGATACAGCCACAGATAGTGCCACACCAACCACAGCAGACATTGACACAGCAACCACTGAGTGCAGTGCAATCACAGCAAGCAGTGATACAGTGGGATACCAATATTCTGCCACAGACACCACGAATAGGAGAAGTGACAGCGGTTGGGGGGGGACCCTTTTACTGGGACATGACTGAACATGTATCCCCAACAGGACAGCCCACATAATAGCTTGATGTGTCCTATCTTATCAGTAAGCACAGACCCTGAACAGGAACCGAAGGTGGAGGTATCTATAGGCAACCAGACTCTTTTCTTCTTAGATGACACTGGGACAACAAGAAACTGTGACAGTAGGAGAGCAGACAGTAGCTATCCCATTCCTGTATTCCAGGGAGACACCTGTTAACATATTAGGAAGAAATCTTATGGCCAAACTCAATATGTCATTATCATTAACAGAGGACGGCATAATATGCTCTACACCAGGCATACATTTCCAGACAGCAAAGGAATACATACATGTCTTTCATGGGCGGAAAGTACAGAAGGGAGTACCAGTGGACCCTGAAGTATTGTCCTATGGAGTACAAGTGATGTTAGCATGGCGTTCCCACATTGAGGGGCAGTTATTGAGACTACCCACAGACTTTTTATTTAGAACACAGATACCTGCACATGTAACTGAAGGGGAACTGGTTAAAATTGAGCTAGAGATGGCTGTAGTGAGGGAGGATATAGTAATTTTACACAGGAAGGGGTGAGGAAGGGGTGAGTTGGCGCACAGTAATAGCACTTGATGCATGACACGACTGACCCAGTTGACAGATGATGAGTTGTTTGACAACAGTGACTCTGGTGAGGTATTGTTTGAGATAAATATACCATGTCAATTGAAAATAGAGTATACAGAGGTGTCACAACAAATAATGTTAGCTAAAAAAGTACCATCATTTATGGAAGAAGATTTGGCAAGTGTACCTGAACACTATGGACGACCAGTCCATATGATGTGGGGTTGTTAAAAGGAATTGGAGCAGTAAAAATAAAATTAAAAAAAGGGGCATTTTTACCACGAGTAAAACAGTATCCAATGTCCAAAGAAGCAGATGAGGGTATTTATGAAACAAGACATTTGCGCATTAAGCAGGGAGTGATGCTGCCATCAGAATCTCCTTCCAACACTGCTGTATACATAGTGTGAAAATAAAATCTCAGGGAGGGTCGTGGAGATTTATTTATTTATTTTACATTTATAAAGTGCACAAACTCTCGGGCATCATGGGTTAGCAAGATTAGCAAGATTGAGTGACACACTGCATAAGTACTGTATGTATTGCCTTCTGCTGACTCTTTTGCCTCGTGCAGTCAGCAAGGCTCAGACAATCAACAGACTCCTTATGAGTTGGTGAAAGATAGCAGGATGCATGTGCCCATTACCTCGCCCATGCAGGCACAGACAGATGCCCAAAGCACTGCGAGTGTGTTTGTAAATGGGTTACATGACTATTTGATATCCATGACTAATTACCTCTCTCTTTCGTTTCTTGACAGGAAAGGAAAGGCGGGCAGGTGTCGCTAAAGTCCCAGAAAAAGACGAAATAAGAATTGAATACCACTGCAGTTGTCAACTTTTTTCTGTGGGTCAACATAGCCAACATCACACGATACAAGAGTGCCGCCTCCCTGCCCAACCACCAGGATCCCGAGGGAGAAGAGAACGAAACCAGACCCAGGACAAGAGCTCAAGTGCATGCTGAGAAAGAAGATAAAAGGAATAGGGAAGTTGAGCATAAAGAAGATATAAATCACATTGCACCACTTGAGGAACTCTGAGGCTGAACTCTGAGGCTGAACTATCACTGGAACAGTAAGAAAGGAATTGATGTTGAGGAACCTTTTAATACATCACCAGCACAGTAATTCTGTTGATGCTGAGGACTATATTTCACAAGAACATACATCTATAACAGACTATTTTTTCTACTTTTCTATCTTTACATTTTATTGGGACTATTTTTTCTACTATTTTTCACAAGAGCATACATATACAACAGAGTATCTGCCTCATCACGAGTTTGGTGGTAACCCTTAAATGCAGTGGTAACGCTATTACCGCTGCATTTAGGGCCTGCCAAATCATGGGTTTGGCAGGATTTACCCCCAGCTCTGAGCTGGGGGCAAATCCACTGTGATTTTGCTGATTTTTAATGCTATTACCGCCCGCTAATACCACTGGCGGTGGTAGAGCAGAAAATTCCCCATTGGACCCAATGGGGAATAGGGAATTCCATCAACAACACCCTTGTCATTCTTACCCCTGTCACGAGGATCCACTTGAAACCCCCCTCTATGCACAACACCTGGTATGACTCTGAACCTGCAGCCCTGAAATGAAGGTGCAGAGCTGCGGAACGCAAGTGGTAAACCTCAGGCGCACCCTCTGACAAACTGGCCTGCCGTCTGCTCCAAAGGCAATACAGACTCGCTATCCATGCCAGGAAAAGGGCTCACATTCAGGGACGGGTATCCGGCGCATCCAACAAAATGGCAGAACTTTTCAAAATATGCAGGGGACTAGCCAAACCTTCCGCAGTATCCTCCACCCCTACTCCCTCTCAAGCCCTCTGAAATGCACTGCCACTCACTTCACCACCAAAACCCAGGACATCCTGAACAGCCTTATAATATGATAATAATAATAATTAGCCGTGTTACACACTCTCGAATCCCATCCCCCACTTGCCTCCCTTGGTCTCTTCCCCTCCCCCATGCTCCTTCTCCCTTGCCTCACCTGATGAAGTCCCCAGAGTTGTCCGCTCCATCAAGGTCTCTTCCAAACAGGGTTTTTCCTTGTGTAGAGGAGGTCCCAGATATGACCTGCACCCCTGCCCCCCATTGCGAGTTGCCAGTAAGGTACTCGCCGTGGTACGTGACGTATGAGGAGCAAATTAACCAACAGGGAGCCGCACTGGGACTCTGCCCCTTGTACGTAAGGAGATCAATACCGGTTGAAGCAGCCATAAAGCGACAACCCTGGGCAGCACGATACCCTATCAGACAGCCATATCAGCCCCTGATACGAAATGAGGAATACCTGCACAGGGTCCACGAGGAAACACCTAAAGCCTTAATGGAAGGCCAATGAAAATAAACCAAGGGTCCGAGCAGCCCCGAGAACAAACAGACTTGGCTACTGAAAGCACGAATGCCAGTACTAGTAACTGCAAGGATAATGATAATGGATGCAGGGGAGAGACACTGTTGAAACGTAAGAGAATGGTGCCATAAGACAAGATGGAAGCAACCGCCCTGCTAAATGTGTGTAAATAAGCTTGAAATGCAAGAGGCTAAGAAATCAATACTGCTTGCAATGCCTAGTATAAGAGTAGAGCGGCAAGCGCCAACCATATATCTACCTCAATACTGCACAATGTACACGTGCAACTCCATTTTGTGAAAGCAGAAATGTACCCAGGCGGCCAAAGGCCTGACAGACCGAGTTTAGAAACCAAGCATAGACCAGAGAAGGAGCAGAATCGAAACTCAACAAAGAGAGGCTTATGCCGGGGACATCAAGGTCAACCAGAGAAGGGGAGGTGAGCATGAGCTCACAAGACTCCAGCTACAGAGAATACCAGCCTGCCCGTGAAGGTCAAGATAAGAGAGGCCCATGCAGGTGGCAAGCGCACACAGAATTAAATGCACAAAAGGTTGGAAACTGAAGCAGATTCACGGTGAACCAACACGTGATCAGACAGGCGCGAAGATGTACCACCGCCTGATGTCATCCAGAACCGGGGGGTGCCATAACCTTTCCTGATAAGAGACTACAGATCTGAGGCCATACCCAGCCAACTAATTGACACACAGCCCTAAAATACATATTGATGGAAGGGAGGAAGGGTGAATCTTGGGACACTAGGCACCTGGGTGTCTACTCTAAAGCTGCTAATTAAAATGGAGATTTATGTTTAGGGGTGTAACTTGCCCAATCACAAGGGACCATGTAATCTAGGGTCCTATAGACACTGTAACCAATGAGACGTCGTACTTGTAGTGATGTCAATCACGTGTGGTGTAGATGGGAGGGCGTATACGCCCACCCGATAGGAGTTATCCAATCCACTTGCGTTATTTCCATATACAGATATAGCACCTATACTTAAGTTACCTTTCCCAACCAATTGTATTGCATGATGATTTTTTGTAGAATTAGACATCAATGATGACAGATTTTGTCCATAAAAGAGGCTGTGTGACTAATGTTCGAGGAAGTCGGGGTGAGGCAGGTGTTCGTGATGCTGCTGATTTCCATAAGCAGATGTATGTATCATTAAACGGACTTCCCTTTGCCAATTTACTGAGTCCTGATTATTGAACCTTGCTGGAGTGTGTGAATCCTGCACTCTGTCCTCGCATGGTGCAGCTATCTTGTATTACTAGTTTTCGAGGGTGAGTACTGACCAATGGGCCGTCAGTAATTTCCTCTCCTCGTCAACACTTGCTCTTTGAGAACCATCAAAGACAACGTTGGCTCTCTTGCCCCTGCACTTGCTGATCTCTGTAACTAACCTCCTTAAAAAACCTTGAGCTGACCCTACCTGTCCAGCCAACTACCACCCTAACTCCATTACCCCCTTCCTGGGGAAACTGCTGCAGAAGATGGCCCTGTCCCAACTCAACTCTCACCCTGAACTTGTTGGTGGTCTCCACGATCATCAAACTGGATTCCTAGCATCCAGAGGCACGGAACTGCTCTTCTGAACACCCGTGAAGAACTGCTTGCATCTCTGGAATCCAACTCCCAAGCTGTTCCCATCCCTCATGATCTCTCCTCTGCATTTGACGCGTTCAACCACTCCATCCTCATACAAAGGCTTCATGACATTCTTGGTATCTCGGAGCAGGCACTGGGCTGGCTGACCTCCTTCTGTACTGACCGCTCTTCCCAAGTCATCCTTGGTGTCTTTTCCTCTCCTGCTTCCTGCTCCTCTTGTGGTGTCCCCCAGGGCTCTATCCTATTGCCCTGGCTCTTTAACATCTACTTTTCTCAGCTCCTCATTCCCCCCCAACTTCCAGTGTTATGCAGACGATACACAACTCTTCTTCAAACTTACTGCTGACCCACTTGCACCTTCCATCATCCGTGACTGTCTTTCTGCCATCCATGACTGGTGCACTTCCAATGATCGCTGCCTCAATGCCAGCAAACCAGAGATCCTTCCCATTGGGACCCCTGCTCCTAACATCTTCCCTTCACTCTGGCCTTCCTCCATGAGCACTCGCCCTGCTCTCTCCTCTGAAATAAGGAACCTTTGAGTGATCTTCGACACTTTCTCTCCCCTTCCTCCCACACACTCAGGACAGTGCCAAGAAGTCCCAGCTTCAGCTCAAGGAATTCTACCTTTTCTCACCTTCCCCCATAAACTCAATGTTACTTGAGCTCTGGGTCTCTTTAGGCTTGACTATTGCAAAAGCCTCCTCCTTAATCTTCCTTTTTCCACTATGTGTCCTCTCCAGCTAATCCAGAATATGGCACCAAGACTTATCCTAGGCCTGCATCTCTCCTGCCCTGAAAAGTCTTAACAGGCTCCGGTTGTTTCACAGATTAAATTCAAATCCCTCTGTATCATCCAGAAGGCATTCTGGGGCCGAGAACCACACTATCTGCAACTCTCTCTTACTAAATATTCCCCATCTAGAACCCAGCGTTCCTCTGGCACTAACTACTTATGTGTACTGTGTTTAGCTAAACAGAGGGCAGGAGGTAGATCTCTTTCCTCAGCTGGCTCCCTTCTTTGGAACAGCCTTCCCCTCCAGCTTCGTCTTGAGCAGGACTTTCTCAAATTCCAGAAGCTCCTCAAGACTTTCCTCTTTACCTCTGCCTTCCCCCCGCTTTCCTAATCTCAAAGTTGCTTGTTTGGTGTTCATGGCCCTTATGCATCCACAGGGCTTGACCTCCTTCATCAAATCCCCCCCAACCTCAAAACATCAGCGTACAACCAACATGAACCGGGATTAGCCAAGTGCATGGAATCACAAACACCTATCAGTGGTGCAAGTAAATGTAACGCACAAATCCTGAGCGGCGATGCAAAGGCAGTTATCTAACAGCAAGACTAATACCAGGTGCAAAACAAATGTGAAAAAACACAGCAAAAATGCTAGTGTCATATCCAAAGAGATACAACAAAATGCAATTTATAAAGCCCTTTTGCCTTTTCGCTGTGTGCTATTTTGCTATTTCTGCACCTGTTATGTTGGTTGTACACTGGTGTTTTGAGGTTTCAAAAATGCTGCACTGCACTGAATGTTCCCTTAAGCAACAGGTGCATTTGTCTAGAGGTTTGTATGGAGTGTGGGAGGGGCATGGCGATGGGGTTTATGGGTAGCATGTACAGGTCAGCTGGGAACATAGTTACACTACTTCTTTTTGTACACTTTGACCACTGATTGTTTCACTTTCAAATGTCTTCATAGTCTCGCCCCTTCCCCCTATCTCTGCTCTCTTATTTCTCTCTATGTCCCTACCCACTCCCCTTTGTCTCAGTCCCAGTTCCAACTCACTGTCCCCAGGCCACCTCGTGCCCAATCTCGCTTTCGCTCTTTTTCTCTTCTGACACCAAATCACTGGAACTCTTTGCCCCTCCATACCAGATCTATGTCCACATGCTCCCTGTTTCGCTCACATCTGAAACACCCTCTGCGCTATTACATGTCTTTGTTTCCTTCCTTTTGGTTTTATGTTTACTAGGCATTCTTTTGTACTGATCCTTTTCGTACGGCGCTTTGGCAAAAGGGCCTAATAGAATAAAACATACAGTAGAAGACATCTTTTTAACCCTATATTCGAGCCCCTAGTTGTCTGTTGATCCCTTCACCCTGAGGGCTCAGGCAGGACCTCTTTGGAGAATATTTATGCCAGATTTGTTCATCATCGTTTTGTTCAACTAAGGTAATTCTGGACCTGAGCACTCTCTCCTCCTCTGAACCCCCTGTGAGTGTCCTGCCATAAGCTACTACCATATAGCCAAAATCTATCGTGCTGCAAGGTTGGAGCCCACCAGGAACCTCCTGCACGATTTTCTCCGTTTATGTACCTTGTTTCAGGCCATCAGTCCGTACTTTACAAATTGCAATTTTTTGTACCTCTTTGGATGTGGCACTAGCCTTTATTTTTGATGTGTGTTTTTTCACTATTTTAGCATTTTTTTGCACCTGGTGTAAGTCTTGCTGTTAGCGCTTGCAATTTTTTGTACCTCTTTGGATATGGCACTAGCATTTTTGCTGTTTGTTTTTTCGCTATTTCTTTTGCACCTGGCATAATTCTTGCTGCTAGATCACTACATTTGCATTGCCGCGCGGGCTTTGCGCGTAACATTTCGTCGCACCACTAATGTGTGGTTGCGCGTGGCTAATCCCGGTCCGTGTTGGCTGTACACTGGTGTTTTGAGGTCGCAGACATGCTTTGCTGGTGATTTTGCATTTGCTATCTTGTTCGTACATATGGCCAACTATTTTCAGTTTCCCAGCATTTTATCTACTGTAGACTACTGTCCTGTCCATCTGATAAACATCACCCTTGCCCATATGTGTTCCTGCCAAACTTATTACCTAACGGGAACAGGCTGGTGTTCTCTGCACCGCCATGTACTATTACTTTCACCTCTGCTCCCACGCAGGCTTCCGAATGTCAGACGGTGCATTCACGACAGGCGGCGCTGAAAAGTGATTCTGTTATTTGGATTGACTGACTAAACAACCCAAAGGTTAGGTTTTCTCTCCTGGGGTGACATCACCAGCGGCTTTGCCAAAGGCACTGCTCAAAGTGCTTTGATGAGATCGGACCACCAGGAAGACCTATGGAAAACCTTCTAGAAAGGGAAAGCGCCTCATTACAAGTTCTGCGGTGTGGTAAAATAGCATTGGTAATTTCATGACCATAACCTTTTTTTTATAAACAGTGATCCTGTCTGGCGGAAAAAAGCATAAATTAACAGATTATAGCTAGACTGCCCTCCAGGAAACCCAGGAGGCGTCACTAAATTAGACCCAAATGTCATGTGGTGATAGGAAAAATATACATTTTTATTTTCTAACCAAATTAGTAAAACACATATTAAATATTTATGACCCTTAATGCATATTGGGTTTTTACTCAATAAAATACTATACATACGAAACACTGTGTTTACTCTGTGATAACTCATGGAACACAATGGCGAGGTAGTGCTGTATGTCGCATAACCTTTTTTTTGCCAGATACAGAATTACTGCCCATTTTGCTGCACTGACTAATTCCGAGTTTCGGAGGTAAAGTGGAGGATTCACCTGCAGCGAAAGGCTGGAGGTGAATCCTCTATTGTTCCTCCATAATGATCAGATTTACCACCGATTTACCACCAAACTCATAATGTGGCCCAAGCATCACTCCCTGACAGGTACATAGGGTCACAGTGGAATCTGCAGCATGGGGGTAAAACAGGGTAAACCTGGAAGAACCATGAATAACTATGGTTTATCAATAATCATAAAAAAACAGGTAGTACTAAAACCAATGCATGTGTGTGTGGGGGGGATTTATAAAGCAGGGGGTTACAAGTAAGGGTGCCGGAGTAACAAAGAAGCTTGGATGGAAAGGGGGAGGGGATGATGGGGGAAGACCAGAGGAAGGGAATTATGGTTTGGCTAGAGGGATCAGAGATCCTTCCTTGGACATCTTCTGGAATGAGAGCATGAAAACGTGTTCCCTTGAAGGACTGTTTAAGCATCAAATCATTAAAGAGCCCCTCCCACATTTTCCCTGCGCATATCAATGTCTGATGCAAGCCACTGTTTACCTGCTTTTGAAAAAGAACATAGACGTCTGTCTTCCTTCATGGACGATATCCATCACAATAAAGTTACAACAATTTCCGGATTTTTTTTTCAAATAGCTAACCTAGTAATTGACTTTTGCTTGGTTTTGTCTGTGGACTAAAATTGGGTCCCTGTTTTGCAGATCATATTTTAATTCTTAAGTGTACTTGGGTATTTATTTATTTGCACGTTTTTTAAAGCTTCACATACATCCTCATGTTTGCTTCAGTGCACTCAGTACTCCAATTTCTGATTGGATAGACCGGTGCCGGCAGATATTTCCATTGTACCTGCAGTGCAGCAAGTATGTCAAATGGCATCCACTCATTTGGTGGTTGTGCCAAATTCCCTTCTGTGGAGAATCATTTGGTGCCTATGGTGGATATGCATGGTCTTATGTTAGCGATAGGGTAGAAGGATGAGGAGTAAAGGGTATTGAAGTTATGTGAGTTTGTACAGAGTGGGAAGTAAGGAGAGTAAAGCATTTCTCGGGAAGGTAGATCAGGGGCAACGTGTCCCGCTTAGAAACCTCTAGGAATTACGTGCGTCACAAATAACCAATTACAATTTCCACTGATAAAAGTGTCATTCCATGAGTAAATTTACACCTCCTTTCGAAAAACTCGCTGATCCTTCTGGAAGCTGATTGTCTGAAAAGAAAACTCCTTCGGTTGTCACAGAGATGGCAATGACTCTATTGAAATCTCTAAGTTAAATGAAAGTTGTTCCACAATGCTGGGCCCTAAAGAAAGAGAGATACACCAAAATGTTCCTTCCTTTTGGGAGGCCGGTTAGAACTAGCTGGAACACAGGCTTTCGTTGGGAGGTCCTTTTTTGCTATCCCAGAATGCTTTGTGGAGAGTGCATCGAGTCTTGAACTTGATTTTATATTCTACACTGGGAACCAATGGGGAGCTTTTATTGTAGGAGTCATGTACCTCAGGCTCTTGAAGATTTAGGCAAGCACTCAATGCCTTATTCCACATTATCCTTTGCTTTTAGATTTCACTTTTGGACAATGGATATAACAAGTGTTTCTCTAGCCATATCTCTATCAGATCAATGATCTTGCGAACACCATCTATGGTCGGAGTTCTTGCGAACACCATCTTTGGTCAGAGTTCGTCGGCGAGAGCCCACTCTAAAGCATTTTCGGATGGTGATTTCCAGTATTGTAGGAAGAAAAGTTCTTCTTTTTTTTTTTTTAATCAAAAACTTTATTTGGTTTTGAAAACATGCATATAACATTACAAGTATCCCATCATAACAAAGAAGGGGGAGGGGGGGGGAGGAGAGGGGCTAAATAGCTCCAGGGAAAGGGAAAAGGAAAAGAAAGCAAAGAAAACAAAGAATGGGGCTTTAATTCTCGGGGTCATCAATTCTGCGGTGAGGAGGCTCGTGAGGCAGTTTGTGCGTTCCAGGTTCGCTAGCCTGGCGTCGCCCGCCGATATGTCTCGTTACACTCGTTACACTCGTTACATCTCGTCTGGGACTCAGTCATCCTCTTCCCATCTCTGCCATATCTTGTCTGCTTTCTGCGGGCACCCCCTTGCAGCATACACCCTGCGTTCCATTATCACGCAAATGTCCACATCTGTGACCCACTGGTCATAACAGGGTGTTCTCTCGGATCCCCATAGCTGCGCAATGTTCCTTCTGAGGACTGCTGTTGCGGTCGACCAGAGCAATTTCTCGTAGCGGGTCAGATCACTTTCGTCGGAGATCCCTAACAGGAGTTGTTTTGGTCCCCTTTGCACTGGTTTGCCCATGGCTCTGGATAGCTTGTCACAGCATTTCCTCCAAAATTGCTGTATTTTGTCACATTCCCATATAATGTGGAAGAAGGTGCCCTCTTCCCGTTTACAGCGTAGGCAACGCGCGTCCGGGATTCTGCCCCAGCGGAAAAGTGCCACTCTGGGATAGTAGATGCGGTGTAGGATTTTAAGTTGCACCAGCCGGAGTCTCGATGAGATGGCCACTTCCCGGGGATACATCAGTGCTTCTGTCCAGTCCTCAGGTTGGAGCGAGCCCACGTCGCGCTCCCATCTGGCTTTCAGGCTGAGCAATTCAGGCGTAGCAAAGGATGTGATCACGTTGTACATGGTTGAGGTGACTTTGCGCTGTATACGGTCTTGGACAATGTTTCGTTCTATCGGGGTGCATTCCGGGATATCGCTGATGGTGTGACGGTGGACGTGCAGTGCGTGTTTCAGTTGGGTATAGTGGTATTCCTCAGAAGGAGGGAGGGCGAATTCAGAACATAGTGTTTCAAATGTGACCAGTGTCTCCTCCCTTATTACGTCTCCAATTTTGGTGATACCTCTACTGGCCCATGCGTGCCATTTGGGGAGTTTTAACATTTCGGGGAGAAATTTGTTGTGCCACAGAGGTTGGGCTAGAGTCAGTTTCGCGTCCCATCCTATGTGGCGATGCGCTTCCGACCAGATGCTTGTGATGCTAGTGTCCATATCTAGAGCTGGTCTGCGGCCCCGGCCGCGATACAGAAGTTCCAAGGGGGCAGCTCCACTCTGGGAGTTGATCCTTTTGATGTGCGGCAAATTCCTGTCCCCATGGAGCACGTCGTTCACCACCGCCATCTGGCTGGCCCAGTAATAAGTTTGCAGTCTGGGCAGCCCAATCCCCCCTTCCCAGATGGACCTTTGCAGGGTAGAGAGGGCAATCCGCGGATGACCCCCGCTCCACAACAGCTTTCTGAGGATGCGGTCTATCTTCAGGAATTCCTGGTGTGGGATGTGTAGTGGAGCGTTTTGCAAGATGTACAGAAACTTTGGGAGTGCAATCATCTTGAATAGGGCTGCTCTGCCCATCAGCGTTAGTGGCAGGGAAGACCAGTGGCGAGTGTCCTCCGCAAACCTTGTCACAACCGGGTGTAGGTTCAGCGATGTGTAGTCCATCAGGTTCTTCGTGATGATTACCCCCAGGTATTTAATCTGATCTGTCACGACCTGGTAAGGGCAATCCGCGGGGCTAGCAGCTGCCACGTTGCTGATGGGAAAAAGGGTGGATTTTGACCAGTTTACCCGCAAGCCACTGAAGTCTCCGTATTCCTTCAACATCTGTGTGACGCGGTGGCAGGAGTTGCACGGGTCTTTCAAATATATCAGCAGGTCATCCGCATAGAGAGATACTCTGTCTTCCCATGTCTCCGACCAGCGGAACCCTTCCCAGAGCAGCGTTTCACGTAGGAGGATAGCCAAGGGTTCTATGGCTATTGCGAAGATCATTGCTGACAGGGGGCAGCCCTGTCTTGTGCCTCTGCCCAGACTAAACGGATCAGATTGCCAACCGTTAACCTTAGTCCTGGCCACCGGCCCGCTGTACAGCAACTGCACCCAGCTCATGAAGTTTTCTCCAAACCCCATGCGTCTCATTATGTCCCAGATGGCCTCCCATCTCACTGAATCGAAGGCCTTCTCAAAGTCGATTGATAGTAAGGCCAGCGGCCCTTGAATGCTGTCAGTTTTTTCCAGTGCCGCATGCAGTCTGTGGAGGTTCATGCGCGTCGATCTCTGGGGCATGAACCCACACTGGTCCGGATGGATCAGCGCTGTTATCACCTGCTGTAAACGGTCCGCTAGCAGCTTAGCTAGAATTTTCGCTTCGCTGTTTATGAGTGAAATTGGCCGGTACGAATTGCAGCTGTCCGGGGGCTTGTCCGGTTTGGGCAATACTATTATCGTGGCTTCTCTCAGGTCTGGGGATAGGGTACCCCGTTCTTTTGCATGCTGGTACATTCTCAGGAGATGTGGGGCAATTACGTTGGTCCCCACCTTCCGCCATAGTTCGATCGGAAAGCCATTTGGGCCTGGGGATTTGCCAGATTGGAGGGCGGACATCGCACAAGCCACTTCCTCTTCCGTTATATCCCTGTCCAATAGTTCTTGTTGGGTCTCGTCCAAAGTGGGAAGGTTAATTTCATCTATTATTGACGTGTTCATGCAGGTTGTGGGCTCTTTGTAGAGATCAGCGTAGTAGTCAGCGAACCCTTGTGAAATGGCTTGATCCGATAATAGTGGCCCTGCACTCCCCCCCTGTAACTGATGCACGTGCCTGCTCCCCTGCTCCTTACGCTCCAGCCACGCTAGCAATTTGCCAGCTTTATCGCCTGTTTCATAAACACGTGCCCTCATTGCTGTGTGTGCTTGTTTGGCGTTGTCAAGTGCTGTGTTCTGGAGCAGCTTCTGTGCTCGGAGTAGGGCTCGGTTCGTCTCAGGCGTGTCCTGGGCAATGTGGGCTTCCTCTGCCAATTTAACTTGTTGTTCTGCCTCGTGTACTTTGAGGAGGTGTTTCTTCTTATGTGCGGAAGTCCATGAAATGAGTTCCCCCCTTAGAACTACTTTATATGCCTCCCACAGTAACCCTGGATCTGCTGCAGACTCCGTGTTTAGCTCAAAATACGTTTCGGTCGCCCCTTGGAGTTTTTCTACCAGGTCTGGGTTTCCCAAATAATAATTATTCAGGCGCCAACTTGGCGGGGGTGTCGGTCTAGAGGTCATAATTTTCAGCACCACTGGGGAGTGGTCAGAGATTCCCCTGGGTAATAGGTAAGCTTCTTGTGCTCTATGAAGGTCTGTTGAAGGAATGAAGAAATAATCCAGTCTGGAGAGCGAGGCATGCGCCCCAGAGTGGAAGGAATATTCCCTGGAGTCGGGGTGGAGCTCTCTCCACACGTCACACAAGCCTAGGGCGTTCGTGAACGTGGCGAGTTTGGTACGTGTCTCAGGGTTTCTATTGCGTAAGTGTGAGCGGTCTAGGGTTGGGTTCATGACTTCATTAAAGTCACCTCCAAGTATCGTGATGTCGGAGTTATCCTCCGTAATCATGGGGGAAATGTCGGTGAGTAGTGGTGTTAGCAAAGTTGGTGGTGCGTAGGCAGCGAGCAATGTGATGGAGTTTCCCCAGAGCGTGCCTGTCGTGTGTATGTACCTGCCTCCGGTGTCTTGAGTCACCGTATTCAGATGGAAGGGGAGGTTTTTATGTATCAGGATCAGGACACCTCGTGAACCCATTGTGAAGCCCGCATGGAGTGCAAGTCTGTAGTTAGTGCGTTTGAAAAAAGAGCATTCTGTGCCTGCGAGGTGTGTTTCTACCAGAAAAACTATATCTGGCGTGTGCCTTTTCAAGTATTGCCCTACCAGTCGGCGTTTGATTACATTGCCGAGTCCGTTGACGTTCCAGGTCATGAGGTTAAGTGACTTGGTCTTGCTGGTCCCAAAGCTATTGGAGGCCATGACTATTTGTAGACGAGAAGGTATATGCCACTGGTGGCGACGCCTGGCGCCGGGATTCCGTGTGTTTGTTTAGTGCTGCCCCTATCTTGAACTTTCGTATCTCCCCTGCTTGTCTGGCCCCATTCATAACTAAACATAACAAACCCATAACTACCCACCCTATACTCCTCCCAACTAGAAGCATCTGTCGCCCGAACATGAGAAACCAAGTTGTCAACTGGACAACTCACATGAAACAAACTACCTTAACGGTACAGGTGTCTACCTGTAACGCGGGTGTGGCTTGACTTTAAGTTTAAGAGAAACTCCAAGAAGGGACCTACCCAGGGGGGCTCTCCTTCTTGTGCCGTATGTTGGTGTTTTGTATGGTGGGGTGTCTCCCGTGGCTCAGTCGTATGCTGCGTTTGAACGCTCTTTCTCTTCGCTGCCGGCTTTGAGCGTTTTCAGTGTGCGTCCTGCTCTGCTTGTTGCTCCGGAGCTTCCTGCTCCCCTCGTTCCGGAGCTCTCCTCGGGGAGATTTGCCGTGACCCGGGTCGGACCCTGCCCCTCTGTCGTCGTGGTCTCGTGGACCAATCCCCTTCAATGTGTGCCTCGGCCCATTTCCAGGCTTCCTGTGGGTCTGTAAAATGCACTGTCGTCCCCTTATGGTGAATCTTTAGTTGGGCCGGAAAGAGAAGGCCGTATTTCACCTTCAACTGCGCCAACTGTCTTTTGAGAGGCTCGAAGGATTGCCTTGCGCGTTGCACCTCTCGGGTGTAGTCTGGGAAAAAGGCTATTCGCGACCCATTATGTGTAATCGACCCTTGGGAGCGGGACAATTGCAGGAGTGCATCTCTGTCACGATAGTTCAGCAGCCTGGCAATTATTGTTCGGGGCGGAGTGCCCGGTATCGGTCTGCCCGAGGGCATTCTGTGTGCCCTCTCTACCGAGAAAAACTTTGAGAAAGAGTAGGGTTCGAAAATGAAAAGTTCTTCTTTGAACAAACAATATGTCCACTTCCCTGCCCTTTCCATTGACTGGGAGCCATTGCACAGCAACAGTGAACATTTAAAGGCAACATTGTATTGTTGCCACAGTCAATTAATACCACCGCCATTATTGTCCCATTAAGACATACACAGCTTTCTCTGATGCAGTGATTAATGTGTTGCAGGTAATTGCTGAGACTGCCCAGTCCATCCCCCATTTTGAGGTAAATGTGGGGCTATCTGCAAACACATGGAACTGTATTTGGTTTGAATCAATGAACCAACTGGCTGGGGTGCATCTTAGATTATGTGCAGAGTAATTGTTGATTAATGTAATTCTGTGAGTTATTTGATCAAATGTCCAATGTTCTGGGTCAGCAAGATTATGGCAACATGGTTTCCCTAAGGAAAGACCTAGCAGAAGTTATATATACTATTTAGATATTTAATGGAGAAATCAATTAAAGTGGCAGACCGGCCTTATTTTAAAGAAAGCCGATTGTAAAATGCTGCAACAATCCCCTCTCTCAGAAGGTTATCAGGCTGCCCAGACCCTACAAAGAAAGAATCTCAACCCAAGTACTAAAACGGCATTTCTACTTAGTTAGATCAAATCCTTGGCTTGACACTGAGTCCTGCAGATGAAGCTTGCGAAAACCTTAGGACCAGAGCTTCAATATGCTACCGTCATGACAATGTCCCTCTCACACCACAGTGCTGAAAACTGTAGTCCACTTGAAGTAGAGAGACACAAGAAAGGAGTGGAGTTAGAGTAACCAGAGGTTTACTCCAGAGAGGGATTCCACCATCTTGGATCCTAGGGCTTGTGACGAATCTGGTGAATTTGTCCCTTCTCCTTTAGAGGGAGCCCCCCCCCCTGTGAGGCTAGGGAGGTGAGCCATCAAAACAAGACCCTCCCTAGTGATCTGGGAAAGCAGGACCTCACTTGGAGTTCGACCCTGTAGAGTGCAAAAACTCCCATTCGTTAAAGGAACTTCCTATGAGGAAAACTCTTTGTGCATATATGGGAATGGAAAAGACAGCTGTTACTTCGGTTTCGCGTTCCAACCCTATTGACATTACTCCCATATTGTTGGCTCAAGGTAATTCTGGAATCCTCTTGAACGCAGCAGCTGATGAAAAACAACACGTCCCTTTGAAGTATGGCGGCGAGAATAAAGAGACGAGGAACCTTGAATGGAGGAGGAAGACTCCTAAGAAGATAGCGAGTCTCTAATGTGCTAACGTCCTGGAGAGGCCGAGTTGCGCTATATTACAGAGCCAGCGGTAGCGTGCGGAACCGAAGAAGCGAGAAGTCGGAAGGCAGGCACTGAGGAGGTCTACGTTGCTGAGATGATAATAGAGACCAAGGAAGAACCGTTTTACCTGGTGGCGTGACCACCTTGCATCCATGGTGGGCCTGGGATCCGCAAACCTACCCCGAAACCAGTGGACAGTGTAGGAACGGGCCCTCCACTCTGAGTGTGACGCACACGGAAAATGACATGACGGACAGGAGATGAACCATCTTACCTGGTGGCGTGACCAGGCTGCAGCCGTGGTGAATCTGGGGCCGAGAGCCAATGCTGAGACGAAGGAACGCAGGAAGGAATCCTCCCCTCTCAGTGCGAGGATCACTGAGAGTGCCGAGACAGACAGGAAAAGAAGATCATCAGATGTGCCATCCTGCTGGAGTTCACCGGAAGGCAGAGAAGGTATCAGGGTTGCCCAGGGGGGAGGGAGGCGAGTGGAATTAAAGGGAGAGGAATAAGTGATCCAGAGGACCAAAGGGGCCCGCAGAGCCCTAAAGATATAAGAGACATTGTTATCAGAAGGGAAGGCCAAGGGTTCAATCAATCTATACAGGAACAGTATTAGGGGAACAAAAAATGCCTAGTTCGTGGAAACGGACTAAGAGCGTAACCACTCCCTTTAAAGAACTTGAGACATTTTGTTTATACAAAAATGTCCACATATAAAGGGACTTGAAAACTTTTCGTTATGTTCGAACATTTTGTCATACGACCAGTACTCTGGGAGAGAACCAACTAACATTGGCTGGACAAAGCAAGAGCTCGGAGGCAACGGCTCTAGGTTCATTTTTATGTTGTTTTTCTAAAGTGGTAGGGTCAGATAGTGGACAGGATTTGCGCTGAGGACTACTTTTTGCTTTTTGACAATTGACGAGCACCCTAAATTTAGTTTGTAGGAAGGGACATTTCTCTTGGTGATAGGGAAGGATAGGCCTTTTCCTTTTGTTTGTTAAATAAAACCCTTAAAATGTTAACCTGGAGTCTGACTCCTTCTTCTCGTCCACCACAGGCTCCTCAGACTTCCAGCCTCCCCACTGCCCCCACTTCCGGCAGACAAATCACTCTGGGTATGACATCCGTAAGAAAAGGACCCTTGTTACAGCAGCCTGCATTGGGTGCTTGACAACATGCTTACTCTGGATCAATCCACTGTTACAATTTGCCTAATTAAGGTGATGGGGGAAGACCCACCCCTTAGTTGATCCATATTTGGACTTCAAAACAAAAAGGGTTTCCCTGGAACTTTGTTAGTGATATAATCTATTCCAATGTCCACTGCTATAAAGATGAAGAAAATCCTCCAAGCAAGAGGCAGGCTTGTCCCTAACCATCCCCAGGGCCTATGTGGGATGAACAGCTGGTTGGACAAGGCCTACTACATCTTAGGCACTGGTACCCAGGACCCTGCCCCTGGAGGTGACAGAACCCCTGCAAGTGATCTCTGGTTGAAAGGGGCAGAAGAAAGAACTCACCTTGCCCTGAGACCCTGGTCTGGCTCTACCAGCAACCAGAGAACCAATGATGTGCACCCGGGCTCTCACTGCCTCTCTAAACTGCCTAGATGCCAGCCGTTTGGGCACCGTGAATGTCATCCAAGCTGTTGGAAGGGAACCAGCGTAGTCATCATTCCCCTTGACTGCCTCCACATCTCTGAGTTCCGCTTGATGCCAAAGCTCTGAAATCCCTGCATCTGAGACCTGCCAAGTCTTCTAGCATCCCCAACTCGACACAGGTGCCTGGTCACCAGCATCTATGCCTTGCTGAGCCAGAGAAGCCCACTTTCAACTGAAGGCAAGTCTCTGTTTCTGTGCATTTGAGGCCACAGAGTCTTTTGGCCTGACAGTGCCAGCATCTCCTGCGTCTTCGACCCACAAGCTATTACCGCTGGAAAACTGCACTACATCTTTGGAACGCTGCGTGCCACTGCCCAACTTGACCCGAGCTTGGTGCCAAAAGCACCCAGAAGCCTTGTTCAATATTGACAAGCCTGGTCCGAAGCTGTTGAGACCAAATAACAATAATGTATTCATTAACTTTGACATTTTGCTGCTGGAATCTTTGCACGAGTACCCCTATTTACAAACTCAGAGGGCTCCTTTCATTTAAATTCCGATTTTTATGTGTTTTCCAGTACAGAGGTGGGCCCGTAATGTTTTTTTATTAGTTGTGAGCATTTTTAGTTTGCTAATTTAATAAAAATTTCATAGAACCTAAGCTTGACATTCTTTTTATTTGGCACCACCGTACTATTGTTGTTTGGATTGCTTCTTTATGATCTTCCACCTTTCCTGAAGAGAACAGCCTTCCCTCAGCCCACGCTACCAAAAGAGAAGAAATAGGCATAACTGTTGGTTTGTGCCTGTTTCACCTTTATTATTGGGATCACTGCTGGTTTAGTAGTAGTGTAGGTCTGAGTAGGCAATTTAGTCACTACTCATCCCTGTACTTCAGTAATTATTTAATCACAACCACCTAGCACAGTTGATTTGCGATCGACATTCAACTTTGGGAGATCAGTTGTCTTTGTTTCATTGACAGCAAGACAGCATATTCATATTGGAGACGGAAATGCTAAATCCTATCCAGGGAATGCTGCCTTGAAGTTACCATTCTAAGTAACAAAGATTTGTGGCTATGAACTAGAGGAAAGGGTTGTTAAAATATTAAAGGTATAGAAGACTGTGGGGGCTCTAACAGGGATAATTAATTATCCTCCAATAACTAAGCTACTGTTGTTGTGCCCTTCCAACATACACCTATTTGTCTTCTTCCAGAAATCATCATTGCCCTAGGGGGGAGGACAGCTGTCACACAGATATCCAGTAAAGCAAGAGCTCCAGCTGTGTTTAGAAGTCAGGGTTCCTGAAAGGCCTGGGGAATGAGAAGACATCCCCATTGAAGAGAGCCTACCTTTCTTCTTAGACATGTGAGCTGGTAATCTTATCTCTTCTCTCTCTTTATATAAAGCAGAACATGTTAGTTTGTTCCTTATACAGTTCCACACCATTCCACCAATCTGCACCACATTTTGCATAGTTACCTGCTAGGACCGTCCGGACATTACTGGCTACATGGCATTTGGACACCCCATCCCTTTCCCTGTATTTCAGCCCCTTCACACATGAGACTGTTGCATGAAATCGGGGAAACATCAATATGGTCGTAAAAGAAGCAGACAGAGCTCATTTTAAGTGTCTCGATACAAAGAACAAAAGCCAAACGTCGAAAACCATGTTTCAAGACCCTAGGATGCACCGTTTCCGAGAACTTTGCACAGCAACGCACTGCACTACGTCAGGCTGAGATGACAGGTGGGGAGACCGCACAGAAGGTCTCAGTATGTTGCAGCACACCAACTCTCGCCTCCCCCCAACATCGGCTCTGGGTAATGTCAGCCAGCAACACACGCCCATTCTCAGTGAAGTTTACTTCAGAGTGCAAAGCACATCAAGCGATAGGTGAATCGAAACAGCGCCCTACAGGATCATTGACTTTCAACAATAGATAATAGTTTAGTTTAGTTTATTATATAAGTGCAACACGCTCATAGGTATCAGTGCACTGACAGAACATACAACAACATAAACATAACATATAATTAATGAACAAAATAATCAGCCAGCAATTTAAAAAAATCCCAAAATAGAGGTCCATAATTCCTACAAATGACCCAAAAATATCAGTCCAAAATAATTCTCTTCTTGGTATGGAATAACAAATTCCGCAGATTTTTACATTGGCTCAAAAACAATGGTAAATTACTTACTTACGGAGGCCTCTCAGGTCCTGTGTTCTCATGCAACTTTGCCCCACTCTTTGATGTAACCAGGACAAAACATTCCTTGACTCTGGTTTTCTTAGGCTTCTCACGTTGGTAAGTATAATGTTCATAGGGTCCATAATAAACCCCCTTTGGGTCGGGTCCACAAGAGTGTTATCATGTCTGTCTTCAGAACCTGTGCGAATTATGGGCACTTTTTGCTAGTTCTCAATATTAGTGAGTACCGAGAGTCAGACTAGGATACAAAATGGGATTCTCCATCGCTCTCCATCTTTCGGGGTTGCCTTGTACCACCTGCCCTCACAATCTGGAAAAGATGAGTGCCCCCCTCTGTGACGAATCCAAGGAATTAGCCTCTTCTCCCCACAGGGAAGCCACCCCCTTTGGGACTAGGGAAGTGAGACAACTGCGCTTAACACTCTCTGGGTGACAGGGCAAGCGGGATCCCACTGGGGGTGACTCCCCCTTAAGGCACAAGGAATCCTCAAGCAGGATTTGAACAGAATCCCATTTGTTTGTTGGCTATATGGGAATTGAGCAGGGCAATGATGTACAGGGCCCTTAAAAAAGTCTGGTGTGGAATCTGACCCTTTATGGTTGACATCCTTGCATGAAGCGCAGGACCAATGGGTTGCCCAATACCGTTGCATATAGCAACATAAAGATCCAGTGACACCCACACAATGAGGAAGAGAGCGAGAGATGCAAACCTGCAGAGTAGCGCAGAGGAGGGACCGTACCCCTCCGAGGTGGAGCCAGTGAGCAGCACCAGACAGCGTGGAAGACGGAGGAGCAAGTAACCAAGTGGAACGCTGCAGCCTTCCTCACTGCCGCGAGTCAGAGGAGCTTGTACCCACCGAAAGGAAAGGAGACGCGACCGGCCCAGGAGTGGTCGACCTGTGACTGCTGCAACTGATGTCGAAGTCCTATTGTGTACCGACGGGCAGAACCCACCCACCAAAATGGATGAAGGGCCCCAGAGCTGCGGTTCTGCGCTGGCCACAGAGACCACCTCCTCCAGTGAGTATCATTGCAGAAAACAAGGTATGCAGTGCAAACCAGGAAGCATAGGGAGGGCAGCAAGGCAGACGATATTCCAAGGGGGGACAAGGCTCAAGAGAAGTCAAGAAGGGGTGGCAAACCTAATATCCCAAGAGTGGGAAGCAAGACTCAAGAGAAGCCAAGAATTGGTGAGAAATTGGATAGCCCAAGAGGGGTGGCGGGTGGGGCGACACTCGAGAGAACTCAAGCAAGGGTGTGAAGCCCAAAAGGCCCAGAAGGGGCAAGACACAAGAAACTCCAAGGCAGGGTGAAAGAGAAAGCATCACAACGCAGGGTGAGAGAAAAGAACCCCTAAGGTGGGCTAGAAGACAGGAGAGCCCAAGACAGGGTCTGAGAAGTCTAACACCAAGACCGGTACGAGAAGCAGGCCAGTTGTACACAAATAGTCTCCCAAGCAGAGAGAAGGAACAGATACTCCAAAAAAGGGTGAAAGACAATATTGTTTTATTTTTTTATTATTTATTAGTTTTCAATCATATACAACAATCAACAATACCTTATTATATAACAAAGGAGCATGTTCCCTATGCAAAGGCCAATAGGGAAGACCAATTTGATAACTGATATTTGTATGAGACATCCCTCCGACACCTGATATCATACAGTCACAGCAGCAGTCTGGCGTACCTATGGGGAGGAGATATGCATATACAAATTCCCAGCAGCACCTTTTCGACTATATACGTTCCTAGTGTGGAAGGAAAGCACCAGCAGGGGTGAAAGACAATATTATACAGGACTGAGAATGTACAGCCCAACCCAACGGGACAGAGAGTGGCATCCAAGGCAGCGAATACAGTGACACATTGGCAATGTATGAACTGTACAGTGAGGCAGATTGCCTGGAAGAAGATATAAAGACATTTGGGTGGGGGTCAGATACCAGCCACCATTGCCAACAATAGGTGAGAATCTCTTTTAGACTTTTCTGGTTGAGTTTATGTTGTGTCATTGTATTAATGGTCGGTCCAGACCATAGGTCGATTAGGCATTTGGGCAGGGGCGTGGTTGTGATGACAAGCACCCTTTTTTATTTTCATTAGATAGGGAAAAGAACCACCATAGAATTAAGGCCAGAACATGCTTTACTTTCTTTAGTACGATAAACTTCAACTTACAAATAGGACCTCTTGTCTGTCTCCTGAGCATGACTTACCACTACTCATGCAAAAAATACCAGATGTGCAATTCAAGAATGCCAATGGCATCAGCTCCAGCAGAGCAAATTTGCTAGGGAGTGCGCTGGTTTGTTTACTATTTTTGAGATCGCCAACAGTACGACCCCCACACTAGGAGACTAAGGTAATTGTGGTTATGCAAGTTTGCACAGAGTGGGAAGTAGGAAGGGTAAAGCACTTCAGCTGATGAAAGTGAAATTCCATGAGTACATTTACACCTCCTTTTGAAGAACTCTCTCACCTAAAATCACTAATCAAGACCTTCTCCAGTGTGTTGATTTGTAATCGAAGGATTCAAGCCTTCCGTCTGCTCATTCATAATTCAAGCACTTCAAGGTGACACATTTCTTGACCTACTGTTCCCCTTTTTTATGACTTAAACCTTTAAAGTGCACAGAGTCAATCACAAAATGTCATCAAAACCAGTATGATAGCAACAAAAACCAATGATTAAACTGTTAACCCTTGGGACCCAGCCCCTGTCTTGTTTTAGGGCTATCCAGTGGGTGACTAGGGGCCAAGTGCATCCCGAGCAAGAGGAAGATGGGTGCATGGGAGGATCATCTGCTTACCCCAGTTTAGCTCCTGCTGGCGTGCAAGGATCCAACACATTTACCGACAGTGTGATGTTGGGTGGCCCTTCAAAAGGAAACCATTACTGGCTGAAAGCTCAAGAATTCCCCGGCATGAGCTATCATACACCCGAACAATATTGACCATGGGTAAGGAAAGAGAAGGTTTATGATTACATTGTTCACACAGCTTTTGCTATGCAGGCACTTACACAGCAGAATGTGGCTCTTCTCTCAAAGCCAGACTCCTTCCTGAAAGCGCAGGGACCTGCAGTTTCAAAATCCGATTTGGCGGATGAAGCCCTTGAAGTCGCGGTCCACCTGAGAATCCAGAAAATCATTCCCACACCTGTGACAAAGACTCTATGAAGCAAGGTCCGATCAGCTACCAATGTTTGAAATAATGCCCCAGTGAAAACATTACAGCAGAGCCCAACCTAGGACAGCTTTGTTTGCTAGTGTTTACTAAAGATGGCCAATGCTTCAGCCACAAGGCTATCAAGACAATTCTGCACTGATGATCCCTAATAAGGGTGAAACCAGATATGTAGTTGTCTGCAGGCTTGAGAAATGTCTGTCTTGGATTGATAACACTATGAATAAAGTAGCACTGCCCTGTAAAACAAAGACAATTTCCTGCCTGCAGCAAAAGGCCTGCATTTGGGCTAATTTGTATATTCAGGTGCCTTGGTGAATTGGCTCTAAACGGCAGGTGAACGTCCAGAGATGGTTACTGGGTGGCGCTGTGGCATGTGTGAATTGGCTCAAATGGATTATTCTACTTTCACCTTTCAGGGAAAAGGGCTTTCCAACTCTTTTTAAACCCGCCATAACTTTGCTGGTGTTTGAGCTACACAGGTAAATGTTTCATTACTACTTCTGCTCAAATCCATATTTTCAACAGGAGTAAATAAGTCACCATCCTGGATATCAAGGTACACTTAAAAAAATCTGCTTCCATAGTTGGAGATCCAGGGCTCACTGAAAGGGTAGGCGGCACAGCAGCCACTGCTGAAACGCACCAGTGCCCAGTATCTCCGCCTTCTGCATCCCCATGGCATATCAATAACACGAGCCCCAGCAACTCAAGGCAACGTTCTAACTCCTGTATGCGTTCCAAACAAGGTGGAAACCAGTGGGACAGAGTATGGCGAGCAAAAATGATGCCCTGGCGAACGACCTCTCTTAATTAAGAAATGACTTGAAGTGGCACTTCTCAACACCACGTAACAGCCCATTTCTTTTTTTTATTTGTGCTTAGAAGTAACGTTTAGAGTGCTCTGCCTCGTGTGTTGTGGAGCTGTGTTCGGTTCTAAATGCGTGTTCCTTCTTGGTGCTGGTTTAGTATCCCAGCCTCTGGTGTCTGCAGCCTGGGATGGGCCTCGGAGCAGAGACGTTTTTATGGGAGGGCAAAAGGGGCACTTGCCCAGGGCCCCCACCTTGGAGGGAGGCCACACCGGGCTGTCTGATCTGAAGAAGTAAGATTCCATTGTTCACCAGTCTTAAATAGTACACGCCAGGATATTTTATGGGGTGCTGGTGAGGCTCTAAACCAATTGCACAACTCTGTAGCATTCTTTCCTTCCCGTGGGAATTATGTTGATCATGCTCAACAGGCAACAGTGAAATGCATATTGATAAATTGAGTGCCACAATGGTTCAGAAGTTAGCTCAGTTTGTGAAGCACCCATTGCAGAGATATGTGTTCATATGCAAAATTAGAATATGACATTCCAGCAAGACTGTCTGAGCCTTTCCTATGTCTGAAGTTTATAAACCTGCCTGCATACGTACTTGGTTTTGCATAACAACATCTGCTATTATCAGCAATGTACCTGCACCAGATAGGGGTTGCTATAAAAACGAACATGTCCATATGGTGAAGGTCTAGAAATTGGTTTGTTCAGGTGTGGTGCTGTAAAACCTAGGCAATCGCCTCCAATGATGGGATAAACTGTTAGTCCAACAGGTGAATAAGTATCCAAATTCAAGACTATGGAACAAAAGCGTTCATGCTTGTATCCTGGATTTGCCAGCAGACGATACAGTGATCCTGGTCAAATCATCTACTATATCTTCCATTACTGTGCTGTCTTCTGTGAGGTCTGCCTTCTTGCATGCTGCTGGTAGACTCAGACAAGCATATGTTAAGGTCTGCGTGTTTGACACAAAAAACTGTTCGCTTTTTGATAAAAACGACAAACCCAAATACAATTTGTTAAATCACATTGATTGGCATGCTCGAATTTACATATTTTCCTTGATGATGGAGGGAATGAAGCTAGAGCAATTCCGATTTTGCATAACACCCTTCTATAGTATTTTGCTTAAAAATTGTCATGTTTGGTAATGTGATTTGTGTACTTTCCAAGTCTGTTTTTATAAAATGAGATTGTTTTAGTTCATGGTAAGAAGTGGAAAAGAAAGTGTTCAAATGCAGAAATTGCAGAGTTGGAACAAATCACAGCTTCACCCCTTAACCTATGTGTGATCCTGGGCATCTCACTTAATCCTGTATTGCCTAACCTCTCAATATTGCCAGTCCCTAAACCTTTCAAAATTGTCAGCCCTTCAGAGTGATTTCCTTCTCATGGTATGAACTTCATAAAAAAAGCCTTATTCATGGTTTCACTGGCTATAGGGATGCTTCCACTTTAATAGTGAGCATATTTATATTGCACACCACAGGCATCTAATGGCAACACCATTTGAAAACCATATCCCACTTCTAATCTCAGTCTTTCTGAATAAAGCTGGTAGCTTCTAATCTGCCTACTCTATCCATGCTGCGGTATGTGTCTCCCTCCTTCCAGTTGGTCTCCTCTGTCCATGCATGAGCACTTTTGCATTCTGTGAGGAAGCTAATGTGAGTTGTCTGTCTATTATGGGTTACATGTACCTTTTACATACAATCCTGCATTAATACTAGAGGCTGCATACCTTCCTGGATGTTAAAAATGGCCCTGTATGTACTAGAACAGTAACCTCTTCATAAACTGCTAATGTTGGTCTTGAAATGCTACTTTTTTTTATCATTCTGATTAGAGCAAGAATGAAGAGGGTAAGGGGACTTAAAGGGGGTAAACATGCTTAATATGCTGCAAGAGAGCGTATCAACCTATAGGTTATGCGCGTGACGGGTGGTGGGCCCGACCAGTCTTGATCCCTTCTTTCCTTTGGTTTGGTAGAGAGGGGCCCCAAAGATGTCCATGCCCAGGGCCCCAATAGTACTTAAGATGGCCCTGCCTTGGAGAGCTCCACACGCTCAACCTGCTGGCTCTCCTGGTGATTTAGGGCAAGGGATTGAGTCCACGCAGGCGCGGCTGCTTTAAGGCTCCCCCAGCTTGTGGGCGTTGTCGCTCCCTTCTGGTGGTTCGCCAAAGGAAGGCCAAAATAGTGGTTAGTGCGGCACATGCAGCTGCTCCTGTATCCCCCGGAGAGAGAGAGAAAGAGAAAGAGAGAAAGAGAGAGAGAGAGAGAGAGAGACGCGTGTCCTGCAGAGCCGCCTGCAGATGTCCCGCGTGTTCGCAGTCCCAGCGCAGCGTTTAGCCACCACCACCGCCCGGGGTTAGCCCTTTCCCTCAGGCGCGTGGCTGCTCACATGGCTGCCGCATGGGAAACACCCACTGGACGCCTATCACTTTATTTCTTCAAGCAGAGCATTTGAAGTGGGAGCGATTTACAAGTGACGCGGCATCACTTGTAAATTGCTCCCACTTCAATGGCCCATTTAAGAGACCCTTGTTTTTGACAAGACGTTCTTAACGTTTCTGTGTAAAGCACAGCAGAGGGACATTTTTATTTTTAAATCCCACAAAAAACATCAGTTAGCTGCCTAAAGCCAGGGCAATTAAGCCTCTCACACATATCTGTCTGCCTTACTTTTACATGTTCATATTTAACACACAAAAAAGCGTTTATTTGAGGTAGAATAACATTTTCCTCACGCATGCCTTTGTCAAACACTGAAACACTTATCACACGTTTCCTTTTGCTATGAGCGTTTAAATCTTCAAAGTACAATTTCTAAATCTGCAGGCCATTTTTTGCCTTTTGCGGAATTGGATTCTGGTATATGTATTCTTAAATTCAAGTTGAAAGCCCAATGGGAGGGTGAGAGGGGAAAGGAAGGGGGTGGGGCAAGTGAGTCATGAATATGTGCCCAGGATGTGGCGTAAGAGGTTCTGGTCCTGGACACGGGTGGGGTTATTATCTGCGGTTCTGATCCTGAGATGATTTTTAGGGCACAAGTCGAGGATACTTGCATTCGGACAGTATCTCCCCGAAACCCATTTGGTGTGGGTGTTTTTGAGGCCAGCATTTTGAGACCTTCAATGTTTCCAGGGCAGGCACGTACCCACAAGACCACATAAAAGTGACATTAAAGCACACGTCTCACTGTTGGAATATTTATTTATAAATTGTTAGGTTTAAAAGGGGGCACCTTTTCTATTTTGCCGGTATATTTATATGAAATTCTGCTATCTCAGATTATTTTTTCCATGTTGATTGATGTTTCTGAAAGGCAAATGCTCATTTGTCTTCTGCACTTTCTTCAAAGGAAAAATGTCAATTGTACTAAATGTGCATATTTCACTTTAATATGTTCACTTACTGTGCATACATTAGTGGGTATCAGCTTTTGATTTTCACTACGGTGACAGAGATTCCAGGGAATCCCACACTGAGTGATGCAAGGGACGTTTTACAGAACATTTTGCAGAAGGAATAGGAAAAAGCCATATGATTTACAGGAAGGTATAAACTTATAACATCACAGCAAAAGTCACTTAACCTGTTGAGTGGTCTTTGCAGCATTCTATAGAATCCCCTGATAATCCTGCACCTGCAAAATAGATTTGGGTTGCCCACCAGGCCCGGTTCCAGACATTTTCATCTGGGTGGGTCAGGTTTCTGATCAGGGGGCCCAATTTCCATGATTGTTGGGTAGAAGTACCCTAAGCAAAGTGCTGGCATTAATCCAGATTTCCCAGACCCGTGATCCAGCAAAACATTTATTTCCAGATCCGGAAAAATACATCTGCACTGATCTATATATAAAAATAAAAAAGTACAGAACAAAAGAGAAACATGGAACATAGTATTGCAACATCAATCTACCCATCTTCCCTTGCCATCTGCTCCTCCCCTCTTCCACTTCTGCTTCACCTTTCACCCCCAGTCACCTTCCATCAACTCCCACTGACCACCATGTGCATATACCTCCACTCCCACCTATCCCCAAAACCCCCCACCATGTCTTTCTTGGCCTGGCTGGGGGGATTGGAGGGTGATGCTTCCTCCTTCCCTGCCAGGGATGAGCAGCAAGGCCCCCAGTCGGTGTTCCATCTCAGATGGTGTGCGCTCAACAATGCCACCCTGAACACTGTGGCAACTCCCAGCAGGCCCCGGAGAAGGTGCTTGTGGTCCCGCCATGTTGGTGTGAAAGACAGCCCACCCTTACAAAATGACATTTTTAAGCACAACATTTTATTTTTTTATTGCATTTTTGCAGAACATTTTAATTGAGTTGAGTGCACGAAAGAGTGCTTGCATGCAGGAGGGAGAACCAGGGTGGGGTGAGTGGGATCAGGAAGCAGACAGTGCAGGTTGAGGGGTTTCTGGCTTCTTGGTATCGCTCCAGGTGGGGCTTGGCAGGGAGGAGGGGCCCTTGCTCTCCTGCCATGTCCCTGTACAACATTTTCTGGTACATACTGTTTACATACTGGTTGTAATATGCAATTGTCCATGATGGCTTTTTGTGTGATGTGTTCACTTTGATTTGGTATTGAATTTCCCAATTTTGATCAATAAATGTGACCTGATATTTCCAATGAAAGTTGTGTGTGTGTGTGTGTGTGAGTGTTCTTGGCAGGTCCCGACACATGTGATGGCCATCTATTAAACAATGAGTGTTTTTTTTCAACTAGTTTATACAGTGAACTGAATCACTGCTAGCGGCACCTCATTTGGCAGGTAAGGGACAGTGTGATTGCATGATTTACCCAGGATCACACACTTTGATTAAGTGGTAAAGCAAGAATTAGAGCCTAGCCTGACATTTAGATACTTGACCACACATCTTCCAAGCTCAAGTTGATACAAATATGTGTTTAAGTTTGGTTTTGATTAGCTAAACAAATACTCAATTGTATACAATTACTTTAAAAAGTCACATGATAAACCAACTTGACAATGTATACATCATTGTAGAAACTTGTTGATGGGAAAGAGTAAGGAAGTAATTTTGTTTTGAATTCTAAATTGCACAGAGGGGCCCAAGCAATGGTAAAGTAAAGAGTAAAACAATGGTAAATATCGCCTTTGATCTTCACTTTTCCACTACGCATCTGGAAAAGTGTAAATCCCTACTAAAATTAAAAATAATGGGAGGCATCCACATTGGTGTCTTTTGGTATGTGCCTACTTTTACCAGGGTGTAAAAGTCAAGCAGATTCCTTTAGGAATACATTGGTTTTCCACCAGCATAAAAAAACATGCTGGTGGAAAACCAATCTGATTCGGCCGGGGTCCTGTAAGAGCAGACAAACTTGTTAAATCAGATCTGCTCTCCATCTTTGGCTGCCAAATCATACACAATCCTGCAGGGCCTAAAACATGGTGATAAATGCCACCACTTTTTCCACTCCACTTGACTTGGGAAATGCCACTTATAATTGTAGATTTATATTCCTCATCATGAATGACAGTTTACAAGCTCTAGCATAGTAATTAATGAGAACTTACACAAAATCCCATAAAACACAAAGAGAAATTAAATGAATGACAAGATCATTGTTTCAGACAGCTTGTTCTGCATCCGTTTAATTTCTCATCACCCAACATTCCCACCTTATATGATTTAAAGCAAAACGTGCCACAGAAACGGTCACTGGCAGTTACCTTTTTCGCATCTCTAATTACTTCCTGTTTTAAATAATTTGCTCCTGAGACTCATTCAACAGATAAGACCTCAGTGGGAGGGCCTGTGCAGACCTGTCAGTTTGTGTTTGAGGGGAAAGAGGCAGAGCAGGGGGAGGGGGCATGGGCATGTGTCTCTTGTCCACATTTTAAATCCACCTCTGATTGCACTGTTCAGGAAATATTTAAATACTGTTTTTTAGTTTTAAATGATGTACATCTTTATACTTGGCCCACAACATTAATAAAAAAAGGCTCTTTACTTATGTTGTTTTCCAGGTGTTCATGATTAATATTCTGAGAGGAAATGTTTATTGGGGTGTGGGAACAATCCTCACATCCTGCTCTCCTCCCCATCGCCGGTGGGGTCCCAAAGCACATCATTTCCATTCCCGGCACTGCCTAAACACCCAGCACCCAGGATTTACATCATACTTTCCAAACAAGACCCGCAATACACATGATGTATCCTGTTTGCATGCAACCTGTGTTAAGTTAATCAAACAGTATGAGGTTATCAATTCAGCACTTATCAGTTTGAATAATGAAAAATTCAGGCTAGGCTTCTGCACAGACAAAGATACATTCTATTTAGCTTGGAACCCCACTGGCAAGTACACATGAGAAGATCTCGAAGTGGTCCATACTTGCTATCCTTGCCGTGTCGTTTGTCCTTGTTGGACCAACTCATTGAGGTTCAGGTTGATTCCCTACGTATAGCAAACAAGGCACCCACATCTGGGCATATACACTTTCACGTATTGAGACCAACTGAAACCAACACACATTGGCAAAGCCGGCAGCTTGGGCCTTTGATTAGGCATGGCTAAGCATTTGCCAGGCACTGCCATCACCTGGCCATAGGATGGGAACAGCTGGAAAACTGCGTGAGTACATGGGCATGATATCATTGCCTGCCAAATGCCTTTCTAATACTTATACACAAGCCCGTGCTCGTTTTAGACAGGACTCCAGTGCAAGGAATAGAGGCATTGACACAGATTTTGCTTATAAAATCACCTAGCTGAAGACACACATTAAGACATAGTTCCGGGACTTTTTTTTTATTGTTCCTATGGTTCGGCCATGTGTTTCTAAGCATAAATCGGTAGATCGTAGAAACCTTTCCTATGGACCTTACCCGACTTTTCGTCCATTAACGCACTCGAAATCAGCCGCCATTTTCTGATAATCCTATCATTTCCCCCCATCGCCCTGGTTCACCTGCTTTTGCGGCAGTAAATCAAATCCCCCGCCCCTGAAACAGACTTGATCAAAACATTCATATTCCCCGCCTCTATCCGTGACGTGACTGAGCTGCGTAGGCAAACGCGCCCAGGCGTCTTCTACGCGACTCCACACAGAACCAGGAAATCAACACAGATGAGCTCACACAACACAGCGCGCCACAATTGGGAATATGAAACTGTACTTTTAAATTAAACCGCAAGATTGTAAATTTAGTAAAGTACATTTATTTGACATCAAATGTTTTGAGAATATTCAGCGATTTGCATTTTTATTTGCTCACGTTCCAAAAAGTTCGTTTTGAGGCACGCGATGTTCCTTTGCTGTACACAGGGTCTTAGATCATCTCACAATACAGCGCCACAATTCGGAATATGAAACTGTGGTTTAAAAGCAAACGGCAAGATTGTACATTTGGCAAAGTACATTTATTTGACATCAAATGTTTTGAGAATATTCAGCGATTTGCATTTTTATTTGCTCTCGATCCAAAATAGCTCGTCTTGAGGCAAGCGATGTTCGTGTGCAGTACACAGGGTGTTGGTTTACGATAAAATAAGCTCTTCGGTCGCACTGATAATCGCATGGCTGTTCCAACAACGAGGCACTAGGCCACCACAACGGTCTGTATGTTGCATCTAGCCGTTAGTACCGCGTAAGGGCATACTTGTACTTGGCGATCGTCCCATAAAATGGTCAGGGTGGTAACGTTGTTCACGCGGAGAAGCAACTGGCGGTTAAAAAACCCATCCGCCGGTGCCTGGTACTCGTGACACATGCAATAATGGATGATGTACCTGTTTGAAAAACATAAAAAATGAAATTAGTCTCACCATCAGATCTTTATTAAAATTATTCATTTTATATATTAGGTCGGGAAATTATTTCATAGCTAGGACAGTGCAACTGGGTATTATACGTCAAGGGGGGGCTGTAGGATACTGAGACAGTCCCCAGTGCAGGGGTTGACAGGGAGGCAGTGCAGGTGGAGAGTGGAAGGGCCCAGGACCGAGGTCGCAGACAGTGGACCAGTTGTAGCAGGGGAGAGGGAGAGAGAAAGCAGAAGCAAAGAGGAAGGTTTTGAGGGCTTCCGTAAAAGGAGATGGTTCTCCTCAAGAGTGCGCGGTACAAAACAATATGCCACATAGAACGAACAAGTACAACTTAACCCGTCTTTAAAGCTACTGTATAGTAATTAAATTGCGGTATAAACTCATCTAAAGAGTTACTTACATTATATTTGCATTTTCCATTGTGTCTGTGCGTAGGGCAGCCCCGAAATACCACTCCTTCTATGCCGACGTTATTTCTTCTAATGAACGAACATGAAATGGCTTTCGTTTCTGAAATTATATTCATTATCATTTGCCCCACAACCCAAAAAGAAGTCTTTCGGGATGGTCCCGGCCTGTCAAGGTCAAATAACAATAGAACCTTATACTGAGTTGTGGGCCATTCCGGCACCCGAGCAAAAAATCAAAGCAGCTGACCTTCACTTTGAACGAGCACACATTCCTAGTTAGCTACATTCAGTGTAAGGCCATCTCACAGGACTTGAAATTTACACTCCATCTTTGCATTTTGTCTGCGTGCTTTGCAGCCCCAGAGAACCATAAATACGGAGACATTCTATATTTTTTGAAAAATGATTTATATTACTGTTTGGTTTAATTTAATGCGCAAATGAACAAGGTTGGATAGACACATTGCATGTACACTGAGCAATCACTTTTATTTACACATTACATAGATACACATATTCAATGGGCCTGCGACATGAGGAGACTCGAGAGAACAGACAATCAAATTACAATCATTTAAACCGTGATGTGTATTTCTCAATGAGCTCTTCTTTAGGTGGACATGGAACAGAGGCAATGTTGGGTGGCAATGCAGTTGTCCCCTGCACAGGTTCGTTCACAACTCCATTTATGTGCCTATCTAGGACGTCAACAATAAGTCTCTCAATAAACTCATATTGCATATCCTCAAACACTGGTTTGATCACCCATTGTTTACTTCTTTTAGTGAAGGCCTTATTGTAGCGAAGCGTCCCTAAAGTTCCGGTCGTCCTACTTTGTTGACGGCCAACATTATGGTTATGTGCCAAGACCGCTAGAAGAGTCCGATTTATCATGCCCTCCATGCCAAAATGCAATCGTTTTGGCCTGTACTTTAGGCCCATATTGTGGAACACCTCCAAATCTCCTGTGTGGCAGAATTCCGTGAGTCCCCTCAAATCTCTTGTTATAGTTTTATCAAATACAATCTTTTCAATGGCTTTGTGAGTGGGTGATGAAGGAATCAACCACTTCTTCTTCCGTGCCTCCTCTGTGGACAAATGACCATGTTCACAATTGTGGAAATGTTGGTTTGTGTTCCAACGGTGAACGTTGGTACAGTGTAGCATTACTGACCGCCATTTTTCCAGTAGAATTTCCAACGACCCTCCACATGTTTTTGAGCTCCACCAAAGATGGTTGCTGATTGACTTGGACCACTGTGAAATACCTTGCATTTCTTTTTTTTTACCTGCAGCCGACATTTTTTTATTGATTGTGTTTACAAGATGCCAAACGTCAAATTGGTGATTTATATTTTTGTACTCTTCTCTCATTGTCTTGGCAATTGAAACGTGTCTGTCCGTGGCTATCAGGTCGATCACCATTCCCCGCGATTGTAGTTCTTGCAATGATGCTACAAAGCCAACTTTCTCCATGGCCACTGAGGATGTACTTTGTGACACCTGCACAACCACCGAACTCACAATTTTCTTACTTTCCATGTCCTGAAAGTGGTAGGTGCAGTACTTGGCTGAAAATCCTGGGCTGTCGCACTGTCCATCACCGGCTAGCCTGAACCGTTTGCCCGCGAATGTACTATCAATAGACATTTTTTCCATTCTCCAAGCTTCGCTAATGGCTGGAAATAGATAATCGGTTTGGTATTTGTAGAACTGAGATTTTGCAATGAAATGGATTCCCACAAACTGAAAGAAAGACTCTAACTTTTTAAAACTTGAACCGCTAAAAAGTGCAGCCGCTGCACAGAGTAGATTGCCTGCTGGCAATTCTCCCAGCATGGGTTGTGCAGACCATGAGAAAGGATGATATTTTGTACAGGTGGCATGTATTTTAAGGTTAGTGCCTCGAATTGCACGTGTCACATTAATCAATGCCTCCCCACATACTTCCCCACCTACCGAATGCCCACATTTCAACCGAATAATAATATCAATCAAACAACTATCGAATACAATGAATTTGGCCTCTTTCCTTATACTGTCACTCTGCATCCCAGCTGGTTCGGCCTGTAACGTTGAGGACATGTGACTCACATGAAAGGTAGAATCTCTGATATCGTCTTCCGCTATGTTCAGTGATATTGATGGTGTTTCATTGTAGTCCACTTCATTCTCTTCCATTGCAACATCTGTTCCTTCTCCGGCGATGGGTGAATAAGACAATTTCTTCAACTTTCTCGCGGTCTTAGTTTTTGCGGGTGTGGATTCTGTGAATTGATCTCCGACTGCATCCGAACTACCAGGAGGACATTCACTATCAATGGCTGGTGGTGGTATAGCTCCGTTGTCAATCACTTCATATTCTTCCCATTGGCACGATGCATCTCCAGTCTCAAGTCCCTGCCAAAAGGTTTGACAAGCAACATCTCTCGTTCGCTTCACTGTCTGTGTAGATCTAGTTCGTACACCCACTCGCAACTAGAGGACAGATTGGAAAAGGGATGTTCAGTTTAAACACAACTTACAGTATTGAACTATTAACAGTGAAAAACAACATAATATAGTGACCAGGACACTAACCTTCTTTTGCTTTCTTTTCTTTGAAACTTTCTTGCCTCGAACTTCAACATCAGGACGCTGTTGCTCCGACTCGTGTGTGCATGTCTCCACTTCCTCTTGCGCTGCAACGACTATATTTTCATGATAAGCACATCCATCACGCACTGACGCTCCATCGACTCACTGAAACATAGAACTTTCATTAGTATGTATAATAATATCGAAAACACAAAATGTACTTGGGGACCAATACCCACGTACATCTCAATAGCAAAACACGAATGAACGCTTTGTGTAGAACATTCAAACGACAATTATTCACGCATAGTTGATCTAGTTAGATGGAACTGTCAAGATCCATACCTTGTGCTCCTCATAGACTTCCATTGATGATATTATTGAAGATGATGCTTCAGTAACTCCCTGAAACACAGTAATTGCATTAGTATGGTTTTCTATTTTGATAAAAAGAACAGAAACTTTGTGCAGGCGTCAACGGCTCATCTAAATAGACCTGCACAAATGATCAGTTGTCTAAAATAAATAATGGATATGTAAATATGATTCGATTTGCTCGATCGTTGGAAGTGTCACCACCCAGAGATCTGCATCAACTACTAGGGGTGATGTTCTTGTAGAAGAAGCTCCGTCATCTCCCTGAAACATAGTACTTGCGTTAATAAAGAAGGAAGTATAGCGGATGTAATCACGTCATATGATTTCGCTTGATCGAACTGTCAGTATCCATACCTCGAAATGCATAAGAACATCAAGGGACGATGTAACTGCGGTGCACACTTCTGCAAGCTGTTGCGCCGACCCGTAACTGCATGCTCCCCCTTCTTCTTGGACTAATGCTCCATCGACTCCCTGAAACATAGGACTTTCATTAGTAATGAACACAATATTGAAAAAAGAAGACACATAGGAGGGCGACGACAGAAGGACATATCAATGGCTAAAAACGAAAGAAACATTGTGTGTAACAATCACGCTACAAGAATGCAAGATCTGATGATCTCCATCGATGGAACTGTCCGGAAACGTACCTCGAGCATCTGAGTGACATCAACGGTAGTCGTCAATACGTTGGACTCCTCAGCATCTCCCTGAAAGACAGTACTTGCATTATTTTGGATAACAATAATTATAACTGAAAAGAAAGACTAGAGGACGAGTACAAGGGTGTACCATTAGGTAAAATAATTACACGATAAATTAAAACTATTGATTTACATGCCTAAAACAAGTCAGTGGCAGAATAGCCAAGTAAGATTACCCGATAGGCGCTTGAAGTGGCTGATGACTGCAATAACGACACGGATGGAGAATCTTCCGCCTTCATATTGAGTGGATACATAAATGGGGAAATTATTGTTAGCTAATGCTACACACTACCGCAAGGCCGAGAGATAAATACGTAAACTTGACTCACCAGTGGAGGGATGTGGACGAATAGAGTGGGAATAGCGGTTGAGAGCAATTTTCGCCTCACTCGCGGTGTGTTCTTCTTTATTAGCAATGATGTGGAGTGCATGTCCACTACCATTTTCAGTGAAATATATTCAGTGAACTCTCACTAGGGGAAATGGTATGACATGGAGACACACTAGATTCATTTAAAAAAATCAAAACAACCATTGTTAAAATATATGTTGGGTTTTATTTTAGATCTTAATTTCAATTGAACATAAATAATAAACATTACACATTGTAAAGTTCCGGTTGCAGCACATCCAGGGAAAATCCGCGGTATTGTCCACTGTCGCTGGGGAAATGTTGTCTAATGGCAAGTACCGCACAGGCAGGTATTACTCTCCGAACGCGGTGTCCGAGCCTCCCGTGAAGCCACCAAGTGAAGCAACGATAGGCCACCAGCCTGTACCACCTGTGAAAATGAAAGATGCAAACTGTATTAAAATGACAAAACTTTCTTATCACTGTCGATTCAGGTAAAAAATGTCATTCTGCTTTGAAAAAAATTCTATCTAGAAAATGCACAATATGGAACCAATTTACATGCATTCGAATGATATGTAGATGTAATTTTATATGTGGGAGACGACCATGACATAGTAGTGGCATCACTGACATCACAACCAGAGTATACTTACTCGTTACTCGGATTACGCGGACGAACAGTGCCGCGAAGTTCGTGCATAAGCACCATCATCATCCTCAACACGGTCTGTGAGAGGCAGGCTTCCCTGAACTCTGGCAGCTCGGTGATGCATTGCGGACTTGGCTCGCCTTCCGAAATGTAGGCCAAGCACCCGGAATTTTCACGGCAGCAGCAGTTCTCCTCCTCAGTTGGCATTAGCTCGCACCGATTGCACGTGCACCAGGTGGAGACGCCGTCCATGCGACATGGTCCAGGCTCTTCATCCGTTGACTGGTCCTCCCAACTGCCGTCCGAATCCCCATCGTTTCCGCGTGCTTGCCTTTCCAGTAGTTCCTCCTCGGTGTACTCGGGCTCGTACATATACGGCATTATTGTAGCCATTGTGTGGTAAAGAAAGTAAAATAATTTACAGAGATGGTACAGGTGTTCACAAGGCCTAGAAGCGGCGAAGGTAGCTGACCAGAGCACAGAAACGAGTCACAGAATACTCAAAGTAACACAGAGAGAGGAATGGAATCGAAAATCTGCTGCTGTGTGTTGTGAAACGGTGTGTTTATACTTATTGAGGAAAGAGGCGTCCTGCCATTTCCATGGCGACACTTCATTAGCTGAGGCGCAGCGATTGTTGACACGAAACGTGCTTTGGCGTTGGGAAATGGGCGGTACGCGTCTGCTGATGTCAGGCTCAGGGGCGGGGGATTTGATTTAGTGCCGCAAAAGCAGGTGAGCCAGGGCGATGGGGGGAAATGATAGGATTATCAGAAAATGGCGGCTGATTTCGAGTGCGTTAATGGACGAAAAGTCGGGTAAGGTCCATAGGAAAGTTTTCTACGATCTACCGATTTATGCTTAAAAACACATGGCCGAACCATAGGAACAATAAAAAAAAAGTCCCGGAACTATCCTTTAAGTAATTAAACACTCAAAAAAGAGTACTTAGATATTTCACTGGCAGGTCCTATACAGTACAAAGATTGCTGTTACTTTGTGATAGAGCTTGATCAAAGAGTTTCCAAAGTGTGTGTTTTCGCGGTGAGGGACAGATAGTTGGTACTAATACCATAGGCATTTACATAGCTATGGCTAGTCATTGCGTAGGTAAATGGCCAAACACACCCATAGGATGTGTGTTTCTCCTTACATACTGTCTCAGTCCTATCTGTGTTCCACTGTAAGAGTTCTGGCTTACACCTAATAAGCAAAACTAAAAAAAGTATGGATGTAAGTCTCTGAAACAATCATAACGACTGGCATGGCTCTGTTCAGCCTTCCATGCTATTGTCTGAAAATCAGTCTTGGCCCTGCCACTAATGTCAGACACCCTGTCCAAACTGCCTGTGGTTGCTTCTGTTCTTTGCAGAGAGTACATGGCCTAGCAGCTGAGACTGAACTGCACCTTTTGGTGGCAGAACCAAGAGTTATTTTCTAATGGCTTGTCCTCTTCTGTAATGGCATAGATATACTAAAGAATTATGGCATCAAATGTTCGTTAACGTAGATTTCAATGAATACCATTTCCCCTAGTGAGAGTTCACTGAATATATTTCACTGAAAATGGTAGTGGAAATTGTATATGTGTAATGCATAATAGGTGGGGTGGGGGTATAAGTTAAGGTACGGAGGGGTGAGCAAGGGATGCGCGGGTCTGAACCAGCATTAAAAAAAAGTAGAAAAAGTAGATTTTGTTTTTCTGTGAAATGGATTTGGTGAAATCTCCAATAGGAGAAATACATTTCAGGAAATCACATACATCCTTGAATGTTGTGTAGAGCAATGATAGTGGCAATGTTTAATTGAAAGCCTTGCATCTATCACTTTTGGATTTTACTACGCTCTCTTCCAGAATTACACTTTTGTTACTACCAACCTTATCTTTTCACGCATACTTAAGTTGTTAATGCAGCAGAATATATATTTTCAATGTAATTTGTAAGGGCCCCAGTTGATTGATGCACCTTCTGCATAAATCTGTGCAACATAATTTGTCATTTATTGTTTGATATGGTTGAGCATTTGTAATGAATCAGGAGTAAGACTTGGACACAAAGGCATAATGATGATTGCTATAGACATTTATTAAAGTAAAAGTAGGGTTGGAGAAAGACCTATCTCGCCCTATCACTATAGGCAGGGGTTTCCCTGCCCCAAAGATACTTAAGGATGTCAGTGTCAGAATGTCCAGAAATATAGAGTTCCCCGTCTTGTGTCCAAATCCTATCCTGTCCCTTAAAAGCTAAACTAAAAGAAATGTGCAAAAGTGCAAAATCTTTCACTTGGCCATCTGTAGGCTTTCCGATGTTCCAACACAAATTTCAAAAAGTGCTCAAATACATAATAATCAAAGTTCCACACAGTCTAACAATCTTCAGGAGCGGGGGTGGGGAGATGGTGGGTTCTCGTTCCCCGAGTCTCTCAGCGTCCTGCCAGCTTTTAACCACAATTCTCTTTCCCAGAAATGTGCAATTATCCAATCCAGGGTATATGGCTCACTTCCATAGATTTCACACCATCAAGTGTTCTTTACCTCCCCTTGACTCGCTTGGTTCTCCACAGTCTAATCACCTTTCCACCACAAGGGAGTTTGGTTCCTTCCCATGGGTTTCATATGCTACCAAGAGGCTGCCTTTCCTCTTCTGGCACCTCTTACTTTTATACCTCTTATTTGAAATTCGGTGTGGGTCCCAGACTCGCAACCACACTGCCTGGTATCTTCTCCTGCCCAGGTTTTCCCAATGTTCTCTTTCCCTTTGGATATGGGTAACCTGACTCGCAGTCACATTGCATTGTACACTCTCCTGCCCAGGGTTTCTTAATGTTCTCTTTCTCTTTGGGTGCAGGTCTCCTGACTCGCAGTCTCATTGCCTGGTGTATTCTCCTGCCAGGGCTTATTAATTTTGTACTTTGGGTGTGGGTTCTAGACTCGCAACTTGCTGCCTGGTTTACTCTCCTGCCAGGACTTCTTCTAAATGTACTCTGTGTTCCAGCTCCCTCGTCTGGGTTCGCTGTGTGAGTCTCTCTGCTTTCCATCGGCGTGCGTTATACACCTTGAAGCGCACAGGTGTCCCTGGGCTCAACAGTGTTCTCTGGTGCCTTCAGCGTTCCTCTGCGGCTCTATGCATCACTGGTGGGGAACCTCCTCCTTCTGCTTGTGTCCTGCCTGTCTTCCGGTGTTTGCTGTGGCTGGACCTCATCTCGTTAGCCTCACTTTGCCCCTTGAAATACTTGTCGCGCCTTGAAACACTTGTCACGCCTTGAAACACTTCTGTATAGGCACGTTATAAATGCCATATCATATCACTTGCTGCAGGTCTGCATGTGGCAAACTCTTCTCCTCTGGACCTCTTGTGACAGTGCCAATGTCAGCCCTTTTGCTCCCTGCTGTAGCTGGTCTGCTTCTTGCTTCCACCCACGTCGGGTACCATGGATCTCCATCTTCCTTGCGGTGCCAGGATTTTAAATGTCTCGTCAGCGATCGGATGCTTCCAACCACTAGAGCGCATCTCTAGTCCAAGTCTTTTGTGCTCTGCATTACTCTCAGGCTCTTGATTGTCTCTGTATTTTGGCAGAAGTTGTCAGTACAGAGCGGTTGGACTGTATCTGTACTACAATAGGTCATAAAGTTTGATGAACTTAGGGGGATGTCATACCCTGAGTGGAAAGGGGGATAACATGTTTCAACCAGTGAATATCCTTCCCTCCCACGATGGTCCCCTCCACCAGTGTGGTCCTCCCTTAGACAGCCACCTCCATGGTCGGGCTCTAAGCATGCTGTGAAAAAACACTATAGTCCCACAAAAAATAAACATACTTTAAATTACAAAAACCAACTTTTTAGGTTTGAGAAAATAGTTGTGGGTAGTCTGCTTGAGTAAGTGAGCTACCTCACTTAAGGCCTCATTATAACCATGGCGGCCCGGAACTAAGGGTGTAGGTAGCAGCGTACCAGCACCCTTTCCAGACCACCAGACTACAGGTATGCCTGAAGGGGCCATTGCCCCTGCAGGCATGTTTTTCACAGAAGCACTGCACCGTTAGCAACGGTGCCATTGCTTCCATGTCCCCATTCCCGTGGAGTCCTATTGGACACAGGAAAGGGGACTTACACTTCCCGCCGCTTGACATCCCAGGCCGCCAAGACGTATAATGTCCCGGTGGTACCGGGATATCAAGAGGCGGAACAGTGTTAAGAGTTACTACCAAACTCGTATTTAGGCCCTTAGAAGCACAAATGCCCCTTCATCTCCCTGGTCATTTGTGTTTTCATGGCTGTGGGGCACGGATCATTGTCCAGGGCAACCAAAGAAATCCTGGCAGGGCCTCCTGCAATTCAGCCTCAAACCTTGCTAATCTCTCTGAGGTTGCTGCTGCACATTGAGAGCAAAATGCCCCAACCCACTCCCCAATGCCTTGAGTCCCACATTCAAGGCCTCCTTTCTAGGGGGACCAGAGGGTGACCTTGGGGGGCCTGGTCCCCCTGCTGGAGCCAGGCCTGCTGCCCACCCCTCCAATTGCCAGGTTGTCCTTTGAAGCGACTCCCTTCTCATTTTGAAGTGAGCAGCATTTGCTAATTTGGCAAGATGCATGCTAACACTTCACCAAGCATGAACTCAGCAGGAGAGGGGCAGTGTCAGGTTGCTTGATTGTCGTGAAGAGTATTGAAACTTCCATCCCCAAGTATCACAGAGAGAGAATACAATATTACTCCCTATGCGATCATTGAGGTCACAGGTGGGTAGTTCTTGAAGCCCGGAACCACGGAAATGTTGAAACCCAAGGCAGCTGTAAAGGAAAAACTTTATTAGCAGTCAAATGAGCACAGTACAAGCAAACAAGCAGAATAAAGAGCAGGTCTTACCTAAGCTGATGGGTGAGGAAGCCCGGAATCCTATGATGGCTGATAGTTCCGTGGAGGGGCACGTGAGCTGGTTTCCCCAATGACAATAAGGAGAAGAACTGTAGGCTGGGTTTAAAAACCAACTTGCCCTCCTGTAACTTGATGAAACGAAAGGACCAAAATCCAAAGTACTTGATAACGTAATGCAGTGAAGAGGTAAAATGCCAAGTCCAATTCAGGGTAATCCAAGACAGTTCAAAAGGCGTTCCGAGTACATGATGATCCAGCAAACATAGCCAAAAGACGTGAGCAAAGCAAATCCTAAAACAGTCCAAGAGTCAAGAGCCGTGAAACACAAGGTATCCAAACGCCGTACAGAGTCCTCCAAAGAACAGCTGTGCAGCGCGGATGTGCGGAAGTTCAGCGCTTAAGTAGTGGAGGCTTCCGCGTCACCTGATCCGCGAGTGAGATGGATGAACATGTCACGTGACCCGCAGATGCGGCACGTGAGCGTTGTATTGATCTCAATGGTCTCCATGATTGCTGAAATGACTTTCTGCGCGCAGCATCCTGTAGCCGGTGCCTGCTAGCTCCCTCCTGCAGATGCCATGGCAGACCCCAGTGAAGGAACGGGGAACCCTTGAGTCTGCATATGTGGTCCTTGGGGTAAACCTGCTCACGTGACACCCATCCACTGTGAGTGACAGGGAATGGAAACCTGGCTGGGGTAACTGGTGCATTGTGAGTGTTGCCTGTCCTAGATAGAGTGTGAGTATTGTCTGACCTAGATGCTTGTGAAATAGGGACAGAATGAGGGGACAGCGTGACAGGCAGAAACCCTGCTACAACTAGTGATTTAGATGAGCATGGCAAGGAGAACAGATGCAAAAAAGCACTCTGCCCCCAATTATTACTGAGCCGCCCCACTTTAAAAAAAGACTTGATCCTTATTTATTTACATTTGAAGACCTTAACAATTGCTTTCTTCCCTGTCTCAAGAACTCCCAGGTTAATAGGCTCTAGGCTCTATCACACTATGAGGCAATTCTGTGGTAGATGCAACCTGCCCTGACTCCCGCAGGCCCAATCCCTACCCTGACATGACATCCTTGGAACTTGCTTGGAGTTTCTCTTTTGACAGCCTTATCTGTAGCGTTGGAAATAAACATGTATTTCTAGTTTGGACAATATGGCCAAACACATACACAATAACATTGGGACATGCCTGAAAAAAACAGTAGCTAACTTCAGTTAGCAACACACAATCACCATATTTTTGCAATGCCTTCCAGTAAGATGGTGTTTTCAAACAAAAGTTTCAAAAAGATCTTTTACAAACAATAGTTCTACCAATTACATCTGAGTTCAAGTTCCTGAATTGCCGATTGGTCACAAATCCTGGCTTTTCCACTTAACCAAAGTGTGTGCTCCTGGGCAAATCCTTTTATCTCACTATGCCTTATCTGGTCAAATTAAAAGTCTATTTGAGATACTAATCTCACACTCCTAGTTCAAAAAAAGCCTCACTCCTGATATTTCCACCATAGGTAAATATTAACAGTGACAATTTATATACTGGAGGTAGGTTTATTTCTTTCATTCCTGCCTTGGTCTTAGCAACGTGTTTTTAATTTAATGTTCCATTATAGCGTTGCATATTAAAGACTAATTCTGTAATATTTTCTGTAGATTCACTGATGTCACTATTCATTCAAAGAAAAGGGGGAGGGGCACACACCATTTACCGCCCAGAGCCCCGCAAATTCTTGGGCCAGCCCTGTTTGTAATTATTGTGCAACCTATTTGTAATATTTGCGTGTGCTGTGTACATTATTTTTCTGCCCATCGATGCTAGATAAGGTTTTGGAAATGCGTTACAAAGAAACGTTTTATTCCTGTTCCCAGCACCAGTAGAACATTGCAAGAGGGTTTGTGGTGATGAAACAGAGGGCCCCTTATCAGAACTCATGCTCTGTGTGTTGGTGTTGCTATTTTCTGATTTCACAAACTTTGATCGATTGATAAGGTTTCAGTACACGTGTTAATCATGGCCCACTTTAAATGCAAGCTGTGATTATGTGTGTAAAATGTATTTGTTTATTCTGGGTCGCTGAATTCCAGGTGTTGTTTTAATGCAATGTGTGTTTTTCCCTCATTTTCTGTATTTGGAATGTCCTACTTACGTGATTTATTCAATCGTCTACTGTGAGCCATGTCCCACACAAGAAACATCGCCACTGAAGTTATGGGTCGGGGTGTGTATTGCTGTGACCGGCTGCATCCTTTGTTGCTGAACGTGCTCTGTAGCCTTGCTTTGCTAATTTCTTGCTGCACCATCCTTCATGTGTACTTACATTGGCACACTACTGGACTTTGGCCTGATTGGACAAAGCCAACAATAGTGTGTTCTTGCAGTGAGAATGTTAGGATAAATTGTGGGCATAGGCACCCTGAAAATGCAATGAACATTTCGATGTATTATTGGTAACCTAGCATCCACTGGATGTTTTCAGGTGTTACCCCACAGAACTGATAGTAAACTGTATGGCCTGTTACTCAAAAATTCGCAGAGGGGATACTGTAAAATGCAACATTTTAACAATTTCTGAAAGTGTCTTGTGCTTCCTTGTCGGTCACACACACTATTTACTAGGTAATATTTACGCCACTTCATAAAAATAATTCGCTGGCCGCCACTGGTATCCTTCCTATGTGTGCCCAACATTAATCTATTTAACACTCTCCCTTCTGCTCTCCTAGACCCTTGGAAGCCTCAGACTTTGTCCCTTTTTCACGTACCCCATTTTATCATATCTTAATCCCATTCCAAACCATCCTATACCCCACTCCCTTTTACCATCTATTATAAAGAAGTGCTTGGAGGGATGTACTGGTGTGTACATCAATTGGCCCAGCTCCTGAGCTAACGGCCTGAGTGTTTTTCTTACATTTAGATCTATTTGGCAAGTATTTGCCTTTAAGTACATAGCATTTCCTGGCCGTCATATTTAAACCCTGCTTCATGCATACATGGCACTGCTCTGCTTCATAACCAGCGCAGTGTTGTGTATGCATAAAGCGGCACTATGACTTTAAGAGCCAGCTGGGGAGCTTATCATGCAGGCTTACTGCAGTCAAGAATTGTGGTGACGGATGTATTGTGTTAGCGCCACAAGACAGATACTTTTGGTGGCAGGAGGTCAGTGTATGGGGGCACATAGCTGCATTTGGTTCTCTGTACTGAAGCAGAAGGTGTGCTGGAGGTCTCCAGTGAATGAAAGCCTATGAGCACCGTAGTGACCGGACCGGCACACCCAGACTCTGCGGGCGGCTGCCGTCCCGCCCGCCAGGTCTGACCTGGCGGGCAGGATGGCACCACACTCGCACACTTTCACAGTAGCACCGGCGCCGTTATCAACGGGTCCGCTGCTACCGTTATCCCCATTCTCATTGAGTATGTTACTCAATGAGAATGGGGATTAATGATTTTTTGGCACCTGACTTCCAGGAACACCGGGGTCGTAATCCGGCACGGCAACCGCCGGAAAATGAGGCCCATAGTTTCTAGAGCTGCAGTTGCTGTAAATTGTGAGTAGTAGGGTGTGAAGCAAACATGCACCACACAGCCACTAATAATTGTATATTGCTTCATAATTCATTGGTTTCAGAGAGCTTCTTACTTTTGTAAGAAAATAAACTGAGGAGAGGGCGAGTGACCTGGGATTTGTGGGTACAAAGCGGTGGTGGAGAAAGTGATGATCATTTGCAAACGTATTTGGATTAGAGATATTAAGGTGAAGCTTCATGAAGTTATTAATCACACTTGTACATAAAATAGAGTCTGCAATGCTCTTTCACAGTTATTCTTAGAGAAAGCAGCTAATATGGGGGCAATGAAGCAACACATATGCATATAAAGAAATGGCTGGATAAACTAATTTGCAACTAAGAAAGGCAATGATTTAATTTGTTAACAAGGAAAGGAGGACCTTTTGGAAGATTCCTGTAGCTTTCATATTCTAAAATATGAGTGTGTTTGTGATGTAGTTCAACAGGCTAATCAAATGTAGGCTGGCAAATACCGAAAGACCGTCTCCTACATGCCGCTGCCATGGACCCTCTTCCTCCGCAGCGCCACAGGACCTGGCTGAAAGCACCGCCAGGAGATGATAAAGATCAACAGGGGGTCCTATCAAGCATTGGCCCCAACAACACTTTGCCTCCCTTTCACAGCGCAGAGACAGTAGTCAGCAGAGATGCAGCCATGGCATACTTTGGCCAATAACTATTGATAGAAATAACTATATACAGATAAAATATTACACTGACTTGGATTATTTTACAAAATCTTGGCCAGTTAAGCAATTCATTTTAATGTCTTTAACATGCTTAAGTACTATTGTGTGCAATTTGTTGATGGGCAAATCAATAGGGGCATAGTTTCATAATCACCCTACAAACTCAACGTGCTAGATATTTTCATACACATTTTCTGTTCATTGTTTGTGTGTACACATGACAGCAACTCCATGAAGGAAACTTAAAACAAAGCTTATTTCATGTCTTTTCGAATTTGTGCAGCACAGTTGAAACGCAAATCCAGTATTATGGATTACTTTGCAAAAACAAACAAAAAACCGAGGTGCAATTACGACTGTCTTTCTGAGCCTAGTCTGCCCCGTAACGACGCTGCAGTGCCAAATTCAGGGAGGAGCGTGTCCAATAAAATCCATTACACACAAACAGAAACTGTATTGATCAAACATGATGAGGTTGCTGTTCTGCAAAAGGACACTTTCTTGCCCGAGTGTTGAGACATGAATCAGTGGACACAATTCAAGGCTAAGTATCCAATACATAGCCAAGTGCAGAAAATGGTAATCTTGAGGGCGCAATGTTTAGTTTAGTTTATTATTTGTATAGCGCCGCCTGGCCCTAGGGCATCCAGGCGCTTGCGATGAATACAACAAGAATAATGAATACAACAAGAATAATGCAGCAGAAATGTACAAATCGATTACATATTTACAAATTTACAGTCTTGGTGCATGCTAGTGAGGTAGGGCTAGGCAGTTTCTTTGGATAGAAGCCAAGTTTTGGTGTTGTGTCTAAATCTGTGAAAGGACGGTTCTGATCTCAGCTCGAGTGGAAGTGAATTCCAAAGTTTGGAGGCAAGCACGGGGAAGCTGGAGCCACCTGCTTTTTGGAGCTTAAATCTTGGGATATTTAAGCAGTGTGTTTGAGCTGATCTGGTAGGGCGCGCTGGGGTGTGGTGCTTGAGGTTGTCGGATAGGTATCTGGGTGCTTGGTTAGCTAGGCATTTGTGTGTGAGTGAGATGGTTTTATATTCAATTCTTTGTGGTATGGATAGCCAATGGCAGGTGCGTCTGGCGTCCGAGATGTGTTCATGTTTGGGTATGTTCAGGGCTGCTCGCAAGGCGTTGTTTTGTATGATTTGTAGTTTGTTGATGTTTTTCTGACTGGTTCCCAAGTATAGCGCATTGCAGTAGTCAACTTTGGAAAGGACTAGCGCTCTGGCTAAGGTGATGCAGTTGGATGGTGAGAGGTAAGGTCTGCTGGCATTGATGAGTTTACAAGTGTAAGCAGTGGCTGATGAGATGGAATTGATCTGTCTTGTCAGTGTGAGGGAGGAGTCGAGGTAGATTCCTAGGGTTTTGACGCTGTTAGAGACGATGATGTTATTGCCGTCTATAGTGAATGCTTGATAGAGTTTGTCGAGTTTATTAAGTCTGGGTTGGGAACCTAGGAGAAGAAGCTCGGTCTTGTCGTCATTAAGGCATTCTTGGATAATGGAATAAATGTTGTTGAGAGCAGTGAGGTCGGTGGAATAGTCGCCTGTTAAAGGGATCAGAATTTGGGTGTCATCTGCGTAGTTGGTGTAGATGACACCCAAGCGGTCCAGTATGTCAAAGAGGGGTTTCATGAATACATTGTATAGAGTGGGGGAGACGCAGGAGCCCTGGGGGACACCGCAAGTGACTGGGGCTGGGATGGCAGAGGCTGTGGGTGCGAAGACTCTCATGGATCTGTTGTTAAGGAAGGAATGGATCCATGCGTTGGCGTTATCTGAAAGTTTGGCTGCTGAGGATAGATGTTTGCAGAGGATGTCGTGGTTGACCAGGTCGAAGGCGGCCGATAAGTCAAGGAGGAGAAGGAGGGCTAGTTTACCATTGTCTTTAATGTTGTCCATCTGTGTCTTAAGGTCAATCAGGGCGGTCTCAGTGCCGTGTTTGGGGCGGAATCCTGATTGTCTGAGTCCTAGTAAGTTATTTTTCTCAAGGTGGTTCTGTATCTGGAGATAGGCAGCTCTGTCGAGGATTTTTAGTAGGAAGGGTACAGTCGTTATGGGTCTGTAGTTGGTGGGGACATTAGGGTCAAGGGTGGGCTTCTTAAGTAAAGGAAGAACCCAGGAGTCCTTGAGGTTGTTGGGCACTATGTTGGAGGTGAAAGATGCGTTGATGAGGGAGGTGATGAAGGGAGCAAGTTGTTTGGCTGCATCTTTAATGATAGGGGCTGGGCAAGTGTCGCCTTGGCATTTGGACGGTTTAAGAGAGTAGATTATTTCTTCAACCTCTTTAATGGTTATGGTGGAAAACTCAAAGAGGTTATTGTCATCATTTTGGGGGGTGGTGTGGGTGTGTGTAGAGGGGGTGGTGTTATCGGAGAGGGTGAGGCTTTCTTTCTTTGTCAGGATTTTGGCTTGTAGCGTGGCAATTTTGCCTAGGAGTGCTTCCTGGATGTTCGTGCACCAGTGGATGTCTTTGTTGCAAGTGTCTGGAATGGGGGAGGGTGATTCGAGTTCTCTCAGGATATTGAAGAGCTCTTTGGTATTAGATTTGGCGTTGCTGATTCTTTCATTGTACATGTTTTTTTTAGACTGGATGATGGCTGATTTATAGATGTTCGATGCCAGTGCGTAGGATGTCTTATTAATAGTGGATGGTGACTGTTTCCATGCTAATTCAGCTTGTCTTTTGGCTTTGCGGAGTGTTTTTAGTTTGGGGGTGAACCAGGAATTGAGGTGTGCTCGTGGTTTGGCTTTCCGAAGCTTGAGTGGTGCTATGGTGTTTATGGCCTTAAGGATAGTTGTGTTGTATAAATCTACTAATTCAGTAGGGTTGGTCATGGTGGGTGAGAAGTCGATGATGGGTTGGAGTAGCGGGAGGAGTTTCTCTAGTGTGATATTTTTGTTGTTTCTTGTGAGTGTGGGTGGGGCATTGGAGGAGGGCACTGGTGTTTGAGTGCCTTTGTTGATGGTGAAGGTAATAAGGTGGTGATCGGTCCAGGCGCATGGAGTGTTGGAGAGGATGGTAGTGTTGCAATTGAGGTCAGCTATCCAGTCAAGGATGCGGCCTTTGTTGTGTGTGGGTTGTGCGATATGGTGGGTGAGTCCTAATTCTGAAATAGTGTTGGCGATAGTGTGAGCTTTGTCATCTTTCTCATCATTGAGACCTAGATTAAAGTCTCCTAGGATGAGTAGTCGAGAGTTAGGTTTGATATTGTTAGAGAGTAGAAGGGCTATGTCGTCATTAAAGGATAGTATGGGGCCTGGCGGTCTGTAAATGAGGTGGATGGTGATAGTGCTTGTGTGCGTTGTGGATAGTTTGAGGGTGAGTAATTCCGCTGATGTCAGTGATTGGTTTTGTATGTGTCTAATGTTGATGGAGCTTTTTGCAATAACGGCTACTCCACCACCTTTAGCTGTTTGTCTGTCTGCACGGTAGATGGTATAGTCATTGGGTATAGCAAGTGATAGAGAGGGGCCAGATGCTGGGTGGAGCCAGGTCTCTGTAATAGCTATGAAGTCGAGATCATTGACGGTAATAATGTCAGCAATGTCTAAGGCATGGGCGACTACAGATCTCGCATTGATGAGTGCACCTTTAATGGTTTTGGTGGTGATGCATGATTTTTTGGTGTGGGTGCGGGGGGAGGGTGCGATCAGGCCGTGTGATATCTGGTCTGTCGGAAGTGTAGGGCGTGTGCAGTGAGGGGCAGATTTGGTTAAGGTTATGTTTTGTTTGTTGCCTAGATTGGGGAAGGATGCGGGTGTGTGTGTTCTGGATCTGAGTCGGGTGAATCTCGATAATCCTGAGCAGGGATAGGATCTGCTGGTAGTGAGGTTCGTGATAGTGGGTTGGCCGATGGGAGTAGTTTGTGATGCTTCTTGGGGGCTGGGGGTGTCTGCTATGCGATGAGAGTCAATGGAGGAGGTAGGCTGGAAGGGGTTGATATTGGGTAGGAAGGGGGTGGGGCAGGGTATGGGATGATGTCTGGGGCAGGCTAGTCTGCTGAGGCCGTTGGGGTGTAAGCGAAAGTGTGGCCCTGTACAAGGGGTGTCATGGGGGACCAGGCAGAATGGGAACATGATGAGGAAGGTCCAGGTTATCATGTCTGAGTTTAGAGGGAACTGACGCACAAAATCGTCAGAGAGAAGCTAGTGCGCAATGTTAGTACACAATGGTGCTGCAGTGAGGGTACTAGCGCAGAGAATCGGAGAAATGCTAGTGCACAGTGCTGATACCCAGTACTAATACACAGTGTACTCTAAGCGACCATAAGGCACTACACAATGTCACAGTAGTCTCTAAGCGACCATAAGGCACTACACAATGTCGCAGTAGTCTCTAAGCGACCATAAGGCACAACACAAGTGGTCACAGTGGTCTCTACGCGACCATAAGGCACTACACAATGTTACAGTGGTCTCTAAGCGACCATAAGGCACTTACACAATGTCACAGTAGTCTCTAAGCGACCATAAGGCAATACACAATGTCACAGTAGTCTCTAGGCGACCATAAGGCACAACACAAGTGGTCACAGTGGTCTCTAAGCGACCATAAGGCACTACACAATGTGAGCAGTAGTCTGTGTTATACCGTACTGCGAGAACAGGGTTCAGTGAAGGCTTGAAACAGTTCAGGTTGCTGGCTGGAACAGTTGAAAAAAGGTTGCTGTAAGGGGCGGTATGTTTAGCCCAGAGGTGATGGGCAGGGGATCTAGCCCTATGCTCGGTGGCGTATACAGGCTAGAGATAGGCACAGTGCACAGTGCCTTCGAGGTGGGCCGGTTCGGAACCTGCTGGCTTGTGGTTGGCTCCCAATAGAGGAGAGGGGCCAATCACGGTGTTTGCAGGGTTGAGGGGCCGGATGGCGGGCTAAAGAAGCGGCGGACAGCCATCTTTAAATGGTGTGGACCTCGGGGCTTCGATTGGTGGCTGGATGCACTTTGAGTGCATTAATGGGGCAGATCCTGGCAGGAAAGGCCGCACTGGGCAACGCTGGAGCAGTGCGGATATTACTAAATAATTTGCCGCGTGTTGCCTTCAAGACGCACGCTCGTGCTGTAGCTAGGAACTCGTGACATACCTGGTGTCAGCAGCTCCAGCAGTAGATGGAAGGAGCTCCTGCTCATGGTGGCTCTGGATAGGTAAGGGCAGAGTTTCTGGCCCCTGGCTCCTGTGGCTCCGAACAGGCACCCAACAGGCCTTAGAATGGCCTTCGAGCTGGCCGCCGGCGTAATCCGCCTGCCGGCGGTTCCAGCTGATGAAATTCAGGCTCAGCCTCGGTTTCACGCCGCGCTGCGCCCGGCATGGGCGAGTCAGGCGCCGTGTGGGGACAGGGTCAGGCAGGCCCTGTCCGAGTTCCCCGCTCGGCGCGTGGTTCCTCTGCTGGGCTGGTGGTGCTGGGGGGGCTCCTGCCCTCGCCCCACGATGAGGAAGGGTGGAGTGCCGTCAAGTTAAACTACTTGGAGTGTCGGTGTGTCAGGGTCTTAGCATTTCAAAGGAATGGGACTTTGGGATATAGCTCCATGTGGCACAGGAAAGGCTAGCAAGCAGACTTCTCTATGAAAAGAGATGCATAAGCGCAGAGGCTCTGAAGCACACATGAAGGCATTTGCAATCCAAGCTGCGTCTAAAGAAAGAGATGCTACGGTCTGCCATTGCTGATCAACAAACACATTGGGCCTCATTATAAGGCTGGCGCTCCCGTAATGAAGGGGGCCGGTACGGGACCGGCCTTCATTCCGGGAGCGCCGATTACAAGCTTCCCATCGCGGGACCCGGATCGCACACCTGGTAAAACAAGGCGTGCTTTCCGGGTTCTGCGAGGGGAAGAGGGAGGCAATAATGGGCCAGATATAATCTGCCCGTTATTACCTCCCTCCCCATTCCCGTTGAGCCCTATGGGGGCTCAGATGGGAATGGGGATGGGTTCCTGCAAGGAGGAATTCCCGGGTCCTCCTATGTCGGAGTAACCCGGTAAGTCCCCATTGCAGGAACCCGGTAATGGAGCCCGGAACGGAGGCAGCCATGGGGCTAATAGCTCCCTAGCTACCTCCATTCTCGTAATGAGGCCCATTGTTTTACATCAACAGTGACAGTGTTTTGCACTTTGAATTTCTGTGCCAAAAATAATCGTCCCTTTTTAGACTTTCCAGATCTAATTGGCTTGCAGGTTGATAATGAAGCAGATATGGGGTCTATTCTACATGGCCAATACACTGCAGCACAAATAACTTATTGCATTGCTTCCGAAATGTGCAGGACGCTTTGTTCAATTATTGTGGAATGGGCTCCGAAAATTTCAAATCCACAACTGTTTCATCATATTCCGTTTTAATTGTTTATATCCGTGCTTCAATTGGTAGTAAAGAACCAATCACCCTTTTCCTCTATGTGCTAGAATTGATTAGATGGGAGGCACAGTCTATTAAACCCTCGCTTTTTAATTGTTTGTCAAAACATGGGTTTTGTCATGAGTTCCTAGCAGAAGATTTGATATGGCTGCGCAGTGATGGGGGGCAAAACAGAAAGGTGATGGCTGGAAGGTTTTGAATTAATCATAACCACGGGCAAAGCTCTGGGCAACCCTCCAGACCATCGTTTTTCAGCCCGCCAAGCCATTACAGAAGGGGAAAAACCATATGCAAATCAGGCTTGGTCCTACCCCAAAAGGGGCAGTCCAGCCCAAACTGCTAGGTCACATCCCTTCTGCAAGAGACCACAAGCATCCCCAGGCATGTTTCAGCCTTGTTGGGCGTCATCAGTGAGGAGTAGCTTGGGTCTCTAGGCCCGGCAGACTCGGGACCCACGTCTGGGCATACCCGTCCCACTCGGGGTGACTTTACCAAAACAGAAAGGGGATGGCTGGAAGGTTTTGAATTAATCATAACCACGGGCAAAGCTCTGGGCAACCCTCCAGACCATCGTTTTTCAACCTGCCAAGCCATTACAGAAGGGGAAAAACCATATGCAAATCAGGCTTGGTCCTACCCCAAAAGGGGCAGTCCAGCCCGAACTGCTAGGTCGCATCCCTTCTGCAAGAGACCACAAGCATCCCCAGACATGTTTCAGCCTTGTTGGGCATCATCAGTGAGGAGTAGCTTGGGTCTCTAAGCCCGGCAGACTCAGGACCCACGTCTGGGCATACCCATCCCACTCGGGGTGACTTTAGCAAAACAGAAAGGTGATGGCTGGAAGGTTTTGAATTCATCATAACCACGGGCAAAGCTCTGGGTAACCCTCCAGACCATCGTTTTTCAGCCTGCCAAGCCATTACAGAAGGGGAAAAACCATATGCAAATCAGGCTTGGTCCTACCCCAAAAGGGGCAGTCCAGCCCGAACTGCTAGGTCACATCCCTTCTGCAAGAGACCATAAGCATCCCCAGACATGTATCAGCCTTCTTAGAGAGGCACAGCTCCTCCCTACTGATGAGGTCCAACCAGACCGAAACACGTGTCTGGGGATGCTGTTGGTACTCTTGTTCAGAGGAGAATTGCCTAGCATTTCGGTGCTGGACTGCCCCAGGGCAGGACAAAGACTGATATGTTTAGGATATTTCTTCTCTGTGAAAGATAGTGAGCTAAAGACTCTGGGTAAGTCTCTCGTAACCAGGACTAATGTCTGGCAGAGAGACTCCGAGGACCCCCCTTGTCAATGTACAGTGATGGGGCCAGTGTTATGCTAGAACGAAACTCTGGTTTGCTTGAGAGCTTAGCTGAAAAATATCCCTGCATTGTGAAATGGCACTGTTTGTGCCACTGCATTGATTTGAGCGTGTCTGGCACTATTCATAGTGTCCCTGGTCTGAAACATCTGACATCGTTTTTTGAAAAATTGTATGCAGTCTACTACCAATCGCCCGCCAATCAACGTGAATCTTCTGAATGTACAAAGGATTTGGAAGCTCAAATTCTTAGGATTGACAAAATGTTTTCTATTAGGTGGATTGATTTGAGACAGAGGGCTATTAGAGCAGTATGGGAGTCATACATGGCACTTCATAACCATTTCCTCAGGGCAAATGTGACGGCAAGCATTGTACTATATTCTTTGGGCTCAATAAAATCATAACATCTGACGATTTCCTCTGTAATTTAGCTGGTATTGCAGATGCAGTAAGAGAAATTTGGGTTCTTTCTGAAGCTTTGCAGAGGAATGATGTGACTCTTACGAGAACCTATCAGCTCATCAACCAAACTGTACGGGCCAATGAAAGATACAAGAATGTGCCTGGCAAACATGTGAAAGTAGTAACTGATTTCATCGAAAAAGAGTCCTTAAAAGGGGCGACTATCAACCGGAAGGAGTCAAGAGGACAGGTGAGAATAAATCTGCCCCAATTTTACCAACATCTGACAGATAATTTACGTTCACAATTATATGCCATGACTGCAAGTAAAAGGCCGACAAATAGTCCTTGGACTGATGAATTTGAGGCACTTGTTGCCCAGATAGATGATCTTAATACTCAGAAGTGGCCCAGCAACATTGACAGTCTGTGGTTCGAGGGCAAACATAAGCTGGAAACGCTGTGCAGGAGATTTTCACGGAACTACCAATCTATAGGTGAAGGTTGCCGGGAACACATTAGCAATGGTGGGGTTAAAGGTCCCAAATAGCTGCAACATCTAGTGACTGTGAAAGGGGGTTCAGCACAATGAAATTAATCCCGTCACCTGTAATGTATACTCTTAGCAGTAGCCATCTCTCTTCCTCAACGTTTATAAACCTCATGGGCCCTCCTCTGCCACTTTGGGATCCTCTGCCTTATGTGAACAGGTGGCTGTCTTCACATCGCAATGCAGATGATAACCAGTCTCGCAAAGTAGATCCTGCAACCGACTATGGGCCTCATCACGAGTTGGGTGGTAACGCCGGTGCTATTAGCGCCGGCGCTAATAGCCCTACCGTCAAACCCCCGGCTGTAATATCGCTGGATCACGGGTTCGGCGGAACGGGTATTGCCCATTCCCCATTGAGCCCATTCGGGAATTCCCCATTCCCATTTGGGCTCAATGGGGAAATTTTGCGCTCTTACCGCCGGCGGATTTCCCGCCGGTGGTAAGAGCGCAAAATTTCAGCAGATTTCCCCCAGCTAAAAGCTGGGGGGAAATCAGCCGAAGCTGTGATTTGGCGGACCCTTAAATGCGGCGGTAATAGCGATACCGCCGCATTTAAGGGTTACCGCCAAATTCATGATGAAGCCCAAGGTATGCAGATGTGCGGGAGTTTCTTTGATACCAGCATTTGTCACCATGCAAAAATCCCTGGTGAGGAAAAATGACTGCATTTGAAGACTGTTAAACTTTGATTTTGTTTACTTTGATGAACCTAAATGTATAATCCCTTTGTGTTGACCAACAAACACTACTCCCATGTTGTCCAAACGACATATCCAAAACGTTTTGTCTACTTTCCTTACCAGAGACATTAATGAAAACATCAGGGCATGCAGTCAAGCAAAAAACGCTAGTTACAAGAATATATAGTACTGGGATGAGGAGGGCCTACATGGAGGTACTAGAAAAGTAACAGCAACGTTCTAGTTGTTTTGAAGCAACAGGAAATGCTCATTGGATAAAAAGGGAAGTTAAAAATGGACAATGTTGTTGTAGGGGTAGCAGTGGCAGTCATGGTAGCAGTGGTCCGGGAGTTGAAAATTAGAGAGACGACAAAACTGATCATAGCAGGCGGGAGATTGAAAGTTGGAACAACCATGTAGAAGGTCAAAAGCAATGCAGGACATAAGGAAATGCAAACAAACAAGTTGGAACGTATCTAGATGACAAGTGGCCATTGGAGGAAATCGGGATCCAGCGGCGCAACATTCCCCAAGCAGAAATGCGCAGACACCAAATAAAACCTTTAAACTTTGTGGGGACCCTGAGCTTGCATCTCGCAGTTGCTGCACGGACAATCCATTTAAACTGATATGCCCTGAGGACCACCCGCGGAGGCATGCACAAACCTGCCACAGCTCTCAGAAGAACAACATCACTAAAGAAAAATGAAAGGCATTATGAGGGAAGGCTGGCAGCAACATCACGGGATTCTGTGAAAGCGGGGAACGTAGACTGGAGCATTAAGCATAAGCTCCAAGCAAGGCCTGTAATAATAACAAATGGCAAGCAGCGAACAGCCTATTACCTACGTGAAGTGAAACTCCAAACCCCTGTTGAAGTGTCTCCAGCATGTGCAATGGTGCAAATAGAAACTTCGGATCATTGTAACCGATAAGCAGGTGATTCAATCCAGCCAAACCTACAATGGAGCCGGGAAGAAGATATTTGAATGTTGTTAAACGCTTGCATGTTATCAGGAAATGCAATAGAGCAATCCCTAATGTAGTGAAAACCCTAGAGAAAACCTCTAAGATATATATATATCAAAAGAAATCAGGTACGCGAAAAGCAGGTGTGCTTCTTTATAACAATTCTTCCTCGTCTGAGAGATTTTCTGAAATAACATTTGCAGTACTTGACAAGAGTATAAGCCAAGTCTGCGAAAGACAAGAAAAAGTGGTTTAAATAATTGTTCTTTATCAATGAACCTGAGTTAAGACCAGGGGATGTGTATTGCCCCCCCCCCCCCCTGGCATTATAAGATTCACTTCAGAGGAATGAAAATCACTTCCCAAATAGTGGGTGAACATACAAGTAAGAGAATCTTACTTGTAACTTTGTTTTGGAACACATTTTGGCCATTTTTACTTTCCATATTGGAACTTTGTTCACAGAACTTGAGGAACGCTGCAGGAAAGCAGCCGGAGACTTTTGTTTTCCACCTGTTGCACCTTTGGTAGTATTAAGAGTTTGAGGGTGAGAATAGGTTTTGGAAACAGGGCAGTCAATATTATTTTGGACATCTTGACAAGGACTGTCTCATTAGTTTGTTTTGTTGAGGAAGGGAAACCCCTCATAGAGTTAGGGCGAGTGAGGCATTTATCTAACCCCTTTTATTATTTGAATGAAAGCATTTGGACAACTAAACATCCTTGTGTCTGTCTGCTATGTTTGTCCCCTTACATATGGTGTCAGGTGTGGGATGCAGCCTAGTTGACACAAACTGGGGGACCCACCCAAGAGATAAGATGGACTGAGTGATCTCTACTCATGGGATGGACACCCCCCAGGTAAAGAAAGAACTAAGGTCATTTTCTCTAATAGTATGTCCTAGGATGGGACAGAAAAAACGACGATCTCCAATTCTCTGGCCTAGGACCACAGGTGCTGGGGGGAAAACCTCAAACCCCAACATTTTAAGGGGTTTGCCTTCCATCTCTTAACACCACAGGCCAATGCTCCAGTAAGAAAAGCAGTAGAGGGGATTAGCCATAATCTTTATTGCCCTCGAGAATATTTGGTTCATGGATGGGATAACGTCCTGATATCTTTAGAGCTACGGGTAGACGTCCCGCCCATGTTGTCATATATGTTATACCACCTGGAGAAAGTAACCAGAAGAGAGGGACCAAAACACTACCTCTACTATCAAGTAGAGAAGAGATACTTTTTGGCAACCCCAATAAAGATAAAAAGAGGTGAAGTGATGGGACTCTTACTGTATGAGACCCATTGGGGAATGATACCTGAGCCGACCCGTAGGAAGAAACACAGATCTCTATAAGAACCAGGTGGAAGAAATCGGGTCCCAAGAACATTTTTACTATGGCCAAGAATTAGAGGTAGAAGTAAATCCTCCCTCTAAGAAAGAGATAACTTCTGAATTATTACCCAACTGCATAATAGCACAGGCAGGAGAGAAAGAACCATTAGGCATAATGAAGCCTCCCCAGCACTCTCAGAAACAAGAGGTCTCTCGCAGAACCTTTAAAGCGAGAGAGTCATCATCCCTTCCAATATGCAGGAGGAATCTGAATCCCTGGCTTCCTATAACGAAGAATACTCTGATGGTCCTTTCGAGATGACCCAAGAGGGGGAGGAGTGTTTTGATGAAAATCTTGAAATGAGTCATCAGACGACAGATGGTCATTTTTGGGGGTATCCCGGTTACCAGGAGGAAGATCCTGAGTACTGTCTCAGAATGGACCAACAAAGAAAAGAGAAGCACTCCTTCCCAAAACAGTCCATCAAGAGGCCTTTTTATGTTGTCTGCCAGAACAGATCAATATCAGTGGTCAGGGAATAAAACAACCTATAGGATACCGGCCACTATAAAAGGAAGAACTGTCTGGGCCCAATTAGACACGTGCTGTTAAAATGTCGGAAATAGGCCCTGAATTACAACCAATGGGGTGGAAGGAAACCGGAAAGAGAGAAGTCGGATGTGTGCATGGAGACACCCCTAAATACCCAGTGACTAAATTCCCTATTACCATTTTGGGAAAGGAGATTTGGTTGGCAACCACAGTGATACCCAACCTACCAGTCCTGTTGATCCTCAGAAGTGAAGTAGCCCAGTTTTCACAATGGGTCTCACCGAAGGCAGTGACAGAACTTGGGAAAAGAACACCAGGACAAGGTGGATTCCTCACTGGGAAACCATCCTATATGAAAAGACTGGAGATCATGTCATCTTCTCTAGGAGGGGAAGCCTCTGAGTTAAGGGGAATAGTATGCGATGAACCTAAAGGTATCACTCCTGTGTGTTAGCCAACAAACATTTCTCCAATGTTGTCCAAATGACATATACAAAACGTTTTGTCTACTTTCCCTACCACAGACAGTAATGGAATACATCAGGGCATGCATTCCAGTTAGAAAAAAAAACAGTTTCAAGAATATATAGTACTGGGATGAGGAGGCCCTACATGGAGGTACTAAAAAATTACCACCAACGTTCTAGTTGTTTTGAAACAGGAAATGCTCGTCAGAAAAAAAGGGAAATTGAAAATGGACAATGTTGTTGTAGCTGTTGCATGGCAGTCGTGGTAGCAGTGGTCTGGGAGTTCAAACTGCAGAGACCAACAGAAGAGAAAGGGTCGGCACAGGCGAGATATTGAAAGTTGGAACAACGATGTAGAAGGTCGAAAACTACAGAGGACAGAAGGAAATACAGACAAACAAGTTAGAAAGTATCTAGATGACAAGTGGACATTGGAGTAAATCAGGAACCTGTGACGTAACGTTTCACAAGCAGAACCACTTTAGTGGAGACAGCACCGATATTAAATAAAATATTTAAACCCTGTGTGAACCTTGAGCTCGGTATCTTGCAGCTGCAGCGTGGACAGTCCATTTAAACTGACACACCCCAACGTTGAATCAAGGACTACCCGGGGAGGTGTGCAGAAACCCGGCACAGCTCTCAGAAGAAGAACGTCAGTAAAGGCATTAACTGTTGGGGAATGCAACAAATAATTTGGTTATACGCTGATGACTTGTTATTGGTCCTCAAGAACCTTGGTGAGTCAGTGCCCGTACTTATGAATATTTTGGAAGTCTTTCATCAATGCTCTGGGTAAAAGATCAATTGGGCAAAATCAGAAGTTCTGTCCTTGGTACCGTTGTGTGACAAACATTTCATTACACAGTTAGGCTTCAAGTGGTGCGCTGAAAAATTATTATACTTGGAAATATGGATTTTGCCTATTGTTATTGATTTTGTGAGAGAAAATATGAATATGGTGTGCACTACTTACAAATCGGATTTAGAGAGATGGTACTTGTTGCACCTTTCCCTTTGGGGGAAGGTGAATGCTTTGAAAATGGTGTCGACACCCAGAGTGAACTATGTACCGAGTATGATCCCATTAGATATTGAAAAAAAATTGGCGTGAAATGGATAGACTCATGCAAGATTTCTTCTGGGATCAAAAACCACCGCGTCTGAAGATTAGTAAATTACAGTTGCCTTTGTCTAAAGGTGGGCTTGGTGTCCCAAATTTCAAAGCTTACCATTTGGCTTTTATGGCACAAACTTTATTTGCCTTTCTTAAATCAGAGCAAGAGGACTGGTTATGTGCAAAGTCTAGCCATGTAGGCCCATTATCGCCTAGGGCTCTGTTAACAAGTAAGCCATACAGAACAAAGATGGAGGATCCATTGACTAGGAGTTTACGGAATTCGTGGTTGGTCTTGAATGAATGTTTGGGTTTCAATGCATTGAGAGATCCAAGTGCTTCAGTTTGGCTGAACCCGAGTGTTACACATGATGGGAAAGTTTTGTTCTGGCATGATTGGTTCCTGGCTGAGGTGCAGTGGATTGGATATCTTTTCAATGGTATGATTTGGATGACGACTAAAGAGATACAGATGAAGTTTGATATTCCTACTTTTTGGTCTGTCAGATTATCGGAAGATCAGGAAGGCGGTTGGTGAAGTGAATATGGAAGAGAGAATCAATGTGGATATGCTTGGTTGGAAGCCAGGGGTTAGTGGTTGTGGCCTAGTTAGCTATGTTTATAGGCTGATTGTGTCGAACTATAGGGCAAATGATGCTTTGAGATTAGATTGGAACCAGAGGATTGGTGAAGATATTACAGAAGAACCATTGGTCCTGTATTTGTGAGAATGTGAAGTTGTGTTCTTAGGTCTTGCTGAAAGATCGCGTCAAATTAAGATTTTAAATAGAACATATTAGACGCCTGTGAGACTGATGAAAAGGGGAATGAGTGACAGCTCGGAATGTTGGGTATGTTTACATGGGGTTGGCACCCTTGAGCATCTGTTGTGGGAATGCTCAAGGGTGAGGGGTATGTGGTTCGAATTCGACCAGATCTGTGAAAAGATTCTGGATGAAAAGGTTCACATGGATTTTAAGACCATTGTGCTGGGTAGTGATGATATACTGGATGATTTGAGTACATCTCAGAGAAAATGGATCTTTCGGGGTGCAATGGTAGGGAAGAAACTGATTTTAAGACATTGGAAACGTCTGCTCCTGTAACCTGAGATGTGGATTGCAGAGATGCATATTTTAGCAGAAATGGAAAGAGCGTTGTATCGGAGGGAGAAGAAAAATGCTTTATTTAACAAGATCTGGGGTACATTTCTTTTATTGTATTAGGCCTGTTTATTGAATATGTTGTGACTCCATGGGAGAGGGGAAGGGGTTGGTTTATATGTATATAGTTTGATGATCTTTGTTGTGATTAAGGCATGTTGTTTTTTTTTGCTGTTTATGTGTTTTAATATTGAACATTTTTGAAAATAAAATAAAAAAAAATAAAAAGGAAAGTTAAAGGCGTTATGGTGGAAGGCTGACAGCAACATATCGCAGGAAGCCATGAAAGCAGTGAACGAAGACCGGAACATTCAGCATAAACTCCAAGCAACATATGTAATACTAACAAGTGGCAGGCAGCAAATAGTTTACTGCCGACATGAGGCAAAACTCCAAACCCCTGTTGGAGTGTCTCCGGCACGTCAATGGTACAGATAGAAACAATGGAGCATTGTAACTGACAAGCAGGTGATTCAATCCAGCCAAACCTACAACGGAGCAGGTAAGAAGATATTTGCTTGTTGTTAAACGCTTGCATGTTTTCAAGAAATGCAACCGAACAATCCCTAATGAAGGAAACCCTAGGGAAAACCTCTAAAATGTATATAATAAGGGAGATCAGGAAAGCAACAAATAGGTGTGCATCTTTATAACCATTCTTCACCATCCCAGTGATTTTCTGAAATAACATGGGCAGTACTTGCCAAGAGTATAAACCAAGTCTGCCAATGAAAAAAAACATTGGTTAAGTTATTTTTCTTTATCAATAAACCTGAGGAAAGACCAGGGGATGTGGATTGTCCCCCCTGGCATTGTAACATCCACCTCACATGGATGAAAATCACTTCCCAAATTCGTTTACCTCTACCTGGCTTCCAGAGATGCTGACAAAGAGGACAATCCTATTTACACTGACAATGTGTGTAGGATTAAGATGAGAGTCTCAGAAAAGTAGAGATTATACAGTGGGGCCAACACTTATCATCAAGGTCTCAGACGTCTGAGACAGGGATAGGATTATGAAGGCTGCAAGCACGAAAATGCCATGGGAATATGTGAAGGGTCAGAAATGCGAGGCTGACACAAAATTGTAATATTTTCATTATCAGACATCTTTATTAAAATAAAAAGGGCTGGATGACGGCCTCTCTGTCCCTATCCTAAAGGGAGATTCCCTATCTAAGAAACTAAAACTAAAGACCATTCTGTGTCAAGTCATCAAACTTATAAACTATCCTTGTATCCAAAACATATTAATCTGACCCTCGCACTAGAAATGAACAACTAAGGGTGTAGGGAAATGTCTCTGATTTACGTTTGGCAAAAAAAGTTCATAATTAAAGCAAATAGATAAATCCAACAGAAACAGTCTTTTCCAAGGATAAATCCTTTGATCCAGAGGGTGGTTCCCTTCCCCTGGATATTCAGGTAGGATGTCAAAATGCGTCTCTTTCAAATGACAGTTTCTTTAGGGTGGCAAAAGTACTCTTTCAAACAACAGTTCCTTTGGTTCTTTATATTCAGTTCAGACAAATTATTGTGTAAACAATATGTTCCATAATATTTAACTCTTACTAGGTTTCTTTGCACTGAGTTCCCAAACATGATCTTATTCAGATGAGAAGTTCCATAGACGGTTTTCTTTAACCTCTTTTGTATCTTGGCGGATTACTGGATGCGCTCCTCCATAAGGAATCCTGCTGTGAGATCTTCTGGTATACCCCTCTGCCAGGGATTTTGGTCTCAGCGTGAAAAGGTCTTTATTCAACTTCACAACTTCAAAAGCCTGGTATATCTATCCATCAAGATCTTTTCCCAGAGTCTCTGGTATACTTTCCTACCATGTGTTTTACAAAGTAAGCAAGTTTCTTTCTATGACTTTAGTGGACCTCCTCATATACTCCCCTGCCAGGAATCTTTTAGTAGGTTCTTCAGATCCCATGGTATACGTGTAACGCTCACCTGTTTCCCGCAGAGGCGCCAGTCTTGACTGGGTGAATGCCGTATCTTCAAAGGTGATGTGTAACACACGGTTGGCTCTTTGGGCTGGACCTCTGTGCACTGTATGTCTGACTCGAAGAGTAAGATGTCTGCAGATAGAAAATATGGGATTAATGAACTGGGGTTATTGGGTGCCTCTCTCCTCTTCCCTTTCTCTTCTCCTGTAGAACCCCAAAGGTTAACACCCTCACCTTAGGTAAGTGAACGCCGAGCTCTCCATCTGCCTCGGGGCAGGGTGCCGTAACCAGTTTCTTCACTGGATAAGGGTGCAGGCCTCTTGACCTCAGAGGACTGCTGTCCGTCGTTAACTGCACGAACGGTAAGTTCTGGGCACTTCAAATGTCTTAAAAGTCTTTTGTAATGATATCTCTTGTTTTACAGGGTTCCGGCGATGGCGGATGGCGGGCTGATGAGAGTTGAGGATCGAACCCGCGTGAGGAATAGAAGCGCCTGGAAGCACGTAAGTAAGCACTTGTAGCCTGCTTCACGATGCGCACTAACTGTCCCTTTTATCTTGCAGGTACAAGTTCGGAGCTTTAGAGAAGCTGAAGGGTGCTGGAATACCCACTGGATTCGGCATTGGAAGGAGTAATGGCACGTGAGTAATAAAGTAGCCCAATGTCTTTAAACGCACCTTCTTTTGTCTTTCAGATGCGGGATGCAGCGCCGAAGACCTCCGGAGCATGCGAAGAGTAGGTAAGCCTTTGTCTTTCAGATGCCGGAATGCAGCGCGAGGCGTTGGTGACAGCCGATGGACCAGGTAAGAGATGCGCTGCCACTGAAGACCGTAGTGCTAACCTGTTCTTTCTTTGTCTTTACAGGTGCTGCTGAAGACTGGATTCCAGGATGGTAAGCCTTTGTTCCCTTAGGCCCAGGTTCAGAAGCAGAAGACACGATGAGCGTTCTGCTGCAGAGAATGCAGAATAACGCAAAGCAAGATTCATCCATCGGGTGTGGTTTAAATAGCCTCCTGTAGTGCTTAGGTCTCTCCTTCCACAGCCACGCCTAAGAAAAGAGTTCCTGCTTTCCAGAAGAGTTCCAGTGTTCTGAACCTAGGGATTGGCTCCTGCCCCACCCAACAGGAAAAGTAGTCCCAAACAGAAGAGGATCAGGGGTTCAACTGGCAGGTAAGTAAGCAGCATGGTCTGCTGCAGGTAAGTCCACCCAAGCATTATGAGCCCGGCGCTTCCAGCGCTGGGACTGGGCATCTTTATGAGCCTGGTGCCACTGGCGCCAGGACAGGGTCCAAAAGGTCCCAATTGGGACTGGCTGGCACTCGGAACCGGGGTTATGGGTCTGCTTCCAAGGGAGTCGGGCAAGTCCTGATCTTTTGGAAGCAGAGGTCATGATAATACGCTCCTGCCAGGCACCTTCCCACAGTTTTAAAGTTCTTATTCAATTTAAAAATGCCTGGTGTTTTTGTTTGCCATGATTTCCTTTCATTAACTTCCCAGATTCCCAGGTATCTTGCCACAATGTCTTTTAAGTCCATATACTTTGAGTGTATTTCCTAGTGTACTCCCCTGCCAGGAATGCCTTTCTGGGGTCTTGCAGATCCCCTGGTATACATCTCTGCCAGATATCCTCTCCCTCAAATGTTCTGCCTGATGTGCTCCTTTCACCAGGACGTCTTCTCTGGTTCACTGTCCTTTAGTATAGCACAGTTGTATCCCTTCATTGTGTTTCTACTTTAATTTCTACTTTAAGTTCTAATTGGATTGAGGGCCTACTTGTTCCAACTTTCCCCACATTTGCATCCCAAACATGGGGGCTTGTTCCAATTCTGCCGCTGTATTCATTTCTTTAGAATAACACTTGCGCCAACCTTCCCAATATTAACATACAAGCTCTGTCTTTGTACTTTATCTGGTTGGTATTTAAATATTATTACTTGATTTATTTGCTTATATGCCTGTCGGTACATCTGGGGTTCCCAATGGCTCTGGGCAGACTCCTTGGTGTTTTGCAGCGTTCTCGACCCGTGGCAAGCCGCTGCCATGAAGCCTCCTCATGGCCTCCCTCGCACTGATTACCTTCTCCCCACACACCCAGCAGCTCTGCATTCACCCGCTGGCTGCTGCTTCTCGGCACGTTCGTGTCTCCGGTAACTCTGCTGCTCCTGGTATTCTGATGGTCCTCCAATGGTGCCAGCTGCGTCTCTCCTGACTTCGCACCACACTGGTATGCAACTCTCATAGTTGCGAGCGGCTGTCTGGAAGTGCCTGACTACTCTAGCATGGCCCTTTCCCTTAGTGCTCCCTTCTCTGACTCTGCCTGCATTTCTAGTGCGGAGACCATTTCTAAAGGTCCCGCGCACTCATGCTTCAGCAAAACAAATAGTCTGCATGTTCAACTTTGTGTTTCTTTCAGTCTGTATCAACTCCTTCTTCCTCTTTCTCGTCTCAGTACTTGAGGCTTTATGGGAGTTGGAGTGCATAGAATTTCTATAATTTCTCATGCCATATTGTTTAGGATTTTTACCTAGAAAAACATTAGAAATAGGAGATGTTAGGTGTGTGTTATGTGTGTGTGAGAATACTGCATCTCTTCTGATGGGGTCACAAGCTCCCCCGACGGTCGTCTCCTCCCACGTGATCCTCCCTCATAGTACAGCACTCAGGGTCAGGATCAGTTAGTGGCTGCCATCCACTGGCCACATGGCAGGAAATCCCTGCCATGGAATTAGTAATGACTCCACAGGATTGGAGTCATGGAGTCGTGGAAAGGGTCAAGGATCTATTGAAGTCGGTCCCCTTCACCGGCCAGTGTTGGTACAGAAAATGGTTGAATGGATCAACAAGTTTTCCAAGTACCATACAAATGTGAGATCAATGGGGAACTGTTCGTTCTGAAATCTTGATTTGGTTGGGAGCATTGCTTAAAGGGGCACTAGCCAGAGGATTGACCACTATGGTCGGGTGTTGGGTATTAAAGATTTTCTGGACTTGCCAGCGCTAGTATTGTACTCCTGGCAGAGTGTAATAGTTCAAAGTTGATATATCATAGCATATGCTATCCTTATAGTGATTCGGTTGAGTGTTCTGTTTCATAGAGTGTAGAATAAAGAAGGTTACTGTCTGTTATGCCCGCCATCTATGCTTTGGAGGGCCTAGTGTTTATTTTGATCAGCCAAATGGAAAATGAGGCAGGGCTCTGGTTCGGACAGTTAAGGGGCAAAGTAATTTACACTTTCGGTTTGTGAGCAGCGTTATGTTTTTGGGGAGACTTCTTCTGCTCTGTATTGTCTTTCCCTCCTTATTATGACCATCAGTGAAGCCCCACTTTTATTTGTTGTTTTTGTACAAATGTGTGCTTATATTGTGGGAGGGTTTCAATAAACAGTGATTATTTTTTAATCTTTATAAAAGTGAAAATTCGTGGGTTTGTGGCTTGGCGAAGCATTTTTCTTTATACAATTCCAACTGTTTCCCCAATGTGCTGTACATTTTGCATAGTGCCCTGTTAGGACCCTCCAGGCATTAGAGGCTACATGACATTTGGACACACCACCCCATTCCCCGGATGTCGGCACCTTCACACATGAGACAGTTGCCTGAAAACAGTGAAACATTAATGTGGTCGTAGAAGGACCGTTCTTCAACACTGCAATGCACGGTTTCTGGGACATTTGCAGCGCACTGCACCGCAACAATCTGCATCCCGCCAGGGTGAGTCAATTCCTGATCCCTCCACTACCTCTTCTCTCACTGCCACTGATCTTGCCTCTCTCTCTCAAACTATCATCTCCTCCCCCTCCTACTCTCCTCCCTCTCCTCCTCCTTCCCCCACTACCTTCGCTATGTCCTCTTTTGCTCCGGTCACGCATTCTGATGTCACTCTACTCCTATCCAACACTCATCCTACTGCTTCCCCCTCTGATCCTATTCCCTCTCCCCTCATCCCTAAAATCTACACCCTCCTTGTTCTCTACCTCACCTCTTTCTTCAACATCTGCCTCTCAACTTCCACCTTTCCTTCTCCTTTTAAGCACGCTACTCTCTTTTTACGCACCTATTCTCAAAAATCCTTCTGCCAACCCCCATCTTGCCTCCAACTATCGCCCCATCTCCCTACTACCCTTCCTTTCTAAACTTCTTGAGCGTATTGTCTATTCTGAACTCTCTTCCTTCATCTCCAACCACTCACTCCTTCCCTCCACCCAATCTGGCTTCCGCCCACTGCACTCCACTGAAACTGCCCTCACCTCTGTTCTCAACTCTCTCCTATCCGCACGCAAAGCACTCCTCCATCCTTATTCTCCTTGGCCTTTCTGCTGCTTTTGATACTGTTGACCATCCTCTTCTCCTCACCTCCCTCTCATCATTTGGCTTCAAGGACAGCGTTCTTAACTGGCTCTCCTCTTATCTTTCTAACCACACCTTTGTGTCTCCTGGGGTGGCTCCTCCTCCCCCTCTTTTCCTCTCAATTACGGAGTTCCCCAAGGCTCTGTCCTTGGCCCTTTTCTTTTCTCACTCTACACCTCATTCTTAGCTCCTTTTATCTCTTCTTTTGGCATCTCCCACCACTTCTATGCTGATGACACCCAGCTCTTCCTCTCCTTCTCCTCCTTCTCTCCTGAAATTCATGATAAACTCTCTTCTTGCCTTTCTGCTATTAAATCCTGGATGTCCTCACACTTCCTCACTCTGAATACTGATAAAACTGAACTCCTTTTCTTTCCTGCTATCACTGTTCCTCCTCCCTACCCTCCCCCTTCATTCTCCCCCCCACCCAGTTCTTCTTCTCTCCCCATTCCCGCAACCTTGGTCTCCATCTTGACCCTCACCTCTCTCTATCTCACCACATTTCTCTCACTGCTAAATCCTGTCGCTTTCACCTCTATAACATTCGTAAAATTCGACCCCTCCTTACCTTTCACGCCACTAAACATTTAATTACTTCCCTCCTCTTCTCCAGACTGTTCCTCCCTTCTCTTCGGACTCCCCTCCTCACATCTCTCCCCTCTTAAATCCATCTACCACTCTGCCATCCGCTCCCTATGCCTTCTCTCACCTCTTGATTCCATCTCCTCCTCCCTCACCTCTCTAGGTTAGCTCTCTTTCCACTCCCAACTCAAGTTCAAGTTCCTCTGTCTTGTCTTCAAATCCCTCTATGATCTTGCTCCCCCTTACCTCACCTCCTTTCTTTCCTTCTACACCCCTTCTCGTCCTCTCCGCTCTGCTAATCTTTTCCTACTCTCTCCTCCTCCTCCACCCTGTGCCCCCTCCCGCTTCTTCCAACTCTGTGCTCCTTTCCACTAGAACCACCTCCCCTTCACATCCGCTCTTCTCCCTCCCACCCTTCCTTTCGCTCTTCTCTGAAATCTTACCTCTTCCACTCACCTCCCTAACACCCCACCTTCCCTACCTCCTCCCTTCCCCTTTACCCTTACCTCCTACTCCTCCTCTTCCTTACCCTCTCTATCCCTCCGATCCCCTTCCTCCCTTCCCCCGCTTGGTTCTTGTATCACCTTCTCCGCTCTTCTTCCCTCACATTCCTGCTCTTTCCCCGTCCTTACCTCCTCTAACACCTACTGCTCACCTACCCCCTCCCACGCCCTCCTCACCTCTACAATACTGTAAATTGTTCTTTATGCTGTTTTCAGGTTGTGGTTCAATTGTCATCTTATGCTTGCTGTATGTTTACTTGTTCTTATGTAAAGCACTTTGGAGTAAAGGGCTATATAAATTCAATAAAATACAAAAACAAATTCAACAGGTGGGGAGAGAGCACAGTAGGTCCCAGTATGCAGCAGTACACCAACTCTCGCCTCCCCCCAATGTCAGCTAGCCACACACACCTACTCTCAGTGGTTTACTTCAGAGTGCAAAGCACATCAAGCGATAAGCGAATCGGAACAGTGACCTACAGGATCATTGATTTTCAAAAATTGATGAGACTGTTGTTGTTAAGATGGAGGTTCTGAAGGCCAGCCTAGTTTCCTGGAACAGGGTAACCTTCTGGACAATCCAGATCAATCAAGGCAGCATTGGCGGATGTCAAGACTAGGTCTCAGGAGGGATGAGGGTGATCGAAAGCCCACAATGAGCACACACAGCAAGAACACTACAAATGACTCTGTCAGGTGTATATCAAACATACATAGGGCCTCATTACAAGGTTGCCGGTGTGGTAAAATCAATGCCGGTATTACCATACCGGCATCCTTTATCGGACCCGAGTATTCCAACAGGTGATGCCGGCCACACTGGTACCGGTAAAAGCGTTGAAACGCGGCAGCCATGCCAGTGACACTGGCATGTCGCAATTAGGGCCACATCAAGTGGTGCACGGACACGCAATTACCGGCATGGCCATGCTGGTAACAAGGGATACAATAATGCCGTAAACACTGGCATCGCGTAGCAACCGTTAATAGGGATCTGGTGTGTACAAACCTGCCACAGGTGGCCACAATCAGCACAGGTGGAGGTAATGGAGTCTGGTATAGCATAAAAGGAGCCCTCCCACACATCACACCCCTCCCAAGTCCACAATGCAACCATTAGCACTAGCAGTACTGGAGCTGGAGGATACACGTGCACAGCTACTCCTGGAGTAGGCAGTGAGCCAGAGCATGCAGCGGATGCACAGGAGGAGAAGGGGGGCGGGAATGGGCCAGCACATAGTAAATGTGCAGGCAGTTGTACCCCGCAGGCAGCCACCAATCCCACGCCTAAGGGCCAGCCCATTCAATCTAACCCCTGCCCAGATCCACACCCTGTACCGGCTGGACAGGGACACCATCACCACAGTAGTGGACCTCATACATGATGACCTGGTGGCTTAATCAACATCCGGACAGCTATCCTCCCCTTACTGAAGGTAGTGTGTGTGCTACACTAGCTTGCACAGGCACTTATCAGCACACAGTGGGGCAGCTACATTGAATTTTCCAACCCTGTTTCTCACGTGTGCTCACCCAGGTGCTAGATGAACTCCTGTCCCATATACACGACCACATAAGCCTGCCACGGACTGCAGAGGAGGTGAATGCCACCAAAGTAGCATTCTATGCACTTGCAGGCAAGCCCAACGTCATCGGTGCGCTCGACTGCACACATGTTGAGCTGGTTGTCTGGCATGCTGTGGAGGTAGTGTACCACAACAGGAAGGTGTACCATTCCCTGAATGTACAGATGGTGTGCGATGCACGCAAAATAATCACCCATTGCTGTGCAAGATTCCCTGGCTCCACGGTGCTTCCCAACGCCACGCTGTCCCACTACATGGCACGACATGCTGTACCTCATACTGGCTGTTGGGTGAGTCTAACCACAGGGGCATGATGGGTGTTGATTGGGGGGAGGGTTGTTAACAGCATAGACAACCTGTCTGCTGGGTGGGCCATGTGGGGGGGGGTTGATTGGGGAAAGGGGGAGGCTTTCAACAACATAGGCAACCTGTCTGCAGGGTGGACCATGAGGGGGGTTGATTGGGGGGGTGGCTGTCAACAGCATAGGCAACTTGCCTGCTGGGTGGGCCATGAGGGAGGTTGATTGGGGGGGCTAGCCAACCTGTCTGCAGGGTGGGCCATGAGGGATGTTGATTGGGGGGGCTGTCAACAGCATAGGCAACCTGTTTGCTGGGTGGGCCATGAGGGGGATTGATTGGGGGGGGGGGGCTGTTAACAGCATAGCCAACCTGTCTGCTGGGTGGGCCATGAAGGGGGTTGATGTTGGGCGGGGCTGTCAACAGCATACGCAACCTATCTGCTGGGCGGTTTTGACCACAGGGCCATGAGGGTTGTTGGAACATAGCATAGGATTGCATTAATGTTGAGCACAAGTGCACACTGCATGCATACATCCATCATAACTCCTGGAATAATCCGGAAACATTACCAGGTATACATTGAATTGCAGAGAGACTGGGTAGGGCAACAGAAGGCCAAGTCAGATGAGGGAAGAATTCGACCTAGCAACCACATAATTCACAAACAGCACAACATGAAACCACACAAATGCAATGGCACTACACCATACACAGCGTACTGGGTGCCTTTCACTGTGACCATTGTAAATGAAACAGAATGTGCAACACAACTGATGCATGCCGATGTGTAAGGCCTTCACAGCCATGTCTACATGCATTCAACACACACAGTGCACACACCAGCACATGTATCAGGGAGATCACAAAACATGAACCACATGTACCACAAGGCACCACTCTGTAGTGTGAATGCATGAAATACAATGATCTCAGCAAAGCTATTCATGAGTCATGCGGCCCTTCTAGGGAGAATACCATCTGCAACCCAGACAGAATCAGTCACTACACTCAATACACAGGTACACCGCAGATCAGAATGCCTGTCATGACACCTTAAGGGACACCACCAACTACAATGGGTCAAGTATGAACATTGAAAAATCTACCATGATTGACTACCACCAAGATATGAATCAGAGGTGCAGGACTCATCCAATGTAGCTCCGTTCCACCATGCTGACACCCACCCAGCCGTATTACAGTAACGCAACCCTTCACCTGTGAAACATACCACCAATGGACATCTGACCTAGTCCAATAAGGGAAGGTGTTGATGGATGTGTACATGGAGACCTGTATATGTAGAATGCATACTGGGGATACCACTGCATTACATGAACCAAATTAGGCATATGTGTGAGTTCCCACTGTATATGCACAGTCCATTTGCATAGGTAACACATCAATTAAATCTGTCACCATTGTGGTCTGTTGCACTTGATTTGTGGGTGTGCAGGTCCACATTCAACGGGCCATGTGACAGCAACTGCACCCCCCCTCCCACCCATGGATCAGCCTTAAGTTCACTTACCGGGCCCATGCAGAATGACACATGCCATGTACAGTTTTGAATCCCTCTGCTCAGTTGCATTTTCATATGTACAATGTACAGCCAGTGCCAACATGGAATGACCAAATAATTCCCAAGTACCCTTTCTCTTGCTCCCGTGCAGGTGGTGCCGGGTATCCCCTGATGGGTTGGCTCATTACCCCCATCAGGCAACCACACAACAGGCATGATGAGGCGTACAACTGTGCACATACACACACTCGTTTCACCATCAAACAGATACTTGGCCTGTTGAAGGCCCGGTTCCTCTGCCTCAGCAGGTCGGGGGGTGCCCTGATTTACAGACCTGAGAAGGTGGGCAAAATTGTGCTAGTACGTGCCATGCTGTACAACATGTGCATCCGGCGCAACGTCCCTCTGACCCCTGACATGGACATGATGCCACCTGAGGATGAGGATGATGGTGAGGAAGATGCCGGAATCCCTCTGCGCCACAATGTCAATGATGGACGTGCAACACAGCAAGATTTAATTGACCACTACTTTTGATGGACTATAACATACACAGCACTGGGCATGGGTCACACTGGACACTGGACAATGTACATTATTAAAGGGACACACACTCAAGAAGCAATGTCCAGTCATTTCCTTGTGCTACCCCAAGTGTATTCAAAAAGGAAAAACTATGATGTAAATTCTTTACCTAACACTACTGTCCCCTTGATTTGACCCCACACACCCCCCTTCCCCAATACCCCTACACTCAACACCCGCTCCCCCACTACCGCACACTCAATACCCCAACACCCCCACCCACACCACCCCCACGCCCATTACCCCAACACCCCGCCCCCACTACCCCCACACCCAATACCCCAACACCCCCTACCCCACAACCTCCACTAACCCCACTGCCCCTTCCTAACTACTCCCTCCACAAATGCAGTTGTCACTGGGCCGATTTGCGGCCCCTTTTTGCAGGATGGGAGTGAGTCTCTTGCGGGCGATTTAGTCACTGTGAGCAATGCACAGGGCTGCCCTGAATTGAGCTGCTGGGTGTGGTGCTGGAGGATGGTCCAAGCGTGGTGGTGATGTTCTGTTGTGCGGAAATGGCAGTCACCAACCTGTCAATGGACTCGGCCATGTTGGACATCAACCCATTGCACTCTCGCACACGCCTGGGCAGGAGGTAGATACCCTCCGTCGCTCCGCCAAGCATCCTTTGCATGTTGCACATGGCGTCCTGCATGGTCTGCCTCAGTGATGTACTGGCTGACCAGGTCCTGCATTGCCTGCTGCCGCCCTTCCATGCGAGTGAGTCACCCCTCGATGTCTGATGTGGCAGAGTCCTGGTAGTGGCAAGGGAGGTGGGCTCCAAGGGCTTGCAGGACTGAACACAGCGTCGTCGATATGGGTGTCAGGGCCACAGGGCTTCACTGCGCTGTGTGCACCTGAGCCATCTGCAGGTGTACCATGTATGCTCGCCTGCCTGGGTGGCGTGGATTCTGCCTCCTTCTTCTGGCTGAGGCCTGTGGAGTTTGCCTCCTCCTGCTGGCTGTGGCCTGGGGAGTCTGCCTCATCGTACTCACTGTGCACTGCGAATTGCACCACCTCATCCTGCTCTCTGTGCAGTGCGGATTGTGCCACCTCATCCTGCTCGCTGCGCACTGCGGATTGTGCTGCCTTATCCTGCTCGCTGTGCACTGCGGATTGTGCCTCCTTCTGCTCGCTGGCCACTGGGGATTCCGGCTCTTTCAGCTGAAGTGCCTGCTGTGCCCCAGATGTTGATGGTTGCTGGGGGGCCTTGCTGGCAGATGTTGATGGTTGCCGGGGGGCCTTGCTGGAAGTTGATGGTGCGTGCTGGGGCTGCTGGCCAGCCTGTGTTTCCTTTTGGTGGGGGGCTGTGCCGTAGATGGTGTGGCACGCTCGTGCCTTGCCATGGAGGTGGGCGACTCCTGGCTGGAGGTGGTGTCTTTGCGGCCCCGCCGACGTGCAGCAGCTGTCCGTGGTGTGGTGGCATGTTCTGCATCGCTGTCGGTGCCTGTGGGGGACAGTGAGGCAGGGCATTAGTAATGGGTGTGCATCCATCTGACATACATCGATGCTAGTACATTCCAAGTCATGCACATTGTCATGGACGTGTTGGAGGGCCTGGCATGGTGCACCCAAGAATGTGGGGAGATGCAGTGTTGGAGCATCCTTCTGGTGCGGCCATGTTGTTCCCAGTGTCTGTTGGCTGGGGTACCAGTGTGTAGTGGTTTGGGTCCATGCCACAGGGGCTGTGTGCCATCTGCTGTTTCATTGTGGAACTGATGTGTTCCCATTCTGTAAGTTGATGTATTGATATTTACTCTGCGTGTATCGACATGGTGGGTGTGACAGTTGTGCAACTGGTGCTGGTGATGTGTGCATCTTGCCATGAGGTGGAACAGTGGTGACAGCAGCAATTGGACAGTGATGTGTGTGTGTGTGCGCATGCAGTTGGTACTTGTGTCAGCAATACAGGGGACAGGTGGGGTGTGTCTGTGGGGTTTGTTGATTGTGCTTGTGGCAGGTACATTGTACTTGTGTGGGAGGTGGCTTTCGGTGGGTGCAAATGCAGCAGAAATCTGGTGCCACCGACTTGACATTTGGACTTCGCCATTGGCATTGGGTTGGAGGTGTGTGGTGTGACTTTGGGATTATGGTAAGGGACACTCACCGTCATCATCCGATGTTGCAGCTCCCGTCTCCGCATCTCCTACCCCCTCAAAACTCTCCATGTGGAGTACGGTGCTGCAGGTCTCCTCTCAGGCGATGAGTTTGATGGGGGATTGTGGTCTGCCTCCTGTGGCCAGCCCCTGGCTGCGCTGTGCAGCGAGGAGGATGCGGACCCGCAGATGTAAATTGTCCCACCGCTTACGGCAATCGCGGATGGTCCGGGGTGTTGCCCCCACTGCCGATACCTTGCGGGCTGCTTCATCCCATATTGCCTTCTTCCTCAGTTGTGCTGGCCGCTGCAGATCAGCGCAAAACACGACGTCTGCATGCTCAACGAGTGTGTCAGCTAACATATTCTGCTCCTGCACGCTGAAACGTGGTTTTCTGCGACGGACGGCGCCTTGCCTGTCTGACATGGTGTATACTTCCTCAGTGTCTACTCATTCTTCCAGTAGGACTCCTGTGGACTAAGGATTGCAATGGATTGCATTTTAAAGATGGCCGCCGGTGCATTTCCTGTTCCGGCGCGATGATGTTGCTCCCGGTGCCTGTATTACCGGTACTGGTAATAATGGCATAATCGGTGCCGGAGTCGGTGCCTGCGGCATCGAGGATGCTGGTATAGGGGGTTTAGGGGTTGTTACCGGCATGCCGGAATGTGCGTGCACACTGACTCAGAATCTACCGTGGATTCCAGCAGCAGTGCTACACGGAGACGGTAGCACCGGCATGCCGGTAATTTCATTTTTTTACTGCCAACCTTTTAATGAGGCCCATATACATTTATTAAGGGCCTTTTAAATCAAACAAGCAATGATCAGTAGCAATACTTCCACCTACACAACACTATTATAAAACATGTATACAGTTACAGTTGGCATAAAGGAATGGCACACAGTAAGGATCCACAACCTGTAAGGGAAAGGCAGCAAACAGTGAAAATATGATCTAGGCAGTCCTTCACTTTATCAGCCCTATCTGAGAGGCTGTTCAATCCCTAAGAAGAGTGGAGCCTCATGCTCAAATGTACTTTTGGATGCAGATGCACGCGATCGTGGGGTTGGGTAAAAACGGGGTCTCTTGCAGGGGCTGTAGCAGCTCAGGAAGGCAGGTGAGGCAGTGAAGAATAAGTTCCCACTATTCGAGTAGGGTCTTCCCAAGAGGGCAGAACAGGTTCAAAGAGTTGGGAACAAAACAGTAGCACAGGCTACCTGTGGAAAGGTGAGTGGCCCTCAGGGGACATTGGAAGTAAAAATGGGTGGATGTGCTAGGGGCCACAGGTAAGGGTTGCAAGTACTCCGACCCCAGACGCACTCCGGACCAAATTTCGGCAGTCAAGTCCACTTCGGTTGCAGGTTCAAATGCGACAACATGTGCAGCTCTCAGCAGCTGAGTTACAGTGATGATTCCGTGGCAGGACAGTGGCAATTTCTCTGCTCCTGATGAAGGGATCAGGCCAGTTTCATTGCAGCAGGATTCAGGGCACAGAGGGGCACAGTAGCAAGGCACCTGCGAAGTTCGTCACCACAGCTGGGTGACATGGTGACCGCTTGCACTCGGGTTCATGTGTACTCTCCTAATTCCAGACCTAGGGTGCCTAGGTGTGCGAAACTCGGCATGAGAGTGCCTTTGTCCAAGTGCTTACGATCTACCAAGTTTCAAGTGTCAACTCGAAAGGACAGCGGTTTCAGATCAAAGGTCCTGCACAAGCTGGTCAGTTCACTAGTTGGGCCAGGAACACTTCCGAAGAGGCTTGCTTGCAGGTTAAGATGAAGGTGCCATGAATAGTTGTTCCCACTATTCAAATGGATCAAAGTGCCTTTGCAGACCTTCTTGTTTGATCAGATCCAGAGGCGTCCTGAGGGACAACAGCGGGCCCAGGGTGCCAAACCTTCCAGCGGGTCACCAGCAGTTCCTTGACTCAGCTTCTTAGTTTCAGGATGTTTGAATCCTATCCTAGGTTCAGTGAGAACTCAATAGTTCAACCTGGTATGGGTGTCTGAAGCCTTCTCTTATCCAGAATCCCCTTTGCGCCAAAATGAAGAGGTCCCAGTGGGAGATCTGCTCACATACAGGCACACCAGATGTGGACCAATCATGGACCATGGGGGTCCCAGTCCTTCCCAGCACACCAGACTCTCTGGCACCCAGGATGTGTATTGGAACCATACATAACCACTTGCACTCCTTTTGAGAGGCTAGTCTGTCAGGCGACACTTGATTTTATCGATCCTATTGCTTTTATATTCTAACAAGTCCATATATTCTGTCGCGTCTAAACTGAGTTAGGTGGGAAGGAGTCAGCTCAACCACCTTGCAATTAACATTTAGTCCACAAACTCGGAGTATAGGAACTGCACCAGACTCTAGTGATTGTGTTACTCAAGTTTTTATTCCATGCCCTATAGAGATGACATGTGTTTCGGCCACTGGAGGCCTTTCTCAAACCAGGGCTAGTGATACTATCATAAGTAATCATATGTACAACATTGGGATAAATAAGTAAAAATAATAGTATTTACAAATATTGTAAGGAAAAAAAAAATTCCCACAAAAAGCAAACATTGGAGATTGCAGAATTCACAAATTCAAAGTAAAAAAACAGCAAAATAATAAGACACCAAAATAATAAAATGATGCCCCATTGCGGTGTATAAGGTTGCTTGAATCTAGTCATCTTAACATATATTCATTGCAGCATGGGATAGTTTTGTCTAAGTTCACATTATGCACACACAATAGTTAATTTACAATTGACACATTTCTTACATCATAATAATCAAAACTGTTGGGTCAAACAGACTTTTTTGTACATTTAAGATATATTATTCAAAGGAATGACACCATTTCATTGTCAGAGTTTAGTCCAGTTATAGTACTATTAAGTACACAGATGGTTCTAGCTTCTGCTTGACGTAATGCTTTTTCTCTGTCTCCTCCTCTTTTTCCCATTTGCACGTGCTGTAGGCCAATGAATTTAAGGTCACTTTTATTCTTCAGTTGAAGGCATTTTTTCCAGTGTGCTGCTAAAGGCAAACAAATGTCTTAGCTTCCAATTTTTAAAAGATGTTCCCTTATTCAGATTCTCAACTCTCGAATTGTGCTCCCTATATATACCATATTGCATACACATAGTATTCCATAAACTACATATTTAGTGCGGCAGTTGATAGCTGGTTTAATTTTGATTTCTTTGCCAGTTCAATCCTTGAATGTATCAGTGGGTTCGCTAGCAAACTTGCACATTGTGCAGTTTCCACATTTTCTGAAGACCTTGATGGTCATTGCTATCCATGTCCCGGTATTGCTCTTTTTGACATCTGGTAAAAGTGATGGGCTCAATTTGGTCTTTAAAGTGTCCGCTTTCTTGAAGATTATTCTTGGTTTGTCCCCCACTTGCGGTATAATGTGTTCATCTAATCTCAAAAGATGCCAGTGTTTGTGGAGTATTTTATTGATCCTGTGGCTGTCCTTTTTATATTTTGTTAAGAATCCATCTTGCCAATGTATCTCAAAGTTCTTAGCTGTGTTTTTTGGGGTGAGTGTTTGTTCCTGGGTCCAGGTTTTAGTTCTATTGTAGGCCCTCGTCACACACTTGTCCGGATAGCCACGTTCTCGGAATCTGGTCTTTAGTAGGTACATTCTTCTTTAAAGGTGCTCTGGTCAAAACAGTTCCTCCTCGCTCTTACATATTCCCCCATGGGGATATTGAGTATTGTAGATTGTCGGTGGCAGCTGCTTGCATGCAAGGTTGAATTAACATCTGTGTCTTTCCTAAAAGTTCTTGTTTTAAGAGTATCGTTGTCCACATAAATTGTAAGGTCTAAGGAGTTGATTGTTCTTGAATCACAGGTACCTGTAAATTGAATGCCAAATTGGTTGTTGTTAAGTCTATTGGTAAATTCCTTGAATTCGTCCTCAGTACCTTTCCAAATTAGCAGCACATCATCTATATATCTCATCCATCGGATTAATTGATCTGGGTAAACTGTATCTTCATAGACCACTTTGTCCTCAAATAGACCCATAAATAGATTAGCCAGTGCAGGGACATATTTAGTGCCCATTGCTACACCCTTTTGATAGAAGTTATTGTCAAAATTGAAAATATTGTAGTCTAATGTTGCTTTCAACATATTCTTGATCATCTCAATTTGTAGGAACATTGATGCCGATTCTTCTTTGAATGAGTATTCAATAGTTCTAATTGCCCAATGATGATGTATAGATGTGTATAGGGCTTTAACATCCAAACTGGCCAGTTTGAATTCATCATTCCACTGAAAGTTATTTAGTTTGATGATCTTCGACTCCACACTCTCCTTCTCTCCTCACATCTCTGACGTCTCTAAGAAGTCACACTACCAGCTACATCTCCTCAGAGGTATCCTTCCTTTCCTCTCCTTCCCCCAGAAGCTCACTGTCTCTAGAGCCCTGGTTCTCTCGAAGCTGGACTACTGTAACAGCCTCTATCTAAATCTGCCTGCCTCTACTCTCTGCCCTTTGCAACTCATCCAGAACAGGACTGCGAGACTTGTCCTTGGCCTCAAGCCCAGGGACCGTATCTCTCAAGGACTGAAATCACTACACTGGCTCCCAGTGGCTGAGAGGATTAAGTTCAAAACCCTCTGCATTGTCCACAAGGCCTTCTGGGGCCTTGGGCCAAAATACCTTCAACTCTCTCTTCCTAAATATCTTCCTTCTCAAGCTCTTCGCTCATCCACCTCCAACTCCCTCAGGGTCAACCGCTTCGCCAAGCAACGAGTTGGGGGTAGATCTCTCTCCGCAGCAGGGGCCTCCCTCTGGAACAGCCTTCCTGCCTCCCTGAAACTTGAGGAGAACCATCTCCGGTTCCGGAAGCACCTCAAAACCTTCCTCTTCGCCTCTGCCTTCTCTCCCCCTCTCCCCTGCTAAACTCACTGAACCTGCACTGAATCTGCAACTTGGCTACTCTCACCGATCTCGGTCCTTAGCCCAGCCACTCTTCCCTGCACTGCCTCCCTGGCAACCCCTGCACTGCGGGACTGTCTCTGTATCCCTACAGCCCCTCCTCCCTGCACTTACCTTGCACTTGCCACCAGCTGGCCCTTATTTATTTATCTTGTATTCTACTAACCCTGTACTTCACTTTCCACTCTCCCTTTCCCCTTGCACTTTTCCCTTCCCCTCTACCCTTGCACTTGCGCGATCTGAATGACACCTGGCCTAGTAGGATCATTGTCTGTCCCCCCTTGTTCCCCCCCTGCCTCGTCGCGCCTTGAAACACTTGTGTATAGGCGCGTTACAAATGCCATATCATATCATATCATGACGTCCGTGGTGTCCTTGATGTATGATTTCAGTTGGCTTGCTCTGGGTCTTAATATATGATCCAAGTATTCTGAGATATTTTCTGTGGCCCAACCTATACCATTGAGGATGGATCTGCCTTCTGGTATGTTTTCAAATGTTTTATGAATTTTAGGCAAAAAGTACATGATGGGTGTGATAGGTTCATTTATCGTTAGGAAGTTTCTTTCATCGTCTGTTAGGAAACCATTCTTATGCCACTTTGTGATCATGTTCCCTAGTTCCGATACAATTTCTTTTTTTGGGTTGGCTGGTATTTTTTTATAGCAATCAGGACTATCTAAGTGATTTTTAGCCATTTGTAGGTAGTCTGTTCTTTGGAACTAAACAGTCCAGCCCACATCCTGGAGGCATACACACAAGGCATGCAGAAGCCCACAGTGTTTTGCGGGAGAACGCATGACCAAATAAGGGCTGACCCAGGTGGCCAGCTATGTGTGGTACCCCTTAACAAGCACACAGTGCAACTGACGTCACTTCCTGTGATCCCATTTCCTGTCACACAACTTTTGGTGATGTCACTTCTTGTCATACAATGCCCAGTGACATCACTTCCCACCACGCAACTTCCTGTGTCATCACCACTTCCTTTGACATCGTTTCATTTTGGCTATGCTAATGAGTCCCCTCATTCTTTTTATAGGACTTGACCCCTGGTCACAGACAATGTTTTAGCGGCATTTAGCAAATCATAACATGGCATAGTAAGACACAAAACACATGAAAAAACAACTCACAATGGTAAAAGTTGCTGAGCGCCCTCTGGATTCACTCTTAGGAGGGGAGGGTGCTGGTATCAAGGTGCAATTGTTGTTAGTATTACACTAACACACAATACAATGCTCCAAACAATACATATTTAAAATGTACATACTCTTTAAAGTAAGTCCTGTATTAAGATCAGTTCAGTAGAGTATCTTGAAAGAGCCCCAACTCACGAGTTGGAGTAATTTTAAGTATAAACTTCACTGTTAATTATGTCTTTTAGAACAGTCTGTAGCAGTGTGATGAATAATTCAATGTCTTGCAGTGAATTCATGACTTTAGTCCTGATTAATATAATTTGAAGTCTTTACAGAAGTAGAGGCTAAAAGACAGTGTGCTGGCTGTCTTTTGTTGCTTGTTGTTTGTTATATAGAATTACACATGTTGTGCTTGGCCCACCCTGTGGCCCTTTTCCAACCTTTGTGTTAGTCCCATGGACAAGTGATGGGTCGTGTCTTTGTGTGATTAATTACTCCAAGACTCATGTAGTAAGACACAACTTTACTGGGTTCACAGCTCCTCTCAGACAGCAGGTAAATGCAAAAGGGAAACAAGTACATCTACATATATGAGTTAAGTTCATGGGTAGGAAGACATCCACTGGTTCCCTACTCTCTGAAGATCCAGGTCCCAACTGACACCCTGTGGAACTTCCAGGGACCTTGAGTCATAACATTCCATACTCAGATCCTCAGTCAATGCGTACACACACAGGTAAGAGAAGCAACGCATAAAACACAACACATCTCCCTCTTTATAAAACGTGATACCAACAGAGGAAGGAACAGAAAGGAAAAACTCCAGTGGAAATGGTACAACTGAGACTGTTAACTCACCTTCCAAAACCCCTACTACCAAGCTAAAACGCTCCGAGCTAAGTTGACCTCTCCCCACTAAACCTTAGACTAGCTAAACACGTAGCTAACACCATAACATACAACTATTCTGTAGCTGGCCTACTACAGAAAACATCACCAGGGAACTAGGCCTCCATCCAACAACAACAATCAAAACCAACCAACCTCCTCCGTCCACCATCAATAAGATGTGCAAAGCCACCATTCAAGGTTCCTAACCCCCCCGAAAGCCAGGATACCTTTCCACCACATTTGGCACCCAACATGCCGGGAATCTCCATCCCCCAAAATTCGGTATACCACCATGCCGGAAATCTCCATTCCCCACAATTTGGCAAACCACCATTGCCGGGAATCTCCATCCACCCAAAATTTGGTGCACCACCATTCCGGAAATCTCCATCCCCCAAAATTTGGCACACCACAATGCCTGGAATCTAGATCTCTCACAATTTGGCACTCACATACTAGGAATCTTCACCCCCCCTCAAAATTTGGCACACCAACATGCCGGAAATCTCCACCCCACACAATTTGCACACAAAAACTTCCACACAGCAATCTCATCACCACCCCTAGGCAATATGAGCATTAGAATTTGCCAAACAAGAGTTACACACTTCAATTGAGTCCATAATATTTAAGCTGCAAAGTCCTTTATAGTGAATTAACCTGTGGAAATAACAATTCGTTAACAACAGTGCAAACCTTTCTCAGAAGGAACAATAATATTGCAAAAACAAACTTTTATGTAAGCCCTTTGGTACACCATTTTAATCACAGAAACCACGACACGTCACACACTTACCCATGCTGAAACAAGGCCTCACCACACAAAGCTTGTTATATTTAAAAAATCACATGTTCCTGTAACTCTCCTAGGACCTCATCCAAATATACAAATCTCTCTGTACCTTCGGTTGGCTTCTTCTCCAATGCCCAGGGCAGCATCTCCTTAGAATCCTTTTGCCCGGTGTCATGAAAATATCCCAATAAATCATCCAGCCAGTCATATTCCGACAAGATACCTCCATATTTCATCACAGGATTGTCCGTCTGTTCCTCACCTTCGATAGTTCAATTTTTTATTTCTCCATACTCTCGCAGTGAAATCGTTTCCAATTCGACGGACCTTCCACCTCTGCCTACAGTCCCCTTAGTTTCGGCTACCATGGTCAGCTCTCGCATACGCCCTTTGTTACGCGTACTACTCGGCGGAGTAACGGTCCTTCACGTGACCCGCATGCGCCTCCTTTTCTTTCCATGACGTCACCAGTCTTCCGCTCGCTAACAAAGCCTGCGGTTCGCTAAACCTTTGCTCCTGGCTCACATTCAAACCGACTTTACACACAGCAGTTTGTACTTCTGCCCTATGGAAAGATAGAGACCTGGGCATTCTGATCGACTGGCAGTTCGCGCCACCCACAGTTGCCTGATCAGGACCCACTTGTGAGCGCTTCCCTTGTCCAAACAGAATACTATTGTTTCGGAGTCTCTCCCCATATTTCACAGTTCCCTCAGAACAGCTGTTATATTCAGGAACACGTTAATCGCTTCGAGACCGCCGGGACCTCACATCTACCAGGTGTTATCACTTAACTTGAACTTGTACCCACGTACCCAACACTAGTCTCCAACTGGTCTTTCTCATCTTCCCTTGGGTCTCCCGAAGAAAAGAAAATGCTGCATCCCTCTGCCTGGTCATCACAGCAGTTGAGTATGAATTCCAATAATCCTCTACTATGACATCACAGCAGGAGGATATGATATTTAGAAATCGTGCTAATGGCTGACAATGAGCGCCGTAAACAACAATATATATGGTGTGTGGGTGATCTGATATTACATAGCAGGATACACTAGGCAAATAAGGGTGAGATTCGAACAATGAGAGCTTATGGATCTTTATCTTTGTCTACGAAACAGGAATGCTCATAGGACCCACATTGGCCTCATTTGTGAGTGAAATCTAATTGCATGAGGGTTGTGAATTTCCTGAGGCAGTCAATGACATTGGTGGATTAAAGCTTTCAGACATAGATCTGTGATGTAAGTGCCAATCGATCTTCAGTGAGATTTCTAAGTGCAGACACATTATCTATCACTGTCTCACTCAAAGGTACCTATTTTCATTAACCTTGGAACAATGAAAGGTACTCTAAGGTGACTTTGCCAGGGCACAATGTGACACTTGATCATTGCACATACTTCACTTCAAGAGGCACATCAATCTGCAACACGATCAAGAGAAAGGTTCTGGCCCATAATTTGTCTAGAATTGGCAGAAGAGGGGGACCTGGCTTTTCAGTATCACATCTATCCTCTTCTCCCAAAATGGTGTTTTAAAACTGATTTTAAGGCCTTCAGGGACTCTCCTGTGGTGGAAGGCCTCCTCTCTCCATGCACGTTCAGATCCCAGCCCCTCCTAAACGATTCAGATTGCGGAAAGTATACTACGCGGGAAATATACATAAGCGGGTACAGGGGTAAAGGGGAGAGTTGCTGCTTTAGGTGAATGGCACACGGCATGTTTATTACAGGGCCTTATAAGACAAATAACTAACACACTTATTAGAATGCTCGGTGGATACATTGCATGCGCACGACATACATATAGAATGGATCTTTGACATTATATCCGGAGCTAGGCCTGAATCCTCACAGGTCATATTGGGCGCCGAAAACAATGAGGCCTTGCAGGTGAATATTTCTCCCTGACTCCTGGTGAGGACGGACCACAAAAACACACATACAGATACATTTTGTTAGAGCTTTGCGAAATTAGAAAGGAATGTGAGCGGCCCACCATGAGCAAGGGCTGCAGACGGTTGTGAGCCATGGGAGCCAGGCCAGAGGTCTTGAGCTGGAAAAACATAAGCAGATATTTAGTATACTGATGCCCCCCCTGGCCTGCTATCAAGTACGTGGATGAGTAAATTAGTTTAGTGCGCTCTCCCCGTATATTAGTGATTTGTGAGTTTCTATATAGGTTAGTTTGGGCGTTGGCCGGTTGCTGCACGGCTGCATAGAGACTGGCCTTCACCAACCAGTCAGAACGTGTATCAGTATAGGTTTTGTGTTCTATGTTAGCTTGTGCGCATCCATATGAGTATTAGATTAGAATTGTCTGATAAACAAGACTGGATGCGGTCCTATTATTTTCCCAGAATGTATTGTTTTTTCTTCATAGTTACATAAAAACTTATTTCAAATATCAATGTTTGTATAATAGTGCCATACAGTAGTGCCAACAAACTCAGCCTGGAGGCACGTGCATGTGTTTCGGCCTTACTCTGGCCTTTTCAAGGCACAAGTGAAACAGTTTAGTCAACAATGAAATATTGTATATATAAAGAAAGCATTTGCCTTTTGACATTTGGTTCATATTGTCTAGACAGCAAGCATGTTAGATATACATGTATCCTCTATTTGAATAGTCTATGTTGCTGAATGGACACATTTCCAGTGTTTCTTTTGAGGTTATAGGTAAGAATGTGTTGATGACACTCTAATGCCTTTGCAATTCTCTATTGCTTTATTCATTGTTCGTATTTCAAACTGAAGACCCCTGTTCAATTTCTTGTTAGGGTAATCCTTATTCTTGATTAGGTTAATTTGCTGTGGTTACTGTCTCCCCATGTTTGTCTCCTAGCTTCCTGCAGTTTCCTGCGCAACGGTTAATCCCAGGCCTGCCCCTCGGGAGGGGTAGCTGATAAGAGGGGGGGAGGAGAGAACAACAAAGTCAGTGGGCCTCATTCCGACTTCGTCCGCCGGAGTCATTTTTTTACTGGCGCCCGGGAATTGGCAATTACTGTGTCATTACGGCTCTGCCGGACCCAGTAATTGCCCATTCCCGGGCCCTGGTAAAAAATGCTCCCCATTCCCAATCGAGCCCCATAGGGCTCAATGGGAATGGGGAGGCCGGATGCACCGGCACCATTTATAATGGTGCCGGTGCATCAGGCATGGTCTGCTCGTGGGTGCCGGTCCGCCCGGCAGGCCAGTCCTGGCGGGTGTGAAGGCATCCGCGAGCAGAACTCGTAGTTTTCCGGTCCAGTAACAACGGTACCGCCAAGCTTACCAGTACCGTTGTTACCGGACCGGCAACCTTGTAATGAGGCCTATTGATTTGTACTGGGGAGTGAGCAAAGGATGATGGCAACTCTTGTAAGATTACGGTAGGGAGGCATGATGGGGTGCCTGTGTGTCTGAGATAAGAAAAGGGGGTGATGTATAAACTGTTGCTGGAACAGGGAACAAATAAGGATATTTTGAGTCACATGTACACTTTCTTGGCAGCTAGGTACATTGGGAAAAAGTTGTATATAAAGAAGTAAATAAAAAATTGATGATTCCACTACGTATTATAGCAGAACAGGACTAGAAAAGGAAGGCCTTTCCAGTGTGTCACAGTTAAAAAGCAATTTAAGTACAGAAGTGAATTTCAGAAGGGCGAGGCTGGACCAGCCCCAAGAAGACAAGGTCGTATCGGACTGGGATGAGCAGACATTAGTTACAATCGTGTGAAAGAAGAAACCTCCTGTTCAGAAAGCATGGATGAAAACAAGGAAGATGTCAGAGATTAATTAAATAATAGTATTTTAAATACATCAGAGCTAAAATGTGTGGTCTTTAGTCATGTGGAGGGATGAAGTTAGACAAATATGACAAACCACACCTACGCAGAGAGGCAGAGCGTGCCTCTACCCCCTTAAAATTCTCCAGAGCAAAGAACACTCCCAAGGCCAAGTTCAAAGCCTTAATTGATGTGCAGCCCACTGAGGTGATGATATGCTAATTGGTGGGGAGCTATGGTTATAACCAGCTCATCAGCACCTGGAAGTCCAGCCTGCGTGCTGCTAACGTGGGTGGAAAAGTACTGACGGATGTAGGAGTGCCAAACAATTATAGGGGGCCGCATAATTAAGGACTTTTAAGGAATGGGATATTGTGTATTAAGTGACGTTCATGGTGACCTGTTGAGGGGAGGGCTTAGTTGCCCCACCTGACGTTAGAAAACCTATCAATTTCTTAGACTAGTATGGAACTTATACTTAGATGTTCCCTCTAAACCAATCACATTTGCCACAAAATTTTTGTAGTTTGCCACCTACGATGATGTTAGCAAATACATAGGTTTACGTCAGCAGTGATGAGTTTTTTCTATAAAGATGATGTTTTTTTTTAATTTCATTGAGATCATACTGTGAGATGTCCATTCATGTCCGTTGTACTCCCTGTTTTAGATAATTGACATTAAAACTGTCAACTTTGCCAGCTTCCTGAGTCGCTTTGATTATTGATGTTTGAGTATCTTCTGCATCCCCATTCATCTCAAAGTAGGCCCTGCTAATACCAGCACAATGGTATCAATGGCACATCCCGAGCCTAAATTTGCTGGTAATACTGGCAGATATTTGCTGGTTTTACCAGCAAAAACTAGACAGAGAAACCTCCACATGAAAGCACACTGTAAATGCATTCAGGTGTGGGAAATGAGGCCACATGTGCATCCAATGCACCCAGGTTTACCCAATTCATCCTGGAAGAGTACAAAAAGGCCACACCTTCCACTAATACACTTCCCTACACCATCACGTTGCCACTGATCACAGTCAGCATCAACATGCAGCTGCTCCAGGCTAACATAGAGCTGCAGGACCACCAAAGGGAACAAGAGTCAGTGGAGAGGAAGAGAAGGAGGAGGAGGAGGTGAGGAGGAGATCCCACACAAGGCTTGTATCCATACTCCATGTAAGGGCCACACCATGGACATCCACTGACTTAGTCACGCCCTGTGGCTGCATTGCATTTCATCCTGCTCCTGTTTATTTTGAATTTAGCTTGGCCAAGTGACTGCACTGTCTCTTTCTGTCCTGTTGTTCCTATCTTGTTTGTCTCTTCTGCTTGCACCCCCCTCGTGTTCTCCCCCAGGGTTCCCCCCCCCCTTCTGTTCCCCACCCTCCCCCCTCACTCTCTTTTTCCCCCTCCTCCACATCACCTATGGTGCTCTCTGTCTCTCCTATCTTCTCCAACTGTTTCACCGACTATCCTCTTCTAACTAAGTCTGGTAGGAAGATGTTCAAAAAGGATATCCTGGTCTCCAACCCAGGCCTCCCTATTGCTGATACTTGCACCAGCGCTTCCTCCAGACAGACCCTCACCGACATCCTCTTTGTCGTTCCCTCACCACACCTATGGACTCTTCATATGGTCTCTGTTCTCTCGCCTTTCTCCTCTTCTCTCATTAATGGTGATACCCGTTGGGAGGCACTACTGGCTTCCTTCCACTCCTCTAAGGTCATCATTAATGTCTACCTGAATGGCACCGTCTTGGGCCAAGGCCCTCAGGCCAACCTCCTCCTCTTTGACAGGACTTATCAATTTCCTTTCCTTGCCTGTTGTGCCCTCTCTCCCTTCTTTGGCTTCCTTGCCTCCACCCTCTGCCACCCCTCTGGTGCCCGCTTCCTCCTCCCCGGCTACCATGCCCTCTCCTCCTGCCTCCTCCACCCCCTCTGGCGTCTTCTTCACCTCTGCAGGGAGTACCTCTAATTTGTACCACTCCCTGGAAATCTTTAAAGGATGGCAACCTTCTTCACCTCGCCACTCTTAACTCTCGCTCAGCTGCCAAACACTCCTCTGACATCTGCTATTTCCTGGAAGAATTGGACCTTGATGTCCTTGGTCTCACCGAGACATGGTTCATGTCCAGCTCTGTCACAAGCTTCGACACTCTCCTTCCTGATGGCTACAAGATCCTTTCCACGCCCAGATCCAACCGTCCGGGTGGGGGTGTAGCCTTGATCTTTCCAGAGTGTATCCCTGCCTCTATCATTTCTATGCAGGCCTACTCCTTCTTTGAATGGCTTGTCTGTAGACTTTCTCTCTCTTCTGGCCACTCTCTCACAGCTGCCACTGTCTACTGGCCACCTGGTCAGACCTCTCCCCCTCCTGGCCTCAACCACTCAACTTCTCCTCCTTGGAGATTTCAACATCCTTCTGGATGCCTCCTGTCCCGCCACGGGACTCTTTTGTGACCTCTGCGACACTCTATTCTTCCCTTTGGCCCGACTCACTCTGCAGGGCACACTGTCGATGTTATGAATTCCTCGGACCTCTCCCTCTCTAACCCTCTCAACACTCCTCTCCCCTGGAGTGACCACGTTCCCCTCTTCTCTCATCTCACTCTCCATCCTTCAGGCCAAGCCTACCCTCACACTGCCACCCACCTTCTCATTCATTCGACCCGTGAAGCCTGTGTCAGCTGACGCTTTTGCTACCTCTTTCTCTCCCCCTTCTGCACCTCTGGCTGACCACCATCCTGGCACAGCCCTTTGCATGCTACACTCTGCTATCTCTGATACTCTTAATGCACTTGGCCCTGTCATGAGGATCTGCATGAAGCCTAAAGCCAAGTATAACCCCTGGTATGACTCAGATCTCGTCACCCTTAAACACAAGTGTAGGGTGGCTGATAGGAAATGGTTGGCTTCTTGTACATCCTCTGACAAACTGGCCTGCTGTCTGCTCCTAAGAAGAAAGCTCACATACAAGTCCACATTTCTGCAGTATCTAATAACTCGGCCAAACTCTTTAAAATCTGCAAGGAGCTTGCCAATCCTGCTGCAGTCTCTATCTCTCCTGTCCCTTCCCAGTCCCCCTGTACGGCTCTGGGTTCTCACTTCATCTCTAAAACCCAGGACATCCTGTCCACCCTCTCAGCTTCTCCTGCTTCTCCCTCCTGTCTCTCCTCTTCCTCCACCCCTCTACAGCCAGCCCTCCCTCCATTCTCTGCCTTTCCTCTCTTCTCCCCTGACAAGGTTTCTAGACAAGTCCAATCTATGAAAACCTCATCAAAACATGTTCTTCCCTGTTCTTCCAAAACCATCAAGGACCACATTGACACCCTTGGTCCAGCCTTGGCTGACTTCTGCACTCACTCGTTCGCCTCTGGAACCTTCATTTGCCCCCATGAAGCACTCTGTTGTGCACCCTCTTCTCAAGAAACCCTTAGCCGACCCCTCCCTTCTGGCTAATTATCGCCCAATCTCCTTAACTCCTTTCCTGGGCAAACTCCTGGAAAAGCTGGCCATCTCCCAGTTTAATCATCACACTAAATTTGTTTGTTGTCTCCATCACCATCAGTCTGCCTTCAGAGCAGCCAGAAGCAAGCAAACTTCTCTCCTGAACATCCGTGAAGACCTGCTCACCAACCTTGATTCTAATCTCCCCTCTGACCTCATCCTACTTGATCTCTCCTCTGCCTTTGACATGGTCAACCACGCCATCCTGCTCAACCAACTCCGTGATAACCTGGGTATCACTGATCAGGCTCTGGCCTGGCTGACTTCTTTCCTTTCTGACCGACCCTCCCAGGTCCAACTTGGGTCCTTCCTCTCCTCTATCTCTCTCTCCACGTGTGGTGTTCCTCAAGGGTCTAACCTTTCTCCCTGGTTGTTCAACCAATACCTGGCACCTCTCGCACACTGCATTGCTGCTCTCTGCACTAACTTACAGTGCTTTGCAGATGATACCCAGCTCGTCTTCAGGCTTCCCTCTGCCACCTCTTCTCCTTCTCTCATCCCGGACTGTCTGTCTGCAAACCAGGAATGGTGTGCCTCCAATGATCTCTGTCTGAATGCCAGTAAGACAGAGAGCCTCCTCATCAGTACACCAACCTCTTCCCATCCACTCTCTGGCTGGCCTCCCTTGGCCCTCTTCCCCCTCCCACAGAACCTCAGGCTAAGAACCTCAGAGTTATCTTTGACTCCAAACTCTCCTTCTTTCCTCACATTTCCGACTTCTCTAAGAAGTCAAATTACCAGCTCCACCTCCTTTCCTCTCCTTCTCCTAGAAGCTCACTGTCTCCAAAGCTCTGGTTCTCTCTAGGCGTGACTTCTGCAACAGCCTCTTCTTAAATCTACCCACATCTACTCTCCGTCCTTTGCAACTCATCCAGAACAGGACTACGAGACTTGTCCTTGGCCTTAAGCCCAGGGATCGTATCTCTCCAGCACTGAAATCTCTCCATTGGCTCCCAGTGGCTGCAAGGATCAAATTCAAGACCCATTGCATTGTCCACAAGGTCTTCTGGGGCCTGGCACCAATATATATCCAGCTTTCTCTTCAGAAGTATCTTCCTTCTCGAGCTCTTCGCTCCTACACCTCGAACTCCCTGAGAGCCAGGCATTTTTCTAAGCAGCGATCTGGGGGCAGATCTCTCTCTTCTGCCGGCGCCTCCCTCTGAAACAGCCTCCCTGCCTGCTGAAAGATGAGCAGAACCATCTCTGGTTCCGGAATCACTCATTCCTCTTCGCTTCTGCCTTCCATCTTCCACTTTCCTGCTGATCTCCCGTCTGATACTGCACTGGTCTACCTGGCTACCCTATGAATCACGGGCCCAGGTCCCTGCCCTCGCCCCCAGTTACACACCTGCACTGCCTCTGGCACACCTGCACTGGGACTGTATCTGCAACCCTACAGCCCCTCTACTCTCACTTATCTAACCCTTCTGTCTGCACTTAACCCCCTTGCACTGCCACTTGTTGGCCGCACTACTTGTATGTCTTCTACTATGTCTCGCACTACTCCTCCTCTCCTCCCCTTTCAGTTTGTCCCCTTCCCTCTCCCCTGCACTTGCGCGATCTCAATGTCACTTGGCCTAGTAAGATTGCTGTCTTGTCCTCCTTTGCCCCCCCTTGCCTGTCGCACCTTGAAACACTTTTGTATAGGCGCGCTATAAATAAAATATCATATTATGCAAAGCCGCACCCTGTATCGCCTCAAAAGGGAGAGCATTGCATATCTCCTCGACCTGATTCAGGATGACATCGGGAGCAGGATCGGCATAAGAACAGCCATACCACCGCTGGTAAAGCTGGTGTCGGTCCTGCATTTCCTTACCACAGGCACATTCCATAACACTCTGAGCCAACTGCATGACATTTCATAGCCTGCATTCTCCAAACTACTCAGTCAAGTGCTTGAAGCACTTCTGCGGCATGTGGGACAGCACATTGCACTCCCCACCACCCTGGCACAGGTGAACACCACAAAGGCATGATTCTATTGCAAGAATGCCCAATGTGGTGGCAGCCCTGGATTGCACGCATGTTGAACTGGTGGCACCTCAGACCTTGGAGGAAGTCTACAGGAACCAGAAGCAGTTCCATTCAATAAATGTCCAGTTCACCTGAGACGCCAACCTCACGATCACCCTGTGCTGTGCCCGGGTCCCTGGATCAACCCATGATGCCATGGTCCTGCGGAACAGCACGCTGCCAGCATACATGGAGGGGCATAAAGGCCAGCGTACCTGGACATTGGGTGAGTACATGTTCCATCACACTAACCTTGCAGTACAAGTGGCATGCGGGGGGCGGGGGGAGTCACCAACACATAGAGATTGCATGCCCTGACAAGGCCACATACATGCAGGACCCACACACACACCCAACAAATGACAGGCAGCAGTGAATGGCCAAGACATGCCACCCCAACAGGGCAACCACACATACTGTACCACAGGTACCAGAATGCAACATCACACATCCCACTTCATGCATCGTCTGCAAGTGGGGGTGGAGGGGCTGGCCCATTTATGGTGTCCTAAGTATTTCCAGAGGAAGTCACAAGAGCCATGTAAAAAGTGTGAAGAGAACAGATGGCAACATACCTAATGACCAGGGTTACCATCCATGCAAAGTCAAACCACACATTACAATTTATAAACAAGTAGAGTAGTTGCCACTATGGCACCCTGGAAGTTTGAACAGCTTGCCCAGCCCCAGAGACCAGGGGTATGGGTCACTAACACCAATTGAGCCCATGGGGTGTCCATCACGGCAAGGCCCAAAGAAAACTGCAATACATGTAATGTCATCCTGATGAACTGCAACTTAGGGACATGACACTGGCATTTGACATGGCATGTAACCAGGGCACCATGTAGTTGAATCCATCCACTGATTAACACAGACGACCTGCACATGTAACCCTGACACCCATCAGGAGCCATGCATGGGAGCAATGCACAGGCCCAAACCACCCACCATGACATGCTGACCTGACCTTACCTGTCAAGCACCGGCCATGGAAGCTACGAGTGTCGGAGGTGTGCAAGATGTGCCATGACAGACCAAACATCCCTCCTGAGTAGTCGACTACACATGCAAAGGCCGGAATGTGAAATAGTGTAGTGGGATGGCACATGGGACGTGCATGCACAGACTGTCTATTGAGAATTAGGAGTTACAGGAAACTCATCCACAGATCACCATGATTGACACTTATGCCTCTCTCCCTTGCAGGTGACTCAGGATACCCGCAGCTTCCGTGGCTGATGGCTCCGCTGAGGAATCCTCCCCGACGCTACAGGAGGTGGCATACAACAGGGCCAGCGTCAGGACTTGGGTGTCAATTGAGTGCACCTTTGGCCTGTGGAAGCCTGCTGCCGATGTCTACACCAGACTGGGGGTGCACTCATGTACAGGCCAGAAAAGGGGGGGGCAAGATAGTCCTGGAATGTTCGATGTTGCACAACATATTCATCCGGTGCAACATTTCCCTGCCCCCGGATGTCGACATGCCACCCCCTGAGGAAGATGATGCAGTGGCGGCCGGTGGCACACATGCCCACATTGAGCCTGTAGAGGCCAGTCTTGGGCGACTGGCTTGCCAGAAACTCATTGACAACTTCATTGGATGAGGACACCAAATTTCACTACCCTTGCACCTTGGTAAAGGGAATATTGACTGCGAACATTAAACACATTCACTCATTAAAGAGTGTCCACTCATTGCTTCAAGTGATTTTTTTAAATCTAACAACGTGCAACATGAAACCAACATCCCCTCAACAGCATCCCACTACCCAAACACCCACCCTCAGCACACCCTCCCCAAACATCCACCTTAGCACACCCTTCCCAAACACACACCCTCAAAATCCCCCTCCCCAAACACCCACCCTCAAAATCACCCACACAGTGTTAAAGTGTGACTTCCATAGCCTCTTGTACTTGGGGGCCAGCTCATGCTACCTGGTGGTGAGGTGGTGTAGTGAACGGCTCCTTTGAGTGCTTGGAAGTGAGCCCTCAGTGGGTGTTGTGGAAGTGGATGGTTCAGACTCCTGGCCACGGATGTATTGCAGAGTCAACTGAATGGCCTGGTTCAGTGACTCTGGTGAGGGCGATGTTGAATCAGTGTGCTCACCCACACTTTGGCATAGTGTCCCAGTGAGCCTGCAATACACCGGGTGCATCCCTGCATTTCCGTCAGCTGCTGCCCCACAAGAGCATGTCTTCCACATGCTGCCTCTCGATATTGTCCAGCCTTGCCCATATTGCCCGCAGGTTATACTCAGGCAGTGGAGGTGGGCTGTGAGGACTTGGTGGCTGGGCTGGGCTGAATCAAGGGGTTGTGTCACCCCTGTACTCCTCCCTCTCTTGCCCTTAAGTGGAAAGCCGAAAAGGGCCAGGGGCTGCACTACATGTGATGGAGATGCTGGTGTGCTAGTGCGGGGGGGGGGGGGCACTGTCCACTGGCATGGGTTTATGTGTCCCCCTCAGTGCTCGATGGTTTATCCACAACAGTGATAGGTGGAGGAGGTGGAGGTGGTGGATCTGTGGCAGTAGGCCAGCAGCCATGCCCTGCTGCTTTCTCCTGCTCGTGGGTGGTTTGGCCTGTGCAGGGGTTGGAGCAGTTGAAGTGGCTGGGGTCGAGGCTCCAGCCTCTGCGCTGTCCGTAGACAGTGTACCTGTTGAAAGTGAAATGACATGTCGTTAGTCTTTAGCAGACATGTCTGTGACCTTGCATTAAACTCATGCCATAATGTGTGTGTCCCAGAGTCTAACATTTCAGGTGGGTCACTTGGGTGCTATTGCTCTGATGGGTGCCAATGCATGTATGTGGTGGTTGACGTGCCTGCTGAATGCATACACTTTGCATGCATGTACAAGTCAACTCTTGGCCTGACAAGGTGGGTTTTTGTTGTGGGTGTGGTGGGGTATCACATTCAGATGTGGACGATCTTGGCAAACATGGGTGCTTGGCATGTGCATGCATGCACATTTAAGCTGCATTGAATGTGTCTTGGTAATTTCACCGGCATTCCCTTGACACGTGCATGTGCACTCACTACCCATTTGCTGTGCCTGCCATGTGTCAGACCATTTCCCTTGCCCATTCTGTGCAGCTATACTGGTGGATGCATGCAATTGGGAAGTACATGTACATGCAGTTGTACTTGCCGCCATCACCTTGGGTTCCTGCTCCAGCATCAGCGATTCCTATGCCCTTGATTCCCTCCATATGCAGGATACTGTGTGATGTCTCCTCCCAGGGCATGAGGTGAAAGGGGGTCCACCGTGCCTCCACCGGAGGCAGCACACTCCCTCCTGTGCTTTGCAATGAGGCCACTGACCCTTGCCTTCAGGTAATCCCATCTCTTACTACTGTCCCTGTTAATGCAGGGGACAGTTCCGCAGCAGTCACCCTTGCCACGACTGTAGCCAATATGGCACCCTTACACTGGACACTGGTCCTCCTGTGTCTGCTTCCGAAAAGTTCTTCAGCATGTTCGACTACTGTATCCGCCAATGCGATGAGCTCATCTTCAGAGAACTTCAGATTTCTGAGCCTGGGAATCTGGGGCTTGTGACCTTTTCTCCTGGGACATGGTTCTGATGTGGTTCTGGGCCAATATGGCAGCAGGAACAGGGGGATTCAGGGTGGATTGTGTTTTTGAATTTGAATGTATTAATATACTTTCAGCATAATAGCTGTGTATATACAACATTTAAAACAACCGTTTAAAATGTACAGTACAAACATAAAACACATAAAATTACAAGAGGCCCTATGTAGCTAGTCCATAAAAAGTGTCCACTAAAATCTGTAAGACAATTTCATTAATTACATCAAATTCATCCACATGTCAAATCCATGATTTCCTTCTAAAATATTAATAATTAAAATAGGTTCCTACATTATTCAAAAAAGTGCAAGTATCGCAATCCATTTCATATCAAATTTGTTCATGTGATAAATAACATTTACATCGTTTCCATTCATAAACATTTGCCATAGCACGGTAGGATCCCGAACACAAACCATTATTGGAGGCTTTCAACGTCTGGTCTCTAATGTATGTCAGACTTTCGCATCTAGTCAAGATATGTCCTAACGATTCAATAGTTTTTTCGCCACAAAGCCGACATTCACATTCGTTTTGTGCCGGGCCTTTCTGAGCTCCTTCAGTTTCTAGGACATTACATTTATTACATTTTAAGAGTAAGTACTGTCTCATCAGCCATAATTCTGGGAAAGCCACAATATAAAATGGAAGGCTAGTTTGTGATTCTATGTACTGGATAAAAGGTCCGCTATGAGAGTTACACACTAGTTGTACCGTGTTGTTTTCATTATCAAATAGTCTGATTTTCTTTTTCAGCCAATATTTTATACTTTTTACATTAGTAGCAGATATATCAATATCACATCCTCTCCTCCATAGATTATAGGTAGTGAATATTGTTCCCCATGTGCCAATCTGTTCATAATTATCCAAGCTCAGAAAGGCCTTGGCATAATCGACCATTATGGTCTTATTATTCAGGGTCATTAAGTCAATTGAACACATGAAGGTCCTTAGTATTAAACTAGATAGAATACAGGTCAGGCCCTATTCAAGATAGAAAAACTCAACGGATAAGGACTGTGGCATGCTGAACAATTTTCTAAGCATTTTGGCTTCAATCCGTTTTAATTCAGCATGTAAGCTATGGCCCCAGATTTCTATTCCATATGTTAATATTGGTACTATTTTCATTGTATACAGAAGCAGTACAGTCTTCACTGACAGACCACCATTTCTTCCTATGAAGGCGCTCACAGCGCCTACCATTCTCCAACATTTCAGTTTGGTTTTTTTCCCAGTGAGACTTCCAATTTAAGGTCTCATCAACTAAGATGCCAAGGTAAGTGTAGGTATTTACCCGCTCTAGTTTTTTTCCCTTCTAAATACCAGCTCATATTTGTCAGATTTTTCCAGAGAATATCATCACTTTATTTTCTTCTACATACACATGAAGCCCATTCAGTTTCACAAAGATTCCTAGGCCGTCAAGTAACCTTTGCAGCCCCTTGGGTGTATAGTCAATTAGCAGCATATCATCAGCATATCCCAGCCAGTTTATATGCTCTGTGCCCACTTTTACAGGCGATAAACCAGCTGGGTTAAATGACATAAAAAGATCTTCCAAGTATAAATTGAATAAAGTTGCGTCTACTATACATCCTTGTTTTTCTCTCATTCCAGTGGGTATTGATACAGACAATTGGCCATTGACATTTAATCTAACTTTTACCTTTGTTTCTCTGTGTAATAGAATAAGCATCCTTAGAAGGCCCTGAGGGATATTCCATGCTTTAAGTTTGCATCACAAGTTGTTTCTCAGCACTGTATCAAAAGCGGCGCTGAAGTGGATGAAAGCACTGTATTCTTTTGTCTTTCTACGTACCCAGGAGTAATCGACAGCAGGAACTAATGCAAGGATGTTGTGGGCTGTTCTGGATTTAACTCTGAAACCGGTCTGGTACTTACTTAGGATATCATTATCCTCAATCCAGGAGTTTAGATCAGCTAGATGTAACCGAGCAGAAACTTTTGCCGGTATATCCAGCATGGACAGTAGTCTGTAGTTCTGAGGGGCACTTCGTTGGCCTTTTTCATAAACTGCCAATATATAGCTCTCTTTCCATGTTTTTGGACGTAAACCTGATTTCTCAATCTCATTATACAATAGCCACAGCAGTTCTGCCCATAACTCAGCTGACATTTGCAGAAGGGAGAAGGCCATTATTTACTCCATCAGGACCACATGCCCTTGATCTATTACGTTTTTCAATTATCGCTCTTATTTCAGTACAAGTCGATTTACATACCCATGGTATATCAGGGATTTCCAATTCTATCTCAACTTCATCACTACCGCCCAAGGTTTTTGTTATATATTCTACCCATACTATACTTCTTCTGGTATGCAGTTTATAGGCAACTCGTTCCTATTGCTTATGCTCAATTTTTCCAGATCGCCACTGTGTCATTTGTGTTTTTAGAATGGCCTTCGCAGGCCATCTCGTTCCGGCAGTGACACAATTTCCGGCACAGGTAACCCAGGCTCCGGTAATACTGGCGACCCCATCAATGTACCAGTATTACTGGAAGTTTTGGTGCCAGTATTGGTATTACTGGCGCTTATTTGCTGGTAATTCCGGCACTTTGTTGTTGTCTGGTGGGGGATTTGAGGGGATATGAGCAACCACGGACTCATTCTAGGCCTGAAATTCAGGAGATCTACCCCCCGCTAACGGTAATACCGGCACATCGTTATTTTTGCCGTTTTACTGGCAGAATCGAAATGAGCCCCAGTGTAAGGAAATGTTTACATAATAGTTATGCAATTGTATGCTTGGTGATTAACGATGTGCCGCATTGATAGTCATGTTGACGCAAAGACTGGACATCGTAAATGTACATTTTACCAAAAATGTCATTTTTAATTAAGATGTTGATTTATTGTTTAACTTGTTTTTCAAATTAGGTACTGAAATATAGTTTTGCTTTCCCAATTGTACATAGTTACGTCATTGGGATGGGTATGTGCCATGGATCCAATTTTCCTGTGCATGGGTTCTTTAACCAGAACTGGAGAAAAACTATCAGTAACGGAACTGTAATATCCATATTCTGGGACAATCACGAGGCACCAGTTTGCCCATCTGCACTGGCAGTGATCAACATGCCAGCCTTTACTGTATGAAGACATGCTGATGGCAAAGTGTTGCATTTCGACATGAAAGGAGGCCGTGAGTTTCGCATGTGTAAATGGGAGGAAACCGAAAGTAAAATGCATTGGATTATTTTTTCGGATCGATCGATATATGCTCAAAAATACATGCCCGATCGATTGGGCGAATACAATTCCAAAGAGAACTTCCCCTTTAAGTGCATGAAGCAACTAGTGTTTTCCAATTTGGAGGCCAGATGCTTTTGCCAAAATGATGCAGTCGTTTTGGGAATCGTACAAAAATTTTGACCTGGGAATTGCGATGGCTGAAAATGCGGACTTATTTTTTTTTTAACCCCCCCTTACACCACATATATATGTGGGGGGGGCTTAGAGTTTAATATTAATATGAGTTTAATATTAATATGGGGGGGTGCAGGGGTCTCCCCCCGCATATATATGTGGTGTAAAGGGTTAAATAAAATTGCCATTTTCAGCTGTCGCAATAATCACATAGATCCGTCGTTTTGGGCTGTGGGTGTGGTTATGATGAGGAGGTGATAGTTGCCAGACTCAGAGACAGAGGCGCTGCTGGGGGGGGGGCTAAGCGGGCTATAGCCCCTGGTCTTTTGGTTGTAGCCCCAGATAGAATCTCAGGAGCTACAACCAAAAGGCCAGCTAGCCCCAAGTCTCGACAGTTCCGACATTAGGGTAGACCCCAGTCTTTTCCAGACCTAGCAACACCCCTGCTCAGAGACTGTAGCTGTTTGGGAATTATGGTTCATCGGATAAAGATTTCTGCATTCCCCATTCAGTGGTCGTTTAGTGTTCCCCCACTAAGTCACCTTGGCCTTTTTAGAGCTATTTTTAAAACTGATTATACGATTTAGGCTACACTAGTCCTTTTCAAACCTGAGTTTCGTGTCCAGTATGCGTCATCTTTGCTGTCTACAATAAGCTGATGAATAGACAACGCACACTGTTAAATATTGCCTTACATTTAGTTAACATAAAAGTGCTGCAAATCCTTGCAAGATATGCTTGGGCAAGTTTCGTCAGGTGCGGGGGCAGCTCCAATGAGCAAACACAGCCGGAAGCTGTGTGTTAACCTTTCTGGGGAAGGGAGAGCGACGGACCCGAGTGTGACCTTTGGCCAGTCAATGGCACACAAAAGGCGATCGGGATGAAGCAGAGGGAGAGCAAACAGGCAATCTCCGGCACCGTTTGATTTCTCAAGTTCAACATCTCTCAGGATTAGAGGCTGCGGGCCAGAATAGCTACAGTGGATGCTTCTAAACTACATTACAAACCGTGTGCGCCATATTGGACTCGAAAATAGACACCCAAGATAAACAAAGAGGTCGCGGCTGTTTGATTATAGTGACAGTTTTCCGATTAGCTTTATCTTTCATAACACTGTTCTTTATTTTGTATATTTTCAAGAAATTATTAATTATTTGAGTTATAACCCAAGCCACTTATACATCTGTAAATCCCTATTTTGGGCCATTTTAAGTAGTATATGCATTATGGAGCAGAAGGGTTGTGAACCACGCCCCCGTGAGTCCAATGCAAATCTATAAGTGTATAACCTTGCAGTCTTAGAGCAGGTAGGGCAAGGACCAGCTATGCAGTATGTGGGCAAATCCTCCCCTACATAGTGGATAACCTATATTACATGGTCAGCCATAGGGAGCCTGAAGTTTAGTTGGCTTTCCCATAGGAAGGGCACTTTTTGGGTGGCTTATCATTTTTTTCGGAGTTTCATGTGGATACATAAAAATTCACACACAAAAAATAGACTGGATTGAATGATTTTGGAAAGTTTGGTGCAGTTGGGTTAAGTGAGGCAATTTTATAGCTGGGTCCCAAAAGGCTTGAAATCCAGATAGACTTGAACGGGAACAAAATTTTGACTGACGCTACAGGTGGCACCACTGGATGGATATGCACCATACCTGTGCGATGAGCAGCAGATTTCTTCCAAAAACCTACAATTAAGTCCCAAAAGTAGGTACCAAAAAATTAATGATATCTCGTTCCAGTATGTAGACTTCCTGATTGTGTCTGCGGCTGCGTCTTGGCCAATCAGGAAGCTGCGTCAAATCCAAGGACACCATGTTAGGGCACCGATTGGCCAACTGAGAAATGTGACGTACATCAAACATTTTTAAACAGGTGCCTTGCTGGGTTTGTGACCCGTGGCTGTGGTCCGCAGACACCCGGTAGGAAAATGTCTAAAAACGCACACTTACACTTGTGTTGCACACAAAGGGTCCTTCGTTGTTCGCAGCCTCCATTTCATGTTCACGGACTGCGGCATGCACAGAGTTTCGCTAAACAATGCATTATACATTCGGGGGCTATGTTTTGTGGCCAGGGACATCAACGCACTACAGTAGCAACATGATGCACCACTTGTAGTGATTTCATTTATGTACATTACAATACATTACATTTGTTATGAGCACTATTGGCCCTCAGGCATTAAGGCGCAGATTAGAAAAAAAGACGATACAACAGGAAACAAAACACAGAAGGACAATAAAACAGGAAACAAAACACAGAAGGACAAAAAACAGAAGAACCCCCAAAAGGGATAAACTGGGTCCCCTGCAAGAGAGCAAAGCAGGACATAGCATCAGAACTGACTGACTAGGCGTCAGAGTGGTGTACTTCCTGAGTCCTGGTAAAAACCAGATCGGAAAGGTCTCAGGAAAAAAATAAGTTTTCAATTCTTTCTTGAAGACTTGGAGAGAATTATGGCTCCTTAGCCTGACATGTAGTTTATTCCAAAGGGAAGACGCCTGTACATTAAACGCCCCATTTTCTGCCTTTGAGGTCTTAAATCTAGGCTGTAATATCAGATTTTGATTTCCTGATCTGAGAGTTCTTTGATTACATTTCTCTTTTATATGGTTTTGTAGATAAGCGGGCATTACTTGTAGCCTGAATTTGAATGTAATAACCAACACTCTAAAAGAGATCCGGGATTCAATGGGAAGCCAGTGAAGAGATCGCCTGGCCTCTGTGCCTGGGAAGTCTGAGAACTACTCTGACCGGCCAGTTCTGAACTACCTGCAGCCTATGCAGTTCTTGCTGACTAATGCCCAGCAATAGACTGCAGCAATAATCCAGCTTTGCTCCAATTATTGCCCTGGCAATTGTCTCAGCATTTTGAGAAATCATGGGCCTCAAGTGAGCCAATAGTTTAACATAATATACTACACCCGCCACTAATGTTGCGATATGAGCCTTCATACTCTCAGTCGGGTCCAGAGTTACCCACAGAATTTTTGTTTTAGGTAGAAGAGAGATGATGTCATCTCCCAGTTTGAAAGAGCTATAGGCATGATTTAGATTATTTAATGCCTTAGAACTACCTACAATCAGCAACTCTCTCTTGCTTCGGTTCAGTGCTAGGAAATTATCCAGCATCCACCTTTCGATCAGTGAGAAGATTCTATTAACCTCCAACTCATCTGTCTCATGATGTCCTGTTAATGAAATGACACATTGGGTGTCATCTGCATAGTTTGAGAACACGACCCTCTCTTCCACTAACATGAATAAGGGGGCCATGAACAAGTTATAGAGGCAGGGCAACAAGCTTGCCCCTTGTGGAACCCCGTACAGCACAGATAACGGAGTGGCTTCAGCAGAGGCTGAGCAGACCCTGCTACTTCTGTGCTCCAGAAATGAGGCAACCCACTGGGCTGCCGAGTCAGAGGGGTTAGCCACCTCCTGTAATCTGGGAATAAGGATGTTATTTATTTGATATGCATTGAAGCATTACTTTATTTAACATATGAGAAACGTGATTCAGTGAAAAAACGTTGCTAAAAGTGATGTTATTTTTATAGTGCAAAATATAAAAGCCAAAGAAATGTGCCCGTTGTGGTAAAGCTACACAACCATTACTCATGCCCCCCCATGCAGTGCTCATACCAAAACATATGACAACATAGACAGGGATGTCATTTCACCAAAATGCCAGGGGTAGTGGAAGTGACATCACATGACCCTTGACCTCTGATGACATCACAGACAGTGATGTCATTTGACCCCACCCCGAAGTGACATCACAGGAAGCGATGGAACACGACCGTTTACCCCTTGACAAAACAGGAAGTGGCATCACATAGCATTGTTTCTAAGTACACTATGAAAAATATGGTTACAATATCACTGTAATGTGATATACATTTCATACCAGAATGCATCACCATATGTATTGCCATAAAAAACATGCTATAACTGCAACTTGCGAAAAGCAAAATACATACACAAATTGATGTTTATTCTACTCTAAATGCTTTTTGGAGGATTTTGTCTGCATTGTGAATTTGAGGTGTTTAAGAACAGACTAAATCAGTGTCACACCCCCTGAAGTGTGCCTAAAATGCACCTTTAATGATAGCAATTATTGTATGGAATGCCAGAAAACAAATAGCTGAAATAGCCACATGGCATTGGCCACAGTCCAGGCGCTTCACTTTGTTAAAAAAAAAAAAAAGTTTAACATTTTATTTTTTGTGGTAGCAAGGAAGACCACAGGGGTCGCAACTGCGACCCCTAAATGACATATCTGAACATAGATGACATCACATACGGCGTGAGTTATGGTTATGTAGCTTGCCATAAAGGCAAAGTTCTTTTGTTTTTAGATTTTGCAATAATAATGTTCCCTTAACAAAGTTTATTCTCTGAATATAAATGGTTTATAATAGAGTAACATACCCATAATGTCTCTAACAGTTTTTCTTCTGAATTTCAAAACAACGTTGTTTTTTATTGCAGCAACTAGAGCAGCTTAACTATAAAATCCTTTTAACAAAGTTTTTTCATAGAGAGTATATATATATATATATATATATATACACACAAATGCATCACTTACTACATACTTGTACCACTACACACAAAACATTAAGAGACCACAATGTATACAAATATGGGGCTTATACAGGGAGAGTAAAGTAATTAAACAAGAGGCAGTATCATGAGCCACTGTGTATAACCAACATGATTATCTTTACGCATAGAAATGATTGCTGTGTTTCACTGCTTCTTCCCCTATGCATGTGCATCATAAGATGCGATTGAATTCTAAGGAAAGTACTGGAAGAACATGTGCAAATAGCAACGTCTACAAATGTAATACCTTCTAAATTTTAAGTTTTTGACTGTCAGTGAATAAACTCACCTGGCCTAGAAATGTCAGTGAACAAAAAAAGAAGGGGCTAGACATGTGATGTCATCAGTGATGTCATCAATCATATCTGTGAAGTCATGGGTGTTATTCTTAGCAGTGCACGGTGGTGGCGTGAGTTATGGTTGCTTAGCTTAACATAACTGGCGAATTTCAGGGGGTTTTCGGTTTTACTTGTAACCATAACATCCCTTTTACAAAGCTTTTTCACTGAATTTGGTAGGTTTTTAGTAGCGCAACTTAACCATAACATCCTTTTAACAAAGTTTTTTCATTTAATTTCATAGGTTTTTATTAGTGCAACTTAACCATAACGTCCTCTTAACAAAGTTTTTTTCATTGAATATATATATATATATATATATATATTTTCAAACGAAAATTAAGCCCGAAAGAGGGAAGAACCTGCAGAATGCACACCCAAGGGCAGCCAAGTCCAGTGAATCCAGTCCTTAGCAAATAAAGGGTTTCACAGCAAAAATCAGGCAGCACCAAATGTTCTTTATTAGTAAAAAGTGCTTTTCAAAGGAGAACCTGAAGGTTACAACGACGCTTTTCGCAATCAACTGACTGCTTGTTCACGATAGTAGGGCAAACACAGACAAAGGACTTCTTAAAACACCATTCAAACTCTATGGTTGCAATGTATAGAATGTCTCGTTCAGGACATTACTCTGATGTGAAGAGAAAGCAGTTGCCATATTGTAGTGACCACGTTTACCTCATGTCAGCCTTAGTAGTCTCAAATAAGTACATTAAATAATGTGCTTAACATCAAGTGACAATTTACAGATTTAATTGTTGCCGCAAGCGCCACAAAATACATCAAGGAGGGAACAAATCAGAGAGATGGCAAATACCTTGTGGAAACCTAAATGGTCAAAATGGGAGGTAAAATATTATTAAAAAATAATAATAATAACCGTTGGAAAGAAGGAAGGAACCACACATGCATGAAGTAAGGTACGCCCTGCAAATGCAAAATACAAAAGCAGTGGCGGGCTACATAGCACCTTACTATAATATATGTAAACATTAATATGTTGTATGCAAAAGAAAGTGTGGTACGATATCAAATACCAACCTACCAAAACTAAAATAAAATAAAACCTGTGCCAAGAGAGTAATAAAGCACACTCACATGTATATTGCCATCTCCTCATTATGGACCCTCTATGCAAGTTGTGCACATGCGCAAGTAGAATGACATAAATACATGCGCCTTGATCATCGGTGATCTCAATCTTACCTATACATCGAGTGGACATCGTATATATGTTAGGGTAAAGAACGGGTCTAATCAAACACGTATAGCTGTATTTGGACAGGGGTAATGTGCATAGTGCATACACAATTGTACAAAGTGCAAAGGGCAAAGGGCAAAGTGCAAAAATGCATAGCAGCAATAGTCCGGGGCGGAGGGATAGACAGGGTACGGGGGAGAGGAGAAAGGGGAAAAGGGAAACGCAAGGGGATCAAAATTACATTCTCTACAGCAAAGATAATACGCACAGTGCTCTGCGTCCATGGGTGCACTTATCATATAGTCTCAAATTTGAAAACCAACCAAAACTCCCTTAGAAATAAAAGGAGGATGGCAAAAGTATGTGCAGCCATGGACAGCTGGAGAATCATCAAAAAATAGATCCACAATAAAGTGCAAAGTGCATAAACCCTAAAATACCCCAATTCAGGAGGCAAACACCCTTCCTGATAGGCCTTAGATTTCACCTAAATAATGCATACATGCTATATAGGCCAGTTCAATCAAAGATTAAGAAATCCACACATTAAAATGCAAAAAGGAGGAAGAAAAAATGCTAAATGCATAAATATTCCTGATACCCAATACATACGATTAATGATCTTAAAATACGAGACTAAATGCAACACTGATTGAATGCGTCTAAAGAGTCCAAAGAACACGGTGTAAAAAACAGTATATATCATAATTATCAATCTAAAAAGATAAATATACTCCCTACTAAAATACAAGTTAAAACCAGATAATAATACAAAACAGGCCGGCATAATTCATGAAAAAACAACCATCGGAGGCCACCAGGGGGCGCGCAGGCAATGGCTGCCTGAGTGCGGAGCTCCCGCTGTGGCCGGGCTTTGGCAAGGGATTGAGCCCCCCCCCAGCTCCCCCGGCGGGCACGCCACAACAATTCCGCGGTGCGCCCCCCCCCTGCACCCCCAAGGCGAAGGAGCGGCCTTCGAGACCCCCGGGAAGCGGAGGATCCGCGATCGGGACTCCCCGCTTGGGGTGAGGAGCGCGGCTTGGAGAGCCACTGAGCAGCAGGAGAGGCGGACCCTTCCCGAGGCCTGGCAGGCCCATAGCCCGGCCAGCCCCCCACCCCCTCGACTATCCTTCTCGCCGAACAGAGGCGGAGAACGGGTCGGCGTCGGCCCGGGGATGCCGCCGCGGTCCGGGGGTCAGCCCCCTCCCCCCCCGCTTCTCCCCGGCCCGGCTGGTCACGTTCGGGAGGCCCGCTCCCGAGGAGAAGACGGAGTGACCCGCACGAAGCCCGGGGGCCTGGGGCAGGCTCTGGGGATCGGCACCCCCCCTGCCCGCGAGGAGTGATCGGGTGGACAGCGTGGGCCGGGGGTGGAGGGCCCCCCCTCCCCCCTGGATCTTTGAACGCGGGCACATCAGCGGAGGTGAGGCGAGGCAGCGGAGGCCCGAGGACTGCTCCCCGCAGGCGTGCGGACCCCCGGAGCACGCCGGAGGCAAGGCCCCACCCCTCAACACAACGACATTGACGGACAGGGGGTTACTTGGGTGAGAGGCCCCCGCTGGTCGCAGGCGGGGCGTGTGCCCGCCCGGGGGTGATCCCCCACCCCCATGAGGGAGAATCAAAAGTGAAGAAGGGAAAGGGGGGGAAGAAAAAGAAAAGGGGAAAAAGAAGAGGAAAAAAGAGGGGAAGGAGAAAAGAAGGGAAAAGAAAGGGGGGGAAGAAATAATTAAAAAAAAAAAAAAAAACCAACAAGCAAGAAGAGAAGAGAGAAGGAAGACACACAACAAAAGGACACAGACAAACAGCTGGGCCACCAGTGGTCCTGGAACGCCCTTCCCCCCCTGCTGACTCAAAGATATCCACAACACGTGCCCCACGGGCCACGGGGCCTCCGACGCCCTTCCAAGGGGTATCCAGTAAAGGCCCCGACCCCCCACGAGGAGTTTGGACGGGGTGTGAGGCCCCCACCAGGAGACGGTGGGGCGTGTGCCCGCCCCCCCCCTACTAAGTGCAACACCCTACAACCCCGGCGGGACCCGGCCCGGGACGGGGCTGCCCCGGTGGGTGATCCCTTGGCCCCGGGGTCCCCCCCCGCGGACGCCCCCAGGAGAGCGGCCTCACCCCTCCGCCAGGGACATTGAGGCCCGGACAGTGGACTACGGGAAGACACCCGATGAGCTGGCGGGAGTCCCTACAGGTATATCGCTTCCAGGAGGGCAAAAAAGGCAACGGAGGCACAAGTCGGAAAGGAACCATGGCCCAGTCGGAAGACTCAGCCCCTTCCTCCTCAGCCATGGAAAGGGGCTTCGCCTCAATCTTACAAGAAATCAGAGACATGCGCACAGACATTGCACAGAAGTTTGAAAAAATTGATCAAAGGGTGGAAAATATCGAAGACAGACTGCACCAGGTCGAGATGCAGCAAACAACCTCGGCACCCCAAGAGATTCAACTTAACATGAGGCTAGAAGCCCTCGAAAAGAGGGACGAGGAGAGAGACCGCCAGATGGACGATTTCGAAAATAGGGAGAGGAGGAACAACCTCAGGATTTTCGGGGTGCCCGAAATGGAGGGGGAAACGGAGAGGGACGTCACCAGAGCGGTGCGGGACATCATCACTCTCCTGTTTGCGGAGGAGATGACGACAGAGCCTACGTTCGACAGAGTGCACAGAGCGGGGAGCAGAGCGGGGGGCCCCCGTTCGATTTTAGCCCGGTTCCACCACTACTCCGAAAAGACTAAAGTGCTGGAGGAGGCCAGGAAGGCCCGAGAAATCACCTATAATAACGCCCAGATTTCCATATACCAGGACCTCTCCGCATACACATTGGCTAAGCGGAGAATGTGTCGCCCTCTCACACAGCTGCTAAAGGACAAAGGGATACGCTACAGATGGGGCTATCCCTTCTCCCTGACATTCGAATATATGGGCCAAAGATCGACCCTGATTACAGAAGAAGACATCCGTGGTGCGATCCAGGAATACGTGGTGGACACGAACCCCCGGAGGGACCCATCGGGCCCGGGGGGGGCGGACTCGAAGACCCTGGCCCGCCGAGGGACAGGAGAAAGAGAACCGGGATGCGCAAATTCAGGAAAATGAGCACCCCATCGCCAGCGAAAGAAGGCGAGCGGAACGATCCCGAGGACTGAGAACGGTCTCGATCTGTTATGATCCTAACTGGTACTCGGAGGAGTTGGAGGTTCACTCTTTAACTGCATCTCCACGAACAGCAAGTATATGGGTCTCTTAAAAAGGAATGCAGCCGTGGGGGGGTTTGGGGGGGCTCAAGAGGAACAGCTTCATGGGCGATTGGCCTGGCCGCAGGGGGCAGGCTGGTGGTCCGGCCAAGAGCCAGTGCTGGCAGAACTATTTGGCTGGACGCCGGGGAGGGGGGAGGGGGGATACACGAAATTTGAGGGGGTTCAGTTCGGTGTTGGGGTTGGGGGGCAGTTGGGGTTTAGTTTCATGCCTTCCGTTGTGGGAAGGGTGGGGGGAAGAGGGAAGTTCAGAGCACAATTCAAGGAGCATTCGGGAAGGAGCATCATTGAGTCGTTGATCATGAGGGAAGATCTCTTAAATTATGGCTGAGGGTCTGCCCGCCCTGGGTGTGGGCTCACTCAATGTTCGGGGCTTAAATTCTCCCACAAAAAGATCCCTGGTCAGTAGGGAATTCCGAAGAACCAAGCTCGACATCCTCTTCTTGCAGGAGACCCACTGGCCTCTGGGGAAGGAACCCAAATTGAGGGGTGGTGGGATTGGGGAGGTCTTTAGCGCTTCCCATAAGGGTAAGAAACGCGGAGTGGCTATTCTACTAGCTAGAGGAGTCAACTTCGAAAAAGAAACCATAATGAAAGACCCGGGTGGCCGATACCTGCTAGTCCGAGGAACCCTGCAGGGGGCCCCACTCACCCTGGGGGCCATCTATGGTGGGTGGGGACTTTAATATGGTCCTGGACCCAATCCGGGACAGGAAAAGAACAGGCCCCCAGATCCCCAGAGCAGCAGATGAAATCACGGCCCGAACTTTTCAGAGGGTCAATTCGGAAATAGGCTTGGTAGACACGATCCCAACCCCCAGACCCGAGACCCCCTCCTTCACGTACTATTCAGCAATCCATACATCGTTCTCCAGAATTGATTACATCTTGGTGGACGAATCCCTGTTCTCATCTATGTCTGGCTATAGGGTGGAGCCGGTCCCCTGGTCTGACCACGACCTAGTCAGGATCACGATAGCGAGGGAAGGGCTGAGCGACCGTGGGGGGAGATGGAAGTGCAATGACTTTCTACTAAAAGATGAGGTACTAGCGCAGGAGATACTAGAGGCCATCACTGAATTCTTTGAGTTTAACGACAATGGGGAAGTGGGACTACACACCCTTTGGGATGCATTCAAGGCCACCTTGCGACGAGTCCTGATTAAAATAGGAGCATGGGAAAAGAGGGTAAGGGCCGCCCAGGAAAGGCGCCTGAGGGAGAAAATCGCCCAATTCCAACCAGGGGGCTCCCCTGCGGAGCCCCTGGATGGCGACAGGATGGCCGCCCTGGCCGACTACAGACTCCAGTTGAAGGAACTCCTCCTCCAAAAAACCGAAAGAAGTCTCCAGCTGGTCAGACAGAGATACTATGAGAAGGGGGACAAGGCGGACAGGATCTTAGCCTGGAAACTGCGAGAGGTCCAGAGGAGTAAAATGGTGAGAGCAGTCAAAAATGAGGAGGGGAAATTAGGCCATGACGCATCCCACATAGGAGAGGCATTCCGCAGATATTATGAAAAACTATACTCTTCCGAATATAATGGGGATGAGGAGGAAATCAAGGGGTTCCTAGATTCAATACAGATCCCAGCCCTTTCCAGGGAAATGGCGGAGGGGTTGGAGGGCCCGGTGACCGAGGATGAGGTGGAGCGAGTGATTAGCGGCATGAAGAGGGGTACCTCTCCGGGTGAGGATGGCTATTCAGTAGCCTTTTACAAAAGGTTCCGCTCGACCCTGGCCCCGTATCTGGTAAAGGTGTTCAATGGAGTGCTGGAGGGAGGCTTTCTCCCGGACTCCAGGATGGAGGCGATCATAGTGGTGCTCCCCAAGGACGGTAGGGACCCCTCGGAGTGTACCTCCTACCGCCCCATTTCTCTGTTGAATACTGACGTGAAGATCCTGGCCAAGGTGATTGGGAGGCGGATAGAGGGGGCCCTGCCGAAACTAGTCCACGGAGACCAAGTGGGTTTCATAGGGGGTCGTCAGGGCTCAGACAACATTCGGAAAACTATAGATCTGATGCACCATGCACAGAGGGCGGACCTTAACGCGAGCGTCCGATCCTTGGACTCTGAAAAGGCGTTCGATAGGGTCGAATGGCGATTCATGGCACTCACCCTCCAGAGAATGGGCTTTGGGCCACAAATCCGGGACTGGGTGGCTGCTCTACACAGGGCCCCGAAGGCTAGGGTTCAGGTGAACGGCAGGCTATCGGATCCGTTCTCCCTCTCGCGGGGAACCAGGCAGGGATGTCCGCTTTCCCCCCTAATTTATGTCCTTGCAATGGAGCCCCTGGCCATCGCAATCAGAACTCATAGAGATATCAAGGGCATCAAGAGAGGTGAGGTGGAATTTAAGCTATCCCTGTTCGCAGACGATATCCTGGCCTACCTTGTAGACCCGCGGCTTTCGCTCCCCCCCCTCTTGTCTCTGATGGCCACATTTGGGCGCTTCTCAGGGCTCAAAATTAACGCTTCTAAATCGGTCCTCCTCCCCATGAGAACACAAGACCCAGGTGTGGACTTCCTGGACAGGTTGGAGGGGATAACAGTGGGGAAGGCCGCCATCCGATACCTAGGTGTCCTCCTCCCCAGGGACCTTTCCATTCTTGCCCCTATTAACTACGACCCCGTGATGGCGGGAATCACGGCAGACCTGAGGAGATGGGGCTCCATGATCCTGTCCTGGAACGGCCGCATGACGGCAGTCAAGATGAACATTCTTCCACGGTTGTTGTATCTCTTTACCTCTCTTCCCGCGGTCGTCCCTGACCAGACCTTCAGGGTCCTCCAAAACGCGGTCCGTGAGTTTATATGGCAGGGCAAGACACCCAGAACCGCAAAAACTGTCCTGATTCTACCCAGGGAGGAGGGAGGGTTCGGGTTGCCAGATTTCCAGCTCTACTATCGCGCCGCCCAGCTACGTGTCCTTCTGGAGCATATGAAAGAGGGGCTGGGCACATACTGGTCCTATCTGGAAGACATGGACACCCATCCACTAAAGGTCCGGGACCTTTTATGGGCCCCGCAAAAATTTATCCCGAATAGACTGAAGTCCCACCCGACATTAGGTGTTCTATGGGCAATCTGGCGGGAGGGCCCCCAGACAGCACATTTAACGTCTTGGCCGTCCCCAATGTCCTCCCTATGGAGCCAACCCCTCATGCTGGGCAGTAGGGGGTTCCGCTGTGCTCAGTCCTGGTCCGACTCGGGAATGGAATGGGCAGGGCAGATGTTCAGGGAGCGAGAATTCCTAACATACGAGGAATTGAGGGACGCTCTTGGTCAGGGATCACTAACCATCTTTGAATATCTCCGCTTGAAAGGCATCTTATGTGACCAGGCCTGGGGTCAAGACTTGAAGAGACAACTGACCCCCTTTGAGAAATTTCTTGATACAGCGACTTCTAGGAAGGGGGCGGTCTCAGGGGTATATAAAATTTTGAACACTGTCAATTTGGGGGAGAGGAGGCGGTTCCGCTCTTTTTGGAACGAGCTGGCAGGGGAAGAGATCTCGGAGGACGCCTGGTCCAGGATCTTTAAAATAGCCTTCCACGGGAATTTATTTACCGCGGATATGGAACATAACTTCAAAATCCTCCAGGGATGGCACAGAGACCCTGCAAAGTTGTCAAAAATGTTCTCTGGTGTTTCCCCAACATGCCCAAGGGGTTGCGACCAGGTTGGGTCGAGGGCACACATGTGGTGGCACTGCCCGAAGGTACAGGCATATTGGGTGGAGGTAAGGGGCTGGATCGCTAAAAATCTCGGAGGAAATGCTCCCCCAAAACCCTCTGACCATGCTGTTGGGCCTACCCCCAGAGGACACGGACACAATGAGGTACCCGAGAATGTGGGAAACAATGCTACGAGTGGGCAGGGTAGCCCCTGCCCAAAAGTGGAAGAGCCCAGAAACTCCATCCAAGGTGGAATGGCTACAGAAGGTCAAAAACATGTTCTTGATGGATAAACTAACAGCAATGGTGAACAATGACTCGGCCTCCTTCCAAGCGAACTGGTACGGGGTGAAACAGATCTGGGGATGGGATGTCCATTGATCTGCAGCAGAGAACTGGAAACGGCGCGGGGGCCCAGGGCCCGGGAACCGGCAGACGGAACACAGCCAAACTAGAAGTCAACGCTCAAGCTCGCTTCCAAGCTCCAGACTAAGACAGCTCGCGTTTCAAAGCCCCGACTTGGGGTTTTTTCCTTCTTTTTTCTTTTTTTGGGGGGTGGGACTGCATTGGGGTGGTGGGGGGGGGGCGGTGGCCCTCGGGCCTGTTTCTTGATTCCATGTGAATGCATATAGTGCCCCAATGTTTGTTTATGAAAATGTTAATAAAACCAAAGTTTAAAAAAAAAAAAAAACAACCATCAAAAATGTGTCCCAGCCTAGTTGAAATAATCTTGTTGACATGAGGCAGGTGAAGACTTTTTTGCTGGGCAACCCAAAAATCCAGCAATAATACATAAGAAAATTATATGAAATATGAGCTATTAGGTCCCCAAAAAAGTGTACAGTTTTCATCTAAATTGTGACCCCTAGGTTTCTTGGTCTCGAGGTCCAAAATAGATTTAGTCTCCAGTTGCCTCAGCAATAACTCTCGATTGCCTCCTCTTGGTGACTTGGGCACTGTAAAAATCCCAAAGAAGGAAAAACCCTCCAATTTACTGTCATGTTGGGACTGAAAATGTAAAGCCATGGGATAATTGGAATCAGTGTTTCTAATGGCTCGAATATGTTGAAGTATCCTTAGTTTCAATTTGCCTTTGGTACTGCCCACATACCACATGTTGCAAGGGCAGCTGAGAACATATACCACATGATCAGTATCGCAAGTGATTCTAGATGCGATCTTGATGTTAGTGCCCAAGATGGGATGGGTGTAATGAGTCTTATTGACAGCATGAGTACATGCTTTACATTTGGAGCATTTGTAAAAACCGCATTGTTTGATATTTAGCCAAGCATTGGTAACTGCATTATCAATGGGCCTCATAAAACTGGGAACTAAAGTGTCTTTGAATGAGGTAGACCGTCGAAAAGTGATATTAATGCGGTCGCCCAAGATGGTATTCAAATGTTCATCAGATTTGAGAATATGCCAATGACGTTGCATGACTTTGCGTATGCTATGCGCTTTGGCTCCAAATGTTAAAATGAGACGTGTCTCATTAGAGTCAGTGGTAATATGTTCAGTGCCTTCCTGCAACAGTAGCTGTGAGCGATCCATACTTCTCGCTTTCAAAAATGCTCTCTCCAAAATTTTCCTAGGGTAACCCCGTTGTTTAAAACTGTTAGCTATGAGAGCGCATTCGTAATCAAAGGTTTCAATCTTTGTACAATTTCTGCGTATACGATTTAACTCACCATAGGGGATACTCCATTTAAGGGAGGTGGGGTGATTACTCAGGGCATGTAGTGGAATATTCAAACTGGTGGGCTTTCTGTTTAGACTGGTAATCAGTTCGCCCTGAGCCACAGTAACAAGAATATCAAGAAAAGTGATAGCAGTCTTGCTGTGGCTCTCGGTGAACTGAAGATTCAAATCATTAATGTTAAGTATATTAACAAAATCCAACCAGTCAGCACTTGTGCCCTCCCAGATTATAAACAAGTCATCTATGTATCTAAGCCAGAGGGCAATTTTAGATGTATAGTGACTGTTTCTTGGATGCCAAACTACAAATTTCTCCCACCAACCCATCAACAGATTTGCATAGGGGGAGCAAAAGTGGAGCCCATCACAGTCCCCTGAAGTTGCATATAGAACTGTTTGTCAAAGAGGAAACAATTATTAGTAAGACAGAGTTCAATCATCTCAAGAATCATCTGAGAATGTTGAAGATAATTCAAGGAGCGTGTATGCAAAAAATATTCACAAGCCTTCAGGCCATCACTGTGTCTTATGGACGTGTAGAGAGAAACCACGTCTAGTGTTGTGAGTAGGAAGGTAGATTCCCATGGAATGCCATCTATGCGACTCAAAACGTCTTTGGTATCCCTCAAACAAGAAGGCAAAGAAGTAACAAATGATACCAAAGTCTCGTCTATGAACCTGGAAGTGTGTTCTAACAAGGCCCGCATAGTGTGACAATTGGTCTGCCAGGAGGTCTAATAAGACTCTTATGAATTTTTGGCAGAAAATAAATAGTCGGTGTCACAGGGAATTTTGGATGTAAATATAAACAAATATCCTCGTCTAATAGATCCTTCTCCTTCCAAGTTTGCAAAAGATGACCTAGTGTGTTACTCATGTTTTCTGATGGATCACCAGGCAATATGGCATTACAGTCCTTGTTCAACGATTGTCTATGTGCCTCTTTGACATAGTCCACGCGATTCATAAGGACAATGTTCATACCTTTATCCGATGGTTTAATAATAAGATCAGTCATCATACTCAAACGCTCCATGGTGCCTTGTTGTAATACTGTAAGATTAGATTTATAAGTCACTCGTTGCTTCCTAATCTTTTTAAAGTCATCAATGACCAAATCCTGGAAGGCCTCGACATGACCCCAAGGATTGAATACTGGATTGAAGCGTGACTTAACTTTGAGCAAAGTCTTTCCAGGCCAAGAAGTATCGACATACATGGAGGCAGATTCTTGGTCCCAAGCAACAGTAACCGAATTACTGTCAGAGTACAAATGTTCCAAATCTCTAAGGATAAGCGTGTCTTGAATAGAAACTTCAGTGCCCCCCTGGAGATTAGTTTTAGGCTTGAGTTTCGGCGGCTACATGGCGAAAAATTTCTTTAATCTGAGTTTGCGCATGTACTTATCAAAGTCAATCCTAGTTTCAGCATAGTTGTAACGTGATGAGGGACAGAAGTTGAGGCCCTTTTGTAGTATGTTGGCTTCGTCAGCAGTGAGGGGATGTGTGGACAAGTTAACAATGGACATATCCAGTGTGTTCCTTTCTTTGAGTGTTATTTCTTGGTTCCAGAGCGTGTTAATCGCTCCGGCTTGTCCACTTTTGGTGTGGAGGCAGCGCCTTCCCCTCCTTGTTTTTTTCGGCCTCTTTGGCCCGTGGGTTTTCCTCTTCCTCGGCCTCTGGCTTTCTTTCCGCTGTTTAACCTGCCCTCCATACCCAACAGTCTCATCTCCTCTAAAAAATTAAGCTTTCTAGAGGGCTGTTGTTCACCCTCACTTTCAATAGTGTCAACATCTGAGGAGGATAGATCAGTAGGAAAATCTTCAGTAGCACTTTAAGTTGGTTTGGGAAGGTTTTTACGTAGATTGTCAAAACCTTTAGCAAAAGTCAATACTCTTCCCTGTTCGTAGTCCTGTTTATCTATGATGAATTTCCTTTGTTTACGTAATTGAATTTCCTCTTGATATGTTTTATATCCATTCTCAATGCTGGTACGGAGGCTCTTTCCTTCTTCACTCTGTTCAAGTTGTTCCAGCTCATCCTCTATATCCTGAATTTTGGCTAATACTTTATGGCGATCCATACGGGCATATTTGATCAAGATATTGAGAAATGTAACTGAGCAGGTGTTGCTGGATTCCCCCCATTCCTGCAGCATAGCTGGATCTTGTTCCTCAAAGGAGGGTGTGGTGAGTATTCGCAGACCTCTCGGAATACGTCCAACATCGATGTAATTTTGTAAAGAATGTTCCTCCCACCACTTCCTGTTCTCACGTCGTCTATGTTTCTCCAATTTCCTAAGTAGTCTAATTTCAGTGTTAGGCTGGGGGTCCAATGTAGGCACCTTCGATATAAGCTTGTTTACAGGTTGCTTTTCACAAAAAAGTGAGGCCGCTTTGGTTTTTCTAAGGTTCTCCCTTTCGGTTTGTGATGCCATAATATAAGTGCACTGTGCTGTCTGTATGCACGTTGAAGCCCTTAAACTTTAAACAGTGTTAGCTTTCAAGCACAAACAATCTCCCACTGTGTGTGCTATATATCCTTAAACGGTTATCCAATGGGCGCAGGCCAAGTAGAGAAACAGAAGCAGTAACGTAACGTAGTCCTACCTGGGTAAATGTAAATTTCTTGTGTCCTCCGACGCAGAGAAAAGTCCACTCCGTATCCCAGGCAAGACGCAGTAGAGCACTGCAGTTCTGTACCCACGCGGCTCGAAATCGAGATGGATAAGCCGGAGCACACGAGCGAGCCCTTAACAGGATACAAGAGGGAAACTCCTCGTGCGCTTCACGTAGATGGATGGGTGCAAAATCCAGCATCGTAGATCCCACGGCGCGAAAATATTTTAAAAACGAAAATTAAGCCCGAAAGAGGGCAAAACCTGCGGAATGCACACCCAAGAGCAGCCAAGTCCAGTGAATCCAGTCCTTAGCAAATAAAGGGTTTCACGGCAAAAATCAGGCAGCACCAAATGTTCTTTATTAGTAAAAAGTGCATTTCAAAGGAGAACCTGAAGGTTACGACGACGCGTTTCGCAATCAACTGACCGCTTGTTCACGATAGTAGGGCAAACACAGACAAAGGACTTCTTAAAACACCATTCAAACTCTATGGTTGCAATGTATAGAATGTCTCGTTCAGGACATTACTCTGATGTGAAGAGAAAGCAGTCGGCCATATTGTAGTGACCAAGTTTACCTCATGTCAGCCTTAGTAGTCTCAAATAAGTACATTAAATAATGTGCTTAACATCAAGTGACAATTTACAGATTTAATTGTTGCCGCAAGCGCCACAAAATACATCAAGGAGGGAACAAATCAGAGAGATGGCAAATACCTCGTGGAAACCTAAATGGTCAAAATGGGAGGTAAAATATTATTAAAAAATAATAATAATAACCGTTGGAAAGAAGGAGGGAACCACACATGCATGAAGTAAGGTACGCCCTGCAAATGCAAAATACAAAAGCAGTGGCGGGCTACATAGCACCTTACTAACCTTACTATTATATATACAAACATTAATATGTTGTATGCAAAAGAAAGTGTGGTACGATATCAAATACCAACCTACCAAAACTAAAATAAAATAAAACCTGCGCCAAGAGAGTAATAAGGCACACTCACAGGTATATTGCCATCTCCCCATTATGGACCCTCTATGCAAGTTGTGCACATGCGAAAGTAGAATGACATAAATACATGCGCCTTGATGATCGGTGATCTCAATCTTACCTATACATCGAGTGGACATCGTATATATGTTAGGGTAAAGAACGGGTCGAATCAAACACGTATAGCTGTACTTGGACATTTATGGTTAAGTTGCTGTTTCCATAGGAAGAGCACTTTTTGGGCGGCTTATAACTTCGCTCACCCTGGACGAATCCTCATCAAACTTTGCAAAAAGAGTATTTTGGACACTCCGAATTTGTGTGCGAAGTTCGGTGAGGATTCGTCCGGGGGGGGCAAAGTTATAGGGGGGGTCCCAAAACTTTTTTTTTTCCCATAGACATAATGGTAAAAAACTTTGCAGCCCAAACCGTTGGACGGATTTACACCAAATTTGCGGCAGGAGTGGCGGCCTGGTCCCGAAAGCGTGCTTTGCTTTATTTGGTGTAAATCTGTCCAGTAGTTTTTTAAAAAATGACAAAAATGTAAGTGAAAGAAATTAGTGATATCTGTGTTCGCTTCGCGGAGACACTTCCCTGTTCGCTCCGCGGACAAGACAGTGATTGGGCAAGCAGCTTGCGTGATGTCCGCGGACATCTGACGTGCTCTCTCATTGGATGCGTGAAAGCGTGCAGTGCGTCTGGCTTCAGAGACGCCCGCCATCTTTGTTCCTCGCGTGAGAGGCTTTGTATCCCGCCTGCACAGAAAGTCCCCCACCCCCACTCATGCCCGTGTCTGTCTCCTGTTCCTCCCTCCCCCCGCTCATGTCCATGTGTCTTTCCCCCTCCCGCCCACCCCCGCTCATGCCCCGTGTGTCTTTCCCCCTCCCGCCCACCCCCGCTCATGCCCCGTGTGTCTCTCCCCCTCCCGCCCACCCCCGCTCATGCCCCGTGTGTCTCTCCCCCTCCCGCCCACCCCGCTCAAGTCCCGTGTGTCTCGCCCACTCCAGCTCATGCCCCGTGTGTCTCTCTCCCTCCCCCCCACCCCCCGCTCATGCCCCGTGTGTCTCTCTCCTTCCCCCCCACCCCCCGCTCATGCCCCAAGTGTCTCTCTCTCCCCTTCCCCCCACCCCCGCTCAGGCCCTGTGTGTCTCTCCCCCTCCCGCCCACCCCCGCTCATGCCCCGTGTGTCTCTCTCACCTTCCCCCCACCCCCGCTCATGCCCCGTGTGTCTCTCTCCCTCCCCCCTGCTCATGCCCCGTGTGTCTCTCTCGCTCCCGCCCACCCCCCGCTCATGCCCCGTGTGTCTCTCCCACCCCCCGTGTGTCTCTCCCACCCCCGCTCATGTCCGTTTGTCTCTCCCCACCCGCCGCCCACCCCCGCTCATGTCCGTGTGTCTCTCCCAACCCGCAGCCCACCCCCCGCTCATGTCGGTGTGTCTCTCCCCACCCCCCGCTCATGTCCCGTGTGTCTCTCCCCACCCGCTGCCCACCCCCCGCTCATGTCCCGTGTGTCTCTCCCCACCCGCCGCCCACCCCCGCTCATGTCCGTGTGTCTCTCCCCATCCGCCGCCCACCCCCCGCTCATGTCCCGTGTGTCTATCTCCCTTCCCCCCACCCCCGCTCATGCCCCGTGTGTCTCTCCCCCTCCCGCCCACCCCCGCTCATGCCCCATGTGTCTCTCTCCCCTTCCCCCCAGCCCCGCTCATGCCCCGTGTGTCTCTGTCCCTCCCCCCACCCCCGCTCATGTCCGTTTGTCTCTCCCCACCCGCCGCCCACACCCCGCTCATGTCCGTGTGTCCTCTCCTCATCCCCCGCCCACCCCCCGCTCATGTCCGTGTGTCTCTCCCAACCCGCAGCCCACCCCCCGCTCATGTCTGTGTGTCTCTCCCCACCCCCCGCTCATGTCCCGTGTGTCTCTCCCCACCCGCTGCCCACCCCCCGCTCATGTCCCGTGTGTCTCTCCCCACCCGCCGCCCACCCCCCGCCCATGTCCGTGTGTCTCTCCCCATCCGCTGCCACCCCCCGCTCATGTCCCGTGTGTCTATCTCCCTTCCCCCCACCCCCGCTCATGCCCCGTGTGTCTCTCCCCCTCCCGCCCACCCCCCGCTCATGCCCCATGTGTCTCTCTCCCCTTCCCCCCATCCCCCGCTCATGCCCCGTGTGTCTCTGTCCCTCCCCCCAACCCCCGCTCCTGCCCCGTGTGTATCTCCCTCTCCCGCTCACCCCCCGCTCATGCCCCATGTGTCTCTCTCCCTCCCCCGCTCATGCCCCGTGTGTCTCTCTCCCCCCCTCCACCCCCGCTCATGCCCATTGTCTCTCTCCCCTTCCCCCCAACCCCCACTCATGCCTCGTGTGTCTCTCTCCCTACCCCCCACCCCCCGCTCTTGCCCCGTGTGTCTTTCTCCCTCCCCCCACTCCCGCTCTTGCCCCGTGTGTCTTTCCCCCTCCTGCCCACCCCTGCTCTTGCCCCGTGTGTATTTCCCCCTCCCGCCCACTCCTGCTCTTGCCCCGTGTGTCTTTCCCCCTCCCGCCCACCCCTGCTCTTGGCCCGTGTCTCTTTCCCACTCCCGCCCACCCCCGCTCTTGCCCCATGTCTCTTTCAAACACCCGCCCACCCACGCTCATGCACCGTGTGTCTTTCCCCCTCCCGCCCACCCCCGCTCATGCCCCGTGTGTCTTTCCCCCTCCCGCCCACCCCGCTCATGCCCCGTGTGTCTCTCCCCCTCCCGCCCACCCCCGCTCATGCCCCGTGTGTCTCTCCCCCTCCCGCCCACCCCCCGCTCAAGTCCCGTGTGTCTCTCCCCCTCCCGCTCATGCCCCGTGTGTCTCTCTCCCTCCCCCCCCCCCGCTCATGCCCTGTGTGTCTCTCCTTCCCCTCCACCCCCCGCTCATGCCCCGTGTGTCTCTCACCCTCCGCCCACCCCCAGCTCATGCCCCAAGTGTCTCTCTCCCCTTCCCCCCACCCCCGCTCAGGCCCTGTGTGACTCTCCCCCTCCCGCCCACCCCCGCTCATGCCCCGTGTGTCTCTCTCCCGTTCACCCCACCCCCCCGCTCATGCCCCGTGTGTATCTTTCCCTCCCCCCACCCCCCGCTCATACCCCGTGTGTCTCTCCCCCTCCCGCCCACCCCCCACTCATGCCCCGTGTGTCTCTCTCCCTCCCCCCACCCCCCGCTCATGCCCCGTGTGTCTCTCTCCCTACCCCCACCCCCCGCTCATGCCCCATGTGTCTCTCTCCCCTTCCCCCACCCCCCGCTCATCCCCGTGTGTCTCTCTCTCTCTCGCTCCCGCCCACCCCCCGCTCATGCCCCTTGTGTCTCTCTCTCCCTCCCGCCCACCCCCCACTCATGCCCCGTTTGTCTCTCTCTCTCTAACTCCTGCCCACCCCCCGCTCATGCCCCGTGTCTGTTTCCCCCTCCCGCCCACCCCCGCTCTTGCCCCGTGTCTCTTTCAACCACCCGCCCCCCCCGCTCATGGCCCGTGTGTCTTTCCCCCTCCCGCCCACCCCCGCTCATGCCCCGTGTGTCTCTCCCACCCCCCGTGTGTCTCTCCCACCCCCCGCTCATGTCCGTTTGTCTCTCCCCACCCGCCGCCCACCCTCGCTCATGTCCGTGTGTCTCTCCCCATCCCCCGCCCACCCCCCGATCATGTCCGTGTGTCTCTCCCAACCCGCCGCCCACCCCCCGCTCATGTCCGTGTGTCTCTCCCCACCCCCCGCTCATGTCCCGTGTGTCTCTCCCCACCCGCCGCCCACCCCTGCTCTTGCCCTGTATGTATTTCCCCCTCCCGCCCACCCCTGCTCTTGCCCCGTGTGTCTTTCCCCCTCCCGCCCACCCCCGCTCTTGCCCTGTGTCTTTTTCCCACTCCCGCCCCCCCGCTCTTGCCCCGTGTCTCTTTCAAACACCCGCCCACCCACGCTCATGCACCGTGTCTCTCCCCCTCCCGCTCATGCCCCGTGTGTCTCTCCCCCTCCCGCCCTCCCCCGCTCAAGTCCCGTGTGTCTCTCCCCCTCCCGCTCATGCCCCGTGTGTCTCTCTCCCTCCCCCTCACCCCCCGCTCATGCCCCGTGTGTCTCTCTCCCCTCCCGCCCACCCCCCGCTCATGCCCCGTGTGTCTCTCTCCCCCTTCCCCCACCCCCCGCTCATGCCCCGTGTGTCTCTCTAACTCCCCCACACCCGTGCTCATGCCCCGTGTGTCTCTCTCTCTCGCTCCCGCCCGCCCCCCGCTCATGCCCCGTGTGTCTCTCTCTCCCTACCGCCCACCCCCCGCTCATGCCCCGTGTGTCTCTCTCTCTCCCTCCCGCCCCCCGCTCATGCCCCGTGGGTCTCTCTCCCTTCCCCCACCCCCGCTCATGCCCCGTGTGTCTCTCTCCACTTCCCCCCACCCCCGCTCATGCCCCGTGTGTCTCTCGCTCTCCTGCCCACCCCCCGCTCATGCCCGTGTGTCTCTCTCCCTTTCCCCCCGGCCCCCGCTCATGCCCCGTGTTTCTCTCTCCCTCCCCCCACCCCCGCTCCCGCTCATGCCCCGTGTGCATCTTTCCCTCCCCCCCACCCCCGCTCATGCCCCGTGTCTCTCCCCCTCCCGCCCACCCCCCGCTCATGCCCCGTGTGTCTCTCTCCCTCCCGCCCACCCCCCGCTCATGCCCCGTTTGTCTCTCTCTCTCCCTCCCGCCCACCCCCCGCTCATGCCCCGTGTCTCTTTCCCCTCCCGCCCACCCCCGCTCTTGCCCCGTGTCTCTTTCACCCACCCGCCCACCCCCGCTCATTTCCCGTGTGTCTTTCCCCCTCCCGCCCACCCCCGCTCATGCCCCATGTGTCTCTCCCCCTCCGCCCACCCCCGCTCATGCCCCGTGTGTCTCTCCCCCTCCCGCCCACCCCCCCGCTCATGTCCCGTGTTTCTCTCCCCCTCCCGCTCATGCCCCGTGTGTCTCTCTCCCTCCCCCCTACTCCCCGCTCATGCCCCGTGTGTCTCTCTCCCTCCCCCCCACCCCCCGCTCATGCCCCGTGTGTCTCTCTCTCCCTCCCCCCACTCCCAGCTCATGCCCTGTGTGTCTCTCTCCCCCTCCCGCCCACCCCCCGCTCATGCCCCGTGTCTCTCTCCGCCTCCCGCCCACCCCCCGCTCATGCCCCGTGTGTCTCTCTCCCCTTCCCCCCACCCCCCGCTCATGCCCCGTGTGTCTCTCTCCCTCCCCCCACCCCCCGCTCATGCCCCGTGTGTATCTCTCCCTCCTCCCCACCCCCCGCTCATGCCCCGTGTGTCTCTCTCCCTCCCGCCCACCCCCCGCTAATGCCCCGTTTGTCTCTCTCTCTCCCTCCCGCCCACCCCCGCTCATGCCCCGTGTCTCTTTCCCCCTCCCGCCCATCCCCGCTCTCTCTCCCCCTCGCGCCCACCCCACGCTCATGCCCCGTGTGTCTCTCTCCCTCCCCCCACCCCCCGCTCATGCCCCATGTGTCTCTCTCCCTTCCCCCACCCCCCCGCTCATGCCCCGTGTGTCTCTCTAACTCCCCCACACCCGTGCTCATGCCCCGTGTGTCTCTCTCTCTCGCTCCCGCCCACCCCCCGCTCATGCCCCGTGTGTCTCTCTCTCCCTCCCGTCCACCCATCGCTCATGCCCCGTTTGTCTCTCTCTCTCCCTCCCGCCCACCCCCCGCTCATGCCCCATGTGTCTCTCTCCCTTCCCCCACCCCCGCTCATGCCCCATGTGTCTCTCTCCCCTTCCCCCACCCCCCGCTCATGTCCCGTGTCTGTCTTCTTTTCCCCCGCTCATGCCCCGTGTGTCTCCTGTTCTCCCCACCCCCCGCTCAAGCCCTGTATCTGTCTCCTGTTCCCCTCATGTTCCGTGTCTGTCTCCTGTTGCCCCCCACCCCCCCCGCTCATGCCCCGTGTCTGTCTCCTGTTCTCCCCACCCCCGCTCATGCCCCGTGTCTGTGTCCTGTTCCCCCCACCCCCCGCTCATGCCCTGTGTCTTTCTCCTGTTGCCCCCACCCTCCCGCTCATTCCCCGTGTCTGTCTCCTGTTCCCCCCACCCGCTCATGACCCGTGTCTGTCTCCTGTTCCCCCACCCGCTCATGCCCCGTGTCTCTCTTGTTGACCCCCCCTCCCCACTCATGCCCCGTGTCTGTCTTCTGTTCTCCCCACCCCCCGCTCATGCCCCGTGTCTGTCTCCTGTTCCTCCCACCCCCCGCTCATGCCCCGTGTCTGTCTCCTGTTGCCCCCCACCCCCCCGTTCATGCCCTGTGTCTGTTCTCCCCACCCCCCTCTCATGCCGCGTGTTTGTTGTTCCCCCCACCCCCGCTCATGCCCGTGTCTGTCTCCTGTTCCCCCCACCCCTCGCTCATGCCCTGTGTCTGTCTCCTGTTCCCCCACCCCTGCTCATGCCCCGTGTGTCTCCTGTTGCCCCCCACCCCCCGCACATGCCCCGTGTATGTCTCCTGTTGCCCCCACCACCCGCTCATGCCCCGTGTACGTCTCCTGTTCTCCCCACACCCCGCTCATGCCCCGTGTCTGTCTCCTGTTGCCCCCATCCCCCGCTCATGCCCCGTGTCTGTCTCCTGTTGCCCCCCACCCCCGCTCATGCCCCGTGTATGTCTCTTGTTGCCCCCCACCCCCCGCTCATGCCCCGTGTGTCTCTCTCCCCTTCCCCCACCCCCCGCTCATGCCCCGTGTGTCTCTCTAACTCCCCCACACCCGTGCTCATGCCCCGTGTGTCTCTCTCTCTCTCGCTCCCGCCCACCCCCCGCTCATGCCCCGTGTGTCTCTCTCTCCCTACCGCCCACCCCCCCGCTCATGCCCCGTGTGTCTCTCTCTCTCCCTCCCGCCCCCCGCTCATGCCCCGTGTGTCTCTCTCCCTTCCCCCACCCCCGCTCATGCCCCGTGTTTCTCTCTCCCTCCCCCCACCCCGCTCCCACTCATGCCCCGTGCGCATCTTTCCCTCCCCCCCACCCCCGCTCATGCCCCGTGTGTCTCTCCCCCTCCCGCCCACCCCCCGCTCATGCCCCGTGGGTCTCTCTCCCTCCCGCCCACCCCCCGCTCATGCCCCGTTTGTTTCTCTTTCTCCCTCCCGCCCACCCCCCGCTCATGCCCCGTGTCTCTTTCCCCCTTCCGCCCACCCCCGCTCTTGCCCCGTGTCTCTTTCACCCACCCGCCCACCCCCGCTCATTTCCCGTGTGTCTTTCCCCCTCCCGCCCACCCCCGCTCATGCCCCATGTGTCTCTCCCCCTCCCGCCCACCCCCGCTCATGCCCCGTGTGTCTCTCCCCCTCCCGCCCACCCCCCGCTCATGTCCCGTGTTTCTCTCCCCCTCCCGCTCATGCCCCGTGTGTCTCTCTCCCTCCCCCCTACTCCCCGCTCATGCCCCGTGTGTCTCTCTCCCTCTCCCCCACCCCCGCTCATGCCCCGTGTGTCTCTCTCTCCCTCCCCCCACCCCCAGCTCATGCCCTGTGTGTCTCTCTCCCCTTCCCCCCACCCCCGCTCATGCCCCGTGTCTCTCTCCACCTCCCGCCCACCCCCCGCTCATGCCCCGTGTGTCTCTCTCCCCTTCCCCCCACCCCCGCTCATGCACCGTGTGTCTCTCTCCCTCCCCCCACCCCCCGCTCATGCTCCGTGTGTATCTCTCCCTCCTCCCCCACCCCCCGCTCATGCCCCGTGTGTCTCTCTCCCTTCCGCCCACCCCCCGCTCATGCCCCGTTTGTCTCTCTCTCTCCCTCCCGCCCACCCCCCGCTCATGCCCCGTGTCTCTTTCCCCCTCCCGCCCATCCCCGCTCTCTCTCCCCCTCGCGCCCACCCCACGCTCATGCCCCGTGTGTCTCTCTCCCTCCCCCCCACCCCCCGCTCATGCCCCATGTGTCTCTCTCCCCTTCCCCCACCCCCCGCTCATGCCCCGTGTGTCTCTCTAACTCCCCCACACCCGTGCTCATGCCCCGTGTGTCTCTCTCTCTCCCTCCCGCCCACCCCTCGCTCATGCCCCGTTTGTCTCTCTCTCTCCCTCCCGCCCACCCCCCGCTCATGCCCCATGTGTCTCTCTCCCTTCCCCCACCCCGCTCATGCCCCGTGTGTCTCTCTCCCCTTCCCCCACCCCCCGCTCATGTCCCGTGTCTGTCTTCTTTTCCCCCCGCTCATGCCCCGTGTCTGTCTCCTGTTCTCCCCACCCCCCGCTCAAGCCCTGTATCTGTCTCCTGTTCCCCTCATGTTCCGTGTCTGTCTCCTGTTGCCCCCCAACCCCCCGCTCATGCCCCGTGTCTGTCTCCTGTTCTCCCCACCCCCGCTCATGCCCCGTGTCTGTGTCCTGTTCCCCCCACCCCCGCTCATGCCCCGTGTCTTTCTCCTGTTGCCCCCCACCTTCCCGCTCATGCCCCGTGTCTGTCTCCTGTTCCCCCCACCCGCTCATGACCCGTGTCTGTCTCCTGTTCCCCCACCCGCTCATGCCCCGTGTCTCTCTCTTGTTGACCCCCCCTCCCCGCTCATGCCCCGTGTCTGTCTTCTGTTCTCCCCACCCCCCGCTCATGCCCCGTGTCTGTCTCCTGTTCCTCCCACCCCCCGCTCATGCCCCGTGTCTGTCTCCTGTTGCCCCCCACCCCCCGTTCATGCCCTGTGTCTGTTCTCCCCACCCCCCTCTCATGCCGCGTGTTTGTTGTTCCCCCCACCCCCGCTCATACCCGTGTCTGTCTCCTGTTCCCCCCACCCCTCGCTCATGCCCTGTGTCTTTGTCCTGTTCCCCCACCCCTGCTCATGCCCCGTGTGTCTCCTGTTGCCCCCCACCCCCCGCACATGCCCCGTGTATGTCTCCTGTTGCCCCCACCGCCCGCTCATGCCCCGTGTACGTCTCCTGTTCTCCCCACACCCCGCTCATGCCCCGTGTCTGTCTCTTGTTGCCCCCATCCCCCGCTCATGCCCCGTGTCTGTCTCCTGTTGCCCCCCACCCCCGCTCATGCCCTGTGTATGTCTCCTGTTGCCCCCACCCCCGGCTCATGCCCCGTGTCTCTCTCCTGTTCCCCCCACGCCTGCTCATGCCCCGTGTCTCTCTCCTGTTGCCCCCCACCCCCCGCTCATGCCCCGTGTCTGTCTCCTGTACCCCCCCACCCCCCGCTCATGCCCTGTGTCTGTCTCCTGTAATCCCGTTCATGCCCCGTGTCTGTCTCCTGTTCCCCCCACCCGCTCATGCCCCGTGTCTGTCTCCTGTTCCCCCCACCCGCCGCTCATGCCCCGTGTCTCTCTCCTGTTGCCCCCCACCCCCCGCTCATGCCCCGTGTCTGTCTCCTGTACCCCCCACCCCCCACTCATGCCCCGTGTCTCTCTCCTGTTGCCCCCCCACTCCCCCGCTCATGCCCCGTGTCTGTATTCTGTTCCCCCACCCCCCGCTCATGCCCCGTGTCTGTCTCCTGTTCCCCCCACCCCCCGCTCATGCCCCGTGTCTGTCTCCTGTTGCCCCCACCCATGTCCCGTGTCTGTCTCCTGTACCCCCCACTCCGCGCTCATGCCCGTGTCTCTCTCTTGTTGCCCCCCACCCCCCCGCTCATGCCCCGTGTCTGTCTCCTGGTCCCCCCACCCCCCGCTCATGCCCATGTGTCTCCCCTGTTCCCCTCCACCCCCCGCTCATGCCCTGTTGTGTTCTTTATACACCCCGCCTTCCCTTTCCATGGTGGCCATCTTTTTGTTTTTTTTACCACCCGGCGTTCCCACTTTGAGGACATAAGATGTTAGTGGTCTTCATCTATTGAAAAGGATGTTATGGTGACGTTGCACTAATAAAAACCTTTAAAATTTCGTTAAAAAAATGTACCAGGGACGTTATGGTTAAGTTGCACTAATAAAAACCTATGAAATTCAATGAAAAAACTTTGTTAAAGGGACGTTATGGTTAAGTTGCGCTACTAAAAACCTATGAAATTCAGTGAAAAAACTTTGTTAAAGGGACGTTATGGTTAAGTTCCGCTACTAAAAACCTATGAAATTCAGTGAAAAAACTTTGTCAAATGGACGTTATGGTTCCAAGTAAAACCGAAAAACCCTTGAAATTCGCCCGTTACGGTAAGCTAAGCAACCATAACTCGCGCCACCACTGTGCACTGCTAAGACTAACACCCAGGACATCAAAGATGACATCACAAATGTCATTGATGACATCACTGATGACATCACATGTCTGGCTCACTCTTTTTTCTTTTGCCGACATATCTAGGCCACATGGTTTTCTTCAGTAACAGTCAGAAACTAAAAATGTTATTTTAGTTGTAGACGTATCCTTCAGGTAGGTTCTTTCAGTAATTCCCTTAGAGTGCAGTCACATCATATGAAACATATACATACGGGAAGACACAAGCTTGAAAGACAGCAATCCTTTTTGTGCATAAAGATAATCAATAGACTAGTGAGCACATTCTGATAGTTCTGTTTTTTTTTATGGCTGTACTTTCCCTGTGCTCCAATCACATCAAGTGATACATATACATAGGATAAATAGCAGCTTTGAAACAGAGCAATCATTTATTTGCATGAAAATAATCAGTTAAGTTATGAATTGTTTCTGCTACTACTTGTGCTTTTTTGCTAACTTCACTTTCCCTGTATATACCCATATTGGTATGTGTTCTTGTGTCTTTGTGTTTTGTCTATAGTAATGCAATTATGTAATACATGTGTTTTATTAGCTACGTATTACATATTTCACAGTACACAAAAATCTATTAAGAAAACAATTATCATTTCATTATTCAACATATTAACATTACGAATATTATACCTTCATCTTGTACGCTGCACACAATGTTATGTTTCTGTATGAGTAGCTTAGTATACTAGATAGAACCCCATAATAGAATGCTATTTATATCAATGCATCGTTCAATGCACTAATTAGGGTATGATATTTATTGCTATGATCCTTGACACTTGTTTCGCAACATTATATTAAGAATCCCTTGTACACATATTTCATGAAAAGAACATACACATGTGATGTCATCAGTGATGTCATCAATGACATTTGTGATGTCATCTTTGATGTCCTGGGTGTTAGTCTTAGCAGTGCACGGTGGTGGCGCGAGTTATGGTTGCTTAGCTTACCATAACTGGCGAATTTCAAGGGTTTTTCGGTTTTACTTGGAACCATAACGTCCCTTTGACAAAGTTTTTTCACTGAATTTCATAGGTTTTTAGTAGCGCAACCTAACCATAACACCCCTTTAACAACGTTTTTTCACTGAATATATATATATATAGGTGCACTAATAAAAACCTATGAAATTCAATGAAAACACTTTGTTAAAGGGACGTTATTGTTACAAGTAAAACCGAAAAACCTCAAGAAATTCACCAGTTATGGTAAGCAAAGCAACCATAACTCGCACCACCACCGTGCACTGCTAAGACTAACACCCAGAACGTCAAAGATGACATCACAAATGACATTGATGACATCACTGATGACAGCACATATCTGGGCCACTTGTTTTTGTTCACTGAACTATCTAGGCCAGGTGGTTTCATTCACTGACAGAATATTAAAATTCAAAAGGTGCTATATATCTAGACGTTAACCTTGTCGTATGTTCTTAAAGTACTTAAGCAGGCCTCAAACACACAATTTATTTGTATGCATGAAGATATAATTTAATGTTATTAACATGTTCTGGTGATGCTGTTTCTTTCTTCCTTATTTTAGTGTCCCTGTATGTGCCTCTGGTTTGTATTCATTGTGAGTCTTCATATGTATTGTACTTACTAGAACAAGTTTTTAGTACGTCTTGAATTGTTAACTAGTTATTACATGATTTATTATTACTCAAAACTCTAAGGTAGCATTCATTATTTTACTATTCAAAATTACAAGATTATAAATATTGTACCTCTATGGTGCATGCTGCAGCCATTGCCTATGTTTATAAATGAGTAGGTTCATGTATTAACAACAACACTCAAATATAATGTTTTGTTTAGATGAGTACATTCTTTAATAGATTAAGTAGTTCATGATAGATCTCCAGATCTCCCCTGGCATCTTGCTACCAACATTATAAACAGAACTCCTTGTAGGGATTTGTCATCAAAATTAATTTCATATGTGATGTCATCAGTGATCTCATCAATGCCATTTGTGATGTCATCTTTGATGCCGTGGGTGTTAGTCTTAGCAGTGCACAGTGGTGGGGCGAGTTATGGTTGCTTAGCTTACCATAACTGGTGAATTTCTGAGGTTTCTCGGTTTTACTCCTAACCATAAAGTCCCTTTAACAACGTGTTTTCATTGAATTTCATGGGTTTTTACCAGTGCATGCTAATTTCCTGCAACTTACTAATATCATACTTAACCCAATATAGCAACATTTATGTACAATTTACAAAGTTTCACCTTAAACCTCTGCCATTTGCCATCTTCTAGCATAATTTTTAACACTTCTATACACTTTTTGCAACTTTTTCCACTGTTTTGCATTGGTCGATGTTCGCGAACGTCTGACGTCATTGTGGACCTTCCGAACAGCGTCACGTGACTGCATGCGTGTGCACGGTATGATGATGTGTTCGCAAACACATCCGCACTTTGCGATCAGGTCCGTGCTTCACAAACAGTTCGGAACTGCACTTTCTACTGATCTATGAGCTTTCAAGCTCAAATGTTCCCCTTGCACAGCTCCTAGACCAATTCTTACTCATTATCTATTAACAATATTGGACGAAAATTAGCAAAACTGCTATTTATCTTCAAAATGGCATCAGCTAATGCCATCCCTCCTCCTCAAGAGCCGCCACCACCACCACCACCAGCTGGAGGACCAACATAACCAAACAAGTGCAGTACTTCCAAAGACAATGAAGAGGACCAAGAAGAAGATGAGGTAGAGGAAGTACCTACCTCTAGCACAAAGAGAGAATCATGGGTGTGCCAGTTCTTTACCACCGTTGGGAATGTACCAAAGGCTAAAGCTACCAAATTGAAATGCAATGAGTGCAACATTGTACTCAGTCGCGGACTACCTGGACAGTACTCCTATGGGACCACCTCCATGCATCGCCACACCCATTCCAATCACTGCAGTGCTCTCAGAAAGGCTGTTCCTTTCCTAGCAAGTAGTAGGCTTTCTTCCTCCACCTCATCTTCCTCAACCAATACTGTAACCACACAGTCTACTACTGTGGGACACAAAATCCCACCAGCTACCTTGCCAGCAATAAAGGAGGCTGTTGTTCCATATCTTTCGAAGACAACAATCCTCTGTATTTACTGTAACACACCACTCTGCAGGGGGGAGCAATTTTGAAGTGCTTTTGAAACTGTAATCAAGGAGCATGAGAAACACTGCCCCCTACCTTAAATGGAACACACGCGCAACATCTTCCCCTGTCCACCTGCCTCTCGATATTAGTGCTTGGTGCCCCTTTCCTCCCCAACCTTACGTTCTAACCTCTCCTGCAAGAAAACAAAAGAAAAAAATATTCCATTAGGAACCAGCTTTCAGATAAAAACAGAACTAAAAATATAATGTTTTATAGACTCCATGTACTTTACATTTCTAAGTAAAGTACATAGACTCAATACGATTTTCCAACATTTACATTAGCATTTTGTGTTATGCTAATGGGAAAAATGCAGCGTTCACCCCTTGTTCTATTGAGTCGGATTCTATAGTTCCCTATGGTCGCATGCAAACTCTTACAAAGGGAAGTATGGACTTAGGGGTATCTTCAGGAGAATCTCCAAAATCGGCTGATGGTTACCTTTAAAGCACCTGCCGAGTCATGGCTATATTGTGTGCTAAAGAAACCCCCAGAATTCTGCCAGAGAATGGAAAATGGATGCAACTCACAAGAATGTTGTTTGGCATAAGGAGAAACTTTTTGACTTTGGTCGTAGACTTGTTGGCATTGTCAAATTATTATTTGGAGATTGCAAGTACTTCTACCCACTGCAAGGGATACATATTACTGCTAATGCAAGACCCTCCCTCCCAGCTAGACCACTTTCTTTTAGGGGAGCAGAAAGCCAGGAGGAACCACCAGAGTCCATATTTGTCTCACAGTGGCTTCTACTTCTACTGGCGGATCAAGAACTTGTCCTTAGAAAGGGCTGGCAAGGCAGCAATTTCTCCCCGGGCTAGCAAAGTTTGCCTACTTTCCATGTTCCTGGCCTGACAGTCACAGGCATTGCAAAATGCAAATTAAGACAAGCTTCCTCGAAGAATTGGGGAATGAGCCTGACGGCTGGGGCAGGTGAGGCAATGAAGTGGGCATGGCAGGCAAGTCCTTTGACTTAGGGTTCATTGCAAACTTGTTTACAACTGTAGTGGGCCAGGTCTCTGCTGCCTGCACACATTCCTCTGCAGTCTCCTAATCACATGGCAGCGTGGGAGAAAGATGCAGAAGCACCTGCATACATGCATACCGAATGCCACTATTTCCATACACAAATACTCCTCTGTTGATGTGTGCAGGACATTTCATGAGGATGCGAAACCTGGGATAGATGTTATTCCACCTTTACGCATGAAATCTGTGCATCATAAACCTTCGGCTCCTTAAAGCCTGAAGCTTTAAATTTACAATGTCTACTTGTTAGTGCGGCTGAACGCATTTGTCGATCATCTTCAATTGAAAACTTAAAAAATTTGAGACATGGTTGTCGCTGTTATCCTAATAATATTTCCAAAGCAAAATATGTATATTATAATAGTTTTATTTAATCTTCGGTTAATCAACCCAAAGCCTTATTTTCTACGTTGAAGGTTTTGAAAAATCCTCTTTTATCATCCTCATTGTTTATTTCAGCAAAGCCATAAAACAGACAAACACAGTACATATCCGGGTGAGAAATAACATTTAAAATCAATACATATTAAATTCATCAATGTAGTGAATGTGCAAATAGCAATATTCAGTTCTATCAGCAGTTAAGTGTTATGTGCCCAAAGAATTATATTAGATCTTATAATACGCTGGTGTCAACTGGTGAAGGCCAGCATGCCATGTACAATTTAAAATGTATTAATAAGTTAAAAGACATATTTGATGCATACAACACACAGAATGTATTTCAACTTTGAAGAGTAGGTTTAAATAGATTAAAATAATGTATACATGCTACATTACTCATTTGCTAGTACATAATTCAGTCTCTTCCACCATGCAGCACTCACAAATTTAAATAAGGCATTCTCGACAGTCAAATCATTTATACATTTTACAGAAGTGAAATGCAGTTCTCACATTGCTATTACCCTTCGTTAATAACAGGGTTTTAGCCAGTGACTCCTCATAGATCTATTTAGGGGCAGAATAAAAGGAAATGGATTATTGATTCCTCAAGTGCTGGCATTTCGTAGGGCAATTTGTATCCCACTTTGAAGTAAATGCCCTAACCGGTAGGATTCCCAAGGTAAGTTTTAACAAGATATCAAGATAGGATTCAAATCCTTCAGAACATTTGATGTTCATGTAATCAGTCATTATACTGCCCTTGATATTAGTATGTCACAACTCGTTATGGAGCCAATTACTCTAGACCTCGTTCAACAGAGGTTTAGCCTTTAGTCCCAAATAGCACGGATTGGTTCATAATTCAGGGAGTTGTAAAAGAGACAGAATAGCTTTAATACATTTAAACCAGGGTATATCACCCGCCCCAGGTGACTTGAGGAATTGTTTTTGCATCTCCAAATAATCATTAAGGTACTCACTATTTCAAATTTTAACCCAATAAATAAGAGTTTTAAGTCTCAATTTGTAGGTTATTTCCATTTTGCCAAGTTCCATCTTTGTTGAAAGTGATGGGTGTTATATGGCAGGGACAGGAGCCTTTTCAGCATCTTATTCTCTCTGGTTTGCATTGCTATGGCATCTCTGTAAACCCACACCTTTGAGCCATAAATAGCTGCGACACCTTGAGAATTGTAAAGCTCAAGGGTACTCATCACCTGGTCCTAGAAACATCTAGAGAACTTCAGCATTGCCTCCCACTTAAGGCTTAGACTATTACTATTTTTCTCAATTTGCGGTTTGTAGTTATGGGCAGAATCAATCTAATGCCCAGCTCATCACATATGTCAACAATATCTAAAATAGTGCCCTTATTTATACATTTTTGCCTATGTGGTTTCCTACATCTTTGGGGATGACATATAGTATCTTTGTTTACTAAATGTTTAATTTTAGACCCTTATTCTTTGAGAGCTTAGTGCCAAGGATGAGTATGCTCGTCCTTTTTGAATAGACTTGCATAATCGCCGGGCACTTAAAGGGTTAAAATATATCGCACTGGAGGCCAATTGGTTCTTTCGACAAACGTATTCCATTATCCGCATTACAAAAGAGCAGCTACTTTCTTGGCACACAATCTTAAGGCGTCTGCATCCATTTATGCTATATCAACTATCGGGTCATTTAAAAATAAATAAAATAGCAGGGGTGCCAACACGCACCCCTGATAAATCAACATAACAAAACAAACGCTGATTTCAATATAAAAATGGGGCTCTATGTCCCTGGTTTGAGTTTCCTCTCACATTTGCAAAATGATCAGTGTACAATAACCGTATGACTGTTATTAGAGGTGCCAGGATAGGTAGCTGCACAAGAGCACTCCATAGTCTAGGGCAACACCCTGCCAAAGGCTGCTTCCAGATCTATTATGGCTAGATTGGCTGCTTTTTAAGAGACTCAAACTTATGCAACAACAGTAGGAATCTAAATGCCTGGTCAAATGTAGAAAACACATTGCACCAATCCTCCAGCCTTGTCTAAAACAATTTTCCAAATATCTTGCCAAGGGAATCGAGTAGTGAAATTGGCTTATAATGTTGTGTCAAATTGCAGTCCCACTTCTTGTATAATGGGACAAGTACTGCTCCCTGCCATCTTCGTGGAAGATTTTACCGCTCTGTAAAATCTTGTTGTAAAATGTTGTTAAAAGGGAATCCAAATGTTTGGTTCTTCTTTGAAAATGTCAGCTTGTATAAAATCAGGAATCACTGCCTTGCCAATTTTTTTGTGTCAGCATGGCAGCCTCTACCTCAGAGGGTGAAAACAATGCTAATCAGGTTCTAGAACTATCCAGTACTACAAAATTATAGCTTACAGCTACATTGTCACTATTATCTTTTTTAATTAAAGAACTAAAATATGTGGGCCATTCTTCAGAGTGATATCATTATTGTTAGACCAAGCCAGGTCTTTCTGGCACTATCCTACAGAAATCCTTCTTACTATCTGACTGAGTGGCCTTGAGCAAATTACACTAAGCTTGCTGTGCATACTCTGCTTTCTTGTGCATTATACATTCTTGATAGCATATGCCCTTAGCCTACCACAGTATTTTTTAACATTCCCTGTAGTCTTTTTGACTGCATTAAGAAGCTCCTTCTTAGTTGCTCTGCACTCCACATTATACTAATTTGTGTTGTTTCCTTTGAAATGCTCATGAGGGAGTTTTATGACGGGATAGTAACCAATGGTTTAATTAGCTCTACCATCCTATTTTATATGCCCAGCCTCTTGTCTTAAATCTTTCTTGTCAAGATTTTGCTTGTTTTTTTTTTCAAATAGAATTGCTGATATCTGCATAGATATACTGCGTTCATTTGTGGAAAACTGTTTCCCCTTTGTTGAAAATAGTTAATTTGAGGTTCAAAGTATTTATTTTAGTTTAACACCAATAGGTTAAAGCAATTGTACAAACACAATCAATGCAAGAAATGTGAACCAGCGATAGAACCGTGTAAACCTAACGGCTAGGCTATTTGTATCATCAAACATTTACGGAAAGAGAGTATAGAAGAAAGAGAGAGAAATAGTTCATCTGGATGTGGAATGTGTATCTGAATATAGACAGGTTTCATCATTACTTTTTCTTGGTAAATGTATTGAAAGAGTGATTTCCAACTGGTTGATTTATTTTATTTACATTTTTATAAAGCACCACACGCCCGTGGGCCTCAGAGCGCACAAAGATACAAAGGACAAACAAACAAGGTAAGACAAACAATAAACAGGTAGGGATCTCAATGGTCAGCAAGGGGGAGCCAAGAGGATATGGATACTAAAGTTCAGTCAGGGCTCTAATTGAAAAGAAGTGTTTTTATTTCTTTTTCAAAGAGAGGCAGGCTTTCAATCAGATTTATATGCCCTGGAAGACGATTCCATAGCAGGGGGGCTTGGACATTGAAGGTGGTTCCCCCAAAGCGAACCAATTTATACCTGGGCTGGATGAGTGTAGGACAGGCAGAGGAGTGAAGCTCCCCACTTACTTCCTTATGTTTTATTCTATCAATAAGATAGACCGGACACACATTTTTCCGGCATTTGAAGGACAAGGTCAAGATTTTAAGGGTAATCCTTTGTCGAACGGGCAACCAATGAAGTGACCGTCCGGTTTCTGAGATGTGAGCACATTTGGGAAGTTCCTGTATGGCTCGGACCGCATTGTTTTGTGAGACCTGCAGGGCTTCAATATTGTCTTGCAGCGTGCCTGCTAGGAGATTATTACAATAGTCAAGCCTAGAGTTGACTAATGCGGTGGAGAGCAAGGCACAGTTGTTGGTAGAAAGAAAGGGCAAATATAATTAATTTGCTTCGTAATCAAGCTGCAGGATGATCGGATGAAGGCGACATGAGGATTCATAGATAACTCATCATCAAGGATGACCCCCAACGTCATCACCTTCTTCCATACAGGGATAATGTTTGAGGCAATGGTGAAGTTGGCATAAGCAAGATCCAATCTGCTCAAGCAGACTTTAGATGCCATAATTAAGAGCTTGGTCTTCCTGCAATTAAGGGCAAGTGAGTTGGTGGCCATCCAGGCCAGGATGGCTTTATAGATGGTGTTGATGGCAGCCGAGTCCTGCTCATAAAATTCCAGCTCAACTGGAGTACGACTTGGGCATCGTCGGCGTAGTTAGTATACTGCACCCCCAGTGCGTCCAGCATGTCCAGAAGTGGGCGAATATCTTTGTTAAACAATGTTGGGGAGAGACAGGACCCCTGTGGGACACCACAGGTTTGAGAGATGAGGTCAGAACTTTCTTCCCCAACAGCTACATGGACAGTACGGGGAGCAAGAAATTATGAGATCCACTGAGCGGCGAGTAGGGGGCAGTTGGCAACCTCCCTCAAGCGTGTTACCAGGAGCGAGTGGTCGACCAAGTCAAAGGCCGCAGAGAGGTCCAAAAGCATCAGCAGGGTGGGATAACCATTATCAACCATGCCGGCCAAGGTGGATTTGAGGTCCAGCATGGCGGTTTACGTCCCTTGCTGAACCCTGAACCCCGATTGGCATGTGCCGAGAATCCCATGGTCTTCAATATGTTTTTGCAGCTGGAGATATGACAGTTTATCCATAATCTTAAGGATAAACGGCACATTCATGATGTGCTGATAGTTGTCTGGAACCTGTGGATCAAGACTAGGTTTTTTCAGCAACAGCGTGATCCAGGCCTCCTTAAGGGAGGAGGGGGCAACATCTTCGTCAAACGACAGATTAATGAGTCTGGTCATCCAGGGCAGAAGAACCGCAATGGAATCCTTAAAGATATCCACTGGACAGATGTCTCCTGGACAGGTGGTAGGCTTTAAGCCCTGAATAATATTTGTAACTTGCTCCTCAGAGTAATGTGAAAAGTGGAAACATGGTATATTGCTAATGTCAGGACGCGGGGGGGGGGGACTGTGAGCTAGTAGAGTCCTTAGGGATTTTTGCCAGAAAGCCATCATGGATTGTCTGACACAATGCGGCATTCTTGGTAACAGCATTAGAAGGGGATGGGTCCTGAAAGTCCTTTAACACTTTGAAGGGCTCACTGACATTAGATTGGGCGTTATTAATCCGATTATTGTAATAGGATGACTTGGAGGAAATGATTTCGGGCTTAAAATTCTTAACAGTCATTTTGTACTGCAGTAACGAGTCAGGGTCCGGGTTTTCTTGCCAGGCCGTTTCGGCCCCCTTTTTGCTTGTCTGGCAGAGATGATATTGTCAGAAAACCCGGTATTGTGGTGCACCTCTAGTCTAATCGTTTTTTGTTTCAACTGGGCCAAATCAGAGATAGATTGTTTTAAGGAGGAGGTAAGGTGGTCCACAAGCAAGGAGGTCTTGAGGAAACTAGACAGAGGTTTAAGATTCGAGACCAGATGTGTCGAAAGACTGTCAGGTGTAACATTGTTAAAATTGCAAACAAGCTTAGTGATCCGAGGTTAAGATTTCTTTTTGGCTATAGGTTTTGGAAGATTAGGTGAGACTTGAATCAAGGAATAGTCGGACCATGCACAAGGTGTTACCTGCAGATGAGAGATCGGGAGGTTTTGGGAAACCAACCAGTTGAGGGTGTGCCCTCCTAGATGAGTTGCAGCATCCATCCATTGTGTAAGTCCCATTGAGGAGAACGAGTCGGAGAGGGCAAGGCCCTGTTTGTCAAAGATGTCAATTGCCCAGTAGTTAAAATCAACCAGAATGATGAACGGGTTTCTAGATTTGGTAATATAGGTGGTTAACTCCATAATTTGTTCCTCAAAATGTGGCATGATTTTAGGCGGTCTGTATAGAACAAGCACATGAAGTGAGGAGTTCTCCGAGGTTTTGATTTTCACCCATAAAGATTCACAGCCATCAGGGCTGTCATGTGGAATAACATGACAATCAAGGTGCTCCTTGCAAATAAGAGCCACTCGCCACCCCTCCCCCTTTACTCCCTTCACAGTCAGCATGAAAAATAGAGTAGTTGGAGGGGGGAGGATAAAATGACATTCTTAGGGATAATGTGGTTAAGCCACATTTCAGTGAGGTCGAACAAATCAGGCTCTCTTTCCAGCAGATGGTTGGCTACTTCAATACCATGCTTAAGGAGCGACCTGGTATTGAGGAGGCTGAGTGTTAGACAAAAGGTGAATACATTGTTTTTCTTGCGTGGTTGCTTTGATTCACAGTGGTCTCTACGTTGTTAGAAATACAGGGACCACCTGGCTGCACCAGCGGGGCTAAGGGCCACATATTGCAAGGAACGGCGTAAAGACGAGATCAATGCAGAGCAGTGGGCAAGTGCCTACCTCACTTAACCAATCACACTAGCGCACTCAGCAACCGACAAACTTATGAAAAAGCAACAGGGATCCAGGCGGCAAAGGCGATGTGCGGTGAGGACCGGCGAAGACTTGGAGTTGGCCAGTCCGGAAAGTTGCTAGTATACGTGGTTACTCATAATGAGGGCCTAAAAGTGAGTTTCTTTTGTTTTCACACTCCCCTTACCAGCCGACTTTTTCCAACTGGTTTAGGAATGCACAGACTCCAGGTCCTTCAACTGATTTTTGATGCACTGTTAAATACTTTGGTTTCACTTTAGGCTAAAAAAAAAGGGGGCGCAGGTGCAGGTGGATCTAGGTGCCTTCATGGTTGCCGCTCTTTTTCCCTACTCAAGCATCCCTCCAGCCTCTATCCCTTTGCAGATGGTGAGTAGGTGCAAGTGGATCTAGGTCACCTGGCTTAAGCCCAGGCCACCTGGTGCCTTCCCGGTTGCCGCTCTTTTTCCCTACTTAAGCAGCCCTCAAACCTCTTTTCCTTTGCAGTTGGGGAGCAGGTAGATCTAGGTCACCTGGCCTAAGCACCACCCAACTTTTTAGCTCTGCCTCTTCCTTTCTGCTCTTAACTCTTAGATCAAGGGTGTCTATCGCCCGGGCATCCAAAGCAAAGGACAGACAAAGAAAAGGTCAATTTGTGCTTGGACCAGGAGGACCCAGAGCCCGAACCCCTGCTCAGACTGCAGGTAAACCTGCACGAACATGTGTTTTCTCACTCTGTCCCCACAGGCCATCCCTACCAACATCAGGCAACCCCAACGTCAATTTATCTGGTGCTGGGGTAAGGACAGGTGCTGCGTGGCACAGTAAGTTGTGCATTTGTAAAAGTATTCTCGCAAAGCAGCGCGTTTGTGCCCGCTCCCCACTCCCTGAATCCCACCATGCTCCTATTGGTTGGCAGGCCTTTTAAATCGGAAACCCAAGTCACCCCCTCAAGGACCTGCTGCGACTGATCAGGTAAGTGGAATCTGGGTGTGTTGTATTGTGCTGGGTTCAAAACTTAAGCCTTTTTACCCTTTTTGGGAAATTCGAATCTGTGTGTGTTGTATTGTGCTGTGCTCAAATACTTAGCCAACAAATTGGCCGCATGCGCTCCATCGCATCGTAGGTCCCTGCATCCTGTTCCGTCCCCCACTCCTGCATTTCCCATCCTTCCTCTCGCATCTCAGTCCTTCACTCTTCGATCTATTGTGTACTATTCTAACATTGTCTCGTGCTCCACTGTTTTTCTGGAATTACTTTGCATTGCCTGCATTCTTCTTCTAGGTTTGTGTTGTGTTCTGTGCCTTGTTGACTGCATTGTTGATTGTATTGACTTGGTGTTTTCTCTCTACGGTTCTTGATATTGTGTTGCTATCCACAGTTTGTGGCATCACATTGTAAATGCCTGCATTATTCACTTCTAGGTTCCCTCTTGACCCTTGTGTTTTGCTTTTGGTCCTGTATTGCGTATGCTTTCTTTACTTCCAGGTTCCCGGTTGTGATTTGTGCTTTCCCTGGTTCTGTACTGCATCTGCATTCTCGACTTCTAGGTTCCCTGGTGTGCTCTTTTCTTTCTGATGGTTCTGTACTCCATCCGATGTGTAATGATAAAGGTCCGTTGTTCTTGTTCTTTGTTGTGCCCCCTCCTTTTCATGTCCCCCCGGTGCCTCCCTCCTGTCTGTCACCCCCCACGTAAACCAACCCTACCCCCTCTCCTGCCGGGGCTCCCCTCTCACTACCCCCCTCTTTCCTCCCTGCACTCCCTATGGTGCTCTCTGTCTCACTTATCTTTTCCAACTGCTTTTCTATCGACTATCCTATCCCTCTCACTAAGTCTGGCAGGAAGAAGTTCAAAAAGGACAACCTGGTCTCCAACCCAGGCCTACCCATCACTGATACCTATACCAGTGCTTCCTCCAGACAGACCCTTACCAACAGTCTTTGTCATTCCCTGTCCATGCTTATGGACCCCCCTCATGGTCTCTGTTCTCTCTTTTTCCTCTTCTCCCATTATTCGTGGCACCCGGTGGGAGGCCCCCCTGGCCTCCTTCCACTCCTCTAGGACCATCATTAATGTCTACTTAAATGGCACTGTCTTGGTCCAGGGCCCTCAGGCCAATCTCCTCTTTGAAAGACGTTTCCCGTGCCTTATCACCATCTGTTCCTCTCCTGCTATCCTTTTTTACCCTTCTCTGGCTCATCTGCCACCTCCTTTCTCTGCCACCTCTTCGGCACCCCCTGATGCTTCTCTGGCCACCCTGTTGCCTCCCTTTTTTGCCACCCCTCTGGCACTCTCTTCTCCCTCTCTGACTACACTGCCTTCTCTTCCTTCCTCCTCTGCCCATCCTCGAGCACCTCCAACACTTCCTCAGGGTGTACCTATGGCCTGTAGCCCTCCCCAGAAATCCTTAACATGTTGCAATCTGCTCCACATTGCTACTCTAAACTCTTGTTCAGCTGTCAAACACTCCACTGACATCTGCCATCTCCTGGAAGACCTTGATTTAGATGTACTCGTTCTAACCGAGACTTGGTTCACTGGCAGCTCTGTCACGAGTTTCGACAGTCTCCTTCCCCAGGGCTAGACGATCCTCTCCGAACCCAGAACCAACCTTCCTGGTGGGGGTGTAGCCTTGATTTTCCCAGAGTGGATCCCTGCTTCCATCATTCCAATGCAGCAATCTTCCTCCTTTGAATGCATGGTCTGCAGGCTCTCCATCTCTCCTGCCCTCTTCCTCTCTGAGTGGGCTCACCTCTCCTCCTTGCTCCTTGCCTCTACCTCCCAACTTCTCCTCCTTGGAGACTTGAACATCCACCTAAATGCTACCAGCCCTTCTTCAGGACTCTTTTGCAAACTCTGGAATTCTCGCTCTCCCTCTATTCTTCCCTCTGGGTCAGGGCACACCCTGGATGTTCTGATCTCCTCAGACCTCCCCTTCCCTAACCCTCTCACCACTCCTCTCTTCTGGAGTGATCACTTTCTCCCCACCTCTTTCTCTATTCCCCGCAGATCAAGCCGACTCCAGCACTGCCAGCTACCTTCTCGGTCATCCGACCCATGAAGCTTATCTCAGTTGAGGCTTTTGCTGCTACTTTCTCTCCTCTTCCTGCACCTTTGGCTGACTCACACCCACACGCAGCACTCTCTAACCTTCATCTCTCTATCGCTAACATTCTGGATGTCCTAGCCCCTGTCACAAGGATCTGCTTGAAGCCCAATCCAAGTGCAACTCTTGGTACGATTCCGACCTCGCTGCCCTTAAACGCAATTGGGCTGCGGAGAGGAAGTGGAGGCCCTCGGGCGCACCCCCTGACAAACTGGCCTGCGGTCTTCTCCAAATGCAGTAGAGACTCTGTCTTCTCTAAGAAGAGTGCCTATATCCAAGCCTGCATCTCTGTGGCATCTAACAACTCGGCCAAACCTTTTAAAATCTGCTGACGTCTCTACCTCTCCTGTTCCCTGCCAGGCCCTCTGCACCACCTTGGCCTCTCATTTCACTACTAAAACTCAGGACCACCCTCTCTTCCTCTTCCTCCTCCCCCTCCTTCTCCTCCTCATCCTCCTCCTCCTCCTCCTCTTCCTCTGCCACTCCTGGCCTGTCTGAGGTCATCTCTCCTCCTCCTTTCTCTTCCTTTCCCCTTTTCACCCTTTACGATGTTTCTAGCAAGTCTGATCCATGAAAGTCTCATCAAAGCAGTTTCTCCCCTGTTAATCCAGAAATATCAAGGACCACATTGACACCCTTTCTCCTGCCTTGGCTGATTTCTGCAATCGCTCCTTTGCCACTGGAACTTTCCCCTCCCACTTAAGCACTCTCTTGTGCACTTCCTTCAAAAGAAGTCCTTGGCCGATTCTTCCTCTCTAGCTAACTATTGCACGATCTGCATCACTCCTTTCCTGGGCAAACTCTTGGAATAGCTGGCCATATCCCAGCTTAATCTACATGCTGAATCTGTTGTTTGCCTCCATGACCACTGGTCTGGCTTCAGAGCTGCCAGAAGCATGTAAACTGCTCCCCTGAACACCCGAGAAGACTTGCTCTCCAATCTTGACTCTAATCTCCCTTCTGTCCTCATTCTCCTTGATCTATCCGCTGCTTTTGACATGATCAACCATGCTATCTTGCTCAATAATCTCCAGGACAACCTTGGTATTACTGATCAGGCCTTGGCCTGGTTGACCTCCTTTTTCACTGAACGACCATCTCAGTTCCAACTGTGCTCTTTCCTCTCGTCCATCCCTCTCTCTCGCTGCTTGTGGTGTTTCCTAGGGGTCTAACCACTCTCCCTGGCTCTTCATACACTACCTGGCACCTCTTGCCCAATGCATTGCTACTTTCTGCTCCAATTTCCAATGTTATGCGGATGACACTCAGCTCTCTTTCAGACTTCCCTGAGCCACCTCTGCTTCTTCTCTCATACCAGACTGTCTAGCCGCAATTCAGGAATGGTGTGCCGCCAATTATCACTGCCTTAATACCAGTAAGACTGTGATCCTCCTCATTGGGACACCCGCTCCCTCCTTTCCTCTCTCTCTCTTGCCGCCCACTCTGTGCCCTCTTCCTGCTCCTCCCTGTGAGGCTAAGAACCTTGGTGTCATCTTCAACTCCACTCTCTTCTTCTCTCCTCACATCTCTGACATCTCTAAGAAGTCAAACTATCAACTGCACCTCCTCAGAGCTATTCTTCCTTTTTCCACTTTCTCCCAGAAACTCACTGTCTCCAGAGGTCTGGCCCTCTCTGGGTTGGACTAATTCAACAACCTCTTTCTAAATCTTCCTGCCTCTACTCTTTGATGTTTACAACTTATCCAGAACAGGACTGCAAGACTTGTCCTGGGCCTCAACCCCAGGGATAATATCGCTCCAACTCTGAAATCTCTTCACTGGCCCCCAGTGGCTGCAAGGATCAAGTTCAAGACCCTCTGCATCATCCTCAACGCTTTCTGGGGCCTGGAACTGCTCTATCGCCAACTTTCTCTTCCAAAACATCTCCCTTCTCGAGCTCTCAGCTCATCCACCTCCTACCCTCTCAGGGTCAGATGCTTCTCCAAGCAGAGAGTTGGGGGCAGATCTATTTCCTCGGCTGGGGCCTCCCTCTGGAACAGCGGCCCTGCCTCTCTCAAACTTGAACAGAACCACCTCTGGTTCCGGAAGCAACTCAAGACCTTCCTTTTCGCTTCCGCTTTCTCTCTTCCTCTCCCCTGCGTAAGCACCTGAATGCTCTGCGCACTGGCCACCTGGTCACCCTCTGAACTCAGGCCCAGGCTGCTGCATGTCCAGTTGCCCTCGCACTGCCTCCGGGTCCCCAGCACTTAAAGGTCTGTATCTGCAACCCTTCAGTCCCTTCTCTCTCCACTTATGAGCCACCCGCTGGCTGAACTTGTGAGTTAACTGCACTTCCCCCTTCCGCTCCCTACTGGCACTTCTCCCCTTCCATCTTCCCTGCACTTGTGCAATCTGAATGACACAAGGCCTAGTAAGATCGTTATTTTGTCCTCGCTTTGTTTTACCCTGCTTGTCTTGTCACACCTAGAAAAACTTGTGTACAGGCACGTTATAAATGCCACATCATATCATACGTCCTCATTTTAATGCCCTGGTAGAAGCTGCAAATTATCTTTTTTCATCGAGATCTGTGAAGTCATTATATTTGTCTCAGTTTCGATTATTAGCACAGTTATTAGTCCTTTTGGTAATGCTATCTTAATCTGTATTCCTACTTCTTCTTTGGCTCCTCTGAAAGCATGTTTTAAGTCAGCTGCACGTTTGGGTTCTGGGGCACGGAATATTGAGCATATTACCCCAGTTTTAAAATCTCTACATGGTTTGTCTCTGGATGCTAGAATTATTGCTAAGCTCCTGTGTTGTGTATCAAGCAATGTATTGGAGAACTCCATCTTGCTTGATACAAAAATTGAAGATTTCTTGAGGAACTAGATGCCGCCATAGCCGTGATTCTTTACGTTTGAAGGTTTGAAAAATGTAGATATATTTTGACTATGAAAAGATATTTCTCTAGCGAGGCAGTCACCCATTGGGATAGACTTCCGGTTAGGATAAAAAAAGTTTTAGGAAACCACTAAATGCATGGAGTTAATTTTTATAAGTGTATCTTATCAATTTTTATAACTTATTTGTACGCCTATTCAGCTTTTAGATAGATTATATTATTGTTTTTATTATATATGTATTATGCACAACACTCTGATGCATTTTGCCTTGTTCGCACTTTGTTAAAATGTGTGATAAAATAAAATACAGGCTGCAAAAGTGACGAGGCTGATACGTTTGTATTTCCAGGTGAGAGAGACTTTAAAAGTAAATATGGACAGTTTCCGCTTTGGACTGTTTCATTTTTGGGGATCCCAGGGTATAAAAAACATGTAATAAAATGTTGCTTTAGAGAGTCTGTGACTCTGCACAAATACCCAGCTGCCTCACTGGCCGAGATCTGTTACTCAGACACAAACAGATTTAATTTAATTTCCTCTTGCTATGATTGTTGACTGACCTGGCAGTGGGCTAGATTCATCGCTAGATCAAAAAGCTGGAATGGTTCCTCACGGATATCAGCACCCAATGCCCCTTTCCACCGCTCGTGTTCCACCACTTTCTACACTACTAGTCCTCTTTCTTTCTTGGTCTTAACCCAATGATTTCTGCACACCCAGCCTCTTCATTCTCGGCTGCTTCCAAGCCTCTTCCCAGGGATGTCGATTCACCAAAATGACATTATAGAGCTGATTACATCACAGGAAGAGATGCCACTTGACCTTTGACTCAGATGGCATCAGTTCCTCGTTTCCCTGGTGACATTACCAGAAATGGCTTGCGGGCGTATCGAAAGTACATAAAGGTAAACATTGTAAAATACCAAATACATACTGAAGCAGACAAGAATATTTTATATACCAACTACATTTTAACAAGGGTGCTGCCTTCATATGCCACGTATGGGGTGATGATATGATAGGGTTAGACCCAATAGTACAACATAGGCTGAGGCAATATTGGTCCACCATCTGGTTTGCTATTTGAAGATTTGAATAGATCTTTAAGCAATAATTATGACAAAGACTGAGCAATTTTGAGGAGTGCTGTGATACGATTCTGTGCTGAAATCCGACAAAATTACATTGATGAAAAGCCCAGTGAAGATGTACAACAAGATGAAAATTGTAAAATGGGAAAGCTATGCAGAGAATGTCATTGTAAGAACTACAAAGGAAGCTAACCACACACCTGAGGAAATATAAGGTTATACAGTCCCCTGTGATGAGATTCCCAGAACCGAAATATTGTTACATTCATATGCACTTTCGTCTTCAGTTACTAGGCTCCCTACAAAAGGTGGGTTCCCATAAGAGGGATCCCTTGGCAAGAAAGAAATTGTCAACTGTGTAAAAAGCCAGGGAAGGCAGAAATGCTAAAACATTGACCGATTGGATGAAGTGCAACACTAGGGCTGAGGAAAATGTGGTTGAGAGAGTTCAAAAGGAGATTAAAGGATTTAAACAGCAAAGTCACGTGGGCAAGGCTCTTGTATGGATACTCTATCTCAATGACCATTGCTTTGGTGAATATTTTAATAGCGATACACAAAAAGTTGGTGGGGGGGGGTGAAATGTTTTCTCGATTAGTCCACCATAATGAAATAGGGAAGGGAGTAATGTGTCGGATAGGTGGAAAATGTAATCTTGGGGGTTAGGTATATGGTATTATATTGTATTGCGCTGAATTAATTAATGTCTGTAATGTTCATTTTAGAATGTTGTGTCTGAAGTATTTTATTGCCATTTGTAATGCACTAACAGTTGAGAAGTATAACGTTTTTAATAAACTATAACCGCAAAAAAATAGGCCGAGGCACTGGCATATATAGGATACTTCAACATTGTATGGCCAGTTACTTCCATATTATGCGAATTATAGCTGCATTTCGGGTTATGTCACTATATAAAAGGTAGATCCCCCTACATTGCCAGTTGCTGTGATAATACAATACCCAAAAATCCAATAGATTCAAGTCACTTTCAGTGCACAGGAGCATTAAAGCTTTAATAAATGATAATGATTTTTTATTTATATACCGCTTTCGCCAAAGCATTTTACATAGCACATATTCACATACAATTATTACCCCAACCGAAGTTTTTTCTTAACCTCAGAAGAACGAAAGGCTGAGTTGGCCTTAACAGGATCTGAACTTGCGATTTGCAGATCACACACAGATCGCAGCAGCGAGTGCTCAACCGCTGATCTATTTTACAGCTTTGCTATTAAAAATAAGATGTCACCATAAGAAAGCATGTCAAAACTGCCTGCACAATGTAGACCAGGCACGTAATAACACTTATCATGTTTGGTGGAGCCCTGATGTGTTCCAACACAGTTCTTTGTGACCCCTACTTGACAACAAAAGTTCCAACACTTCATAATTATTCAACAAAGATTCTTTCTCTTTCCGCTTGTAATAGTAAGAACGCAAGCAATCTTCTTCCCATGAACCGAGAATACGTCTTTAGTTCATCAGCATTTATCATTAATTGCCTTTGGCAGGATTCTTCTGCATCATCATATTATTCCTGAAGATGTTAAACACTTCTGCAGCAGTTGTGTACAGTTCTTGCTTCAGCAATGGAAGTTTGTCAGGATAATGTTCAAATATTTCAACATATATCTATAGCTCTACTACTGCTTCTTCAACAACCACTTGTCTGCACAATGAAAGTTTGCCAGGATGATGTGTTAATACCACTTCACAGCACTGCATTAACTTCTACCTGGTTTACTTCCATGCCAGGCCTACTACTTCAATTACACCTGGTTTACTCCCATGGCAGGCCTACTACTTCAAAGTTCTCTGTTCGGCTATACTCCCCTGCCCAAACAGTTTCAAGCGTTCTCACAACTTCTGATCTGGTACCCTCTCCTACCAGGTCAGCAATTTATAAAAAGTGCCTATCTGGGTAAGATCAGCTTACAACAACTTGGCAATGTTTCATGCCTCACAAACATCAGGTTTTAAGAAATTCTTCAGGGAACGCAAGATTCACATTGGTGCTCTTTAGTAGACCATCGTGATTTCCAGACCCTGTGTAAGTTATGCTCCTCTCATTCTGAATAACCTTTACCAGAAGGGCAGCCTTCTTGCCACTTTTGTTTGCCCACTTCCTTAATCAAACACTGACAATGAAATGGTTTTATCATGACTTGCTTGGCTTTGGCAATGTGAGTTTATACCAGCTTATGTTATGTACTTCTTCAAATATGGGCAATACACTTTACAAATTCTGGAACTTTTATTTGCCCCTCCTTACTTTGGCAATGTTTGTTGGTTTTAAATTGCCTTGTTTTTACTTTCTTTTAGTTTAGGCAATGCTGGTTGGCATTGAGTTCTAGAAGTATTGCCCCATCTTGCTACTGGGTTTTAAATCAACATGCATGCTTAAAGTCACAGTCAAGTGGTTTTACATAATAAGGTTTTCTCTGCTTTCTGCCGGTTCGGTATTCAAAATTGCCTTCTTTCTTATTTTTCGCTCTACGCGAATGCTTTCTAATATTAAAGTACCTGTTTTGAGCTTGCGAGCGTTATGGTGTCACAATAACTTGGTGAACTCACTGGGTAAGGCGTGCACGTCTGTTTCCTTCAATACTCACAGGTCCTTCTTTCAGCTGCTCCTTGCAGTCTGACAATCTGCTGCTTTTAGCCTGCCGCTGCTTGCGCCACTCACACACAGAGCTTCCTCTGCTCCAAAGGCTCTCTGGTGCTCGCCTTCCATCTGAGACAGCCTTGTTGGGGGGGGGGAAGCTTTCTGAATTTTCGCTTCCCGCTGTGCACCCTCTGCATTTCAGGTCTCCATGGGGCAAGCTTCCCTCTCTAACATTTCCCGCTGCACGATTGCTGCAATTAAAGCTTCGGGACGTGAAGAGCCTCTCAGGACTGGCTACTGCTCACGACTCGACAGTGGTCCTATCATCTTCTTTCTCCTTCAGTCTCTGCTTCTGCTGCACTATGGAGAGTTCACAACACCTTCGCCTACGACTACTGCTCTGCTGCTTCTTCTTCTCACTCATAGCCTGCACATGAGGGGGGCCTTTTAAGCATTGCAGTCTCCCTCAGGTGTGGGTCATTCCCATTAACAAGCTGCACTTTTCAGTTTTGTTCCTCTTCAGCCCTCTTGTTCATCCCAGTACTTTCGGGATTATGGGACTTGGAGTCCATAATGCAAAAGGCCGTTTGTATAACTTTATTTTTGATATCGAGCGCATTTCTGTTCCCAATAATATTCTCTCCAGGACTATCAAAAGGATCAATCACAAGATTAAATTTGACAGAAAAATAAAGATTTTTAGAGTTTAAGTTGTTATTATTCACAGACTCCTTTTCACTTCACCTTTGTGAGTTAGGGGAGCTTCTAGCTCTATGAATTAATAAGTATAAGCGTTTTCATTTCTCCCAATGTCTAAAAGCTTATGAATGTTTTTCACCCATATTAAGATGTTGAACTTGGGGAGCTAAAAGATTGTTCTGACAACAAGCCATTACATACTTTGCCATTGAGGAGATGTCTTCCCTAGAGGAAGACAAATAACACGTCCCACCCAACAGAGTACTCTTATTCCCCTGGGCCCTTTCTGCTCCCATGTGATTCTACCGCATACCACCACCCCCAAGTTCAGGATTAGAAAGCATCTGCCTTTCCCTGGGCACCTGGGAGGAGACTTTAGGTAGGATTTTTGTGAGGACTCAGCAGGATTCCTCACATGCCCTTACCCTAAAGACCTGCCCTCCCGGTGCAGGTTCCTTTCTCTCATCTCCACCATTAGCCTCCCCCACATTTATAGTGGATTCACATGCTTTCCACTCCCATATTGGATCGTCTAAGAATGGTTCTTCTTGGATCCAAGAATTTGGAGGCGTGCACATTTGAAAGTCTCTGTGAAATGTTATGAATTTTTGAAGATTTTACAAGTGGAGATCAAAGGAAATTGCGTTACAGAAAGAAGGTTGAACAAGAGGAAAGTGATATTTGTGAACTGTGAAATAAGCCAAAAGGGCAAAAGTAAACTATGAGAACTTTGGAGAAACAAAAGCCAGGAAGGCAAGTGAAAGAGAATAAAAACTAGGAATAAGAACTACAAGTACCAAGAGGCAATTGTTGTTGAATATGAACTTTGAAAAAGATTTAAAGAGATTAAGAACTACAAGTACCAAGAGGCATTGGGAAAAAAGAAATACCAAGAGGTATCTTCATTGAAAGAAAATATTTTAAATACTTTAAGATGGCTGCCATGGATCAGGAAGGTGAGACTCCATACGGAGCCACTCTTCCATTTCCATGGTGGCCCGGAGAGAGATGGATTGTCTCTGGTGTGAGTTCCGTACTGCAACCTCTCTCGGGGTTTGCAGATGCATTCCTTCAACCAATGGTCAAAGGGAAGCCGTCCTACATAAAGGATACAACACAGATGTGGAGGCCTCAATTTTAATCCAGAGGAGCTACTACTGGGATTGCATGTAGTAGCCCTATGCACAAGTATCCCGCATGGAGCAACAATCAGTATGCTTGAAGAACGGCTGTTGACTAATCTGGCAGAGACTACCACAACAGCATCCTTTATACTCTGGTGTCCAGAAGTAGCATTGACTGAGAACAAAGGTTTATATTGTCAAATCCATTGAACAGCAATTGGGGCAAAATTGGCCGCAAGTGTAGCAAATTGGTATATGGAAGCTTTTGAGGTAGCTAAAATCTACGGAAATGACAACCCCTTCAATAACCAGGTACGCTTATGGTGCTGGTATATAGACGATATACTGGTGGTATGGAAGGGGAGTGTAGCTGAAGCTGGGAAGTTTTGTGAATTAATTAACATACAAGACATGTACTTGAAATTCACGTCTGATGTGAGTAAAAATGCTCTCAATTATTTAGACATTACCATCCAAGTCAATGAAGAGAATAAGGTGCTTTTTGTCAAGCCATTCCACAAGCCAACAGACCGTAATGCACTGTTACGTTAGACAAGCTTTCACCCCCGCTATGTAAGCGACAACTTACCACTGGGCCAGTTTCTTAGATTGAAAAGGAACAGTACATGGTGCCAAGACTACAAAGGGAAGCCACAGATCTAAGAGGCTACATGCCAGAGGTTACCCGAGCCAACTGACGGCTAAAGCAATGAAGAGGGCCAATAAAAATAACCGGCAAGCATTGTTGGAATACAATGAGACACAATTTAAGAAAAATGAGGAAGACAAATTGGTCTTTGTAAATACTCACAGCAACCTGTCTAATCAAATTATGAAAATTGTGAACATAAACTGGAGGATTTTGGAGAAGGGGAAGTGTCCTATGGGAAAACCAATTATAGCCTTTAAGAGGAGTAAAAAACTCAAGGACCAGATAACACAGAACAACATCAGCCTTGGAAGATTGAGACAAACGACACCAACTGAAACATGGGGTTTGACTTAGTTAAAAGGACGCTCACCATGTGAATGTATACAAGCTGTCCACAGACATTCAGAAGCACTGAGGTAGACATTGGACTACGTAATACTTGGAGGCAAACAGTTTTACGAACTGTAATTCAAAAATGGCACTATATGGAATTTGGTGCCCATGTAATAAATTGTATATAGGAAAAACTGAGAGGAAGATAAGAATAAGGGTGACACAACACAAGTATCATATCAGAAATCGAGTACAGAACATACCCTTGGTAGCCCATTGGATTGAATTTGTGCATACTGCAGAGGAATTAAAGTGGACAAATCTATACCAACTGAGGACAGGGAATGACAACAACTGTGATAAAAGAAGGATGTTGATGAAAGAACAACTCATTTTTTTTGACTCAGTGTTAAGAGAGGTCTCAACAAACACATTGAGTGGTTTTAACACTAATAGAAACAACACATTTGATTGTGATGTTGGAATGTGCGACTGCAGCAATGTCTAGTAACATAAGGTGGTGAAAAGATAAGGTGCACTGTTGGATGTGAAGGCATGTAACATCAGATGGTACTGTGGATAAGATCATATTGCAGACATTGGTAATTTAATAAGTATAAAACTGAGATATTTTACAATTTCACTGAGATGAGTGAGAGGAGGTGAGCAGCATTCTAATACCCTTCACAACAGTAGTTGTGGCGTCGTGCTCTATGCCCGTTACAGAAACAGGACAACATGTAGATATAGCTAAAGCACTGCAAATGGGGGAAACCAAGATGGCGTCCCATTGCACATGGTGTGAGATAACTGCTGGTGACATTTACCATATGGGCAAACATAGAAATAGGACTGCAGAGTTAGAACGCGAGACACACAGAGCATAGAGGAAAGCTGTGATAGTGTGGAAGTAGACCGCCCGGTAAGTTTATGCTTTCAAAAGCATAGCTGAGATGAATGTGAGACGGGTACTAAAGTTGTTAAAACAAACACGGGTTAAGAGAGCACCTTTGTTGTTTCGTTCGCAGTGTAGATATTGAGAGTCCAGCATAACGCAGATGAAGGAAGCCGCGGTGCACAGCCAGCGTCAACAGCAAAATAGCGAGACGCGAATACACGTTCAAGAGACTACACAAGGTAAATTGGTGTAGTGTAGCTAAACTGGATGTGATACTCAATAAGAGTGTGCCAATACTGCTGTGCACAAATTAACAATGACTCATTATCTTGTAGATCACCCGCGCATTGGATTTGTGAACCAGCATCAGGGAAACGAGCTTGGCAAGAAATAACATGTGAAATTACACTTTAGAAACTAGATGTGGAAATGTACTTTGTAACCACGTGAGGTAATTTTCATAGTGGTAATATTATTGAGTGCTCTGAATCAAAGTGGAAATGTTTGTTCCAATTGCAACCATGGTAAGAGGGTCCTGTGTGTTTGCATAGTTCACGGATTTGAGTGAGCAGGCATTTGTTGAAGCCCGAATTCGAAAGCCAAAAAGTGAACAGGTGAACAGTACATGGAGATGTGAAGGTTATTGGTAAGCTAAAAGACACCAAGGCTGGTGTGAAATACAAATGAAACAATGTTCCAGCATCTAAGACCACCATTTAGTTGCTGAAGGATTTAATCATCTTTTGGTGTTAAGACAACTTATAAAATAGGGTGAATTGCAGGAAGTAAGAATCCAATACAACTGAAGAGAGAGTTGAGATATAACTCAGGACTGTGAAATGCATACTTTTAGTTAGTGGTGCTTTGGTTGGTGAATCATGGGGAATAATAGCCTGTTGTGTTTATTGACAAACTGTAAGATGGACATTAAAAATGTCGTTTCAGGGGAACAAGTGCTGTTAAGAATGACCATATCTGTGTATAAGGACTTTATAAATTAGAAGTAGTGGCAGGGTGAAGCCATAACAGAGTGCATCCCCCAGCCGTTGTAAAACGATTTCTTCAAAGAAAAGTGGGTATCAGTGTACCCCTGATGAAATTCCTATTAATGGTTTTTGTGGTGTATAGAGGCATTAAACATGTAGGATGAATGCAGTATTAATGGATGAATGTGTGTCTGGCAATGAGTGAAAGGCTAATATTAGCACAAAGATTTGAACGCTATATTTGAAGCACTTTAGTATAAAATTGATGGTGAAGAGCTGACAATCGCTTTAGTTAAATATAACTGCAATGTATGTATTTGCGGACTGACATCGCGATGTTTGAAGATTGGTTTGTTGCTAAGTTAGAGAAGAATTATAAATAGATATTTTTTGTCTTGGAATTGTAATAAATGCAATATTGAATTGTGAAATAATAAACTGTTTATTTTTATAATGAAACCATTTATTTTTGTGAGTGTGACCCTTTGGTTCTACTGAACCGATTAGACCGTAGAGCATTTGTGGATTTGAAAGGAAAGTATCCTATAGAGCGATTGCTGTGCAGGTTCGGTAAATAACCCTCTTAACTAAAAGTGTTGTGAAGGGAAATGGAGCGGCGGCAGCAGCAGGGGTGGTGGAAGCCACTGAATGAAAAAGGTAAGTGGGTGTGGGAGGGATGGACACATGAAGGGAAGGTGGGGTCAAGATGGCGGGGTGGGGGAAGCAGCAGTAAGGTTGCTTGGAATGCAGGCTTGGATTGTGGGATTCAGCCCACGATCCAAGCACCCAGATTGGTTGCTCCCCCACCTTATAACACTTATGATGCTTACTTCATTATAGAAACCCACAAAAATATGCTACGATGCAGTAAGAAATGACTAGTTCCAGTACTCACGTATGAGGCAAGGTTCTTCATAGGCAAGTACTGGGATGAGGAAGAGTAGGACTAGGAGTAATGAAGAGTACAGGTAATTCATCTAGGTATTGAACACAAGCACGAATTCACATGCTCATTTACACAGCACCCATCCACCATTCACTCACACACGCAGAGCTACGCACACAGCATGCACTCACACACATTAAATAATATACATACACATACCCTTTCATGCACGCACGTACACACATTCACAAAAAAATACATCTTAACTTTTTCAAAATCCATTGCTACATTCACTCACACAACCAGCTACCCATACGTCATGCACTCACTCACACACAGTACATAATGTGTGTGTGTATGTATGTGTGTATATATATACATATATATATATATAAAAGCACATACGTCTTTTCATGCACGCACACACATTTACAAGCAAAAAACGTTTTTTCCAAAATGCATTGTTGCTCTGAGGAACTCATCTGCCCACAGGCCAGGGCTCTCTGTCTCCCATGCTCCACACATGCAAGGAACCAGCTCTGGTTTCTGTCATGCGCAGAGCAGGGGAGCCAGAGCGTTCCATGTCCTGTGGGGGTCTTTTTGAAGTCGTTCTGAATTATAAAAGAAATTAAACCGTAACAGGAATGTCTTTTTGAAGTGAGACTGACTTCAAAAAGAAATTAATATGAAGAGGGCTCTCATATGAGAGCCCTCCTTACTTTCGGTTTCACTATGCCTCTGCAACCCTTAACCAGTGGTCGCAGAGGCAGAGCCAGGGGAGTTGCCAGGGGTTGTAGTTATGACCCCTGGCAGCCCCCAATGGACGTCCCTGCATCTTCCCCGTCAGGGGTTCAGAGCAGGTGAATTAAAGTGCTATACAGAAACTAAAACAAGATCGGAGTGTTTTCCTGCCATTATTCTCCTTCCATCCCCTCATTTTCCTTTTCAGAGTTGAAGATGACTGGGCATGGTGCAAGTACTATACAAACAACCACATGACACTGCAACATAATGTTGCCACCTTCTCTCTTCTTGCTCGCTTTCAATGCTTTTAAAGAGCCTTGTTCAGTGTAAACACTAAACAAGCATTAACAATGACCTGCCATATCTTGTTTTTATCTGAACCTCTTTTACTTCCTATGGCTAAGGAATCTGACACAAAGTGTCATTGTGGTGGTTATAGCCTTTCATTTATTAAAAAAAAGACACTCACTGCCCCTATCATCAAAGGGGGGTTTCCCTGCCTCAAACTAATATTAAAGGATTCATCAGAATGTTAGTCAAAATCAAAGTCCAACATCCTGTGTCACAACCTACTTCTACCCCTTACACTACAACAAAAGACTAACACATTCCAACAGAAAGTTTCTTCCCGGGAGAATGACTCCCTACTCCTGGTATTCGGGTGGTATTCAAAAGAATGTTCGCTTGCAAAAAGGTTATCAGGGGGAATAACTTCATTCCCCTGGCTTCTGGGTTCCACACAATCTTTGCATAAATTCACATTCTGGAGAAGGACTGGTACTGGTCTGTACAGTTCACAATAAGATCAGGGGGAATGACTCCCTTCCCCTGCAGTCTTTGGAATATGTTCCAAGGATTTGTGTATCTTCCCCAGGAGAATGACGCCTTTCTCCTGGTATTTGAAAAGTTATTTTTCGTGGATTTTAACCCGCTGTATGTTTCACCACTTTCTCTTGGTACTAGCAAGGTCTGAAACCGTTCTCTGCTGGTCAATGGCCTTATCTTTGCCACTCTGGCGATTAAGTTCTCCTCAGTTTCTCAAATCCCTTGTACTGAGGTCCCAGACCTCTCTGCTGGTCAGTGGGCTTATGGTTTCCACTGCCATGAGAAAGCTCTTCTCGGATGCTTTCTTCACTGTTAGGGTCCCAGACCCTTCTCGGGTGTTCATTGGGCTTTTTGCTATCACTGCAATGAGGAAACTCTCCTCTGATGCTTTCTTCACTGTTGTTGGGGTCACCGACTGTTCTCTGGTGGCCATTGGGTTTATTGCTGCCACTGCGATTAGAAAGTTCTCTTGTGATGCTTTCTTCACTATTATTACGGTCCCAGACTCTTCTCCGGTGGTCATTGGGCTAATTGTTGCCACTGCGATGAGGAAGTTCTCCTTGGATGCTTGGTACACTCTTCCAGTGTCCAGTAACTACTTTGTTACTACTGGGACGATGGTGATCCTTTCTGATGCACTCTACACAGTTCGGTCCCCCAATAGCCCTATAGCTGCCACTGGGGTGAGGAGCATTATGTTGTGGCCCTCGGTATGCTTCACCCACATCTCTACCGGGTCTCCCATGCCTCCCTTTTCCTTCTCGTGGGCACTGTTCCTTCCTGGGATGGGGTTCCTTGTCCGCGGCTTCCTGTGGTTTTCTCTTCCGCTCTGGCGGGCCCAGTGTGTACCTTTGCGTGCCTCCGCTCCTTACGGTCTTGGCTTCACTCCGCAACTCGATGTGATCATGGCACTGCTTCTTCCCTTTGGTATCACAGCTGGGTCTGCTCTCTTTAGACTCCAATGAACTCCCAGCCTGCCAGCATCATTCCCTGCACAGCCTTCTGTCCAGCCCTCACTCAGAGATCGAATCTCCCGGGCTCCAGCAGGCCCCTGGCTTCCCTGTGATCAGACTCTCTTTAGCCACTCTTCTCTTTCCTTTTTATCTCCGGGACTCCACCCTGCGCAGCGTTAACACCTGCAGATAACAGGGCACATTATGGGTTTGCTGATAAAACGCTGATAATTCTGGCGTGACAGTATAACCATCTCCGGCGGGGCGACCGCCGGAATTACCCGCAAATTACGAGTCCTCGTGTGCGTGCAAACACCCCTGTCAGAAATGGTAATACCGGCAAGTCAAAATCACTGGCATTGGCAGTCATACGGAGGTATTGCTGGCATGTGTGTGCAAGTTATACTGACACCGGCACCTAAACTGCCAGAATTATCAGCGCTGGTAATAGCATGACTGCCAGAACGGGAAGCTTGCTGGCAGCCATCTTTAAAACTCAATTCACTTTGAATCCCCCACTTTCAACTGCCATCCACTGCTATAGGTGGTGCCAAACATGTTTGGAAGCCAAAACACACGAGTCCCTGACATCAGCCTGCACAAACCCAAATTCTCTGAGTTGACACTGTGCTGCAGCACGCATTGGGGCTGGCCACAGAAAAACCAGCCAGCAAATAAATACTGCCATATGGCAGGAGGTGGGTTAGAGGGTGACGATTGTGGGGACTATCCCCCCACACAAAGAGGGACTGCCAGAAGTGTGGTGTGATCGCACCGGATGGTCCGGAACCTTATCTCCCAGCACAGGAAGGAGACAGCTGCCACATGAGGAGGGACAGTGGCACCCCTTCCACCTCAAGCCATGGGAGGATACATCCATCTCATCCTGCACATGGAGGGCATTGAGGAGTTTGGGACAGCAGAGGCAGGAGCTGGGATCCAAGGCGAAAGTGGTAAATACAACAAACCCTACGAAAATGCAAATATTGTGTCCAAATGCATGCATCCCCAAGCATGGAACCACCTAATGTACAAGTGAACTGGTCCAACACATATCAGTCACAGAAAATGGGAAGATCACACTGAGAAACCAACGGTTGTCTCACCGACCAGTCCCTTGGGATCTGTCTTCCATTTGGCCAGGGCACAGCCATCGCTATTGGATCCAGACCCCACTTGTGGACCAGTGCAGAAGAATCACCTGGATGAAGAGGTCCCTGGGGAGTAGGAGTGGGGCACCCGCAGGAGTTACGCAATATCACTCTCCCCACTTTCCTGTAGGACAGCCTAATTTCATGTACTATCTAGGAACTTTAACCCCCCCTCATTCCCCCTTTCCTACACATATTCTGCTGCACAGACAAAGCGCTTCAGGGAAAAAGACTCACACACAGCCAGTCCGTTTGACATGTCCCAACATCACAGTCAGGCCGAGTCAGGAACTTAACCTGAATCCTGTTACCTTTCCCACTGGGATAAAAGTCGGAGCATGAGAGCACCCGGAGAGCAAGGCGAGAAGGGCAACTGAAGCGACCAAGGCCAGCAGAATGGAAGTGCAGGAAATCACAGGAAGATGACGCGACCATGGAAGCAGAGCAGATAGGACCAGGAGGCAATAGAAAGGCTGTGGTCCAACCAGCTGCGTGGTGAAGGTCGCTGCAGAATCCCAAAGGGGCAACTCCCTGCTACTGCAGGAGGTCCCGGCGGTACCTTCTTAATGTGTGGTGTGAGGACCTGAGGCTAGCTGCGATGGGCCAAAAGCCTGGACTACACAGGTCTTGATAAACTGTATCATCTGCTGCCGGTGAGTGAAATGGGAGACTGCCTTGTGTTGATAAATGAAAAGGACATTAACGTTTGAAGTGCTTGTTGGGTTGTCAAGGAATCGCAAGCAAAAGCACATTGTAGCAAGAATGAAGAATGCCAAGTTTGTGCATGTGAGAGAAGCCGCAAAAGAAACCGAGAAAGGAGGCAAATAGTCAAACGTGGTCATACGAGGGTAAAGTCAAGGGTACAAGCCCCCCACCCTGTATAGTCGAAAGTCTTTGACAGAAAGGTGAAACTTAGTATAAAGATAACCTAAGGAATTATTAGCCCTGTGATGCTAAGAACTGTAGATACCAGAAGGCCTCGGGATAGGAGCCCAGTAAAAACATTTGAACTGTATCCAGTATTGTGGGTTGCACGTAGGACGGGAGCCGTGAGAAAGAGATGCCTGGTTGTTGAAGGTAAATGCACTTGCTACAACATAACAGAGTGACCCTGCGAGAAGCGATCGCCTATCGAAAGTCTCTGTATTGAACTGGCAAGCATTTTGAAGTAAAAATGTGAAAGATTGCAAACTAACAAGTGTGATGCTAGTGGTTCGAAGGCTCGAAGCCAGAACTGACTAAAGAGGAAGGTCTGAGCCCAGAGGTGGGGGACCTAAGTGAATCAGTGAAAGTGAACCAAATATGTGTCAAAGACATTAAGAGCTCCTGAGTGTTATAAGCTTGTAGAACTGGTAAAGGTAACTGAACTGTGATTTAAAGGCTACAATGAACCCATCGGAAGGATGCCAAGGGAAAGCAAAGGAAAGTGAATCCCGCATTTTGATAAAGTGACTGAACAGTGGTGTAAAGACGAAGGTGAACCCAAAGAAGGGGTATCACAAGAAAGCCGGGGAAGAGGGGAGTCCCGCACAGCGAGAGCTTGAGAAAAGTCTTGTGAGGCCAAGCCAAAGACATTGATTCGAGGGATCCTGCCTTTTCTGAAGAAACTGCTTCCTGATGCCTATAGACTCAAGGGGTGCTCACAGTCATGCCACTGTTCCACCTTGTCCCATGATGTAACGGGGGGAAGGGAATGCATTTGTTCAGCAGTCCTGAACTACCAAAACCCTTTTGGACATTTCAGTTTGCACTAGACTCTTTTGTTATACATATCATTGTCGCACACCCTTTTGTTATATAGAGTAAGGTTTTGGCAATAGGTTTATTAGTATAGGCCATTTTGTTTTGACACAACAAGACTAGGACGGCGTTTTTTTTACTTTGATGGTCGTAGCTTGCTCCCATCTTAGATTTAGGTTTAGATTAGGCATTTTTCTCACCCATATACTGTTCAATAAACACTCTTGGATTGTACTCCTTGTGTCCGTCATACTTCTGTTAACCATGCTTTCCTTACAACACACACACACATTTAATGGTATGCAGGTAAACGTTTCCATGCACAAGCACTGTAGCAAAAATGTACAGCCCCGCACATGGACACATGAGAAGCACCCAGGAGTGCCAAGGAAGTCCATGACATGAATCGCTGGCCCACCGCACACACAATAAAACAGCACCATGACATGCCACCAGGCAATCTGCACTCCCACCACCTACATGTATGAGCACACATTATTCCCAAGACCCCAAAGAGGCCACAAAATAGAGCAGAACATGCATACCGTTGCATGAGTGTAATGCAAGCCTGCAGACATGGCTCCTAGATGACTAACAGCATGCTCATCTCTTCCAAACAGGCACACAGTCCATGGACAGCGACTGAGCTGGACCGTCGACATCTGCAGCCAGACCTGCAAAGTCCACAGCCCCTGCCAGCAGACCCAGGTAGTAGGGCAGGACCACTGGCACAACCACGCCTGCGTCGGCCCCACCATTATCAGCTGCATCAACCACTCCACCATAGCCACCCACCGCTGCAAGTGGCACATCAGCAGTGTCTGTATCTGCCGCTCTCACCACACCAGTGGCCCCACTACCAGCCAGCAGGAAGCCACACCAGCCCCAAGAGCAACCTCTTGCAGGCCTCCCCAGGCCACAGTCTGGGCACCCAGTGCTTCTGTCCCTCCTGTGCCCTCAACACCACTACGGGCACTGCAGCTACCAGTCCATGGTGACAGGGTCACCACCACTGACGAGGAGGAGGGCAACACGTCCTACCCCTCACTTGTTACAGCCCTGGTCCACAACACAACCCTCCACCACTGCCACTGGCCATCATACGATCACTGGATGCATGCCTGCGTGCCTTTGAGGACATGCAGTCGGAACTCTGTCGTGGTACTCGAGCAGCTCGATAAGATGTGCAAGATGCGGGAATGCAAGCAGGGGTCGAGCTGCAGGACTGTCAGGTATCTCGGACATGCCCTTGTCTCCTTTGCCCAAATGATGCTGAGGCCATCAATCACAGCATCCATTTTACCCTGCATACTTTGCAGGGACAGGATCTGACCCACCAACCTCTGTCAACACCACTGAGGGCTCCCAGCTTGGAACCCACTGTGCTGGTTTCAGCACCTCCTGTCATCAAATGAGCAAGCAAAGAGCCCCATGGTGAAGAGGTGTGAATGTAGAATAACTGGCTGGCTGCATGGCTGGGTGCATCACTTGGTCTGTGTTGAGCGCAGCGGAGAGGGGGCTGTGGGGAGGAAGAGGAGGGTGTTTGGGGTTGCCACCATTCACGTTATAATTGAGATGAATCCTGCAGAATCCTCACAAAAACCCTACCTAAAGTCTCCTCCCAGGTGGTCAGGGAAAGGCAGGCGATCCTGACCCTGAGGGCGGAATTTGCTGGGAGGATCACCTGGGAGGAGAAGGGCCCCAGGAGAACAGGTGGACTTCGTAGGATGGGATGCGGTATTGGTCTTTCTCAAGGGAGGGAATATCATTTATATCAGGCTTGCTGTCAGAGAAAGCTTTCATTTTCCCGCGCTATCTGTCGTAATGTGGGTGAAGACCATGATAGCCAGTCATGTATTGGGAGTAAGAAAAGCCCATTTAAAGTCTTTGACGTTCATGGAAATGAAAGCTCCGACGAGTCCCAGGGAAATAGTGAAGAGGAGCCTTTGAATGTTCCCATTTTAGACCCGGAAAACCGCCATTCTTCTGTAAAGCCAAATACTTCATTGAATCCTTGTAAAACTCATTTAGGGAATATGTATAAGGAGAGAAGTGAACTTGGTGATGATCTTTTCATTGAGAAAGCCAGGTTTTATATTGTGAACTCCAAATCACATACTTCCCAAAGTACTGGGTTGAAGAAGATGGCTGCAGAGGCACAAGACCGCAGGTTTCAGCATATTAAGGATAATGACCCACACCTGAGTCAGACTGGGAGGCACCCAGTGAGTTCACCGTTAGATTGTGACCCAGTAGCGCTAAGTAACTGCTCGCTGGCCAAGTCCTTAGGGCCCTAACCTCAGAAATAGTATAAGCAAAGTAAAGAAGAGGAAAGTTTCCAAAAACTAAACTAATGTAAAGCAGTCTAATTATTCTGTTGCAAAACAAGCCGATTTAAAAAGGAGCAGAAGGCAGAACAAGAACTTAATGATCAGACCAGAAGGGTACGATTATAACATTGTGGGTCATATTAAAATTCAACAGCAAGCGAGGGTAACAACCCAAGCAGAAAATACAAACCACTATTGCCAAAGCCAAAAGAGAATCATACCAAGGCAATTTATAAAGAACCAGTATTGTCCAAGCCAAAAGAAGGCAATTGAGTTATACAGTGTTTGTAAAGACTATGTAAAATAACTCATGAGAGAATGGCTTAAACCCACATTTCCAAAGCCAAAGAAGTGTGAAAGTGAGACAGAATCATTATCAGCATTTGGTTAGTGTGAAAAGGAAGAAGCAAGAGTGGCAGAAAGGCTGCACTTCTTATAGAAGGTATTCAGAAAGAGTGGAGCTTAACCTGCATTCTGTGGGGGCAATCACAAGGGTTTACCAAACAGCACCTATGTGCTCTTGTTCTCCCAGAAATAATACTTGAATTTGATGTTGAGGTGTACAAGTAGGGAGACAGGATGGGCAGCAGGGCTGACCTTCTGATAGAAGGTATTCAGAAGGAGTGAAGCATGACTTACATAGTGTGTGTCAATTACAAACGTGTAACAAACAGCACCAATGTGGTTTTGTTTACCCTGAAGAAATTCTTAAACATGAAGGTGTGGAGCAAAAGACATTGCTAGCCTGTTTGAGGTTAACCCTTACCATAGAAGTACTTGCAGTTAGTAGTTTATTCTAGCCTGGCAGGAGAGTACACCAGAGTAGAGAACCTTGTAATAGGAGGCCTGACATGCGAGCAGACCAGGTGGAAGCCATTGAAGTACTGTGGTCTGGTGTAAAATCTTTAAGAAGAAGCTGAAGAACCACTCAAGTGTTTTTGTGGATTTTGCAGAATCATCCTAACAAATTAATATAAACTGAAGCAAGTCTTGTGTGAAATGCTGCAGAATTATTTTATATCATCACACAAGTGGTTTTATGAACTGGTGCAGAAAATATCCTGACAAATACAATTTTATTGAAACTAATGAAGCACAGAAGTATTGAACAAAATCCTGCTTGAATCTGAGGAAGGAGAATTCACCCGGATTAGAAGGAGAAACAGTTATCATGATGTGAATTTAACCGTTATATTTGTTGATTCTGAATTGCCATATATTACCTTGTTGAGATGGTGTATGTACAAGTGTGAGGGACAGAAATCTTTTGGTGGAGTGTTTCCTTTAGTTTATTTTAGGCAGAGGAACCCTTGTCAAGGTAGGCCTTCATCCAACCTTTTAAGTTAATAAAATGGCATCTTTTGAAAAATCTTCACAAAGTTGTATACCTCACATTTCGGACCCCTGACACAATACAAAACATTTTACTAGAAGCAATGACAGGACATTCCTTTTGTCAAACAAGTGTTAACTGTGATGTTGCATGATATTGACAAAGGTGCAAGGGGTATGCAAAGTGGAGGGCAAACGTCAAAACAGTTCTCAAGCAGTTCTTGACAGGCATGGGGGGTGTCATTGGGTGGCGCAACTTACAGTGTTGCCATGGGAAACATTGTTGTTCTGGGGCCCTGCACCTAGTCTTGGCCTGTACCCCAGCACTTACGCCAGGTGTGGGGGCCTGGGAAGCCTGTTCCGGTCATGTGCATGTCATTGGATAGGAACAGGTAATTGTGCATCACTGTAATGTGTTGTTCCCTGTGACTGTACGTAGACGATGGTCTTTGTTGTTGTTGCTTTCGGTCACCTACGGGCTTGACACCGGGCTCATGGGGGTTCCTCTGGACGTACCTTTTATTCCCCTAGGTGGCCATGTCAAACTATTCAATGGCATTGCATTGGGGCTGGAGGGTGTTGCATTCTGGTACCTGTAGTGCATTGTGTGTGTGGTTGTCCTGTTGGGGTTGGATAGGCCCAGTCAGTGACTGATGCATCCCCAGTCATGTGCTACTCCTGTGTTGTCCGGCCTTTGCCTGTCACCCATGCTGCAAGGTAGATGGGATTGTACATGTACTCACCCAACATCCAGGTCCTTTGTCCACTGTGACGTTTCATGTAAGCCGGCAGTGTGCTGTTCCACAGGACCATTGCGTTGTGGGTTGATTCTGGGAATTGGGCAGAGCAGTGCATGATGGTAAGGTGTCAAAAAAGACCTGGACATTCAGGAAATGGAACTGCTTCCGGTTCCTGTAGACCTCCTCTGAGGCATGGGTGGGCACCAGCTCAACATGCATTCAGTCCAAGGCTGCCACCACATTGGCAATGCCCACAATTGTATTGAAGCAGGCCTTTGTGGCATTGAGCTCTGCCTGGGTGGTGGGGAGGGCGACGTGCTGGCCCACGTGGCACTGGAGTGCCTCCAGCACCTGCACTCTGGAGAAGGCAGGCTGAGAATTGCTGTGCATCTGGCTCACAGAGTGCTGGAACGTGCCACTGTTCAGGAAGCGCAGGACCAACACCAGCTTTACCAGCGGTGGTATGGATGACCTGATGCTGATCCTGCTTCCAAAGTCCACTTGGATGTGGGTCAGGAAGCCAAGAATGGTATCCCTTTTTAGGCCATACAGGGTTAGTCTCTGCCTGTCAGTGAGGGCACAGGTGTGACCCTTGTGCGAGGAATCACTGCAAGCCTCTGCCTCGCGACCTGCATCCCCATCATCCTCATCGTCGTCCTCCTTCTCTCCCTGGCCTCCAGTTGCCTCTGCAGGTACTCCAGCCCTTGCAACTGTAGATTGGCATACAGCGCCTCCAGCTCCATGTTTGCAACAATGACAGGCAGCATGTTGGGAAGTGTTCTTGGGGAAGGTGTGGCCCTCTTTGTATTTTTCCTGTGTGCTTTGGGTGCACCTGGGTGGATTGGGTGCACCAGTGACCATATTCTCTTAACCCGTGTCCATTTACTGGCTGCTCTGAGGTGTTATCTCTGCCTTGGTTTTGCTGGATTTACCAGCAAATATTATCCAGTATTATCGGCAAATCCAATCTAGTAATTTGCCGTTGATGCCATTGTGTACCGGTATTACTGGTGTAGGTTTCCGGCCCATCCGGTATTTACGTTGCAAGTGTTACCAGCACAGATCATTCTGGCAACTGTGTTCCGGCAAACTCGTACTTGGCCGGGCCGGTAACAGTGCCAGTAAATGGTATTACAGGCACTTTTACTGTATACTGGCCAACTTGTAATTTGGTATTCCTCATGCTTCCGGTGAGCCACCTTGTGGCAGTACTTAAGAGTTGGTTTACTCTTCATGGTTCCTGTGTTCTTCCTCATCTCAGTATGTACTGTTTTAGCACTATTCCATGTGTTACAAAAACACATGGGCTCACTCTCGTTGAAATTGCTCCGTATGGAAGGGGGGCTAGGTAATGTTGGGGAGTGACATGGCTCAATCGGCTGCACCCTAGGTGACCGTCGTTGTCCCCAAAGGGGAGCCCCCCCATGAGGTCCTCCCGCATTCAACCAGCCGTAGGGGGTCTATTGGGTAGCGGCTGCACCTCCCTAGCCTCATGGAAAAGGGCTCCCTGTTGGGGAGAAGTAACGACAACTTACAACTCATCACACTGCACACTCATATCTCTACAGAGGGGGCATTTGCACTTGGAGTTCTATTGTTAGAATTAGAATATGTGACTTATAAGTTACACGCCGGTAGTCCCCAGAAGAAGCATAGACACAGGGTTATTTATCTGGAGTGGGCCCTCTGGCTGCATAGTGTATGCAGCAAACAACAGGGTATATAACACATGAGGTTAATTCATGAAATATTGGATTAAATCCCATCAACTGAAGCTCATAACGTTTTGGTCTGTGGGGCAAATATCTTTAATTAAATCTTCATATACAATAAAACACTGTATACAACACACTTCTAATGACAAAGTCAAAAGCTCACTCATACCCACACTCAAACACTCATACATAACATATAGCAGCTGAAAACATCACAAAATATACTGCGACTCAAACTTGTTCTCCCAAGGGGTGCATTTCTAGATTGGGTTAGAATCCACACTTAACACAGACGTGTGTTTGTATACTATCATTCACTGCCAGCACAGAATGTGTGTAGCAGCTCAGCATTCTTTGAGCCTCGCTGATCTCCATTTCGACTGTGAATAATGGTGCACGATCATTACAGACAGCAGTCTATGCAATTGCTAACCCAACAATGCTCGGGTCCCAACTCTCCAAATCAGCACTAGTTTTGAGAAATGTCTAAATGGCAGATATTCTAATCTTCATCGGGGGTAGAAACAGCTGCAAAACCAAAAAGGTCAGTGAAGTGTTCCACCCATCGCTGCTCAGGTACTGCGTTTACTTGGATCGCTCTAGGATCCAACCCCACAGAATTTATTACATTCCACATCTCGGCTGAGTTTTTGTTTCCCATCTTGGCTAACATGGCTTTGGAATCGGCTTTATCCAACCTCAATTTATAGGAACTCAGCCAGTTAAGATATTGTTGGCAACGTTTTTTCTGTTTCTCTTCCATTAGGTGGCCCTTTGCTCACCGGTTAACTCTAAGGTCGGCTCTGAAGGACTTCTTCTCTTTCATAATACCCCTGCTATATGTGTGTTTCGGAAAAAAATCAGTTTTGGATGACCTACCCACCACAGAGAAGAAATCTAACATGGGTCTGGGATAATTGATATCCTCCTCATAGTTCGAGTGTAAGGTGCCACCCTCATTGCCCCATAATCTTGTGTGTAGGGTCCCCAGATCTCTAGATGACATTCGTAATCTGTTGCGACCCTGGTTGACCTCCGAGCCGTGGGCAAAAGTTTTTTAGGAGGAGCCATGTTGGTCAACCAGCGTACACATAGGACAATGTGGTCACTTCTTGCGGTGTCTCTAACCTTGAAGCCTCTAACATAATTCAGAAGCCTCTCGGTTATGAACACGTAATCAATTGTACTGTGCTTCCCCTGTCCTCAACATCTAGATTTCCCTGGGATATAACCCTCCACCTGGCCCGTTCAATTTATGAAAATTACTCTCTTGGGTTTCTTGCCTAGAACTTCCTCTTGGAATCCACAGCGACCCCTTTTCCAGCTCCTCCCTAAAGGTCTGAAAGAGTAAAGTCACCACACACTATAATCTCAAAACCAGGTTGAGTTTCCAGGCAACTGTTTAAGGTGGTGGAAAAAGTATCCATAAAAAGCTTGGCATCCTTCTTATCTGGTTTCCAATAGAGATTACAGATTTTGTAGGAATCCCTACCTTGGGTGTGGGCTACCTCAAGGGACACCATCTGTATGTAGGGGCTCGGATGTTCAGACTCCTTCACTGACATGCTACCTTTGGGCTCAACTGCCATCAATAGGCCCGCCGATGGTCTCCCGTTAGGTCCCTTTATGGCTGGGTTCAAAATAACAAAGTAGCCTTCCATTACATGAAGCTCAGATAACCAGGTTTCCTGTAGACATATGATTGAGGCTTTGCTTGCGTGAGGAATTTCCAGATCGAAAAGGTGCTTGAATCGCTGGGTGTTCCGTGACATATGGGTAATATCCCCAAGCCCAAGAGGCGTTTCTAGCTAATTCTTCAATTGTGTGACCACCAGGGCCTCGGATAGCCAAACAAACAATGTTTGACCATTAAGGCCTCTGTTTAGCGAGTCTCCAGAGGTAACCTTCATCTGCTGCTTCTGAGGGCCATCGGCTGTTATGATGAGATTTGCAGGCAAAACCTTCCCACCCATAAGACCCATATTAAGATCATTTCCTATTGAGATCCTGACCCGGCTTGGCTCCTCTCGACCCTCCATCTCGGCCTCCTCCCTATTGATGAGGGCCGAATGATCACTGCTTTGCAGAGACCCCACCCCTCCCGATCCCTGGGCCCACTTTCCTCAGACCTCCCCAATGCAGCCTCACTCTCCTGGGTCCACAGGTTAGGAAGGTCAAAGCCCAATGAGTGGAGCCCCACAGCCTTGTCTAGTAACAAACGTTTCATGTGGCTGGATGCCAAGTATATGTGCATTTTGTCTAACCTTCATCTGCTGCTTCTGAGGACCATCGGCTGTTATGGTGAGATATCCAGGCAAGACCTTCCCACCCATAAGACCCATAGTAAGATCATTTCCTATCGAGATCCTGACCCGGTTTAGCTCTTCTCGACCCTCCATCTGGTGCTCCTCTCTATTGATGAGGGCCGAATGATCACCGCTTTGCAGAGACCCCACCCCTCCCGATCCCTGGGCCCACTTTCCTCAGACCCCCCCAATGCAGCCTCACTCTCGTGGGTCCACAGGTTACTAAGGTCAAAGCCCAATGAGTGGAGCCCCATAGCCTTGTCTAGTAACAACCGTTTCACGTGGCTGGATGCCAAGTATATGTGCATTTTGTCTGCGCAGTTGTCGAAGGGAAAGGCCACCAAATCAATGTCCCAAGTTTCACTAGGCTTCAGTTTCGGGAAACAATGGAAGAGTCTTAATGTGTTGTGTCTGTTCAAAATGAAGCCATCAGGCACACTGAACAAGCATTCTAGGCAAATGCTGTTCTTAAATTCTTTTGAATTTTTGCGTCTACTTCCACTGGCTTTCTCTCCATGGTTGCGTGATGTGAGGAGGTCTTTCTTTCTGCCAGTCGTCGGACCCCACCCACCTGTACCGCGGAGGTTTGGGGTTCTTGAGTGCACCATTGATTTACTGGCACCTTTGTCGCAGAGGCATTGCTGAGTTTCTCCATTGAGCAGCCTGAGTGACCACCATCCTTGGTGCTAATGGAGATCGTGACGTCGCCTTTGGCGTCAGGACTGGTGACCAGAGAAGATTGCTTAGACAGCCTGGCTTTTTTCCTAATTTGGTATTACTCGTTTGCTCCATTGTCAGGAAAGGCAAAGAGGAGCTCAGCGGAGCATTAAATATATTATTTTGCCCAGTTATTCCACCCCTTCTCACTGATTCCGTTCGTGGGGCGAGCTCCATGGTTTCAACTCCCTGATCTTAATCCTTCCAAGAGGTATGTGATAGACTCAGGAGGAGCTTGACTGTGGCCGATGAAGACACCTTTCCATCTTCTGTGATTTCCCCCCTCCCCCTGTTGAATGTCAACCTGAGAGCTTCCTGACAGATGATCGTTGGTGCCAACGCCGTTCCCCAATGATGTGGTCATCGGGGAGCTAGGGAAGATAGATTTTTAGGGCATTTTCTTGCTTCGTTTGATCTCTTTCTTTTTCCCAGGCACTCGTTTTTTGACTTCTTTAATGTGTGGGGATGTGGGCGTTCCGCCAGCTGCTTTTTCGACTTCTTCTTTCCAAAAATTGGATATTTTTTGATGGAAAGGTCAGCCAATTTGTCCCTGAGGTTGGTTATCGCCTCTGTAACGACTGTCGTATTGCTTGAGGGTCCCCCATCAGCTGTGCTCGAGGTGGCGTAACCTAGGCAGTCGCTACAATCTTTTGTCAGGCCCCCAAGCTTTTGGACGTCCATCGATAGTCCCACTTCCGAGCCCTGAGGTGACAGGGATGTCACCACCCCACCCGGACACGCCACAGGGCTTGTGGCTACCACAACAGGAGGATTGGGATGCCCAGGCTCTGGCCCCTTTGGTCTTGTCAGGGGTTGGAACGAGGGGGGTACATGTATCACCTTTCTCCGTCCATGTTGGCGTTCCTCGATCAGGGCTTCCAGGGTCGATTTTAAGGAGTCAGCGTTAGCCTCCAAGCTTTTCTCATATGCGCCTTGGGCTGATGTTACAAAACATTCAAAAACCTTCAAAAAAGATAAGCTTGGAGTGCATCATTGCCAACGCTGTTGAATGGTCTTTTAGATTGTCATTCAACATCTCAATTTTAAGAACAGGGCCAGCGAGATATTCAGAGCTGACATCATCACCTGGTTCAGGTGGCCACTACCCATTTCGTCTCTGTAAATTGGTTTGGGGTGGCTGAAATGAGTTCTCGTTTTTTTCCTTCTGCCATCAACTGTCCCAGTGATGCAAAAAGCTTCTGAAGGCCTTGAACTTTCCGATGAAGAAGGTGAAGAAAACTGTTGCAGCGGGTTCAGACTGAGTTCTCTCATCTGTCGGTCTTCCCAATGGTCCTCTGCATTCCAGATTTGCAGCTGACGCGATCTCATGAAGTCTTCCTTCATCAGGAAATCTGGGGGTAGGCATCCTGCCAAATGGAGAGGCCTGATCTCTTCCACTAACATGCGGGCAGTCCCCTTCCATGCATGAGCCAGCTCCCCTGGGTTGCAATTTCATGATCTCGACACCGTTTTGTGCAGAGGAAGATTCTGATGGTTTATTCAAAAGAAGGGAGGTCTCCGCAGGCCCTAAACTCACTGTGGAGAGTTTGGGAGGTGCCGCGGTGGTTTGGCCAGCATCCAGACCCCCACTCACTCCTGGGGTCAAAGGAGAGGCACTCCTGATGAGCCGACAAGCGGTCCTCTGTCAAATCTTCAAAGATGCTTCTATGTTCGTGCCATTTAGAGGCTCCTGGACGTTGGTTGTCCCTCACCGTGCAAATAGTTCTTAAGTCACAGTTTGGGGGCAGCAGATGCACTTTGTTTGAGTTAGGGTGTATCTCATTGAAATTCTCTGTCTCTGGGTTCCTCGCCCCCAATGCGTGATGGAATTCCTGCTCAACCTTCACCAGCATCTTTTTTTTCATGAGGTCACAGTCCCCTTCCGAGAGGACTGGGAGTTTTCTGTTAAGATGGGCAGTCAGACAAAGCGACCCACTCTTCACTGCTAAACACCGACTCGGGGGTCTGTTACCTTTGTGGGGCAGCACCACTCCCCTCTTGTGTCTTTGTCCCTCCATTCCAGGGCACACTTGACCGCTTTTATTTCTGTGGGTATGCTCTTGTTCTCCATAATGGTGGTTCGTAAATTCGTAGGAGGGGACACGTCCTCCCCACCCATGGGGGGGACACGACAAGCGAGTCACGGCTTGCGACGGGCCTCTGGGTTAGTGCTTCAAACTCTGCCTCTCCTACTTCTTTGGTCCTTGACTCCTGGTCTGGTCTTGGACTCCCTTTGGGCAAACTAGGGGGCTGCATTATCATTATAGGAGGTGCCTCAGTCAAATCTCTCCCCGACCCCACCACCTTCATCGTGTTCTGCCTGGGTGTTTCTTGCACACAGATGAAGGTGACTGATCCGGGACAGGTGGGTTTGCTGAGAAGATCTACCAGATTAAGTTCTCAACCCTGCCGCTCGGTTTGGGCATACTTCTGACACATGCCTCCAGTGCTGCTTCTGTAGGTTACTGAACCATTCCATTCTCTGAGTTGACCTGGATTTGAATTGATACAGTTTTTAGTGAACAAGGCATGGGGATGTCACCGGCTAGTTCTGGATCTCAAGAGACAACTTGTGACACTCTACAAACAGACACAATTCCTGCCTTCCTTTGACCTCCTGAGTCACTACAGATGTCTCATTACACCATTAAAAAAAATAAACATTATCAATACAAGGCTAAGCCATTTGGTCTCCAGAGTGCCCCATGGACCGTATCCAAGGTTGTTACTCTAGTTATGAGGATGTTTCTTGAGAGGGGAATTAGGAGTCATCCCTAGCTTGTTGACTGTGTAATGTAGGCATCAAGGGAAGATTTGTTGTACCAGGACACCACTCAGGTGTGTAGTATTCGTATGCCTCTCGACCTATTGTTGTAGCTTCAGAAATCTATACTGCAACCTACCCAGAATCTTTGCTTCCTAAGGGACCAATTCTAGATGTACATCGGCAGAGTGCTGCTCTAAATATGAACTTCCTGCCTTTGCAACACCCTGCTCATCCTGGGTGACATTGCTGCATCAGTCTCTCTTGTGCCCTGGTCCCAGATACAGCAAGTGGGACCCAGTGCCAGCTGCTTATGAAGGTATGGCTCTGGCGATAGGGGCGGGGGGGTTGTAAATCTGAAAATAGGGGTTGTTCTCAACCCTCAAGAACCACAAATCGTAAACCACTGCCACTAGAAGAGTTTGGTGGAGGTGGGTGTGTGTTTCTCATCTTGTCATCGCTGAGGGAAATGGAAAATGGACAATGCATCAGTGGCATTCATATACAATTTGGAAGGAAATGAGGGAGAAACTCGAGGTACTCCACGTCTTCTCAGAAAGGATAGCGGGCAAGAATGTACTGATACGCATGGACAATACGGTGGTGGAGCCCTACATCCACCACCAATGGGGTACAAGGGTCAGATCATGGGCAGCTTTGCTGTAGCCGATTCTCCCATGGGCTGAATCTCAACTCTTAGCTCTAATGGCGTCTCACATTTGAGGGATCGGTACTAAGAGAGCCGGTTTCCCTTCCCTGCTGGAATTCTACCCATACAGAGGCCTTTGGACTGATTGGGATGCTGTTAGAAACTCGTATGATGGAACTGCTGATGTTGCAAAAAAGCTCTCAGCTCCTGCTGTTTTGGCCTGTGGGGTAGATGCCCTGTCTCTGCCCTGATTCAGGCGTCTGATTTCCCACCCTTTTGTTTAATTCTCAGTGCATTAACGAGGAACCATGCAGAAAGGGTTGATCTACTATTTGTGGCACACTTCCGGGTCAGGAGATCCTGTTTTTCAGCTCAGAGATCTGATACCATACTATATGCTGTTGGTGATAAGGATCTGTTCTCTGCACATTTTCTATTTTGTGTTCCTTTCGTAGGTGGGTTGTATTATCAACATGTTGCTATTAGGCTGCAGTTGGATAAGTCTGCGAGCCGAGGTGTGAGCCAGTCTGCTGCAGTCCTGTAATCAGACCACATCATTGTGTGAGGAAGTTCGTTTTAAACCCCAGAACACCGCGGAGCGGTGAGCGGAGCTGCAAGCCGAGGTGTGAGCCAGTCTGCTGCAGTCCTGTAATCAGACCACATCATTGTGTGAGGAAGTTCGTTTTTTTTTTTTAAACTTGTTTTTATTGTTTGACTTGACAACACACTTGAGAAGACAGAGCAAGGGGCGGCCGCTAAAACAACAAAAGTAAATATACATAAATATACATCAACAGCAACACACGACTGTTCAACTGTGGGGCAGTAGAGCGGGAACTCATAGATCCAACTAGATATCAGCATTTGAAACAATCAGACGTAACAGATGAACTTGTTAAACACTTCATTATACATTTTTGGGAGAGGCACCTGCTGAGCATGAAGGAGAAGGCAAGGAGGCCATGTAATCACGGAAGCTTTGCCAGACATCCATTGGCCGACAGTGCGGATGTTGCATTGCACTCCAGGTTTCCTCAGTGTCATGAGCCCACGTAACTGATCTAAGCCATTGTGAATATACAGGCGGTCTGGCATGGAGCCAGCATAACAGAATGCAGCGGACCGCCAGCAGCATACAGAGACCCGCTAGCCTCCTAGATTTCCGGCCCAGCTGGGGGAATTCATGAAAGAGACAATGTAGTGGGGTAGGGGCAATGGGGTGTTCCAGTATGTCTGATAGCGTGGAGCAAACCTCGATCCAGAATTGAGATAGGAGTGGGCAGTGCCAGAGCATATGGATGTAGGTTGCTTGCTCCGTGCCGCATCTGGGGCAACTGGAGGGGGTATCTGGGAACATGCGGTGCAGTCTCTTAGGTGTGTGATGGTATCTATGCAGGATCTTAAACTGTATAAGCTTAAATTTTGAGTTATAGGAGACATCTTGAGTGCGAGCACACAAATCGAGACCACCTCTCATCACTGATCTCCGCCCCGAGGTCGACCTCCCAACTGTGCTTCAGCTTAGTGAAGGCCGGGACTGCTCTAGATTGCACCAGTGCATATAGTCTTGACACTTTACCCCTAAAGGATAGGTAAGAGCAGAGTTCCGCAACTATGGAGTCATCAGGCGGTATTGTGGGGAAATCAGGGTATCTGAATTTGAGATTCCTACGAAGGGAGGAAAATTGTAGCCATGCAGTGGGCCGGCGCTTGAGGGATGGGGGGAGGTCCGCCCACTCAACGAAGTTGCCCTGTTCGTAAATATTGCGGAGCGACAGGAAGCCGGCTTCAGCCCAACGGGTCACAGTGGATAGCGGGGTAGGTGAGACATCCGGGAGGAAGTTCCAAAGCGGTAGGTCTCCATGGAATGGCCGTGGTGTGGTAACCAGGGCCCAAAGTTTAGTGAGCACTAGGGAGGTGCATGTCACTGGGTCTGCCGAGTCGGAGTCAGCTGGTATAGGCTTAAGAATGAGGGAACCCAGCACTCGGTCAGCAGCAGATAGCTTCTCGAGTCGGACATGCGGGGGGGGGGATCGGTAGCATTAAACCAATGGGAGGCGAATTGTGATTGAGCCACCACCCAATACCTCAAGAAATCCGGTGCGCCAAAACCCCCAAGTTCTTTCGGGGTGCTAAGCGTAGAAAGTTTAAGCCTAACCGCACCTGAGTGCCAAAGGAAGGAATTTGTAATGTAACATAGTGACTTAAAGAATGTATCGCCTGGCCATACGGGTAGATTGGTGAATCGGTATAAAAGTTGGGGTAATACTACCATTTTAAGGATGCTGATCCTACCTGCTAATGAAATGGGGAGCTTGGTCCAATTAGACGTCTTACCGGACAGGGCCGTTAGATAATTCGAGTAGTTGTCCTCGCGCAGTCTTATTACGGATCGGGACACCTCGACCCCCAAGTATGTGAAACTAGTTTGAGACCAGGAGGAACCCAACAGATCCGGGGGGGGACACGTACAATCAGTGAGCGGGAACAGTGTGGATTTGGAACAGTTCACTTTTAATCCCGATATGTCACCAAATCTGGCGACGTCCGCAAGGATAGGAGCAAGGTTAATGTCTGGTGAACGAATGTACAGCAGAGCATCGTCTGCGTACAGAGAAACTATGTCAGCCTGACCGGCCGTGCGTAATCCCCTATGGGCATGTGCCTGGCGAATCATGTCAGCAAATGGTTCGATGGTGACGGCAAAAATTAGTGGAGAGAAAGGACATCCCTGGCGTGTCCCTCTGGCTATCTGGAAGGGAGCGGAGCATCTGTCCTCAGTACGGACTCTAGCTGAAGGGGAGGTGTAAAGCAGCTTAACCCAAGTTCGGAAATTGTGACCAAACTTACATTTCACAAGGACCCGCCACAAGTATTTCCAAGAGACCGAGTCGAAGGCCTTCTGCATGTCCAGAGTGGCTGCTACCGCCTGCGTGGTGGGGCTGACCCTGCTAATCACATTAAAGAGTCTTCTTAAATTTAAGGATGTGGACCTTCCTGGGACAAACCCTGCCTGATCAGGATGAATAATGTGGGGCAGAATAGGGGCTAGACGGTTGGCTAACATTTTAGCGTAAATTTTAACATCGCTGTTAATCAAGGAGAGGGGGCGGTATGAGCTGCATTGGCAGGGGGGCTTGCCCGGTTTGGGGAGAACCATTATCAATGCCTCCCGAAGCGAGGGGGGGGAGTATACCCTTTTCGCAAGATTCCCCCCAGAGGCACAACATGTGCGGGACCAATAGTGACTTGTATTGCTTATAAAATTCAATGGGCAATCCATCCGGGCCAGGGGCCTTACCAGACGCCAGTGATTCGATAGCTTCGGTAATCTCCTCAGACGTGATAGGTCTCTCCAGAGAGGCACCAGCCTCGGAAGATAAAACGGAGAGAGGGAGAGAGTCTAGGAAGGAATCTATTTCCGAAATGGGGGGTCATTGGTCTCGGAGTATAGAGATGTGTAGAATGCTAGAAATTCGGAGTTGATGTCCTGTGGGGACAGAGCCATGGAACCGTCCGATCTTGCTATGGCCGGAATATTGGGAGCACTGAGTTCGCGACGGAGCAGCCTGGCTAGCATACGGCCGGGGCGTTCACCTTCGCCGTATCTCCTCGCCAAACATGGGGACTCTAGGAATTTGACCTCTCGCTCTGCAAGGGCACGAAAGTTATCTAGTTCCGATCCCAAGGCCGAAAGAGTGCTTGAAGAGTGGTTAGAAGCGTATTGAGCCTCGAGACCGGCAAGGGTTGATTCACTAACGGAGATGTCAGCGCGGATCCCCTTAAGAATGCCACTTCCCTTGGATATAACCACACCCCTCGTATATGCCTTGAATGATTCCCAGAGCATGGCGTAAGTTGTCACCGACCCAGTGTTGACTTCAAAGAACTCTTCAATGGACGATTCGAGTTCGGCCGCAAAGATCTGGTCAAGGAGCGTGCGGGAGCTTAACCTCCACTGCCTAGGTCTATTGGCGTCAGGACCCCAGTCTAGCGAGATGACGACAGGTGAGTGATCAGATAGTGTTCTGGGAAGGATAACCTGGTGAGACAGTGACCTAACTAACCTGTCGATGATGAGCCATCTATCTATTCTAGAGTGGGAATCATGGACTGTGGAATAGAATGAGTATTCTCGGGCATCAGGGTTTATTAACCGCCAAGAATCAACCAGTGTCAGACGTGGAAGAATGGTAAGTATAGTGTAGGCCGCTCTGGAGAGTTGGCGAGGCCGCGTGCCCGATCTGTCCAGGGTAACGTCCAATATAGTATTAATGTCTCCTCCCCATATGATCGGGATCAAGGGATATCCTTCCAGGAGTGAGGCTAGGTGTAAATAGAAGTCCGGATCGTCAACGTTGGGACCGTAGACGTTTAGGATGGCCACCTCTTGGCACTGTAGTGTGCCAACGAGCAGGACATATCTGCCAAGGAGGTCTATACGTGAGTGATGGCACACAAATTTCAAACTTCTGTGTATCAGAGTGAGTGTGCCACGGCTCTGGGTAGAATAGTTAGTATAATATCTTTGGGAACCCCACTGTTTTGCGAACCGGTCACATTGTTCAGAGCGGGCATGGGTTTCTTGTAAGCAGAGAATTTTGACCCCGTGGCGTTCTGCGTATAATTGTATCTGGCACATTTTTTTATGATTGCCCAAACCACGAACGTTCCAGCTCATGAACGTCAGGACTTCACTTGCCATTTAATTGGGAATATTGATACAGTAACAGGAGTGCGTCATCAAAAAGGGGAAAGTCCGTGGATCCAGACGTGGAGGGATCTCCAGCCGTGTGTGTGTGATGTAGTGCTGTACAGCATGTGGTGCCCCTGGTGGTTGCCAAGTCATTTTCAACAATAACTACCCCTCCCCCCATTTCCCCCACCCACATCCCTCCCAGAACTCGAGGGAAGAAACCCAAACCCATTAACAACACCAACAAAATACTAGGCATCTACACCTGGGGGGCTGCAAGTCAGCCTAGCGATGTCATGCTGAAACCGGAGAGAGCATAAGGATAATACACAGTGCAATAGTGATAGGTAAGAAAACATAGTGGTGGCTCACGGGAGCCGTATGGGTACAGAATATCAGGATCGGAACGGCTAAAGGTCTAAAGTGCCGTATAAGCAAACGGATCAAACAGCAAATCAAGGCGAATGCAACAGTTATGGGTCCCCGGCAGCCAGACCGAGGCGAACTGAAAAACCCTCGTGATCAAAGTGGGACCAGGGCCCAGACAGTCAGGTCCAGGTGCCCGTGGTCAACAGTACCACAGTCTACGTGCCGGGGCCCCGCAGGGGCTAAGGCCACCCGAGCACAACAGAGCCGTTTATAAACAAATGATGGACCCTCAAGGGGGGGCACTGGAGACAGCAAGAGCAAAACCGGTGGTCAAGAGTTAGCTGAGGTCATGAATATCATAGGGGACCTGGCGGCGGTGACCCCCCAACTGCCAACGTCTTGTGCCGGGGGGCCACCATGGGGCGCCCCATGCTATAAGAGTGAAAACAATCATCAACCGGGAAAGTGTTCATCAATGAATTTCGATGCCTCCTCTGGGATGGTAAAGAAGAAGGTCTGATTCAAGTGTTCAATCCTTAATTTCGCCGGGAAGAGCATGGAGTATTTGACCCCCAGGTCGCGAAGTCTCTTTTTTACAGCAAGAAAGGTTCTGCGCTCCTGTTGAACTGTGACCGAGAAGTCGGGGTACAGATGAATTCTTGCCGGGCCAAAGCGCAGCTCACCCTTGGCTCTGGCTGCACGAAGCAATGCGTCTCGATCCCGAAAGTTTAGGATCCTGGCGATGATGGGTCGGGGAGGCGCGCCCGGCTTAGGCTTAGCAGTGAGAGAGCGATGTGCCCTCTCGACCGCAAAGTGTGAGGAGAGCTGCGGGGCATCGAGTACAGTTAAAAGGATACGCTCAACATAGTCCTCCATGGGCTCTTTAACATTATCCTCCGGAATGCCAATGATACGCAGGTTATTACGCCTAGAGCGAGATTCTAGGTCATCATTCTTCCTCTCACCGCTGTGACACGACTAGTAAGTGTAGATACCGCAGCCCGCAGTGACAGCAGGTCATCCTCCGCGACACCCACTCTGGTCTCAACCTCGGGGACCCGGCCGTCCGTTCTTTCCATATGAGCTTTAATAGACGAGATGGTACCACTCATGTCGTCCAATTTGGTGTGCAGTGCGGTAAATCCCTCCTTCATGTACTCAAGCATCCTCTGTGAGTCATCCGAGGTTGAGGGTGTCGAGACCATGGGTGTCTCCTCAGGCGGATCGGGGGATGCCTTGGACGAGCCACCAGGGGAGCGCGTGTCCGTACCCGCAAAGACGGGGGGGGGGCCCTGCGAGGGAGGGAGTAACAACGGGAGATGTAGAAATGGAGCTGGGACCGGTCCACCCAGACAGGGCCGGCAACTATGGGTCGGGTCCGCGTCACTATCCAGAAGGGAGGCGCAGCCCGTCAGCAATACGGTTATTTACGTGGGTGTGCAGGGGGGGGTCAGAGGGTCCCAAGCAACCGGCTGTTGTATTAAGACCTCAGCCACAGGCGGAGAACAGCTGCTAGAATGATAAGGCTGAACTTGTAGAGTCCCACATGCACGTTGTCACTGCAGGCATTTGAACCAGGGTCCGGGCCTCCAAGATTAATGCTAATCCCAGGGACAGCTGAATTGACGTAAATATGGGGGAGCTCAGGGGCAAGGGACCATCATCCCCTGGGTGGGTGATGCGTGACCAAGTAGGGGGGGGGATGCCAAGTATGTTCTCACCGAGCCCCGAGGAGAAGGAGGCGCAGCATGTGAGGAGATTCCAAAGCGCCAGGTTATAGTGCAAGTCTAGGCCAGTGCAATCCGGCCACCAAAGGTCCAGCCCCAATTTCACTGACTAAGGCAGATGCCTCACACATACCTCGGGGAGATGAATTTGTTGACAGTATAATCACTGCAAGTTCATGAGTTCTTTTGTCGCGAGAAAGCCGGAAGGGCAGAGCCGAGTTAAGCCCCACAGCCGCGCCGCCGGCGCGGCCCACGTGGAGTCAGGAGAGGAAAACAGGGGAGGTGGGCGAGCCAGCCGGGTAGACTCACGGGGCCAACAACGGCACAAGGAAGTCCTCAGGGGTTGACCGTGAAGGGCCGCTGCAACACCAGGGCACGGCTCAATAGGCCCTCCAGAGCAGGGCAACGGGCGGACCAGCAGGGCCGGCCGCCGCAGCACCGCGCCCCCAACCAGAGAGGAGAGCCGGGCCGGGAAGATCAGGCACCCGGAGGGGGGCAGCAGAGGAAGGGTAATCATGCGGCGGCGGCACCGGGATCACAGTGACGGCAGGAGTTCCACTAAAGCTGGGATCGGAGGTCCCGACGCCGCCCGGCGTCTCAGAATTCCGCAGATGGAAGGCGCGGCAGCAGCAGCCGGACGAAGCGCCGGAGGGATCCAGAGAGACTGTCTGTGGCCGCGCAGGGCCCGATCCCAGAGGAGGACAGAGGAAAGCACAGCGCCCCTCCCCCCGCAGAGGCCCGCAAGTGCACTGGAAGGGTGCTGGGACGGGATCTTCAACTCTCCCGGCTCAGAGCTCTGACATCAGGCGGCCATCTTCGTTCGGCGCAACAGCGCCCCCCCGAGGAAGTTCGTTTTAAACCCCAGAACACCGCGGAGCGGTGAGCGGAGCTGCGAGCCGAGGTGTGAGCCAGTCTGCTGCAGTCCTGTAATCAGACCACATCATTGTGTGAGGAAGTTCGTTTTAAACCCCAGAACACCGCGGAGCGGTGAGCGGAGCTGCGAGCCGAGGTGTGAGCCAGTCTGCTGCAGTCCTGTAATCAGACCACATCATTGTGTGAGGAAGTTCATTTTAAACCCCAGAACACCGCGGAGCGGTGAGCGGAGCTGCGAGCCGAGGTGTGAGCCAGTCTGCTGCAGTCCTGTAATCAGACCACATCATTGTGTGAGGAAGTTCGTTTTAAACCCCAGAACACCGCGGAGCGGTGAGCGGAGCTGCGAGCCGAGGTGTGAGCCAGTCTGCTGCAGTCCTGTAATCAGACCACATCATTGTGTGAGGAAGTTCGTTTTAAACCCCAGAACACCGCGGAGCGGTGAGCGGAGCGGTGAGCGGAGCTGCGAGCCGAGGTGTGAGCCAGTCTGCTGCAGTCCGCTGCAGACGCGTAGTAAGCACAAAATGGAACCAGAGGTGCGGCCAAAAGCACTACCGCTGTTGGTGATTCCAGTATCGGAGTTGGAGCTGGAGCGTGACCCAACAGTAGAGGACGAGTCTTTGCTGCTGTCAAACATCATCATCCCGGAAAGGGAAGCATCAGCAGAGTCCGTGAGAGATGCACTAGCAATGACTCTGAAACAGCCTAGAGGTAAGCCGTCAACTAAGACTCAGTGGAAACCCCAGAAACTTTCACAGACTGGTTTACCTGCACTATGGGCGCCGTCGCCGTTGACGGGGGGAACGGCAAAGGAGTATGCACCGGATGTCAACCAACAGTGTTCGGATCCGGTGGACCTCGCAGACCTCGCGGGGCGAAACGGGGGATCAATCGAGTGCCCCGAGAAGTCCGCTCGGTAAAGGCAGCCACAGACGAGCGGATCACCAGCGAGGCTGAGGAGATGGACCAGGTGATGGACGTCACGACTCAGAACGAGTCAACAGACGAGGTAGGCATCACGCCCGTCCCGCCCGCATGCGCCGCAGCGAGGGGCTCGCATATCGTCTTGGTGACGAGGGGTGAGGACGCAGTAGCTATCGGAGGATGGCCAGCATCGGAACCTTTGCGGGGTCTTAGCTGTGGAGCGGGGCGCGGGGGTCGGAGCGGAGGGTTGGACGGAGTTTTGATAACTCTGGGTGGGAAATTACCTGGAAAAACCACACCAAAAGAACAAGACCTCCATCGGGAGCCAATATGGGAAGGACCAAAGGGACCCGAAGAACAGAGGCCCCCCTGCCAAAAGACTGGCAAAACCAGGCACAGCAGGTATAATAGTCAAGAGACAACGAATTTGGACGTAACCATCGTGAACAAAAACACACCAGACACGTCAGACCACCTACCCCCTGAGGGACACCGCAAGCTAGGTAGCCAACTGTCGGCGCATGAAAGATCGGAAAAGTTTGAAAATCACACTAGTCGCGCCCAAAGAAAAACACAGTTACCATCTCTGCAGCTGGACATAGTAAATAAATCGGACTTCGTGCAGAAAACACTAAACGTTAAAGCGATGATCCACTCTACATATAAAGAGCAGTCTTTTGATCAAAGTAAATGCAGCAGGTTAAAGAGGAGACAACCGGATAGAAAAACTCCAAAGGCCAATAAGAGATCGGTGGAGATAAGCCTCGCTGAATCACTCTCAGAAAGTGACAAAGTTTTTACAGAGAGTGAAACAATAGGCGCAAATAATAGACAAACCGACCAGGAAGACTCAACGAAGGAAACAGATTATGAGCAAGTAAAAACAAGCCGTAACCAACAAAAAAAGAAAAAAGTGAAATCGAAGAAAAGTCAGACCCCGCGAAAGAAGTCCATATCTCAAGCAAATAAGAAGACTTTAAAAGATCAAACTCAGAGAAGTAGAGTGGAAGGAAACGCGATAAAAGTAAAAAGACTTTCAACCATTAAGCTGCCGGCACCGCTACTATCCTGCCCTTTAAAAACATTCTTTACCCAACAGTATAAACGAAAATTAATAGTGGACTCAGAGGTATCGGACGCAGAGATGCTGGAAGTGTTGCAAGAATCTATGCCAGGGTCGAAAGTATGAAAAACAGAGGAAACCTCCATAAAGGTCGGAGGGCAGAAAAACATTCAAATGACATAGAAAGCGTAACAAACAGCAATAGGATCGAAAGTGAAATTTGTGCCACAATAAAGGGTGACACCCAACCTCAGATCAGAAAACCAGAGTCACCAGGTATAGAGACTCAGTTGGACCCAGAAAATAATCCCCGGGACGCAAATAACACGCAAAAAACAGCCGCAGAAGGTAACAACGGAGGGGAGTCAGAGGCGATCAGAGAATGTTGTACCCAAAGCCAGCATGTGAAGGAAAATCAAAATTTACCCCAAATAAGTAAAGAAAAAGACATGCGGCTGGCGTGGATGCAACCCCATCTGACTGCAGGACTCCAAATTTCCCCAGAGACTGTAACAAGAAATGAGGACACAAAACGAAACCCGAAAGCAACCTGGATGGGCCGACAAGTAATAGAGCAGGCTAACATCTCCCAAATGGATTGCCTGGGTCCCCAAATCCCGGAGACGCCAAAAAAAGCAGAAAAAACACAGTCATCACAAAAAAATCGACGGTTAAGCGACATTGCCATGGCTATTCATAAAGACTCTTCAACCAAAAAACCGGACATGACTACAATCATGTCGGCAATGTCCATTGTCTTAACACCCTTTTGCAAGTTATACGAAGCACTAAAAGAAGAAATCCAGGACAATACATCAATTCTCTCCAATATGATAGCAAAAATGGCTCATGTAGAAAGCTATATAACAGCGGTAGAAGCACAAAAAAGCATTCAAGAGATCCTGTGGGAAAATAAAATCGAGACTGTAGAAAGGAAAACTGAACATTTGGAGAAACAAAAAAATAATTTGGAAACAACGCAAGACTTAAAAGGGGGTAAGCAGGTGGCAGAAAAATTTCAAAAATCAGACTATGAGCTGAACGTCCTGGAGGTCATTACAGAGAAGAGCTCAGTAAATCCACCATCGACCAAAAATAAATCAGCAATACCGAGAGCTTCACATACACTCTCCTGGGATGCTAAGGTAAAACCACCACAGTTGGTTCAAATTCCAAACAAAATAGAGGCGAAGAAAGATGAGATCCAAACTCTCGACGTCCAGGCCTCCCCGAAATCCTCAGATCGGAGATCACCTAGGACGGCGGAAGAGTTCATGTCAGATTCATCATTGATGAACATATCACAACATGATAAACAGATTCGAACCAACACGACTACACAGGTGCCAACCGTCGCCCCTGTAGGCACAATAAGGAAGGAGGAAAAAAACATCATAGAAGAAAAAAGACCTCCGAGTAACGATGAAGAAAATTGGGAGCTAGTGAAGCGAAGAGAAAAATCGCCCAAAAAAGGAGACGTCAACAAACATAATAGTAAAATCCAGAAAGACAATAAAGCAACACCACAAAGAGCGAGGTTAAGAAGTAGAAGTAGCCCGAGAAAGCAAGCACCCGCGAGGGGAAACGGGAAAATGGAATCAGTAAAGAGGCAAAACGCGATTGTTTAAACTCGAGCAACAGGTCATTAAAGAAGACAACTTAATTCTAAACCGGCCAACTGTTCTGCAGATCCTGAAAAAATCTAAAACTCTTAGGGCCCACAGAACAAAGGACCTAGATTTGGTCGAACCGTATCACAGGGGCAAGATAGCAAAAGCGTTTTTAAATGTAAAAGCTGAGAGCATAACGCACCTGGATAAATCAGTGTTTGAAGAGTTGAAAGATATGGGCTTCCACCTGAGAGAGCTAACACACCAGCAGCAGGAGGAGCGAGGCAGAAACCCAACAAAAAGCAACAAACAGAATATACATTACCACGCAAAAACGGAAAGGTTGTATTCTCACAATCGATGGAACGAAAAGAAGGATGACAAGCATATTCGTGAAGATCTAAAACACAGTCGAAGAAATGTGCCGTGGAATCGGGATGGGGCCTCGAAGTGGGGAAACACCAAATCACGTCTAAGTAGTCATCAAGAAAGTAGTAGCGAACCACATGAACGGAGATCTAACAATAAAAGCAGAGAAAACGAGGAATCTCCACAACTAACTAGGCACTCCAGAGGAGAAGAAATACTTCAGAAGACCTTAGCTAAAACACAGGAATCGAGATCGCCGAGAGGACCGTGGGACTGGTTTACATCTACCTGGTCAAAGAAATCCCAAAAATAGCAGCAAATAGGGCGGAGCCTCGAGACATCAACACTGGTTTCATCCCTTGAGGAAAGGCCCGATAAAAACCATTACAAGGTAGGCTCATGGAATACCAGAGGGCATAATCATTTAACAATGCCGGGGGACGTTGATCTGGGCATATTTGACATAGTATGCCTCCAAGAGACGTGGCTACTTGAGAAACCCACGTTGGACGGATTCTGCTTAGAAACCTCGGCAGCAATTAGAGGCCTTTTAGGAAGACCATCGTCCGGTTTGCTCACAGCCATTAAAAACGGCCTAGGACTGGAACCTCCAAAGAAATGGAGAGAAGCATACGAAATGCTGGTGACCCTTTCCACATGGTCTCCCCCCATGGGAAAGGGCAAGCGGGCCACAAGAAACACCTTGGCAATTATAAATTGCTATTGGAACCCTCAGCGGACGACATCAAAGGCTTACTGTGCTACAATGAGCGCAACTATCGACCTGTTGTATGAAGATTTCGACGATATCGAGATCATGGTATGTGGTGATTTAAACACCAACTGTAATGAAGAAACAGAGAGAACAGGGACAACTGCAACACAAGAACGTGGAAAAGCCTGGATGGAAGTAATAAGCTCCAGAAATCTACAAAACATAGCGACACTCTTCCCAAATCAACTGAATATCCCGACCTGGGAAAGGGGAGCGTCAAAAGCAACCCTAGACTATATCTACGTATCATCCGGATTGGCAGCAAACACAGTGAGCTTTAAAGTTCTGAAAACAAACAACAGTGACCATAACTTACTCACTTGTAAGTGGAATGGTCGGAGACCAACGAAACTTGTATACAAAGCTACACTCGAAACAAATGTGCAACAAACCTGTCTGCGCATAACGGAGGCAAACATTCAACAAATAAAATCAGCGTGGGATGAAAAAGTAATAGCAAACCATCAAACAAAAACAATTGAGAAACCAGACTATCTACCACTCCTTGCACCATACCAGAAACCAACAGTTGCCAGAAAGAAGGCTGCACTACAGGCCGCCCATGCATACAATAAAGAATTGGTAGAACAAAGGAAACTAGGACGGCAACTAAAAAGAAAGGCAAAGAAAACAAATCTGGCACAAGACTGGTCAAACTGGAAATTGGAAGTAAAAAGATATACTTCCTGGAGAAAACAAGCAAAAGCGATACAGTACCAGTTGGACGCAGAAGAAATGATGAAAAAGCTGATTACCAATAAATCTAGCGACTTCTGGTCCTTAATTAAAAAAAGTAACGTAACATATAATCCAATACCAACTAACGCAGTATCAGAAGCAAAATGGACGGAGTACATTTCGAATGAATTTGAGGAACCCCAGAACTCGGCAAAAGCACTGAAACCTGTAACAAACACGTCTTGGGTGTCGATAGCCAATGTGGCAGACATCGAAGAAAAAATAAGAAGTCTGAAAACATCCAGAGCTCCCGGCCCGGACGGATTGACAAATACCATCTTAAAAGAATTCCCAAAAGATTGGGCAAAACTGATTGGAAAGATTTTTGAGATCTGCGAACAATCCCAACAAATTCCAGAGACCTGGTCAAAAGCAGTCATCGTTCCGGTTTATAAAAAAGGCAGTCGGGAAGACCCCGCAAATTATAGACCGATTGCTTTATTAGACATTTTAGGAAAAATCTTTTCCTCCCTCATTCTGGACCGTCTGCGGATATGGGAAAAATCGTCAAAATGCAAAGACATATTACAAACAGGCTTCCAGAAAAACGGAACGATAGCAATCAACATCTTGATAATAAATATTTTCAAAGCAAAAATCAAAGAAGGGGCACCAAAAATATATCTGGCCTTTGTGGACATGTCAAAAGTGTTCGACAAAGTGAACAGAAATATGCTATGGAAAAAATTGGACGCGTGGGAATGCCCAAGATCGGTGCTGGATGCCCTAATCGCGCTGCACTCAAATACAACGGTAAGAGTGAAATTAAACCAACAGGGAACCCTCTAAGATGGAATTCAAGTAAAAAGGGGCGTAAAACAGGGCTGTCCACTTGCGCCCGCACTGTTCATCGCCTTCCTGGGAGATTTGCAATATTCGGAAAATGAGATCAGAACGTTTCCACCGAAATTAGGGAAAACAACCATTCCCCGTCTCCTATACGCGGACGATGTGATTCTCATCGACCAGACCAAAGTGGGATTACAACGGAAATTAACAAATCTAAAAAAATACACAGAAGAAAACCGCTTGGAAATAAACAAAAATAAAACAAAAATCATGATCCTTGAGAAACATCGAAAGAATCCAACAACAACGGAGTCATGGTATCTGGATGACATAAAAATTGAAAAAGTAAAAAACATCAGATATTTGGGGTTTGAACTAGACAACACAATAACAGACAAAGCTATGCAAACAGTACTCTGGGACAAAGCGAAGAGCCTGATAGCGCAAATGAGAACACTAGATAAGAAATTTGGCAAATTCACCCTAACTCCGGCAATCAATTTCTATAAAATGAAATTAGTGCCCTCGCTGACAAGCGGAATGGAAGCCTCTCTATGTATTCCGGAGAACATATGGAACAAAATAGAAGGTACGGTTTGGAGATCTGTTTTGGGGCTGCCCAAATCAACTGCAATTGCGGCCATTAGAAGGGAACTTGGGCTAACATCTCTGGCCTCGATAGTCGACGTCAGCGCAATGAGGTTATTTAGAAAAATCATTCTGGCAGACTCCCTTCCAATCTATGCTGTAGTCAAAGAAGAAATGGTAAACGGGAATTGCACCGTATTCAAAAAGTGGGCCGAAACCAGAAAAGAAAGATTGTCGCAAATAATGTGCACGGAAACAGACTTAAAAGAAAATCCCGACAAAATCAAGCGGAAACTGCAGGAAAAGGACTGGATTAGAACCATAGAGGTAGCAGCAGACAACAAATTGTTACAACATCTTCCACCCACGTTCAATAAACCAAAGGTGCCTATAAAATATGTCAGCAAATTCCCAGAAAAGAAAAAAAGACACTTGTTTATGAAAGCGAGACTAAATATACTTCACACAAAACAAATACTCGCCATCCGAGGTATGGCGGAAAATCAAGTATGTAGGTTATGTAAAAACGTGGACACCGTGGAAACGATCAGGCACCTGGTTCTAATCTGTCCACACACCAAACAGAACAGAATTACTTATCTATCGCCGCTGATCAGAAATCCCTGGATGTTCGAAGAGGACAACATATGGAATAGACTAATCTCAGGTGAAGCCACCCGGTGGACCATGGCCATGGCAAACCTCATTGGATTGGCTTTCAAACAGATAAACGAAGCTCTCCCCACTGAAGCTATTTCATCACTACCAGCTTAAGGAGCTCCTGGACAATCGCACTTGAAACGCACCTACAGTCTGTGAAAGGACGTACTTCGATCTGTAGAAAAGCCAATTTTCGAAGATTTTCGAAGAATCTCAGAGGGTTAAATCTGCCGATCTTTTTGACAAAATTACAGGTTCAGCCTGAAATAGAAGTAAAAAAAAAAAAAATAAATAAAAAATAAGTCTTTCAAAATTCATCTGGTTTTTTATATTTTAGTGGAAACCCTGTGAAATAGGATCATTGTGGGTGTTTCATCGGCCTCCCTCCTTCGGTTTCTGTCGATGATAATAAGGAGTTTGACCTCTGTAGATTAATACTTGATGCTCATATTTTTCCGGGAAGTTCTAGTATCTTATCCACTGGCAGGGGTTTCCCCATTAGTGATAGGTCTTGGGAACCACCTCCTTACAAGAGGGGCCGGATGAATGATTGTATGTGCTACGGTCCAAGTTGGTTTTATGGCTTCAAGGGTTGGGGCTGGAGTCGCAAACAGTGGTGTCAGGAAGGCTGCGGCATAGAGTGTGTGTGTACAGTAGGATCTTGAACCAGTGTTGGCGGGTTGGGTATATGTTATGTTAATGAACAGGCTATGGTTATTAGGGGACCATTCGATCTTAGTTTAAATGATTGCTTGATTTACAGGCTGTATAATTGGGAATCCCCCAAGCCATCACAGCGGGCTCCCGCTTCCTACCTGACAGGTTATTTTGGCATTGTAAAATGACTGACGGCTGGAAAGGAAGTGCACTGGAACTCTCTGTCCATTGCCTTCTCTTGTGTCGCTGTTCTTTTAATCACTAGGTGGTTTGATCCAATAAAGGTCTTTCTGCTAGTTTAAAAACCCCAGCTAGAATCGGTTCTCTCCCACAGGCTCCTCTGAATACCACAGGGTCTATCTACTGCACCAGGGCCGGGCTGCCAATGAAAGGACAGAGCTGCCTTTGGACAACTGAAACAGATATGCTCCAGAATGTTCTCTCACACATTTTCATAAGGACTATACATTCAAGAATTAAATCTGCCTTACTCATCAGATAAAATCCCCCATGAGAACATGTTCCATAACAAACCTACAGCCGGGGGCTATGAAATGCCACCAGTGCAGTCCCCTATTCAGCCCTCCTAGCCCGGCTGGCTGGGACACTCATCACTGAATCCCATTGTTCAGGCATGGACTGGGTTTAAGGGCGGGGCCGGATGGCCACAGAGGTCATAACGTATTTAGTGAAGGCAGGTGGATGTGGCCAGTCAATGGGCTGGCCAATGGTTGGGCTTCTCCTGCTTTTCACACAGGCAGCATGATAGGGACACACTGAACAACCACGAAAACAAGTGTGCCTTCTCCTCATGCCACTGCTTTTGGGCATTCCAGGCCCCCTTTCCGGTGCACTTTCTTTTGTTTAATCCCCAAATAAACTAGGTCTGGCTGTATGCTAAACCTCTCTTAAGCCACACCTGAAAATCAGAACTCCAACTTTGGGTCGCCCTCGTCGGTTGGTGCAGACGTCCGTTTCCTCTGAATCTGTATTTTGCTTTTATAAAGCGGAATATAAAGGTCAAACCCGACACCCTCCCCACACAAAACTGCACAGAGGAAAACACCCACCAATATTGATAAAGCAGTCCTCCGAGCAAGGGGATGCAGTCTGCGTTCTACATGCAGAACCGGGATTCAGTCCTCTCTCCAAAAACATCAAGGGGGTGCAGTCCCCTCTCTTAAGATAGCCAGGGGATGCAGTCCCCTCTCTTAAACCAGCCAGGGGATGCAGTCCCCTCCCTTAAGCCAGCCAGGGGATGCAGTCCCCTCCCTTAAGCCAGCCAGGGGATGCAGTCCCCTCCCTTAAGCCTGCCAGGGGATGCAGTCCCCTCCCTTAAGCCAGCCAGGGGATGCAGTCCCCTCCCTTAAGCCTGCCAGGGGATGCAGTCCCCTCTTTTAAGCCAGCTAGGGGATGCATTCCCCTCTCTTAAGCCAGCCAGGAGATGCAGTCCCGTCTCTCAAGCCAGCCAGGAGATGCAGTCCCCTCTCTTAAGCCAGCCAGGAGATGCAGTCCCCTCTCTTAAGCCAGCCAGGAGATGAAGTCCCCTCTCTTAAGCCAGCCAGGGAATGGAGTCCCCTCTCTCAAGCGAGCCAGGGGATGCATTCCCCTCTCAAGCCAGCCTGGGGATGCATTCCCCTCTCTCAAGCCAGCCAGGAGATGCAGTCCCCTCTCTCAAGCCAGTCAGGAGATGCAGTCCCCTCTCAAGCCAGCCAGGATATGCAATCCCCTCTCTTAAGCCAGCCAGGGGATGGAGTCCACTTGTTAAAGACGCAAAGGGCCTGATTCATGGAATGTTTTCCTATGGGACTGTGCCATTATAAAACCCCTCCATGAATCAGGCCCAAAGTGTATTCAGTCGCCGCCATACATACAGCAAATAATTGGCCTTCTCTAAAATGGACCAGTGCTTGCTTGTTATTGTTTTTCTGAGAAATATGCACAAGGAATGCATCAAAACCGTGCCCAAGGACGCAAACAAGTATACATCCGGTAATACAAAATAATGATTCACTAGCTAATAAGAGAGTCACCAACTGAGAGATAAGATGTGCTGGGTTTCAAGATAAAGACATGCATTTTTCAGTTCTCGGTAACAACGTCAGTCTTATTATAAGGAATAGTTCTAACTTAATATATTCTCTTGGCTTTCCGAAGAAGCATGTCAGCTGTCTGGGTTCAGAAGACAGCCTCTTGCTTATTTTCACTCCCTCTGTCCTAGTACATCCTTATTTGCTCCATTTACTTACGTTCGAAAGACAATGACTAGTAAAGGTTCAAATAGTTCTTAGCACTACGGCAAAGATTGCCCTTGTTCCCAAAACTTTGGGCCATATTTCAAAACATTTGCACTGTGACAAACTAGAGTTTGCATTTCTCTAGTGCAAAAAACATGCACTTTCAAAGCAGTGTTTGCAAGAGGCAAAACTTTGCCCTAGTGCTAATAAGGGTTGGTATTGGCACTTGGGAAAAATGTGCCCGTTTCATAAATGCATTGAAAGTGTAGGTTTGTTTTTCATTAGGTCAATGTTTGCCCTAGAGCTTATACCATGAAAAATGCCAGTTGGCACACTGCAAATGCATTCGTATATGACCCAATGCTTTTCGAACTAGGGCAAACTTTGCCGTAGTGCTAATAAGGTGCAACTTTGCATTCGCACCGGTGCAAAGTTTCTGTAATCTGGCCACAGGGCTCCTGCTACTTTAATATTCACTGTCCAATCAGCGCTCACTTCACATTATAATAGAAGGGTTGCTTGTATAGGGCAGGTGGAGAAGGTACCAACTGCAGAAGGAAGTGGCTGGTGAGTTTCTCCTGAACTGTTGCTGGGCAAACTAGGCTATACCTATCCTTCCTGATGGTAGTGATTGTTGTGTAATGGGGTCAAAGCTATAGTGTGTGGTAAGGGTCCCAACTACAGAACGTGCCTGATGGGTGTGATTGCTCATTGCTGCAGAATTTTCTCCCACTTTTATTTTGCACAAACTTCCAGATGGCAGGTATGGGGAAGGGATATAGTAAGGAGGGAAGGGGGCAGTGGAAAGGGGGAGTGTGTGGGGGGCTCCCCCGCTGTGTGTGGTAAATAAAATGGAAAATGTGGCAAAAATGCATTTGGTGAAAATGGATTCAGCAAAAATAAAATGCGGCAAAGGTTCACAGAACCGTAATTGTTCTTTATACTATCTAAAAGGAACATACACATGCGGTCTGTTGAGGTCCATACAACGTATTCTGCGTATTGGAGCCAGAACATTGGCTCCCTTACCTACTGGAGACAGTCTAAAGTGGTGGGAGGGGCATTGTGATCTACACTGCCTCACCGAGACATGTCTGGATGGTCTCCTACCAATCCAAACTAACATTCTCCATTTCTTGGAATAGTGAAAATCCTGCTACCATACCCCTCTTGGTGTGAAAGTGCAAGGCTGCATCCCCAGCCCCCATCTCTGCCCCCTGTACACCTCATCCCTTTGCAAGCTTATCTCTTTCTTTGGGTTTTACTGCTATCATGTTGCAGTGACACCAAGATCTTTTTTCTTTTCCTGACTTCACCCTTACCCATTCTCCGACTGCCTTTTACTAAACCACCACCAGATGTCGCATTGTAATCTTATGCTCACCTCCTGTGAGATTGAAGTTAACTATCTTCTCACCCAGAACACACCACCCACCCCTTCACTAATGATCTTTCTCTCTGCCAAATCACACTTCCTTTCCCAAGGCTTGTAATCTCAGGGTTCTATTTGACATCCATCCAACACCAATTCCACATGGCAGGCGTTGCTAGAATCGCCATGCCTAATTCAGGAGGCTCCACCCTCCTCTTCTCACCTTCCATTCCCCTAAACCTCATCTGCACTCTGTCCCTTACCAGCCTCCTGCTCGAGCCTCCTCTTGGTCCTCACCTATAACCGTTTGCATCTTCTTCTGAGCTTAATGCGCTATACTATTGAAATAAATAAATAAATAGTCCTAAACTTTGTAACTTGCACCCTCTACAACTTCACCAGCTCTTCACCCACATCACTCCATCGCCGCCATGCTGGCTGATTTTTCTAAGCGCAAATGGTCCCTCTTCAAATTTCTTCAACTAGTCTTCAGATCAATGTCATGTGCTAGTCCTCCCTCCTGCATATGTTTGCATCTATCAAATGCTGCTCCCCAGTTTGCACTTTCCATTCCAGAAACCCTCTCAATCTCACCATCCCCTCAATACCATGCCATACCCCCTCCTCAACCTCCACCGCTGGAACATCCAATCATCTGAAATCAGAAACACCACCAAGATTCATGCATTCAACCTGGACTCAAGCACCAGCTCGTTCACACTAAAAGGTCTTCCACATTATCTAAGATAATTTCCCACTCCCTCTAACTCTTCTACAATGCCAACATGGTACACATACCAGCACCCCGCTGTACATATCCTGTGAATGTCCATTATCCATGTCTTTTGTCCCTCGTTCATGTTCTACCGCACTCCTTAAATAATTTGGTCCGTTTCCCATTGTGCAAGTCGGCTGTAAGGCTCATAGGATTGCCATATCTACTGTTTGTACAAAAGTATGTTATATGGCAAAGTACAATTTATACTCCAATACATAAAATGCAATAAATACATACTTACACTGACTATTGGGTGATTATTACCTATTCTGTCTAATATAGATATTATTACCCATTCCACCGAATGAGAACGAATGTGAAATACTTAATGGAGCCATATTAATGTAGGATTTTTTATTCTATTTGCATGTGAAACAAGCATTGATAAAGCCAACAATTGTAGCTTTTTTGTAGGCATGGACATTTGCCAGGCACTGCTATAATGGTACCACTTGCCCAAAGTAAGAGACGCAAAATGGTGCGAGTAGCTGGTGTGCGGATGGGCTTGTAATCACCTTAACCCGAAATAGGCCCACCACTTAAGAAGCAAGTTCACATTTGTCTGTAAAACAGGTATATTGTACAATCAGCCGGGAGGAGTTAGATGACGATGTAGAGTCAAACTAACCCAAGTCTCCCTGAACCACAAAAACACTTCACATTAAATACATTTTGCAACTGTTAAAACACTCCCACAAATTTGATTACAAATCATCCCCCACACGATTGGTGAAACCTATACAAAAGAAATCCAATCTTCTCTAATTCCCACATTCTCATTGGTCACATTTATCTAATAACCATCATCAGTTAATTTTTACAGCACAACCCTTTTTGGGATTTGTCTGTGGTAGGTCATATCATCATCACATAGTTACACAATTAAACACAAATATAATTCATTACAAGTTCCAGCTGGCCTGGGAACTTCTAAAACCAGACGTGATGCACATAGTTTGCAAGGACACCTCAAACAACATGGGGGAGAATAAACAAGTTGCCTTTGAACTGGTGATAACTATCTCAACCGCCTATACTTGCTGGCGTCCTTGTTTCACTATAATCTAAACAACTACAAATTCAACACGCATGGCCTCCGGAAACAACCTGAGAAAATAATTGAAACCCATAAAGTATTGGTCAACTCTGCTCTTAGGTGTCCCTTCACCCCAGGTTTATCACTCAGCCGCGAACAGATGGCCAGATTCCCCTAGACAATAAATAACAAGCTCCCATGCCATTAAAAAGATTACATATCCTTTTCCGCAATAGTGCCAAGCCATAAAAACCCTGTGCCTGCCCCTTGGCTGACCATCTAATATTGTTGCAGCTGCCCTTCCTTGCTTTCAAACTTGCAAAACCAATTGGCACACAGAGTTCACCTCGCAAACCCTGGCGGCAGGGCCTGGCCAAACTATGAACGGAATAGAGCATGTTTAAACGACTGCATCCCCTTTACAGTGGTCTCTTCATGACAAATCTCCTTTCTCGCATGCACATTATAAAGCTCCTTGTTGCCCAGTTTCTAGGCGCTTTGTGGCACATCATACATATATTGCATTTATTTCTCATTGGCGGTTTTGACGTTTATCTTGCTGCGAGCGTGCAAACTAAAATGGATCAACTGAAACTCAATAGTTACACTAAAAGTAACACATATCCCAGTCCCATTAATTACACTATAAATATGTAAAATTGCAACACTGCCCCAACTTTTCCATTTTCCTTTTAATATGGCACAGGCAAAGCGAGCGACTCTTTCTCATTGGGACCTCTACTGACCGCCCCAACACTGGGCATGCAATAGCTGTGCCTGGCAAATGCCTAATACTTATTCACAAGACAGGAGGTCAGTACAAGAAAACGCATACTGCTATAAATCAAGAGGCTGAAGGCAAACCTGTCTTAGACAATTTTATAGCTGCAATTAAGCCAATAACTGGCTAAAGACTGGCAGACACTTTCAGCACTGAGTTTGATGTTACTGCTTCATAAAATCAACTCAAAGAGATACCAGGAGGATGTGTTTTGGGTGGAAATCAGCGGATTGTGGCAGGATCATAGGAATTAGTTTTTCCATGGGTAGACAATGTGTGGCTAAATAACCAAACCAATAACACCCATTTGTGTGACCCTCCTTACATCCCATCTCCCTTTTAGCTGCACTCATATGTAATAGTTTTGGCTTATAAGTGGCGCTTTAGCACCACCTAATGGTCAAAACTAAAAATAACATACAAATCGTAAAAGTCAACTTAAAATACATAATCACCCATGATGTAAAACGTACTTCATCCTAATATAGCATCATTTTCTATAAACTCAGAGTAATAAAATAGGAAAGAAAATACATTAAAAAAATACCTATCCATATTTATCCAATGACAAGATAAAATTAAGATGTTGTAATAGTATATTTAGTTTGATTGCACAAAAGGAAATGATCATACTTCTTGTGTTTAACACCCTCTATAAATGGTAACATGAAAAAGAAAGTCTGACCTCTTCTGTGTTAAAGCAACAAGTTGAGAATACTTTTAAATCAAATGGGTTCACAGTATTAGGATCTGTATCACACCACAGCTCCAGAACATCAATGCCTTCTGACTTAAAGCATCTTCCCGGGACAACTGGAAAACATAAATGACTAGAAAATACCACAATACGTTCATATTTACTATTTTCCACTACTAGCCCTTGATCCCCTCCTCTCGCTGGCCTATAAATACCTATTTTGCTTCAGAAGATGATCAAACAGCCTGTAGAAAAATCATCTATGCTGCCTTCCCACAACTTGTGGGAAGTATTAAGGGGGTCGGAGGGGTGAACAAGGTAATCCATTCCTGTGATCGTTGAGGATGAACTCTGTTCTTATTCATTATCCAGCTGCATCAACACCCATTCAGGACAGCTGGGGAGGCACCTGTTCCTCTAGCACAAGCATAAAACATGATCATTTAAACCAAGAAACATCTCAAAGTGCTCATCCCCTTCTGCTGCAGCCTTTCACCATGCCAGCAAAACCCTCTTTATGGTATCTGAATCCAACATCAATGTGGGAATAATGCTGAAAAATAACTCGGGCATCCTGCGATCCAGGTGAGCATTTACAATCGGCCCTCAAACCCACCTTAAAAACCTCCATCAGCCTGTTCACTCTGCATCATCCCTCAACAATGTACCCCACTGGAGCAGTTCTTCCGCAGACATACTCCACGCATCTACATGGCTCTCACACATATTGGCCCAGAGTGTATGCAATGCTGATTGGTCTCTCATTTCAGCCAACAACTGTGCAAATCACTGCTGCTCCAGCCTACCACTACTCTCCTTGATCTGATCCTCAATGTTGTGATCTCCTCGCACATCAAGCTCAGCAACGAACAGTTGGGTTGGGTCACAAGACCAGAATCTTGGGGTTCTCTGAGTTCAGCACAGAGAGGAAGCCCTAGTCTCTGTTTCAAACACACAAATGTGTCCCCCTCTACGATCACCAGATGTTACTCATGAGCCGTGTGAGGAACTCACAGTATCAAAAGGAGGGTTACAAACAAGAGATGCAAGTTTAACAGCTTTATTTAAAACCTTGCAAGGGGTTGGAGGCTTCCAAACTGGTCCTAAATCTAAAGTGGGAGTAAACTCGACCATAGAGTAAAAGTAAAACCGTCCTAGTCAGCACAGTTAAAACAAAATGTTCTAAACCTAATGCCTGTCCTAATTGTAATACTAAAAGGTGCAAGGGAAATGTACACACAATAAAAAGGATAGTGTTCTCAACAAAAGGATCAGGGTGGCAAGGGCTTTGAAGCACTGATGAATCCCGTCCCCAATACTTCACCTTGGGACAATGTGATTCGAGGGCATAGGAACTTGGGCAGTACAGTTTTTCCCAGTGAGGCACACTCTGGTTTATGGGCTCGAGTCAACAGAATGTTCAGGCTTCTTTCATAATCAAATGTTAGTTTGGACTTTCCAAAAACAAAGGTTGCAAATGTTTTCCACAAATAGACTTTAATAAAGGTCTGAGGGATACCCTTCCCGAAGCCTTCTTGGTGGAAGACTTTCAAGGCGGCATAGGTTTGGCTTCTACTCATGCCTGACCACTCCGACAACCGTTACCTTCACTTTCTCCCAGTGCTTTCTGGTACTTGTAGTTGCAGGAATGGGGGCTTCTCTCCATCAGGTTCGAGCCACTCATAATATTACTGGTTTCCCTCAGTCTGGCTCAGACCTCTTATCTCTCACATCAGCCTTCCTCAGTCAGGCTCAGGCCTTCAATACCCTTTCCACAGTTCACACAAGCCTTCCTCAGTCAGTGTCAGGCTTGAAATGTGTTTCTCCAGCTCACACAAGCTCCCCTCGGTCGGGTGCAAGTTTCAATCCACGTTATTTTCTATTTCCAACAATCCCTTTTGCCTCAGGACATTGAATAGTCAGGCATGTTGCTACAGAGACTTTCGACTGTGCTTTATCCAACAGCAGGACCACTTGTGCACATTGTATCACACTGTCTCTTTAAAGCGCTGATCTTTCTTTGCTCGCAGTTGCCGTATTACATGCAACCTTGTCTTGATACAGTTACTTGTGTTTAATAGGTCATACCCATTAATTTTTTGTTTGAGGGATCTAGGATATAAGGGGTACATCTACTGTAAAATATAGGAATCACAGGTTCCTGCATTTTCATGACTCCATATAGTCAGAACCAATCAAATATCCAAGAGTTAGCAATTATCTTTGATCTTACAGGCCAAAATGCGCACTTTGATTATTATGACAGGGAACCATATTGTATTCATTTGTGTATGAAGGTTCCTGGATTTCCCAAAAACATTTCCTTTTTCATATTAAAAAACATGTAACATAATAAAAATTACAAATTCACATTTTACAGAAAATAATGTTCACACATTTGTTCTGGGTTAGTATATCTTTTGGCATCAATAAGGTGCCATAAAGTCCCAAATACACTAAATGTCCATAATTTGATAAGTTCATATTGTTAATCAGACTTCTTATTCACAGTAACATCTATGGGGGTTTGGCGAAAAGAAAATGATCACATACACGGTTGTTTACAAAATCATAGACCGACCTGGCTTATTCTTATACAAACATCTAGACTGATGTCATTGCATATTTGTTAAAGGAACCTATCCTTTGTTTATGTTTTTAGAACTTTTCTTCTACTACCCCTTTGTTATCTCTGAGAGGTGCTGACTTCCTGTCACCTCTATTGAGTTTTTAGTTTGTAATGGATATGTATACAGATATTGTGTTGATGCACTGCATTTCAGCCTCCTCGTCTAAAATAGACCACATCCAGAATTGGTCTTCATTTTTGATGGTCTTTAGTTTTCTAACCCCAAATTGATTTACAATCTTATTCAGTAGGCAAAGCAGGGACCGATTTCAGTTTCGAGGCATCACCTAATCTCGCTGCGTATCAGTACTTTTTCCGTTTGTCTTTTTTATATGTCTGTGTGGTTATTCACATAGTCTGGTTTGAGGGATACTGCAATCTCTCGTGTGCTTTCGCCCAATTCCTCTGTGGACCTCATTAGCTTGTTACACAGTGTGATAATTCACATGGTCAGGAGTGGCTGCAGCTCTTCATTTTATATTGTGGCAGCGACTGCTCTTTCTCCTAGATATATACCTTGGAGTCCTTTGTTCGTGCAGCGATCTCACATGTCTTATTCCTGCAGTGACCAGGGAACAGCTCTTCCGCGTTCCCTGGTCACCGCAGGAATACGGCGTGTGCGAGCCACTCCTGACCTCACCATGTGAATTATCATACAGTGTAACAAGCTAATGAGGTCCACAAACAGAAAAGGTACTGATACACAGCGTGATTAGGTTCCAGAGGGGAGGGCGGTCCCTTCACCTGGATTCTGAACTGCAAGAAGAATAGTCATTTGTGTAAACGGTTCCTTGGTATCACGTTTGGACTCTCAAAATTCTTGTTTACGCAACCAAGTTTTTAACATTCTTTCTTTAATACAACTTTTGCTGTGTTCTGTATAGCAATGTCTTTCTTTAATATCACACTTTTCATGGTACAATAAATAAACACCAATCTTTCCTTACTATTTCTTGGGGCTTGTAAATTGTCTGTTTACTCTCCTGCCAGGTTTCTTTAAGCAATGCCAACTGCCCGGTGTACTCTCCTGCTAGGACTCTTTCTGAAACACCAACTGCTTTGTGTACTCGCATGCCAGGTCTTCGCTGATGAGTTTCACTTGCCTGGTATACTCCCGTCAGGACTTTTATATTTATATCAATTGTTTGCTGTCTAGCTTGTCATGATTTCTGATATAAATTTGATTCACTTGGTGTCTTTGGTTTAACCAGATTTCTCATTTGTTTTACTTGTCTGGTGTCTGGCTTACTATGGCTTTTTATATGCTTCATTCGTCTGATGTCTTTGGTTTATCAGGACTTTTCATATATACTTCACTCGCCTGGTATCTTGCTTTACCAGGACTTTTATTTGATTCTCTGTATCATTAATGTTGGCGTTATGGCCCTCAGGTTAATAAATATACTTGTGTTAATGTTTCTTTAGGTTTGGCCCCACATTTACCTTTCAGACATTCATAGTTCATTGGGGTCTGCCTTTCGGTATTCAAATAAGCCTTTTGTCGTATTCGCAAAGTTACAATGTTCAAATTGCTACTGGCTCAGTTGCCGGAATGCCCTGGGGCCCCACTAGCTTCGGGTAGACTCACCAGCTTTCTCCAGCATGTCCGGTCCGGTTTGCGCTTCTGCGTCATGCTGCCGTCACCCGCGTCCCTATTTGGAGGCTGTAAACGTTCTTCTGGCCTTCCTCGCAGTTCCCTGATTGTAAGTCTGCTTCCCTTTGGGCTCCAAAATGGAGAACGTCAGCTTCTCGACTCACAGCACGCCCAGGACCTTCCAGGTAGCTCCAGCAACTCCATGGCACTGCAGTCTCTGCTTCAGCATCCCTCCCATGGCAGCCGCTTCTGCTCTGTTACGCAGATACGTACTGTTTGTGTGCTCTTGAACAGAAGCAAGCTCCAACTGGGAGTAAGTCTCTTTTCTCTATGGTTCTTGCTGCTTTTGAACTTCCAGGTTTCAATTGGGTTGAACCAAACACTAGAGTGCATAGCTGAGTTCTTTGGTCGGGAAATCTGTAGTGTTCTATTCTTCCTCGTCCCAGTACAGTTAGTCGGTTGTGGGCAAGAAGAAAAGGGGTTTTCACTGTTATTTATGCATGAGAGGCTCTGTTTAATTTTATAATGTGTTACATAGTACTGTGGAAATACTGGGGAGCTATGCCTTTGAGAAAGACATTCTCTCTTAACATTATTGCAGACTCTAGAAGAAGAAAATGTTGGTTCTGGATTGTTTTTTATTCCTCACCGGGGGGACTGGATTGTTGGGGGTTGAGGAAGTCTTCAGATCTTCACTAAAGGTCATACGGGGTGGTTCCTTTTTACATTACCATAGACCATGGATGCTTGGGGAGGATTAGTAAGGGGAATACCAAGTTCTATCTGGCAAGTCACGACTACGTCCATGAGGGTCTTCTACCCCCCCCAGCCCCTCCATGATCCTCCCTCAAATAGCCACCCCAGGGTTGGAATCAGGAAGCGTCTCTGCCTCACCCTGGCCACGTGAGGAGAGGCTTCCCCATGGAAGCAGTGATGAGATTGCCAAATTCATCACAAGCGGCACCGACTGTTGACCCTACAAAACCACCACCACACTTACCAGAATAACGTGTCTCGTTTAAGATCCTGAATGGAGGTGCTTGAAAATAATACAGCCGGAGGTAAGGGGTCAAGTTCTCGTGGACTTGCTGATTGGTTGCCTTACGTCCATTTAAATGCCAGCTCAACTCACTGCATGCAAAAAAGAACAAGCTTCCGCAGTTATAGCCATCCAAAAATGCTTCGCCCCTCTGCTGCCTAACCCGCATTCCCTAGCTCCCTTTTGACAAACCGATTCAGTCGCATTCATGGTGCATCACTCCCAGAGGCTATCACAGTGGCAGCAAACATTTTCTGTTGGACAAATTGCTCGGACATGCCCCTTCTACTCTGGCTCCCTGCTCTTGCAATCTTGTTCTGGGAGGAGGAGGGGGAGATGAGGAAGCTGCACTCTTAGTACTAGCTCACATACTGTGGAACTCATGCCACCCCCCCATGACCCTGCCCACTGCTTCTAACCACCGCCCCTTTCAAAGACGTGTCAAGAGATTGCTATTCCCTCATTTGTGGTCTACCTGTCTAGACCAACTGATTAGCGTCAAGAGACTTTGGGTGTTTGAATCGTTTAGAACATAAAATATCATGGCCCGAGGCCTGGACAAGGAATACACGAAAGATGGAATGTAATCTTGGCCATGTGGTAATTGGAAAAGATGGAAACAGCAGAGCAGTGCGTCTTGATTCTCATGTGTTGTAGCAATTTGTTTTCCCACCCAATAGCCCACCGTGCTTTAAAGCCATCTTTGGAATAACAATCTATGTAGACCCAGAGCTTCAGACCTAGAGAAGTTTACCTATGCAACCGCCAGGTGCTTTTGACTGAAACCCTGTACATGTTGGTTTCTGCGACCTACTTTGAGTCTCCATTGAAAGAGGCGGACTTAATCCGTTTCCACAGGTTTCTGTTCTAATGTAAATGCGTTCTTACAGTGCACGCATATAGCACTGTTTTCACGATGCTAGTACTAGGACGTCAAATGCGCGTAAGCCTTTAATCAGAACTCTCCGTAGGAGATTCCACAGGTTTGGGGACCTGGCCTGCCCTGCACTGCTTTTCGACTCGGGTGTAAGGGCAACGCTTCCCTGAAGCTGAGTCACCCTGCAACGGCAACCACTTTACTGATACCTAGATGTGGCCCACGGTGCAGACCTCTAAACGGGAGGAAAACAGCAGAGGCAGCCACAGATGCGGGCCACAGCAGTCCTTCAGACTCCGGCCATTAGACTGCACCGTTTGGGCTGCTACATAGCAAAAGGCCAGGCAACACACTGACTTGCAATGAGACTTCTTTCCTGAACGACTTCATTGTACGCAGCCATTCACTTTATAGGAGTGAAGCGCCCATCATAGCGGCTTGGGAAGCTCCCAGTGCACAACATGTGGGTGCCGGCGGCAGAATACAAGATGTGCCCGCGCGGCCTCATGAAGACTGCTGTGATGTAGATGCTCAGACCCTTGTTGAGGGGCACAACAAAAGGGGCTCCTTCCTTATTTCAAAGAAAATGAACACTGACACGCAAATCTTTTGTGTAAAAACAATTTACTAAAAAAGTGTGTAAATTGTGCAAGATAATTTTCTTTGTTTAAACTGAAAAACGATTATAAAATAGTGCTCAACAACCACCCACAGGAGTTAGAAAGAAGAGAGCATAGATGAGGGTAAAGCTACCACGTCCCCCAATTGACTTGCAATTCAATAATGTAACCTACAATATTTTCCACATGTCGGTAGGATCCACTCCAGGAATCGGCGTGGAATGCATCAGTACCTGCTATGATCCACTCCAGGAATCGGCGTGGAATGCATCAGTACCTGCTATGATCCACTCCAGGAATCGGCGTGGAATGTATCAGGACCTGCTATGATCCACTCTAGGAATCGGCGTGGAATGTATCAGTACCTGCTATGATCTACTCCAGGAATCGCTGTGGAATGTATCAGTACCTGCTATGATCTACTCCAGTCATCGCTGTGGAATGCATCAGTACCTGCTATGATCTACTCCAGTCATCGCTGTGGAATGCATCAGTACCTGCTATGATCTACTCCAGTGATCGCCGTGGAATGCATCAGTACCTGCTATGATCTACTCCAATGATCGCTGTGGAATGCATCAGTACCTGCTATGATCTACTCCAGTCATCGCCGTGGAATGCATCAGTACCTGCTATGATCTACTCCAGGAATCGCTGTGGAATGTATCAGTACCTGCTATGATCTACTCCAGTCATCGCTGTGGAATGCATCAGTACCTGCTATGATCTACTCCAGTCATCGCTGTGGAATGCATCAGTACCTGCTATGATCTACTCCAGTGATCGCCGTGGAATGCATCAGTACCTGCTATGATCTACTCCAATGATCGCTGTGGAATGCATCAGTACCTGCTATGATCTACTCCAGTCATCGCTGTGGAATGCATCAGTACCTGCTATGATCTACTCCAGGAATCGCTGTGGAATGTATCAGTACCTGCTATGATCTACTCCAGTGATCGCCGTGGAATGCATCAGTACCTGCTATGATCTACTCCAATGATCGCTGTGGAATGCATCAGTACCTGCTATGATCTACTCCAGTCATCGCTGTGGAATGCATCAGTACATGCTATGATCTACGACAGGGGTCACTGTGGAATGCATCAGTACCTGCAATGATCTACCCCAGGGATCGCTGTGGAATGCATCAGTACCTGCTATGATCTACTCCAGTGATTTCTGTGGAATGCATCAGTACCTGCTATGATCTACTTCAGTGATCGCTGTGGAATGTATCAGTACCTGCTATGATCAACTCCAGTGTTCTCTTTTGAATCTATCAATACCTGCTATTATCTATCAGTACCTGCTATGATCTACTCCAGGGATCTGTGTGGAATGCATCTGTACCTGCTTGGTCACAGACAACTACAATAAATCATATATGTTCATTCAAAAAAGGGACATCAATGTGCAATGAAGTTACAAATGTTGCTATTTCATGAGTCGAGGGGTTGAACACCCATTTTGTGTCAGAGCGTTCATGGTTTGCTTGTTTAATACTCTAGGACAAGTGATAAGGGTCACTTAAGGGGTCAACATCTCTGGAAAACAACTCCTCAGCAATTGATGGAGCATACCCCCCTCTATAGGGGTATGCGTGGAGATGTTTCAGCGAGATGGGGGTCGTTCCTTGCCTTCATCGGGACAAAAGTTTGGCAGTGAAGCCTGCAGGTACTCAAAGTCTACAATAATATAATGTGAACCTTACTAGGTAGGCTGAGCTTCAAAAAGCGATCAACTCGATTGACTAAGCTTTCATGGTGGGCCGCGCTGTGTCTGCCTGCAATGCAAGAATACAGTCATAATAGTGCATGCTGCCAAATGTGTTTGGTATCACTGAGTGCAACTGATAATGTGCTTTACCGCTCCTTAATAAGGACGCGGGCGGTGTGGATTCTCGGGAGTAGTGGGTGGAGTGGGTCCTTCCCCAAAGTGTTGGAGGACTTGAAATCCAGAAGATGCAGTTCTGTTGGTGCATGGTGCCAAGTGCATTGGGTGGCACTGAAAATAACTAGAAAACGTCTTACCCAAGAGCTATATTTTACTGCTCCTGGTTCAGGGTACGGGCGGCGTGAGTTCTCGTAGGCCCACCATTCGTTTGGAATCTTGCAGGCCGTCTCAATGGCAATACAGTATAAACATCCGCCGCCACCTTAGGACTGCAAAGTCCTGAAGAGGAACTAAGCCACCACTGTTGTCCCACATACCACAACAAGCAGAACCACAGGGCCAAGAAAGTGGGACATCTCTAAAACAACAGCACCAGTATTTCGGTGCTGCCAGGCTATTCCTGAGGAAGTAGGTCACCATGGAGACCACAGAGGATTGTCTAGCGATATCCAACTCCAATCCTTAGTCCAAAAGAAAGCAGGAGAGTTAGAAACAGGGCAGAGAAGTCTTCACCTTTCAATTACTTGCTTAGATCAACTCCAAGTCGGCCGTGTGAAGTCATTAAAAAAACACTAACACCTGGAACCAGCTCAGCAGATTACTGCATATGAAAGGAATCATAGTCCTGTATTGCCTGAAACACAATGAAGTGATACACACCATCACAAACTTGGCTTTAAGTTGGTAGTCTTTACTAAAATACCAACTGAGTGGCTTTTCCTCCTTACTCTCTACAACAGGGTTCAGGCACAGTGATAGCTGAATGCGTCGAGATTTTCATCAGTGCTGCAAAGTGGTACTGCAATGCGATGACGTTTGCTCTGCTGCTGCTATGCTTATATTCTAAAGCTTCATCCTAAATTTAAAATAAAAAAAATCACTAACAAGGCAGAACAAAGTTTGGGGATGTTTGTGGTCTCGTGCAGAAAGGATGTGACCAAGCAGTTCGGATTGGGCTGCCCCTTTGTGGGTGGGACCAGCCATGATTTGCATGTCTTTCCCCTTATGTAATGGCTTGTCAGGCGAAGAAAGATGGTCTGGAGGGTTGTCCAGAGCAATGCCAGAGGTTAAGATTTAGTCTAAACCTTCCAGCCATCACCCCTTTTTGTTTTACTGTAGTCACTCTGAGTGGGACGGGCATGCCTAGACGTGGGTCCCGTGCTTGCTGAACCTAGAGACCCAGGCTACTCCTCACTGATCCAGGTCTGTGCATGCACGTTACATTTAGGCTGGCCTGTGCAAAACCAGAGAGTGTTCGCCAGAAGATTTGGAATTAATCATAATCACTGGCCTTGCTTGAACCTGGGACTACAGATCGCACGCATGTTTTCGAGGAGAGTTCTCGTGTTGCTGAACTAGCATACTGGCAAACCCAGGCGTTTAAAACTATGCCACGAAACCAGTTGCGTTTGATTTTTCCAATGCATGTATCATGTTTTTCCAAAATATTTTTATTATATCGACGCGATTATTGGCAGGCAATTAAACATCGTCCGTAGGTGTGCGCCTCACAAGTAGGCATATGTGCAGAGACTGAGGCGTATACACCAGCAGATCACCCACTCCCGATAACATACGGATGGATAAGAGGGGGCAGAAGCTGTGAAGGCCATGGGGACTTTTCACGTGCTCTCGTCGTCAGCATTGCCTTGGGAGATATATACTGTTGATAGTTTCGGTAAACAATAAAAAAGTCCAGACTGGGCGTCTCGGGCCAAAGAGATAAGCAGGACTTTGTTTAATTGACGAACATGTTATTGAAGTGGAATAAACAGTGCATGGACTCCAATCGCAGAGGGTCAGAGTTCGCGTCAACATGTCATGTACTCTGCAAAAAAGGACAGGCACTTGGGGATAGACAAAAAGAATGTATACAGATATAGAGAACCCCCTGGACCTCACCACTAGAGCCATTCGTGGTTCGGAATGTGTCGAACAAACAGCCAGGAGCCTGCTTGCACTCCAACAGCGAGAACATATACCAATTAAAGGCCATTAACGTTTAATAAAGGTCTGCAGATGGTGCATGGAGAGTCAGTGCATGACGAATGCACCTCATTGGCAGTAAACTTCACCGCTGGATAGAACTACCCTTTAGCGACATCCGGGACTGCGCTGCGGCAGGGCCTCTTCCCAGTCAATAACACACCCGGAACTAAAACACAAAGCCCCGCTACGAGAATGCATCATGCGCATGGCCACTTAAGGATTATGGTCTTATTGGCACTCAAAAGTGCTTTGACACAGTACAGCAATCTCATGCACGCACGTGCGCGAGATTTAGGTTTAGACGCAACGGAGCACTGTGCGCAGAGGGAGCACGCAGGGGGTGACCAATAAGGGCGTGGGGCGGTATGAGAGGATCTGGGATGGATAAGAGCGGGAGGAGGGGGGGGGGATGGGTTAAAGTAGAGGCATCCACAAGTAGCTAGATGTTCTTTGAAGACCAGGATCTTCAGGTGCCTCCTGAAGTGTAGGAGGGAGGAGGGCAGTCTCATCTGCCTCGGTCACTTGTTTCAGAGACACAGTGCATAGCAGGAAAAGGCATCTTTCCTGTCCCCGCCCCCCTCTTGCATTTCCTTTTTCCAGCTTCGAGATGTTGGCTTTCTGGTGGTGTGCTGGTGCCTAGAGATGGTGGGCAGGTACAGTAGTGTTATTTTATTTATTTAATGTGATATAGTTCACAAAGATACTTCACACATAATAAATCATATTCACAGCATATAAAAAATAATGAAGCAATTGTACAAAATATATAGAAAAAAAAAGTGTTTTCGTTTTAGTTATGATCTGATTTTATACAAAGAGTAAAACCTAAAACAATTGACATCATCTACTCCAGTAGTATTATGGTTGCGACTGCTTCGTAGGGAGACTTGAATATGACACACATTAGGAGTGGTAGTCATCATAGCTCCTTGAGGATGGGCGTGATCTACTGGAATTTTTAGTCCTGTGGACAGCTTTCAGACGGGCCAAGGGGACATTTAGGAGCCATGCGAGTAGGGTTTTGCTGATGTCCAGGAGAGGACCAGCGCTTCTTGAGGGAATCTCGAGGGAGGAACGAAAGGCTGGACTTTAACTTAACGCTGTGTGATTTGAAAGAGAGGCCACAGTCAATGGCGAAGGAGAGACATTGTGTGTTAGGTGAGAGCTGAAACGTGAAACCATCAAGCATCGTGTCAATCAACCAATCTTGCAGGCGTGGTGGGATTTCCTGGGAGAATGAATCTGGTCCGTCAGGTTGGCCTTCAGGGAGACGCTTGAGATCCAGGCTTGGATGAGAGACAGACAGTGCTTAAGTTGATGAATATGGATGTAAACCATCTAGGTAAAGCTTCATTTGTGTACATCTTGGTGTCGGTGCTAAGGAGTTCCCTGACAGGTTCCATGTGGAAAATGAAGATGAAAAGGGACAGGGTGAAGACCTGCAGAACTCTGCAGGTTACTGGATGATGCTGGGATCTGCTGGCATTCATCTTAATGAGTTGATCTCCGTTAGGGAGATATGAGGCAAACCAATGCAAACTTCTGTAGTCATGCATTGTTCACCCTGTTCCTTAGAGGCGAATCTTTAAGTCCTGGTTGTAGTACTTCACCAGGCCTCTTGTACATTCTGGCAGGGCACACATGCTATATTGTCACAGTCCAACCATTTTCTTCCGCTTTCCCCAATGCATATTCAATCCATTGGCTACATTTCGCTTACCTCTTATGTGTCTTTTAAACACTGTATTTCTACCTGCCAGCTTGTCTCTCTCCTACTTCAACATCTTACTGGTAAAATAGTTCATTGAACCAATTCATCATTGGCAGAGAACTGTATGTAACATGGACTTCAGATGTTGGTATCACTGCAGCTCCACTCAAACATTCGTCCTTTTGATGTCCATATAATGGGTAAGATTTGGTAGGGGAATAACCCCTGTTATCAGCACCTAGCGGGGATTCACATCATACTGTGTACTACACTGTACTTGAGAGCGACAATTGTACAGATTGCTCTTTCTCTTACCATTCAATACCAAGGTGACTGCCCTTGAGAAGAAGTTTGAATCTCTCATTGCAGCATTGATGTGAGAGAGAAAATGAGGTGCATGCGGTACCAGACCAGGGCAGTCTAGGGTGTCAACTCTCGAAGAAACTCAAGAGGTTTTGCAAGTATGCCCCGTCATCCATTGTGGATTTAAAATCCAGAGTACAGAGATGCAAGAACCCAGCCAGTGTTGCAAATCTTGGTCTCCTACGGCTGCCAAAACAGGCAAGATTTTAAACCCTTAGGGCAATGGTGCAAGAGTTTCTGAATATATTTTAATTAGATAATTATATGGCAGTGGGAGCCAATGAATCCCAGGGGACAGGAACTCTATACAAAGTGTTCCGCCTGCCCACAGAGGCCCCGGGAGGTAAGTGCTCAGAGGAGGCACAGTTATGGGAATGTGGTGACCTCAGGGAGACTACTTCAAAGGAGTTGGTTTGTACTAAACATTCGGAGTTTTATCAGAGGAAGGTACAAGTCTTCCTGCACCTATGCAGGTAAACCAGAGAGGAGAAAGGAAATACAAATGAGCAAAAAGAAATGAATGAAAAGAGATCGACACTCATTACCCTGCGAATTGCAAGTGCGTTTTAAGGGGAGGGTCACATCTTTACTTTTTTGGATAGATTACTAACAGACAGGGTGAAAAGATACTTTTTTACTGATTTAGCTGATTGCTCAACTTTTCAATTTATACAAATCTTAAAATACAAAGCATTAAAATGAAGAAAAATAAACTCATATAGTTAAACTTCTTTTTACAAAAGTATTACATAATTCACAATCACAAAATCAATCACAAACACAAATTATGCATAACCATTTTTGTATAATTAATAATTGTCTCCCAATACTGTGGGCACCTGTTATACTATATTCTGTAATGTGATAATGCCTGATTAATTGTGTTGTTACAGTCATCTCATTGTTGTGATTCGATATCTTAATCGCCCGTCTAAATCTAGAGCATTAAGAAAGCTGATCGTGGCTATGATATTTTATTTATATCGCGCTCATACACAGGTGTTTCTGAGCGCGACCAGGCAAAGGGAGGGGAACAGTGGAGAGGTCAAACAACGATCTTACTAGGCCCAGTGACATTGAGAATGCGCAAGTGCATGGGAAAGGGAAAAGAGGGAAAGTGCGTGGGACAGGGGAGAAATTGGAAAGAAGTGCAGAGCATAAGAGAGGACAAGAAAAATAAATAAATAAATACGGTGATCAGAAACAGTTGTAGTGCAGCCTGTGTGGGCCAAGTGCAAGGTTAGTGCAAGGTTAGTCAGATAGGGAGTATCTGATCAGTGCAGACAAAGAGTGGGGGGGACTGTATGGGTACAGAAACAGGTCCCAGTGCAAGGGGTGGCTAGGGGGCAGTGCAGGAGGGTGACAGGGTGAGCAGGTACCTGAGCCGGAAGGGCAGATGGTGGCCAGGTGCAGCATTGCTCAGAAAGAAAGCAGATCAGCAGGGGAGAAGAGGGGGAAAGGCAGAAGCGAAGAGGAACGTCTTGAGGAGCTTCCGGAACCGTAGGGGGTTCTCCTCAAGTCTCAAGGTGGCGGGTAGGCAGTTCCAGAGGGAGGCCCCCCACAGAAGACAAAGATCGACCACCAGCTCGTTTCTTTGAAAAACGACTGACCCTGAGGGAGTTGGAGGTAGAGGAGCGAAGGGCTCTAGAGGGGAGGTATGCGGATGCTCATATTCTGTGTTGCTACTATTGATAACCATCTATGTTCAGGTAGCACATAAGCAATCTCAGTCACATGTTTAACAAAATGTGTACATCTACGCTGACAAAAGGCTACACATTCTATAACAAGATGTTCAAGCGCTTCTTTAACAGATTAGATATTACAAAATCAACAGTAATTATCCTCTTGGCTGATCTGCTTTCGTTGCGCTAAAATATCACGGGTGGGCCATAAATTCAAGCGTAGACGTAAAATAGCAGAGCGTATCTTGGGGTTCGGTGCTCTCTGACACCAAGTTTCTTGTCCCAAAAGTATTGCGGATTGAAATGCTTATAAGTTAGGCAAATTGAGCGTGTGGTTATCTAATGTTGCATAAAGATTTTCTTTTTGGCATGATCAGGGTTGTTGATTAAATTCTCTAATGTGACATCAGCTGTAGCCATAATTGCCATAACATTCCTTGTGCATTCTTGTATAAATCGGTGTTTAGAAGAGAACATATAATTTGCCACTGTCGTTAACAAGGTGTTCATTTTAGTATATATCAAACATTTTCGGAACAAGGCACATAATTGCCAATGGTACTTGTAAGGAAGTGAGACCCAGCTCATATCTTAACCATGGCCCCCGGGGTGCACTGAGGAACTCCCAAAATTTGTCGCCAATATTTGGCTTCTAATTTTTCAAAAAAGGGGTATTCAGTGAAAAGATACTTAATTTGTATTTCTTGCAGTTTAGAGTGAGGGTGGCCAAAGGACATTGCTGTTGGGGGGAGTCCTGCACAATGTTTCACCAGTAGGTGGGAGGAGATTGATAGAAGCCATGGGAACACAGACGAAGGAATCTGAAGCAGGCTGATTTTAACTGCATGTTATTAAAGTGTGCTTATGCTTTCCATATCCTCCCATCACCCCCAAATGTGATTATGCTATTAAGAATTCTGGAATTATTTGGTATATATACTCATGGTACATGAACAGTGGTAATGAAGGCAGGGACTTTAAAGTCACGGGTCCTGTCTAATGGGGGAAACCAGATGCTATTCTTTGTTCATGATTGATGCTCCCATCCCCATGTTCATTACAGTTCCTTTGAAAGCAGCAGGATGTTGGGTAAATAAAATGTGCACTTGGCCTGGAGCTCAGTATCCACCCCAGTTAGGCAGGATGTGGGAAAGCTGCTGAGAGGCAGTTCTATGTTCAGACTTGCCACTTTCCCACGTGTCCACACCTCAGCCCTCTCACTGTCCATTTAGCATCCCACTGAGTCATATGTTGCAAAGTGTTTGCAATGTAGAACAATGAAATGCAGCTAATAGCTTGGAGTCTAAATAAACATGATAAATTGGCCTTCACAACCCAAGAAGAAAGAAAATCACAATTTGATAAGATGTGAATCCACACCTTGTGAGAATGCACCAAATCTCAGTGCGGTATCTTACTTTACAGGAGGCTCACACAACACACCATATACGCTGGGCACCCATCAGTATTACGATATGTCACACCTGGAAGGATCAAAGGGTCTGAAAAGACAAATTAGTTTAATATGATGTATTAAGAGTTCTTTACAGTGTGGGACAAAATATCAAACTGGGTAGGTGAAAAGTGCAAATTAAGTGCAAGGATTCATTCTGTCCATAAAAGTTAAATATTAATACCGTTCAAAATGGCTTTTCTCAGAAGGGTTCTCTTCCGGGTTTGAACAGTGCTCAGGATTTGACTTCATCCGGGTCTCTTTGGTAATCCCATGCCACCAATTGTTTCCAGGGAATGTATCCCCTTACTCTTCCTCCTCTCTGACTTGGGCTTTCTTCCTCCTAAGTGACCTGGGCTTTCTTCCTCCTAAGTGACTTGGGATTTCTTCCTCCTAAGTGACATGGGCTTTCTTCCTCCTCTCTGACTTGGGCTTTCTTCCTCCTCTCTGACTTGGGATTTCTTCCTCCTAAGTGACTTGGGCTTTCTTCCTCCTAAGTGACTTGGGCTTTCCTCCTCCTAAGTGACTTGGGATTTCTTCCTCCTAAGTGACTTGGGCTTTCTTCCTCCTAAGTGACTTGGGCTTTCCTCCTCCTAAGTGACTTGGGATTTCTTCCTCCTAAGTGACTTGGGCTTTCTTCCTCCTAAGTGACTTGGGCTTTCTTCCTCCTAAGTGACTTGGGATTTCTTCCTCCTAAGTGACTTGGGCTTTCTTCCTCCTCTGTGACTTGGGCTTTCTAGACTGTGGTTCATTGTCCCTGTCAAAGACCACTGAGACAAACCGTCACAAGGACCAGGCAATTACAAACAGTTTGTATTCCTGTGGCAAGGGAATTAGAACTCACTCAAGAACATGGCAAATCCCAAAGTGTGGGATGTGGGGCAAGGGAACGTGGTAGGTTGAGAAGGTAGCCAACTATTCTGACTCTCCTTCCCAATCTCGAGCTCCTTGCCCCAGTTAGGATATATATCTCCCCCCACCCCAGCCCACCCATCCCCCACACCCCTGAGGACTCTTCCTCTATTACTTGCTCTTCCTGGTCAATACGACTCTATCTCCAACGCTTGCATGGATTCCTCATCCTATTCTTCGATCATATCCCATCGCCCCACTCCTTACTCCTCATGATGCTTGCACCAAATCCTCTTCCAGTTTTCACTAATTTCCTAAACACCTCTTTTCTTTTTGCTGTTCCTCCAACTTTCTATTCGTGTTCTCACCTTTACCCATTCAGGCCGAGTCCCCCTACGAACCACTTTGCTTAATATAGTCACTAACTTTCCATGTTCTTTCAACCCTTCCGGCACCCCCTTTCTTCCTTTCTTCTGGTTAGCTTACCATTACTATCTTTAGCCATTACGCGCTCATTCCTTACAAACTGGTCACTGGAGAATTGAGAACTGCAAGCGTGTGTCCAGCCTTCAGTGTTCCCCATCCTCCTGGACCTCTCCTCCCTTCTCCTAGGTGCTGCTCTGAAACCAGCTACTCCTGATCGGTCGTGCAGGCTTTTTTTCATTAAAAAAAAACAAATAAATAAATAAAAACTCATTTTATTAGTTTTCAGAGTCATTACCATGTGAAGTAGAATAAACAAAAACAAAACACAGGCGGCAGTACATTCCCCAACCCACACAGAACACATTTAGAGATTCAGTTGCATCGTAGGTCATACATCCGATAGGGATCCTGAGCCCGTGGAGGCATTGCTCCGTGCTGATAATAGATAGGCTACGTAAGGTCCCACAATGTTCCTTTGTCTGGCTGCACAACTGCACTATATCCGTCTCCATATCATGGCAGTACAAAATATCCACTTTCCACTGTTCGTATACTGGGGATAACAATAACAGCCCAAGGCGGCTCTGAGCATGCTCTGTTAACTCATGTGTACCCCAACAAAGTGGCCAGGGAGGACGATGACACCACCTCGCCTGAAATGCCTGAAATCCCACCGAGAGGATCAAATACCTGTGACCAAATCGTTAGTGAATCAGGACCGAAACTCCATATCTCCGGCATGTGTCCGGTGTCTCAGGAAAAAACCTGAGAAGGTCTACAGGGGTTACATAGAACTGATGAAGACATTTGAAGTGGATCAGCCTGAATCTACGGTTAATAGCCATCCTCCTTGTCTGTGCACATCAGTAGCTCCATGTCTCATCTGAGATGGGGGTACCCAGAGCGCCCACCCACTTATTGCGCGAGTCATCCGCCTAGCCTGCCGCTTTGTCAATTACACTGGCATATAACCTAGAGACTAAATGAACGCCATTTCCAGTGCTAATCACCCCACGCAGAACTGGGGCGGTGGGGGCCTCCCGAGGGAAAGAAGGGAACCTACCCCTCAGCTTCACCCATAGCCTGAAATATGAAAACCCAGGGTAAAGCGTGACGGGAAAGAGCAGGGAATACAGGAATTCCCATCGCGTCCCGACGCCAAGCTCCACAAGTGATATCTACCATGTGATGTCGCGGGTCCTAGTCATGCAGTGCTGTGAGGTGATGATAGCTCTCTTAGGAGCAAGGGTGCAACCATAGCCCTCGCGATCTGAACATGCGCCCCATCAGGGACCGGGTCATACCAAAAAACAAGTAATGAGGCCTGCACGCCACCTTCTAGTCATCCAAGTTGGGGGGCCCAATGCCACCTCTCACTAGTGGGGCCACCAATTTGTTCAAGCGCACGCGTGCCTGCTTCCCCTGCCATACACACCATGCAATGAAAGCCCCCAATGACTTGAAAAAGGCAGCAGGAGGGGCCACCATGGCACATTAAGGAAGATGTACAAGAACCTGGGCAAGATAACCATTTTTATTACTGCTATCCGCCCATGTAGGGACAGACGCAAATTCATCCATCTCCCAAGCGTTTGTTCAGTCTGAGCTAACTTTGCTTCATAATTCTCCCGGAATAGCACTTCCAGAGTGCGCTCTATCATCGCTCCGAGATAACGAGTGTACTCGTGCCATTGGAAGTTCAGCCCATCTCGGTTCTGTCGGTTGGGGGGAGGGGGAGCAGCACCGTTGTAGCGGGATTAACATTGAGCCCAGAGTAAATCCCAAACTCCAAAATGTCAGCCATGACCAGTCCTAGGTTAGTTTTGGGGTCATTGAGAACCAGTATCAAGTCATCAGCATATAGTTAAATCACCAATTTATGAGTGAACAGCTTTATTCCCCTGTGCATATGTTTAGTTCTCACTAGCTCGGCCAGGGGCTCTAGCGCAAGGGCGAAAACGAGATGGGGACAACGGGCACCCCTGTTGTGTACATCTCCCCATAAAAATGGATCAGAACTCTGTTGTTTACTCTTAGCCTTGCCACAGGGCCCATATACAACAGGGATACCAACTTTATAAACCCATCGCCATATGCATAGGAACTGAAAAAAGGAAAGGCCTTTCTATTGAATCAAACGCCTTCTCGGCATCGAGAAGGGCCGCCACCACAGGAGACTGCTGCTCCAGCACAGAGAGGACCAAAGATCCTGCGGAGCCCATACTATGTGAACCTCCCTGGTATAAACCCAGCCTGATCAGCCATTACACAATTTGGTCATTATTGGGGCAAGCCTGTTTGCAAATGCTCTGGCTAGAATCTTGTTATCGAGGTTTATCAAGGAGATTGGCTGGTAGAATGAGCAATTCAGTGCGCTTTTCCCTGGCTTCAATAGTGGAGTGACCACAGCTTTACTCATCGACTCAGGGAGGGAACAGACCTGCAGCACTTCTTGGTAAATATTTAACATGTGGGGAACAAGGACTGATGCATATGCTTTGTAACATTCGGCCGAGAGACCATCCAGGCCCACAGCCTTTCCAGATGGAAGTGCCTTAATGGCAGTGTTAAATCTCTTGCTCGCACAGCGGTCTACTCAGTAGGTCTCTCTCCTCATGGAGCAAACAATGGAGGTCCACTTGATCTAGATAACTATCCAAAGTCACATGATCCACTGTCTTTTGGAAGTATAGCAGCCCGTAGTAATTCACCAGAGCTCCGATAATCCCCCCATAAGTCTGTAACAAATACCTGCCAGGCGACTCTATAGCTGTAATATGTGATCTCACGGTTTCCGACCTTCTCCTTCTCGCCAAGTGTCTACCCGGCCTTTGCCCCTCTCCATACTGCCGCATTGCATACTGGTCGATTTAGGAATGTCACCTTCCTCTCAGCTGCATCCGTAAACAACCCCAACTATTCTTGGAAACGTGCCTGGATCCAAACATCTGTGAGAAACTCTGACTGCCTCCAAGCCCCTCAGGACAGATTTGAGTAAGCAGATACAGAACCTTCGTTCTCCTGGAAAGAATGAATTATTCCATCCCATACACCCTCCTGAAAGGCCAAGTCACACAGATTCTCGTTCTTAAAGAACCAATTCTTACCTTCCTGCTACTTCGCTGGAATGATAAGTTTCGCGATCACTGAGGCATGATTGGCGAGACTGGGGCATGATCAGAGAGAGTATGTGCTAGAATATTGCAATCCGAATCCCACCCACACCCCCTCATGGAAACTAAAATGCAATCCATTCTTGACGCATAGCCATGCACCGATGATCTAAATGAATACCCCCTGCCCTGCCTGTAACGTTCCCTCCATAAATCTACGAGTTCTTCAATGGCACACATCTTCTGTAATTTATGTGTGGCCCGTATAGCCCCCCTGCTGGCTCTCACAGACCTGTCCAAGGCGGTGCACATGACGGTGTTAAAGTCCCCCGCCCACAGCACAATATACTCTAGATACTTCCCCATTTGCCCCTCAAACTCCAACAAGTCCGTGTTGGGGCCATAGTAATTAAACACAGCCTTGTCCATGCACCAGCCCTGTAGGAATCAGGGCCCTCCCTTCAGTATCCTTCATTTCCTGGCATCGGAAACCCAATGTGCCGCTTATAACTATTCACACATCACACGAATAGCGAGAGTAGGAGGAAGGCACGTTTGACATCCCCAGGATTTAGCAAAAGCGGCCTCTCCAGATGGTGAAAGGTGAGTCTACTGTAAAAACGTCACATCCACTTGGTGTCTCTGCATATACAGCAAAACCTTTCTAGATTTGGCGGGGTAATTCCGACCTCACACATTCCACGTCATACATGTAACTCCCTGATTAGCCATGGAAATTAAGGAGAAGCTTCCCTGGAACCAAAGTGAAATGGCCCCCCCATTCCAGTGAGGCAGGCCTGTCTCGAAGAAGCCCCAGTGGGCCTTCCTAATAGTCCACCCCCTATACAGATCCCCACCAAGGACATTGTGCCATGTGCTCGAGGCTCATCCCCGCTAACTACCAACCTCCTTCCACAAAGTAATGCAGTTTATCCCCTACCACGTCCAGGCATAGGCTACCCCCCCACATTGTCATCCCTTTATCCCCCATTCTCCCAGGCAAAGAACACGTTGCTTATTCATAAATACCTGTGGTAGGTTTGCCATCCTAAACAACCTAACAATAACAGGTCAAACAAACTCCCACCAGCCCAACAGGTCAATTCATGACCCGACAGAAGGCTACCCCAACGTGTAACAAAAACAGGCATTTAAAGGAGCACCAATGCCCTGCAGAAACTTTACCCAAAGTCTCTAGTCTGGGGCTTGTTCTGGCCGTTCCTGTTCCTCGCTGGCCCTGTGCCGCCATCCATGGAGTCCAAGAAGTCACTCGCCTCCCCCGGTGTCTGGAAGAATAGGGCTTTCCCATTATGCTCAACTTGCAGTCGCGTGGGGAACAGCATGGCGTATTTGAACCCCTTCGCCTTGATTCTCTTCTTCACCTTGATGACATTTTTCCTGGACGCCTGCACTATTGGAGGAGTCCGGAAAGAGACGGATCTGGTCACTCTTGTACATGAGGGCACCCAGCTCCCTCTATCGCCGCAGTGCAAAGTCCCTGTTGTGATAATTACTGAGTCTGGCGATGATGGGACTTGGCAGAGCACCAGGCACAGGGGGCTGTATTCCTGGTATGCGATGGGCCTTCTTGACCATGAACATCGATGAAAAGCAAGACTCAATTAAACTCGTGCAATATCGCCTTCACCAGCAATTCCATGGGCTCTTTGTCTACGGCCTCGGGGACCCTGATTATTCTGAGATTCTTACTATGAGATCTCGATTCCAAGTTGTCCGGCTTCTCCAATAGTTCCTTTACTGTTTTATTTAGCGGGACCATTTCTCGTGAAGTCTTCACGTCCTCATCTTTCACTGTAGAAAGGCGCTGTTCTGCCTCGCCCAGTCTATCACTGTATTTGTTCAACCTGACCTGCATGTGGTCCACTTTGCAAGTATGTATGTCCAACTTGTTGTCTAACGAGTTGATGCCAGCCTGCGGCTGTGCAAGTATGCCCTTAATGTCCAGGGTGCCCTTAATGTAGGGTGTCAGTGGAAGGCGCCGGTCCCAAATTCCCCAGTGTCTCTCAGTCTGGAGTCCGAGTAGTGTGCTTAGGCTTAGAAGGGGTAGTGTGCAGAAACTTAATCTGCATTTTATAGGCTTTCCCCATCCCGTTCTGGGGGAACGCTGCCTCACTGATGGCTGTGGATACCTATGAGTCGGCCCGCACTATTTATCCACTCTACAGGCAAGGACCAGTGCCACTGATGATGCTGCGCACAGAGAGTGACCCCAGACTGTCCCCTCCAGACTCAGGATCCTTTGGGGCAATACTTCCCCCTGTCCAGCCAGAGCCTCCAGTCTCTGGGTATCCCTAGGTGTTGGATAGGGATCCTCTTCCTTAGTTCCCCATGCAGGCTGGATTCGACGCCCCCCAGGTGATGGGCATGCAGCACCCCCTACTCCGAGCCCGCTGCTGCAGAACACCTACAGAGGCAAAGGGGGCAGGACCCAGTGACCCAAAACAAACACTGCGGCACCCCGGGCCAAGTCAGATATTGAGGGATCAGCCATTTCCCAACTGCTCCAGGGATTTCCCCGGCTGTTCTGCCCCCCCACCCCCATCCCCTCCGTGGTCCATGCCTGTGCACAGGCCAGCAGGCTCCTGGCACCTCGTATTTATGAACAGACTGACATAACTGCTGCACTATGCAGGCTTGGCAACGTGGAGGTCCTTCACTGCCCTTCTCCGCTTGGTGTTATCGGGTGGCCAACATCCACAATACAGCCTGAGGGCCCAGGACCCCTGATACAAGCCATGGCTGCCACCACATTTCAGCCTGTTCAGCCACTTCTCCAGCCTGATCCCAACCACTGCTAACCCGGCCGGCCGGCACCGCCGGCAGGGACAAGGATCTTTCTCAAACTCTCTGCCTGGCCCAGCATGCATTGGTGCCCCGCTTGGGACGTGGGTCACACTTCTCCTGCTCCGTCCGCCCCGGTGCACCCGATCTACTTCTCAGGGCATCGTCGGCCGCAAGGATGCCAGCACCCCAAATCGGCTATCTCCTCAATGATCAGACACCTTGCCTCCGGAGTGGAAGTCTGCTAAAATGTTTATCTTCTGTCAGGCTGGCAGCATGAACGCAGTTGGTGCTCCGCCAGGAGATGCCAGAAAATTAAACTCCCTGTGAGCCAGATCTCTGCTCTTTCGCCTGGTCCGTCCTTGGCGCTGGTCTGACAACAGCTATGCCCAGCACCACAGGTGTTTTTGTGCCAGATCTTGCTGCAGGCGTGCCGATTTCCAGCCCCACGCCAGTGCCCTGGGTCCCCGGGACATCAATAATCAGTTTGCCAGGTGCACACCCACAGAGTTTTGCCAGGTGCAAATCTTCCGATGGCAAAGGATATTGTCCGGATATTTAGACGAGTGGTCTAGGAGCTCACAGAACGGCCATCTTGGTGCTGCTCTCGAGCGCCCCCCCATACAACTTTCTTTAAATTGCATTCCTAAACCATCTCTTGCTCCAAACTCCTGTCTTCCACTCTAAATCTCTAAGAGCTCCTCTCTCCAACTCTTACTCCAAATACCCACATTGGAGACTAAGGCTCTGGGTTTACATAGCCCTGTGTGTACACTCCCCTGGACTGAGCTTCCTCTCAGGGTCCACACCTGTGGCTGTGAGGGAGTGAGCGGCTGTGATTGGCTGTCATATGGCAGCACTTGCATAAGGTTTGCTGTGGTGTAACCCTGCTGCCTGAGTGAACTTGCTCCCGATGCCTAAGTGGGCTTTCTCAACAGGCGGGTGCCATACAAGTTTGACAAGTGCCTTTACTATCTAAACAGGCTCAGAGGTCAAGTGTTTATGCCTACAATCTATGAACAGTCTCACGAGGGTTTGCTTCTGATATTGTGAAGTGCAATTTCCCAGCAATCATTTTTTGGCTCAGAGCTCAAATCTGTTAAAAAGACCATGTTCACAATGACCCCAGCTTTAGGACTGCCTAAAACAAAAACAAAAAAAGGACTGGGCGGCCCCCGATTTCAGCAATACCTTTTTTCCATCCATAAGGGTGCACTGTCTTTATTTGGCCCCTTGTGACTTTCTCCTGTCCTGAGGTGACCAGGAGATCACCCCCACATACCACTACTGGGCCAATCATTCACTAAAATGTAATGTCATCTACAGTAGTGCACCAGTATTTTTTAAACGCAAGGTGGCCTAGCCGTTAGCACATCCGCAGTAATCTAGGCAGGACCAAGTTCTCCTCTTTAACCCTTTGCACTCTCTTACATCAGCAGCTAACCAGATGCAAACCACTATAGTCCAACAGATCGCGCGGCCTTCCTTAATGATAACATACTCCCAAGTCGAACCCATAGAAAGCAGATTTGCACCCAAGAACCAGGTATATCTTACTAGCACCCATCAACACCACATGTGGTTCTCCCACTGCCCCAATAATGCCCCATACCCTCTTTTTCTTAGAGCCACATGTAGCAAGGCCATTAAAAGTGGCAAAGGGGCACTATACAAGACCCCTTACAATACATTAGGGGAGGTTTTGGAGCCTATCACTAGTCGACCACTGGTACGTGGATCAAATCTGAAAGAGGACCTTGAGGAATGCCAACATTTCTGATGAAACTGCCACTGGTCAAGACAACTCCAATAAAGGCAGTGCTATGCATTTCTACCACAGGTGTCTTTCCCCCCAGCACCCCCCCCCGTCCTTGAACCAGCAATAGACTGTTTACAATCGTTTGATAGCATTCATATCCAACACACGTATGCATTTGCACTTGATGTGTTCTAAATTGTTGATTACAAGTAAACAAGTGGATTAATCAATCATACAATTGTTCAACTTTACTTTATTGGTATAGAGTGCCTGCACAAGGGGTGGCCTTCCTTTTTCGTTTCTATTTTGTAATAGCGCCGGGTTGTGTGCCATTATCCCTGCAGTACGGCAGTTCTACGCTATCTTCGAGGGGAGCAGTTCTGATGGGTCTGACAACCCAAGTTAATTTGAGGATCATTTATAGGCAAAGACATTTGGTTAATCTGATCCTAAAGGTTTTTAGTAGTTACTGATTACAGCATGCAGTCTCCACTTCTTTGCATCAGGTGGGGGTGATCTCCTTTGCACCAGTTTTTATACGACCGACGAAGAAGTTGTGTTTTCTCTGTCTGTTCCGCCACAGAGTTTAATTTTTTGGGGATACTGCATGCAGTGTCTCAGTTCAGTTTTCTTTTCAGGGACTATGGGATCATAATTATGGAGGTTTTTGTCTAGGTTTTTAAAATATTTTTCTGTGTGGCATTCATTATTAGTGATACATCTTAAGAATCCAGCACCCGTTATTACTAAGTGTTTCAATTCATCCGAAAATTAAATGAAATGGGAATCAAGGATCCTATTAGCAATCCCATCTCTTCCCGGATTTTGAAAGGTTACTTAATTCAATAGCCAGATCATGTTCTTTATTACATGTAAGAGGCACTTGCCATGCTATGGTCACCAGAATCAGTGTCCAGATCCTTGAGCCCATCACACCTCTCAAATAAAAGATGGGAGAATACCAAGTAGTCTAAACATGTAAATGATTTCTCATGTTTCCATTTGTGTATAGCTGGTATAGCACCCTTAACATCCCCATTGGCAACAAACAGATTCCAGTCAAAAATGTTTCTCCATTGTTTTCCGTGCTTCACAGTAGGAAGCATTTCCCATACCCCATACCCCTGCAGATCTACAGTCAGAGTTAAAATCACCACCGATTATAATATCTTTACCTGCATTACCTCCCATAAAATGTTCAATGATTTCTGTAAAGAACATCAAGAATTCATATAGACGTGAGCGTGCAGGATTCCAATATGTGGTAATGACCAAGATGGGTTCAGGGGTAGGGTCTCCCATCAAGATTGATTTGATAATTAGTAACCCATAATGAGAGTTTGAACTAATCTCATATTTCATTAGAATATCTGTTTTGATGGCTATAAGGAGGCCACCAGAGAGCCGACAACTCTGTGGATGTCATAGCAAATTGATGAACGACTACATGCTATCTGACTATTAGGGTTTACAGCCAATCTTCTTGTAATCATTTTCTATGTGTATTAAAAATCCTTCCCACTTCTATATTGTTCAAGAAACTATTTTTATTGTCACACTTTCCACTATATACTTTAATACAAAGACACATGCCCCTGTCAACCAATCATCTAAAGGCCTTTGGAAGGTTCCGAGCAAGTCAATCAGTAATGTTGAGCATTGACCGTATGTCTCGGAGCACCAACTAATTCAACTGATCTCATTGTATTACTTTGGACTTTTTAAAGTCTGGCCATTTTATCTTCTGTTTGCCAGAGGGGCAAACAATTTAGCCAATAAATGTTTTTGAGAGACTGTCTCTGTATAATTGTAACTGTAGTAGTCATTTATATAGCGCTTTTACCATTATTATAGTCTCAACGTGCTTGTGGTGGGAACGTCTTTGGGGACTGCAGTCCAGAGGATGGAAAATTATTATAGATGTTTACAATGCGTGTGTGCATTTTAGCCAAGATAACGAATGAGGTGGGCTGGCCAGGCTCCTGTAAGCAACCCCAGAGATCAGGCATGTGGTGGGGTGCTGTGGGAGGTCAGGAGAGTGTGCGAGTACAAGAGACTAGTTATATGTCCAGCTGGACCGGATGTTTGTCGTAGGTGGTCAGTGTATTCTAATGGCAGAGATGGTGAGGCATGGTTTGGTGTAAGTCAGTCAAACCAAATTTGTCGTTGGTCATTGCTGCATTCTGATGCATGAGTGCAAATGATCATGCCTGCGGCCGACATCCACTGAATTGGTGCATTTCTACATACCTTGAGGCTCGGGCAGAGCTTGTGGTTGGAGCTGTGGTCCATGAGAGAGAGTCCTAGAGCCACTGGCCGGATCGCCGTAATAGGTCTCCAAGCATCATGGACAAGCTAACATATTGCCTCTTCTAGGCGTGATCAGTTGCCTTATCTTCTAGATGTGATAACCAGGCTCCATCTTTATTTGTCCTTTCCTCATAGTGATCATACATACAGGCGCGTCAGAGGGCAAAGATTGTATCCCATTTGCTGAATTGTATCTACATCTGCCAAAAGCATTTTTATTACAATTTTAGATGCAATTGTTAATCTGACTATGTTAATTCTTGCCGGATCAACAAAGTAAAAAAGATCTATATCTCTAGAGGTTAAAAGATGGCAGCAGAGTATTTCATGAAAGAGTCAATACATTAGCACGATTTGAAATAGCATGGTTGTCTTTGTGTAAAAGGAGTTCCAATGTAAGATTTTGGGGAAGATCTTTAATAACAACATTATTGTCAGGCACAATTTATTGCATGAATAGTTGGGATGTCTAGTATCCTGTGGAGAGGATTGACCAAATTCAGATGCTGTTAAGTGTTACAATGGATGCTTCCTGGCCGTTTGAGTTTCAGCAGACTGGACAGTTGTCCCTTTGGCTTTCTCTTGCTGTTGTAGGGATTGATCAGATGCACTCAGTAATGTTTATTGTACTAGGTCCATCGTGGTCGTATGAATTTCTGCTGAACATATAGGTGACGCTGCATGCATTTCCTTCTGATGTTGAAACAATAGCTTCACTGAGACAGGGCAATCCTAAATTGTGGAGCATTGACCATTTATTCCTGGAATAAGTAATTGAGTCTCTTTAGGTTGAAACTTCTGGCAGGTGGATGGCACAGTGGGTAATACTGTGATATATCGCACAGGGTCCTCAGATGAGTGCTTGCTATCTCTCATAATAGGTGGATTAGTCTCAGCTTGTTGCAATATTTGAAAACGAAAATTAACCTTGCAAGACAAATAGTAGTAGTTTTAGTGGCCCCCTAGGGTCAGCAGCCATCCAGGTTCAGTCAGTATCTAAGGTTCAGGCTTCTGCCTCTTCCGTGTCATGCACATTCCTCAAAAATGTTCTTGAGCTTTGCTTATTCAGTCTGGCCCGTTTTCCATTCTGCAATCTTTTTAGTAGCCTTTTTTGGTTGTACGCCAGGAGTTTGAAGTGACGGATTCTCAGGCATCTCAACCAGAGGCACAGAAGCGAGACATGAACATTGTTCCCCCTGTGGGGGCTTCGGAATCTCAGTAACAGTTTTCCTAATGTTGACAGTTGAATTTCTCAGAATAGAGTCAACCATCTCAAGCTTCAGCTTTATTTCACTTGGTACCAAAGTATGTGAATTTTATTCTATTTTAATATTGTCATACAAGGTCTTAAAACCACTTAAAATAACTTAAAACCATGTTAATTGCTGAGATGAATGGCAAAGACAATTTTATGTTGTTTTCCATTTCTCGCAAAGTGTGGTGCAAATTAGCAGAAGAAGCTGTGAGGAAAGCGAGCAACCTCACTACCAGAGTGATGTTCGGTCAAAAAGATGGCATATCTTCCAAGGACTATGAAAATCAGTGTTTCCATTCATCAAAAATTTAAGACGAGACTGAATTGGTCCATTCCCATTGTTCGGATACAATTGCCAGATCTGACTTGCATCAAAAATGAAATTACTCTCTTGTTGAACTATAGTTTTCCAACTGGATGGATATTGCAGATCAGTGCTTGTCCCAGCTCTGGGACAGAAGTCGGTTATCACCTTACAATTGGTTACACCTTGTCGGGCGAAGCAAACCCCAAAGTGCGGCCCCTCAACACAGTCACAAAAGCTTTGCCGGTAAGGAGAGTGGAGGGGCGCACACATATTGCAAAACGTTCATCTAACGGAGAACGCTGACCCCCTCCCCCCACCAGCCCGCTCCGAGCTCCACTTCAACCACTGTGCCTTAAACAACAATAGTCTCTGTCTCCTGAGGCGTACAACGCGCACTTAAAGTGAGGCTACAGACAGAGTCCCTGCCTAAGTCCACGGCCCCCATATGGATCCTCACTCACACAAGCTATTCCAGCAGCCGCCTCCCAAGCCATAAGAAGCAACAGAAAAGCTAACACCTGCCACTCCCGGGGGCGAGAAAATATACCCCATACCAGCGTGCAGCGGTCGGAGTGGCTGCAAAAACAGCCACACTGCATCCACACTAGACGACCTGGGGCGCCCCTTGGTCTCTGAATCCGTGATGGGCTACAGAGGATCCTCGACCCACCTGCATCCTACTGCAGGCCCATCAACACTCGGGCCCGGCCCCCTTCCGGACCGCACCGCACCCCGCCTCCCTCTCATCAACACAGCCACTTGACGGGAGGGCCCCTGACCCACACGCCGCACAGCTCCGGAGGACGACACACTCTCCACCAGCAATAACCGGATGCCCTCCCCCCCATCAAGGTAGGGCCCCTTGCCAGAGCACTTTGCAAGGACCTGCGAGCCCACCCAGGGGGAGACAGGACACTTGGCCAGCACTTGCTCCCCACCGCCCTGTGGACCCCCTTCAGCGACAGTTTATGGCCTACACCTACCTGAACAGACGGCCCGATGCCAAAATGGCCAAACACAAAGGTCCAAAATCTGCAGACACAGCAAACTTATTGCAACTGAGGGAGAACTCCAAGCAGCAGGACCCCCCCCCTCAACCCAGCCCTGCTCGACTCTAGACCCGAGGGACAATGGGCCACAAAAGACGACATCCAATCCCTGCTAGCTGACATCAAGGTCGAGTTCCGCAATTGTATGGCAGAGGTCACAACTAAGATAGAGGGCCTGGAGAACCACGTGGAGGAGGTAGAACACAGGGTCGGTGACACAGAAGACCAAGTCCTTGAACACTCAGCACAGATTGCGGAGCTGCAACGGAAACTTCAGCGCAAGCAGGAAGATCTGAAAAACAGGGCCCGCAGGAACAACATCCGCATCAAAGGGTTCGCCGCCTCGATCCTGGACTGAGCCCTTCCTACCTATGTCGGGGATCTCTTCCAGACCCTCGTCCCGGTCTGTGATAAAGCATTGCACTTACTGGACCGCACCCATAGCCTACAAGGTCGCAGAAATACCCCGACATCCGCTTCCCCGGAGGCGATCACCAGAGTCCACTTTTCCACCACAAAACAAGAAATCATGGTGGCGTGCTGCTCTCAAGGTGACCTTACATACTAGGGAGCCACAATTCAGCTTTTTCAAGACCTGGCCGACCCCACAGTCCAACGGCGGAGAGCCCTCCGGCCGCTAACAACTTTTTTGCAGGAAAGGAAAATCAAATATCGATGTCTCTACCCGGCCTCGCTCCAGTTCACATTCGAGGGTCAGACAAGGGTGATCCAAGCTCTCGAAGAAGCCAGCGGCATTATGGGGGGTGAACCCTCTACCCCCGAGAAGGATTCCTCCACCTCCCCGTCGGACCATATACGGAGCTCGACACCGAAGCCTCAGCACAGCCGCTGGACGAAGGTGACGAAGGTCCCGAAGGGAGGGAAACCCCCTGCCACACAAGAAATGTAACTGACCATTGTCTCTCCATGCCGGAACCCGCACTCTCGGCATCCGGGTGCCCCACGTAATGCCCCAGCCGAGTGGATGGACAATCATTCTGGCCCAAGGCCCCTCAGGCCTCAACTGGCTAATTTTTGGTTCTATTCTTTTTGCCGGGCTGGGTCCCCCCAAGCCCGCCTGGTTGAGGGCCCACCTGTTCCGGCTCCCCAAGTGGCCAGGCCACGTTGGGCCTTAGTTGGCTTACTGTTAAAACTTGGTTACAGCGGACCTGTAATTACAACCCTCCTCTGGAAGTCTCCCACCAGCGACCAAGTATCCCTCCACTACTGCCTGTCTGACCGCTGAAGGTGATCAGGACTCTCTCCCCCCCCCACACATCAAGCTTCGCTATGTCTCCATGAATGTCTGGGGCCTGAACTCCCCAGTAAAACGCAAGTCCATCCTTCGCTGCCTACAGGACCTCCAAGCCTCGGTAGCGTTCCTCCAGGAAATGCACCTCCTAGCGCAGGACTTTCCGAGGCTACGATGCCAGGCATTCCCAACTCAATACCTGGCCTCAGGACCCAGCAAAAAAGGAGGCACAGCGATTCTCCTAGCAAGGGGTACCCCCTTTAAGGAGAAAGGGACTTTGCGGAGCCCAGAAGGCAGATTTGTGGCGATTAAGGGGGCTCGCTATGGCCAGCTCCACACACTGATCACGGTCTATGTTACAAACAATGGTCAGACCTTCTTTACAGAGCTGGAATCATCTCTTCTCCCCTTCCTCGAGGGCCAGGTGGTCCTTGGCGGGGGCTTCAAAGACACAACAGAATACTCCTTTTTCTTCGATGTCCACTTCTCCTCATCCCAAATTGACTTGATCCTAGCAAGCCCACAGCTCCAATTCACAGGTTAAGTGGTAATTGGCACAAGGGCTCTGTCTGACCACTCCCCGATCCTCCTCACCGCAAGGGTTTTTGACCCGGACCCTCCTGAAAGGCGCCGATCATCCCTATACGAGCCGATGTTACACGACATGGCGGCCCGTGATGCTATATCCAAAGCGATCAAATGCTATTTCAAAGAGAACCCCCCTGACCTCACCTCTACAGCTACGAGATGGGAGGCCAAGAAGAGAATTAACAGCTCAGGAAGTCGCATACAGGAAGAGGCGGGCCATGAGGAGGGACCAGCTTGAAAAGGAGATGGAGGCAGACTCGATCCTGAAGAGAAAATGGTCACCCAAAGCTGTCAAACTGGTGAGGCTGGCCCGCACAAAACTTGAGGCTCATTAGGCCAAGGACACAGCGCAATCCCTGATTAGGACGAAACAGTGCTATTACGTAAACAGCAATAAAGCTAACAGGTACCTAGGGAGCAAACTAGCCAGTACCCGCCGACGAAACCATATCATCGCCCTGAAAGACCCGAAGGGCAGAATCCGATATGGAGAGGAAGCTAAACTCCAAATAGCAGCGGCCCATCTAGCCAGCACTCTGTCCTCCGCCCCCCACCCACCGGCTCTCCAAGAACAATTTATAGCAGACGCCAATCTGCCGCAGCTCTCCGAAACAGTCAGAACTGCCGTTGAGGCCCCAATCACAGCCGAAGAAGTAGAAAAAACCCTCAAATCCCCGAGTCCCAGGGCCAGACAGATTCCCGCCTAAGTTCTACAAACTTTTTCGCCCTTTGCTCCTAAATCCACTGACAGAGCTTTTCAACTCCTTCCGGGACAAAGGTTCCATAGCCCCATCCATGCAAGAATCCACCACAATCATGCTCCTGAAGCCAGGCAAAGATCCAATGGAATGCTCATCGTACAGGCCGATATCACTTCTCAATGTGGATGCAAACGCATATTCAAAGATCCTGGCGAACCGGCTGGCCCAGGTCCTACCATCTATCATAGACCAAGACCAGGCAGGATTCATCAGAGGCAGGCGCACTGCGGACAACATTCGCCGAGCACTTAACCTCATCGATGTGGCAACAAGACCAACAGGGACTGGCAGTCCGGACCCTGGACGCCACCAAAGCCTTCGACAGGGTGGACTGGAACTTTATGGGCTCACATTGGAGGCATTCCGATTTGGCCCCCTATTCCAAAGGATGCTGCTAGCAAACTACAAAGCCCCTAAAACATCAGTACAGCTTAACCAAAAAACCTCCACCCTGATCCCTCTCTCCTGTGGAACAAGACAGGGCTGCCCGCTTTCCCCACTGATCTTTGCCATGGAAATTTTCGCCCAAAGGACACGAGCTAATGACAAAATCTCTGGGCTGGACATAAACGGGGAGCAGTTCAAAACATCACTGTATGCCGACGACGTGATGCTGTCCACCACCAACTGCCAGACCTCGCTGCCCGCCGTTCTTACCGAATTGGAGGCGTTCGAACAAGTAGTAGGATTCCAGGTGAACTACTCCAAGTCGGAAGCACTGAGCATCAACCTGGATGGCCCACTCATAACCACCCTTCAGACGCTCTGCCCATTGAGATGGAACTCCAACTCTTCGGATTACCTGGGGATACGCCTCACAGCAGACCCCAAAAAACACTATGCAGCCAATTATCCCCCCCTATTCAAGGAGTTGGAGAACGATCTGCAACGCTGGGACAGCCAGGAAATCTCCTTGTTGGGGCGGGTCACAGTATGCAAAATGAACTTACTCCCCAGATTGCTATAACTGTGCTCTGCGCTCCTGGTTCCCCTTCCAAAACAGGCCCTGGAGCAACTACAGAAGTAGCTCATGAAATTCGTCTAGAAAGGACGTAGAGCCAGAATACCAATGAAAGTCATGACAGGGGCGGCTAAATGGGGAGGCCTAGGTCTACCCACCCTCACAAATTATTTCCTGGCAGTTCAACTGGCCAGCACCTCCACCTTGGTGAAAAAGGAGTCCCCTCCGAGATGGGCCCGGATTGAACAAGCTAAGTCCCAGCCGCAGCTACACTCCCTACTGCACATCCCGGGGGCCCTCTGGAACCGCTGACCTCAAATGCTCCTAACCACCAAGGCGACCCTAGAGGCATGGGCTTGGGCCAGGCAAAGGAAAAAACTGCCTAAAGGTTTGGGCCCGCTCTCCCCGATCATCTGGAACCCAGACTTCTCCCCAGGTATGGATGCGACGAACTTCAGCCGATGGACCGCAAGACGCCTTCGATCCCTCTCGCAACTCTACGAGGACAGCCCTCTGCTTAGCTTCGAAGAAAGCAAAAGTCGCCTACAGATATCAGAGAAGGAAAGGTTCACATACGCCCAACTACGCCACTGGATCTCGCAACCAGCTGTCTGCCAAGGGCCGACCCGAGACCTGCACCCCCTTGAACACAAACTGAAGGAAAGCCCACAACACGGGCGGATCACTAAACTGTACCGTCTCCTTCAAGAAGACATATTACAGGTCAGACCTCCATAGATGGCCAGATGGGAGACAGACCTGGGACACCCCATCGAGGACCAGACATGGGTGGAGATATGGAACAGCATCAATTCGGCCTCCAGATGTGTCACGAACAAAGAATGCGCCCTTAAGCTCCTCCACTGCTTGTACCTCTCCCCGGCCCGCTTACACCATTGCAACCCATCCATAGACACGAGCTGCTGGAGACGCTGTGGGGAACGGGGATCCTTCTTCCATATGTGGTGGAGTTGCCCGACAGTGCAGGCCTTCTGGAGGGAGATTATACAATCTATTGAAGACATCACCCAGCGTAAGCTGCCAATGGATCCAGAGGTGATCCTCCTGGGGGTAGCAAATCCAGACTTCTACCCTAAGACAGGACGCGTTGCTAAACTGGTGACGCAGCTACTGTTGGCAGCCAAGATTACAGTGGCACGTAAATGGAAAACACAAGAGGGTCCCATACTGCCCCTCTGGTGGATAAAAGTCTGGGAAATATTAGTGGCCAATAAGGTCACAGCAGCAAAAGAGGGGGCCCTCCATCGATTCACCGACTGTTGGGCTCCAGTGTTGGAGTATCATAGCAGATTCCCAGCATTGACTTTCCAGCCACGCCTGGTGACAAACTTTTTGGGACCCCAGAAACCTGATAAATCTGCAGACCGTTGGAGCACCATAGACATGGGGGGGGGGAGCATGATGGGAGCCATCGAGGGGAGGGATTGAACTTATTTCATTCCATTATGAATATCATGATTGTTATGCTGTAACCACAATATATAAAAGTTAAAAAAAAAGACAAAATAAAAAATAAAATAGATAAGAAATCAGATTTGACGAGAAGCAGTGAGCTTCTATTTGAGGGACATTCTGACCAGGTTGTGGAGGGAGTAAGTGAAGCAGTCACTGGGGACAATACATAAGTGGATATACGTAGATTAAAGGCAACAAACATTGGACATTTTTAAGTGCAGGTAGGCGGTACGGCCAGCTGTGCTCGGGAGGAAGCAGAGGAAGTGAGAGACGAGGCAGGTTAGAGCTGAGAGAAAAAGGTTAGCTACCAGGCAGATGAGATGTATGTTAAGAAGGTAAATCGGAGGCAAGGAGGTAGGCTTTTAGTTTGGTTTAGAAAAAATCTGTGTGGACTGTTTCGCAGATATCCAGGGGAAGAGAATTCCATGCAAGTGGTACAAGAAGAGAGAAAGAGCAGTTGCAAGAGGAAGCACAGGGAGGGTACGGAGCCACAAGAGTAGTCGAGGAGTTAGAGAGGAGATTAGGAGAAGGCTTATAGAGTTGGATAGATACAGTGGTGCCTTACCGTGTCTAGACTGATGCCGACACCTCGTGGGTTGAGGAGTGCCCAGTGCCATCTTACTACGTTATAGGGGCCTTGGTCCAGTGAAATTCTTCTGACAGAACAACCAAAGCCATGAGCAAAGGCTCCAAAGAACCCTCAAACTCTCTGCAAGATTTTGGTGTGCAGAAAAGTAAAGGCTTTGAGGGGCCCTCCCAGGCCTTTTTAGGCCCAGGTGTCACAGAAGAAACCTTGGTGCGGAAAAGGTGCTCCATTGCCTTTCAGCCAGTGAAAGAGCCATTGAAATAGCCTAAATAGCCCCTTCCTACTAGTCTGAGTAGAATACTTCGCCTTTTCCGTCCAGAGATCGGTATAAGAAGTTGTATCACAGCAATCCAAATATCCCCTCTGGAAAGTAGCTATGCAAGGAACATGCTACCAGATGGGGTGTAATATAAGGGGCCAACATCAGAGTGAACGCACCTAACGCCAGTGTAAAAGCCTTTTTCATAGGCATATACCACACAGTCCACCCAAACATTTTTTTGCTGCCCAACACTGCCGAAACAAAGCTCCCCCCCCACCCGTGTAGAGAAAACAGCTAATAGTTGCGACAGGGAGCATGAACGGGTCGGTTCTGTGTGGACCGTGCATGCGTTCCATGCCTTCTTTCCAATCTTCACTGTTGCTCTGCATCAAGTTCCAGTAGATACAATCCATGTGTATGGGAGGAAAATTGGATGGAACGTGGGAGTATAATTAATTGCACAATTGCTAAAGGTTATATCACAAAAGATTAATTTCTAGTTTGAAGACAGCTTGGATTTACAAACAAGTGGTGCGGCTATGGATGTAATTATTACTAGTATCCACCTGTACACATGGTCCTTGGAGAAGAACAATATATATATCCCACACCATCAGATTGATGATATCATTTTCTGGCAAATGTATGGCCATGGTGTGTTGTGTGTTGCTTGTGGTACTAAAGCGTCAACATTAGAATTAAATTCAGTCAATACTCTAGGGCAGGGTTTATTTCATTGAGGTTTTCAATCATGATTTGAATACCGCTACAAGCTAGCCAAAAGCAATAGCTTAACACAACCAGCCACCTTCGATGAGCATTGTAGAAAGGCGTCTCAAAGAATGATTTCCAACCCCACTCTCCTGTTAACAGACCTTGATTTTGACTGAATAGAACTTTACCCAGTGGAGCTACCAACCCGATAACGTGAGATCAGCCCACAATCTTGCAGCCATGGCGCGCAAGGTCATGCAGGGCATTTAGAGATGCTAGCTTAAGCAATCTGATTTTTGTCAACAGAGAGAATAAATCTTCTGACACCTCAAAGCATACCCCCATAACTGCAATATCCTACCCAGTAACACATACGCCCCAACCCTAGTGGTTGCTTTAATACTGTGTTCAAATCTACGGAATTTCGTAGTTAATCCCAGAAAACAACATGCTTGCCAATTTTTTGTTTTTTTATTTCTATATCGCCAAAGCCCAGAGGCATCAGGGAACTGGTCTTCAAAAACGCAAGACACGGGTAAAAGAATCACAAGACAAAAGTACAACTGAAGAGGGCAGATTACTGAAAAGAATTATTCAAATAAGCATGTTTTCAAATGTTTCTTGAACAACATGTGCGATTTCTCAATCCGTTAACTCAGCAGGAGTGAGTTCCAAGCTCTCGGTAGAAAACAGACCTGGGAGCAACCCATTCCCCCTTTTGTTTTTTGGCCCTCGGGACGGTCAGTTGTTCCTGCTTGCCAGATCATGTTCCTGGATGGTACATTGGGTGTTAACCTTTCCATGATATATCTCAGAGCCTTCCCTTAAAGGCATTGGTGTGCTATAGACAAGCTCATGAAACTTGGTCTGGCTGACTTTGGGAGCCAGTGCAATTTCCTTCTGTGATAGGAGATGTGCTCACTCCTTCTGATGTTGAATATGATCAGGACAGCTTCATTCTGGATCCTTTGGAGCTTGCTTATACATTATTTACTTGCTCCTAGAAGGAGGGCATTACAATAGTCAAGGAGAGGCATTATAATGGCTCGAACCAGAATTTCCCTGTTTCTTTGGGAGACAAATGGTTTAGCTTGTCCGAGTACTCTTAGGTGAGTTAAGGGAGGTTTCTATATAGACACCTAGTGTTTCGACTTTATCTGAGATGTTTATACAGTTTCCATCGATAAGCAAGGAGTTATATTCCTGGCTAAGCTTAGCTCTTGCGACACCTGTGCAGGTGACTCTGGATACCCACAGCTCCCGTGGCTAGTGATAAATGCGCAATCCACGAACAACCAAGGAGGTGGGCTACAATAATGCACACATCAGGACGAGCCTGTGCATCAAGCAGACCATTGGCCTACTGGAGGTATGTTTCCAATGTATCCACCTGTCTGGAGGGGCCCTGATGCAGAGCTCAGAGAAGGTGAGGAAAATCTTCATAGTCCGTGCCATGCTGCACAACATGTGCATCAGGCGACATGGGCACCTAGCCCCAGATGTGGACATGCCTCCCCCCAGAGGACAATGACATGCATGCTGCCGAAGAACTGCTGCCACACGGTCAGCGTGATGGCAGGAAAGGCCGTCTAGGGTGGCAAGCACTCAATTTCTTTTAAACACATTTCATTGCACCACCGTCACTCATTTGTACATAGCCACATATTAAATTGTACACTCACTCAAAAAGCATTGTCCTTACATGTGTTACGTTTTACAAGGGATTTATTTAGTACAGTACAAAACACCCATCCCCTCTCTACACCCTCATTCCCTACATCAACCCTCTCCCCGTACCCCCATCCCCAACACCACCCTCTCCCCACACCCTTGTGGTGTGCAGTCAGTCATATGAACGTATCCACTATTTCTTCCTCTTGCCACCTCTTTGGCTTAGAGTGGTGGGATGACTGATGCGCTGCTGCAAGCTTCTTGGTAATGTGCACAGCACTGATCCGTCTGTTGGGGAGGCAAAGATTGAAGTGGCCAGTTCCCTAACCCCACCCCACCGCTGCCCCCTGTATGTGTGTACTATCTCCCACCCCTCTGCTGCCCCCTGTATGTTTGCACTACCCCCCACCCCTCTGCTGCTCCCTGTTTGTCTGCACTCCCCCCACCTCTCCGTTGCCCCCTGTAGGTCTGCACTCCCCCCCCACCTCTCTGTTGCCCCCTGTAGGTCTGCACTCCCCCCCACCTCTCCATTGCCCCCTGTATGTCTGTAACCCCCATCCCTTCGCTGCCCCCTGTATGTATGCACTCCCCACCCCTCTGCTGCCCCCATTTGTCTGCACTCCCCCCACCCCCTCTCCTCCCCACCCCAGTAAGTGTCTGTGGCTGCCCGGCATACCTTGAGATTTGCTCCACGTTGTTGCCCGTTGATTGGAAACCTATGTACTAGTATGCACTTGCCATCATCCAATACGGGACTGGCCCCATGCTATTCTATGTTGACACTAATCATGCACCCATGTGTAGCTTGCCTCCTCTGTATTCTACGCCGGGCACCACGCATTTACCCATTGACCTTGACCACGCATATATGTGTTGTTGCAGCCTTGCAACTTTTGGTTGGCACCTGTATATTCATACTAATTTTGACCACGCAATTGTTTGTAGCTGCACCATGCTCTTGCCTACCGATGTTGACTTCGCAACTTTATCTAGCTCTAGCTGCCACCGTGTAAGATGTGGCTGGCAACATGTACTTGCCCACCAATCTATGTAACCACTGTTAAGCACTTATTGGAATTGTATGAAGCAACATGCATGTATGCCTTCTAATGCACTTATGTAACTAAGTAAGCCTCCTTAACAGCGCCACGATGCCCGAGCGCAGTTTGGTGTTTTACGAATTCAAATAAATAAATACTCTGGATGTTCTCCAGAGTGAGGCTTATGGACCATGAGAAGTTTTCATTTGTGCAGACAAATGCTCTGCCAACTCCTGCACCCTTTGGCTTATCAGTGTTGTGCCACCTGCAGCACGCCGACACAAACTGTCGAGGGCAGTTGCTACCTTCCTGGAGGCACCCTGCACCATGTCTTGCATTGCCTAGGAGTGGCCCACTTGTTCCTGGGCAATCCTTTTCATTCTCTCCTGCACTGATCAATCTGAAAGAGCCTCTTCTAGATATCATTGAGCATGTGTTTGGTGACTGGGCCTTGAGTGACATGAAAGTGCATCCCCTTTGAGTGAGAAGCCACTGCTCCAACTACATCTTCATCCTCTGGAGGAGATTCAGTGTCCTCTGGATATTACCAAAGCTGGGCATGGCGAGATGATAAGAGGGAGGGATGGTGTGTAGAGGCGAGAGGCTGGCCATGGATATCTGGCTCACTGGGGCAGCTTAAATTGTAATGGTAGTGGTGGCAGTTAGGGTGTCTGTGTCCTGCGCGGTGGCCCGACAGCTTCACTGGTGTCTGTGGTTGGGTACGTGCTATGCACCACAGACTCTGTGGCAACAGTGGTGGGAGGTGGCTGGGTGGAAGATGCTCCTGCAGGCTCTTCAATGGTCGATGTAAGTGTTACAACTGTAGAAGGTGTGCGTGTGCCCCCAGAGGTGGCTGCCGAGGCACTTTGGACAGAGGTCCTGGAGGTCTCCATGTGCCCAATTGCCTTGAGGGCTGGAACACTGGACTCTGCTGATGTCTTATTGACACTTCCAAGAGCAGGAGTGCCAGATGTGCTTGGGTCTCCCATAGCCCTGACTGTCTTGTGTGCCTGTTGGGAGACATGAAACATTGCATGATTTTCGATGTTGAAATGCGGTCGGTGCGATTTCATACATTGTAGCACTGAAATACTGTGAACACTGAGTGCTCAGTGTGCCATGTTACATGAGGGGTTTGTCCACATGGCAGCCGGTATCACAGGTAACTGCCATGTTTATTGTTTTAAATACTTAACTGTTGGGAATGTCTACCTTGACTGGCCTGTGGTCTCAAGGCCACCAGGGCTGTGCAAGGGCATGGGTGCCCATGTGGAGCTGGGCACATTTAGCATTTGGATGTGGAATCCTATCGCCCGAGGGCCTTCCTGGTTTGAGTGCAACATTTGGTGGTATTCACTGTTCGTAGAGGTCTTGCTGCTACTGATCTGTTACATTTATTGTCTGTGGGGTGGAGAAAACAGCAGATATTGGATTTGTGCCGTGGGTTTAGTGGGTGATGCATCTTCACCTTACCTGTCTGGTGGACACATGGGTATGGTGCATACTGTCATACACAGATTGGTGATGTACCATGCGATTGTCAGTCCATGATATCTGCTATTGTATGTTTGTGATGTATGTTCCACGTGAAGTGCCTCCTCCTTCTCTATGGTGTTTGGGGGAAGGGCAGGGGGTTTGCTTTCAGATGTGCAGTCTTGAGGTGTTTGATGTTTTTCTTGTGCATTGGCTGCCCAATGCTCCACAGGGTGTGTAGCATGACATTCTTTTGGGGTTGATGTGAAATGGGCCCATGGGTCACTCATGTAATCACCAGGATCTTCCTGGCTGCTGGCTCTGACCTATGCTGATCCAACACACTCCAGGCCCACCATGTGGAGTATGCTGCTTGCTGTGACTTCCCAGGTTGTGATTTGCAGCAGCTTCACTGTCCCTCCTCCAGTGGCTGCTGTCTCTGAGCAGTGGATGGATAGGAGGGTGCGGACCCTGGCTTTAAGGTCGTTCTACCTCTTCTTGAGGTTCTCACAGTCATGTGGAACATTCCCAATAGCCGCCACCAGGTCCCCTATCTTGCTCCCAATGGCGTTTTGCACTGGTGGGATTTCATCCGGTGTTGTGACCCACAGAGCTCCTCCGATTGGGCCACCACCTGCTCAGCATTCACAGTGAGCTCTTGCTCTGAATTTTGTCTTGCAAAGTCGCATTTCAGGCACCTTGCCTTTCCCTCCTGACATTTTTGGGATGACTTCCATAGTCGGATGGCACTTCCAAAATGGTTATTTTGAGTGGATTGAGTTTTTAAAGATGGCCGCTGGACTTCCCATTCGCGTAACGACTTTTTTCCGTTCCGTGGTAATTCTGCCAATTTACATCAGTAACTAATTCTGCTGAAAATTGGCTGAATTACTTACTGCCAAGCTTCAATTTGCAGCTGCAATTCCATCAGACAGAATGAACGTTACCTACCAATTGGTTGGTGGGCACACATTTCGCAGGACACCAAGGCGGTAGCATAATTGTAAAGGCGGTAGCATAATTGTGTCTGGCGAGATTACTGCCTACCTTATTGCCCACCTTGTGACAAGGGACTTTGTAGATCTCTTACAGGCTGTTTTGCAATTGCAATGTTAGGTGTTAAGGTTGAAAATAATCCTCACCAGGATACCAGATCTCTGAAATAGGAGACGGATTGGATCAAAAACACTTAGGAAAAGGCATCTGGGATCTGGCGTCCCAGCAATGAAATTAAGCACATTTCTGGAATTGGTCAACTCTGAGAACGCAACACTGCTTCTTTCATAGGCACTAACAACTCAAATCCTCTGGAATACAATACTTTCATTCTCTGATATTTGTATTTACTTGTCATCCAAATGTATCAAGAAAAATAAAACTACCAATAGCGCTAGCACTTCATCTACCAATGTTAACATAGCCACGGTTAAGCATCCCAAAACATTCATTTTACAAAAAATGTACCACCGTAGAAACGTTTTGCAGATTGTAAAATTTTGTGAATGTATGTGAATCCTCCTCGGACTACCGTAAAATTGCCCTCCGATTTCAGATGAAAAACGAAAAGATCATGTTCTATCACCTGACTCGAGATTGAGGCTCAAACTCTTCTTACAATAGCAGACAGTGAGGGAGACTAGACGGAAGAAGAGGGTGTAGGAAATGGCAACATGGAAATGATGCATTTATCAAGTGCAGGCACTTTGCACAGGCAGCAAGCTTCAGACACTTACCCGTATACCAGTGTACAATATTTTAAATAAATGTCCAAACACATGCCAGTTATAGTGCACATTTGCAGTCAATCATATTACAGCACCAGCCACTCAACCAGCAGCAAAAGTACAGTAACAGGACCTGAAGAAGGTGGACCAATAAGGTTCTAGTTCACTGGTCCCCAAATACATTATGAAGCGTGTGGAGTTATTCTATGTCGTAAAGTCAGTACATTCAAATTGCCACAGGCAGTATATATGCAAGAAAAAAGTCTTGTCAGGCAGCAATTTTGGTACTTCCTCCCCATGGGCCCACATTTATTTATTTATTGTTCGCTTGTTAGGCGCTTATACAATAAGAAAATACTGTTTCAAAGTGCCCACATGAGATGGCCTTCGGTGTATGGTTGGCAAAAGGAATGGGGCAGGGCTGCCATTCACCCTCCATCACCTGCAGGCAATGGGCATATTTGCCCTACTACATTAGAGAATCTTGCAGATTTATACAAACCCTGTCAGAACATCATGTTGGCTTGCAGATCCCACAGCACACAGACCGCTTATTTCCCCCTCAATGAGCCAGCCCACCACTGCTGAGGCTTTTGAGCGTGCCACAAAATATCACAAAAGATCTGAAAAGCTGCGTCTATTCAATGACAACATTGCTGTAATGTTGGCAATATATGTACTGCCCTAGTCCTTTGTAGAAAGCCATGGATTCAGTTGATCCCTGCAGTGCTACTTTACTGGAACGTCATTACCACACCTATGTGACAATATCGTGGAAGCAGTGGGAATGTCGCCAGACCACAGTGACAGTAAGACAGTCCACCTAACACTGGGCATGTGCACCAGTCCCAAGACACAGATTTCATGGCTACCACTGGGCAATGGGTCAACTTGCCCGAAACCTCTCCTCAGAAAAATCCAGTACAGAAGCTGCCAAATGTCATTCATCAAAAAATACAAGAAAAAAGATCCTAAATCTAAATACAATGCATTCACAGAGACAATGCAGTGTTAAGATTTATTAAAACCCCATTTGTATATGTAAACCAATTAGAAGTACACATTCCATTGTAAAATGCCTATACACAAACTGTAGATGTAACGTTTAACATCACATCAATCTACACATTTCCCCTGTGACATGTAACCACAACACATGAGACCATACTCTCACAACATCCATCACACAGAAACATGAAATTGTGCAAACATCCCAATATATTTATCTATACAGGGGGCTGCTTCGCATGCAGAACAGGCACTGAAGGTTCATTAGCAATGGGCCCTTGTTCAAACAGCCTGGCAGCGCATAAAGCTCAGCCACAGGGGGAACAAATCCCAAACAAACAGGTAATCAAACATCTCCAGGGAACCAATTCAGCATCGGCCAACTTAAGTTTCGGCTGTTTGGGTTTTGGTTATTTCTTTACCCAGCCTTCCACAGTGCAAATCCCTTTTCATCACATGTGGAATACAGAGTTGGTTCTACAAAATTACCCAACACACACAACAGTTAAATCTCGTGTCTATCCATGCATCAATCAACCCAAATCGGAAATTAAACACAAAGGAGCAGTCCGACCATACCTGCTCAAAGAATGTATTCTGTAATGGCAAAACAACTATTTTGAATTAAGTGGTTTAAATCACTGTCGTTTCACACTCCGAAATGCACTGTCAGAGGCACAAAATGAAAGAATAGAATAAAGACTCATTAGATTGACTAGCTATTAAAATATAAAGGGTCCTGATGAAAATTCAAACATACATTCTTGAAGACATCGAGCTGTTAGTGTAGTATGTGGTTCGTCTGAAAAGTACAACAGGGGCAGTCAAAGAAACTGTCTAACACTAACCAAAAGGTGAAATAAGAAAATGTTCACTGTGTCCGTGAAAGTGCACTGCGTGGCAGACTCACCCGTTTAACCCAGTGCAGGCTGCTATGTACCGGCGTCCCACTGCGAGCAGCGTTGGAATTGTGCCCATGTTTGGCCGCAGTTACGTACATCTTCATAGACGTGTACGTTTTCAAAACCATTAGAACATTAATCTCAATACAATGCCATGGTCATCCCTGGTGGCCATGTTAGTTATCCACAACTGGAATAGGAAACCGTGTACTACTGAACCAAAATGTTACACAAACCCTACAACTACTCCAAACCGGAGCCAACATCCGGGCCATTGCAGAACTGTTTCAGATATATTACACTTACATAAGGGATCAACGCCGATCCCAGTCACAGTTTAGAATAGTGGATCGACTGGATGATGTCTTCTATCTGCAGCTCAGGACAAAATGGCAGACCACTGTAGGTCATCATTGAGGCCCGTTTCATGAGTTCTTAACTGGTGAATCCAGATTTGTTCTAATCTGAACAGCCTATTGGTCATAGAAAAATTGATCTCGTCTGGTTTCAGTTCCTCTATGACCATCCATTTGATATCACAATCATTATGATTGTTGTTAATAAAGTGCTGCACAAGTGGTACTGAGGTTGTTCTATTATGTATTCTGTGCTGGTGTTCAATGATTCTAGTGGCCACTTTTTGAGTTGTCATGCAGATATAGATCAATGAACACATCTATTGTCATATTCATGATCAAGTGCCTAAATTGCAGTTTTTTTAAATTCATCTGAAGTCCATTTGAAAGTCCCATGAGTGAACACTGTTTTTAATAGTGTACCCACATGCGCTGCAGTTGGCACACGATGGCGGCCTACCACCAGGGCTGTTCGGGAGTCCCAAGCAGATTGTATAGCATTTTGAACCATGCCTGAGCTTTCACCTGAAAATCAAGACTGTACCAAGCTGTCCCTGAGGTTTTTACCTCTTGAGCGCAAACGGGGGAAGGTTTCTTAATCTAAGAAGTATATTTGGAAAAGGTAGTTACACACACCAATTTATTGAACACATTCCTAGCCCTTTTGGTTGTAGGAGGGCATCCTTGTTGGTAAATCGAGCCCTATTAGCTGCATGTTTCAGCATCTAAGTCATTTATAAGGCGCCTGTACATATGCGTTTCATGACGACATAATGCTCTGAATCCAATCCTTGCACATCGGTCTCTCACTGCTCTTCCATTTTTTTGAACATGTTTTTGCCATAATTAATGCTTTGTATATGCAATTCTTAATTTTGGCTAGTGCAGAAATGTTAGCCTCCCCATCATCGAAGGATGCGATACAAGAAGCAATATGGGGTATTAGAGTCCAGGTATAGATGGGTTTCCGATAGAGTTCTACAGCACTTTTCATGAAATATTGTTCCCAATCTTGCTTGATGTTTATATGGAGATTGTTAGAAGGGGTGACATTCCAGAATCCAAGCAATTAGCTTTGATTACACTGATTCCGAAACCAGGCAAGGTATATAGATATTGCACAAATTACAGACCAATTTAGCTTTTTGAGCGTAGATGTTAAAATATTAGCAAAGATTTTTGCCATTCGATTAAATCCTAACATTCCTCAAATATTACACATGAATCAAACAGATTGTGTTAAAGGCTTATATAGCCATGATAATTTAGAGTAATTAATATAATTGATAGGATACATGAATAGACAGAAGGGTTTTCATAGAGCGAAATGGAGAAATCTGAATTTTAGATAGTGCAAACTGTTTCAGCCTACATTTTTTTGTCTTTTCCAAACCTTAAACATCAAGGCAAAAGAACTGGTTTTGGTGAATTAACTAAAGTCTTCCACTTTTGAAATTCAGCGTAGAACTCATTAAGGTTCTCAATTTTCACTCCTTTTTAATATTTTCAGGGAACCATTAACAGCAACTATTAGGCAAGATGAGGTTAAGTATATTGAATGTGGTGAATATACATAAAAGTATTATTGTATGCAGATGAAGTGTTCATTTTTCTTTCAGACCTGGATAACTCTTAATGTAAACTAATGCCAAACGGACACGACGGAGGTTCATTGCAAGAGCGTCATATCCTTGAAGTAATCCGTTCCAAGGGCCGAGTAGAATTGAAGGATAAAATAAAAAAATCGAAAATCTAATTGTCTTTAAAAGGCACATATTTGGGACTTGCATTTCATTAAATTGATACTCTTGACTAAAATGTCAGTGTCTGAATCCTCTTTTCACATTAACCTTGAAGTATGTGACGAAAGAGAAGACTTCCCTGCATTTGAAAAACATCAATCACTTCCATGGATGCCAGTTCACGGTACCCATAGGATCAATAAAAGGCGCCGAAATAATTTCTGCTGAGGACAGATCATTTTCACTTCTTTCAGTACCAAAGCATGTCATTAGAACTGAAATCCAAGGTCTTTGCAGTTTATGGAGAAAAAAAGTTATTCCGCGAGTGGTTTTGACAAAATTTAGCCCAGACTGGCGTTTATTTTACATTATATTTAATAAAGAATAGTTTTATGGTAACAAATGTGTTGCAAGGCTCAATTTGTTCTGTATGAATAATCTAGCCACAAAATGCGTAAACATCCATCTCCAACACCACAATTGTTCAATACTGATTTCTAACAATTTCATAACTGGCTGAAACAATTTATGTGAGATTTCAGTCCTTGTACTTATAGTCTTATAGTAATAGTAACTACAATCAACAGTCTATTCCTGTTTCATCTTCTATCACCTTCCTCAGGGTTAGACCCTTGAAGCTGCTCAGGATGCCTTCTCTGGCAGCGGCACTTACGTACTGCGATGAAGCGCAATTGTCTGAATACCAATTGGCTGAGCAGGGTATCTGTTGTCATTGTCTACATACAGCCAACATAATCCGGGACTCTGCATAGTGAACAGGGGCAGATATAACATCAATGGTGAACATTGGGCTAACAACACGAGATGCTGTGCTGCTGCACAGTTGCACAGCCCAAGTCACACCGGAGTTACTGTCCAACGAAAGCTGTGCAGAATATGTGTGTCCGCAAACAGCTACAAGTGGCAAGACCAAAGGGGGAAGAGGAGGGTGAAAGAGGGGCATTGATAACAAGATAGGAGAAGCAACAAGGTTGTGCCAGCTAAGAGATGGAGCTGGTATCCATGAGTATTGAAGACATGTTTGGAGCAAGAGCAACACTAAGGAACAGACAGGGCACTGAGAAACTGGATGCTGAGAGTTGCAACCTGGACATCTTCTAGAGGGGCATAGGAGGCATTAGAGCACATCACAAGAGAGCATGGGAGCTAGATTGTTGGGTTGCCGTCCAGCAACTCCCTCACAGAGCACGAGAGGTGCTAAAGCATTGAGAATGAGAGTGGTGGAGCCAGGTTTTGATGCCAGGGAGCAGCGGGGGAGTGCTTTTTAGATGGTACCGCACCGGTCGGGTCAGAGAGTGGTCGGGCCACTACCATTTCCTTTCTGTTTGTTGGTACAACTAGAAACTGTTGATAGAGAGGCATACTTTTTTGTGCATTAGGTGTGTATGTTGCAGCATTTATTTGCTGTTCAATTATAAATGAAAACAATGACTATAAATTGTACGTTTCAGTATTATTTTTCTCCTTCACTGCCTGCAAACTGCTAATTGGGATGCTTAATATTCAAAGCCAAACTGGCAGGGTTTTTTACCCGATATATTTCATTTATAAAACCTTACACTACAAGCCACATCTATTATGATGTGGACACTGCACATTTGTTATGGAGGGATCCTCCTTAATTTCTACATCTCCTCTCATGCTGCGACAGGTTCAGAGTGTGTGAAGTGAGCTGTACTAGATTAAATGGGCAGTGGAAAAATTAGATTTCTGCTTGAATGTTTCAAAATGATCAATTTCTCCAGTGGAAAAGGAGAGGACATTTGCTAGGCATGCATGCAAATGGATACATTCTCTACTACCAACATTACTGTAAGAGCATGATAATAACTGAGCTGAGATGTAGGGCTAAATAGGTTTCCAAATTAAAGAAGTCCACTTGACATCGAAAGGACTATGAACAATCGAAAGTGTTCTGCATTTTACTCGAGTATACTGAAAGCACGAAACAAGGCAGAGACATTGTAGTTTATGTACTCACATTTTTAAACCTGAGGGACAGCAAAGGCATAGCCAGCTTTGATGGGATTTGTTTCGGTGATCTCCCATGTGAACACAGCACTCTGTAACAAGTACTTAATTCAATCAGCTTTCCTATTAAACTTGATGGCACACAAACAACAATATTCGCTTAAATTCTGGTGTGCACATGATATATTGACCAAAGAAAGGTAAAAACGCTACATGTGTTGTTCTATATTGAATGCACAAACAATATTCTCCACAATGAACACACAACGCATTATATAAATTAATGTATTTGATTGGAACTAAGTTGACGACAATGGCGCAGGAGGCTCAGAGCCTCAGCAGTATTCTACACAATATATGATATGTTTTATAAAATATGAGCCCCTACTTCTTTGCATCAAGCAGGTATGTGCCCGTTTGGGGTTTCTGGATCACGTGCCTCATTTGCCCACCCTTTAACGCACATCTTTTCACATTTTAGGATGATAGACGTCTTGCCACCCTCAATAAATACATCCAGGGCTAAGTGGTCTTGTTCATCCTTCACATCACACAGGCCTTTCCCAGATAGGACTTGCAGCAATTTACTCACAAAAGGCTCAAAATGTCAACTTGACAAAAAAAAACCATCAGCACTTTAATGAACTCTCAAATTGCACCCAGCCACCAACAATCATTTCCTGGGTAACATCATTGAGAAAGCCTATGGAATACAATGTGCATTCGAGATTAGATCAACTTGGTTTATTGCAGGGCTATCAATCTAGGTTCATTCCCAGGTGCAGGACAGAAACAGCAAATATACAAGTTATTGATGACTTCCTCCAGATCATGCACACATGGGCTCTGTTTCTATGGGTCCTATTAGAGCTTTCTACAGCCTAAATCCTAGTCAATCAGAAGATCATCATCACAGCACTAGCCTCACAAATGGGGCTCTCAAGCTCCCATTTAAACTGATTTTTCAACTAGCAGGCACAAGCCGGTCCAGGTTGGGAAGTCAGGCAAACTCAATGCCGGGTCCCAAGGCTCTACTGAGTCACCATTCTTCTTGTTTATGTTTAAGTATCTATACCACACTACCATGACCCGAGGTCTTATGAGCGCCGATGTCTATATATTGGGCCTCTAGGATTTGACCTCAACAGTCCTGCCATCTCATTGCATCAATACGTGTATGACACACAATTACACCGCACTGACTATTTTGCCCTAAACATCTCACAATCTAAATACTGTCTGGAATTAATAAGACATCATTAAATCTTGGCTATCTAGAATCAACATCAATGGGTGCCAGCAACGATTACTCCGTATTGTCAAATCTTGGGGCTTTATCAACGGCAACCCATCCTTCAAACTCAAATGGAAAAGAACCATCAAATGGTCTGGGTTCAACTAACACTCCCAGAGTGTGCCTTCTTACCCGTTTTATTTGTAGTTCTGTCCCGTTTGTCCTATTGTTATGCTTACCGTATGTTTGCTCCCCTTTGAAGCCCGATGAAGGGTCAGTATGCCACATTTGGGCACAAGCCGTTCTGCACCGGGAATTTTGGTGCACCACTTTGGCCTCAGAGCCCCTTTTGGCACGTCCAGAGGGCCGCGAAAGCCAATTAGGGGCCAGTCATTTGGCTCAAGGGTCGTTCATACGCACCGGCCATTGCATCCTATGTGCAAACGTTCCTCGTGCCAAATGAACGCATAAAGTGTCATGGTGCTCGTGAGATGGCTGTTCCTCATTTGCACACACGTTTGAAGCACCCACACGTTTTCAAGTTCAACAATGAATGTCGTTTATTGACGCAGAACGTGTGACCCTCGTCTACTAAAGTCAGTGGAACATTTTTATTGAAGCAACCTCACCACCCAAGAGTAGGTTTAGTTTTTGTAATAGGGGTGCTGACAGAAGGGACCCAAGGAGAGACAAAGTTTCTACCCAGATTGTTGTCCACCTGGGCAGATCTTCATGGTCTCCGGTATTACCCTTGCTTGCCCAATACTGTTGCAACCTTCCCATTTCACAATACATACCATCATTCGGAAAAAAAAACACTTTGATGAAACAGTACATTGATCATTACTTTTTAAGTACTATGCACGTGAAAAACTATCAGATTGGGAAATCATTGAATAGTATTGAGCTCAATATTTCTCCCTCATGGAGAAGGGCAGAGATGCCCTGCCCGCGTCGCCTGTGCTGTTTTTCCGCTTGCTAACAAATTGTGTGCTCCTTGTGCGATGGCTTTTCGCAAAGTAACCTGCACAGTGCAGTTTTGCCAGTGGATTAAGTGGGATGCTAAATCGAGAGGGGGTCTCTCATTAGGGGCCATGGCCTAAGTATGTGTGTCCAGGGCCACGCACTCTAACGAGAGCCCTCGCTAACAGGGAGGATGGGGGGGGGGGGGCAGGTGAAAGTAGGCGAGCTGGGGCGCATTGGTATTACCTTTGGTGCGCTCAGCCGGGCGCGCCAAAGATGTGACACGAGTGTGCCCCAGCTCTCACATGCAGCAAGGAGCCCTTTCATTCATGGTGGCGCGCGCTTAATACCCACGGGCTCCTTGAATAAAAGGGCTGTCTGCTGCGTGTTGACTCTGTACTCTGAAACAGGAGGAGGGCTGGAGGGCCCAGTCTCTCCTTTTGTTTCCGAGTAAAGAGTAATCGCGCATCATGAAGCCTTGTTCAAAAGGCTCCATGCTGCATGATGATTCTTTAACTCCAACCGTTTCCGAATTCAGAGTCATCTGGCAGCCCTGTAGCAAAGACACTTTTACACTGGCTGTCTGCAGATGTCAGTACTTCCGAAGTGCTGCCACCAGCAGTCAGTGAATGTAACTGTGCAACAAATGTCCGAGGTGTCGCATGGCTGGGGCTAGTCAGGGTGTACCCGGCAGGGCTCCGGCTCAGGAGCCCTTTCTGGAGGCTCCGGCTCAGGAGCCCTTTCTGGAGACTGCCAGACCTCGACCCTGGCTGGCCCGGGCCCACTTCAAGCCCCGAGTACTGGCCCTTTCTCTGCTGCAGTGATGACATAACTTGACGCATTTCTAGAAGTGCTATACCCAGCACATGATGCAGCCATAATACTGATGGTTCTGCTGTGGAGGACCGTTGTGTATTTAATTGGGCAGCACTGCACTTTTTGAATGGCGGAAAAGCATTTACAGAACCAACGCCTCTACACATTTCGCTATGATGTTTCTTACGGAAAGTTTGAAAAGCCCAATTAGATTTCAAAATTGCAGGCTCCAATAAGTGGAATCAAAGCTTCACACTTTATTTCACAATATTCGGTACAACAGCGTGTAGTTCCAAATCATTTGGGCAAAACAGACGGCAGCAAGCAGTGATTTTTTTCCCGCTTATTTGCCTACAAGCGATTCAATAGTTATAAAGGTGGGTATACAATAGCTTACCTGCTCGTGAGATGGTCGTTCCTTATTTCCGCAAACGTTTTCAAGCACCCACACCTTTTCAAGCTCAAAGCCAAAACATGCCAGCGCCCAATAGTCGCTACGCCCTGTCGGCTGCATCCCACTGGGCTCGCCGAAATGGGATCGGAGCTCAAACAGCTGCGGTGAAACATCTGGCGCCAGAACAGCCATGCCAACATGTCCTACTTCACAAGGGGATGGGGTGCGGGGCGCTCTGTCCGGCGGCACCAGTCGCCTGCAGACCTTAGGCTAATTGGCCCCCATTGCAGAGCGGTGCCTTCCTATTTCGTTTCCCCCAACACTAGCCGATTCAGTCAACTAGCCTCAAACTCCCAATGGCCCATGAACTCGGCATACGCTATTCCTGTGAGGCCTTCATGAGGAGTACAAGAAGGTACTGGTTCATACGCCTGAGCCTGACAACTTTCAGGAGCTGATCGACCACATCATCCTTATTGACCACTGATTGACCAAGCAACAAGGTGAATGTAGGAGAACCAGGCAGGGAGTCCTCCGACCAGGTCCACCACCTGTTTGGCTGGCCATAGAATCGGCTGAGAAACCCATGCAGCTGGGAGTTTTGCAAGGTCCATTGACTGAGGCAGAAATAAAGAGGACTGCAACGATTGTGTCTCAACTGCGGGGGAAGCAGACACTACTTGTGTGCCTGTCCCTTACGCTCACCTAAGTTGGTGGGAACAAAAAATTCTTGTTGCTGAATCAGAAGAACAAGCCTACTCGTAATAAAGGACCTTCTCGTTTCTCACCCATGAAACCTTCCTGTCTCTTTTCTTTGGAAGTGCAACTGGCCTGGGGCAATGGATCTATCCCAGTATCCATAACCACACTGATTGACTCCAGAGCATCTGGAAATTACAATGACATCTTTAGCTCTAAAGACTGCTATTGCACTGCTGCCAAAACATTTTAAATGCTAAATTGAAGTCATAGATGGCACACGCTTGGCATAAGGTCAAGTATGGCAACATACCACATTATTAACCTTTCATATCTATGGAAATCATTGCCTTTTATGATATTAAGACACCATTATACCCCATTGTGCTGGATCTTAGCGGGCTGCCCAGAAAACTTGTATATTAACTGGTGTGACGATTCGCCAGGTATTGTCACTTCTCCCCAAGGGAGGGAGTCATTTCCCACGAGGCTAGGGAGGAGCAGCCGCTACCCAATAGTCCCCCTAGTGTTGGTTTTATGTTGGAGGACCTACTGTGGAGGGACCCCCCCCCCCTCTGGGGATAAGGAAAATCATCTAGGGTACAGCCGATTGGCCAATGTCCCACCCCAACCCCTCCTCCCTCCATTCCAAACTACTTCTTTGAGAGACGATCCATCCATCACTGTAGAAGAAATGGCCAAAACCGAAAGTACCGGGACGAATAAAAGAACAGAAGACAAGAAGATTAATGACTGTTGCTAGTACTGGCACGAGGTGGCCCTGAGGATGCAGGAAGATTAACTCATCAAGAATACAGAAGGACTTTGAGAATACGCCAGGGCAGGCCTGGCAACAATGTATGAGAAGAGAAGAAGGACTGAAGTGGAAGTCAAGCCAAGCCCCGGAGAGGCAGCAGGTGTGGAAACCATCCAGAGTGGGAGTTTAAAGTCTTCTTGGCGGACCATGGATACTGATGGAGCAGAGGACAACAGTGAATCGCTGAGGGAGTGCTCTATGGGTCCAGCTAAAGAGGGGCTGAAAACAAAGCAAGAAGAGAGTCGAGCAATCCAGTAGATCATGGAGCTGCCAAAGCAGAAGAGAAGCCAGAAGAGCCAGAGAGACTCACCCCAGTCTCAGGAAGTCCTGGTCACGTACCGAAGTCCCAAGGAGAGTAACAGGAGGTACGAGAGACCCTGAGGGGACACAGGGTGTAAGACAGACAAGCTTGAGCGGCTTTCTGCTTGCCCAGTAGTAACAAGCAAACATTTGGGGAAAGGTGAACCGAGCATCTGAGGATACATTGTGCCGCCCAGGTCCCCAGCAGGTGCCCCCTGATTTTTGTTAAAAAGTGGAGGGCATTTTACGGCTATGCAATGATTATCGCCTCAACAACATCACATGCAAGGATCAGTATCCGAGAGATACTGGAAATGCTGTAGGACTAGACCGTATTCACCAAGCTTGGTCTGCAGGGTGCCCACCACCTAGTCTGGATTTGAATATTGTCTGATGCATTGGTTTGAGTTTTTCTAGATGATATTCTGGTATTCTCTTCATCCCCGACGGCCCACAGACCATGTCTCAGAAGTCCTTTTTACCCTAGCAGGCAACACCTCTGCGCCAAGCCGGAAAAGTTTTCTTTTTTATCAAGAACAAATCGAATTCCTGGGTTACATCATTAAGCAATCCAAAATTCATATGGATCCTTAGACAATACAGGAGATACTAGAAGGGCCAGGCCTGCAGGACATCAAAGCTGCTCAAGGTTTCTGGAGTTTACAAATTGCAATAAACACTTCATTGCTAGAGACTCTCTGCTAATATCACCTGTGTCCTCAGCTCGAAGAAGGAATACCAATGGCCGCCGTTTTGGCACTCATGGAGGCTCCGGTGTTGCAACATCCTGACAGCACATGTTCCTTCAGCACTGAGGCAGACTCCTCTGATAAGGCCATTCTTTTAAAATCATACTACCAACCTGAAACACCACATCACCTACCATTCCAGAAAACTCACCCCCTGTGAGGTGAATTATTCCATAATCCAAAATGAACTGCTGTCGATAAGAGGCTTTCCAAGAATGGGGAACCCATCTGCTATGATTCAACAAGGTAGAGGTTTGTACCGATCACAGCAATCTTCAATATCAACAGTCTATATAGTGCAACAACAGCAGTCAAGCTCACTGGGACATCATGAATTTAGTCTAGCGCAGGGGACTGCAACCTTTGGCTCTGCAGATGTTTTCAACCAACACTCCCATCCACCCTAGCCACCATAGTCAATGGTGAGGGATCATGGGATCCATGTGGAAATATTAGCGATACTCACTATCCGAAACAAGTGCGAGTTCCTTGGAACCACTGGGCTAGACTAAGAGTGCTGTCCTTTGAAGGGAAGGCAACCCACCCCCTGCCTGCGGTGCAGCTAACAGAAAAGGTCTAGCACCCTTCTAAGTGACACAGTTGCACATGGTCGTTGGCTCAGATATTAGAAGACGTCTCTTCACGTCCGAGTAAAACATCAATTTATGCTCTGCTACATATGGAATTTGTTGATTGGTTGGGGTTTGCCTCATGGTAACTCAATGCATCTGCCCTCCTTCAACACTTTCACATAAGCACACTGATACAAACCTTGCACCTTATTAAATAAAGTATTACCTCACATGGATATTAGAAAGGGATAGAGAATAACAAACAGAATGACATAATACATCAGCACAACATTTGCACAATGCACACTGAGTAAAAAATTACTTGTAGAAGAGAATATCCCTCAGTTTGCTCTTCTAATGAATCAGCAACATATCAATCCCCTTGCAGGTTATAGGTCACATTTCTATCGAATCATATTCATGAGCAGGGGCTGCAAGAAACCACACTTCAGAAACCCAAAAGCTGCTCTGTTCATACCAAAATGAGCAAATCACAAAAGCTTCAACACCAACTAAGTCAAACGAAAAGCTGCTAGGTATTCAAACTCGAACTAAACAAAAGCATATTTCATCAAATCTCTGCAAGAGTGAAATGCAATGAAACAAGGTTAAATGACCCCATCATATCTCAAATGGCACAAATCAAAAGCAAAATTGATAGCACAATGTTAAATGCATCAATCATCCATAATAAGAATGAAAAGAGCAGCAAGAGCACATATCTAAGACAGGATGTTCGCCAGAAAAGTAAATTATAGGATGCCTGCTTTCTAAATCAAACAGGACATCCCCTGTGGCTCAGGCCTGTCGGTTGTGACAACACCATGTGACAGCATCTCATCTGCTTTGTCCCATCTGTTTAGCCAGCCTCCTCTATTCAGGCTTGCATGGCATCTTATATACCTTCTACATTGTAAGCACAGGCAGGCGATTCCTCACAGGACAATGCATTGAGTGGCGGCCCTCAGAATACTTAATGGATACTGCAGTGTGTACTACTAGATACCTCCCCTGTAGTCACGGAATCATTGTCCTGTAATGAGGGACACAGATTCAATTTGGGAAAGTGCAGCTGTAGGTCTGGATATTGATGGTGGACTGGCAATGGAGCACTGCCTTTTCTGAACCTACAATTGATGTGCTATATTTGTGAGGAACTGGACCACTGCCACTAACCTGTAAGGTCTCCCATGTGGGATACAACTCTGGCCCTGCAAACTGAGTGAATTAGATAAGGACTATTATTTTTTGACTAGTAAGCATTTGCTGCCCTCGATTACTGCTGTGGTAAGTGCGGCTGATCACCGTTTTAACCTGAGATCTGTAGACTCGGCACACAAATCTGTCCCTCACACATCTTGTTGCAGGGTTGAATAATATTAGCCTCCACGACAAGCCCTCATGTTCCTTACGTGAATTTGAAGTCACCTATAGGAATGCATCTTTTAACTGCAGTGTGTGGTGTGCCACGATTTATCTGATATGTCGTCCGCTAAAACCTAGAGCAAGAGTACACTCATGGGTTCTTTTGGGAATCAAGGCAAACATCGAAATGTGGGGCCAACAGCAGAACCACCAAGCTAAAATGATTACAACCTGACACGCAGGAGGACATGGTTTTGGCAGCCAATGCTGCTCGCTGATCATCCCAGGTAAACAAAATAGAAGTAAAGGTGGACATGCAATTACTCAGGCAAGATGTGCGGTCCCTGGAGAAAGGGTGACAACGACAGTCACTCTTACAGGACTCCGCCACTACTACTAATGACTTGGTCTCAAGGGGGAAGATCCTGGAATCAAGGAGCTCTACACTAGAAAGACGGGCTGAGGACGCTGAGGGACGAGCCTGAAGGAATAATATAGGTATTGGGACTGCCGGAGGCTTCTGAAGGCCAGGACCCACCACCTACATTGAAAATATGCTGCTGCAGGAGGATGGGCCTGGGAAACTGTCACAGGGCTTTGTAGGTGAACAAACTCATCACTCCCTTCAGAAGCGAGCTCCGCCTGGGTCATACCCCCGGCCAGTTATTGCAAGGATCCTGAACTTCAGAGATCGTGAGGTAATCCTTAAATGGTCTATGGAGGGTGGGAAGATCCAAAAGAGACAGCTCTGTGATTACTATCTACCCTGATTACAGACCTCTGGTACAGCAACAAAGGAATACGTTTGTGCCCATCAAGGCGCGTATTTGCGGTTTGGGGTTCAAGTACATGCTCATGTACCCAGCGAGGCTGAAGTTGCTGCACAATGGGAAGGCATTATTCTTTGAAAGCCCAGAACAGTTAATATGTGGATGGAACATAATAATGTGGAGACCAAGGAGGAAGCAGAAAGCTAATGTGTTGCGAAGCCTGGACCCTGCAAACATGAAAGTCTGCAGTCGCCCCTGCCACATTCTGGAGCGCTGACACAACTGCACATGGTTCACGTACTGAGCAGAATTGCCAAGCTTGGGAGCCTTGAGTAACACTTTGGGCCACATAAACCGGAGTCAGCCACATATACTGAGCTGAGTTGTGCCTGTCTGGAGAGACAGATGAACTTAACATAATTGCCTTGGTTACTGCTACAGATAAGTAATATATCAGTGGGAGCTGGTTTTGTCAACCGCTGGGTGTGGTTCGGGCTTCCCCAGTCCAATTCGATGCTGGTACCAGCTTGTTGCTGGTGCATTAACCTGGTACCCTATGGCTTTGGCTTGCATTGGTGGTACGGGTCTGCCTGAATGGAATCTCTCTGTTGGGCTGTGTTTTCACCACCTATCTGGGGTATGTTATCTCTGTTTTATACATTCACCTTGTTGTATCTGACTTGTATTGCATCACTGAGAATTGAGGGTCGATACACGGAAGAAGCGACTCTGTGCCCGTCTTAATTATAAATACACTATATGTGCCGGTTCTAAATGCATGAACGAGATCTGCGGGAAGTATGTTGGGTTCAATATGTCCAGTGGGATGTTTGATGGAGCTCTTTACTTGCCCACCGTGGTGGCAATGTTAATTTGTGGCATGGGCTAGTTTAGTTACGTTATTGACTTGGAATGTGCATGGTTTAGGATCCTATATATGTAGAAACAGGATCAAGTCCTACTTGCACAAGATGAGGGTATCTATCGCACTACCTACTTCAGGAGAACCATCTTCTGGCTGAGGACCAGGATGCTGTTATAGCCCGCTTGGGGGTGGGGGAGGGGGACTGGTTACGGTGCTACTTTCCCTACATTTGCCAGAGGGGTGTTAATATGATTTGCTGGAGATGTGCAGTTTCAATTATTGGACCTGGATAGGGACAGTGAGGGACAATACTTGATTCTCCGGGGATATCTTGGCCACAGAGAGATCTGTATTGTTAATTTGTACTTCCTGAACCACAGTATACCTGCTCATATCCACTCCTTGTGTAACTGTATTGCCTTGAAGCAAGGGGTTTACTTTATATGGAACAGGGATTTTAATTGTGTCCGGGACATAACTAGACAGGTCATTTCCACCTATGAATGATCCCCCTGCCGCCACCAGTGCCCTGAATGACATGCATTACTTACCGTAAAAGCATTTCTGATGGTTGTATCTGCTTAGATTCACATGCTGTGCATAGTCAGACATCCAGTGGTAACCGCAGAGTATTGCATCTGGTCTTTCGAGAATCAAAAAGGGGACATCGACATGGGCGTGCCTGTAACACTATCCCTACGTGACGTGTAGTGTACCCAAGATCCCTCACGCGTCGAGGTACCTCCGATTGTATTTTTTCTGCCAAGAGGGAGCCTTATGACTATTGTGAGTGAGTACAGAAAAGAGAGAAAGTAGTAAGGCGTCTATGTTCTTTCCATCAGAGCGGAGTGGAAGGGTGGGCGCATGTGAATCTAAGCAGATATAACAATCAGAAATGCTTTTACGGTAAGTAATGCATGTCTTCTGATATTTGTCAATCTGCTTAGAATCACATGCTGTGCATAGACTAGCGAACAGTACCCGGAGTTGGAGGTGGGTGGAGAGAAGGAACAGTAGTGAAAAGATGTTTTGGTATTGCCTGTCCCACTTGAGAATCAGACCTAGAATGAGTGTTTAGGCAATAGTGTTTTGTAAAGGTGTGTACAGAACTCCAGGTTGCCGCTTTGCAAATGGATCAAGGGAAACATTTGCAATGAATGCTATGGACGCCCCAGTGCCTCAAGTGGAATGTGCTATAGTCTTGAGGGCAGTTCTCTCTTCGCAAGATGGTAGCAGAGTGGAATGCAATTGACAATCCATCTAGAAATAGTGGATTTGGAGACTGCATCTCCTTTCCCTGTGACCACTGACACGAAAAACTGATTAGTCTTCCTTAGTGGACAAGTTCTTTCCACATAGAACATGACAGCTCTGTGTACATCCAGTGTGTGCAGGGTTCTTTCTCACAGGCTTGAGGGATTCTGGAAGAACGTTGGTAGCTCTATTGACTGGTTCACATGGAACTTGGAAATGAATTTAGGTGCAAATCTAGGGTGAGTGCGCAAAACCAACTTGTCTTTGTGAACTGTTACGAAGGGATCTAGAATAGAGAGTGCCTGCTGTTCACTTACCCTCCTAATGGAGGCGATTGCTATTAAAAAAAGCAGTCTTGAGGGTAAGGTTCTTAAGACTTGCCTTGTGCATGGGCGTGAAAGGGGCTCCCATAAGCCTAGTTAATACCACATTTATGTCCCATCCGGGAGCTGGGTTAAAAATGGGAGGGTGAATTCTTTTTACCCCTTCCATGAAAGCATTAATCACTGGTATCTTCCACCATGACACTTTCTGTTGCGATGTTGTATATGCTGAAAGTGCCGCCTGGTGCAGCTTTATTGAGTTGAAGACTAGGCCTGAGTCAAGTAAGTGAGTTAGGTATGGGACAATGTGAGTGGGAGAGCAGTAGATAGGGTTGATGCTCCTTGAGTTACACCATATGACAAACCGTTTCCATTTACTAGAATAGCAATATCTAGTGTTAGGTTTCCTTGCCTCCCGGAAGATGTCCATACATCTTTGAGGGAGCTGCAGGTGTCCAAATTCTAGGACCTCAGGAGCCAGGCTGCTAAAATCAATGTCTGCGGGCATGGGTGAAGCGTCTCTCCTTTGTCTTGCGACAACATTTTGTATGGGCAAGGCAGTTTGACTGGAGGAGATAGGGACATCTCCATCAGATGAGCGAACCAGGGTTTGGTGGGCCCACAAGGGGGCCACCAATATCATTGTGACTGGTTCCTGGTGCATTTTGTGCACAATCTTGTTGAGAAGGGGAGTCGGGGGGGGAAAAGCGTAGACAAATTTCCCTGACCCTGTTATCCAGAGTCCGTTCCCCTTGGATTGGTTCTGGGGGTACCTGGAGGTGTAGTCTTGGCATTGGGCATTTTCCAGAGTTGCGTACAGATCGATCTCTGGAAAACCCCATTGTGCGAAAACGTTGGCGACTATGTCTCAGTGTAATCGCCATTCGTACTCCCTGGGCAACGGAAAGTCTCTGCTGAGAACGCCTGCCAGAAGATTGAGTTCCCCTGCAACATGTTGCGTTTGAGAGCCCACTTCCAAATGTTCTGGGACAGTTTGGACAGCCCTGGAGAATGAGTGCCTCCCTGTTTGTTCAGATAGTACATGGGCGTGGTGCTGTCTGTGAGGATTAGAATGGTCTTTCCGTGTAGTTGTGTTTCGAACGCTTCAGTGCTTTGAACACTGCCAGGAGTTCTAGCAGGTTTATGTGGTCGGACACTATGTCTGTGACCACACTCCGCTTGCTGTTTGCTGGAGCAGGTGGGCTCCCCACCCTGTAAGGGAGGCATCCGTAGTTAGAGTGGCTTCCACTGCGGGAGTGGTGAACAATTTCTCTTTCAAGAGGTTTTCTTTCAACCACCACCGCAGCGAGAGAACTAGGGCCGGTGAGACCACTAAGAAATCGTCGCACTGTCTATTGGCCTGTGACCACTGGTTGCTTAGCCACTCTTGCATTGGGCGCATGCACAGGCGTGCGTGAGGAACTAAGTAGATACATGACGCCATCATTCCCAGTAGACGCACAGCCTTGCGTACCGTTACATCTCGACTGGCTACATAGTGAGGGATTTGAAAGCGCATGTTTTGAACCCTCTCATTGGAGGGGAAGACGAGGCAGTCCTTTGTTCGAATTAGAGCCCCTAGGAATTGTTTGACTTGACTGGGGTCTAAGCTGGATTTCTTTTGGTTGAATAAAAGATCTATCGTCTTCTGGGTATTTGACAGACATATTTCGTAGGAGTACCCTGTTCTAAGTCAGTCGTCGAGATAAGGATAAACTGGAATGGATTGCCTGCGCAGGTGTGCTGCCGCTACTGCTAGTACCTTCGTAAATACCCTTGGCGCAGATGCTATGCCGAAGGGAAGTACCTTGAACTGATAATGTTTGTTTTCTATCATAAAGCTGAGGTACTTTCTGTGCGCTGGCAACATCGAAATATGAAAGTATGCATCTTTCATATCCAGAGTTGCCATGTAATCCCCCTGTGTGAGCAGAGGAATTACTTCCTGCAGGGTGGCCATCAGAATTTCTGTGGTTTTACAAACTTGTTCGCTGGGCGCAGATCTAGAACAGGACGCATGGTTAGATCCTTTTTGGGTACAAGGAAGTACACTGAATAAATACCCTCCTTTACCTGTGATAGAGGTACGATCTCTATGGCTCCTTTTTGTTCCAGTATCTCGACTTCTTGAAGAAGCATACGAAGATGTTCTGGTGTTAGTCTTTGTTGACGTGGAGGTCTGTATTTTGGGGATTGGTTGAACTCACAGTACCCGCGGGCTATGGTTTTTTAGTACCCACTGGTCCGTGGTTATTCCCTCCCATGCAGGAGTGGACTGGGAACTAAAAGAGGCCCTGGAAATAATTACTGGGGACCAAAAGAGGCCCTGGAAATAATGTTAATAGTGGCCCCATGTGACACATTTCCAGCAAGCCCAATGCATTTGCTATGAGAACATTTGGAAATACCACACAAAATAAGCCCAGGGTGCAGAGGCCCACCGGGAAATCTCCAGAGTTCCCTATAGGCCAGTCAACCCCTGCTCCCATGCTTTCAGGAATGATGTCAGCTGACCCCGAACTGGAGAGGCATGGGAGGGGACCTGAATCTTCGAGTCATTTGGAGCCTGAGGCAGGAGAACTTCCAGAGGTCGGGTTCCTGCCTCTTCCCTTACCACGCCGCTGTCCTCTTTGGGGTATGGGGGATTGTAAGTATTGGTTCCCTGTGGAGAGTTCCAGTTGTTTCCTGAAGGGTATTGTTGGTGAGTGGAGCTTTGGCCCCGAAAAAACCTTCTGTTGCCAAATCTTCCCCTTGTGGAGGTTCTCCGAGTAATTTGGTCCAAACGCTTTAGGGTTTCATGTTCTTTTTTCACGGTCTCCAAGGCCTCATCGACCGCCTTTCCAAACAAGTTGGATTCCTCCACTGGCTTGTTTATAAGAGACGCTTGTGTTTCAGGTTTAAACCCTGAATTACGAAGCCACCCGTGCCTTTTGAGGAGAATGCCTTGAGCGAGGGCCCGGCTGGCTGTCTTGGCAGAATCCAAAGTGTTCTTTAAAATACTTTGGTTAACTTGCCTACCTTCAGAGACTGTGGTAAGTAGGTGGGTCCGTAGAGGTTCTGGAGCCCAATAGAGTAGTGTTATTGGTGATAGGCGTGGAGTAAGCTGCCGCTGTGGTAACCCTCTTACCCAGGGCATAAAGTATTTTCCCTTCTTTGTCAGGGGGAGCCACGCCTCTCGATAAAGGGACCCCTGCTCTTTTCCTTGTGGTAGTGACTACCAAAGAATCTAGGATGGAATGACCTCAAATATATACAGAGAGTCTGATGGAGAGGGGCAGAAAAGTTTTTCAATTCTTGGGTTTTCACCCCTCGTGAGAGCCGGTGTAGACAAAGATGGAGCAAGGCGTTTTTTTAATTGAATTGAGTAGAGGGATGGCTTGGCGCTTCTCCGAGTATATCCTCAATGATGTCGGCTTCAGGTGCTGTCTCTTCAGTGGCAATTTTTAAGTGATCAGCTGCTTTACGTAGCATTACATTAAATGTTAGTTGATCATCAATAGGAGAAGGATTTCTTGTAGGGTTATTCTGAGGAGAGTCCAAGGCCAGAATATCTGGGTCTGGGTCCTGCGGCTCTGGGAACTGCCATGGTTGAGGGTCACCCACATCTGGCTCCTCCCCACATCCTTCAATAGGATCATCCTCAATGGGCTCATCTCCAATGGGCTCATGTTCCTCCTCGTTATAAAAAGGATTCTCCTGTACCCTAACTGGTGGAATGTTTTATATATGTTCTCTTCTAAAGAGGGGTCAAAGAGCCTCAGGAATTTAGATCTAGGGTTAGCACGGCTTTCATCCCTTGGCCTGCGAGGTGTAGGTTGTTCTGCCCGTGAAACAAACTTGTCCAGCCTCTCCATGCAGTCCTCAAACTTTTCCCTAGTCCAGACCGACGATCTAGAACGGTCTAGGGGTGGAAAGGTGTGTCTCTCATAGTCTTCTGTCGAAAAAGTGCCCCAGCACCCTCTTCTGTCGAAAAATGTAGAGCTCTGTGCCGTAACGTTGAAGAAAGTTCTTCCTCTCCCTCAGAGAAATCCACTGTCGGGGCTGACGAAGGTGGGGTATCCCTGTGCCTTTCCCTCAACTTCTGAACACTATCCTTAGATCTCGGCGGGTCTTTCAGAGACTTTCTGAGAGTCCCTGGCCTGCTGTTTATGAGAATCAATGGCCACAATCCTTGCCAGGCTGACCTCGACGTCCTCCCCCGTCGGGAGCCACGTAGGTACATCTGACGGTTGTAAGGGAGTCTGTTTCAGCGGAATAGAGGCTTTGCCTTTATTGGCCACCTTTTCCGGCAGTGCCGTAACTTTCGGCGGTGGTAAGGCCTTATCTTTATTATGCTCGTCATACGCGTTCCCATGATGCATGTCAACGGAACTACGTGTTTTGGGGTAGCGCCCTTCGTCTTGGACTACCCAGTCGCTAAGCGCGCATGCGGCTGCGGGGAGGGTTGCCGTGCTCATCAATCGGCAGGTATCACCGGAAGTACCGGCGCACCCGTTAGCGCCAAAGTCTTTTTCAACATAGTTGAAATAAGGATAGTGGTTGTGTGGTGTGCCTAGTGTCATGCACGTGTCTGTCTTTGTAGCTGGGGTGTGACTTCCCCATAGCAGGGCTTACGCCGTGCTTATTGGGGGTGGGACAGATGATACGTAACGTGAGCGTTCCATTGAAAGGTCAACAACCTCCGGTTCGGAGGCCTGATAGTCTCTCTCGCCATCGTCACATTCGGTGGTAGCGGCAGCAGGAGAAGTCCCGGCCTTGGACATACCGTAGGCCGCCCACCGTTTTACTCTACGCTCCTTCAAAGACTTGCGGCGGAGGAGCTTACAGGCGGCACACACTTCCTGTTTATGATCGAGCGGCAAGCACCAGTTACACCGTCTGTGCTTGTCCTTACATGGGAATTAGTCTTTACAAATAGGGCAACATATAAATGGAGTCCTCTCCATAGGTGAGGTTATACAGAGTGACTAAGACCAACTGGGAAAGAGGGAAGAAAGGGAAAGGCATTTTTAGTTTAAAAAGAAATGTCCACCCCAACCCCGCTCTCCCTACTGTATAGGCCGGCAAAGGCCCGGCCACGTGGTCAGCAACGCCGACAGGATCACCTTCCGTCGAATCTTGCAGGTCCTCGGCAGAAACTGGAACATCCGTCGGGACAAGGGACGGAAGGGGTGATACTGAATAATCTTATAGAATAATTCGACTAAAGGTCATTGGACAATAGCAATGTTCTTTACAAACTCCACATAAGGGCGACCAGTTATTTGGGCAGAAAAAAACAATCTGAGGGACCTCGACACGTGAGGGATCTTGGGTACACTACATGTCACGTAGGGATAGTTTTACAGGCACGCCTATGTCGACGTCCCCTTTCGATTCTCGAAAGACAAGATTCAATACTCTGCGGTTACCATTGGATGTCGGACTATGCACAGCATGTGATTCTAAGCAGATTGACAAACATCAGAAACAGCAATATTCAAATTTGACTTGGTGGATGTTTGTAGAGAATCGCATTCAAGCGTCAGGAGATATTCATATTATTCAACCCCCATGACTTCCACACCAGATTAGATTAGATTTTTATAGGATCGAGTCAATTAATTGAATTTGTCAGTGTGGAATATATGGGCCATACAGTGTCCGACGACTCTCCTTTGCTGGTCACGTGGAATAATGGGGAGCCCATGTCCCCGATTCCGACGTGGTGACTGCCCTCAGAGGCCTTGAAGGACCACCTCTTTAGAGAACAGCTATGCAAAACCCTAGTTACTTTTTTGGAAGAGATTATCGGCAGTGTCAATAATTGGAGCATGGTCTGAAGCTATGAAAGTGGTGATTCAGGCTGAAGTTATTGCTAGCACGGGGGGGCATTCCCAGGAAGCTGCAGGAGGAATTAGAGCCACTTGAAAATGAAATAGCTAATTTGGAGGGCCTATATCCTGGTGACCAGCCGGTGGAGGGGGAGCTAACTGAGACTTGATCTTACTGCCTGAAGGCGTGGGTGAGGCGGTCTTAGTTCGAATATGCCACCCGTACAGCCCAAATATATACAGAGAACAAATCTGGGAAATGATTAGCTTGGTTGTGCAGGCGTGAGCGTTCAGAGTCTTGACAATGTTATTACATGTGTGGAGAGCAATGGAGAGCCCAAGAGGTCGATTGACGATATTGCACACAATTATATATAGTCATGACACTGAGATACCCTCCGAAGATATAGCTGAGGTGTTTTCACAAACCCTACTTCCATGGTTTACTGAGAGGGATTTTTCCGACTTATTACCACACAAGAGTTGGTGGGAAGCTATAACTTCCCTCTCTATGGGTAAACCTCCAGGAAGTGATGGCGTCCCAGCAGAATTGTACACTGCCCTAATGATATGCACACATATAGCATGCTTCGTGCGGTCGAGGGTGTTAAGAAATCTATGACCCTTTGCTCTCGGCTACCACTCTCACTTATGGGCAAAGTCGCCATTACCAAGATGATCATTCTCCCCATGCTTCTCATGAATGTCTACTACTATATTGGGAAGGCTTTCTTCCGCTCCCTCGATGCCATCCTGTGAGATTTTGTATGGGGCCCGAGGCGGCGTAGGCTGGCACTGAATGTTTTATGGTACCTAGTAGAGAACACATGCTACCAGCCCCTGTTGGTGCACCTGGGTAGACAGATTTGGTCCCATATGCTTGGGCTGCTTCGCTTACAACACCCTTATCCACCCAACACCCCGATTGCAGCAAACATATGTCCAAATACAGGGGATCTTGTTGTTACAAGAAAGTGGGAGAGGTGGGGCATAGTCACCTGGGGTAATATGTATGAAGATGGGACGTTTAGGGACCTGGACAGCTTGATACAGTCAGAGGGCCTCCCTAACGGCAATTCTTGTGGGACATGAGGGTGGCCAGGATGGCTAAGGGTAGATGGACTGAATGGGCAGCAGAACCTCAGGTAGACCCACTGGTGGAGCTTATGTATGCATTGGAGGATGACTGGAGACCTGTGTCTAGACTGCATAAACACCTACTGGAAAAAACTGGTGTGAAATATATTAAACTGAAAACACAATGGTAGTCTGATGTTTTCAAGGAAATCTCTGAAAACCATTGGGAGATGGCATCAAGTTTTAAAAAGAAATGGATCCCGGACTGCTAGAATTCAGATTAACGTGCTCCATCGCACATATATGACCACTATCAGGGTGCCTAAAAATAACCCCAATGCGTCCTCGGCTTGCACTCGGTGTAAACTAGAGGATGCCAATGTCATACACATAATGTGGAATTGTGTTGTGGTGCAAGGTTTTTGCTCCTGAATTCAGCAGGCATGCGTGGGGGTTCGAATTACTAGGCATCATTGCACCCTCTGAAATGCCTATTCGATATATACCCTAGACAGAGTAAACACATCCACATTGTCAAATATATGGACATGGCATGGCTACTAAACCAAACAATGCATAGCTATGTCGTGGAAACTTTAAAACGGGGCAGCAATATGAGAAATGGCTTGGAGAATTTGGGATTTGGATATAGTGTGAGGCTGAATGGGTTGGAGCAATATGGTTGCACACCACTGACCTCCCTCCTACTTTCGAGGCCTGGAGGGCATTAATTGCTTCAATGTTCCATCCCTCTGACGACAAGCCTCCTTGAGTACATCCCAGCCCCGCACTTGTGTACACTTTTAGAAGGTACTGAACTCCTTGTTATTGGATCCTCATAATCACAGTTATAGTAACTCATGCGTTTGGTTCCCGAGATGCCACTATTGTCCTAATTTATAATGAACAACATTATATTTTAAGCATGCAAGATTTGGTTATGTTGTGAATGTATATTTGTTTTGTTTCTGTTTGAGCTATTTTCACTGAAGAGGACAATAATACAAAATGTGAAGTTGTGCTTCTTTGACTACTAAAATGTAACTTGAACATTGATGTTGTAACAACTCACCAATAAACAATTTTTTTAAAATAAAAAATGTATGGTGTGCATCAACAATCTAATTGGTACGCCCCTTCAGCTTTAGCCTGGGGTAAACGATGTTCAGTGCTCATAACTTCTGTTACACGCACAATGCTTGCATTGTCTGTCTTGTTATCATTCTGCAACAAAACATTTCCAAGTGTCTGCGGCCAAGCTATCTGTGCCCAATGTAATGTTTCCGGGGCATAATGTTCCAAAGCAACTATCTCTTTGCTATCTCAGTCCCTAGCTCTGTGCCCCTGCTGACCAATGACGTCCTCTTGGTATAGCACAGCCAAATGCTTTTATGTGGTATCTAGTCTCTGCATCGAATGTCAAAGCATCAAATGCATTAACATAAAAAGAAAATATTGAATGAATTTTTCTCTATGGTAAAGGGTTTATTTTAATTATAATGGTTTTTTGAGGTCAAAAAAGGGGGTGCTGGGGGGCCACCATTAAAAAAGAAATGGAAAAAATAATGACAAAAAAAATGAATTTGAAGCTTTTTTTCCTATGGTAAGGCATTCGATGCAATCACTAGTAACCTTTTATGTACATACTGCAAGGCCCTTTGCACAGTGCATCCATAGAGAACTGTTCCAACCCTTGTTATGAGGAGTAAAAATAAAATTGCTGGTGCTCTTTGATGGTTCAATTTACACGCTTTAGAATGCTATGCAGAACTAAATGTGTATGAATAAGTTAATCATAAAAACACACCTCACTTGAGCGGTATATTACAAATAAAAGCAACTGCAGGCCATCTCAGGCGTCTATCACGATCAGTATTTCCTGCTATTCAAGGCACTATAATGCTATTCTAAATACATCTTCATGTCATGGTGTCTCATACATCGCTTCCCTACCCTCGAGGGCATAATGGGTGTCAGGATATGTTACCTACATTCAGAGGTCCTCCTCTGGGACTTGTGTTAGCTGTACTTCAAGTGGCCGCATGAAAGTGGACCCCAGATGTAATAAGAGCTTGGGGGTCCACTCTGTGAATCCCGCTTTCCCTAATAAGGGAAGTGTATTCACAAAGGCAGCTGTCTTCTGACTTTTGACTCAGAGGCATTTATTTAGTTCTACTAATATCCTTTTGGGTCATAGGAGGTTTCGGTAGAGTATGCCTCCACCCTCGATAATAGAATGTGTTATTTTCAAAATAGTGTTCTGATAGATCAAAATGTTTCCACCGCTATAATGGACATTGGGGACAGTCGCACTGTGGTACATTCCACATTGGTGAACCCAGTGAAGTTTACCTAAGCATCCATTATGCGCAACAATCTGGCCAATCCCCTCCGACCCCTGATGCTCCCAGTAATGCCCCACAGCCAAGCAGTAAATGGAGAGGCTGTAGGATTCCTAGGATTTGTGCAGGTTCAGGTTCCAGGTATTGTTTTGCTGGGTAATGAACAAGGAGTTCGGTCTTGTGGATGACACGGCAGAAAGACCAGTCAATATGCATCAGACTATGAAGGCTGCCTCAGCTGAGCCTAAAGCATGGCCAACGGGAAACCCAAGGCTAAAAAGGAGTGAAAGGGTCCTAACAAGGTGAACACATCTTCTCTTCCGAAAGTACCTACAACTACTGTTGAGGTACATGGCCTAGCACCTGCAACTAGCATGGAAGAGGTGCTGCCTGAAGCGCTTGAACCTAATGAGCACCAGAACGGCAGAAGAGAGACCAAGGGCACTATTCAGTAAAGGCCAGAGAGTGTATTGATCTTTGGAAGGGCACTGGTGGGCGATATATGAATTGTGACAGATTTATCAAGCACAAATATACACAGTTAAAATAGGAGTGCTGCTTTTTGAAAAGTACTCCAACTATATCAAAAATATCAGACAATACAAGTAATTTAGTTCAGAGGTAAAAATCAGTGCAGAGTAACTGATTAGCACAGGATCACAAATATGATATGAGTGAAATTTGAGCAATTGTTGCAGTCCTTGCTTTGGAGGCTTTTATTTTTTCTTTGGAATTTAAAAATCAGAGAACAATGTTACCAACTAAGGCACTTCGATTTATTGGCTTTGGAAATTAAAAAATCAAAGACTATTACCAATTAAGGGTGTCTCTGAATATTCATGATTGCCACATACACACACAACCTTTTATGTCTGATTTCTTCAAGTTGTTTTTTTGCAGTGGACCATTGTGCAATTAGCAACCACATTGACACAAGGTTCCTGTAGAGAGGTGGTGAAGGTGGTGAAGTAATCCTCGGTCTAGTGTATTGCAACAATTTCCCAAATCTAATGCTAACCACGCTTCAGGCAGCCCCACCTCACCATAAATAACCTCCACAAGAAATACACTTCTAATAAATACAACAATAATATGAAATCATACAGACTAAACAGGGATGAGGATGCCTGTGCACTATTCGCTCCAAGAGTTAGTACATAGCACGGTTTTAGGCCAATATCGAGCCTCAATGAAACGGCAAGAGAAACTTTTTACAAACTTCAGAAATTGGCAGAAAAAGAGAATAGTGGGAAGCAGGCACAGTGCATAACCATCATGATCAGGATCAGATTCCGAGAAGTTTCAGAGTTCTAATTTTACCTGATATTAATCATACTGACATTGCTGAAAAGTGGGAACAAAATCTTAATGCAAGCTCTAAAGTTGTGAGTGAACTTCTGATTGAACATACGGAATGAGAACATGCCAAGACTGAGAAGCGGTCATGAAAGAAATAAAGTAAATTACCTGGGTAAGGGGCCAGAGACAGTCTATCCTAGATGATATATTTGTTGATGAGGGTCTTTTTCATATAGGTTTATTCTTTAAAGTGATCCAGAGTCAATGGAGTGATCACGATATGATTGCAGTGGAGTTCGAAAATCCTCTTAAAAATGTGCTTAGGTCGGACTCTGCCTGCAATCCCAGCCAACCAATGGGCAAACAGAATAACATAGAAACACTTCAAAGCTTCTCTCATTAATAAAAGGTTGGCTGGGCTATTGGTCTCTACCTCCTCGGATTGAAGATGGAAACATTTCACCTAAATCACTGACACTTTAGGGGATTTATTAATTGAAGCTGAATCCAAATTAAAATCCAGACCTGTCAAACATCTCCATCAGCTGGACCCCATACTGTGAGAAAAAAGAGACTTGAGGAAAACAAATCAAGGAAATAAAGTATAACAGCATATTGATCTTTTGATCCAAGTGAAGAAGGTTAAACGGGCAAAACACCTCCATCGTAATTGTAGCAGATTGAATAAAAACAGCTTCTACAAAACTATGCCGAATTAATGCTGGCATCTTAGTGTAAATCTGACACTACATCTTTCTGGCATCTCATTAGTAAGAGAAATCAGGCACATTTGCAGTTAAACCCAATAGGGGCACAGCAATGGATCACTCATTATGAGGAAAAATGTGGGCAGAATTCATCATTGTTGGTTCTACCCCCTGAACAGCAAGATAATATGGGTGACAACTGGCACCTCTCAATTGATTTTGAGTGTGATATTATAAAGAGTAGTAGCAATTCTAGAGTGCCAGGGCCAAATAGGCTTTCAAATATTATTTAAAGATGATCCAGCTATATGGTCAACCATATTAACTTTATATGTTCATCAAATTTTAAAAGATCAGAATTTTCCTGTTAGTTGGCAAACTGACCAACTGATCCCAATTTTCAAGAGGGGATTCAGAAGAACACGTGTAAGTAAAGGCCTATCTAGGTCCTAGATGCTGTTAGTAAGGTCTTTGCGACCTTGCTATTGAAACATCTGGAGACCCGAGTTGGTCGTATTCAAAGATGGCAGACCAGCTTCCGTATAAACTAATGTATTAATCTTAACAGTCTTCTGCTGAGATATGTCCAAAACGTAGCCCGGGGAAAGTTGATGCCACTTATGTGGCAAGTATAGATCCGATGGCAGCCTTCCAACATGGTTAACAGAAGCCTTTTATGATGGAAGCTGGCTAGTGGAATATTCCCGCTGGGCTGTTTAGACTTCTTACTGCTCTGCATGAAAGATCAAATATTATGATAAGGCTGAATATACAGGAAGAAGCAACAAGACCAATCTCAACCTTCTCTGGAGTCAGACAGGAATACATCTTAGCTCCCTATCTTTCTGATTTATATACATCATATTTGGGAGACACCTAGGAGAAATGTGCATTTGCATTGCCCAGGCTGCACAATCAACTTTTAATTAGGATTGCCTATGCGGATAATTTATTTTTTTCAACCGGAAAGCACAGGGTTGGCAGAAATTGATTGATGCATTCGCTTTATACTCCAAGATAAATATTCTTATTATTAATCCAACCAAGACAAAGGTAATTAGATTCACAAGAAAAGGGAATGTTGTTCCATTTGGAGATTGTCAGTTGCATTGTGTATTTGGGCTTTTATATGGGAAGTACAGGAAGTTTACAATATTCCTGGCTTTGAAATTTTACCAAGGTAACATTATACATAAATTAATTTACGGTATAGTACTCCATTTTGAGTAGGCTTCCTGCTCTGGAGGTGCTAATTTGGAGGAAGTTTAAGTCTCAAATTCACTTCTGATGGCCATAATCAGATATGAATTGGGCGTCCAATCTTTAAGATAAAGGGGAATGTGAAATTCTCAACTTATATCGTAAAATATTCAATGCTGAAGATAAAAGCACTTTATGGTGATATTTTGTCGACCTTCAAAGGTTCTTTAGAGTGAGCACTGTTAATGCCCCTTTCACTTTAGGGAAATCATGTGAGGGTATCCTGCAAGATACAGGCTCTAAATCAGGAGGAGTTACAACTAAGACCACAGCATACTAAAACAAATTTGAGAACCTGGGATTGGATTAACCCCATTGAATCAATGCACGGCTACTCTGTCACATTTATGATTGGACTATAAGAAACTGAGTGGTGGCACAATTTTTGTCCATTTACCCCAGCTGCTCTGCGAGAAACGAACTTTACAAAAGAAATTCTTTTCAGATATAACAATCGACCAAACGGAGAGGAAATGTAGATATTGTGCAGAGGAGAAGGATGTGCAGACAATTAGACATATCATGGTGGAATGTTCTTCATTGCAATCCCAGTGTCAGGTATTTCCGTCATTGTTCTACTTCGGGGGCCCCAGTTGAAGGGGATTACTTTTGAAAGAGATGTATAGATGGATCTGTAACCTCAGATTTGATAGCAGTCGTTCGTTTTCTCAGGTTTGTCACTTTGAGCCAAGGTGAAGCATTTGCCGTTGGTAAAGAAAGGGATGGATTATTTTAGATTGGTTATACTTTATTTTTAGAACACTGTGTTAGGCTCATCAGTATATGTTTGACTCATTTGTAAGTTTTAGTTCATGATTTAGTAGTTCAAACGTGGATAAATTACAAATATATTGGGTCAATTTAATTTTAGCTATTGTATTGCAAAATGTTTGCTTAACAAACAGATGTAGATGTTTTATGTATTGTGTATGAATGAAATGTTAAATGTTGTTAAAGGTTGCTTGGCAGCGGAATAACATTTTTAAAAATATATATCAAAATATAACGACCAGCTAATTAGGCATATACTGCAGTACACAGAACACCTAGACTGGCAACCAAACATCATATTGGTCACTTTGACCCTTAAGCCTCCGGGTCAGCGGTACGCAGTACAAATGTAATAAAGTAAAAGTATTGATTCCAAAGCCCTCTATACGTCCATCAAACACAATTTGGCTATGGATACTCTAGATTTCTACTTTAAAAGACAGTACCCAGGGGAGGTGACACAGAACTCAAACTTAGTCAAGAACACGCCTGCCTCATTTCTGAAACAAGGAGTGCAATTAATGGTCTTAATACGGGCCATGAAATTTCTGTTTTCCTCTTACTTACCTGATGAAACACTTTACATCCATGTCAACATATAATTGTTCTTTAAAGGATTTACTCATATGATTACTATACTTTACACTTCATGTGAATTTATTACTCAAACAAACAACCCTATGTTTTTTTAACTAATATGTTCTCCACAACTGGATTCTCTTTCTACTCAGAGGATGCCGCATACGAGATAGAAATGTACTCGCTAAGTACTGTTGGCTGTTGCTGCCTCTCCGCCTGTGCCTTTGCCTTGGGACTTTGACTTTTTCTCCGACAGGAGCAGCTGCCGCACCGCAGGACAGGCCTTCTCGCCTGAAGGACGTCTTTACTGGGAACACCAGTGTGCCTGCCTCGAGGTGATTTGTTTGCATAGCAGCTTAGGACTACCTCTTGTGTGCGTCTCGGACTGTGTTGCCCAACGGGCTGTGTGCTTCACAGTGTTGCTTGGGCTGTGTTGCCAAACGGGCTGTGTGCTCCTCTGGTTGTGTGTTTTTGTGGTTGCGGCTCCTCGTGAGCGGTGATTTTAGCCGCAGGCTCCTAATTACTCCTCTTTCTTTCTCTTTGAAGGCGTTCCCTGTACGAGGTGGACCCGCCCCCTGAGACGTGTCACGTCCCTCTGAGCCTCGTTATAACCATCTCATCTGGCTCACCCGCGCCGCGCACCAAGTACTCGCTAAGTACTGTTGGCTGTTGCTGCCTCTCCACCTGTGCCTTTGCCTTGGGATTTTGACTTTTTCTCCGACTGGAGCAGCTGCCGCACCGCAGGACAGGCCTTCCCGCCTGGAGGACGTCTTTACTGGGAACACCAGTGTGCCTGCCTCGAGGTGATTTGTTTGCATAGCAGCTTGGGACTACCTCTTGTGCGCGTCTCGGACTGTGTTGCCCAACGGGCTGTGTGCTTCACAGTGCTGCTTGGGCTGTGTTGCCAAACGGGCTGTGTGCTCCTCTGGTTGTGTGTTTTTGTGGTTTGCGGCTCCTCTTGAGCAGTGATTTTAGCCGCAGGCTCCTAATTACTCCTCTTTCTTTCTCTTTGAAGGCGTTCCCTGTACGAGGTGGACCCGCCCCCTGAGACGTGTCACGTCCCTCTGAGCCTCGTTATAACCATCTCATCTGGCGCACCCGCGCTGCGCACCAAGTACTCGCTAAGTACTGTTGGCTGCTCGCGGGGAGCATAGTTTGAACGTCCCCCTTTTCCATTGTGCTTGTCTTATAACCCGGCAGCCAAGTAGTCAAACTGGAGTCCGGCAGTTGGGGCTATTAACACAGTGTGCTTGTCAGACTGTGTGAACACGCCAGCACCACCCCAGGAGACTGCGGGCTTCACGCCTTTGATCCATGGGGGTGTGGTGCTCTGGGCAAACTTGTATGCTGGGCTACGATACACTTATTGCAAAAAGCCCTGTTAAATGACGTGTGTTGTGTGGGGCATGTTCTCCATAGGTGTTTGAATACCTTTTGTTATTCATTTAACTAGATTGTCTTTTTCCCCTGTACTGTCTCCTAGCATCTGCCGGTCCACGTGCCTATCTGCACTAAATTTACTAACTATTTGACACTATTTGACCAGTACCCCTCTGCTAGGTAGTACCTTTACAGTGGGCCTGGGTGTGTTATGAGCCGGGTCTTGAGAAGCAACTCAAAACTTGACCCACTGCCTAAGTCACAAGGGAAATCTGCAAAGCCATAACCAAACAGTGTAAAGTCTATGCAACCCACCTCCCCCATCAAAGCATCCATTTTGTCGCCACCCATGTCTGATATGGAGGGGATAGTCCCTAACACCGCAGAGGCAACAAAGGTCCCGGGAATAGAGGATCCTGTCCTGTGTATGGAGCCACTGTGTACAAGTTCTCCTCCGCTTGTACAGCTTCCCACCTTTTCCGTACAGGGTGCTAACCAAATTGATGAAATGGAGGTGTGTGAGGTTGCGCATGTGCATCACAACAACTGTACACCGAGGTTTGATTTTGAAGGTTTTCCGCATGTTTCTGACACCTCGATGTTAGCTCCAACAATAATGACCGACTTTCCATGGGGCCCTCCTCTCTTGCCTCTAGGTTCTTCCCATTTCGAGAAGAAGTTCACTTTCATCCAGCACAAGAATCTCGCTGCCATAAGTCCAGTATCTATGATAAGGGCCAGACTTCTCCCATAGCAAGGGGTGAAGGCAGTGGCAGGCCCCTTTTAGATAACAGATATGGGGTGGTCTTGGACTCACTAGGGAACTTGGAGTCGGCTAGGGGAAATGATGGGGCTGCACCTTGTTTTCCAAACGAGGAGGCACGCTTTGCCTTACCTTTGGAAAGCGTGCCTGTTGCCACATCACCAAACGACCCCCTCAACTTCCCGGTTATAACATGAATACTTAATCTCTTGGACAAAGGCCATGAGCTTACGCACTGCTCTATGAGGGAAATGCAGGGCTCTTTAGCCTCCATAAAAGAAAAGCTGGCCAAACTGGAAGGGTTTCTTCTGACAGAGGAACACTCCAAAGTATTTTACCTCACCCAATTTGAAAAAATGTTGGCCAGTGCTGTAGCATTAACACCGCCTGGCCCTAGCTTGCCTCCAGTACGGTCACAAGGCTAGCAGACAGATAACCTTCATTGGAACACTGTGGCGCCGCAAAGATCCTACTCCCAAGTGCTGATGGGTGCTCCATCAGTTGGGTCCAATCAGCTCGGAGTTGAGGCTGTGGATCTGCTGGATGTAATGAAATTACAACATGATCGGATTCTTCAGATGGAACACATTTTGTTCCAATGGGTCGTAAAGCCCCCTTCTTCAGAAGATTCCCAACATTCTGTTGGTGTCCCCGTCCTGGACAACAACGATGAGCCCTCCCCTGATAGACCCTCTGCTCTGATAGCTATCATTGAAACCCAGAACATCCCCGACCCGGGCGCTCCTTCTGTATCATGTGAATAGCAACACAAGACGCTCAGGAAGGAAAGTACTTCCCCTCTAGGAAGGCCAAAAAGTCATTTCTGAGAGCACAGAAGCGCTCGATTAATGCAAAGAAAAAATCTGCAAAAAAAGGGCACAAGGCTTTGGATATGCAGTCCAATATAGTACACAATGGCGACCTGTGCACTTTAAACTGCCAGGTCGATCACGCCTTGGACCCCTGTGAATTGTGCAAGGAACGCAAGAAACATCTTCAGATTGACGCCATAAAAGGCGCCAACTAGCAGGTGCCTTTCTCTACTCCTTCACGGACAATGGCAAAGTCTCAACCGCAACTTCACTGCTTCTTTCCAACAATTGAAAGCAAGAAAGTTGCAACTCGGCCAGTGGGTGAAATCAAGCTTGCCACCAATCCACATCTGGTGTCTGGGCTGCCGCATGCAAGCCCACACGTGGCAGAGCAACCAGCTGGCTTAGTGGCACCAGATCGTGCTTTGGAGGAGTGGAAAGAGGAGGCGAACACCACGCCTCCTTGTGAGGTAGGGGCAGGTTGCTTCGTCATGGCCTCACTATGCACCATGGAACTCAGCTCCAGCACAAGAGATCCCCCAAGGCGAGCCATCCCTTGCTCCCTTGTCCCTTTTGGAAACCCCAAAGGACATGAAGGTCATACTGGGCTGGATTAGTGACCCATCTATAAATGGCGATGCAAGGATCAACAGGTCCTTTTTGATGAATCTCTTTTTCCAAATTCCATCCTTAAGAAAGCTGTCGACAAAGGATCTCGACTGGGTAAAGCTTGCCTCACACAATAACTATAGAGTACTGTCCAGAGTACATTCGCAGATTATAACAAAGATGATACTCGATTTCACCAATGAGTTTGAACTGTTGGGTCTCACTCCATGCCTTTTTACGGACATGGAGGGCGCGTGGGATTTCTTGGACTTTGTCATTCCAGCTCCAGCAGTGAGAACAGAGGGTCCTGCAGTGGCGCCTTTTGAGTCACACGCAAAACAACTGACAGCACAACTAGCCTCACTTACGCAAGCGTTGAGTGGTCTGTCTTGGCTCGAGCCTCTGATTAAAGTGGCAGCTTCCTTGAAAGCTCCCCCTACGGATTTATAACATCAGGGGATTGTAATTGCTTCTTGGAACTGCTATGGGGTGTCTAATCTGAAGTCATGGCACCAGCAAGCCGATCCCAATCAAAGACCTGAAATTTTAATGTAACAAGAAACCATGGCCATAGCGGACCTTGTGTTAGATGGGTACATTTGCTTTAATGCCCCTGCACGACGCTCTTGTTTGGGACGCCCTTCTGGTGGTATCGCCATACTTATTAGTAACACACTTAAGGTGGCTTCACGCACCCTGGCAAGATCGGACTCTTTCATTCTGGTTGAGCTAACCTTTGACAACATCAAAACTTTGCCTCTACTTTTGATGTCGATATATTGGAACCCGATCCAGGTTTCATTGGAATCGGTTCTGGAAGAACTCAATCAAATTCTGGGCGATGTGGCTCTACACAGTCCCACCCACGATATTATAATTGGGGGTGACTTAAATTTGTGTTTGGAAATGGAAGGAATTGATCGATTTGATAACCTGGCCTCGCTTTATGTTCATCAAGCCCAGGCCAGAGGTGAGCATTGGTCTTCCTTCTTCGAAGCATGGGGAATCTACCCCATCCAACTCTCCTCCGAATCATTCACAACATCTTGGCATCGAGGCACCTCGTCATCTCTTATTGACTATGTGCTTGCCTCATCCACATGTGCAGGTCTACTTGAGCCTATCTGCATTGCCAACGTGGGATTGAGCGACCATCGGATGTTGTCTACTTATTTACATCTGGCCACGAAGCATATGAAAAACTGGAACCTCTACCTCTGATTGAATGTGACAGACACACCTTATCGGTCAGATGGAATACCACCACCAGTCGCAAACTAGCGTTCCATGTAAATCGTGATCTGGTCGTGTCTTGTGACATGCCCATGGCACCATGGCTTATGGAGAGAATTATCGACTCAAACCTGAAAATGACCCGTAGGCATCTGGTGTGCCTCTCTAAAGAAGAAAGGGCAATCAAGGATCGAGAAAATGTTAATCCACATTGGACAGAGGTGGCGAAATTAAAGAGACAAAAAAACATTGATATGAGGTCCCTACGAGCCTCACTGTTGAGTATGGCAAATCTACAAAAGGAACGAAACTTCATAACAGCTTCTTATAAGCGCAAGATGAAGCTTTTGCGTTTCACAGCCTATAACCTCGCAAACCAACACATGGTCGAACTATTATGCAAAAGAAATGCAAGGGACCAATGGGCAATTTTAAGAAACCCCTTGGGCAACGCCGACAATCGCATGATGGCATCCATTTCGGGTACGGAATGGAAGTCTTTCTTCCTCACCAAATACAAATTGCCTGAATTACACAAAACGATGGAGTCTGTGTCTCTGCACTTGGATCTTCAGCCTGTCTGTCCTTGGGCAAACAAAGGCATCATATAGGCAATAGCAGCCCTGAAGCTTTCCAAGGCGGCAGGTCCTGATGGGCTTCCGCCCTGTGTCTTTAAGAACGACCCGCATTTTTGGGCTAGTTATTTGCTCCCCTGGTACCAACATATTTACGAATCTGGGAAAATTCCATCTTCGTGGATCTCCGCAATTGTAATTCCAATTCACAAAAAGGGAGCCCTATCAGAACCGGCAAACTTTAGGCCAATAGCCTTAATTGACATCTCTGCTAAGATCCTTGCACGGTTGCTCCTGTACGAACTGGAATCATGTCAACTCTGCCAAGACCCTTTCCAAAATGCAGGTCGGCTTTCGCAGAGATATGGGGACGCAGCTAAATGCATCAATTCTCGCCCATCTATTGTCATCATCACTTGCCTCCACAAATGAGACGATCTATATGGCATCCTTAGACCTATCAGCGGCATTTGAATGCGTACTGAGAAATAGACTCTGGCAGAAGATGCTGTCATATGGCATCCCTCACGAGTTGGTCGCGATCATAGCAGCGCTCCATCAGAACACCTCTTATAGGGTGCGTATCAACCCGGCGGGCTTGCTGTCTGACAGCATCCCGACAAGAATTGGTGTCAAACAAGGTTGCAACCTCGCAGCGATTCTCTTTAACTTATATCTTGCGGATTTAGAGCACATATGGGAGGGATCAAACACCTTTGCGGTAAACCTTGGCAAGCTACGTCTATACTGGCTGGCATTTGCTGACGACGTTATTCTATTCGACAAAGTTCCATTTGGTTTACAAAACAAACTTAACATCTTCCATGAATACTGTACTTTGAATAATCTAACCATCAACTCAGCCAAATCACATATCATAATTTTTGCCCCCTAGAAAAAAAATATGACATTTAAGTATGTCGTGAATTCACATCAAATTATGAGGAAGGAAGAAATTACTTACTTGGGGTACTCATTGTCGAATGGCACGTCCGTCAGCAGGTGGCGCCTTGTGTTGTCTTCCAAGGTAGATCATCTAACTGCTCAAATGAGGATCATCTCTGCGAGGTACTGTAGATTTTCGCTTCTCCCCCTTCTTCACTATTATACCATGAAAATAGAGCCTATTCTACTCTATGCCCTAGATATTTGTCTAGTGAACTTGAGTCCCTTACTTAATTCCATTCAAGGTAAGATTTGGAAAAGGGTACTTGGACTTCCAGGTTACCTGCCCAACCCAATCCTTATACATGAATTAGGACTATATTCTCTGGCAGAAAAACATAATTGGCGGTTGCTAAACTCCTTTTATAAAATGATCTCCCATCCTCCCAATTCCTTGTACGAAGATCTGGGCTTACTGCTGATTAAGGAACATCCCGCCTCTATTCGTGAATTCAAATTGCGCATGTTGTCAATCTTAAACTCCATGAACATGACACAACAGGATTTCATTGATTGTCCTCGCAAAGCTAAAAGTCGTTTCTTTGACAATGCTTGGGCAAGTAACACGGATTTAATCTCAGGCTCTTAATCATTTCTCTTGTATGCGAAATTCCGTCATGCTGTCTTGCCCCGATTGTCCTATCTCCTGTGTTTCCCAGACCACCATGCAAGAAGAACATACATGAGGTTTCGGTGGGACCTTGTTCATACTGGCTCTCGTATCGGCACTTGGACAGGCTACAGGGAATTAGGGCTGTGGGATTGCTGTCGTTTTTGTCCAAAGAGTGGAGAATGCGAATCCTTGGAACACCTGTTTATGTACTGCCCAAAATTTGATCTTGACAGGTCCTGTTGCCTGGGTTTCTTCCTGGCCTCGTATTCGACCAACGAGTGGCAGCTGGTTTGGTTACGCTGTATGTGGGGTCAGTCAAATGCTATTATACTTGCAACAGTGAGACTTGTCAACAAGATCGAGAAAGTCTTACTGCCTTTAAATAAATCAATGTATATGAGGAAAGTCACCATAGATGTAGGAGTTGAATAACAGTATGTCGTCATCTCACAACCTACCTTAAACCCTTGCAGCACAAGAGAGCCTGCTCGAACAGTTGAAATTTTGATTTCTTTTAAGCCTTCCAGTCTGGTGCTTACATTTGGTGTTGACATTGTTGCTTCTGTTTCCTTAGTTATTGTTGGAACCAAATGCCAAACAGAGTGTATGTAATACACAGGTTGTAAAATAAGTACATATTTTATATTGTAAACTGAAATTTGAAATAATTGTAAATCTAAAAAAAAAAAAATAATGAAAAAAAATTGAAATAACGTTTGTACTGATAAATGCATTTTAGGAAATAATGTAATGTATACAATGATTTTAATTTTGTAAAAGGTGCAAACACAATGTTTTGCTACCAAAAACAAATTTAAAAAAAAAAAAAAAAGATAGAAATGTTTGACAGAACTTTGATATGATGCTGGACACAATACTATCCAAAATATATGCCTCAATGAGACCTTTGCCTTATGCTTTTGTGTTGCATGAATCCATGGTAATTTTAATGCAAATGAATTTTGTAACAATACCATTTTAGATCACATGTCCAGTAAACAATATTGGTGTTGGACAATGCTCCCACTCATTCTGTTGCATCAATATGGTATTAGGTGTTATATTAAAGATGGGAGATGTTTTGTGAGAGAAAATAAAAAGTATTAAGATCAATTACGACAATATTTTGATTCCTTATACATGATCTGAGAGTTATTTTAATAATGGTTTTCTCCCGTTCTCTTTTTTCAACGCCTTTTTATGTCCTAGTGCTTATTCAATTCCTTTCCAACTTCACGACAAAGATGAGTACATTAACAAAAAGGAAACAGAACGCCAGGATTACAGTAACAATAACATTGGATGATGTCACGCGCAGTGAGATGACACCATCCATCTCTATATAAATATTCAAAATGGCAGCTGTAAGCCATGAGGTACACCGTAGCTCTCAATGCTGAGCAACAGAATGAATGCAAGGCATCTTCTTAACTGGTAAGTGCTGTTGCACACATGTCTCTACCCCTAAATATGTTATTAGACTCCCTGAATTTTAACTGTTATTGAACATATTATTCAGTGATTCTTAACAGGAAAGCACATTTTACCTGCTCAGTAAGACTATATAATGAACTCCTATTGGTCATTTCTAGTTCCTTTGACTTTTCTCCAAACATTAGATAATTTTCATTGCTTAAAAAACAGGAATATCCTTTGACTACAAGAACCAACACTCGCAGAAGGGCGTTTTATTTTACTCTACGCATACCTAGTGTTTCAAACTTAGATAAAATTGTATTCACTTGTTCCGGCCTGTAACATAGAAATATATATTTTTCACTTATAGGTGAAGTAATTATACATACCTCTCATGATCACAGGGCAACACCAGATATATGCAGGACTCTTCACCAATTATATTCGCCCTTTATTTGGTAAGGCATTTTGTCTTTGATATATGTGGGAATAACATTAATATATAACTCACACATTATCATGTGCTAATTTAGTAACCATTTTCTTGTCTCCTCCCTCCTATCAATTTATCCCATTTATTGGTTTCATCAAAACTTTGAAACGTTGCATGTTTGGAAATCATCAGCACCTGGACACTTTCTATTTAATGTACTGCTTTAATGTATTTTGTTTTTATTACACCTACAGCTGATAATTACTAATGTATGCTTTGAAAAGTACTTTATGTTCGAAATACGTGTCAGCATTTGAACTTAATTGCTTTGGAAGCACTTTTATGTATTATTGCTTTGCAAATTAAAACTCCAAGAACAATGTGACCAACTAAGGCACATTGAATTATTGGCTTCGGAATTCAAAAATCAGAGATGTACGTTACCAATTAAGGGCATCTCTGAATATTCATGATTGACGCATATGTAGACAACCTTCATGTCTTCAATGTTATCGGTGAAGCTGGGTTTGGAGGCCAGTGTGCAATTGCAGCACCTGATAACGTTTCTATTCTTGTCATCAAGCAGAAAAGAACATATTTGGTACATTTGTACTTAACTAGATTTCTTGCAACAAGGCTGCATGTGAAGCTGCCTCACTGTTTGTGAGCAGAGCTCATATGTCACTTATTCACTCTTAAAAACGTACAAGTAGGTTGACCACACAAATGCAACACATCAACTTTATTTGTTTATGGGCCACCCTTTTGGGAGAATCATCAGACAAATAGTCACACAATGAACTTTTACTTGAAGAAGTAGGTCTTTTCACCATCATGACTATATGCTCAAGTTTGTGATCACTCAAATATCCAAAGAAATGGCATTTTAACATATGCACACAGATGGGCACAAAGTTCAGTACATACGTTATTATATACATTTCATACAATGGGCATTGTTTGTCTTATATAAAAGTTGTGTTAAAAAACTAGCAAAAACCCACATCACTAATTATTTAAACCTGCTATGTTTTTTGTAACAATAGTAGACTTGAAGATGTTCCAGTGGTGCAATGTTTTTTCGCATAGTTTCTGCAGGTAGAAGAAATCTAGTTTTAAGACCATCGCTTTCTATTGCCAAGACTGTTAAAGATTGCGCACAAGTTCAAATATGCTTGGCCACCCACTCTTTTCATAAAGGACAAACCGAAACAATTCACCCCATTCGGTTTCTATTCTTGCCCGTCGTCTAGCCACATTTTCATTGTGGGACAACACAGCTAGACGTGTCTTTGCCTTCACACCATTTATGCTGAAATACAATCTTTTGAGTCTGTATTTGAGGCACATGCTGTGGAACACCTCCAAACACCCAATTCTCGGATGCACTTCAAATCTCTAGCGAGTCCGTTGTCACACACAATCTTTGCAAGGGCTGCAGGAGACAGTGTCCCAGGGTCCAGCAATGTCTTCTTCTCTGAAGTTCGTCACGTAGTAGTGGATGTGTGGAGGCATTAGTGTGTGTTTGAATGTTTGTTGGCAGCATGCCGCAGAAGTAATTGCCACTTTTCAACTAGTGGGTCTACTGATTATGCATAACCGAGAATTGCACCAGAAATCGTTTAAGGACTGACAATTTTAGTAGTTCACAGCCTTTCTGTTTCCATGAAGCATTTACTTTATAGGCTACAGACTGACAAATTGATGTTGGACCTGTGGGAACCTCTCTCCCATGACATTGCTAATGTTCCCATGTGTGTTGGTGGCCATTCGTTCAACTTGTAATCCTCTATAATGAAGTTCAATAGATTTCATAAAACTATGCTTCTCCATCGCAACAGAGGACACATTCTGTGATCGGGACCGACCTGGAGATAAACTGTACAATACTCATCACTAAATCCAGTACCGTCACACTATCCATCACCTGCCAACCAAAGCCTTTTTACAGTGAGCACATAGTCCCACGCAGTGATTGAGCGCACCATGAAAAATTGTAGTATCCGTCCCCACAGGTACCTTGAATGGGCAAGTTTGAGTCAATTTTCTCTTGAGGTGTGTGTGATGAATCCTACGGACTCATCACTAATTCCATGCCTAAACTCTGCCCCTAGGTGGCCAGGGAAAGGCTGACACTTTCTGAAACGGATCTTGGGGTGGTGATCCACAGGAGGATCATCTGGGAGGAGAGAAGACCCAGGGGAGTGAGGAATCCGTGGGATGAGACATAGTATTTGTCTTCCTCAAGGGAAGATGGTTCAGCAATGCCAAAGTACGCAATAGCTTGTTGTGGCACGGCAAGAGGGTTTTTACAAGATACACATATAAATAGGGGTGAAACAAATCCTACACTCATCGACCTTGGGAGAACTCAAAACCCTTCTAAAATGTGGGAGATCTGCCAAACTGAAAACCAACCTAACACCCAAAAGTGCAGTGATTTTTTTTTTTTAGGAGTAACACCAGCGTAAAATAATTGTCTTTCCCTTCTCAAACCAGACAAATGACTAATCTGTATGATTTTCCTTTAAAGAATGTTATAAGGAAGAAATTGGAGTTTGAAAATAGAACAGAAATAAGAAGAAAACAAATTCCTTTAGGGACTTCAAGTCCCATAATTCCCCAAGTACTGGGATGGGAAACAGGGCTGAAGAGGTACAATGTTGTAGGAGTAGTCTGCTCATTAATGCAGATGACCCACACCTGACGGAGACAGAGGCTTAAAATAAAAGGTCCCCCCAGGTGCAGACCATAGAGTTGGCGTGGTTGGTGAAGAGTTGAGTAAGTCAGAAGCAGAAACAGTGTGACTTGTGTTGGCAACCCAGGAAGAAGTTGGAGGAGAGAGAAGATGCCAGGGCCACTGCTTGGCAGATATCAGTTGCCAGTCCTGAGAGGGTCTGTGCCCCCAGAAAGCTGAAGTGCAGAAGTCGTGCAGTGGACAGCATTCGGGAGGAAAGCTTTCCCCTCTTTTGACCTGTTCTGCAGAGGCTGTGCACTGGGAAGAATGCAGGAGGCTGTCTCCGGTTGCTTGCGTGCACCATGGGGCCTCAGGAGCAAGAGGAGCTCCCATTGAAAGTGTTGTGGGAGAAGGCAGACTTACTGAAGCGTTTTGCCGTGTCGCGAGCAGCCACAACAGCAGAATTCATACGAGCAGCAAGGGGAAGAGAGACCCGCGTCCGAGTCAGTGAGTTCACAGGTTGTTAGTGACCCCCAGAGCACTCTGTCCCCACTTGCGGGTTGGAAGCAGGCATTTGGAGAGTGAGAAGTGCTTGCGTAGAAGAAGAACAAGTGCAAAGCAGCACTAACGTGTGAGTGAAAGTGATTCACATGTTAATTCTGAAAACAGAACTAGGGAAAAGCAGCAAAGACCTAGTACATCAGAGCCAAATGACTAATCTTGAAAGTGTGAGTTTGTGGAAAACCCAACCAACTGTGGGGGTGACTTTGTTAAGAGTTAATGTCAATAAGCATTTCCCAACTCAAGAGAAACTGAAACCAAGGCAAACACAATCCAGCCAAGCTTGCCAAAAACAGGAGTCTAATGCAAGGTCCATAAACTCTGAAACGGGTTGCCCCTATTGTATACAACATCTGGTACAAGTTAGAATACCCACACATGACCCTATTCTCACCAAAATGTGGTTGCTTCTGTAATAGGGAAACAAGAGTGGCAAATGGCTTCCTTTCTGGGAAATGACACCCAGAAGGAGAGTGGCATCATTTGCAGAAGAGTATTAAAGAGCAAAAATGTGAATCTTATTTTCCCTGAAAAGTTGTTGAATGTCTCGAAGCTGCAATTTGTTGGATGCTGTGAAGCGGTTGCAAATCTCATGTCAGTTGACTTTGACCACAAAAGAATTTGACATTGTGAAACGCTGTTTGGGCAGGGGAGTATACCCGAAGGCAAGTGTTTGTAGAATGTAAAGCTTAGGAAGGGGAGTTCGCCAAGGTTATGAAGAGACTGTGGTTACATTGTGAATTCAATCATTGTTTTGAACTGCCATGCATTGCCTGTTTTATTTGTTTCATGCACATGTGTGAAGGACAGATATCCTTTGTTAGAGTATTTCTTTTAGTTTATTTTAGGCAGGGAAATCCTCATCTGGGTAGGGATAGTGAGGCGTTCATCAAACCTTACATTATAATAAAATGACATTTGTTGAGAAAACGTAGCAACACAGTCCACCTCGCATTTCTGACCCCTCACATTGGCCACAACTGTTACTAGGTTTTCATGTGTTGCATTTCAGCCTCTACAAAATATCAAGCAACCAACAGTTGAAAACAATATATGTTGATTCCCACGCAAGCCATTTGTTTGGCAAGTGACTTTATTCAGCCTCCAAGATGGTGGTCATTTCCTCAACACTTGACATGCTGTAGTCTGGGTTTTTATTATCGGTTATGTCTTGTAACTCTTTAGTAGATTTAAAATGGGATAAAATCTGATGGATGTGATGCAATCAGTAATATGGGAAAAAACGATCTCAGAACAAATCTGGCTTTAAAGTTGTAGATTGTGTCACTTGTTGATCGGTCTGAATTTGTTTACCTCTTGTGTTAAGAGCAACTGAGGACGACCCATTGTGGAGTAGCAATGGTCTTTTCAGGTACTACCTTCCACAGTTCCAGGGTGGTGTTTCACTCTTATTCTGGCAAACGGACATGGGCATCTCGCAGGCTAACATGGCATGGAAGTTCTGTTTTCTACAACAGTTGTTCTTCTCAAATCACCATTGTCAGACAGCCAGCATCCCTGGTTTGTGTTTAAATCCGAGTTTTCCTATTTTGTCGTTGGCGGCCTCTATTTAAAAGTATATGAAAGCAACAATTGTAAAGTATGTGGGATACCTTTGAAAAAAAATGAATATTCCTTAAAGATAGATTAATTTGATTTTGAAGCCAAAAAAAAACTGGTTGATTGGGTCGGCAAGTCCAACAAGTGTTTTACAAAATTGGAAGTGCAAGCTAATGCATTTACCGTTGCTTTTTTGACAAAATTGGTTAGAACAGCCAAACCTCCGCCTGTGGCATTCTCCGCCTACAATATGTTAATCAGAAGAATGAAAAATGCAATACTTGCCATTAGGATGTGAACTGCAAAGTGTGCATCTAAACTGAAAAGACTGAACAGTTCATTTGTATTTTTTATTCTATTCCTAATTTGTTGGGAAACATTTGCTAGAACAAATACTAAAATAATATTCAAACAGTTAAACGTTCATGATAAAGAACACTATTGCAAATGTTCATGGTCATCTCTGGATGTAGATAAGTTACATTTGGCGGGCACAGCCGTTATCAGCTATCAGTATACTGGTCGTCAGGGTTTGACTAGCAATAAGCACCATAACTGCTGTGGCAGATATTGGCATGCCATTGAAGATTGTATCTCTTTGGAGTAGCCAAATAAGTTTGAAAAGATGACTAATCACACCTTCTAGGACTGGTGACAGCACCAGTGTAAGATCCTGACAAATTCAATTAGCTCATGCTGTGGTTTAGTGTTTGCAGTGGCCTCCAGATGACGTAAGGCAACATTTGGCTGGAGCCAGGATGGTCTGTTCATGCCTGTTTTTTTTTTACATCGTCTGCATTTGACTAGCAGATGACACTGTCAGTGGGGCATGCATCCTTTAGAGAAGCCAATTAACCGTGAAAAAAGGACTGTTGCATCGCGTGACATGTGGCTCTCCTTGTGTTACCAGCTACAGAACTGATTTGGTTAGGGCTATTGTACGTCATCCGAGTAGAACTCTATGGTCATGCAAGGAGGCTTAGCTGGAGGCCGGATGGTTAGTTAACACAAGTAGGCGGATTTACAATGTCTGCTTCTGACAGGCAAGAGGTGTCATGTGTTGGGGCATTTATTTGTATGCCATAAATGCTTGCATCCGTTTGACAAATACATGTTAGTCGGTGTGCCAACAGCCCACAGATCACCCTAAAAATTCAACAACCAACCATGGTGGTGCATCCTGCATAATTCACTTAGCATATTAACCAAGCTAGTAAAAATCTGGGCCAGGCGATTGTGGTAGGCTTGTTACTTTTAAGATATTTTGATCTACCTAGTCACAGCCTGACACGCCAAATTGTAAATATGCAATGCAGTGTGGACGTGCATATTGTTAAGTGAGAGAATAATGTGTGCACTGGGCAAGAAAATATATAAGCAACTGCTTCCATTTCAGGGTCTGGCTAGTGTGCTGCATGAGGTGTACACTACAGCCAGATGCGATTTATATGAAATTCCATCATTTCCAGTGCTATAATTGGACAAAAGCATCAACAATTGGGATTGTTTAAGGCATCTCAATCTACAATATAATCTCGTTCTTTATGTAAACAGTGGAGGACAAAATTGCATCATTGTAAAATTGAGCAAACTCAGGACCGTCAGCAATTTCATTATTGTGATATTCTTACTGTTAACAAAAGTATTTGAAACCATTCCGGCGTACGTTTACAATGTCCAACGATTTCAAATTTCATTCGCATGTCTCGGTCATCTTAAATAAATTTATAAGGATGCAAAATGTTTAGTTGATGCTCCATGGTGATACTCTGAAATGTGGGCAAACTATGGCGCAACATGGACAGTTGGAAGTCAAAACCTTGGGCCAGTAATCACACAGTCAGTGTGTGGATTTTTACCGCTTTTTTTGTGGGCGTCACTGCAACAAATCGAAAGTGGGATCCTTTCTGGAGATCGATCAAAGATGTACGATGTTTGCTTTTGTCCAGTAAACATGCTAGTTTAAATGAACATTGGTAAATGCATCTTGGCGCCAGAGGGTCACCTATATGTAACAATATTGGCATGTTCCCTGCCAATTGGTTGCTTTGCATATTTTTCATCTTTAAGACATGGTTAGAGAAATACGGGACGTGCCAAAGAATGCCCATAAAAGATATCAAATACTTTAATTGCAATATCTCCAGTAATATGATATTTTATTTATAGCGCGCCTTTACACAGGTGTTTCAGAGCACGACCAGGCAAAGGGAGGGGAACAGGGGAGAAAACAACAACAACGATCTTACTAGGCCCAGTGACATTGAGAACGCTCAAGTGCATGGAGGGGGAAAAGGGGTGAAGTGCATGGGAGGAGGGAGAAATTGGAAAGTCCAGAGCATAGGAGAGATCAAGATAAATAAATCGGTAAATAAATAAGGTGATCAGAAACAGTGGTAGTGCAGCCTGTGAGAGGCAAAGTGCAAGGTTAGTCAGATAGGGTGTATCTGACAAGTGCAGAAGAAGAATGGAGGTGGGGGGACTGTATCAGTACAGATACAGGCCCCAGTACCCTTATGCCCTTGGGTCCGGAGCGCCTTACAAAATAAACAAGGGGTGGGCAGGAGGCAGTGCAGGGGGTGGCAGGGTGAGCAGGTACCTGGGTCCGAAGGACAGATGGTGGCCAGGTGCAATAGTGCCGAGAGAGCAAGCAGATCAGCAAGGGAGAAGAGGGGCAAAGACAGAGGCAAAACAGAAGGTCTTGAGGAGCTTCCGAACCATAGCTGGTTCTCCTCATGTTTCAAGGTGGCAGGGAGGCAGTTCCAAAGGGAGGCTCCAGTCGAAGACAGATCTACCCCCAGCTCGTTTCTTTGAAAAACGACGGACACTGAGGGAGTTAGAGGTGGAGGAGCAAAGGGCTCGAGAGGAGAGGTATTTACGGGGGATAGTTAAAGGTATTTTGGAACCAGGCCCCAGAAAGCCTTCTGGGCAATGCAAAGGGTTTTGCATTTAATCCTTGCATCCACTCGGAGCCAGTGAAGGAATTTCAGAGCTGGAGAGATATGATGCCAGGGCTTGAGGCCAAGGACAAGTCCTACAGTCCTGTTCTGGATTAGTTGTAAAGGGTGGAGAGTGGAGGCAGGTAGATTTAGAAAGAGGCTATTACAGTAGTCCAACCTAGAGATGTAAAATGAACATCTGTCGGTAAAGGATTAATTTACAAAATAAATTATAAATACAAAATCTACACATTAAAAGCTTCTTGGATGCTCCTGAAGCCGATTCATTGACCCGTTGAACTTGGCAAATTCTTCTCTGAAGGCACATACAAAACAGCGATATTACTCCAAGCACTTTGACAGCAAGTCTTCCATGTATCCACCAGGTATATGGTCAATATGCCACCACACAGCATCATCGGTGGACAGAAAGACATTTTTTCAATTGACAGAAGAGAACTACTGCTTGAAGTCAATCTCTAAAAAATATGAATGATGGTCCAATGAAAGTACGAATGACATGCTTGCATGCCTATATAGCGCCCATATACAATAACTGAAATCCAAAAGACTGACGTAAGGCCATAGAAAGCACCTGGGACAACATGACAATGAATAAAGTTCAATGAAAATATGGTTATTTTGGATTTTCTTATGATAATAACTTAAACTTCGAAACAAATTGTATATACAGAAATATTCATATTACAGGATGAATCAGGGACAGGCTAAAAGGAAAATCAACCACTAATGTCATCACATGGAAATTAATACATCTGGTCGGGCGTGATCAAAGTGCAGTAATACTTGTAACAAAGTTTGGCAAATGGTTGCAATAACTTGATACTATACTCACTCGTTAGTGGGCAAACGTGGACAAGCTGTGCCTTGAAGTTTATACAAGAAAAACTGAAAGGGTAAGAAACAGCCTTGAAGTCACACTGATGCTCTGTGTACAGTGGAGGAGGATTGTCTTAATAAATAGAATTCGACCTTGAGTCTTTTTTTTTCCTAATGTGAACATCAGTTCACACCATTGACATCTTCCATTTGACTTGGTGCAGGATTCGCCCGCATTGTCAAAGTCTTTCTACGGTTCATCTCAACTTTGTCTTGCTTCCATTTCTACATCTATGTATTCAAGTTCGTACATGAACTAATGAAGCCCTGCTATTGAAACTTTCAAATGTGCTTTTTAGAGACAAGATGGACCGGGGAGACTCCACAGACCAGGCCTGTTGAAATAAGCACAGATAAAGGGGTATTCAATTACATATACAGGCCGAATCATGGAATTTATGTGCGCCGAAAATCTCTGCGCAAGCGTGCGAATCGCAGCGCAAGTGCGAAAATCGCAGTGCAAGCGTGCGAAAGCCATGCACATCGATTCATGGAAGTCTGTGTGCGTGTAAATACTGGGATGTGCGCTATAATCCTGCGTGGCGCACGCGGGCGCACACGTCATCAAATGGCATGCGCTATGCGCACAACAAGCGGAATGGGGAACAACACGTGAAAATGTGGGCGTTACGGGGGGGGGAAGTACAGGAGGCAAATGCGCGGAACGCCCACACGCGTACCTACAACACGTATTCATGGAATCGAACAGGGGAAAACCGTGCGCCAAAAAAGACGCGCTAATCCGGAAACACGTACGCGAGCAGGAAGCAGGCATAAGCAGACCCGCGCAGCATAAAAGTGCACGCAAACAACAAACAAGCTCAGACGCTATGATGAATACACCGTTCCTCGCAGCAGTGGTCGTGGGACACTGCAGGAGGAGGATAGTCAGGGCCAGAATTTTTACACCCAGGATCAGCCTTTTTGGGATGCCTGATGACCAGGTGTACGGGAGGTACAGGTTTCCACCTCACATAATACTCAACCTGGTGAGTGAGTGGGAGGATGACCTCACATCACCCACCCTGTGCTCCCAAGCACTGAGCCCCTTGGAAAAGGTGCTCAATGTACTGCACTTCTTGGCCACTGGTTCATTTCAGCAGACAAGTGCCATAGTGGGGGGAGTGTCACAGGCCACGCAGTGACGCTGCCTACACCAGGTGTTGGCCATTATGACTGCACGCCCATCAGTCCGCAGCACATATACCTGCCCAGAACACCTGCAGAAAGGCAGGCTGCCGTCCATGATTTTTACGGGGTGGCACACTTCCCCAAAGTGCTAGGTGCCATTGATTGCACCCATGTGACTCTACGTCCTCCCAGGGCAACTGAGCACATCCATAGAAAGCGCAAGCACTGGGATTCCATCAACGTGCAGGTAGTATGTGATGCCAAGGGAATCACCTCAGTATATGCCAACTATCCAGGGTCCACCCATGACAGTTTCATTTACAGAATGTCAACTCTAAACCGGGACCTAGAAGCTGGGCGGCATGGCGATACATGGCTGCTTGGTGAGTATAAATGCCTCTGCACATGCATGCATGTCAGATACTGAGTAATGGCACAACCCCACTAATGATACCCATCATCACCTCCCCAGGGGACAGTGCCTACCCTCTGAGCATCCACCTGATGACGCCAATTCGGAACCCCACCACACCACCCGAGGTAAGATACAACACAATCCATATTGCAACCCGGGGCATAGTGGAGTGCACATTCGGAGTGCTCAAGTCACGCTTTCGCTCCCTTGACCGCTCTGGTGGGCAGCTGCTATATGCACCCCCAGTAGTGTGCAGGATCATAGTGGCAGCATGTGTCCTGCACAATGTTGCAATCCGCCGGGGCCTGCCGGTGGATATGGTGGTGCCTCCACATCCCCAACCACATGCACGGCCGCTGCGCATGGGAGGGGAAAGGGCACATGGTGAGGCATCCCGTATGCAGCTGGTGGCTAATTACTTCACCTAAAATCACAGTTCCTCTATATATGTTGAGACCCAATGGGTGCAAGACTGATAAATGGAGATCTGTATGGAAGGTTGGAAGCAAACCAAAGGAGTGTTTATGAATTCTATGCATACGCTAATGCATGTGTATAGCTCTGAATGATGCAGTGCACTGCAAGCTATTTTTTAATTTTGTTTTTTTGCACTGGGCATGGTCCTGCCCACCGGTGCTTACTTTTGGAGACAGCCCTGGTACATACCAGCTGACAATCGATGATGACATTAGGGACAGTCAACTGTCACAACCATACCATCCTGAGATTGATCACCTGGAAGTGTTACATTGTGTGCATCCCTACCTACCGAAAGACAACCAATGCTGTGTCACAAAAAGACACACATTTATGCTGCATGAATGACTACCCCCTTGCAAAATACAACATGAAAACAGCGCCATGTCATCCAACCCCTCCCCTTCTCCCTACCCAACACACCATAGCATGTCATGCAATGTGAAAGCAAACAAAGGAATGCACAACACATGACACAAGTGTCACAAAGTGCACTGTCCCAAATGGAAACAGGCCATAGACAATATGCTCCCAGTAATCAATAACAAACAGCACACATTGTGGAAATCGATATAATATTGTGACCCCAATCGCATTGTTTGAATGTATGTTGGCCTACGCCAAGTTGTCTAAAGAATACTATGTACATAGGTTCCGCGGCAAGGTCTTGACCTTATTGTATTGTGTAAGCCGCCATCTTGGATCTAGCCGCCATTTTAGGTACTCTTGCAGTGTGGAAGTCACCCTGAATCACAAAATGGAGGCCGAATGACATTTTGAGTAAGACTCCGGCCATGGTGACCTCCGCACACGTGAATAAATAATATGTCCGCAGGCCACTTGTTAGGGTCACGAACTAAGACCTTGTCCTCTCTTTAACCTGTGTGTAAATATGTAACTGTATCAGCAGAACTGATCAAATTATGTAAATTGTGTGTTTGACCTGGCTACGAACCCTAGCCACAGTTCCAAGAATGGTTAACTTGCGAGAGGGCTGGCCAATGCAGGACAAAACGTATAAAAACCCAAGCATCCCGATGATCGGTCTCTCCCACTTTCAGTGCGAACCTTACGTTGAAGGTTCGCGTGTTAGTCAGAGGGCCGAATAGCTATTCGTACGTCAATTGACTTTGGTAACTTTGTAACTTTGAAATAAAGCGCTTTGTATGTCCTTTGTAACCTGTGTTGGTGTGTTTCCTCTTGGGCTTCCCGGCCTCATATCAATTTCTCTGTTTCCACAGTTGGCGCCCGAATAGGGACCCTCAAGATTGATGCCGGATCATTGAAGGTTGACGCAGACTATCGAATCGGGATCGGACGGTGTGATTCTGCGGGCCCGACCGATCGAGACGCGATACCTCGGCAGCGCTGCACGATCCGATCCTTGGGCGATAGTCGTGCGGTCTGACACGGCATCTTGACGAGGGTCCAAATCCGAGGCGGGCAGATTTGCCGAAACCACCGAACGCAGGTAAAAATTCGTTAGTTGAAGTCCTTTGTAAACCGTACGGTCCTCCTTAGGTTTGGTCAGGTGCAGTCGTGACCCGGCTCTTAATTTAACCCTGACAATTTGAATTTGGTGTATTGTATCTGCAGACACAATTATTGGACCAGGTAACACCAATTCTTTGAGAAATGCCTGGGAAATTGTCTAGCTGCTTTAGGGCTCTGTTCCGCAGCGACCGACAATATTTTGAATTTAGCCGTCCGGCACCACAGGAGGGGTCGCCGGCGTGTACTATGTACTGTAAGTATGGCATTGGTAGTATTGTATTTAATGATTTTTGGCACAGACAGACCAGAAATGCCTCCGAATTTCAGTGGCCAATCAATGGTAGTTTTGAGATCCCCCGTATTGAATACTTAGAATCAATCTTGCTTAAGAAAAAGGCTAGGCCAGCAGCCTTTGATGTATTACAAAATTGGAAAAAGGAAGCATTGCAGCAGCTTAAAAGTAGGGATAAACATGCACGTCATCATAAAACAAATGCCGAAAAGGCATTGTTGTATGACAAGGAAAAACGATTAGAAGAAGCCCAGAAAATGGATAGAGCTTTCTCGCTCAGGGTCCAGAAAATTTACCCCTCTAAAGATTTCCATGTTTCCGAGGAGTTTATTGAGAAAATATTGAATGAACGGAGGCCTGATTCTTCAGCGCCACCTCCGTATGCTCCTGTTGTGGGCACCTTGCCAGTTCCTGCTATTGTTCCCGTTGCTATTCCTACTCCCCCTGCGCAGCCTACTACTCCTAGTTCTTTGGTTGTCGCTCCTCTGTCTATTACACTGCCTCTCTCCCCTGCACCCTTGTTAAGTCCACCTACACTTTCGATTCCGGGGAGTCCCGTGTTCGTTAAAACAGATCCCGGTGCATGGTCAACAATTGTGACTCGTAGTACTGTTCCTTCGGGCAGGAAACAGGAACTATTTGCTTGGGCTAAGCATTGCATGGAAAAAGGTGATCAAACTGATGCATTTTCAACATTATCTAATTTGCTCGATTTTCCCGAGAAAAATGTTTTTATTGAAGGACTGGGGATTCACTTAGGTGTAATGTGGGGTAGATTGCAGACTTCGGATCTCCCACAAGGGGCGAGAGATCTGAATGCTTTGGCACTTTCGAGGGATACGGAGCAGAAAGTATATGGACATGTTGATAGGTTGTTTGAGTTTAGGAGGGATTTTGAAAAGTTGCAAAACGAGGATGATGAGGACGATAGGATATATGTACAGAAACGGTTCCTTTCGTGCCGGAGATCAGCACCTGAGGAAGTACGAATTTGTACCAAAGACGCGATTCAATGGATCTCGGATTCATCCATACCGCCAGGTGAGGTGTATGACACATACAGTCAATACACGGTAGAGATGCAAAGAAAGGTAATCCAAGTGATGGTACAGCACTTAGAGGAGGAATGTATAAGGAAGAAGGTTGGTTGCCCCATAGAGTTATTAGGTATTTGTAAAAGAGCTTTTTCGCCCGACACTTCTACAGCTGCTTTAGCGCTCGATTTGGCCCTAATACTCAGTAAGCGGTCGGAGGTCCCTATATCTCAGTTGCCTATGAGAGAGGTCCCTCCGACCCTTGTCCCAAAAGTAGAAATCCCCACCGACGCGGCGGCTGGTACTCCCGCGACGGATATCCCTGCACATTACGTATCGCAGTTTGTTCACGTCCCGTTCTCTCGACAGGAAGCGAACACGATTAGACAATCAGTCCCTGATATTAGGAAAAACCCGACAGGGTTTTATAAAGAGATAGAATCCGTCTTACAGTCTTCTGTGTTCACCTTAAGTGACATGGACTTATTGTTTCCAGTGCTTTTGCCAGTTGATGTATGGAAACAGATACGGACAGTAGATGATGTGCCGGGGCTAGGGGATACATGGGTAAATCTGATTAGAATAGATGGGGAACGGCCAGCTGGTGAGAAACCACCCCAGGTAATACTTAGCTTACCCGATAGAATAGTTGCTAAACTAAAAACTATAATCCCAGAAAAAAGGATTATTTGGGACAAGCTTACGGCCTGCATCCAAGGGAAAACTGAAGGTACTACTGAATTCTTTAATAGATTTGAACAGGTGTTCTCTGACTTCAGTGGACAGGATTTAGGCACAGAGTCGGGGAAGAGGTTGTTTGTGGACAAATTTGTACGTGGATTGTTGCCCGACATCCAGTCACAAATTATGTCCTCAGAGAGCGCAGGCAAAATCTCAGTCAGAGGTTTTGCATATGGCTCAGTATTATGAGAATAGGGTTAATAATGAAAAAGAGAAAATAGAAAAAAGAAGGGGCGACTTGAAGACTAAGGTATTGTTGCAGCAAATTGTCAGAAACCCCAGAGGAGGTACGACACAGATTAGAGGTCAGTACATTCCAAGAGGAAATACTCCTCTGAATTCTATAAATATTAATCAGTGTGCTTATTGCCGCCAGGAAGGTCACTGGCGAGCACAGTGCCCTGCCCTTCGTCAGAGGTCAGGAGGCACATTTGGAGGTATGGGTAGGCGACCAAGGGGCCACCCCGGAGCGGGGGGCCCTGATAGGGGTCAGCTTCTACAAGATCCACAACAACCTTTTTCACGGGAAAATCAGACTCCGAGTATGGACTCGAGAAATATATTTGATCACCCTTCTGCTGCCTATCTTTCTGAAGAACTTCCCTTTGACGAAGTTCTGCCTTACTAGGACTGCCCGAAGCAGCGTTTGGAACCTTTACCTATTCCCGTTATTCAGAAGGGCCCCTACGTTGAATTATTGGTGGGGAATAGGAAACACCAGTTCTTGATTGACACTGGAGCACAAAAGTGCTCCATTGACCATTCTAGGGTTCCAAACATCCCACTGTCAGGGCAAACAAACATTTCTATAGGGTTCTCTGGTATACCAACTGTTTGTCCGGTTTCTGCGCCGGTATCTGTTTCTTTGGGTCCTTTCACAGACCAGTGCCCTTTTCTTCTTACTTCAAACTGCGGAGAAAATTTGCTAGGGTTGAATCTGTTAAAGAAACTAAATGCAGTGATTCATTGTTCCCCTGACAGAATAAGATTAACAGTTTCACCACAGCAACCCTTTAACTCCCAGTACTTGACCCGACCTCTACCTCCCGAGTTTGACATTGTCCCGGAATGTTTGTGGGCAATAGACGACAATGATGTCGGGATATTGCACATCGAGCCTGTTAAGATAGTTTTGAAACATGGGGTTAAGCTACCGCGCATTCCGCAATATAAAATTTCAATTGAAGGTGAGCATGCTCTGAAATGCATTGTCTCCGATTTTGTACATCGTGGAGTGATCGAAGAGATTACAGGTAGCTTATGTAATAGCCCGATCTTGCCAGTATATTAGAAAGGCGACAATGCAATTCCGTACCGGTTTATAATAGATCTTCGTGCTATTAACCGGGTGGTAGCCCCACAATTTCCAATCGTGCCTGATGTAACAACGATCTTAACAATGATCCCTGCTACGGCTACACACTTTAGTGTCGTAGATTTAAAAAACGCCTTCTTTAGTATTCCGATACATGAGGAGAGCAGGTATTTGTTCGCGTTCACCTTGGGGCGACGCTCGTTTACATTCACAAGGGCACCTCAAGGGTATACTAAAAGTCCTAGTATCTATAGTAGAGCCTTAAAGGAGCAGCTCGATACCCTTGAATTGCCACCTACTTGCACGCTGCTTCAATATGTAGACGATTTGCTCTTGGCTGCAGACTCTGGGAAAAGCTTGGAAGGAAGGCACTATATTGTTGCTTGTTCATTTAGCTGAAAATGGTCACAAAGCTTCACTTAAAAAATTTCAATATTGTTGCCAGGAGGTTGCCTATTTAGGCTACCTCCTGTCAAAGGAGGGGAGAAGATTGACACCTGAACGAATAAAACACATTTCTGGCATGTCTGTCCCAAAAACACAGAAGGAAGTCAGAGCCCTGATAGGGATGGCATCCTACTGTAGACTTTGGATCCCGAATTTTGCCCTAGTGGTAAAACCGATGTTGGCTTTGACGAAGAAGGGCATTTCTCTGCCACTGCCATGGGAATCGGAACATCAACGATCATTTGAGCTTCTCAAAAACGCACTATGTTCAGCACCGGTTCTGGGTACACCAAATTACGATAAGGCCTTTGTGTTGTTTGTGCATGAATGTGATGGATGTGCTTTGTCTGTGTTAACACAGGAACATGGAGGGAAGAATAGGCCGTGCGGCTATTATTCCTCCGCCCTCGATCCTGTTGCATGCGCTTTGCCGCAATGTCTGCGCGCTGTTGCTGCTGCCGCTGCGTCTGTAAAACAGAGTGAGGGGATGGTCCTAGGGCACGATTTAATTCTGATGGTACCTCACTCTGTTGATATTCTATTGAATAAAACTCAAACGCAACACCTTACCTCCGCCCGGTTGACAAGGTACGAATTAGTCCTATTTGCTCCTCATATCCAAATTCTCAATCCGGCTGAACTCTTACCTCTCCCGCAAAATATTGTTTGCGGTGATGAAGGATCACATGACTGCCTGTATGCCACCGAACAAGAAACAAAGGGCAGGATAGACCTCTCAGATACTCCTTTGGAGAATGCGGAAGGGGAGCTGTTTTGCGATGGCTCCTGCTTCAAACTTCCGAATGGCACATCTACAGCTGCTTATGCAGTTACTACTTTGAACAAGATTGTTGAAACTAAAAGGATTCCGCATAACTCCGCGGAGGCCGCAGAGATTATAGCGTTGACCCGCGCTTGTGAGCTCTCCCAAGGGCATAGAGTCAATATTTATACGGATAGCCAGTACGCCTTTGGGGTGGCTCACAACTTCGGAAAACTGTGGTCGGAAAGAGGGTTTCTGACCTCACATGGGACCAAGATTCAGCATGGTCCCTTAATAGTACAACTACTTTCAGCGCTCTCACTCCCTGAACAATTAGCAATCATGAAATGTGCAGCACATCGCAAGGTCATAGACAATGTGGGTAGAGGAAATGCTTTTGCAGATTTGATAGCTAGACAAACAGCCACAGACCTTAGCACAGACATGTACACCTCGAGGGAAGTGAGAGATGTTTGTATAATAGATGAAGGCATTGGGTCTGTGCGAGACATGCAGACTGATGCCTCCGTTGAAGAGTCTAGGAAGTGGGCTGAAGGCATGGGAAAATTGGATGATGAAGGGTGTTGGGTGGACGCATCCAACGGGAAATGGTTGCTTCCTGATTCTTATGTGTTAGCAATGGTTACAATGGCACACGGTCCAACGCATGTGTGTGCCCAGCAAATTACGAAGATATTACAGCAGGTTTGGGTGAATGATAAAATTTTGGAAACTGCAAAGAGGCATGTTCAGAATTGCATGATTTGCCTGCAGCACAATGTGGGTAAAGGGACAGTGACTCCAAGGGGAAGTTTCGGGCCCCCCTCTGTCCCCTTTGAAACCATTCACCTTGATTTTATTGAAATGGAGAGATGTAATAACTTGAAATATGTTCTTGTCATCATTTGTGCTTTTAGCAAATGGGTCGAGGCTTTCCCTGTCAAAGATGCTACCGCCATGACCACCGCAAAGATCCTGGTGAAAGAGTACTTCCCTCGATTTGGGCTCCCGAGGATAATTTGGTCGGACAGCGGCCCCCATTTCATCGCAGCCGTAATGTTGCAAATATGTGTTGCCCTAGGGATTGAGAAACGTTTTCATTCAGCTAGGCACCCTCAAAGTGCGGGGTTGGTAGAGAGACACAACGGTATTCTGAAAAACAAACTTGCAAAAACATGTGCCGATACTAAGCTAAAATGGCCCGACGCTTTACCTATTGTGTTGTTAGCTATGCGCACCACACCCCAGACTAGAACTGGGCTCTCTCCGTTCGAGGTGGTAATGGGAAGGCCTGCTAATATCTGGGGTCTCCCCAAACCTAAAGCCCTGAGGGATGTGGATAATGTATTGCTCATAGATTACTGTAATCAATTGACTAAAAATCTGTATTTCATTTACCACCAGGTGAATGCTGCCTTACCTGTACGGTTTACGGGCCCAGGACACGATATACTACCCGGTAGCTGGATCCTGGTGAAGGCCTACGAGAGGTCTTCCTGTCTTGCGCCTCGCTGGCGCGGACCCTACCAGGTATTATTGGTCACCAGGACGGCAGTGCGGGTGGCAGGAAAGAAGAACTGGATACATGCAACACACGTTAAGAAGATCCCTCACCCGACGCCACACGCTACAGAAGAAACAGAACCCCTCGCTGGTGCTACAATCCCTGATCTCGGAGTAGCAGGCAGCATTGTGAGTGCGTCGGAGAAGTTCTCTGAGCCTGAGGAGCTCGGGGAGCCGTCCATTTTGTCTCCGCACTCTCTTGATCAATCACTTCCGGAAAATCTTGTTTCGAGCTCTGCGACTTCCGTCGCCACCGACACGACGCTCCCCTCAGGGAGCGACGATACTTTGCTTTCGGATTCAACAAACTTGGGTACCATCAGGTACAACCTTCGACCACGAAAATAGAACTACGGCACGAGTATCGTGCATCTGGAAGGAAAAGAGTGATTGAAGTACTGTTGTCTTTCTTTTTTTCGAACGAAGGAAAGGAGGGTTCTGTTGGCTAGGGTTGGGAAGGACTAAGAAATCGCGCGGCCGAAGTGCCGCCAGCAACGAACATTGGGGCCGTCGATCGGGATGACCATGATGCCTGCCGCCTTCACCGCTGCTCCCCCTATTGAACTATTAGATAAGGAGGTGACCAAATCGAACAATGAACAATGTGCCTGGGCCCCGAAAACGTACTGTTGTGTTCTCGTTCTGATTATTGTTACTTTTGCAACTGCTGCCGTGGGACTTTGGTATTTTGAAGAAATTTATCCTTTGAAGCCTCTCTTACCGACCAAAATCGTACCAACTGTTTTGACTCCCTCTGTACACCTTCACACTCTGTCCCCTAGGGACTCTCGGCATAGACAGAAATATCATAATAACACTTTGATGATAGTGATGAATGCTACGCATGCTATTTTTAATAAGAGTAATTGTTGGATCTGCACTCACTTACCACAACATGGGAACAAGGGACTGGGATGGTATATACATCCCTTACCTTTAACAACTTCTTGCTATGCCTCTCTTAGAGCACTCTTCTTTGGCCGATGGAATGATAGCATCTCAGGGAACTTCGATGGGACTAATTTGAATGAATTTGAAAAACGTGAATTGACTCCCCTGGGATGCTCGCTTTTCGCAAATAGAAGTAAACCTAACGTCGCTTCTATTAGGCCGTCTGATAAACTATCTTTTCCTTTCCAAAATCTAGTTTCTTTTAAGATGGCTCCGATAGGCAATAAGGATGCCATGCCTCCTTCTTATTCTGTGAATCATAGTCCTGATTCAGTTCCTTTCTGTGTACAAAGAAATGGCACTAGGCCAATGGGAGACTTCGAGCCTTGTGTAAATACTGTAAATTTGACTGGGGAAAATAGGCCTTTGTATGTAGGGGGACCCGTTTATTTTGTTTGTGGTAGTTTAGCTTTTCCCTGGTTGCCTAAGGATTGGCAGGGGACTTGTTATTTAGGGATATTGTTACCAGGCGTATTTATAGCCAGTACCTTAGAGGTATCTAAGGCTCGCCCACGACGGGATAGTAATGGAGACACCCCTGGACAAGTGTTCGGGGATATAGCCAAATCAGTAGTGCCCTTTTGGGGACAAATAGCAAATTCAGAAAACATTAGGGGATTAGCGAGGGTGTTGGAGAAAACGATCAACCGGACCACGGACATACTTTACAATATGACCTTAGAGCAAAAGGCGATAAGATTGGTAGCACTTCAAAATCGAATGGCATTAGATGTCATTTTAGCCGAACGAGGTGGAGTATGTAAATTAGTGGGGTCCGCTTGTTGTGTTTTTGTACCAGATTCTTCGCCAACAATTTTTAAAGCAATTCAGAATTTACACACTCTCAGTTCTGAAGTCCATATCCCTGTAGGAGACTGGAACCTTAGTACTTGGTTTTGGGATTCTTTACGTTCTTGGGGGTGGAAGGTGCTTTCTGTCATTTTAGGTATTTTAGGGATTCTGTTAGTTCTTTGCTGTTGTTTTCAATGCCTCCCGAGTATATGTGGAATGATGGGGGGATGTTGTGCTCAGGTAATGAGCGCAATAGGGCATAAGATATACACCCCGAAGACAGCATCTAAAGAGTTCATGTTGCAAGAAGTTCTTATGAACAACTTTATGGCTATTGACATTTCGGACAATGATGCGGAACCTATGGATGATAATGCCTTCAGTTATTTTCGAAAGCATTAGGAAATGATGTATTAGCACTTCGCATAGGCCAAAAGGAGGGTCTGTGGAAATCGATATAATATTGTGACCCCAATCGCATTGTTTGAATGTATGTTGGCCTACGCCAAGTTGTCTAAAGAATACTATGTACATAGGTTCTGCGGCAAGGTCTTGACCTTATTGTATTGTGTAAGCCGCCATCTTGGATCTAGCCACCATTTTAGGTACTCTTGCAGTGTGGAAGTCACCCTGAATCACAAAATGGAGGCCGAATGACATTTTGAGTAAGACTCCGGCCATGGTGACCTCCGCACACGTGAATAAATAATATGTCCGCAGGCCACTTGTTAGGGTCACGAACTAAGACCTTGTCCTCTCTTTAACCTGTGTGTAAATATGTAACTGTATCAGCGGAACTGATCAAATTATGTAAATTGTGTGTTTGACCTGGCTACGAACCCTAGCCACAGTTCCAAGAATGGTTAACTTGCGAGAGGGCTGGCCAATGCAGGACAAAACGTATAAAAACCCAAGCATCCCGATGATCGGTCTCTCCCACTTTCAGTGCGAACCTTACGTTGAAAGTTCACGTGTTAGTCAGAGGGCCGAATAGCTATTCGTACGTCAATTGACTTTGGTAACTTTGTAACTTTGAAATAAAGCGCTTTGTATGTCCTTTGTAACCTGTGTTGGTGTGTTTCCTCTTGGGCTTCCCGGCCTCATATCAATTTCTCTGTTTCCACAACATGACCAAATACTTACCAGCAACACAGGATGAAACATTGTCAAAATATGACAGTTCCAAATAAAAGTAGTGCAAGTTTTACAACCTGAATAAGCCAGCACATCCACCCCTTCCAACTGCACAGTGTTGACGTCAGGCAAAAGTGTCAGTGTACTGCATACAACATGAGCTTGTGAAGACATGAAGAAGGTACCTGTGAATAAGGAGGAAGATATGGATGCAAAAGAAGCACATATCAATACACCATGCAGTGTTCAATACAACAACAATCCCCACTAGGGATGTACAAACTGTTTTGACTACAGACTGCCCACACAGCTCATGGGAGCCCAATTTCACTGTGTAAGTCACTGTCACTTGGTCACACCCTTTGCAAGCCCATGGAAAGGGAAGCAGGAGGGGTGTGTTTGTGTGTGTGTCAAGAACCCAAGCATCTAACCCAAACACAGGACAAGCCTGCATGTGCCCAGCTGGAATACACAGTGGATGCCCACGGGAGCCACACAAAGCAACACACTGTAAACAGAAATAATAATAAAAATCAAAAATGGCCATGTGGGGGCCAGGGGGGTGGGCCACCCAGGAGGTTCAAGGACAGGGTGCACACCAACACCCACCTGCGTGGATGTTGCGGAAAGAAAAATACCTCCATGGGCTCATGGCCTGCACGGCTACGCTATAATGGGAGAACTGCTGCTGTCGCTCTCTTCACCCTCTGCTTCTGCATCAGGAGGTGGTGGTGCTATGGGAGCCAGCCCACGTAATGCCCTGGTATGGTCCTCCATGGCAGCAAGCATGCGGGTGTTGAAGGTCTGATTCTGGAGGATAGTGCGGAGATCCCCATGCAGCACCTCACCTGTTGCCTGCATTTCTGCACGCATGGCCTCGCGTGATGCCCGGATCTCCTCCCGAGTTGCCTGCAGCTCAGCTGAGAGCAAACGTGTGAGCTGCTCCAGCTGCTGTTCGGACCTCAAATTTCGGGAAGCCTCAAGTTCACTTAGTTTTAACCTCAGGGCTTCCCTGTGGCCCTGTGACTCCACAGAAATGGCTTCCCGCAGAGTCTCCAGTGCCGCCCGTCGGTCCCTGTTGGACGCCAACATGTCTTCCCTGTGTGATTGGCAAATGGAGTCTGTTGCCTGCTGTTGTTGCTCTATCTGCCTTTCAGGGGGGGGAATGGAAGTGGCCACCCTCTCCATTGCCTGAGCCATCATTTCAACTGATGCTCCCTGTTGTGCTGCTATACCGTACATGGAGTTTTCCCATACAGTATTGCCTGGTGGCGCATGGCCACCGCGTCGGCGGGCACCACACCTGTTTGGGGCAAGGCGTTCTGCACCTTGCTGTGCCGACACTGCCTGAGGCTGCAAGACTGCATTCCACCTCTGATCTGCTGGCCCAAGAACAGGATCAGATGTAGTGGAGTGTGACCCTGCATCCATAACCGCCAAAGGCGGAGTTACCAACACTGACATCCCCATAGAGGGTACTACCCCTGGTGCAGGTGGGTTGGACAGAACAGAATCCCTGCCAGAAACACTCACCTGCGACAGCACATTAGTCTCATCATCCGATTCAGCACCTGACTCATAGAGGTCTGGGGAGGTGCACACACCACCACACCACGTCCTCCACTGGTGCCCGGTCGTGCCCCAGATTCCTCCTGGGTCTCCTCAACCTCAACAGCATCAAGTGCGTCATCACCTGCAAAAACATGAGACATCAAATAGAAACAGGCATGAGAACCATAGCACACACATAGGCCTGACAAGCCAGAGATCCAGTACATGATTTACACATGTCCCACATGACAATAACCCTGGTATGCATGCACTGTCAATGAGTTGGAAGGGGAGGCAAAAAACAGACACTGAGGACACCAAAATGGAAAAGCAACACATCTGCTGCATGCTGGGTAGCACTGGTATCACCCATTAGCCTGTGAGTGGCATGTCCAATACACATACATGACACATGCCAGCACACAGATGGCATGTAGCCTAGCCATGGTACATTTGACAAGTACAGCCATATGTCAGTGAATGAGTACTGTCACCCATCCATGTGAGATGGACATGAGATGAAAAATGCTAAATAGTGTACACATGTGCCACACACTGCAACACATCCAGTGTACCATAATACAGTGATCACAGGCAGATGTACACATCAATGGTTGGTCACTTCAACATGACAGGAAACAACTATCATGTTCCACATTCAAACAGGCCCCAAAAAGTAATGTGAGCAGGCCAATACTCAATCAGCCTGAATGGTCTAATCATTCACATAACAAGGCAACAAATGTGGGCCAGTGTGGGTGTAATCAATGACAGAAGCATGTCACATATGTGGTATTAGGGCTGAAAAATGCATTGCAAAAATGGGAGAATTGAAACAATCAGCCTGAATGAACACTGAAAAATTCAGAACAATGTTGTAGCAAGATGACAGTTCAAGGGCAACTGAAGTAATGTGGCACTAATTCACTACTGTGGGCAGAAGGGATACTGTCATACCAAAATCCAAAGCCGGTGAATGTTTTGGAGGAAGCACATGGGTGACCCATACCACTCAGGAGTACACACCCTCACCTGGCACTCAATCAGAACCCATCACCCAAACAACATACACATGGATTACACACACATGCATGGCCACTCACCGGACAATGCTCCGTAATCTGGTAGGTCTCCCATGCCTTGGATCTGTTCCTCTGTGACGAAGGTTCCAGCAACAGACTCATGTTCAGTGAGTTGGTTGTCCTCTGGTGGAGACCCACTGCCAGTCACCAGAATAGAGGCATGATTTGAGGCCAGCTTGTTCTTTGCTCTGCGTTTCAGGTCATTCCAACGCTTGTAGCAATCATCAGCTGTGCGCCTCACAAATCCAAGGGCACTAATGTGGTCCGCGATAGTCTGCCAGTGTGCCCTGCGTTGACCACGTGAGGTCTTGCACCCTGCAGTCATCACCATTGCGCGGCTATGTGTCGACACATAGGCCACAAGTGCATCAAGTTTCGGCATCATTAAAGCTAGGCTTCCTTGACATGCCGGAGTGTGTAGCCGTGTCTGGGGTCTCAGCCTGTAGTGCCAGAGCACCCTTCTTTTTCAAAGGTGGTGCGGATCCTGAGTGGCTTACGCTGCTCTGGTCAGTAAGGGCAGAAGCGCAGGTGGTCTGGGTACTAGAGGTGTGCGAATGCACAATGACCATATGTCTTGGTGCAGACTTTGGCTGCAGGGTGACGTTGGCAGGGCCGTCAGTTTGATGGACCTGGACCGACACTGTCCCGGCTGGGAGACTCAGAGCTGGGGTGGATAGAGCTGCAGCTGCCCCTGCAGCCTCCCCACCCTGCCTACTTGGTGCAGCAGATGACATTGCTGCCCCAGATCCACGTGGCCTGGTGACAGCATCTTGCACCGCCACACGTGGCTTAGACTTGCTGACCTGGAAGTCAACCTGGGAGTCATCCTGTGCCGGTTCTGGTGCCAAAATGGGCCGGTCCAACAAGGGCTGAGCTGGGTCCGCGTCTAGAAACCTCTATTAAGTGTGTTATAAATAACCAATTACAATTACAAGAGCAGGGCATACCGGGAATCAGCAGTAGCACAAGCCAACTGAGCTTCTTTACTGGATCTGCACTATGGGATATTCAAGTTACACAAAGAGCAGCATGACCAACAATCAATTTTGCTTTCTTATTGGAATTGTGACCTGCAAGTTACATAAATACATCAGCAGCAGAATCATTAAACCATTGTTCAACCCAGTGATTCAATGAGCCACCCTGTGTGGAAGCTGAGCTTGCAACCTGCAGGTTGCACACATATCTATGAAATGCAGCAGGCAATGAACCCACTGCGTTACCAATCTTTCGCACTCCTAAACTTTTCAGACGAAAGTCTAGGGGAAGTAAACAGCAAAATGCCATTATTTTAACATATTTGCAATTGTATTCAGCCATCTGGCACAACCTGAGCATGGTTGGACATGTTCAATTCCTGCACACATGCCTCCCCCCAGAACCCGGCTTCCCGTGAACTGAACTCTACAGAAAAAGACAACTATTGGAGGTTAAGCAGCAGATTTCTCTCCTGCTTTTCATGTTTTGGTCACAGTGTGGTCGGACAGGCCTGTTTTTAGAGGTGAACGCAGGACAGTTACGGCCTGGGTGCATCTGGCACTAGGTACCGTGGTGGAGGGACCTTCCCTTGTTTTCCTAAACAAATAATCAAGTGAAATCCAAGACTGAGTGTAATGAGCTATGTCGCTGGGATTGGTGGGCCATTTTTGTATGCAGCGTGTGGTCATTTCTCCACAAGGTGAACGGATCACACAATTACGTTGTTCAGCTGAACAAAGTATTTAAACTGCACATATCAGTCGGATCAGTGCATCTCAGAGCACCACTGCAAGGATGTGACGTTCGTATCTAATTCAATAATGCTTTATTTTGATTCACTCCATAATGATAAAAGCAGTAGACCCCGAGTCCCAGCCTCTGCTGCACCGCAGAGCTGGTTTAGAGCTCTGTGCTGTCTCTGGTGATTGGCGATTGCCCACTTCAGACCCGCTGTTCCCGGAGAAGCTTGAGCATCTTATGAAATGTGCACCTCTGGTGAATCCGAACCCCCGGCGGTTGGTAGAATAAGGGCCGAGCCCGCTCCCTCTAAATGATAAACAGCAACAGTGCCTGGAAGCATTTCTCCCGATGGTGCAAATAGATGCACTGCACAGTAAGTGTGTGCCCGATCACTAAGGCAGTACCTGATATACTAAGCCACTGCTGCAATGGGAAAGCGTCAATCATATACCAGTAGAAATTTCACTATTTTTAAATGATGTGCTAGGAGATATCATAACACAGGTTTTGAATGCGGTGCTACGAGATGGCCTGTGCTAGTTAATAACACACAGTGCTGTGGTGCAGCACCGCCGTTAGACCATCCAAAATAGGGAGCGGGGAGGCTTTCTTCGATGCCTGTGACTTTCGGACTGGGCTTGCAGTCTGCAGAGCCACGGACCGTTAAAACAAAACTAGAGATCAAGGGGGTTAAGGCTTTCTGAGGCAAATGGTGGGCAGAAGCTGGGTAGCCTTAGTCACTGAGGACCGGATGAGGCACAGCAGAGTACACAAACAATGTGAGAGGACTTAGTACACAGATCATACTGAAGTGGCATAGAAGGGGAGGAAACAAAGCACAGCGCAAACTGCCAGAGTGGAGCAATCACTGCCCAAACGCCATATTCTACTGGTACCAGGCTGTAGCGATCAGTGAAATGCTAAGTTGCAGAGCGTGAAAACCTCTAACAGCAGTGAGGGTGGAGAGAAAGGCGCCATGGAATGAGACGCCAAAGTGAGGGTAAGAGGAACTGTGCAGGAAAGCAGTTCAGTCAAGTCAACATCCAATGATTTAGCCAACATCAGTTTGAGAGAAACAGTGCCACCAAATCAACAGATCCCGGATGGTTTAAACTCAGACACCAAACCAACATGGTAGGTTCATGAGACACGCACAGGAGAGGGGCGAATTTTCGCGCCTTGAAACACTTGTGTATAGGCGCGTTACAAATACCATATCATATCATATCATATCATTAGTCAAATGGGCTAGATTGAGAAAGAGAGGAGGAGGCTGGTGAACCCAGAAGCCATAAAGGGTCTGACAATCCATCCCTCATCAAGCATTCAATGATAATAAGGGATGGTCGATCAGCGCCAGCCAGCGGCCTACCGCCTCATCCTACTCACTGTAGTCAGACGGAGCTGCTGCACACGGCTGCCTCTGCTGTATGCCAGCCCCCGCCCGTGCGCACCAGCAGGGTGTGGCTGAGAGACTCACTGAGTCTGCACACCCCCCCCCCCACCTCCTGCGTGGCATGCACAGACACACAGCACACGTTTAAAAAACAGGGTGACCTACCTGACCACCGCGTGACCAATGTATGTTGTCAGCAGGCAGGGCAGGCATGCACCATGGCACCACCTGACCCAGGTCAGGCTGGCAGTGTCCCCACGCCGCGATGAACACCACACGGCTGCCTGCATGCAGCACGCATGCTACCTGCCCTGCAGCATTTCATTGCTGGAGCTGGCTCCTTCGGTGTGCGTGCGCCACGGCGCAGCATGCAGACAGCAGCACAGAGAGGTGGTGGTGGGTGGCTGGCCCGGGTCGGGCAGCAAACGTCACTCATGATCACTGAAATACGATGGGGCCCGGGAGCGGTATAACCACAGCACGCCACCAAGGCCCCTGCAGGCCAAGGCCTGCTCAGAGTCAGACACACAGCTTATAAAGCGTGCTGTTGCCGAAAGAAATGTGGTTTTTAAAAAAAAATAAATTAAAAAAAAGGAAAGGAGTGCCGCTCCGAGTGCCCAAGCCAACCGCTCCCATATTTCTTTGCTCGGAGTCACTGGTGCATACAATCCGATTTGGGTGTGAAGCTAAAGAGAGGGTCCTGCTGCTGGGATTCACACTCGGAAAATATTCCCCCACAAGTTTGCAACGCTTACAGTGCATGTGGGCCTGAATAAAACTGCTGGGGGCCTGGGGCACGAGCAATCTGCATTTCCACCACACTGGAGCTCATCAAGGTGCCACGCCTTACGCACGAGGGCTGGTGGTTGAAGGGAGCCGTATTTGAATGGCTGTAGCAGCGCGGCTGCAACCAATCGTATTAAAAGCATGGTATCTGTTCACTGTGCACAGCTCCTGATTGGCTGAACAAAATACTGATGAAGGGAGGGCACAATTCGTGTGTGCGCGCAGTGATTGAAAGAATATGCGCGGCTTCAGAATCAAAGGTGCGCGGCCGCATAGCCGCGCACCTAACAGGGAATGTTGGTCTTGAGATAGGCATGTCAGTGTGGGGTGGATTGGGAAAACATTGCGTCTCAAGACTGGGGTGGCGTGCTGTGGTAATTTGGTGTAGAAGTGGGCCATGATTGTGCATCTTCATGCCATGTAGGTGGGGGACATGAGTGGGGGCCTGCTGGCATGTGCCCCTCAATGCTGGGTGGATGGAGGTGCAGGGGGACATGTGGGGGCCTGCTGGCAGGTGCCCCTCACTGCTGTGGGGTGGGGGTGCAGGGGGACATGAGTGGGGGCCTGCTGGCAGGTGCCCCTCACTGCTGGGGGGGTGGGGGTGCAGGGGGACATGAGTTGGTGATCACTAGTGCAAGGTGACATGTGGCCTGGCTGGGGGGCATGCCCATGGTGGATGGGCTGCCTGCGGGACATGACCAGGGGGGCAGGGTAGTCCCCTGTGGGGTGGGCTGCCTGTAGGGCCCATGGAGGGGGTAGAGGGCACACCTGGGAGGACCCACACTGCCAATTCATGTGTGGGACTTCACGCGCACCCCACTGGATACACGTACCCCTCTTTGACAGTGAAATTGCATTTGAAACTTCCCACGCACCCCCGAAATATACGTACCCCGCTCGCACAGGGCTAATCGCGTGTGAAAATTCCCACGCACCCCCGAAATACACATACCCTGCTTGCACAGGGCCAATTGCGTGTGAATCTTCCTGCGCACCCCCGAAATACACATACCCCACTCGCACAGGGCCTACCGCATGTGAAACTCCCTGCGTACCCCCGAAATACACGTACCCCGCTCACACAGGCCCAATCGCGTATGAAACTCCCCGCATGCCACCCAAATACACGTAGCCTGCTCGCACAGGCCCAATCGCGTGTGATACTCCCCGCAAACACCAGTAATACACGTACCCCGCTCGCACAGGTCCTACCGCGTGTGAAACTCCCTGCAAACCCCAGTAATACACGTACACCGCTCGCCCAGGCCCGACCGCATGTGAAACTCCCCGCAAACCCCAGTAATAAACATACCCTGCTCGCACAGGCCCTACCGCATGTTATAATTCCAGTGCACCCCAGGAATACACGTTCCCCGCTCGGCGTTTGCTGTGTAGCGGCCCTGAAAGCTGGTCCAGGGTTAGCGCAGCCCTTTATGCCGGATTGGGGATTTTGATGGCTTTTCCTTGCGCGAGGGGCGTTCTTGGGGGCGTAACTGGTGCTGCGGGATGTTCTCTGCGCCAAGGCTCTTTTTGCCTTGGGAATTCCATGAATATGCGGTGCGCCAGAATGCTGTTTAGTGCACACGGCTGGCGCACGCAAGCGCACGATCCCTCTCTGCGCTGCCTCTGCGCTGAAATCTATGAATGACCCCGTTTATATTCAAAACATGTATTTGCGAATCTGGCTACATTTAAACCAACCATGCTAATCGAGCGGTTTGTTGAAGTAACACTTTGAAAGGGATATGTGGGGAAAATAGCCAACAAAAGCATTTCATAATACTTTAGTTAATAAATCTCAGTTGATCACTTTTTTTAAAAGATATTATGCTAAACGCAGACAAGAGTGGCACATCCCTTAATTATTGCAAATGGTAGAAACTGATGTCTATTGAAGTGATCAATCATTCTTAAAAAAAAAATCAATTGGTAACAGAAATTATGTAAAACACCTAGTTAGACTAGTATAGCGGATGTTCGAATAAGTAGTTGGTCCAAAAAGATCCAGAAACTGTTAGACAGATAGAAAAATTCTGAACAACGAGACATAGTCAATAATGAAACTAACAGTGAGAAAGACTTTGTTATGTTCTAAAAGCTAAGGTGTCTTGCTCATTTCCATGGAGACATACGACTATTAATTCGTAGAAAGCACTTTTTGCTCCGGTGGCATAACTCGAGAGAAGGGGCATTTCTTCCAGGGTAACGCCACCATGGAATTCGACAACAAAATTGTGCCCGAGAGAACGTTAAGATGGCCTTGATGAACACACAAGGGTTGCAGCGATCGTGCTTCATAATGTACATGAAGCTGCATGGAAATCTTTGTATTTACTAAATCGCTATTTGATTGGAGGAACAACAATGCATGTGATGACCATTTCTTTATAAGAGAAAGAAAAAAGGATGTAAAAAGGACCAGGCCAATACGTTCTCTGAGTGCATGGTACACGCAAACCATTACATGACTGGGTAATAAGAATGAGGGAACCTTGTACAGAAGGGTCCATTCCCGTCACCACCAGCACCAGACAAGAGCATTAAGTATCTTTAATGAAATCCCTAGGCCTAGCAGCAGTTAACTCGCAATAGGTTTCTTCCATTGAGTGACAAAATGCCATATCTCACGTCTACCATGAGTGTTGCGGTGTCCACTAAGGTGATAGCTATTCAGCTATTAGTAAGAATGCCCAAGCCTGACTAGTCTACGAGATGACATCTACAGAACCCCAGTAATCGGATCCACAACAATCTGTCCCACTATCATTTTAGCCAATGTGTCAAAGACCCCTCTCCAAAAGTAAGCACCGGTGGGCAGGACCATGCCCAGTGCAAAAAAACAAAATTAAAAAATAGCTTGCAGTGCACTGCATCATTCAGAGCTATACACATGCATTAGCGTATGCATAGAATTCATAAACACTCCTTTGGTTTGCTTCCAACCTTCCATACAGATCTCCATTTATCAGTCTTGCACCCATTGGGTCTCAACATATATAGAGGAACTGTCTCTGCAAGCGCAGAATTCTGCAAACAGGCAAGTAAACGGCCCTTATCGTGCACCTTCAGGCAGGTCCCATTTGTAGGGGTTGTTATGGGAAACAAGGCCATATATCAAGTCTGTATCGGGATCTAAAATAGACCAGAAGGCCCAACAGGGGCATACCGTCTCGTGCCTTATTTTAGAGTGGCATAAAACTAGTATCTTGAAAAAGATACCCAGGCAGGTGATGCCCGTTTTAGCCATTACATTGTCAAATGTCGGTAGCAAGTGAAAACAAAACCAATTATAAACTTTTTTTAAACAACGATTTAATAAAAGACAGATTTATAAAGACCACTCCGAGTATTTCTGCATATTAAGAAGCGCATAAAATCAACCAGGAATTAAACATATTTTAAAAAAAAAAAAGGTTTTTTCGATTTCTTCCTTTAATATGCAGAAATATCACATAGAACCCAAATAAATAGCTTCTCATGTGTCAGCAGGAATCCTACGGAAGACAGAAAACCATCTCTTGGCTTTCAAAATCGTCATTATGCAAGCTCAGAAAAGAGCAGGAAAAATGTGGAGGGAGCTACTTAATGGTTTGGTGCCTTGAGGGCATACAAGGGATACAAAGGCAGGAAATTCTTCCACAATGCCCATACCAGGAGCAGCCTCAGATGAGAACAGTGATGCAGCCCCACTGGCTGAACATTGCAGTTTTGAAGTTCAGATGTATTGGAACTTCACAAGCAATCAACAAATGGCGATTTGTCTAACCTGTACACTGTAAAGCCTGCACCTGTACTCTGCAAGTATCAATATGAAAGCACATTAAGATCCCTGTAACTAAGCCTCTAAATATGTAACAGTGCCACAATGGCCCCAGGCTGCATGTGCACTTTAGAAATGCAAAAATAAAATAAAAATTGAGAAAGCTGTACCACTTTATTACTATAGGTATGAAACAAGTTTTCACCAGTAAAAAGGAGTGAGTGCACGTCATTAGGGGTTGCAAATCAAAACATATCGACGATCAGATCAGGTTTCAGCCAATCTGAAACAAACATTGCTTGGCCCACCCAATAATAACTTTCAGAGTTCAGGACTGCCAAGCCACCTTCTGCTTACGGCTTTACTAAAACATCCCATTTAGCACATGGCTGCCCAGACAAAGGAGATCCAAATTGACCTAAGGTTGTTGAAGAATTGTTTAGACCTATATATCTGGTAACATTAATAAAAAGGCACATGACCTCAGGGGAAAGATATTTATAATGGAAATTCTGCCATTATAAATAAATGGCAATTTAATCTAGGTTTCACCTGCCCCTCGAGACACTCCAACGCCCTTTGATTAGGAGAGTAAATATCAGCTAACATACCAGTGATACAGACATCCAAGTAACTAATACCCTCTGATCACCAATGCATCTGAAATACTTAAATTAGCAGTGGGGTTCCACTACTTCAGGGGAAGTCTAAAATGTTGTTGGATTAATGGACAACTCCAAGAGATGTTCAAACTCATCCAGAGCAGCCGGTACAGATGGAGTACTGACCACACAAATAGCAAAGAAATGGAAGCATATCTGCATATGAAGACAATTACAGTTTATAGGAGTAAAAAGAGCCACGAAGACAAGGTCGCTGAAGCACTTCCATCTATTCTATAGAATTATGCTTCGGCAATTAAATTATGGATGCAAACGACTTGATCTATGACCCAAATGCAAAATTTGAATGCGTCAGGCAATAACAGTATGTAAAAATAAAGAGCCCTCCATCCATAGGATATTCCCATAAAATGGCTGTGAGGGGCTCAGTTGGTACTGCAAACAGAAATGGTGATAGAGGATAGAGGACACCCCCAATGAACCCTTCTCCCCGGCACAATAGGTTAAGCAATCAGTCCATAAGTGGAGGTGCTAAACCTGGCAACCATATGTCGAAGTTTAACCAAGGATAAAAAAAAAAGAAAGTCCCAACCCCCATCCTTTCCATAACTTCAAGCTGCCATTTCACCGAGTCAAATGCCTTGTTGGTGGGGTTGCAAAACTTGTAAAATGACAGGATTTGGAACAGATCCAGGTGCAGAATATTGTATTTATTTTCAAAATGATTGTTTTGATATTGTATTCCCCTTTACAGAGATCATGGATCGCTGCTTCTGGATGAATATTTTTTGCTTTTTTTAAAGTGATACATTGTTTTTCCTTTTTTTACATACACAGCTCTGCAATCAGTCATTCTATCCAACTCAATAATTTCTTCATACTCTTTGTATAAAATACTCCAATTGGCCTCTATCATCAACACGCTGATCGGGCTGTGACACGCTACAGGCCCGTCATCATCAATTTAGAGCAATTTAAGACAACAGTAATAATGTGTACAAGGCTACATGCTGTATACAACTGCATTACAATTAATGGCAGCAATAGAATAAGCTCAGCTTTCTTAACCACCGCACATAGTTCGGAAAGCCCGAGTAGTGGTGGGCAATATGGACCAAAAGTCATCTCAATATTTTTGGCCTGAACGCCGATAATATATTATATATGTATATATATATATATATATTAATATTCTCTCCGTATCTACTGATAATCAGGAAGTGCAATTACTTCATTGACAATATGAGGTCTAATTCACGTGACCCTTCTTGTTAAGGAAGGATCTTGTCCCTACAGGATCTCATGCAGTGAGCTCCTGTAGGGACGAGATCCTTCCTTAACAAGAAGGGCCAAGGGAATTAACCCTCATATTGTCAATGAAGTAATCACACTTCCTGCTTATCAATAGCTACAAAGAGAATAAGATATTGCCCAGTTTTGAAAAAGGCTTAAGTAATGCCAAACCACGCATCACGTTTGGACACTCAGACAATAGACAGTTAGGAACAATTAAAAGTGTGCTTGCATTTAAAAATACAGTTTTGGAGTAATAAATTATTCATATAACTATTGGAGTTTCTGCTGCACCATTAGGGTACATCATTATAAACTTTACTAATGCTAAGGTTTAGGTATACATTAAGGTACCCATAGGGAGTGACGGACAACTGGATTATTCTCAAACTTAAAGGTGCAGAATGAACTTCTATAACAGAGTATTTTGGATATTGCCTATATCTCAATATTGTTTATGTGGGTTAAATGCTCAGTTGATAACCCCCAACTACATACGAGATGTCACAAACACCTTTATTTTTAGGACATTGATCAAAATAAAGTGCAAATACAGGGTTCCTGTTTCAGAATACACACAGGTGTGTAAATATCAAAGGGTAAATAAAAAATAGTGTATATAACAATGTGTAATATATCTATAATATTGGGCTGCGATAGCCGGCCTTAAATTAAGGTGAGTAACATTTGATTAGAGTAACATATTTGACCAACATTTCGAAAGTGATTAAGGACTCACGGGTTCCCACAGATTGCAAAGTTTCACAAAGATTTGTAAACGCTGGACTGATTTGGACCAGATCCAAGTGTGGTGTGGGGTTATGATGTGCAGTAGTTATTTAAATATTAGAGAAATATTTAAATACTTCACAGAATGGGGGACCCCTTCTCAAAAATGGATAGTTATATCTCCCATGTCGCATTGCAGGATCATGTTTTTTAGAAAAGAAACGGCCGCCATCCTGCTTTTCTCTCGATGTGAGAGATAATCGAGGTTATAGCCGAGGATATTAGAAAATGAAACTAGAAAAAAAGCCATTTGCAGGTCAAAAGCATGCAAATGCTGTCAGGCTAGAGGTGCGGGGTGGGTGTGGCTAGAGGGCACACAGTGAAATTTGGCAGTTAGAGGGGGTCTAGTGACTGAGTTTGCAATTAAAGATTTCTGCAGCCTCTAATAGCCGACATCTAAAAGCAAACTGCATCACAGAAACAGCATGTTATGTGGGGCGGAAAAGGGAGAGAGCAGCAGCAGCAGTGAGGAGGCCATCTGGGGGGTGGTGGCCGCAGGCAGAGATGAGGGGGGCACTTGGTGAGGGCCTGGGGGGGCAGGAAAGCATTATTTTTCCAGCCTTTTTGATATTTGCGGCTATAAAGTACTACGGATAGCCGAGGATATGTGTAGTTCAGAAACCGCAGTTACATTTTCTGTTATTTTTACAGCTATAGTGACATCGGGGGTGAAACAAAAATACCTGCCCATGGCCAGTGCCATGATTGCCAGCCAGGTTTCCCATCCATGCAGTAACCAGGACAAACCATGCTTAGCTTCAAAGTGAGGAAGGGGCCAGCCTCCTCAGGCTATGTTGCCTGATAAGTGAGCCAAAGTTACAAGACCACTTAGGCTACGTTTCTCTAAGTGGGCTGGATCCTTATTCGCTTTTAAATTATGCAGGATCGGTCCCAGTTACTGCATGGATGGGAGACAGTCCACAGTCCCGAATGCTGAGTGTTTTCTTAGTTTTAAATATCTCATAACCACGACATCCGTATTATTATTTTTAAACAGTGCTACTGTCAAACCTTTAATTTTTTGCACTCCATTTTTTTTCCTTTTGCTGAATTGCATTCTGGTAGTTGCAGTATCACAGTCGGGATGGGGGAATAATGCCACAATTGTACACTTTTTGCCTAACATAGTTCTATAAGGATTTATATATTTGAGTGACACTGAGGTATGTGTACTTTATAATTTAGCTTAATAAAGCAGAGTATTGTTGAAAGCCAGACATGGGGGTGAGGAAGGGAAATGATAAGAGGGAAATTAAGTCATGAGTATTTGGCCACGATACCAAGTAGAATTTCAAGGCACGCTTGACATCAAGGCAGTGCACAACTCTCTGTGCCTCGTCTTTGGACTCAGGAAAAAATGTAGGTAGCACTAT